>NC_143414.1:16850000-18243201 GCF_059467195.1 Physcomitrium patens | reverse complement strand
ATGGTACACATTTAGAAAACTTTTCTTGCAAGTTAAAATATGTGTCTTGTAAAGTTAACATGTGTTGGAGGTTTTATAGAACATTGCCACATAACTCTTAGTTAGATAGTATATATGGAGGCAAGAGTGAAGCCTTCTTCACTTTTGTCAATGCCTTTTTAGTTGTTAGTCTTATTTCAAGATTTTTTAGGCTTCAAGAATTTGGTAGTAATCATTATAGTTTAATATCATATCATCTATGAGTGATTATCTAGTCTTTTTCAGTAACATAAGAGTGTCTTGATTTTTCAAGTCTTTAAGATTTATATCTTTAACAAATATATGGTAAAATTTCTATCTTATTAATATATATTAAGAATTCTATAGATTATTTTTTTAAATGTAATTATTATGGAATATTTCTATGTATTAAAGATAATTTAAAATAATATAAAATTAATAAAATTTAAATATTTAGTATTTTTTGGATTTTTTTGTATAAGTTAAATATAGTACTTTAAAACTAGACTAATGGTTCTAAAAAAAGAGAGAGAAAAAAAATAATAAAAAAAATACATACATATGTAAAATATATAAAATATAAAAGTTATATGAATAAATTTAAAAAATGATTATTTTGATACTAATGAATATCTCAATTATTCGAATTGCTAAAATATATATTAAAATATTTTAATCCAATTATATACAATTTTATAAAAGAAGTATTATATTTATTTTCTTTATTGCTAATTGGTTAGTAAAAATATCTTATTATAATTGAAAACAATTCGTGTATACTATTACATCCATGCAGTTTATCTTCTATGTAAATTAATCTGAAAACTTCATAAAATAAAATTTTAATCTTAATATAATGATTAAAATAAAAAATTTTAAAAATAAAAAATAAAAAAATTTAGTATAAAATTATGAAGCTTATAAAAAAGTTTATCATTATAAAATATTAAATATGCTTAACATTTAAATTAATTAATTATAAATAAAATTAACATAAGAGCCTATGCTAATAAATTCTTTGGTATAAATAAAAGAAATAAAAAAGAAATAATTATAATAAGCACCATTTAAAATAATTACATAAGTTTTTTTTAGATTACACTAAATAATCACAAAAATTAGTGCCTTATAACTTCTAACATAATTTATATAAAAAATCTATTTATCTACACTAGTATATAATAATTTTTTAAAAAGTTGAATAATATATTTTTTTGTCAAAATAAATAAAAATTTTAATTGTGAACTTTCTTAAAAGGAAATTTTATTTTTTATAGAAATAAAAAAATATATAATTTATATTAAAAACAAAATAAAATAAAATAAAATAATTCTTAGATCTCAAAATCTATTATTTAAGATCAATAAACAAATAAATAAAAGTGTATAATAGTATAAATTATAGTTGTATCAATATTTGTGCAATATGAATAATTATCGCATTGAAAGAATTTTAGTTCCAAATTTTATTATACTTTCAACTCAAACACCTTAAAATTTGTATTAGATTCAAAATATTTTTTATTAATTTAGATTTGGCCACTTTTTATGGTTGATTAAAATATTGAGACATAATTTTTTGAAGTAAATTGATTTAATCTAATTTAACTACTATTACATCTTTATTAGACCACATATTATTATCAAATATTTTAAAATTATTTTAAAGTCTTATGTTTCATAAGAAAATACTTTTCAATAGCTATTACATAAAAATAAATATTTTTAAATTTAAATCTAATATATATATATATATATATATATATATATATAGAGAGAGATATATATATATATATATATATATATATAGATACTTTATATATAATTTTTCTATTTATTTTAAAGTTTTTTATAACACATATTTCAAGAAACTTGTTCATTATTAAAGCTAAATATTACCGAATGCTTTTTCTTTTTCTGTATTTTTTTAAAAAAATTAAAATTTATTTTAAAATATCGGATAAAATAAAATAAATAAAATAATTAGATTAATTTAATTTTTAAATATTAATATAGAATTCTATAATATTGATAATTCAAATTAGATTTATCAATTAGTTTGTTTAAATCTTTTGCAACTTTTTATTTAATCAAATTAATTTTATAAACCTAATTGGAAAGTTTAAAAATAGAATTTTTACTTATATATATATTTATTTATTTTAAATAATAATTTACAGTACTTTTAAATTCCCTCCTTTGTAATTGAAGTTGAGAAGTTAAATTTTTAGATTTTTGGATTGTCACTTAAGTCGCTTATAAAAAAAATAAATGAATTTGAGAGAAGGTGAATAATATTACTTAGTCAAGACATTAAAATATAATTTTTTTTCAAGCTTCGTAATTAGAAAATTTAAAGAAAAAAATTATTAAATTTTTTTTATAGATTTAAATGAGTTTATCTAACTTATATTCTCTCAAGGTTTTCGACTTACTTAAAGATTTATATGATCATTTAGAATAAATAAATTCAAATAATCATCTCTATATTTTTAAATATTTTATAATTTAAATTTTTATGAGTTTTAAATCATAAAAAATAATTATTATTTTTATATATAGATTTTTTCTGTATTTAATAAATAAAAATATTCCATATAAAATATTAAAAAAAATACCAATATCATTTGATTTTACTTGTGCATGATTTCTATATTTTTTTTATAGAGGTCTTAAAATATTACCTACTTGTCAAATAGCAATTGATTTTGTCTACTTAATTTTTAGTCTAAAAATATAAAATATATAAAATATATAATTTTTAATTCAAATATTTTTTTTATTTTTCTAAAATTAAATATGAAATTTTATATATTGACTAATAATTTCATTAATTAGTTGTTTTAATCTTTTGATTTTTTGATTTTATGGTACTTTTTAGCATTTAAAGATGGAAGGTTAAATACCTTATTTAATATTATAAAAATTTAAATAATATTATTATTAAAAATTTACTCTTTTGATTAATTTGAAGGTATTTTGTTACATTTTTATTCATCAAAATTGAACTTTTTATCTTAAATAAGAATATTTTGATAGAAGTAATAAAAATTATGTAAATTTTTAGTATTTCTATTATTAAGATTTGACAGGTGATGTGGCATTAGATGCCAATTCTTATGAGATATATATAACCTAGTTTAATTTAATTTAGTAGATTTTCATCTACTTAACATTTTTTATTAATTGACCTTGTTTGTGTCAACTAAGATTTAAAGACTTAGGAAGAAAACCACCTTGATTTGATATTTTTTTTGAATCAAATCTTGTGAGTAATTTTAAGAGAAAAAAATCCATTGTTGTAAGATTTTGCTTGACTGTAGTGATTAGTCTTTTAGTAAAATATTTAGGATTTTTTTTATACTTACTTGCATTTTTAGATTCCTCTTTTGTAATATAAGAAATAGCTTAACTTAGTGATACTTAGATTTTTCATCTTTTATTTGAGGAGAATGTCTTCTTCAACTTGTAGTGTGAAAGTCCCACCAATAAATCTTAATTGGTGGATTGCTAAAAAACATAATTTTAAGTCATTTAATCATAAAAATACCAAATTTAGAGATTTTCTTCTTAAATATTATTTAAAATTTAAAAATATTTATAAATTATAATAGTATTATTAATAAAAAATTTATAAAAATAGAATCTTAATAATTCTTAAAAGTAATTATCTTAAATAATTTAATATTTTTAATTACTATTAAATATTAATAGTTAGTTATTAAAACTAGTATCTATATTAGTCTTCTATCTATATATATTACTTAAAAAAATCCTATCAATGATTAGTCAAATAATTAAAAGAAACATTAAAAAGAACTTCAAGTCTTTTCAATTAATTATATATAAAATAAGATATATAGTGGATTTAAGTTAATTTTATTACTAAAAAAATCACCAAGATAAAAAATATAGCTTTAAATAAATATTAATATTATAAAAATATAAAAATATTTTAAAAAATTTACTTAAGAATTTATTAGGAGTTTTTAGAGAAGATTTCAAGATTTTGGTAAAATGAAGTTTTACCACCTAGCAACCATTATGGAGAAATGGAAAAAGATTTAAAAGCCATGTAAAGTTCTTTGACTATTTGAATATTTTTAAACACTATCGTGAAGTCAAAAATATAAAAATATAAAATCTACTAATAAAAAATAGAACAACTAGTAGCTAGTCTACTCCTTCTAAGAAGGAAGGTGCACAAATGTCATGGTATCATATGGCGTGATTTGCAATTTGGAAATACATGGGATATCTAGTTGTAGAGAGTTTAGTTTTAATTTATTGACTAAGCTCCTATAAGTGATTTATTCCACCTTTAACTTATATTTAAAGTCTTCGCTCCAAAAACCTCTTTATTTTGTATAAAAGCTCAAAATATAATAAAATCTATTTAATTTATTTTTTAATTAATTTATTCTTTTTTCTAGAAAAGGGTTTTTTTTTTCTCCAAATTTTACAATCTTGTATCTCTTGATCCAACCATTCAATTTCTTTCAAATTTTTATATAACGTAGCTATTATTTTTAAGCTTTATTATAAAAAAAATGAATTGTGAATTTGATACCAATCTTTTGGCATCTTAGAAACCCTAGCAAGTACTCTAAATCCTAATTTACAAGCACCTAAGCACTAATTTCTTCATATCTCAAAACTTCAAAATTTAAATGCCACAAAATTTATGTATAATAATTATTAATATACTTATACACATTCTAAAAAAATTTTAGGCAAAATCTTGTCAAATTTCTCAAGATATAGATCAAAACACAACCACTAGTAAATAGGGTCTCTTATTGCCTTTGAATTGCAAGCATTGACTTCAACTTCCTATAATTCCTTCATCTTAGTTTAGAATTCATCAAGTAGTATGCAAAATGTATAGCTAAAAGAATACTCTCTTCAATCTCAATTACCAATCCTTCATTGCTTTCCAAACGTGCATATTATGTCCAAAAGTATGACAGTAGATACAAAATCAACATCTTAACTTTAAGCACCTATATCTCCTTCATAAAAACTTCAAAGCACTCAAAATTTGCACCAAAATCATATCCAAATCATGAACCTGCTAATACTAGCCTTCAAAGTTCAAATGGCTAAGAAAAAATAATCCAAATTTCTAATAAGGCTTCTGATAGCCTCCTTGAAGTCCATTGGATATGATTTTTGGCCAATAGGAATGGAGATTTTCATCATCTATCTCCATTTATCCATATGGATATCCTAACTTTTCTTTTTGCTACTAAGATTCTTCTCCAATCTTTTTTCTAATAAGATTTATATAATATATGTCCTAAATAACAAATAAAAAAAAAAAATTAAGACTTCAAGGACCACCAATGTCTAATAAAGGTGACTTTAAATATATAAAAGTTACTATCAACTAAAATTATTTTTAAAAGCCATAATCAAAAGAAAATAAAGTTATGTAAATTCTAATAGTAGTTTATTTAAACAACCTCCTTTTAAAGTAATAATCTAATTACATTCTACAACCATTTAAAATCCACTAATATAGATCTTATCATATTATTTAGTAAATTATGTATCAAACATATAAATACAATATTTTCACATGGTAGCCAAATTACAATACAACAATGGATATACATACTCATTCTAATATTTACCTATATGATTAAATAGAAGTAAATAAAAATAAATTTATTTCATAATATTTTTTAGAAAAGCTTCTTAGAAGCTTCATAAATGATGCTTTGACTTTACATATATTTGTAGTTGATTGGTAGGTTAGAAACTTAGTTAATAAGTTAATCATATATTGATAGCTTGTGGAACAAGCTAACTATGTAGCATACATACTAAAAACTTGCTTTGCAAGTTAGGATACATATTTTACAAAGTCAACATATTTTAGAGGTCCTTTAGAATATTACCACATTATTTTTAATTAAGAATATATATATATATATATATAGAAGCAAGAATGAAGCCTTCTTTACTCTTTTCAATGCCATTTTAGTCCTTAGTCTTATTCCAAGATTGTCTACTCTTCTTATCTTTGATAATAGCTATTCTATTTTCATACTATATCATCTTTGACTAATTTTTTAACCTTTTTGAATGGCACAAGAATGTATTGATATTTTAATTCTTTGAAAAACATGTCTTTGACAATTGTATAAGAGTCTTAATTCATTATTCATATCTTATTTTAGAAGTGAGTAGATTATCTCATTTCTATTGTTATATTTGATAGAATTGAGAATAGATTTGCAACTGTCATTGTCGTTTTACTTATTTTATAAATTCTTTTCAGAATAAACTTGTAGAGGGGGATTCAAACACATGAAAAGACTAACCACATGAACTTACATATTAGGGTCATATAATTAATCATATTTTGAACCACTAAAAATACCAAAGAATACTATATTGCTTTTTCCCACTAAAAATACTCCTTCATCAATTAATAACAATAAAGTAGAATCATGTGCTTCCAAAAGACCACTCAAAATACATAAATTCTATCCAACATAAAAAATAATAGACTTCGACTCCAACCAATTTGGCTTCACATAATTTTTGTAATCACAGACTTCTTCTATAGAAACACACACAACTTTCAATAAACAATTATCATAATCTTCCATCCATGAACAATCTCTAATAAAATCTGATAACAAACTCTCAATATCTTTTCATAATAATTCAATCACACAGTATTTTAATTACATATTTAATATCTTATAAATCAATATTTGATTTATTCCATAGATTCACTTTACAATGATCAAAACCTAAAATAATAAAATAAACAAGAAACAAGAGATAGCACCAAGCTTATCCCTGCTCATGACTATCATAGTCTGGCCCCTCCAATATCTTCTTCAACTGCTATATACTTACCGTTGAAATTCTAGATTCTAACTATCATTCTCTACTTAACGATTTTTCACAACTAATTCAATCATCCAACCTACTCAATTGACTACCCTAAGAATGATTAATCTACTTTGTCAATATCTTACAAAAACAAATTTTTACCCATTCTATACAGCCCTACTTCTAACTATGCAGCATCCTTGTAAATACAAAATTGATACATATCTAAAAAAAAACTACTTAATTAAACTCTACAAAATTGCTACCCCTCTAGCCCACCCAATTGATCAACTTCCACATTATCTGTTGTTAGTTCTACCAATTTTGGTTCCAAATACAAACTTTCATTATCCTTTAATTCTTCCATCGATTCCTTCTTCAATTGGGCTTAAAGGACTTCATTATACTCTATCAATTCATGGACTTGAGCATCCAATTTCAAGATCTAGGCATCTCTCAATTCCAACTTGTGCTGATGCTGATTCATTCATTTTCGAACTTCAAAAACTAGCATCATTGATACTTATGACTAACCAATATTGATTAAATCATCTGCCAATTTGGTCACCTCAACGTTCAAGGCTTCAATTTTAGCCCTCAACTGCTCTATTTTACATCTTTATTGGTTACTCAATACTGCTTTTTCTTGTGCCAATAACTCTATTTTTTCTCATTTTGCTTGTAACTAGCACCTGACTTTCATTTGTTCAAAATTCCATATCCGACAATTTTGGAGCAATTCTTCTCGTTGACCTTTTATAATCTATAAAATGTGTTTTTTTTTCTTTCATCTAAGCTTTTTATTTTTGTAAAAACCTCTACTCTAATATCAACTTAGACTCTTTATTTTTCTAGATGATTTGTTCTTTCTCTGTAATTCTTCGATTCTGCTCTGATATCGCTTTTCTGCTTGCCTCCAATTCATGTTTAATACTGCTTTTTGCATCCAATACTCGTATCATGCAATGTATTTGTGAAATATACTTTAATAAAGTATTCTTAAGGTGTATACCACCTGGTAGTCGACCCTGTGGAAATGCCAACAAATTGATATTTAACAAAATTGGGACTTCATTATCCTCCTCTACCGCCAAATGAATTGGAGCTAATTCTGGTGCAACTTTTAGACTTACTTCTTGTGCCAATGTATGACTAGATTCTCTAATTTTGTGTACTACATTCCTTGAATTAGCAGTCAGTGCCAATTAATTCCATTCACCTTGTTGAAATATTGATAAAAATATATTTTTCTCTGCTATTGGTATTGCTTAACTCAATATAAATGCAATCACAGCATACACATAGTTGAAATAGAACAATGTTGTAAACTTTCCTATTTTGTGCTTGGCTCTCATTTTTGCATGAATATGGATTGCTACATAAGTTATCTAATTGAACACCATTCCATCAAGTGTTCTTACTGCTGCAAACAATAACCGTCTTGATATATACGTGTTGTGTCAATATAAACCTAAATGCCTCAATACAAAGCGCAATTATTCCATGAGCTTTGGTGTTATTGCCTCAACCGTCTGCCAATCTTAGTTCTTCTCAAACAATGACATTCTATCTTTGAAAAATCCTGCTGGGTTGAAATCGCTTGAGTCAAGTGCCTCCACCACAAGCTCTCCAATTAGAAAATATAACACCTTTTTTAGGATCTTCTCATCAATATCGATAATGCGCCTTTGTATGATACTTGATTCATTCTTTAGGTCATGGTTTACGATGTATTCTTCCACTAATACCACATTAATTGATGAATAGCTATCTGACCTTTACAAGAACTGAAACATTTACACATTTCAAAAATCTTCTATTCTTTTTGATGTTGTTGTACTATAATTACTTAGAGTATATAAAAATTAATTAAGACATAATATGTTTATAAGTCTTGATGTAGATTAGAGTGATAAGTAAATAAATTTAAAGAGAATTGATATAAAGAAATTTATTTGGAGATTTATCTATTTTGATTATAGTGTTTATATTATGTAAGATTTAGATATTTAGTATAAAGCTTAAGAAAAGGTTGGGGCCTAAAGAATAAAATCTTAACTAATAGGAGGCTTATTGGAAGGGATGAAAGTAAGGTATGGTTGGATAAAGGCAAAGAATGGGAAACTTCATTCCTATTAGTCGAAGGCCATATCCAATGGGCTTCAAGGAGGCTACCCGAGGCCTTATTAAGGATTAGGATTTCTCTTTCGAATTCATTCAAGCTTTGCAGGCTAGGGTCAGCAAGTTCAGGGTTTTGGGTATAATTTGGATGAAGAGTTTGTATGATTTCGAATTTTTGTAAAAGAGATATAGGTGTTCAAAGTTAATGTGTCAAATTTGTACCTACTATCACTCTTTGAAGCATAACATATGTATACAAAGAGTAATGAAAGATCGGCAACTAGAATTGAAGAGAATGCTTTCTTGGCTAAACTTTATATATACTATTTGATGAATTTCAAGTCTAGATGAAGGAGTTATAGGGCATTGAAGACAACACATGTAATTCAAAGGAAGTAAGGGAGTCATTTTATTGATAGTAATGTTTGGAGCTATATCTTCAGTTTCTGGATGAATTTTTGGCTCAAAATTTCCATACGTGTGAGTTATTAAGTTAAAAAGCTATAAACCAATGTTTTCATGGTATTTGAGTACTTATTTTATGAGATATGAAGAAATTAGCATGCAAGTGTATGTAAGCTAGGATTTAAAGCTACTGTTAGGGTTTTGGTGATATCTCAAGATCCGTAACAAATTTTTGATTGAATTTTTTTTGTAGTAGTCTTTAAAAAATACATTAGTACTTCATGTAAAATTTTAGGTTGTTTGGACGGTCCAATCATAAGATATGAGCTATTGAAATTTGGAAAATATTTCTCACAAAGATATAAAAGGTTTTAAGATACTTTAACATATATTTGGATGTTTTCTTGGTACTTGGGCTTATATATTGATGTAATTACCCTAAAGGGAAATAAATTATATATATATCAACTTGGTACTTTTATATTTTAGATTTGGTTGAGTATTTAGTGGCAGCCAGAAGCCTATTGCTTTCTTGAGGCAAACTCTCTCTACCCCAATAAAGTCTAGCAAATCTTTAATTTCATAGGCTCCATATTGGTAATGATTACTATGAATGGTGGTTCCTAATTGCATTTACCTTTTATATTTCGGTCACTTTCTCTCTGTCTATAGCTCTCTTTGCACTCTCAGTGACCATGATGTATATTCTTCTAAGCTCTTACCATTGTTGTAATATGTGAAGTCTTGCTTGAGAATGCTCCGGGCACCTGGTTGTGGAAGGAAGAATGAAAATTGCAATAACAAAATCCTAATTCTAATAGAATACTAACAATGCTATAATTAGACCATAATAATGCTAAGTAAGCTTAATCAAATTCAAAAAAATCTCAAAGAAATTTTAAACAAAGAATAAGAATTCTTAAAGAAATATTAAAATGATTACAAATATCACTCAAATACATCTCAGTTCAATCTTAATTTAATTCTAGTTAAAATCCTATTGAACTTCATTCAAACTTTAGGCCAAAACTAATTGAATCTTAAATCCTAATAAAATCCTAAACCTTGAATCAAACCCTAAATAAACCTTAAACCAAATTCCAACCAAATCCTAAACCTTGAATCAAATCCTAAACAAACCTTAAACCAAATCCCAATCAAATCCTAAACCAAATCCTAACCAAACCCTAAACCAAACCTTAAACCCTAAATCAAATCCTAACAAAATCCTAATCCAAACCCTAAATCCTAAACCAAACCCTAATCAAATCCTAAATCCTAAATAAATCCCAACCAAATCCTAAATCAAACCCTAATCCAAACCCTAAACCCTAAACCAAATCCTAACCAAATCCTAAACCAAATCCTAATAATGCCTATAACAGTTTTAAACCTCAATAACTAATGAATAAACCGTTGATCTTAACTCAAATTTTATACAATTCTTAGAAAATAAGTTAAAAACAAGCATAAAAAAAATTAAGAAGAATCGGAGTTACCAAATTGAAGATAACTTCAAAAATGTGCTCGGGTATTGGTCAGCCTCCTTCTCCAATCTTGATGCCAATCTTCCAGAGCCGATATCTCTCTTTTGCACCGTTCAATTGATCTCAAAATTCTCATGCACATAAAAAAATAAGTCTTATACCCTCTCACATAAGTTTCACTTCAATCCAACAAGTAGATTGCAAGAAACCTTAAAAACCCTTACTAGACCTAAAATTCTACTTTCTAAGACCTTGATCCACTTAAACCTCAGTATCCTTTAATTCAACCATTAGATCAAGCTCAAATTCACAATACATATTAAACACAACTATAACCATAAACCACAAAATTTCATCTATAGATCTACTATAGAACTCTCGAAATCATCCAAAATATAAACCTTATCTTATTTCATAAAACCCAAGTCATTCAAAACAAACCTTGACTTTGCAAAGCTCTTACAAAGTCATAAGAACTCCAAATCATCCATGATCAATACCTATAAAAACCTTATTTAATCTGCTATCAAATCCTACTCTTCGATCTGCCAAAGAGTCTCAGAGTCATCGTCGAGACTTGGTTTTGTGCCCCAGGGTCTGATTTCGATTCTAGTTCATAACCGGCCCTCTCCGGGTATCAATATCTAGGTTTTCTAAATAACTTTTTTCTAGAATTTACTCTTAACTTTCTTCTAAAGATGCCTATATTATTTATTTTTCCAATCTACTTTGATTTGGCTTACTTATGGTACTACAAAGTAAATAGAAGTCACCTTTCTAAAAGGTAGCATTGGTACCTTTTAATTTTTCTACCCCTTTGACTATTAACTATATTTCTAAGATAATTTGTTCTAATACTTTGAACTAAGATCTCCTAAATTATAATAATCTCCACATTCTTTCACCTATTAATCGTGTTACATCATGACACCGTCAATGCTATTCTTTTGTACTCCAGAAACACAAGAAATTGCAACAGAGAAAAACAGCAATAGAATGCAACACCACAAAATCATCTTGAGTGGCTGCCCTATTCCTATTCTTTTACCTAGTAGTGATAACAACAATATGTTACCTATACTATCCGTTTCTCCTGTCATTCCATTTGACTTACTACTAATTACATCTTTGACTATTCTTTCAGTTGCTTCTTCCTCCTAGTCTACCAATACTAATGATTATCGCTCCAAAGAAAAAATTGAAATCTGTCCCAAGTTTTAAGTATAATACAACTGTAAACTCTCAATTATACTCTAAAATTAAATTTTTTGTTATTTTTCTATTTTATGATAATTAAACATGTTAGATTAGGATTTATACAAGTAGAATTTAGTTTTATAGAATTTTTAGGATTACAATCCTTGATGACATAAATTATAGCTTAATTCCTTGAATTAGGTTAATTAGGACTAAAGTGATAAGAGTTAAAAAATTAGAATAGTAACTTAGTTAGTTTAATAATTTAGAGGTTGTTAGTCATTACTATAAGGGTTGACTAAAAGCCTATGAGTGCATATATAATCATTCACATGATTTAGGAGTTGGAATTATAATTCTCTAAAAGATTTAGGGAAGTTAGCAATGATAATTTTAGATTTTCTTCCAAATTTGAGAAATTCAAGCAGCATGGTGATTCTTCTACTTAATAGGAGTCTTTTTAATGCAATGGTGGCACGAGATTTACCTTGTGGAGTGAAGAAAACAAGATCAGCAACCTCTCCTTCAAAATACAAGAGAAGCAATGAAATTCTCATTTTGAAGAATTTCACAAAAATTGTCAAGATCCTTGTAAGTAAAATTTTTTATGAAAATTATAATTGAGCATGGATTGAGGCATGTGAATAGTCGATCTTAGCTTAAAAAGGTATTTTGAACAAAATAGTGAAGTTAAATTTATAAAAAAATGCTTTCTTAACCACTTACAAGAGCCATCAACCTTGGTAATAAGATTGGCTCTTGGATGAATGAAGGCCATAGATCTAGATTAGGGATCTTAAAAATCAAGGGTGGAGATGTAGCCACCCTTTTACAAGCCTTCACTCAATTGTATAGGAGAGGCTTGGTTTTCCAAGCCCTCTCTCTCTCTCCTCTTTTGGGTGAAGGGCCGAGCCATGTTAAAATTTGGCTGAAATCCTAATCTTAATTTTATTTAGATTTTAATTCTCATTTTTAACCTTGTGATTGTGTATGTATGGATTTTTCATTGTGAAGGATGGTCATTACGTATTAAAATATGTTTCATTGACGTAGATATCTCCTCGGCCTTCAAATACCCCAAGGGTTTCAAGGGCCTTGGATTTTCTTCAATAATTCACTCATTTTCTTTTATTTTAATGTGAGATTTTTAATAGTTGTAGCTTTTGTTGTTAGCTTTCCGACAAGATAAGACTCGATTTATTTGGAATAAGGAAGAATTTTTGGTGAATTTTTGAGTTTGAGGGAGTCGACTGCCTTTGCAGTTTGAATCAATCAAGTTTGGAAAGGAATTTCTCAGAGCTTGATGATTTGATTTATATGAAATTTTGGAAGCATCAAGTTTTATAAGTCAAGCTCTGAAAGGCACAAGTTTTGTTGAATTTGAAGACAATCTGAATTTTTAGTGAATTTCTAAGTGAAGAGGATTGGTCACCATGGCAGTTTGGATCACTCAACTTCAAAGGAGGAATTCTCATGATTGGATCATTAGATTGCAACGAAGATTGTTGAATCAAAAGCAACTTTAAGTTAGCCTTGCAATAAGCTAAGAATCATTCAAATTGAAGCCGATTACAAATTTTGGCAAATTTTGGAGTAGAAGGGGGTCGCTGCCTTCAATCCTTACGTGTTGTCAAGGTACCTTCGCTTTCACCTCTCTTACTTTATTTTTACTATCATCTTCACAGTGACTTGTAATCTCTACATTTTACTTTTTGGCTAATAAATTTTAAGTTTAAATTTTAACCTTTAATATTCTGACTTTAAATTTTAAACTAAACTTTTAATTTTAACTTTTTACTTAATCTTTAATCTTAACTTTTAACTTAACTTTTTTTTCTTAACCTTTTAATTTTAACTTTTAACTTAACCTTTTAATCTTAATTTTTAACTTTAATTTTTTTTAACTTAACTTTTAACTTAGCTTTTAATGCAAAATTAAGTTTTTATTCTTATGATCAATTAATAGTAATAACTTAGTTAATTATTTTTACTATGTTTGCATAGTAAATTTTATTTAACATGTTAATTTAATATTAGTAGCCATTGCTTGGAAGGCCTAAAACTAATTAAATTTTTAATATAAAGATTTAAATTAATCTAACAATTACCCAATTGGGAGCTCTCCAATTCCATCTCTTGGACTTGTTGTGTGGCATAGGTTTCATCAAGTGGTGAAATTTGGCCTACCAATAGCCGTAATCAATTCTCGTTAATACGTATACTGAATTGATGGCTCATAAATTCTTCTAATTAGATTGATCCATTAGAAAATCCTTCAACCACGCAATACAAACCATGCCATTGGACTTGAAATTTTTCTAGAAAATTATTAAAATCACTATCATAAACCAAGACCAAATCATTAGGCATAAAATTCTTAGGTCACAATTTACTATTGTAGTAACTCTTCTGTCGTTTTTAGGTAGCTTCCATTGTTAAAAGATCAGTAGCTCAAATTTCATCTAATTCTTTTAATTTTGCCAATCGATATTGCATGGATTCTTTATCACTTTGTTGTTTATCCATTGCAATTTGTAAACTCTAGACTTCTAGTTCGATAGGTAAGATTGCTTCTTGCTAGTAAACTTATTTGAATGGAGTAGAATTGATTGTCACTTTACATGCTATACGATATGTCCATAAGGCTGCAAATAATTTGATATTCTAATCCATGCCTGCTCCAAATTAGTCATAATTAATATCTTATATAAAATACCATTGGTCTTTTCCGTTTGTCCATTGGCTCTAGGATGATATGGAGTTATTTTCCTATAGTTCATCTCATACATGTCCATCAAAGTTGCAATTGTAGAATTAATGAAATGGGTTCCTCGATCACTAATCAATTCTTTAGAATATCCAAATCGAATGATAATATTCTCATATAGAAAAGTGGCGACAATATTTATATTATCATGTCGTGTCGCAATAGCCTTTGCTCATTTTGTTACATAGTCCATAGCAACTAAAATATACCACTTTTACATATGTCTCAATGTTGGTGCAATTGGTCCAACAAAATCAATTTTTTTATTTTTCTAATGGTACTAGGGCCAAAATTGAGACTAATGGCATAGGAGAAGTGCTAATTGGTCAACCAATTCTTTGATACAAATCACACTAGCAAACATATTGGTGTGCATCTAAAAACATTGTTGGCCACCAATATTTGGCCATTAAAGCTTTTTGAGCAATACTATCACCAGCAAAATGTCCAGCACAATTATCCAAGTAGCAACCATCTAATATCAATTATGCTTTATTTTGAAAGATACGTCATAAAATACCATCCTTTCTTTGCTTATAGAAAGCATCACCAATCACTATATATGGTGTACTTTTCAAAATTAAGTGTTTCTTAAGTTTCTTGCTAAACGAAGGTAAAAATGTTTGGAATGTCAAAAATTAAATTATTTCACTATACTCTAGTCAAAATTCACATCCACAATAAATAAATTAGTATCGAAAAGTATATCAAGGATAGGTTCATTGCCCAAGATAATGGACAACCGAGATAAGAAGTCAGTATTTCCATGGTTCTTCTCAAGTCTTAGAATAATAGTAAAATTGAATTCCTGTAGTAGTAATACCCATCTGGCAATGCATCCACTCAATTGAGGCTTATTAATCATGTATTTTAGGACATCAAGATCCACATAAAACATGAATGGATAATCCAACAAATAATGCTGAAATTTCTAAACTAAATATATCATGCCTAAAGCTTCTCGTTTAGTAGTAGTGTAATTTTTTTCAGTAGCCACCAATTATTGATTGGCATAATATATTAGATGATCTAAGCCTTTTTCATCCTTCTGACTTAATACAGATCCAATAGCAACATTGGATGTATCAACATACACATGAAATAGCTTTGTCCAACAAGGGGCCACTAATACAGGTACAAATATCAATTTTTCTTTCAATTCTTCAAATGCCATTGTACACTCCTTTGTCCAAATTGGACTAGTCTCATCCAACAAAGGTTTCTTTAAAAGATTAGTCAAAGGTTGAAAAATGATCGCAAATAAATGAATAAATTATCGATAATAATTGATATGGCCGACAAAACTATGAATATCCAACACTGTCTCTAGTCTAGGTAGATTTATTATATGTTGAACTTTATCTAGATCAATGATAATACTACCTTTGGAGACTATGTGTCGTAAGAGTTTTCAAGATAAAACACCAAATTTGTATTTATCAAAGTTTAGTGATATCTCGTGTGTAGTTGATTGATCCAAAAATTTGGTTAGGCATTTTAGATGATCTTGTTTTATACTGAAAGTACAAAAATCATCTAAAAATATCTCCATAAAAATTTGTAAGTAATCTTGAAATACCTAAGTCATCACCTTTTGAAACATGGCTGGAGCATTACATAATCCAAATGGCATAATGTGATAAGCAAATGTTCTCCAATTTGTAGTGAAAGTAGTCTTTAGGTGATCTTCTTTTACAATTTTAACTTGATTATAATTGAAAAATCCATCTAAAAAAGAATAACATTAATGCCATGCTATGATGTCCAATATATTATCTGTAAAAGATAATGGAAATTAATCTTTTTTAGTAGCTACATTTAGTTTCTCAAAGTCCTAACAAATTTTGATTTTTCTATTCTTCTTTGGTACCATAACAATTGGAAAAATCCACTTACTATTCGATACCAGATAAATAAAAGCAACCTCAATAAGCTTGTCTAATTTTTCTTTTACCATTAGAAAATATTTTGAATTAAGTCAGTGTTGCCTCTGACAAATAGGTTTAGCATCCTCTTCTAAAATGATTTGATGCTCGCAGACTTCCATGGAGATACCTTTCAAATCAGCATAAGTCTAAGTGAAAGCAAAATTATGATGAATAAAAAATTCTTTTCAACATGTCAACTTTTGATCCTGAATACTTTTGTAAATTTTAATTGTCTGAGATATTTCATTTGTTGTCAAATTAATAATTTGACATAAAGGTTCAACTACCTTTTTCTATTTCAATTCCTTTGTTGATTTTGATCCATTTGCCAAGTTTGACATATTAGAGGTACTCAATTTTGATTCCAGTGCACTAACATGGTACACATCATATTTGTTCATCCAATCTACAATAATATGATCAAAATTTTCCATATCCATTGGGTATATCAAATATTCTTTTGGTCCTCTACATTAATATACCACACCATGGTGCTGAGCTGTCTCAAAGGATGCTTTCTCTTTTGGTATAATGGCATCTTCATCAAAACTCAACTCATCATCAAATATCAATTCAGATGTTGGCATTTGAGATTCCCCATAATAATGTATTGGATAAATTTGTAACACCATCTTATCTCTATCTTTTCCGATCATCAAAGTACCACGATCCCAATCATTCTTGGCTTTTATTTGATAAAGCTAAGATCATCCCAATAAAATTGGATATGATAAAGCTGAATGTTATAATCAAAAAATGATATAGTCTATTTTGTATTCAATATTGACAATTATGATTTGAATATTTTCCAAGATATCCATTGGTTTAATCCGGCTATGATTTGCCATCCATAATATCAATGTCGTGGATACTAAATGTGTTAAATCTAAAGCATCCATTGTATGTGCGTTTATTAAATTGATGCTGGAGACACCATCTACTTGAACTTCAAAAATCATAATGCTATCTATCGATACATCGATGGTTGGTGCGCTGTCGTGTTGTAACACGAGTATACTGTGAAAATATAAAGAAAGGGGACTTTTATTAATGTTCAGTTACCTTAAATATTGGGAGCAACGACCAATTCCAGTGCAAATACTGAGTGGCCAGGTTCAGTCACTCCATTTTTGTCAGCCGGGGCATACTGAAATGCTCCGTTCGATTCCAATAACGAGAGTCAGCAGGAAGAAAAAGGACCAATTCACACAATAGGTGAGCCTGGTTCGAAGAGCCAATTGGATCCAATTTCAAGACATCCAATCCAGGTCCTCTTACCCAATATGAGACCTGTTTTGGTCAGGCAACCCAATGCAATGTAATTACGGAAAAATCCAGGTCTTACTACGGGCCTCAGCCAATCTGACGTGAAGGACCAATTTGATCCAATTACGGGAACATCCGGGTCTTACTACTAGACTCTTACCTAATATGAGACCTGAATTCGTCGGGCGACTCAATGTGGTCCTGATTACGGGGGTCCGATTCCGTTTCAGGCTGTTTCGCCCTTTGTGCCATTCCGGTGTCGTGTTGTGACACGAGTATACAGTGAAAATAAAAAGAAAGGGGAATTTTATTAATATTCAGTTACCTCGAATTTTGGGAACATCGATCAACTCCAGTACAAATACTGAGTGGTCAGGTTCAGTGACTCCGTTACAGTCAGCCGGGGCATACTGAAATGCCCCGTTCGATTCTAATAACGGGAGTCAGCAGGAAGAGAAGGACCAATTCACACGATGGGTTCGAAGAGCCAATTGGATCCAATTTCGATAATCCAATCCGGGTCCTCTTACCCAATATGAGACCTGTATTGGTGGGGCAATCCAATGCAGTCTAGTTATGGGAAATCCAGGTCTTACTACGGGTCTTAGCCAATCTGACGCGAGGACCAATTTGACCCAATTACGGGAACATCCGGGTTACTACGGGCATCTTTACCAATATAGGACCTGAATTGGTCAGGCGACTCAATGTGGTCCCGATTATGGGGTTCGATTCTGTTTCAGGCTGTCTTGTTCTCTGTGCCGTCTCAGGGAACGTTGTTTTCGGTAAATGGATTTCTTAAAGGTAAAAACGGAGGAGAAAGCTTGGCAGCGAGAGCCAATTTCGAATCCAAGTTGAGGTGAGAGCCAATTTCAGATCCAAGCTTGAAGTGGGAGCCAATTCCGAATCTAAGACGGAAGATTGAAGAAATTCAGAGGATAAGGTTAGGGGGGATATAGTTTTGGAGTGATGTGGGTTTTTTTTTTTAAGGAGAAATCGGGGGGGGGGGGGGGGCGAGTTTTCAAGCTTCTGCAAGGTTACCAGTTCGATTTTCATTGGAGGTTTTTTTGAAGATCAAGGGAATTAGAGAGAAGAGCTTCATGCTTCGGGTCGGGGAAGGAAAGACAGAGAATTTGGATTTTTCTTCTTCGTGGAGTTTTGGGAAGACTGAGGCACTCGCTGCTGAAGTCAGTATTGTAATGGTGAATCGGGATTTTTAAATGAAGTGGATTTGAATACTCTTGATTATTTTGTGAAATCGAGTTACGTCTGTGATTGAAGGATTAAAAGGGTGTCTATAGGATTGAGTATGCGGAGTGAATGAAATTTATTGGGTTAATCTAACAAGACAGTCAGTGGATACAAGATCGTAAGTACAAAGTAGTATTGAAGGTTAACAGTTTGGGTTGTACGGGGTTCTCTGTAACGTCTAGAGACCTACCGGCTGGGGCAAAAAGGACTTCGACAAGCAGTCAAAGAGTACCCGTATAGATTTACGGTACATTGTTGCAGTCGTTTATATTCCAGCAGTCAAAAACTGATAGACTGCTTGACTATCGGCGAATCTCCATACTATCTTCTACAGCCAGACGCCCGGCGCGTTCTCGAGCAGGAAAGCACGTAATACGACATAAGTGGTGAACCCGATGTGAAAGCTTGAGGTAGAAGATATTGGATTTCGGTTGATTTTATCTTTATTTTTATGAAAAACGAAAATAAAAATTTTGAAGGATTTTTGGGAGAAGTTTCTGGTGGGGAGACTTCTAAAAGACAAGGTATGCACATGGATCCGTCTATTGCTAGTTTGTTTCAAGCCTTCTCATTGTCAATGCAACAACAGCAAAGCAATGATCGAAAGGAAGCTTTGGCAACCAAAGCATTGCAAGCAGTGGTCAATAAAATTGATCAATTTGATGGAAGGAATATTTCAAGGTATTTAAGATGTTATGTTCGTGAAATGGAATTAAATCGGGTTTCTGAGAAGAAAATGGTTGCACTATTTGGACTTGCCACGATACCGGAGATAAGGGACCACATTACATCGATTACGGATCGTTGTGGGAATTCATGGGAGGATTTTTCACATGCATTGAAAGACGAATATTTCTTGAAAGATGCTGATCGCGTTACTAAGAAGCGGTTTCTGGGATGGATTGAACGGCCCAATAAGAATTTGCAAGCAACAGAGCTACTAAGGGAATTTGAGAGGTAGTACTCTCAATTATCGAAGGTAGAAAAATTGACATTGGAGCCGAACAAAGTTGATCTATTTCTTCAAGCTGCTGATGGAGAATTGTAAGAGAAATTAAAACCCCTTCTTGAAGACAAAAAAGAAGATGAAGGATTGACAACGAAGTGGAAGAACGTTGAAGATGCGGTGGGGTTGCTTACAAAAAAAGAAAGGAGGAAGGATAGGAGCAATATTCCAAAAACAGTACAAGCACCCAAAGCTCCAGTACGTACAACACCACCGACAATGCCTACAGTTCAACCTTCGACATCCTTGTCAAAGAAAGCAGATATGGGTATGGAAGAAATTATACGAGGAACGCGAGATCTTCAAATCAAATTGGCAAGACTTGAAGAAAATACTTCTATAAATAATTCGAAGAATGTTTCAAAACAAGGATATGTACAAAGATGCATTTGGTGTGATGATGCTTCACACACTAGAAAAGATTGCAATGAATTTAATAATATGATATGGCAGGGAATTATTTGCTGGAAAGATGGGAAGATAGCATTGAAAGATAGGGAGGATCTTCTTCAAACCAATTTTGGCAAGGGAGGAATGAGAGCATTGGTTCAAGATTACCTAAAAGAGCATGAAACAGCAACACGAGAAAGTGTAAGTTATGGTGCTAGAGTAGATGATGAAATTGGTGGGAGTACGGAAACTAGTGAGTTTTGGGCTTCTGCCGTTTCTACAATGCAAGAAGGGAAATTACCTCGAAAAGCGTTATTGAGAACTGCAGCTACAATACGAAGAAGAACAAGTTGGGAGGATCCTGTTGAATCTCTTTCAGTTCATGCATATATTGCTAAAAGCCAACATGAAGCTTTGATGGAAGAAAAAAGACGAGGAAATTTTGATGATACTAGAGAAGGAAATTCTTTTAAGAGGCAAACTCGAGGAGACAAGGCTTGGGAGGCAGCTTCACAAGAATTGCCTGTAAAGGATACCTCAGCATCATTGGGAGAAAAAACAATGGAGACAAAAGATAAGGGCAAATCAATTGCTTATAAGCTACTTTCTGACATTGAAGCGGCAACAAATTTGAAAGGGGTGTTGGAAGAACGTATATTAAATGCTAAGGTAGAATTCACATTGAAAGAAGTCTTGAGAATTGCAAAGAAGGAGTTTCATGATGTTATCATTGACAGCATTAAGCGAAAGAGGGAATTAATGGGCGAAACTGGAATGAGTCATGCTATTGATGCCAGAATATATAGAGATGAAGAAGAGGTTGATATTGGTTACAAGCAACCAACAAATGAAAAGAATGGGTATAATCAACGAGTACGTTTCAAAGATTATAGTGACAAGAAAATAGAAACTTTGAGCCATTATACTCGAAAGCATTGGGCAAGGGCAACTCTTGAGGTATTGGTGAAAGTAGGAGATATAGAAGAACCAATTGTTGCTTTAGTCGACCATGATTCTGAAATAAATCTCATGTCTAAAGATCTTTATAAGAAGCAAAAATGGCCAATTGATATGGAACATGGATGGGCAATACGAGCCGCTAATAACACACGAGGCGAATTATATGGAGCTTGTCTAGATGTCAGAATTCGGATTGGGGATGTTGCTACGGAGCAACATTTCTTCGTTCAAGATACAACGTCTTATCCGTTGATTTTAGGACAACCTTATATCACGGCAACACGGATGGAAACAAAGGTACTTGACGATGGTTCTGCTTATGCAAGGGTACGGAGCGAAGATGGGAGGAAAGCTGTACAATTTCTAACAATACCTCCTAACCATGAACGGAATCGAGATAGGTTGAGGGAGAAACCATTGCCAAAGATTGTTGAAGGATTTAAGGATTTTGGGGAGGTACCACTGTAAAGCGAGATTATGGAGGTACAAAAGAGGAGGTACTCTCGCGAGATGAAGGTGCCTTTGATGCAAGTTTTATTGGTATATTGGAGAATGGAAATATTATGTATAAGAAAGTTGATGATTTTAAAAGAAAAGAAAGAAAAAGATTATATGATATTGAAGGACAGTTACGCAAGATAGGTACATTGCAAGATGATGAGAGGATTTTGGGTGTTTATGAAGAAAATAGGCTGGAAGATTCATTGGAATTGATTACATCTATTGGGTTAGGGGATAATGATAAGATTGTTGAGATTCATTCGAGAGAGGTTTATACCATGCTTGAATCTTTTCAAGCACCAGAAGTCACAGTAGAAACGAGATATAAAATTGCAGATAAGAAGGTAAAGCTTGTTGCCGGACCATTACCAGAGGATTCTAAAGAACAAATGGAAGAAGCATCAAAAAAAGCAAGTTTAAGAGATCCAATGAATATTGGACATCAGTTTACTGAAGAGACTTTTGAAGAATTGAAGATTGGTTCTGATGGTTCTTCATTGCCGGAGGAAATTACTTGCTTCAAAAAGATGTTGGCTAAACAAGGTAGATCGTTTGCCTTCGAATCTCATGAAATTGGGTGTGTGGATCCAAATATTATAACACATATGGTTATCTTCACTGTATCGCATGTACCTTGGAATCTAAGACCGATTCCAGTACCGAGGACACATTTACCTAAATTGGTGGAACTATTGAAAGAAAGGATAAAGATGAAAATATTAGAACCTTCATTTGCGCCGTATTCTAGTCAATGGTTTACGGTACCTAAGAAGAATGGGTCACTGTGGTTTATTCAAGATATGCAGCCGGTGAATGCTGTAACTGTTAGGAATGCAGGAATTGGACCTATTGTGGATGAATTTGCTGAGGCGTTTGCTGGAAGGGCGATCTATTCAATGGGTGATTTATATTTAGGTTATGATCAATTTCAACTTGCCGAAGGAAGTAGAGATATGACAACGATGAGGACACCACTTGGATTGGTTTGAATGTGCACTCTTCCTCAAGGCGCGACCAACTCAGTTGCGCATATGATGAATGGGATGAATAAGGTATTGAGAGATTTTATCCCAAAAAAGACTATGCCTTTTTTGGATGATGTTCCTATAAAGGGGTGCAGAGAAGGAGACAAGGATGAAACTTTAGATACGAGGGGGTGTCGCAGATATGTTGTTGATCATATATAAGATTGTAAAAAGATTTTAACTCGGCTTGGAGAAGTTCATCTTACATTATCGGGTATGAAGTCTGTATTTGGAGTGCGAGAGGTTGTAATTGTTGGACATTTATGCGGATCTTACGGAAGAAAACCAGATCCGACTAAAGTTCATGCAATTGGAAGGATGAAAGAGGATTGTGGTTCTTTAACAGAGGTTCACAGGTTTTTGGGTGCATGTGTATTTTATCGAATCTGGATCCCTCATTTTGCTCACATAGCGGATCCATTATATGAACTGTTACGCAAGGGTTACCGATTTGAATGGAAAGAAAGGCATATTCAGGCAATGCAAAGATTGAAGAAATTATTGATGTCACCTCCAATATTGAGGAAGGTTGATTATAAGTGCAATAGACCAGTGATTCTTACTGTAGACGCTAGTCCAATTGTCGTTGGATGGGCGGTGGGTCAAGATGATTCGAATGGGAGTAGATTTGCAGTTCGATTTGGGGCTAAAGTTTTAAGTATTCGTCAGCGTACATATTCGCAAGTCAAAAGAGAACTTTGGGGAGTCGTTTCGGCTATGAAAGCTGAAAAGGAGTATTTGATTGGGGCAGTAGTAGTAATTGAAACAGATTGCTTGCCATTGCTTGGAATGATTATTAACTGTTCAACGCCAAATATTGCAATGTTGAGATGGATTGCTTATATTAAGTCACTAAATCCAGAATTTAAGCATATCACTGGAAAGGACAATTTAGTAGCAGACATGCTATCTCGAGCAAGATAGGAGAGGGAGGACGAAATGGTTGAAGACATTGATGATGTCGGATTGAAATTTTATTCAATATCAAATCTCAACAGAGAAGACAAGCTATTTCTTGAAGAATCTTATGAAGGAGAATTATTGGATATTGGTCATTACTTGACTAAGCAGGGGAATTGGTCTATAGAAAAATTCAAACAAATAAGAAAAAAAGCATATGGATTTTTACTTCGAGATGGATTCTTATGGAAGAGACCAAAGAAAGGAATTGGGATGCCACAACGAGTGATAGGCAAAAGGGAAGAAAAACTAAAATTATTAAAGGAGTTTCATGATAATTTATGGGCAGGGCATAGAAGAATCTGGGCTACTTTTGCTAAACTCAAGGAACGATATTGGTAGAAAAATATGTATCGAGATGTGCTCTCATTTGTAGAGTCATGTAAAATCTGTCAATCGTATTCTAATATCCGACATCGAGATGGTCTTCATCCTAAGTATCCTCTGGCTATTCATTTTAAATGGGTTGTTGATTTGGTTATTATGCCAGTTGGATTATGGTAGATGAGATATTTGGTTTTAGCTCGTGAAGATTTATCAAATCAAGTAGAAGGAAGAGCATTGAGGACAAAATCTACAGAGAGGATTTGTAGGTTTTTGCTTGAAGATGTCATTTGCCGCTACGGATGCGTAGGAAAAATCACTGCAAATCGTGGAGAATTAAATGCACAAGAAGTTCTTTGAAAGATGTG
Source organism: Physcomitrium patens (assembly GCF_059467195.1). NCBI lineage: Eukaryota > Viridiplantae > Streptophyta > Bryopsida > Funariales > Funariaceae > Physcomitrium > Physcomitrium patens. The sequence continues at coordinate 18,218,393 of NC_143414.1, read as the reverse complement.
GAGTTAGACTATCACTGACTACTGCTTATAATCCGGAAGGGAATGCAAAAAGAAAACGCGGTCACCCACTGATTGTGAAAGCATTAGTTAAAGCTCTAATGGGAAAGTTAAAGAGTGGCCACGGCTTTTGTCATTTGCATTATGGGCTGATCGAACAACACATAGTTCGGTGACAGGATATATGCTAGTAGAACTTATGATAGGTCAAAAACCAATTATGCTGATTGAAGAAAAGGTACTTACTTGGAGTATGCTACCATGGGAAGATGGATTGACAAGAGAAGAACTTCTGGCTATTAGGATTCGACAATTGGAGCAAAGAACAGAAGATGTCCAAATAGCATTGGAAAGGTTAAAAAGAGCAAGGTTACAAAACAAGGCGCCATTCGATAAGCAACATCGATTGAGACCAAAAGTAATCGAGGAAGGTGACTGGGTACTTGTTTATGACAATAGTCTGGATAATCAACATAGTACTTTGCGGAAATTTTCAAAACGTTGGTTTGGACCATATGTTGTAACAACTGTTCATGATAATGCGACTTACTCATTACGGGAGTTAGATGGTACAAAATTGAAAATACCAATTGCAGGGAAGAGAGTAAAAATATTTAAACGAAGACACGCAGAGATGAATATGGAAGATCTTAATGAAGGTACAGAGATTCCGCACCAAGAAGATGAAAGTGATATGGATAATGAAGGTAATGAAGACGAACTAGACAAAGACGTAGGGGATATATTCTGAATCAAACAGCAATTGGGTAAATTGGTGCATACCGGAGGATGCATAGGTTCAGAGGGGGTGGATGTCGTGTTGTGACACGAGTATACAGTGAAAATAAAAAGAAAAGGGAATTTTATTAATATTCAGTTACCTCGAATATTGGGAACATCGACCAACTCCAGTACAAATACTGAGTGGTCAGGTTCAGTGACTCCATTACAGTCAGCCGGGGCATACTGAAATGCCCCGTTCGATTCCAATAACGGGAGTCAGCAGGAAGAGAAGGACCAATTCACACGACGGGTTCGAGGAGCCAATTGGATCCAATTTCGATAATCCAATCCGGGTCCTCTTATCCAATATGAGACCTGTATTGGTGGGGCAACCCAATGCAGTTTAGTTACGGGAAATCCAGGTCTTACTACGAGTCTTAGCCAATCTGACGCGAGGACCAATTTGACCCAATTATGAGAACATCCAGGTTACTACGGGCATCTTTACCAATATAGGACCTGAATTAGTCGGGCGACTCAATGTGGTCCCGATTACGGGGTTCGATTCTGTTTCAGGCTGTCCTGTTCTCTGTGCCGTCTCAGGGAACGTTGTTTTCGGTAAATGGATTTCTTAAAGGTAAAAACGGAGGAGAAAGCTTGGCGGCGAGAGCCAATTTCGAATCCAAGTTGAGGTGAGAGCCAATTTCGGATCCAAGCTTGAGGTGGGAGCCAATTCCGGATCTAAGACGGAAGATTGAAGAAATTCAGAGGATAAGGTTAGGGGGGATATAGTTTTGGAGTGGTGTGGGTTTTTTTTTTTAAGGAGAAATCGGGGGGGGGGGGGGGGGGCGAGTTTTCAAGCTTCTGTAAGGTTACCAGTTCGGTTTTCATTGGAGGTTTTTTTGAAGATCAAGGGAATTAGAGAGAGGAGCTTCATGCTTCGGGTCGGGGAAGGAAAGACAGAGAATTTGGATTTTTCTTCTTCGTGGAGTTTTGGGAAGACTGAGGCACTCGCTGCTGAAGTCAGTATTGTAATGGTGAATCGGGATTTTTAAATGAAGTGGATTTGAATACTCTTGATTATTTTGTGAAATCGAGTTACGTCTGTGATTGAAGGATTAAAAGGGTGTCTATAGGATTGAGTATGCGGAGTGAATGAAATTTATTGGGTTAATCTAACAAGACAGTCAGTGGATACAAGATCGTAAGTACAAAGTAGTATTGAAGGTTAACAGTTTGGGTTGTACGGGGTTCTCTGTAACGTCTAGAGACCTACCGGCTGGGGCAAAAAGGACTTCGACAAGCAGTCAAAGAGTACCCATATAGATTTACGATGTATTCTTGTAATTGTTTATATTCCAACATTCAAAAACCGATAAACTGCTTGAATATTGGCGAATCTCCATACTACCTTCTACAGCCAGACGTCCGAGGCGTTCTCGAGAAAGAAAGCTCGTAATATGACAAAAGTGGTGAATCCAACATGAAAGCTTGAGGTGGAAGGTATTGGATTTCGTTTGATTTTATTTTTATTTTATGGAAAATGAAAATAAAAATTTTGAAGGATTTTTGGTTGGAGTTTCTGGTGGGGATTCTTCTAAAGGATAAGGTATGCACATGGATCCGTCTATTGCTAGTATGTTTCAAGCCTTCTCATTATCAATGCAGCAACAGCAAAGCAATGATCGAAAGGAAGCTTTGGCAACCAAAGCATTGCAAGTAGTAGTCAATAAAAGTGATCAATTTGATGGAAGGAATATTTCAAGGTATTTAATATGTTATGTTTGTGAAATGGAATTAAATCGAGTTTCTAAGAAGAAAATGGTTGAATTATTTGAACTTGCTACGATACCGGAGATAAGAGACCACATTACATCGATTACGGATCGTTATGGAAATTCATGGGAGGTTTTTTCACATGCATTGAAAGACGAATATTTCTTGGAAGATACTGATCGCATTACTAAGAAGCTGTTTTTGGAATAGATTGAATGGCCTAATAAGAATTTGCAAGCAACAGAGCTACTAAGGGAATTTGAAAGGCAATACTCTTAATTATCGAAGGTAGAAAAATTGACATTGGAGCCAAACAAAGTTGATCTATTTCTTCAAGCCGCTGATGGAGAATTGTAAGGGTATTAGAACTCCTTCTTGAAAACAAAGAAGAAGATGAAGGATTGACAACAAAGTGGAAGAACGTTGAAGATGCGATAGGGTTGCTTACAAAAAGAGAAAGGATGAAGGATAGGAGCAATATTCCAAAAACAGTACAAGCACCTAAAGTTCCAGTACGTACAACACCACCAACAATGCCTACAGTTCAACCTTCGACATCCTTATTGAAGAAAGTAGATATAAAGATGGAAGAAATTATACGAGGAATGGGAGATCTTTAAATCAAATTGACAAGACTTGAAGAGAATACTTCTACAAACAATTTGAAGAATATTTCAAAACAAGGATATGTACAAAGATGCATTTGGTGTGATGACGCTTCATACACTAGAAAAGATTGCAATGAATTTAATAATATGATACGGCAGGGAATTATTTGCTGGAAAGATGGGAAGATAGCATTGAAAGATAAGGAGGATCTTCTTCAAATCAATTTTGGCAAGGGAGGAATGAGAGCATTGGTTCAAGATTACCTAAAAGAGCATGAAACAGCAACACGAGAAAGTGCAAGTTATGGTGCTAGAGTAGATGATGAAATTGGTGGAAGTACGGAAACTAGTGAGTTTTGGACTTCTACGGTTTCCACAATGCAAGAAGGGAAATTACCTCGAGAAGCGTTATTGAGGACTGCAGCTACAATACAAGGTAGAACAGGTTGGGGGGATCTTGTTGAGTCTCTTTCAGTTCATGCATATATTGCTAAGAGCCAACATGAAGCTTTGATGGAAGAAAAGAGACGAGGAAATTTTGATGATACTAGAGAAGAAAATTCTTCTAAGAGGCAAACTCGAGGAGACAAGGCTTGGGAGGCAGCTTCACAAGAATTACCTGTAAAGGATACATCAGCATCATTGGGAGAAAAAACAATGGAGACAAAAGATAAGGGCAAATCAATTGCTTATAAGCTACTTTCTGACATTGAAGCGGCAACAAATTTGAAAGGGGTGTTGGAAGAACGTATATTAAATGCTAAGGTAGAATTCACATTGAAAGAAGTCTTGAGAATTGCAAAGAAGGAGTTTCATGATGTTATCATTGACAGCATTAAGCGAAAGAGGGAATTAATGGGCGAAACTGGAATGAGTCATGCTATTGATGCCAGAATATATAGAGATGAAGAAGAGGTTGATATTGGTTACAAGCAACCAACAAATGAAAAGAATGGGTATAATCAACGAGTACGTTTTAAAGATTATAGTGACAAGAAAATAGAAACTTTGAGCCATTATACTCGAAAGCATTGGGCAAGGGCAACTCTTGAGGTATTGGTGAAAGTAGGAGATATAGAAGAACCAATTGTTGCTTTAGTCGACCATGATTCTGAAATAAATCTCATGTCTAAAGATCTTTATAAGAAGCAAAAATGGCCAATTGATATGGAACATGGATGGACAATACGAGCCGCTAATAACACACAGGGCGAATTATATGGAACTTGTCTAGATGTCAAAATTTGGATTGGAGATGTTGCGACGGAGCAATATTTCTTTGTTCAAGATACAACGTCTTATCCGTTGATTTTAGGACAACCTTATATTATGGCAACACGGATGGAAACAAAAGTACTTGACGATGGTTCTACATATGAAAGGGTACGTAGCGAGGATGGGAGGAAAGCTGTACAATTTCTAACAATACCTCCTAACCATGAACGGAATCGAGATAGGTTGAGGGAGAAACCATTGCCAAAGATTGTTGAAGGATTTAAGGATTCTGGGGAGGTATCACTGTAAAGCGAGATTATAGAGGTACAAAAGAGGAGGTACTCTCGCGAGATGAAGGTACCTTTGATGCGAGTTTTATTGGTATATTGGAGAATGGAAATATTATGTATAAGAAAGTTGATGATTTTAAAAGAAAAGAAAGAAAAAGATTATATGATATTGAAGGACAATTACGCAAGTTAGGTACATTGCAAGATGATGAGAGGATTCTAGGTGTTTATGAAGAAAATGGACTGGAAGATTCATTGGAATTGATTACATCTATTGGGTTAGAGGATAATGATAAGATTGTTGAGATTCATTCGAGAGAGGTTTATACCGTACTTGAATCTTTTCAAGCACCAGAAGTCACTGTAGAGACGAGATATAATACGGCAGATAAGAAAGTAAAGCTTGTTGCCGGACCATTATTAGAAGATTCTAAAGAACAAATGGAAGAAGCATCAAAAGAAGCAAGTTTAAGAGATCCAATGAGTATTGGACATCAGTTTACTGAAGAGACTTTTGAAGAATTGAAGATTGGTTCTGATGGTTCTTTATTACCGGAGGAAATTACTTGCTTCAAAAAGATGTTGGCTAAACAAGGTAGATCGTTTGCCTTCAAGTCTCATGAAATTGGGTGTGTGGATCGAAATATTGTAACACCTATGGTTATCTTCACTGTACCACATGTACCTTGGAATCTAAGATCGATTCCAGTATTGAGGGCACATTTACCTAAATTGGTTGAACTATTAAAAGAAAAGATAAAGATGAAAATATTGGAACCTTCATTTGCGCCATATTCTAGTCGATGGTTTACGGTACCTAAGAAGAATGGGTCACTGCGGTTTATTTAAGATATGCAACCGGTGAATGCAGTAATTGTTAGGAATGCAGGAATTGGACCTATTGTGGATGAATTTGCTGAGGCGTTTGCTGGAAGGGCGATCTATTCAATGGGTGACTTGTATTCAGATTATGATCAATTTCAACTTGCCGAAGGAAGTAGAGATATGACAACAATGAAGACACCACTTGGATTGGTTAGAATGTGCATTCTTCTTCAAAGCGCGACCAACTCAGTTGCGCATATGATGAATGGGATGAATAAGGTATTGAGAGATTTTATTCTCGAAAAGACTATGTCTTTTCAGGATGATGTTCCTATAAAAGGGTGAAGAGAAGGAGACAAGGATGAAACTTTAGATACAAGGGGTGTCGCAAATATATTGTTGATCATATACAAGATTGTGAAAAGATTTTAACTCGGCTTGGAGAAGTTCATCTTACATTATCGGGTATGAAGTCCGTATTTGGAGTACGAGATGTTGTGATTGTTGGACATTTATGTGGATCTTACGGAAGAAAACCAGATCCGACTAAAGTTCATGCAATTAGAAGGATGAAAGAGGATTGTGATTCTTTAACAGAGGTTCGCAGGTTTTTGGGTGCATGTGTATTTTATTGAATCTGGATCCCTGATTATGCTCACATAGCGGATCCATTATATGAACTGTTACACAAGGGCTACCAATTTAAATGGGAAGAAAGGCATATTCAGGCAATGCAAAGATTGAAGAAATTATTGATGTCACCTCCAATATTGAAGAAGGTTGATTATAAGTGTAATAGATAAGTGATTCTTATTGTGGATGCTAGTCCAATTGCCATTGGATGGGCTGTGGGTCAAGATGATTCAAATGGGAATAGATTTGCAGTTCGATTTGGGGCTAAAGTTTTAAGTATTCGTCAGCGTGCATATTCGCAAGTCAAAAGAGAACTTTGGGGAGTCGTTTCGGCTATGAAAGCTGAAAAGGACTATTTGATTGGGGTAATAGTAGTAATTGAAACAGATTGCTTGCCATTGCTTGGAATGATTATTAACTGTTCAACGCCAGATATTGCAATGTTGAGATGGATTGCTTATATTAAGTCACTAAATCCGGAATTTAAGCATGTTACTGGGAAGGATAATTTAGTAGCAAACAAGCTATCTCTAGCAAGATACGAGAGGGAGGACAAAATGGTTGAAGACATTGATGACGTCGGATTGAAATTCTATTCAATATCAAATCTCAACAGAGAAGACAAGCTATTTCTTGAAGAATCTTATGAAGGAGAATTATTGGATATTGGTCATTACTTGACTAAGCAGGGGAATCGGTCTATAGAAAAATTCAAACAAATAAGAAAAAAAGCATATGGATTTTTACTTCAAGATGGATTCTTATGGAAGAGACCAAAGAAAGGAATTGGGATGCCACAACGAGTGATAGGCAAAAGAGAAGAAAAACTAAAATTATAAAAGGAGTTTCATGATAATTTATGGGCAGGGCATAGAAGAATCTGGGCTACTTTTGCTAAACTCAAGGAACGATATTGGTGGAAAAATATGTATCGAGATGTGCTCTCATTTGTAGAGTCATGTAAAATCTGTCAATCGTATTCTAATATCCGACATCGAGATGGTCTTCATCCTAAGTATCCTCTGGCTATTCATTTTAAATGGGTTGTTGATTTGGTTATTATGCCAGTTGGATTATGGTAGATGAGATATTTGGTTTTAGCTCGTGAAGATTTATCAAATCAAGTAGAAGGAAGAGCATTGAGGACAAAATCTACAGAGAGGATTTGTAGGTTTTTGCTTGAAGATGTCATTTGCCGCTACGGATGCGTAGGAAAAATCACTGCAAATCGTGGAGAATTAAATGCACAAGAAGTTCTTTGAAAGATGTGGAGTTAGACTATCACTGACTACTGCTTATAATCCGGAAGGGAATGCAAAAAGAAAACGCGGTCACCCACTGATTGTGAAAGCATTAGTTAAAGCTCTAATGGGAAAGTTAAAGAGTGGCCACGGCTTTTGTCATTTGCATTATGGGCTGATCGAACAACACATAGTTCGGTGACAGGATATATGCTAGTAGAACTTATGACAGGTCGAAAACCAATTATGCCGATTGAAGAAAAGGTACTTACTTGGAGTATGCTACCATGGAAAGATGGATTGACAAAAAAAGAACTTCTGGCTATTAGGATTCGACAATTGGAGCAAAGATCGAAAGATGTGCAGATAGCATTGGAAAGGTTAAAAAGAGCAAGGGTACAAAATAAGGTGCGATTCGATAAGCAACATCGATTTGAGACCTAAAGCAATCGAGGAAGGTGACTGGGTACTTGTTTATGACAATAGTCTGGATAATCAACATAGTACTTTGCGGAAATTTTTAAAACGTTGGTTTGGACCATATGTAGTAACAACTATTTATGATAATGCAACTTACTTATTACGGAAGTTAGATGGTACAAAATTGAAAATACCAATTGCAGGGAAGCGAGTAAAAATATTTAAACAAAGACACGCAGAGATGAATATGGAAGACCTTAATGAAGGTATAGAGATTCCGCAGCAAGAAGATGAAAGTGATATGGATAATGAAGGTAACGAAGACAAACTGGACAAAGACGTAGAGGATATATTCTGAATCAAACAGGAATTGGGTAAATTGGTGCATACCGGAGGATGCACAAGTTCAGAAGGGATAAATGTCGTGTTGTAACACGAGTATACCGTGAAAATATAAAGAAAGGGGACTTTTATTAATATTCAGTTACCTTAAATATTGGGAGCAACGACCAATTCCAGTGCAAATATTGAGTGGCCAGGTTCAGTCACTCCGTTTTTATCAGCCGGGGCATACTGAAATGCTCCGTTCGATTCCAATAATGAGAGTCAGCAGGAAGGAAAAGGACCAATTCACACGATGGGTGAGCCTGGTTCGAAGAGCCAATTGGATCCAATTTCAAGACATCCAATCCAGGTCCTCTTACCCAATATGAGACCTGTTTTGGTCGGGCAACCCAATGCAGTGTAATTATAGAAAAATCCAGGTCTTACTATGGGCCTCAGCCAATCTGACACGAAGGACCAATTTGATCCAATTACGCAAATATCCGGATCTTACTACTAGACTCTTACCTAATATGAGACCTGAATTGGTCGGGCGACTCAATGTGGTCCTGATTACGGGGGTCCGATTCCGTTTCAGGCTGTTTCATCCTTTGTGCCGTTCCGGGAACGTCCTTTCGGTAAAAAGATCTCTTAAAGGTAAAAATAGAGGAGAAAGCTCTGACGGCGAGAGCCAATTCCGGATCCAAGAAGGAGGATTGAAGAAATTCAAAATTAAGGTTAAGAAATGAGAGGGGAGAGAGGAAGTTTTTTGGGGAGTTTTTGAAGAATGAGAGAGCTAGCTTCATGCTTCGGGCGGGGAAAAAGGATAGGAAATTGTGTTTTTTTTTCTTCATAGGGTTTTGGGAAGACTGAGGCAATCGTTGCTGAAGTCAGTGTTGTAATGGTGAATCGGGATTTTTAATGAAGTGGGTTTGATTACTCTTGACTGTTTTGTGAAATCAAGTTACGTCTGTGATGAAGAGTTAAAAGGGTGTCTATAGGATTGAGTATGCGGAGTGAATGAAATTTATTGGATTAATCTAACAAGACAGTCAGTGGATACAAGATCGTGAGTATAAAGCGGTATCGAAGATTAGCAGTTTGGGTTGTTCGGGGTTCTCTGTAACGTCTAGAGACCTATCGGCTGGGACAAAAAGGACTTCGACAAGAAGTCAAAGGGCAACCGTATAGATTTATGGTGTATTCTTGCAGTTGTTTATATTCCAACAGTCAAAAACCGATAAACTGCTTGAATATTGGCGAATCTCTATACTACCTTCTACAGCCAAACGTCCGGCCTGTTCTCGAGCAAGAAAGCACGTAATACGACAGCGCTTGGATCAAGGTTCAAACTGACCTCATGAACTTCTTTGTTGTATTGCTTACGTCGTGTTAACGATGAATTCAATATAGAAGGACACTTCGATGTTACTGCTAAAAGTTACTTCATTGAAAAAGAAGGTTGAATAGCATCTAGATCTTTCAGAATGTTATAAGAATCTATGTTTAAAACCATTCCCAATGCCTTCTTTTTTTTCATTTATTTCACCTTTCTTTCCTGGATTTGGAATTAAAACAGCTAAAAGAGCTTTCTCGAAATGTCCATTCATGAAAAGATCTTTTAATGGATATGACATCTCCTAGAATTACATAGAGGATAAAACTGATTTAGGTTGAGCCGAGACCTTGATGGTTGGAATCTCATTGGTTTGCATACATGGATTAGGTCTCTTCATTGATAAGATGTCTATTACAGGAATTGGATTTGACATTGTCGTGATGTAACATAAGTGAAAGAGTGTAGAAATTATTATAATGTAGGAGATCTTAGTTCAAAATATTATAGCAAATTATCTTAGAAATATAATTAATAGTCAAAAGGATAGTAAAACCAAAAGGTATCAATGCTACTTTTTTAGAAAGGTGACTTCTACTTACTTTGTAGGACCATAAATAAGGCAAAACAAAGTAGATGAGAAAAATAAATGATATAAGCATCTTTAGAAGATACTTCAAAGTAAATTATAGTAAAATTTATTTAGAAAAATTAGATATTGGTACCTAAAGAAGGCCGGTTATGAACCAAGATTGAAATTAGACCCTGAGGCACAAAACCAAGTCTCGATGACAATTCCAAGGTTCTTTTGCAAATCAAAGAGTAGAATTTGATAGAAAATTGCATAAGATTTCTATGAGCATTGGTTTTGGATAATTTGGAGTTGTTATGACTTTGTAAGAACTTTACAAAGACAAGATTGTTTTCAGATGACAGGGATTTTGTGAAATAAAAAAGGGTTAATGCTTCTAGTGATTTCAAAAGTTTTATAACAGATCTATAAGTAAAATTTTGTGGGTTAATGGTAATAGTTGTACTTAATATGTATTATAAATCTTAGCTTGATCTAACGATTGAATTGAAGGTTATTGAGGTTTAAATGGATCACGATCTCAAAAAGTAGAATTTTAGGTCTATTGAGGGTTTTTAAGATTTCTTGCAATCTATTCATTGGATTGGAGTGAAATTTATGTGAAAGGATATTAGACTTGTTTTTCTATATATATAAGAATTTAAAAATCAATTGAATAATGAAAAAAAGAGATATTGGTTCTAGAAGATTGGCATTAAGGTCAGAGAAGGAGGCCGGCCAATATCCAAGCACATTTTTGAAGCTATCGTCTATTTGGTAAATCTGATCCTTTTCAAATTTTTTTGTGCTTGTTATCAAGTTAATTATTAAAAACATGGAAATTTTGAGTTAAGATCAAAAGTTCATTCATTAGTAATAGAGGTGTAAATCTATTGTAGGAATTATTAGGATTTGATTTAGGATTTAAGATTTGGTTAAGATTTGATTTAGGATTAGGATTTAGTTAAGATTTGATTTAGGATTAAGATTTGGTTAGGATTTGATTTAGGATTTAGTATTTGGTTTAGAATTTGGTTAGGATTTTATTAGGATTTTTTTAGGATTTAAGATTTAATTAATTTTTGGCCTAAAATTTGAATGAAGTCCAATAGGATTTTAATTAGGATTAAATTAAGATTGAATTGAGATATATTTGAGTTATATTTGTGATCATTCTAATATTTTTTTAATTTTTCTTATTATTTCTTTGTAATTCTTTTGAGATTTCTTTGAATTTTATTACAGCTTGCTTAACATTGTTATAGTTTAATTAGAGTTTACTCAGTATTCTATTAGAGTTAGGATTTTGTTGTTGTAATTTCCATTCTACCTTCCATAGCCAAGTACCCAGAGCATTCTCAAGTAAGACTTCTCATATTATGACAACGTTCCCATAATTGAATTGAATTGGTCTTTTGCAACTAGTTCATCCAAGTATTGAATTGGTCCTTTCTCCTTTTGTTAGCTCCTAATAAGTATTTCTTAAATACATTCTATTCAATTTATTAAAAAATCTTAGGAACTTCGATTATTATTCTTGATCTTACTTTATAGCTAGATCTACTGATCACAATTGTTGAAATTGAATAGAACATTACATTGCTAATATGTATGCCTCGACTGTTTATAATTTTTACAAAATAGATCATAGTTATTACTGGTTCTTGAAATAAGACATTCACTAATATAATGATCAATCTGCCTGCAACGCTTACAATCAAGTAGTCTTCTTCCACCTCTATTAGGCATAATGTCAAGGACAAGAACTCGATGAAAAAGTAATTCAGACAAGTAAGCCTTCACTCAAAGAAAGGTAACAAAATATAAATAAACAAGTATGTATATTGAAAGAGAAACTAGAATGGCTATTGCCAAAAGACAAGAAAACTAAAGACCCTTGAAACTAGATTAGAAGAAAAAAAGGAGTTGACAAGAGTGAAGAAGGCTTCATTCTTGTCTCTATATATACTATCTAACTAGGGGCTATGTGGCGATGTTCTATAGGACCTCCAATATATATTAACTTTGTAGGATACATGCCTTGACTTACAAGGCAAGTTTTTCTACGTGTGGGCCACATAGTTAGCTTGATCTTCAAGCTAACAACATGTGTGGCACATGGCCAACTTGTTGACCATGTTTCTAATCCAAAAAGTCAATTAAAGACACCTATGAAGTCAAAGTAGCATCTATAAAGCTTCTAGGAAGCTTTCATATTAAATAGTATAGAATTAACTTATTTTTACCTACTTTTACTTACTTCCACCTATTTATATATGTAATTACTAGCTTACATGAGTATGTTCATGACATTACCCCTCCTTCTAGGAATGAGTTCCACGAGGAGCGGTTATCATATGTTGAGAAAATCTATGATGCGACAAATTGTATTTGTCACATACTCTGATCTTTGTTCTCTTTGAAGATGATTGATAGGGCCTCTCAACCATTGGTAGTGTCCCATACCAGGGCGGGAAGACCACCCAGTTATTTAATCATTGTTGAGGCCTTCACAACTTCCTTTGAATAGAACATTTAGAACACCATCAGAATTTGTTCCTACCTCTAGTAAAATCACCAAACATCGAGAGTGCCTTCCCAAATCGTGATACCAAACGTGTTGTATCTTGCCATCTATTCGAGGAAGAACATGTCGTTCTTGAAGATCTTCATCTTGATTGTATTGTCTTGAAGGTTGTGACAATCGTAATGTCTCATCCGACAAATCAACAAATAAAGGCTCTTGAGTCGAATTCGCTGGTTATTGGTTCTCCATCTCCTGAGCATCACAACTACCAAGAAGCTACAAACAAGGATTGAAAGTAGAATGTTATCTTGTCTAGATGTTGTTTCTTTTATAAAGAAGGTTTTAATCTTGATTTTGATGGATGTCGTCGATGAAAAGCCTCCACCACCTTTGCTGTATTTACAAGATTCTTTATTGGCTCCCATGTGCGTTCACTAATATCATATCCATGCCAATGGACAAGATATTCTAATTTATTTCGGTGCTGCCTTGAATGTAAGACTTCTTCTACTTCAAACTCTTCATTATTGTCTATTTCTATAGGATGAAGTGGAGCTTGTCGATTTCTTGGTATGTCCATTGTCTTGTATGGTTCAAGAAGAGATACGTGGAATACTGGATGGATATTCATTGACTCTGATACATGTAAACGATATGCAACTGGATTGATTTGTGCAGAAATAGAAAATGGTCCCAGCCTTTGATAGTCCAACTTATTACAAGGACGAGTGGTCTTGATATTGCAACGAAGTAGCCATACCTTATCACCTAAGTGAAATGGTGGTTGTTCTTTTTGATAGACATCCACATTAACCTTTTGTTGTTCTTGAGCCTCTTTTAACTATGCCTTCATCGTTGCATGTAGCTGTGATAAATGAATCGCCAAATCTTTCGCAGTAAGATTATCAACTTTTAAAAAGTCAAAAGTATCAAGTCGTGGATGATAACCATAATTAATAAAGAAAGGTGTTTGTTTTATAGAAGAGTATACTATGTTATTGTAAGCAAACTCTGCTAATGGTAAAAGAATTGTCCAATCATCTAATTCGTAGTTAATAGTACATCTTAAATATTACTCCAAAACTTGATTAATACGCTTTATTTATCCATCAATTTGAGGATGGAATGCCAAAGATAGCTTTTATATCCACTTTTAGAATCTTGAAAAGAGTTTGCAAAAATCTTGATACAAATTGAGTTCCCCTATCTGATATAATATCCTTGGATAATCCATAATAGCGATAGATATTGTCAAGAAAGAGCTTAGCTGTTTCTTCACCTATGATAGATTTTATATATGGTACAAAATGTGCCATCTTAGTAAAATGATCTACTATCACAAATATAGAGACATTAGAAGTTCAGATTGGAAGATCCGTGATGAAGTCCATAGAAACAGAAGACCATGGTTGTTCTGGAATGGGTAATGGCTGAAGAAGTCCAAAAGGTCGATGAGGAGGAGTTTTTGAGCTTGAGCAAACATCACATGATTGTACAAAATCTTTGACTTCCTTCCATATTTGACGCCACCAAAAATCCTTAAATATCAGCTCTAAAGTCTTATTATATCAAAAATGTCATGCTGCTGGGAAGTCATGATGAGCTTGAAGAATACATAAACGTGCTTCTCCTTCTAGAACATATAAGCATCCTTTGAAATAGAGCAGGTTGTTCTTGAATTCAAATTTAGAGGGATCATGAGATTAAGAAGAATTATTCTTGATATCATGAACAAGAGGGTCTGAAGACATAGTTAACTAGACTAACTTAAGAAAGGTTAAATCAACAGTCAATGTTGATTTTATTACTTGAAGATGAAATTACTCTGACTTCAAGAGAATCATTCTTTGTTGCTCAAAAGCTGCATCTCCTTCTTTTGGTACAGGATAAGAACGTCTAGACAAGGCATCGGACAAACTTTGTTGTTTTTCTAGTCGATAAGTGATGATGAACTTGAATCTTGATAAAAACATGCTCCAATGAGCTTGACAATGATTTAATACATGTGCGGACATAAAATACTCGAGGTTCTTGTGATCCATATATATAGTGACTGAACTGGAAGCGCCTTCTAAATAATGATGCCATTCTTGAAAAGAATCCACAATTATAAGAAGTTCTTTGTTATGGATCTCATAATTGATTTCTGCTGCTGCGAATTTTCTTGAATGAAAGGCTACTGGATGAAGTTTGTCATCTATTCCCATTTGTGATAAAATCGCACCCAGAGCAAAGTCTGATGCATCTATTTCCATTAAAAATTCTTTGGAAAAATTAACACGATACAAGATTGGTGCAAAAATAAACGTTGTCTTTAAAGATTTAAAAGCAACTTCTGCTTCTTAATTCCACTGGAGTTTATTTTTACAAGTCAAATGTGTAAGTGGAGCTGCAACTCGAAAAAAGACCTTGATGAAGATCCGATAGTAGTTGATGAATCCCAAAAAACATTGGACATCTCTTACCATTTTGGGGATCTTTCAATCTATAATAATTTGAACTTTCATAGGATCCATCATAAGTCCATCATTTGAAATGATGTAACCTAAGAAATCGACTTGAGTAGTGTGGAATACACACTTTTCTATTTTGGCATAGAGTCTTGCATCTCTTAATTTTTGTAACACACGATGAACATGAAGTTCATGTTCTTCTGGATTCTTAAAATAGATCAAGATGTCGTCTAGATAATAGACCACAAAATCATCCAAAAACTCTCAAAAAACATCATTCATTACATGTTGAAAAGCTGCTAGTACATTTGTAAGTCCAAAAGGCATGACATTGTATTCAAAATATCCATACCTAGTTCGAAATACAGTCTTTCATTCATCTCCTTCTTTGATGTGTACTAGATTGTATGCTCCTCGAAGATCTATTTTTGTATAGATCTTAGCTTGATTCAGGTGATCAAGAAGTCCATATATTAAAAGTAGTGGATACGTGTTCTTGATGGTAATCTTATTGAGTCCTCGATAATCAACACACATCCACAATGATCCATCTTTTTTCTTCATAAATAGAATTGGAGCTCCTGTCAGAGATTTAAAATGGCGTATGAAATTCTTGGCTAGATTTTCTTCAATATACTCCTTGAGTTCAGTCAACTCATTTTATGATAAACTGTAGATTGGTCCGAATGGCGGTTGTGCTCCTTCTTAAAGGTCAATTGAGTAATCATAGGGACGATATTCTGGGAGTGTATCCGCATTCTTTTTTTTGAATACATCTTGAAATTCTTGATATTGGCTTGGAATGCCACTTGAAGTCTTTTTACCAGTAGAAACAAGTGTGGCATAAATAATATATGGTGATTCTTTCATAGCGACATGCAAGAAAGCTTTTGCACCTATAAATATGGATTTAATTGAATTCGACTTATGACTCTCTACTTAATTAATTACACTGTTAGTTATACTTTTAGAGAAAGTAAGAGTTTGGAAAATTTCATTCTATTTGAGGGTTGTATTTTTCTAACCACGATAAACCTAAAATGATTGGATTAGAGGAAGATCTAATGATATTAAATACTACAAAGCTATTGTGACCATTGATTATTACTTCTATAGGAAGGGTTTTGTGAGTAATATCTTCAGAAGACAATGGACGACCATCTATGACTTCTACATGAACAGGTTTAGTTTTCTTTACTAAAGATATGCTATGTCTTTTACTAAATTCTTTATCTAAGAAATGTGCCAAGGCTCCTGAATCTAATAAGGCAGAGGCTTTGTAATATTTAGGTCCTAAGATAACATTTAATGTAATACAAGGAGAGGGCTTTGAGGAGAAAATAGGACCTTTACTAGATGTTGTACAAGGTTCCAGTTGCGCGGTCTCTATTGTAGCTCGATAAACTCGTTTTCCGACATATTGTCTTCTTTTACAGCCATACTCCATGTTTTGTCATTGTGTCATTTTTTTAGACAATATTGAGCAGTGTGCTTTGGTTCTCCATAATATAAATATAATCCTTCTTGACGACGATGAATCTTTTTCTTGCTCAGTAAGAGGTTTGAAACGTATTGCATCAATTTGCATATCCTCTACTTTCGAATGTATATGTTAAAGAGGTATTGGTGTTGCCATTGAATTATAGTAACGTTGAGGTTTATTTGTATGATTCTCAGATCGGAATTCAAAAAGGTGATTGTCGCACTTCACAGCAAACTCAATTGCTTGACTCAATGTTTGAGGATCAGGTAAGTTGAGCATTAATTTTTTTACCTCATATTGTAATCCATAGAAAAATTGGCTAATAAGTTCAACATCATCCCACTTGATATTAGTTATAAGTTGTCAAAATTGTGAAGCATACAACATTACTAATCGATTGCCTTGTCGTAAAATACGGATCTTATTGGTTGCAATACGAATTGCATCATGTTTTCCATACATAGATTGAAATTCTACTAGAAAAGCCTCTAGATTATCTAATATTGGATCTCGTCGTTCAAGAAAAGATTAAAACGATGATAGTGTTGAACTTGAAAGAAGCATACCAATGAATCTAACTTGCGATCGTGGAGTTGGATAGCTTTGGAGTTGAAGTTCAATCACAAGTTGCACTTGATCGATAAATCCTCGAAACTTAGATCTAGTGCCATCAAACTTCTCGGGTAGGATAATTCTTGGTTCTCTAACACTGGAAGGGCATTCCACCATAGGAGAAAGGATATGGTTTGGTGCACATATTGAAGCAGCTCCAACTATTTCTATATCTTCACTTCCTGCCAATCTTATTGCTCCTTGTGGTGGTAAATTGAGTTGATGCATCGCAAGCATTAACTCCCTCAATTGCTCTTGTATTTGTACCATTGCTCTCCTCATTTCCGTGAAGCCTAGTATTGATAGATTTTTGCCTCTTTTCTTTAACCTTTGCCATACTGACTACCATTTCTTCTATTTTCTTAATCAAATTTAATAACAATGTTTCATTAGAATCCTTTGGAGCTGATATTATTTGTAATTCTATCATAGTCAATGATTGCTGCTGATTAGAGAAGTATGGAGACTACAATGTTGCCATGTTTGGTAGTATAGTTTGCAACGAAGTGACATTAAGTATCCCTTGTCTATTGGCACTTAAATTGGCAACTATATCGAATATTCTTGGATAACAACCCATTGCTTTATTTCATACTAGGATTTGATTACTTCCTTGAATTAGAATCATAGTGGCTTCCATAGTTAAAAATTAGTCATAATGGCATTCCTTCCAAACCTTGGCTTGATTAAGAGATGCAATTATTATATTTGATTGAGCATCTTTTACAAACATTTTTAGTTGAGGTAGTTGCAATCCGTTGATTAATATGGACGATACAAAAGCCTTCGGCATTTGATGGTTTGGCCACTTGCACAGTATATTTACTATATGACCATAGTACAATTCTATTGCCTCTTCTAGACTCATTTTTCTATTCATTAATCTTTTTCAAAGTTGATCTTCAAAACCAATTGGACAAATAGATTAAAAATCCATTCTTTAATGCTTTCCAATTAGGAAATTGATCCACTAGTTTGCGGTTATACCATTCAAATGTCATATCTTTTAAGGTCATTGGCAGCCATCATAATCAAATATCTTTAGTTTTGCTATTATTGACTACATATGCAGTTAGGAATTGAGACAAGTGTTGATCTGGATTTGTACTTGACAAATCCCTAAAAGTAAGTAATGGAGTCGCGCTAGTTGTACAATTGGCCACATCACCCATTTGGATTGCTATTAGAACTACTAGACCACTCGTTGTCATTGAAGAGGATAATGTGCCGCTTAATCTCTTATTAAAATAACCATTGCCTTCCTCAAATGTCTTTTTCAAACTTTTCAACTTCCTCAATTTCCTATTATTATTCTTGAATAAGTTTATTGATTGAATTAGAGATAAAATGGCGGATTTTAAAATACGCTAAATTGGCCCTTATTGATAAGCAATGTATGTCATTCTACGGCAACAATTTTGATAGAATTGAAAATTTTTGCTATTAAAAAGGTATCCAATGGAGTATCCAATTTTTTTGTGTTTTCTCGACTTATAGTTGACGAGCTCAAGAGATATGGTGGACTATTGACAAAAATTTTCATGAGTACTCTTGGCAATTTTCTTAATAGTATATTGTGATTGTCGTTTTACTTACTCTAACTTATCTAATCAGAGTAAACCTGTATAGGAGAATTCGAACACAGGGAAAGAATATCGCATGAGCTTACACGTTAGGGTCACACAATTAACTGTATTCCGCACTACTTAAAACATCCAGGAAACACTACAATGCTTTCCACTTCCTAATAATACTCCACCATCACTGATAACAACATGTAATCCCGCACTATCCTAAATGACAGGACATAATCATACTATAATCCAAATTCTGGAGTTCTTCACCATTAACTGCCTTCACATTACAGTGTTTCACACAAACACAGACTCATTCTCTCTGCTGAACTACATTCAGATTTCAGCATTCAATCTCTCTTCTTCTCATTCAATAACATATAATTCCATTCACACTTTCATTCCATGATTCACTTCACAATATTCAGAAACTCTCAATACTCTTATTTCAAAGAACATAACAACAAAAGAAAAGAGGTAGCACCAAGCTTACCCCGGCTCACACTATCACAGTAATGGCCCCTACTTCCTCTCTCCCATCCTCCTTATGCTACCACGAGATACCAACTGCTACATCTCTAATGAAAACTGCTTTTCCTAACTATTCATCCATTTTACCTACTGAACTACCTTTTCAACAGTCATCTATCCCTGTTTACACTATGAACTAAGTATCTACAATTCAACAAATAACTACTTATTCTACATAGCCCCACTCCCATCTGTGCAGCGTCCTCGCAAACATAGAACCGATACATAACTAAAAAAAAACTTCTCCAAAATTTCTATTTATTTGATATATCCAATTGATCAATTACTACATTATCCATTATTGGTTCCACCGATTCTGGCTGTAGTGGTACGTCTTCATCCTCTTCCAATATTTCAAGCGACTCCTTTCTCAACTGGGCTGAAAGATCTTCATTGTATTCTCCCAATTCACGGATCTGAGCTTCCAGTTTCAGGATCTGGGCATCGCGAAGTTCCAACTGATGTTGCTGCGAACTCATCCCTTCTGGGACATCTTTAATCGACACTTGAGATTGGCTCCTCACAGTTAACTCTTCCGTCAGTTTTGACACCTCATTTTGTAAAACTTCAATTTCAGACCTCATTTTCTCCGTTTCACATCTCAATTGGTCACACAATAACGCTTTCTCTGTCGCCAATAACTCTGTCTTGTCCACTTCCGCTTGCAACTGGCATTTGAACTTCTCCCGTTCCAAATCCCATGACTTCCTATTCTGAATCAATTCGTCCCATTGTCCTTCCACAATCCGTGAAATCTGTTCTTTTTCCTTTGTCCAAGCCTCATATTGGAGAACCAATTTCCGCTCCAGGACCAACTTGACTTCTTCAATTTCTTGAATCCTCAGTTCTTGCTCCCTGATTTTTTTATTTTGATCCGATATCCTTTTTTTACTGTCCTCCCAATCCCGTTTACTTCTGTCTTCGACATCCAATGCTCGTACCATACAATGTATTTGCGAAATGTGCTTCAATACGGCATTTTTAAGAGATACTCCTTCAGGGAATCGACCCTCTGGAAACGCCAACTGGTTGATATCTATCAATAATGGGACTTGATTCTCCTCTTCCACCGCAAGACCACTTGGAACCCGTCTCGCTTCGATAACCGGAGCTACCCCTTGAACCACTGTACGACTTGATTCTTCAATTTCGTGTATTACATCCGCTACATTGTGATTCTGTGCCAACAAATTTCGTTCTCTCTACAAAGGTGCTGACACTGGTATAGGGTTTTCCTCTTCTGACGGTGGTTGACGCAATGTGTGCGCGATGACAGCATACACATAATTTGAACAAAGCAAGGATGTGAACTTCCCCAATTTGAACTTGGCTCCTATCTCCGCATGAATACGAGTAGCTACGTAAGCCGCCCAGTTGAACACCATCCCCTCAAACGCCCCTACTGCTGCATACAATAATCGTTTTGACACATATGTGGGGTGTCGGTACAATCCTAACCGCCTCAGCACGAACCGCAACCATTCCACATATTCTGGTGTAATCGCCTCCTGAGTCCGCCATCCTTGGCTCCTTTCAAAGGATGACATTCCTCCCTTGAAATATCTACCTGGGCTGAAATCGCCTGACTCATCAGTCCCAACTGCCATCTCTCCAATGGGAAGAAACAACACCTTTTCCAGGATTGTTTCATCAATCCCAATAATTCGCCCTTGAACGACACTCGATCCATCCTTGGGGTCGTAATTCTCAATGTATTCCTCCACTAATGACACATTGATTGATGGTAAACGCTCTGAATGGTGCAAAAACTGGAACAGCTTCGCAGTCCGAAAATCCCTTATTTTTCTCTGCGTCCAACAGATTTCTAACTTCATCGGCTCCATATTGGTAACGATTATCACAGCCGGTGGTTTTGCTGTGCGTTTAGCTCTCACATTCCGGCCACTTTCATCTCTGTCTACAGCTCTCTTGGTACTTTCAATCGCCATGACTCAAACGCTTACAGGTCCTAACCGTCAATGCCACTCTCCAGTCTGCCCGAAACACTAAAATGAGACACAAATAAGCAACAACATAATATAACACCACAGAATAACCCTTAGTAGGAGCCCCACTCCTATTCTATTACCTAGTGATGAGAGCGACAACATGGTACCCATACTGTCCATTTCTCACTTCCTTCGCATCTGACACAATAGTGATTACTACATATCCTTGCAGCCGCCTCTACGTCTTATACCATAATTAGGTCCCTCTTGAGTCCATTCGAAGTCCCCTCCCCTCAAATGAAATAAAACCCGTCCCGGGTTTTAGGTATTATATAACCGTAAACGATTTCCATTAATGCGGGTACTGAAACGATGGCCCGTGAAATCCTCCAATTGAACAGACCCATTGGAAAATCCTTCAATTACGCGATATGGCCCATGCCAGCGAACTTGAAATTTTCCCGGAAAATGGTTGAATCGGCTGTCATACAGCAATACCAAATCATTGGGCATAAAACACTTCGGCCGCAGTTTACTATCATAGTAACTCTTCCTCCGTTTTTGAGTGGCTTCCATGTGGAATAGAGCGACAGCCCGTATTTCATCCAATTCCTCCAATTTCATCAACCGAGAGTGTAATGACTCAGTGTCACTGAGGCGTTCGTCTAAGGCAATTCGTAAACTAGGAACCTCCAATTCGATAGGTAAAATTGCCTCTTGACCGTAAACTAATTGGAACGGAGTAGAGTGGGTAGTTACCTTATAGGCGGTACGATAAGCCCACAAAGCTGCAAAGAGTTTGGTCTCCCAATCAGTACCGGCCCCTGAAATTGTCTTAGTCAAGACTTTGCACAAAATGCCGTTGGTCTTTTCCGTTTGCCCATTGGCACGAGGATGGTAGGGAGTGGTCTTACGATGCTTGATCTCATATGTGGTCGTCAAGGCGGCGATGGTAGCATTGATGAAATGGGTGCCTCGATCGTTGACCAATTCCTTGGGACACCCAAAGCGAGTGATAATATTCTCATACAGAAAAGTTGCCACCGTACTGGCATTATCGGTGCGGGTAGCAATCGCCTCTGCCCATTTGGTGACATAATCTGTGGCGACTAAGATATACCGCTTTTGACCAGGTTTTGACGCTGGTGCAATGGGACCAACAAAATCAATACCCCATTTTTCAAACGGAACCTGGGCCAAGATTGGGACTAACGGCATGGCGGAAGTACCCGTAGGTCGACCAATTCGTTGACAAGGATCACAACGGCGAACGAACTGGTGGGCATCAGAAAACATTGTGGGCCACCAATATCCGGCCATTAAAGCCTTGCGGGCACTGCTGTCTCCCGCGAAATGACCACCACAACTATCCAAATGACAACCTGTAAGTATCGACTGTACTTCACTGGGAAAGATACAGCGCCGTAAAAGACCATCGCGTCCTTGTTTATACAAAGCATCACGAATCATCGTGTATGGGGCACTCTTCAGAATAAGGCGCTTCTTAAGCTTGTCCGTGAAAGTCGGCGGAAAAGTATGGAAGGTCAGAAACTGAATAATTTCGCTATACTCGGGGGATATCACATCCACCACAAATAATGCGGCGTCGGGAAGATCATCGGGAACAGGCTCGTTGCCGAGAATATTAGACAACCGGGATAAATGATCTGCGTTCGCATGTTGCTTCCCAGGTCTGACAACCACCGTAAAATTGAACTCCTGGAGGAGTAAGACCCAGCGAGCAATGCGCCCACTCAATTGAGGCTTATTAATCAGATATTTGAGGGCATCATGATCCACATAAAATACAAACGGATACCCAAGCAAATAGTGCCGAAATTTTTTAACCGAGTATATCATACCCAACGCCTCTCGTTCAGTAGTAGTATAGTTACGTTCGGCAGCCACCAATTGTCGACTGGCATAATATATTGGATGATCGAATCCCTTATCATCCTTCTGGCTTAACACCGAGCCAATAGCAGCATTGGATGCATCAACATACACATGAAATGGCTTTGTCCAACAAGGAGCCACCAATATTGGTGCAGAGACCAATTTTGACTTTAAGACCTCGAAGGCTACGGTACACTCCTTGGTCCAGAGGGGACTAGTACCATCGGACGGAGGTTTCTTCAGTAAGTTCGTTAAAGGTTGACAAATAACCGCAAACGAACTTATAAATCGTCGATAATAACTGACATGACCAACGAACCCTCGAACACCGGAGACTGTCTCCGGTCTGGGCAAGTTCATGATATGCTGCACTTTGTCAGGATCTGTAGCAATACCACGACTGGAAACAATATGGCCCAATAATTTTCCGGACGGAACACCAAATTGGCACTTCTCCGAATTCAACGATATTCCAAATTTGGCACACTGAGCCAAACATTTGCCTAAACAATGAAGATGATCTTGTTTGGTACTGAATGTACAAAAGTCATCTAAAAAGATCTCCATAAACAGTCGGAGATAATCTTGAAAAGCCTGAGTCATCACGCGTTGGAACGTGGCTGGGGCGTTACATAACCCGAAAGGCATCACGCGATAAGCAAATGTGCCCCAATCCGTAGTAAAGGTTGTCTTGAGCTGGTCTTCTTTTGCAATTTGAACTTGATTATACCCGGAGAAACCATCGAGAAACGAATAGCATTCGTGACCGGCGACGGCGTCCAATATACTATCCGTGAATGGTAACGGAAAGTAATCTTTCTTGGTGGCTGCATTAAGTTTTCGGAAATCTTGACAAATTCGGATTTTTCCGTTCTTTTTCGGCACCATCACAATTGGAGAAACCCACTCACTATTCGGTACCGGGTAAATGAAACCCACCGCAAGAAGCTTGTCCAATTCTTCCTTCACCATAAGGAAATATTTAGGATTAAGGCGATGTTGCCTCTGGCGTACCGGTTTAGCGTTTTCTTCCAATATGATACGATGTTCACAAACATCAGCGGGGATACCTTGTAGATCATTATAAGTCCAAGCAAAAGCGGATTTATGATGTAAGAAAAAGTCTGTCTAACAGGTCAACTCTTGTTCCTTAATACCTTCGTAGACCTTAATTAGCCGAGGTTCGGCCGTGGTCGCTAAGTTAATAGTTTGACATACAGGGTCAGCAACAATACTCTGTTTCAATTCCCGCAGTGATTTAAAGTTACTCGGTATGTCCGACATATGCGAAGTAACGAATCCCGTCTCGAGGGCACTAACATGGTGCACATCGTACCCAGGTTTCCAGTCAATACTTACATAAGCAGAGTTTTCCGAATCCTTCGGGTATATCAAGTACTCCCCCGGACCTCCACATTGGTACACCACCTCAGGGTGCTGTGCTGCCTCCACATTGGCCTCCGTACTCGGTACTTCTGTGTCATCATCGGAGCTAAGCCCTTCGTCCGACGTCAATTCAGATACTGGCAACTGAGACTCCCCGTGATAGCGTACTGGGTACATTTGTAACACCATTTTATCTACGCCCTTACCAATTGTCAAAGTACCTCGACCCCAATCGTTCTTGGCCTTCGCTTGATACAGCCAGGGTCGTCCCAATAAAATAGGGTACGATAAAGTCGAACGTTGTAAGCGAAAGACAATGTAGTCAATTTCATAGGCAATACCTGCAATTATAGTTTGAACACTCCGTAAAATACCCATTGGCTTAACTCGGCTATGATCTGCCATCCGTAATACCAATGTCGTGGGGACTAATTGTTCCAGACCTAAAGCATCCATTGTATCAGCGTTCATTAAATTGACGCTGGAACCTCCATCTACCTGGACGCCAGAGATCCGAACACCATCAATCGAAACATCAATGGTTGGTGCACCTGGATCAGGGTTCAAACTAACTTCACAAACTTCCATATTACGATGCCGATGTCTTGTTAGGGATGAATTCAAGGTGGAACGACACTCTGGTGCGACTGCTAGAAGTTGCTTCATAGAGATTGAAGGCCGAATAGCGTCCAAATCCTTTAAAATGTCATAGGGTTCCATATTTAGGGTAATTCCCAATGCCCTCTTCCGTTTCATGGGTTTGAGCTTAACTCAGTGAGGTAATTTATTCTGCCGCCCTAGACTTGGAATTGGAACAGCAGATTGAGCTTTCTTGGGACTTCCTTTCCCAAGGGGATCTTTCAACGGGTATGATGCTTCTTGGAACTGTGGTGGGAACAGACCGGTTCGAGACGGAACTGAAGACTCCGTAATTGGGCCCTCATTGGGCTTCGCAACCAA
Organism: Physcomitrium patens; assembly: GCF_059467195.1. Taxonomy (NCBI): domain Eukaryota; kingdom Viridiplantae; phylum Streptophyta; class Bryopsida; order Funariales; family Funariaceae; genus Physcomitrium; species Physcomitrium patens. Next base: position 18,193,063 of record NC_143414.1, on the reverse strand, counting down.
ATCAGGGCTCAAGACTTTCCCAGTTTCCGGGCCTGAATGGGATTGGTCCGTAATTGGGTGTGATTGGCCCTTCGCTTTAGGATCTTCCAAATGTTTAATTGGGCCTTTCCCTTTTTGCTGGCTCCTAGTAAGAACGGTATGGACACATTCCACCCGATTTACTGGAGAGTCTTGAGGTCCTCGATTTATTCCCTCCATTTTTCCTGGACTCTGGATCTGCTGATCCCGATTATTGAAATTGAATGGAGCATTACATTGCTGATACGTATGCCCTGACTGCTTGCAATTCCCACAAACTGGGGCATAATCGTCACCGGCTCTTAGATTGGGACATTCATTGGCATAATGACCAATCTGTCTACAACGGAAACAACGCAATGGCCTTTTTGCACCCCCATCAGGCATATTGGATGTCTCCACCGGTATATACCTACTAGGTTTGTTCCATGTAGGTTGAGAAAACGATCCTGGTTGTCCCGGTTGTACTTGGTTCAATGGCATCGATGGAGCATATGGCTGATACCCATGCTGCTCCTTACCATAGTTCCGAGGATTTGATACAAACCCCTCACTATAAGTGGAATTCTGAAAATGATTGACTGCTCGATTTTGTCGGTTAGATCGATTTCCATGCCATCCAAACGTATTTCCTGTTTGAACTTGATTGACATCCCATGGAGTTGGTGGAATCATGGTCGGATTACTGAATTGTTGTTGTCTTTGCAAATTCTAACAATTAGCGGTTAAGTGCTTGCCTCCACAAAATGTACATTTACCCAACACTTGTGAAGGTGACGGGCATTCCGTTACCAAATGACCGTGGCCCTGACAATTACTGCACCATACATTGGTCCTAGTATTGGTTGGCTTTTGCCTCTTCTCCTTATCTTTGGCCATATTAACGGCCATTTCCTCCATTTTCTTCGTCAAGTTCAATAACAAGGCTTCATTGGAATCTTTTGAAGCTGATATTATTTGTTTTTCCGCCAAAGTTGACTCGTGTGTTTGATATGGAAAATACGGGGCATACGTTGTTGTTACTTGTGGTGGTAAAGCTTGCAATGGGGTAACATTAACTGGCCCCTGAGTATTGGCACTTGACTGGGCAACTGTTTCGATCATCTGTGGATAACTACCCACTGATCCGTTCAAAGCCGGATATTGATAATTGCTTTGAACTGGTATCATCGTGGCACACGCAGTTAAAAACTGATCATAATGGCATTCCTCCCAAACCTTGGCTCTATCAAGGGATGCAGATATCATAACTGGTTGAGCTTCTTTTACAAACATTTTTAGCTCTGGTGGGTGCAAACCATTTATTAATATAGATAATATAAATGCCTCCGGCATTTGGTGGTTCGGCCACTTACTAAGTATATCAGCCACTCGGCCATAGAACGATTCCACCGCCTCTCCTAGGATCATTTTGCTGTTCATTAACCTTCCTCGAAGACGGTCTTCAAAACCAATTGGTCGAAAACGGGTCAAAAATGCATTCTTCAATGCTTCCCAGTTCGAAAATTGACCAACTGGTTGACGGTTATACCATTCAAACGCCGTATCCTTTAAGGTTGCTGGCAACCATCGTAACCAAATATCCTCGGTTCTCCCATTATTGGCGACACATGCTGTCAAAAACTGCGACAAATGTTGATCTGGATCCGCACCCGGAAAACCCCTAAAGGTAGGTAATGGAGCCACGCTAGTTGTGCGATCACTCACAGTACCCATTTGTACTGCTATGGGAACCGCTGGACCTCCCGTCGTCATTGAATTTGACAATGTGACACTTAATCGTTTATTAATATAATCTGCGTCTCTCCTAAATATATTTTCCGAACTTTCCACCCTGCTCAATTTGCTATTATTATCCTTGAACAAGTTTATTGGTTGAATAGGAGGTGAGAATGACGGATTTTGAAACACACTGAATTGGCCCTTATTAACCAATAATTTATGCCACTCTATGGAACCAGTTTTGACGGAATCGGCAGTTTCCGCTATTGGAAACGTACCCAATAGAGTATCCAACTCTTCTGTGATTCCCCCACTCTCAGTTAACGGTCTCAGAAGAAACCCTGGCCTATTGATCAAATTTTCAGCAAGTGCTCTTGGCAATTTCTCTAACGGTATATACTTCTGAAATATTAGATGTCGATTAGCTTCTGGGTATGCTCGAATATGACGACAGGCATGCAACCATGGCTTAATCCAGCTTTGTCTATGATTCCTTTTTAACTTTCTTAGTTGCTCGTTTCGCAACAAATTTCTTGCTTGCGATCTCTCTATTCTTTCTCTTGACTGCCGTATTTTCTTTACTGTTAAGTTCTCATTCTTAATAACCATACTCTTTCATTATATTCTTCTGCGACTGCTACCTATTTCCCATCTACTTCAACCGGCAGTTAAAACCTAACACTCCATGCTATTATCAATTTCCCCGGCAGCGGCGCCAAAATGTGATTGTCGTTTTACTTACTCTAACTTATCTAATCAGAGTAAACCTGTATAGGAGAATTCGAACACAGGGAAAGAATATCGCATGAGCTTACACGTTAGGGTCACACAATTAACTGTATTCCGCACTACTTAAAACATCCAGGAAACACTACAATGCTTTCCACTTCCTAATAATATTCCACCATCACTGATAACAACATGTAATCCCGCACTATCCTAAATGACAGGACATAATCATACTATAATCCAAATTCTGGAGTTCTTCACCATTAACTGCCTTCACATTACAGTGTTTCACACAAACACAGACTCATTCTCTCTGCTGAACTACATTCAGATTTCAGCATTCAATCTCTCTTCTTCTCATTCAATAACATATAATTCCATTCACACTTTCATTCCATGATTCACTTCACAATATTCAGAAACTCTCAATACTCTTATTTCAAAGAACATAACAACAAAAGAAAAGAGGTAGCACCAAGCTTACCCCGGCTCACACTATCACAGTAATGGCCCCTACTCCCTCTCTCCCATCTTCCTTATGCTACCACGAGATACCAACTGCTACATCTCTAATGAAAACTGCTTTTCCTAACTATTCATCCATTTTACCTACTGAACTACCTTTTCAACAGTCATCTATCCCTGTTTACACTATGAACTAAGTATCTACAATTCAACAAATAACTACTTATTCTACATATATATATTTGAAATATTAGAGGTCAGTCAACTTTTGAGTATGCTTAGATATGCTTACATACATGCAACCACGGCTTACTCCAACTTTGTCGATGTTTCTTTTTTAACTTTCGTTCTTGCTCATTTTGCAACAATTTTCTTACTTGTACTGTCTTTTGTCTTTCTTTTGATTGGAGTGTTTTCTTTACTGTAATGTTCTCATTCTTAATAACCATAATCTTTCATTATATATTACTAAATTTGCTTCCTATCTCCCATTTAACTACACATTTTTCTTCACTTTCAAACAAATTTTGATTTTATAACCTCTTCGTGCAACATCCAAAACTTACTCATTTAGTAGTTAATTCTTAACACTCAATACTATTGTCAATTCCCAGCAGTGGCGCCAAAATGTGATTGTCATTTTATTTATTCTACAAATTCTTTTTAGAATAAACCTATAGAGGGGAATTTGAATGCGAGGAAAGACTAAGTCCATGAACTTACACATTAGGGTCATACAATTAATCATATTCCGAACTACTAAAAACACCAAAGAATACTACAATACTTTTTCCTACTAACAATACTCTTTCATCAACTGATAACAATAAATTACAATCTTACACTCTCAAAAGACTACTCAAAATACATAAATTCCATCCAACATCAAAAATAATAGACTTCCACTCCAACCAATAAAGCTTCACATAATTTTTGTAATCACAGACTTCTTCTATCAAAACACACAAAACTTTCAATAAATAATTATCATAATCTTCCATCCATGAACAATTTCTAATAAAATCTAATAACAAACTCTCAATATCTTTTCATAATTATTCAATCACACAGTACTTTAATTATATATTTAATATCTTATAAATCAATCTTTGATTTATTTTATAGATTTACTTTACAATGATCAAAACCTAAAATAACAAAATAAACAAGAAACAAGAGATAGCGCCAAGCTTATCCTGGCTTATGACTATCACAGTCTGGCCCTTCCAATATCTTCTTCAACTGCTATATACTTACCTTTGAAATTCTAGATTCTAACTGTCATTCCTTACTTAACTATTTTTCACAACTAATTCAATCATCCAACCTACTGAATTGACTACCCTAAGAATAATTAATCTACTTTGTCAATATCTTACAAAAACGAATTTCTACCCATTCTATAGCAACTATTGCACATCTTTACAAATTCTTTAATATTCTTGAAGAATGGATAGAAATTGGTTTTTGTAGGATATTTGTTAGATATTGATAAAATTGATTAATTATCTATAGGGTAGTCAATTCAGGAGGTAGGATAGATGATTTACTCAAAAAAAGTGGTTAAGTAAGAAATATTAGTTTGAATCTCTATTTTGAGGTAAGTATAAATCAGTTAAAAAAGAAGTAGATAAGGCCAAACTGTAGTAGTCATAAACCAAGGTTATGCAATTAAAAAAAATAAGTAAATTGACTCCATAATCAAATCTACAAAGTTTTGTTTTCACAAATATGATGGAGAAAAAAATTAGTATGTACAAGAAGTTTAATAAAAGAAGATCACAAATTTTAAGAATTTTTGTAATAAATCAAATTATATCTAAGGTTGCAATCCTTTCAACACTCTAATGAATTTACTCAAGTTGGATTTATAGGCACAATTTATTTGGAATTATTCTTTCTTAATTTATATTTTTGATGAAAAAGGATTCACAACTCTTTAATAATTTGAATCATGTGTAGAAGTATTTATATTGATATTTAGAAAAAGTAATCAAGAAAGAATAATAGAGACCAATTTCTTATCTTTATGATAAGGATCACGGTCAACCATCATATATATTGCTAAATTTTAAAAACTTGCTTGTAATGTGGACTAAAATAATAAAGTCCTTTTAAGACAACATCAAAGATTTATTATTGACAATGCCAAAGCAGAATCTTTAAAACAATTTATTGCTTAAGCTATTGCATGCATTAATCAATTATTTGAAAGGCATCAAGAATAAAGATTTGGTTGAATAAGAAGAAGTCAAGTAATGATGATAGTTCTTAAGTTTTCAAAAACTTATTTATTAAGGCTAGAATTAATGCAAATTGATATTGTACATTTTAAACTTCTTATTAAATAAAAAAAGACTCATTGCCATCAAGAAGGTTTATATCTATATTATGGAAAATCTAAGCTTAGTACTCAATATTATCCAAAGAAGCAATACAATCACAAAAATGAGGAGCATGGTTTCAAAAAAAATGATGTCTTAAAAAATAAGCTTTTCTAACTATAATAGCAATCATGTGGCTAAAATCTTATGTAACTTCTAATAAAGATACTATTTTATTTTTGGATCTCTGACTTAATTTATAATAGAAATTTATTTAGGACCAAAAAATCACTAAGTCTTAGCTTTGTTAGATTCAAGAATCTCAATAAAAAAAAAGACTTGTCATTGTCAAGAAGATTTAGGCCTATATTGTGAAGAATCCAAGCATACTATTCAGCATTATTTAAAGAAGCAATACAATTATAAAATGAGGAGCATGATTGCTAAAGAAAATGATGTATCAAAAAAAAGTTTATCCAACTACAATAGAAATTGTGGAATTTGAATTTTATATAATTTCTAATAAAGGTCTTATTTTCTCTTTAAATCTCTCAATTTATTTTATTATAGAAGTTTATTTAAAATCAAAACATTACAAAGTCTTAGCTTTATTGGATTTAAGAGCCTCAGCTTGTTATATAAATAAAGACTATCAAAAAATAAGATGTGTTTTTAGTTAAGAAAATTAAATTTGTGTATATAAAAATAATAAATAGTTGTTTATTTTCTTTTGAAGATGTTATACATAAAATTATTCTTATAAAAGTAATAATTAGTGGTTATAAGAGTTTAGTAATATTTAATGTGAATAGATCTCCTTCTAGTTTAATTATTTTAGGATTATCATGGTTAGAAAGGTATAATCCTTACATAGACTAGATTTCTTACAATCTTGATTTTTTTCATAGTTCAGCCTAAGATTTTATTAGAAAAGTGGAAATCCATAAGACCAATGTCGTGTTGTAATACAATTATATAATAAAAATATGACTAAAAATGATTTTTTAATTAATACTCTATTATATTAGTTCAATAAGAAATCAACATATTTTAATGAGACTTTTATTAAAGTCTCTTAGCCTATTTTCTTATCTAAATAGCAAGTAGATAAAAGTTAATTAGTATTTTTACCTTCTAGGATATAGAAACTCTTTTACTACCTTAGAAAGGCCATAAATTGATAAAATCAGATTAAAAGAGGTAAATAATTAATATAGTTAATACTCGGATTAAATTGAAGGTATGGTTGGACTAAAAAATCCTTAAGATAGGTTAGATTGATACTCAAGGGTCGACCATTTGTGAGACACAGTTGAAATTAGACCTCTAGCTACTAAAACGACTGCCTAGAGCAAAATAGGATTTCATTTGAAGATCAAAGATTAAGATTTGAGAGTTAGATTAGAGCTTGTTCTAGAGACATAAGATTGGTTTTGGTAGGATTTAAAGAGAGTTAGAAATTTTTATTAGAATTCAATGTTTGTATTAGCAACTTGAGATTTATACAACAAAATTAAGGCTAGCACTCTTGGTTAGTTTGTAAAATTGGTGGTACATCTATAGTTGAAATTTTGAAGGTGCTTGGATAATTAGATGTTTTAAGTGTATGTGAATTTTTGTGGTAATCCAACAGTGCAACTGAAAGATATTTGGATTTTGATACAAGTACATATTGGAAGTTGGTAGTTTGGAATTGAATAGGGTTTCTATGATATCTAGAGATCTACTAGTCGGATCAAGATGAAATTTGGCATGGTCTTGAAAGACTTAAAGATAAAGTTGTATATCAATTTTGAGTCAAAGTTAACAATTGGAGAAATTACTACTAGAAGTTTTGCTTCACCTTTTAAGTTGGCAGCAAAGTGACATCAATGCAGTTTTTGGAGGTTTTCTCACGATCTATAAGTTGGATTGGGGTGAAAATTCTTAAGTGTATGGAAGACTTATATTGAAAATTGTATGAAAAATTTTACATCAAGTGGATGGTCTAATTAGAAGTTACTGCTTGTCAAAGCTCATTGATTAGGATTGGAGCTTATAAGAAAAATCTAAATTACTTAAATATGAAAGTAACAAAGTAATTGAGGTTTATGTATGAACAAAGCTACTAAAAAGAATGTTTTTTAGCAATTTTGAATCAAAATTTAGATTATATTTTTCTCATATGGATGAAATCTATTAGGATTTCTTAGATGTTTGTGAAACACAATCTCACTTTCTACAGCTAGTTGCTTAGTGCATTTCCAAGGAAGACAACACATAATATGACATCGATACATCTAAACTATTATTAGTAGGTGTAAGGACTTTCATACATGCTGCAAAAAAAAGATCAACTTTTTTTATATATGCCATATCTATTATTGATAGAAAAAAGATTTCAAGTGGTACTCCAAGCCAATACTAAGATTATCAAGATGTCTATAAAAAAAAATGTAGATTTTCTTCTGAAGCATCGTCCTTATGATTGTTCCATTGATCTTCAAGAAGGATCTCAACCACCATTTGGATCAATCTATAGCCTATGATAGAATAAGTTAGCTGCACTCAAGAAATACATTGATGAAAATTTGGTTAAAAACTTCATACACCATTTTAAATCTCTAATTGGCTCCTATCTTATTTATGAAGAAAAAATATGGATTTTTGTAGATGTGTATAGACTATCAAAGACTCAATAAGATCACTATTAAGAATAGATATCCTCTATCCTTGATTTGAAGACTTTTTAATTACCTAAATAAAAAAAATAAAAAAAAACTATATAAAAATAGACAACATCTTAAACTACTCTAAGAATACAAAAGAGCATGAAGTTCATGTTTATTGTGTAATACAAAAACTAAGAGATATAAGATTTTATGCCAAGATAGAAAAGTGTATATTTTATACTACTCAAGTTGATTTTTTAGGATATATTATTTCAAAAAATGATCTTATAATAGATCTTAAAAAAGTCCAAATTATCATAAATTGAAAGATTCTAAAAACAATCAAAGATGTGAAATATTTTTTAAATTTTCCAATTATTATCAAATCTTCATAAAGAACTTTTATCAAGTTGTAGCTTCTTTTATATACTTGATATACAAAGATAAACTTGAATAGAGCAAAGAAGCTCAAGTATCTCTTGAAGCCTTGATAATAACATTTATTTTTGCATCAATTTATTAATGCATTGACTTCTTAAAGGAATTTTTCATAAAAATAAACACATTAATCTTTGCCATGATTATAATTTTGTTACAAATGAGAGCAAATAATAAGCTCCATATAATAGCTTTTCATTCTAAGAAATTTTTAGCAATCAAGATTAACTATGAAATCGATGGCAAAAAATTTCTTGTAATTAAAAATTCATTTCAAGAATAGCATCAATATCTAGAAGGCACTTTTAATCCAATTATTACATATACAGTTGAAAAGATTCAAAATATTTTATGTCGACATATATTTGAAATTGTTGCCAAGTCTATTGAAGCATGTTTTTATCAAGATTTGATTTGAAGATTATTTATTAATCCAAAAAATAACAAGATTTATTAAATATACTTTTTAATCATCTTTATTTTATACTAAAAGAAAGAAATGTAGCTTTTAATCAATAAAGAATAATTTTTTTCAAGATGAAGTATTTTCATCTTTAAGCAATAAAATCAAAATTGACTATTGATTCAACCATTGTCAAGCAAATTCAATTAAGTATATCCTTTGACCTTCTTGTTCATGATATCAAGAATAATTCTTCTAAATTTTATGATACTTCTAAGTTTAAGTTCAAGAATAATCTACTCTCATTCAAAAGATGATTATATATTCCAAAAGCTAAATATTGATTATGTATTTTTCAAGCATATCATGATTTTTTAGCAATTGGATATTTTGGATACAATAAGACTTTAGAGTTAATATTGAGAGATTTTTTGTGGCTTTAAATATGAAAGGTAATAAAAGACTTTGTATAATCATGTGATATTTGTTCAAAATCAAAAATTCCTTATCATCAATCTTATAGACTTTTCTAATCATTACCTATTCCAAAAAAACTATGATCTTTTGTTTCTATGAATTTTATCACAAGTCTTTCAGTTCTTAGTTTGTATGATTCTATATTTAAGATAATAGATCATTTTATTAAGATATTATATTTTGTACTATGTACAAAATCTATCACATGTAAAGAAATGACTAACCTTTTTTTTTGACAACATCTATTGTTATCATGGATTACTAAAGGATATTATATCAAATAGAGAGATACAATTTTTATGAAGATTTTAAAAAAAAAATTTTAAAATATTGAAGATAGATATAAAATTATCATTGGCCTTTCATCTTTAAATTAATAGACAAAAAAAATATGTGAATCAAGTTTTGGAGCAATATTTGAGGTATATCATCAACTATCATCAAGACAGTCGGACAATTTTTTTTATTATTAGTAGAATTTGCGTACAATAATTTGATATATTTTTCTATTCAATAATTATATTTTTTTGCTAATTATAATTATCATCTATGATTTGATACTTATAATTTTTTTAAAATTAATAATCTTTAGGTAGAAGATTTGGGGAATCATTTGTCAAAGCTAAATGTAATATTGAAGGTATAATTAAAAGAAGATCAAGAAGAATAAAAAATCAATATGGAGACCTATCACAAGGAACAACTACAATACACTATTAGTGATAAGATATGGCTATTTTGTCACAATATGAAGACTATTTGTCTTTTTGTTAAATTGAACTATTATAGACTTAGAACTTTTTTATTTGTGAATAAATCAATCTTCTTGTTTATTGATTATATCTACTCAAATCTTTGAAGATCCATCCTATATTCTTCATGTCTCTTTTTGAGCCATATAAGATAATAAATATCTTAGGAAGAAGATAAATACTACTTTTCTCTATAGAAATAGATAATAATCAAGAGTTCAAAGTAGGAGAAGTCTTAGATTCAAGGTGCCATCAAAATAGATTAGTATATCTTATTTAATAGTATGAATATGATATTAATAAATATATATAGAAGCTATCTAAGAATCTTACAAATGTAACAAAGAAATTTGAGGCTTTTCATTGACAATACCCATCAAAATCAAGATGAAGAATATCAAATCTTTGTTATAAAAAAAATAAGATCCAAGAAAGATAGAATTCTACTTTATAATTTTATTTGTAATTTTTATGTATTTGTATCATTATACAGATGGAAAAAAAATAAATAATAAATTTAATTCAAAAACTACTACTTGTTAATTTATTAATTAAGACATTGTAATTGTCTTAACTTTCAAGATAACATAATCAAGATAAAGACCCTTAAGAATGACATGTCTTTTTTTAAATAAATGGTGAGATATAACATGTTTGATATTACAAACTAAGATGAGACTGCCAATGTTTGGTGATTTCATTAGAGGTAGGAACAATTTCTCATGGTATTTAAAATATTTTATTTGAAGGAAGTTATATAGGTTTCAACAATGATCAAATAATAGGGTGATCTATCCATTCTAGTATGGGACATTATTAATGGCTAAGAAGACCTATCAACCATCATTGAAGAGTACAAAGATTAGAGTATGTGGCAAAGAAAATTTATAATACCTTGGACTTTCTTAGCATATGATGATTGCTTCTCATAGAACTCATCTTTAGAAAGGGAAGTAAATTTACAAGCATACATATTCATTCTAATATTTATTTATATGATTAAATAAGAGTAAATAATAATATATTTGTTTCATAATATTTTTTAGAAAAGGTTCCTAGAAGCATTATAGATATTATTTGACTTTACATGTATTTGTAGTTGATTGGTAAATTAGAAACTTGGTCAATAAGTTAATTATGTATTGATAGCTTATAGAACAAGCTAATTATAAATTATACATATAAAAAACCTACCTTGCAAGTTAAGATACATGTCTTATAAAATTAATATATTTTAGAAGTCTTATAAGACATTGCCACATAGCTCCTAATTAAGAGTATATATGGAAGTAAGAATAAAGTCTTCTTTATTCTTTTTTAGTCCTTAGTCTTATTTTAAGATTTTCTAGTCTTCTTGTCTTTAGCAACAATCATTTTAACTTCATACTATATCATCTTTCAATGATTTTTTAGTCTTTTTAAGTAGTACAAGAGTATATAGACATTTTAGTCCTTTGAAATTTATGTCCTTGATAATTTATTGTAGCACCTTGAATAGAATTAGGAGGATAAGACTTAGGCCTTATGACCTTTCTTACCAATACTTAAGTATTATATGTATAGGAAGACCTTATGATCATACATAAGCTTGAATAAGAGATATTTTTTTAAACTATCTTTATTATAAAAAGAGATAGAATTAATCACTAAATAAAAATATTTAATTCAATGATTTTATTTTTATTTTTTTATATATAGTATGATGGAATAAGATAAATAGTTTCAATGCCAAATCAAAGAGTATTCTTATTACAAGATGTACATCAAGAATTTAGACAATTTTGAGTACAAAGAGCACATTCTATATTGTACAATTAATATTGGTGAATTGACATATATTAAAATATCACTATGTATGTATTTGAATGTGAAATATACAATGAAGTTATATCAAGTTTTAACACTTTATCACCTTTATTCAGGCTTTTACATTTCATGAATTTAGATTATTGTTGGTCTTCAGATTTTGTTAGATTACTTTTTGTTATTCCACATGGAGCTAAATATGTATTGGTGATGATATAAAAATTTGAAAAATAAATTGAATTAAAGGCTTTGATACAAAATTGTAGAATAGATATTAGTTCGTTTTTGTAAGATATTGATAAAATAGATTAATAGTCCATAGAATAGTCAGTTCAAGAGGATGGATGGTTGATTTAATTATTAAAAGCGGTTATTATAGGATTACGGATAGGATCTGGAAATCAATAGCAATTATATAGGAGTTATAGAAGTTTGTTGTGGAGCCAGATTGTGATAGTCATGAGCCGCGGTTAAGTTTGGTGCTACCTCTTTGTTTTCTTTGTTTGTCTTTGTTGTTGAAGAGTAATGGATAGTTTTTGAATATTGAGAAGTGAATCTGTGGAATAAATCAGAGATTGATTTATGAGTTATTGATTATGTAATTGGATTATTATGTGATTGAATTATATGAGAAGTTATTGAAAGATTGATTATGGATGGAAGATTATGATTTTTGTTTATTGAGAGTTGTGTGTGTTTTGGACAGAGGAAGTATGTGATTACAGAAATTTTGTGGATCCAGATTGGTTGGAGTGAAGTCTGTTTTCCTAGTGTTGGATGGAAATTATTGTATTTTGAGCAATCTTTTAAGAGTGCAGGGTTGCACATTGTGGTTATCAATTAATGAAAGAGTATTGTTACTAGAAGGAAGCATTATAGTATTTCTTGGTGTTTTAGTAGTCCGGATTACAATTAATTGTGCGACCTTAACAAGTAAAGCTCATGCGCTTAGTCTTTTCTTGTGTTCAAATTCTCCTATACATGTTTATTTTGAAAGGAATTTGTAGAATAAGTAAAACGACAATTACATTATGGCGCCGCTGCCAGGGATTGACAATAGCATTGAGTGTTAGGAATTAACTGCCAGATGAATAGCTGGGAAATAGGAAGCAAATTCAACAATATATAATGAAAGATTATGGTTATTAAAAATGAAAACATTACAAGAAAAAAAAACATGCCAATCAAAAAAAAGACAAGAGAGTGCAAGCAAGAGAATCATTACAAAATGAGTAAGAACATAAGTTAAAAAGGAAGCGTCGACAAAGTTGGATTAAGCCATAGTTGCATGCCTGTCAGCATATCCGAACATATCCAAAAGCTGACCGATCTCTAATATTTCAGATATATATACCGTTAAAAAAATTGCCAAGAGTATTTGTAAGAAATTTTGTTAACAACCCGGCATATCTCTTGAGCTCGTTAACTGCAAGTGGAAGAAATACAAAAGAATTGGGTACTTTGTTGGGTACCTTTTTAATAGCAGAAACTGTCGATTCTATAAAAACTAGTTTCGTAGAATGGCATAAATTTCTTGTCAATAAGGGTCAATTTAGGGTATTTTAAAATCCATTGTTTTTACCTCCAATTCAACTAATAAACTTATTTAGGAATAATAATAGTAAATTGGGGTGGTTGGAAAGTCTAAAAAAGATAATTGGAAAAAGCAGTGGTAATTTTAATAAGAGATTAAGTGACGCATTATCCTCTTCAATGGCGACGGGTGGTCTAGCGGTTCCAATAGCAGTACTAATGGGTGATGTGAGTGATTGCACAATGAGCATGGCTCGATTATCTACTTTTAGGGGCTTTCCGAGTGTGGATCTCGATCAACATTTGTCTCAGTTTCTGACAACATGTATAGCCAATAATAGAAGAATCGAAGATATTTGGTTACAATGGTTGGCAGCAACCTTAAAGGACATGGCGTTTGAATGGTACAACCGCCAACCAGTGGGTCAATTTCTAAATTGGGAAGCATTAAAGAATGTATTTTTAACCCATTTTTGGCCAATAGGTTTTGAAGGTCGTCTTCGAGAGAGATTAATGAACAAATAAATGATCCTAAGAGAGGTGGTGGAATCGTATAATGGCCGGGTAGCTGATATACTCAATAAGTGGCCGAAACACCAAATGTCGGAGGTATTTATCTTATTCATACTAATCAATGGTTTATAACCACCAGAGTTAAAAATATTTGTGAAAGAAGCTCAACCCATTGTCATACTGTAAATGCTTACAGTATGTAAAAATTAGCTAAAATATGTTATATGTTGATAAATCTAGATGTGTGTTAGAGTGGCTAGTAGATTAAATTAAAAGGAGTTGGTATAAGAAACTTTACTTTGTTTCTTTACTTCTTTTGATTTTGACATTAAAATATATATATATATATATATATATATATATATAGGAACTAAATGTTTAGTATGAAGCCTTGGGAGAAGGTGGAAACCTAAGGATGAAAATCTAAACTAGTAGGAGGCTAATTGGAAGGGATGAAAGCAAGGCATGGTCGGATGAAGGCAAGGAATGGGGAACTTCATCCCTATTGGTCGAATATCATGCCCAATGGGCTTTGAGGAGGCTGCCCGAGGCCTTATTAGGGATTAGGGTTCCTCTTTCGGGGGCATTTGGAGATTAAAAGCTAGAGTTGTAAAGTTTAGGATTTGGAGAACAATTTGTGTACAAAAATTAGAGGATTTGAAGTTAGGGTGAAAAAGTTATAACCGTTTGAAGTTAAGGTGTTTATTTAAGACATACTGTTACTCTTTTGAGAGTACGAGGAGTTTTACAGCAGCTTTTGAAGATCAGAAGTAGCAACTGGAACGGCGATTTCAAAACCTACATCTTTCATGAAAGAATTATTGCTTTTGGAGTTCATATGAAGGAGTTGTAAGGAGTTGAAGACGACGCTTCCAAATCAAAAGCAGTAAGTAAGCGGGTTTATTTGTAGTAATGGTTGAAGCCATAACTTGAGTTTTCGGAAAAAATTTTGGCTCAAACTTTTTGGAAAATGTAAAATTTTGTCTTAAGAAACTATACATACAAATTTCGTGGAATTTGAGCTTATATTTTGTGAGATATGAAGAAAATTGCATGCAAATGTATAAAGACAAGGGTTTGAAGCGACTGTTAGGAATTTCAAGATATCTCAAGATTTGCACTGAATTTGCAGTTAAAAATTGTTGTAGAAGTTAATAAGAATACATCAGTACCTCATGTAAAATTTGAGTTTGTTTGGACGGTCGGATTAAGAGATATGAGGTGTTGAGGTTTGGAAAAATTATATATAAACTTAGGGCTTCCCTTATTTTCAAGCTTGATTGAATAATTAGTGAGAGCTAGAAGCCTAGCATTTTCTTGAGGCAAACTCTCTCTACCCCGACACCGTTACAATGACTACATCCCTTGATAGAGCCAAGGTTTGAGAGGAATGCTATTATGATCAGTTTTTAACTACAAGAGCTACGATGATTCCAGTTCAAGGTAGTTATTAAAATCGGACTTGGAACGGATCAGTAGGTAGTTATCCACGGAGGTTAGAAACAATGGCCAATTCCAATGTCAATATTCAGGGGCCAGTTAATGTCACTCCATTGCAAGCTATACCACCAAACGTGACAACAGTGTATGCTCCCTATTTTTTGTATCATCAACAAGTATTAACTGCGACAGAGTTATCAATAATATCAGCCCCAAAAGATTCCAATGAAGCCTAGTTGTTAAACTTGATGAAGAAAATGGAAGAAATGGCCATCTATATGGCCAAGGATAAGGAAAAGAAGCAAAAGCCTACCAATACTAGGACCAATGTTTGGTGTAGTAATTGTGAGAGCTTTAGTCATTTGATAACAGAATGTTCTTTACCCTCACAAATGATGGGTCAATGTACATTTTGTGGAGGAAAGCACTTAATAGCTAATTGTTGGAATTTGTAAAGGCAACAACAATTTAGTAATCAGACCATGATTCCACCAACTCATTGGGACGTCAATCAAGTTTAATCAAAAAATACGTTTAAATGGAATGAAAAGTGATCTAATCGATAAAATCAAGCATTCAATAACTTTCAAAGTTCTAATTTTAATCAAGGGTCTGTATTAAATCTCAATAACTACATTAAAGAGCAGCAGAAATATCAGCAATATGTTCCATCGATGCCATCAAATCAAGTTCCCTCTATTCCAATTGGACAACTAGGATCATTTTCTAATTCTACATGGAACAAGTCCAGTAGGTATGTACCAATGGAAACACCCAATATACTTGATGGGGTGCAAGAAGACTTCTTTATTATTTTCGTTATCGATAGATTAGTCATAATGTGGGTGAATGTCCCAATCCCAGAGCTAATAACAATTATGCATTAGTTTGTGGGAATTGCAAGCAGTCGGGTATCAAGGACAAGAACTCGATGAAAAAATAATTCAAACAAGTGAGCCTTCACTCAAAGAGAGGTAACAAAATATAAATAAATAAGTATGTATATTAAAAGAGAAACTAGAATGGCTATTGCCAAAAGACAAGAAAACTAAAGACCCTTGAAACTAGACTAGAAGCAAGAAAAGAGTTGACAAGAGTGAAGAAGGCTTCATTCTTGTCTCTATATATACTATCTAACTAGGGGCTACGTGGCGACGTTCTATAGGACCTCCAATATGTGTTGACTTTGTAGGACACATGCCTTGACTTACAAGGCAAGTTCTTCTACGTGTGGGCCACATAGTTAGCTTGATCTTCAAGCTAACAACATGTGTGGCACATGGCCAACTTGTTGACCACGTTTCTAATCCAAAAAGTCAATTAAAGACACCTATGAAGTCAAAGCAGCATCTATAAAGCTTCTAGGAAGCTTCCATATTAAATACTATAGAATTAACTTACTTTTACCTACTTTTAGTTACTTCTATCTATTTGTATATGTAATTACTAGCTTACATGATTATGTCCGTGACATTACCCCCCCTTCTAGGAATGAGTTCCACGAGGAGCGGTCATCATATGTTGAAGAAATCTATGATGCGACAAATTGTATTCGCCACATACTCTGATCTTTGTTCTTTTCGAAGATGATTGATAAGGCCTCTCAACCATCGGTAGTGTCCCATACCAGAGTGGGAAGACCACCCAGTTATTTGATCATTGTTGAGGCCTTCGTAACTTCCTTCGAATAGAATATTTGGAACACCATCAGGAGTTGTTCCTACTTCTAGCACAATCACCAAACATCGAGAGTCCCTTCCCAAATCGTGATATCAAACGCATTGTATTTCGCCATCTATTCGAGGAAGAACATGTCGTTCTTAAAGATCTTCATCTCGATTGCATCGTCTTGAAGGTTGTGACAATCATAATGTCTCATCCGACAAGTCAGCAAATGAAGGCTCTTGAGTCGAATCTGCTGGTTGTTGATTCTTCATCTCTTGAGCGTCACTACTACAAAGAAGCTATGAACAAGAATTGAAAGTAGAATGTTATCTTGCCTAGATGTTGTTTCTTTTATAAAGAAGGTTTTTATCTTGATTTTGATGGATGTCGTCGATGAAAAGCCTCCACCGCCTTTGCTACATTTGCAAGATTCTTTATTGGCTCCCATGTCCGTTCACTAATACCTTATCCGTGCCAATGGACAAGATATTCTAATTTATTTCGGCGCCGCCTTGAATCTAAGACTTCTTCTACTTCAAACTCTTCATTATTGTCCACTTCTATAGGAGGAGGTGGAGCTTGTCGTCTTCTTGGTATGTCTACTGTCTTGTATGATTCAAAAAGAGACACGTGGAATACTGGATGGATTTTCATTGACTCCGGTAGATGTAAACGATATGCAATTGGATTCATTTGTGTAGAAATAGAAAATGGTCCTAGCCTTCGATAGTCCAACTTGTCACAAGGACGAGTGGTCTTGATATTATGACGAAGTAGCTATACCTTATCACCCAAGACTAATGATGGTTGTTCCTTTCGATAGACATCCGCATTGACCTTTTGTTATTCTTGAGCCTCTTTTAATTACGCTTTCATTGTTGCATGTAGCTCTGGTAAATGAATTGCCAAATCTTTTGTAGCAGGATTATCAACTTTTGAAAAGTCAAAAGTATCAAGTCGTGGATGATAACCATAATTAGCAAAGAAAGGTGTTTTTTTTGTAGAAGAATGTACCGTGTTATTGTAAGCAAACTTTGCCAATGGCAAAAGAGTTGTCCAATAATCTTGTCAGTAATTAATGGTACATCTTAAATATTGCTTCAAAACTTGATTAAGACGCTCCGTTTGTCTATCAGTTTGAGGATGGAATATCGAAGATAGTTCTATATCCATTTTTAGAATCTTGAAAAGAGTCTGTCAAAATCTTGATACAAATTGAGTTCTCCTATCTGATATAATATCCTTGGGTAATCCATGATAGCAATAGATATTGTCAAGAAAGAGCTTAGCTATTTCTTCACCTGTGATAGATTTTATACATGGTACAAAATGTGCCATCTTGGTAAAACGATCTACTATCATGAATATAGAGTCATAAGAACCTGAGATTGGAAGATTCGTGATGAAGTCCATAGAAACAAGAGACCATAATTATTCTGAAATGGGTAATAGCTGAAGAAGTCCAAAAGGTTGATGACGAGGAGTTTTCGATCTTGAGCAAACATCACATGATTGTACAAAATCTTTAACTGCCTTCCACATTTGAGGCCACCAAAAATCCCTAGATATCAGCTCTAAAGTCTTATTATATCCAAAATGTCCTGCTGCTGGGAAGTCACGATGAGCTTGAAGAACACGTGAATGTGCTTCTCCTTCTAGAACATATAGGCGTCCTTTAAAATAAAGTAGGTTGTTCTTGAATTCAAATTTAGAGGGATCATGAGATTTAGAAGAATTATTCTTGATATCATGAACAAGAGGGTCTGAAGACGTACTTAACTGGACTTGCTTAAGAAAAGTTAAATCAACAGTCAATGTTGATTTTATTGCTCGAAGATGAAATTGCTCCAACTTCAAGAGAACCATTCTTTGTTACTCAAAAGCTCCATTTCCTTCTTTTGATGCAAGATAAGAATGTCTAGACAAGGCATTGGACAAACCTTGTTATTTTCTTAGCCGATAAGTGATGATGAACTCGAATCTTGATAAAGACATGCTCTAACGAGCTTGGCGATGATTTAATACACGTGCTGACATATAATATTCGAGGTTCTTGTGATCCGTATACAGAGTGACTAGACTAGAAGTGCCTTGTAGATAATGACGCCATTCTTAAAAAGAATCCACAATTGCAAGAAGTTCTTTGTCGTGGATCTCATAATTGATTTCTGCTGCTGAGAATTTTCTTGAATGAAAGGCTACTGGATGAAGTTTGTCATCTATTCCCATTTGTGATAAAACCGCACCCAGAGCAAAGTTCGATGCATCTATTTCCATAAAGAATGCTTTGGAAAAATTAACACGATACAAGATTGGTGCAGAAACAAACGCTGTCTTCAAAGATTCAAAAGCAACTTTCGCTTCTTGATTCCATTGGAGTTTATCTTTACAAGTCAAACGTGTAAGTAGAGCTGCAACTCGAGAAAAGTCTTTCATGAAGATCCGATAGTAGTTGACAAATCCCAAAAAGCATTGAACATCTCTTACCGTTTTTGGGATCTTCCAGTCTATAATAGTTTAAACTTTCTTAGAATCCATTATAAGTCCATCATTTGAAATGATGTAACCTAAGAAATCGACTTGAGTAGTGTGGAATACATACTTTTCTATCTTGGCATAGAGTCCTGTATCTCTTAATTTTTGTAACACATGACGAACATGAAGTTCATGTTCTTCTGGATTCTTAAAATAGATTAAGATGTCGTCTAGATAATAGACCACAAAATCGTCCAAAAACTCTCAAAAAATATCATTCATTAGATGTTGAAAAGCTGCTAGTGCATTTGTAAATCCAAAAGGCATGACATTGTATTCAAAATGTCCATACCTAGTTCGAAACGTAGTCTTTCATTCATCTCCTTCTTTGATACGTACTAGATTGTATGTTCTCCAAAGATCTATTTTTGTATAGATCTTAGCTTGATTCAGCTGATCAAGAAGTCCAGATATTAAAGATAGTGGATACCTGTTCTTGATGGTAATCTTGTTGAGTCGTCGATAATCAACACACATCCGCAATGATCCATCTTTTTTCTTTACAAATAGAATTGGAGCTCCTGTCGGAGATTTCAAATGGCGTATGAAATTCTTGGCTAGAGTTTCTTCAATATACTCCTTGAGTTCAGTCAACTCATTTTGTGATAAACTGTAGATTGGTGCGAATGGCGGTTGTGCTCCTTCTTGAAGGTCAATTGAGCAATCATAGGGATGATGTTCTGGGAGTGTATCCGCATTCTTTTTTTCAAATACATCTTAAAATTCTTGATATTGGCTTGGAATGCCACTTGAAGTCTTTTCACCAGTAGAAACAAGTGTAGCATAAATAATATATGGTAATTCTTTCATAGCAGCATGCAAGAAAGCTTTTGCACCTATAAATACGGGTTTAATTGAACTGGACTTATGACTCTCTACTTGATTAACTACACTGTTAGTTATACTTTTAGAAAAAGTAAGAGTTTGGAAAATCCAATCTATTTGAGGGTTGTATTTTTCTAACCACGATAAACCTTAAATGATTGGATTAGAGGGAGATCTAATGATATTAAATACTATAAAACTATTATGACCATTGATTATTACTTCTATAGGAAGGGTTTTGTGAGTAATATCTCCAAAAGACACTGGACGACCATCTATGACTTCTACATGAACAGGTTTAGTTTTCTTTACTAAAGATATACTATGTCTTTTAGTAAATTCTTCATCTAAGAAACACGCCAAGGCTCCTAAATCTAACAAGGCAGAGACTTTGTAATGTTTAGGTCGTAAAATAACATTTAATGTAAAACAAGGAGAGGGCTCTGAGGAGAGAATAGGACCTTTACTAGATGTTGTGCAAGGTTCCAGCCGCACGGTCGCTATTGTAGTTGGACAAACTCATTTTCCGACATATTGTCTTCTTTCACAGCCATACTCCTCATTTTCTGATTGCGTCGTTTCTTTGGACAATGTTGAGCAGTGTGCTTTGATTCTCCATAATATAAACATAATCCTTCTTGACGACGACGAGTCTTTTCTCTCTTAGTAAGAGATTTGAAACGTATTGCATCAATTTGCATATCCTCTACTTTCGAATGTATGTGTTGAAGAGGTGTTGGTGTTGCCATTGAATTATAGTAACGTTGAGATCTACTTATACTGTTCTCAGATCGGAATTCAAAAAGGTGATTGTCGCACTTCACAGCAAACTCAATTGCTTGACTCAATGTTTGAGGATCAGGTAAGTTGAGCATTAATTTTTTTACCTCATATTGTAATCCATAGAGAAATTGGTTAATAAGTACAGCATCATCCCACTTGATATCAGTTGCAAGTTTTCAAAATTATGAAGCATATAACATTACTGATTGATTGCCTTGTCGTAAAATACAGATCTTATTGGTTGCAACACGAATTGCATCATGTTCTCCATACATGGATCAAAACTTCGCCAAAAAAGCCTCTAGATTATCTAATATTGGATCTCGTCGTTCAAAAAAAGATGAAAACCACGATAGTGCTGAACCTGAAAGAAGCGTACCAATGAATCTAACTTACGATCTTAGACTTGGATAGCGTTGGGGTTGAAGTTCAAAGACAAGTTACACTTGATTGATGAATCCTCGAAACTTGGATCTGGTGCCATCAAACTTCTCGAGTAGGGCAATTCTTGGTTCTCTAACATTTGAAGGGTGTTCTACCATATGAGAAAGGACATGGTTTGGTGCAGATGTTGAAGCAGCTCCAACCATTTCTGTATCTTCACTTCCTGCCAATCTTGTTGCTCCTTGTGGTGGTAAATTGAGTTGATGCATCGCAAGCATTAACTCCCTCAATTGCTCTTGCATTTGTGCCATTGCACTCTTCATTTCAATAAGTTCTGCCATGATAACACTTAGAAGAGAGAAGATGTCTAATATCGCTCAAGACAAATAGAAGAGAGGACTTGAGAATAAAGAAAATACTAAGGATAATATCAGTTTAGAAGAGGGTAATCCACAACTTCTAATATGCTTATATCTTATCAAGAAAAAGGAGTAATCCACTCTTAATCAAGATTAGACAAAGCTCTGATATTGTAGGTGTATTCTTCTCAATCTGTCAAGGACAAGAACTCGATGAAAAAATAATTCAAATAAGTGAGCCTTCACTCAAAGAGAGGTAACAAAATATATATAAACAAGTATATATATTGAAAGAGAAACTAGAATGGCTATTGCCAAAAGACAAGAAAACTAAAGACCCTTGAAACTAGACTAGAAGCAAGAAAGGAGTTGACAAGAGTGAAGAAGGCTTCATTCTTGTCTCTATATATACTATCTAAGTAGGGGCTATATAGCGACGTTCTATAGGACCTCCAATATGTGTTGACTTTGTAGGACACATGCCTTGACTTACAAGGCAAGTTCTTCTACGTGTGGGCCACATAGTTAGCTTGATCTTCAAGCTAACAACATGTATGGCACATGGCCAACTTGTTGACCACGTTTCTAATCCAAAAAGTCAATTAAAGACACCTATGAAGTCAAAGCAGCATCTATAAAGCTTCTAAGAAGCTTCCATATTAAATACTATAGAATTAACTTACTTTTACCTACTTTTAGTTACTTCTATCTATTTGTATATGTAATTATTAGCTTACATGATTATGTCCGTGACATTGGGGCATATTTATCAATAATATAATGCTCCGTTCAATTTCAATAATCGAAATGAGTAGATCTATAACCAAGAAAAAATGGAAGAAATAAATCAAGGTCCTCAAGATTCTCTAGTAAATTGGGTGGAATGTCTCCAAGCCCTTCTTACCAGAAGTCAGCAAAAGGGAAAAAGACCAATTTAGCATTTGAATGAGCTTCATGTGAAGGATCAATTTGATCCAATTATAGGGACATCTAATCCAGGTCTTGTTACAGGCCTCTTATCCAGTATGAGACCTGACTCGGTTGGGCTACATAATGAGGTACCAATTACGGAGGCTTTGGTTCCATTTCAAGCTGTTCCATTCTCTATGCCATTCCAAAAAAACGTCCTTTTTGTTGAAAGATCCTCTCAAAGGCGTCAATTCCAAGAAAGCTCTGTCGGCTGTTCCAATTTTGAATCCAAGGTGGAAGAATATCTTACCTCAAGGAGTTAAACTCCAACCAATGAAAAGAAAGAGGGCATTGGATATTATCCTAAATATAGAATCTTATGACATATTTAAGGATCTAGATGTTATTCAGCCTTCTATTTCTATGAAGCAACTTCTAACAGTCACACCAGAGTATTGTTCTACATTGAATTCATCGTTAACATGGCATAGGCAACGTAGTAAGGAAGTTTGTAAAGTTAGTTTGA
This sequence comes from Physcomitrium patens, assembly GCF_059467195.1. Lineage (NCBI taxonomy): Eukaryota > Viridiplantae > Streptophyta > Bryopsida > Funariales > Funariaceae > Physcomitrium > Physcomitrium patens. The sequence goes on along the minus strand of NC_143414.1, from coordinate 18,169,806 downwards.
ACCTTGACCCAGGTGCACTAACCATGGATGTTTCGATTGATGATGTTATGATCTCGGGTGTTCAGGTGGATGGTGGTTCCAGTGTCAATTTAATGAACGTTGATACAATGGATGCTTTAGATTTGAAACACTTAGTACCCACGACATTGATATTACGAGTGACAAATCATAGCCAGGTTAAACCAATGGATATTTTACAGAGTGTTCAAACTATAATTACTGGTATTGCATATGTAATTGATTATATCATCTTTCAGCTACAATGTTAGACTTTATCGTATCTAATTTTATTGGGAAGACCCTGGCTTTATCAGGCAAAGGCTAAGAATGATTGAAGTCGGGGTACTTTGACAATTAGCAAAGGCGACGATAAAATGGTATTATAAATGTATCCAATAGGATATCACGGAGAATCTCAATTTCCAACATCTGAATTGACGTCGGACAATGAGCTTAGCTCAGTTGATGACGTAGTCGCATCGATTACAGAGGCGCCCGTGGAGGTAGCGCAACACCCTGGAGTGGTATATCAATGTAGAGGTCCGAGGAAGTATTTGATATATCTGACGGATTCGAAAAGCTCTGATTATGTTAGTATTGATTGGATGTCCAAGTATGATGTGCACCATGTTAGTGCCATGGATGCAAAATTAAGTACTTCGCACATGTCGGACTTATCGACTGATTTTCAACCAATACGGGAGTTGAAACAGAACATCGCAGTTGTATCTTTATGTCAAACTATTAACTTGGCGACCACAGTAGAGCCTTGAACAATTAAGGTCTAAGAAGGTATTAAAGACCAGAAGTTGACCTATTTGACAGAATTTTTCTTGCATCATAAGTCCGCTTTTGCTTGGTCTTATGATGATCTAAAAGGTATCTTCGCTGAAGTTTGTGAGCATCATATTATTTTAGAGGAGAATGCTAAACTGATACGACAAAGATAGCATCGCCTTAATCCTAAATATTCCCTCATGGTGAAGGAGGAATTAGACAAGCTTCTTGCGATTGGTTTTATTTATCCAGTATCGAGTAGTGAGTGGATTTTTCCAATCATCATGGTGCCAAAAAAGAATAGAAAAATCCACATTTATCAAGATTTCTGAAAACTTAATGCGGCCACCAAGAAGGATTACTTTTCGTTGCCTTTCACAGATAATATATTAGACGCCGAAGTTGGTCACGAATGTTATTTTTTCCTTGATGGATTTTCTAGATATAATCAAGTTCAAATTGTAACAAAAGATCAGCTTAAGACGACTTTTACTATGGATTGGAGCACATTTGCTTATCTCGTGATGCCTTTTGGGTTATGCAACGCCCCAGCCACGTTTCAGAGAGTGATGACTCAAGCCTTTCAAGACTATCTCTGGCTATTTATGGAGATCTTTTTAGATGACTTTTCTACATTCAATACAAAATAGGATCATCTTAATTGTCTAGGCAAATGTTTGACTGAATGCGTTAAGTTTGGAATATCGTTGAACTTGAAGAAGTGTCAATTTGGTGTTCCGTCCGGTAAATTATTGGAACATATCATCTCCAGCGGTGGTATTGCTACGGATCTTAACAAAGTACAGCATATAATGAACTTGCCCAGACTAGAAACGGTCTTCGATGTTCGTGGATTTGTGGACCATGTCAGTTATTATCAATGATTCATTCGTTCATTTGTAGTTATTTGTCAACCTTTAACGAACTTACTAAAGAAACCTCTATCAGATGGGACTAGTCCTATCTGGACCATGGAGTGTACCGTGGCCTTTGAAGCGTTGAAGTCAAAATTGATCTCTGCCCCAATATTGGTGACTCCTTGTTGGACAAAGCCCTTTCATGTATACGTTGATGCATCCAATGTGGCTATTGGATCGATGTTAAGTCAGAAGGATGACAAAGATCTGGATCATCCTATCTATTATGCCAGTCGGTAATTAGTGGCTGCTAAATGCAATTACACTACTACTAAACGAGAAGCATTGGATATGATATATTCAATTCAAAAATTTTGGTACTATTTGCTTGGGTATCCGTTTATTTTTTATGTGGATCATGATGCCTTCAAATACATGATTAATAAGCCTCAATTGAGTGGACGCATTATCCGATGGATCTTATTCTTACAAGAATTTAATTTTACGATTGTCGTACGACCTAGGAAGAAACATGCCAATGCTGATCATTTATCTCGGTTGTCTAATATTCTTGGCAACGAGCCTATCCCGGATTCTCTTTCCGACACCAAATTATTTGTGGTGGATGTGATTTCTTTCGAGTATAGTGAAATCATTCAGTTTCTAATCTTTCACACTTTTCCGCCGACTTTCATCGAGAAGCTTAAGAAGTGACTCATTCTGAAGAGTGCTCCCTACACGATGATTTGCGATGCTTCATATAAACAAGGCAAAGATGGCATTTTACGATGCTGTATCTTTCCAAGTGAAGTACAATCAATCCTAGAAGGTTGCCATTTGAAAAGTTGTGGTAGTCATTTCCCAAGAGATAGTACTGCTCGTAAGGCTTTAATAGCCGGATATTGGTGGCCTATAATGTTTTTTGATGCACACTAATTTTTTCGTCATTGTGATCTCTGTCAACAAATTGGTTGACCCACGAGTACTTCTACCATACCGTTAGTTCCAATCTTGGCACAAGCATCGTTCAAAAAATGGGGTATTGATTTTATTGGTCCTATTGAACCAACATCCAAACTTGGCCAGAAGCGGTATATTTTAGTCACCATGGACTATGTAACCAAATAGGCAGAGGTTGTTGCTACCCTCAATGATAATGCCAAAATGGTGGCTACTTTTCTATACGAGAATATTATAACTTGATTTGGGTATCTGAAAGAATTGATTAGCGATCGCAGCATCCATTTCTTCAATGCTACCATAGCAATCTTGATGAATACATATGAGATTAAGCATCAGAAAACCACTCCATATCATCCTCGTGCTAATGGGCAAACAGAAAAGACCAATGGTATTTTGTACAAGGTCTTGACTAAGACAATTTTGGGGGCGGGTATTGATTGGGAGACCAAACTCTTGGCAGCTTTATAGGCATATCGCATCGCATATAAAGTAACTACCAACTCTACTCCGTTTCAACTAGTTTACGGTCAAGAGGCAATTTTATCCATCGAGTTGGAGATTCAAAGTTTATGGATTACCTTGGATGAACGATTCAGTGACAAAGAATCATTACATTCTCGATTGGCAAAATTGGAGGAATTGGATGAAATACGGGCTACAACTCTTTTCTACATGGAAATAACTCAAAAATGGAAGAAGAGTTATTATGATAGTAAACTGCATCCGAAGATTTTTATGCCCAATGATTTGGTATTACTATATGATAGCTAGTTTAATCATTTTTCGAAAAAATTTTAAGTTCACTGGTATGGGCCGTATAGAGTAATTGAAGGTTTTTCTAATAGGTCTGTTCAATTGGAGGATTTCATGGGCCATCAATTCAGTACCCGCATTAATGGAATCGATTACGATTATATAATACATAAAACCTGAGACGGATTTTTATTTTTTTTGGAGAGGTGACTTTGAGTGGACACAGGGTAGACCTAAGTATGGTATAAGTGCATTAGGGTATAGAGGCGGCTGAAAAGATATTTAGTAATTATTAATGTGTCAGATGGGACAGAGGTGAGAAACGGACAGTATATATAACATGTTGTCATTATCACCAGGTAGTAAAAAGAATAGGAGTGGGGCACCAGTTAGAGGTCATTTTGTGTTGTCGTTCATGGTTGTTTTTTTTGAGAGTGCTATTTCTTGTGTTCCTTACACTTTCGAGCGTAGTAGTTTCAGTTAAGAGTTTGAGAGAGGGAGTGTCATGGCAATTGAAAGTGTAAAACAAGCTACAAACAAAGAGGATAGTGGCCAAAATGTGAGAGCTAGACGCGCATCAAAACCACCTTTCGTGATAATCGTTATCAATATGGAGCTCATAAAATTGGATATCTGCTCGACGCTGAAAAGAATAAAAGACTTTTGGAATGCATAGTTGTTCTAGTTTTTGTACCTATGAGATCGCTTACCATCAATTAATGTATCATTAGTGGAAGAATATATCGCAAACTACGACCCGGAGGATGGATCGAGTGTGGTACAAGGATGAATTATCAGAATTGATGGAACAATCCTGGAAAAGGTGTTGTTTCTTCTTATTGGAGAAATTGTGGTAGGAGTTGATGACTCAAGCGACTTCAGTCTAGGAAGATATTTCAAAGGAAGTATGTCGACCTTTGAGAAGAATCAAGGTTGATGGACTACTGAGGCAATTTCACCAGAACTCATGGAATGGTTTTGTTTTGTCGTGAAGCGGTTATGATTATACCAACACCCCATATATATATATCCAAATGGTTATTGTATGCAGCAGTAGGGGCGTTGGAAGATATGGTATTCAACTGGGCAGCTTACGTAGCCACTCGTATTTATGCGGAGATAGGAGTCAAGTGGAAATTAGGAAAATTCACTTATTTGCTTTGTTCCAATTATGTGTATGCTGTGATCGCGCACACATTGCATCAAATACGGCTAGTAGAAGAAAGTCTTGTACCAGTGCCAATGCCTATACAGAGAGAACAAAATTTGTTGGTACAGAATATCAATATCGTGGATATAATACACGAAATTGGGGAGTTAAGTCGTATACTAGCACAAGGGGTCGTTTCAGTTATTGAATCAGAATGGGTTCCAATTTGTTTAGCAATGGAGGAGGAAAATGAAACCCCAATTTCGATGGATATTAATCAGTTAGCGTTTCTACAGGGTTGATTGTTCGAAGGAATACCTCTTAAGAATGCTTTATTAAAGCACATTTCACAAATACATTGTATGATGCGAGCATTGGATGTAGAGGGCAATAGCAAACGGGATTTAGAAGACAATAAGAAAGTGATATCAGAGCAAAACCGAAGAATTGAAGAGTAAGAATGCACGATAAAAGAAATTGGGGAATCCAAGCTAGTATTGGAACAGAAATGGATTCATCAATATGAATCTTGGATGAAAGAAAAAAAACACATCTTATGGATTGTGGAAGGACAATGAAACGAATTGATCCAGAATCACAAGACATGAGATTTGGAATGGGAAAAACTCAAATGCCAATGCAGGCAGAAGGAGAGAAGGCAGAGTTATTGACGAAAGAGAAAGAGGCATTGAATGACTAATCCAAATATAAAACGGAGAAGTTGAGGTCCAAAATTGACGTTTTTCAAGCTGAGGTGGCAAAATTGACAGAAGATATAATAGTGAGAAGCCAATCACAAGTGTCAATTGAAGATGTTTCAGAATGGATGAGTTAAGAGCAATATCAATTGAAACTTCGGGATGCCTAGATCTTGAAACTAGAGGCTCAAGTCTATATATTGGATGAGTAAAATGAAGATATATCAAACTAGTTGACGAAGGAGCCGATGGATGGATTGGAAGAAGAAGAAGATTTGAATTTAGAACTAGAATCAATGGAACCTACATTCGATAATGCAACAAATGATTAATTGGATGGACCAGAGGAAATAGTAACTTTGTAGAGTATTATTAAGTAGTTTTTAGATAGGAATCAATTGTGTGTTTGCGAGGATGCTACACAGATAGGAGTGGAGCTATGTAGAATAGATATTAATTCATTTTTGTAAGATATTGGTAAAATAGATTAATAGTCCATAGAATAGTCAGTTCAAGAGGATGGATGGTTGTTTTAGTTATTAAAAGCGGTTATTATAGGATTGCTGTTAGGATCTGAAAATCAGTAGTAATTATATAGGAGTTGTAGAAGTTTGTTGGGAGACCAGATTGTGATAGTCATGAGCCGCGGTTAAGTTTGGTGCTACCTCTTTGTTTTCTTTGTTTGTCTTTGTTGTTGAAGAATAATGGATAGTTTTTGAATACTGAGAAGTGAATTTGTGGAATAAATCAAAGATTGATTTATGAGTTATTGATTATGTAATTGGAGTATTATGTGATTGAATTATAGAAGAAGTTATTGAAAGATTGATTATGGATGGAAGATTATGATTGTTGTTTATTGAGAGTTGAGTGTGTTTTGGACAGAGGAAGTATGTGATTACCGAAATTTTGTGGATCCAAATTGGTTGGAGTGAAGTCTGTTTTCTTAGTGTTGGATGGGAATTATTGTGTTTTATGTAGTCTTTTAAGAGTGCAGGGTTGCACATTGTAGTTATCAGTTAATGAAAGAGTATTGTTATTGGAAGGAAGCATTGTAGTATTTCTTGGTGTTTTAGTGGTCCGGATTACAGTTAATTGTAAGACCGTTGTTTTTCTTGTTGCGATCAAGCTTCGATATATCAAAGCAATTGAACTAATAGAGATGGGTTCGAACACAGGGAAAGACTGGTTATATGAATTGGGTCTGTTAGTATCACAATTGACTGTACTCTAGCTATCTAAAATCAATTATCAAACTATAAAATACTAAGGCTTACTACTTCTATCTTGATTCAATATATAATCCATTCTACGACTATCAATTCAACAATATTTCTCTCAATTACAATTCTTCATAAGTAAATAATAAAAGCAAAGAAAACAAAGAGGTAGCACCAAGCTTACAGGTTTATTTTGAAAGAAATTTAAAAAATAAGTAAAACGACAATTACAAAAATTCTTCAAAGTTGGGAGTTATGGCTTTTTTTAATTGATTTTTGATATATTTTGAAATACTTATTGAAGTCTTAATAGATCAAAGAAGGAAGTCTTTTGGAGCTTTGAGTCAAAGACAATAATTCAAAAAAGATAAATAAGTGAAATAAGTATCAAAGAGAGATGAAAAATAAAAATAAAAAAAAATACATATTTAATAAGAAACTAGGTTATGGTTATTGTCAAAGAATACAAAGCTAAAGACTCTTGAAACTAGCCTGAAGACAAAAAAGAAGTTTTTAAGAATGAAGAAGACTTCATTCTTGCTTCTATACGTTGTCGTATTACATGAAGTCTTACTTGAGAATGCACCGAGTACCTGGTTGTGGAAGATAAAAAAAAATTGCAACAAAAGGTCCTAACAATCCAATAAGATTATAGAGAATTTACAATTAAATGTTAACAATCATAATCAAATATTAAACAAGCTCAATTAAATTTTGTTGAAGTTATAAAAGAAATACAAAGAAATTCTAAAGAAATATAAAAGAATATTAAAGAAAATTTAGTTAAATCCTAACAAAAATCTAATAGAACCTTAAATTTTAACCAAATCCTAATTCTAATCCAACCTTAATCAAATCCTAGAAAAATCCTAAATCCTAAACTAAATCCTAATCAAATCTTAAACCTTAAACCAATTCCTAATCAAATCCTAAACAAAACCCTAAACCCTAATCCAAACTCTAATCTAAATCCTAAATCCTAAATCAAATCCCAAATCAAATCCTAAATCCTAAATCCTAAACCAAATCCTAAACCACACCCTTATCTTAACAAATCCTAAATCCTAAACCAAATCCTAACCAAATCCTAATCCTAAATCCTAATCAAATCCTAATCCAAACCAAATCCTAATTATAGATTTAAAAATTAAATAACTAAAGATTGGACCGTTGATTATAATTCAAAATTTGCACACTTCTTGAAGTTTAAGTTAGAAACTAGCACACAAATTTTGAAGAAAATCGCACTTACCAATTAGTCGATGACCTCAAAATTTCGCTTGGATGTCGGCTAGTCTCTCCTTCTCCAATCTTGATGCCAACTTCTAGCGCTGATATCTCTCTTTTCCATTGTTCGATTGCTTCCAAATTTTACTTGCATATAGGAAATCAAGTCTTCTACTGATAAAACCAAAAATCTCTCCAATCCAATTGGCAAATTGCTAGATATCTAAGAAAAACTTACTGGTCTTCAAAACCCTAAATCTCGAGACCTTAGCCCACAAAAACCTTCATATGTATCGATCTAGCCATTCGATTGACCTCAAATCTCTTACACACATTCAAAACAAGCATGCCAATAAGTCTCTAAATTTTTACCTGTAAAAATTCTACAAAAGACACGAAATCTAGAAATTTGTAAACCGGTTTTATTTCTCAAAGATCTGAATTCATAGAGAACATCACTCACTTTGAAAATTCCTCAAAAATCCAATACTAATCCAAACGACACGAAATCACCTCTCAAAAATCCCTCCACAAGTCTTCCCCCTAATTCGGCTCTCCGATCTCCCAAAGAACCCTTGAGTCGCTGTCAGAGCATGGTTTTGTGCCTCAGGGTCTGATTTTGATCCAGGTTCATAACCGGTCCTCTTCGGGTATCAACTTTCGTCTTCTTGAGGTAATTTTTACTAATTTGCACTCCTCACTCCTCCCTACATATGCCTATATCCTTCATTTTTCTTATCTACCTTGTTTTGCCTTATTTATGGCCTTACAAAGTAAATAGAAGCATAATTTGTAAATAGGCAGCATTAGCACCTTTAATTTTTCTACCCTATGATTAATATCTATTTTTCCAAGATAATTTGCTATAATATTTTTGAAGTGAGATCCTCAAAACATGATATTTTCTTCACCCTTTCACTTGTTATCTGTGTTACATTACGACAATGTACACTCTATTTAAGAATTATATAGCAATATTTTATAGGACCTCCAACATGTATCTAATTTATAAGACATTTTTTCAACTTAAAAATTAAATTTCCTACATATGCACCATATAGTTAGCTTGTTCTACAAGCTACTAACAAGTGCAACACATGGCTAACTTATTTAAAAAGTTTCTAATCTATTAATCACCTATAGACATGTGTAATGATAAAAACGTGTCTATTAAGCTTCTAAAAAGCTTATCTATAAGATATTATTAAATTAATCTAATTTTATCTACTTATACCTATTTATATTACTTAGATAATTATTAAAATAAATATGTTTGTGATATTATTCTTCCTTCTGAGAATAACTGCCATGAAGACTGGCAATCACATGTTGATGAAGTCCAAGATGTAACAAATTATATTTGCCTTATATATGCCATTTTGGTGAAAAAATCTGTAATCACAAATATAAAATCATATGAACTTGAATTTCAAAGATCTGTAATAAAATCTATAAAAATACAAGATCATACTTATTTAGATATTGGCAATGATTGGAGAAGTCTATAAGGTTGATGACAAGGAGGTTTTGACCTTGAGCTTATGTCATATGACTGTACAAAGTCTTTCATAGCCTTTCACATTTGCAGCCACCAAAAATATCTAGATATAAACTCCAAAATCTTATTTTATGCAAAATATCATATCATTGGAAAGTCATGAAAAGCTTCAAAAATACATAAACGTATTTTTTAAAAAATATATATATATAGATAACTTTTAAAATAAAGTAGGTTGTTTTTTATTTCAAACTTGAAAGTATCACAAAACATAGTAGTAGTATTCTTAATATTATAAATAAGAGGATCAAAGAACATACTTAATTGAATTATTTTAACAAAGATTGGATCAATAATCAATGTTGATTTTATTGCTTAAAGATGAAATTACTTAGGCTTCAAGACAATTATTATTGGTTGATCAAAATATACATCTTTTTTTTTGGTATAACATTAGAATATTTAGAAAGTATATCTCAAAAATCTTATTATTTTTTTAGTTAATATATGATCTTAAAATTAAATCTTCATAATGACAAGCTCCATTGAACTTTATAAAAATTCAAGACATTTTCATGGTAGAGAGAATTTTCTTTAAAAAAATATTAGCCTTTTGAGTGCAACTAATTGTTCAATCAAGTTTTAAGAGAGAAAAGTACCAAGTTTACATATGAAATTATATCTGTAGGAGCAATTACACTAATATATAAGTACTAAGTATCAAAGATCATCTAAAATGTGATAAAAATATTCTAAAATCTTATATATCCTAAAGGTGAAATTTTCTTGAACTTCAATAGCTTATATCTCACAATTGGATTATCTAAACAAACTAAATTTTACATAAACTACTAATGTACTTTAAACAACTAGCAAATCAAATTTCAACCGTAAATTTATTATAAATCTTGAAATATTATCAAAATCCTAATAATAGCTTTAAATCCTTACTTATATATACTTGTATGCAAATTTCTTCATATTTCATAAAACAAATATCAAAATACCATAAAATTTTAAAATATAGTTTTTTTACCTAATAATTCATATTTTTAGAAATTTGAGTCAAAAATTCATCTAAAAACCTAAGATATGGCTCCAAACATTAATATCTACAAAATGACTGACTTACTACCTTTGAATTACATGTACTATCATCAACACTCTATAGTTTCTTCATATAAATTCTAAATATAGTAATTCTTTTATAAAAAATATAAATCTTAAAATCACCTTGTGATTGTACCTCTCAAATTCCAAAAGCTATCGTAGAATTCCTTGTATCTTTAAAAAAATAATAATATGTCTTAAAAAGAAATCTTAACTTCAAATGGCTATAACTTCATCATTCTAATTCCAAATCTTCTAAAAGTTGTAAAAAAATTGTAGTCCAAATTCTAAATCTTATAATTGTTGATTTTAATTCTCAAAATGTTTCTTTTAAAGTTGCTAAAATTCTTGTTATGGTCATAGATAGCCTCTTGAGAGCCTGTTGGGTATCAATTTCAACCATCCATACTTTACTTTTATCCCTCTAAATAAGCTTCTTAGATTTTTGGATCTTCATCTTTGAGCATCAATCTTTTCTTTAAATTTTATATTAAATATCTAAATCCTATATAATTTAAATATTATAATCAAAATAGATAAATTTCAAAATAAATTTTTATACATCAATTATTTTTAAATTAACTTATTATTCACTCTAATATATATCAATACTTATAAATATATTAAATATTTTAGATATATATTTTAGATATATGTTAAATATACTATAAATAATTATAATAAAATAATATGTATTGACATGAAGTATTTAAGGTTCTTATGATCTGTATATATTATAATTGGAGAAGAAGCGCCTTTAAAATAGTGATGTTGTCATGATATACTTAATATAAGTCCATCAAAGATATTTAATGGGTAATTAATTTTACTTATAAAGAAGGGAGGAATATAATACTAATAAATTTATAAATTTAAATAGAGTTTAGAATATGAAATTTTTGTCTTAAATACACTATTTAAACTTGAAGGTATTGTCTTTTAGGATAGATATCCAACTCTACAATAGTTCAATATGGATATTAGAAGGAGGTTAGGGATAGGAGTTTTTGGCATCAAAGATTTATATTTTTCTAATCTTTTTATTTTTTTGGAAGTAGGAATCAAAAAAGAGTAGAAAGAAAAAATTGTTGGAAAATTTGGAAGAGAGGAGAGACGAGATTCAAGTATGATTTGGGATTTTGAAGGTCACTTATGGAATTTTCATCTTTTTATTTTAAAATTTTAAAAGAAGCTGGATTGCGTTGTTAGCTTTCCAAAATGCTATAGCTTGCAAGAAGAAGAGCTATGAGGAGGGAGAACCATGAAAATTAATGAAAGAGGGTCACTAGGATTTTTAGACTACAAGATTCAAGATTTGTTAGGGATTTCTATGCCATTTCTTGTATTTCTTCTTATTATTTTGAAATTTTGAAGGAAGTTAAATCGTGTTGTAAACTTCTTAACAAGCTATAGCTTGTAAGAAATGGAGCTATGAAGAGAGAAAACCATGCAAATTTGTGAAAGAAAGGTTTGCTAGAATTTTCAAGCAACAAGATTTAAGATTGATTAGGGATTTTTATGCAGTCTCTCATGTTTTCTTCTTCTCATTTTGAAATTTTAAAAGAAGTTAGATTGTATTGTTGACTTTCTAATAAACTATAGAATGTAAGAAATGGAGCTATGAAGAGGAAGAACCATATTAATTTATAAAAGGGGAGTCGTTGGAGTTTTTAGGCAACAAGATTCAAGATTAGTTAGAAATTTCTATGCCATTTTTTATATTTTTTTCTTATTCTAAAAAATTAAAAAATATTAGATCTTATTTTTAGCTTTCAATTAAGCTATTTTACATAAAAAATAGAGGTATGATGAAGGAGATTTACATGAATTTGTTGAAAGGGATTTGCTAGATTTTTTGAGTCGTGAAATTCAAGATTGCTTTGTAACTTTCTATGCCATTTTTTGGATATTTTTCTTTTTATTCTGAGAATTTGAAAGAAGCTACAACTCATTATTAGCTTTTCAACAAGTTTTAGCATAGAAGAAGAAGAGCTATAATAAGAGAGATCCAAGCTAATTTATAGACAGTAAGCGGCCAATTTTTTTCTTCCTTAGTTTGGCTCTCATTTTTTCAAGATTTTGTTTATGGACTTTCATAATTTAAAGTTTGTAGCTTGATTTAACTTCAATAAGCTAAATTTTATATAAATTAGATTAATAATAAGTGAGTTATAGATATTTTCATAAGATGAGGTTTGGATTTAAGATTTGAGTTAGAGATTAGATACATCTTGGCTCAAGAAAGAAATTAGTCTAAATTTTGTACTTAGCCTTTGGCTATGGTTTTATACTTGATTTCATCTGGACAATATTGTGCTCCTTATAACCCACTTACAATCAAGGATCTTATATTCTCTTAAGGAGGCTCACCTTCTTGACAATGTTATTCTTAAAATGAATCTTTAATTGTAATTTTTTTTTAATTGTAGATTTTGTAGTTAATCTCTACTACCAAAAATTTCCTAGAATAAAAAGCTACTAGATGGAATTTTTCATATGCTCCTATTTTTGACAATATTGCATCCAAATATCAAGGATATGAGTCTCAAAGAAAGAAATCCTTCATACTTTCTTCTTTCACTCAAAAAATCCAGGAAATCACTCAAAGATGATAATTTATGAAACTAGAATGGCTTTTGCTAAAGATAAGAAGACTAAAAAGTTTTAAAATAAGACTAAGAATTAGAGGAGTATTGACAAGAGTGAAGAAGGCTTTAAAGGTGTATTTTTTCTTTTGTTATTTTAATGACTTGTGCACTTGTTGGAGTTTTATGAGTGTAGATTTTCGTAAGTTATAAAATTTAAAGGTTTTTGAAATAAGAAATAAGTGGTTATTTAGCTAATTAATTCATAAGTAATTAGTAGTTTTGCGCTAGAAAACCACTTACAAGAGATTGAAATTTAATTCATAATTGAAGATTTATTACCATTCTTAAATCTCTAGATTAGAAATGTAGCTAAGTGAGTCTTATTTCAACATATAACTCACAATTATTGGAATTTTTATAATATTAATTGGAACTTCTTAAATTTTTTAGATAATTAAAATTATTATAAATTAGAATAGACTTTCAATTAATAAAACTTTATTTTACTTGATATTTTGGTAGATTTTTCAAAAGTGATACATTTCTAATAGACATAGAAGGCAATTAAAAAGAATTATTTAGTTGATAATTGTGTGTAAAAAAATTAGTAAAATAGAAAGAAGAGATTAAAAAATCAAAATATTCAAAGAATAATCTAGTTGAATATTTTCTCAATAAGTAATTGGATTTCAATTTATTAACTAACATAGATTATAATTGAAGAGAAGGAGCACAAGAAGAAGGATGGTACTAATAGCTTACAAATAAGTAAGTCCCTAGATTATTTTTAATTATTTTTTATATAAAATTTTAGCAAATTTCTTAGTTATAACAAACAAAAGATAGGAATTGGAAGGTATAATTTGCAAAGAAGATGCTATTAAGTTGTAATACAGCTAATAGGTGAAAGAGTAAAAAAAATACATTTTAAAAAATCTTATTTCAAAATATTGTAGAAAATTATCTTAGAAATATAAAAAATAGTCAAAAGATAGTAAACTTAAAATGAAAATATTACCTTTTTGCAAAGTGGGATTCTATTTATTTTGTAGGACCATAAATAAAGCAAAACAAGATAGATTAGAAAAATAAAGAATATAGTCATATATAAAGAAAAATTGGAAGTTTATTTTAAAAAAAATTACATTAAAAAGACAAAAATTGATATCCAAAGAGGACCAATTGTCAACGTGGATTGAAATTCGATCCTAAAGCACAAAATTACACATCTAAAATAATTCTTTTATAAATTAAAGAGTGGAATTTAGAAGAAAACTTTATAAAATTTTATAAAGCATTGATTTTGAGTGATTTGAGTTTATAATGACTTATAAGAGCTTTGCAAAATTAAGATTTTTTTAAATAACTTTGGATTTTATGAAATAAAATAGAATTTATAATTTGAGAAATTTTGTAAATTTTAAAATAGATCTACAAAAGAAATTTTGTAGAATTGTTAATATAATTGTGCTAAACATATGTTGTAAATTTGAGCTTTATTGGACAATTGAATTAGAATTTATTGTAGTTTAAGTGGATTAGGATCTCAAAAATTAGATTTTTAGGTCTAAAAATATCATCTACAATATGTAAGAATATGCCATTTGGATTGAGGTGATTTTTATTGAAACTAATAATTGACTTGACTTCCAACACTTGTGCAAAATTTGATAATAAGATAATGGTTCAATTAGGAGCTATTGCTATTGAAAGATCAATATTTAGGTCAAAGATCAAAGCAAGTCGATAGCTAACTGGATTTAAAAGTTTTTCTCCCATTTCATAAATTTTATTCTCTTCAAATTTATTTTAGTTTTTTTTAATTAAGAAATTGAGAGATATGTAAAATTTTAAGATATATGGTTTAATAAATAGATATTGAGATTCTAGAACTTTCCTAGGATTGGTTTGAATTGCTTAAATTTTGATTAGGATTTGATTAAGATTTGGTATAGAATTTAGGATCTGATTAGGATTGATTTAAAGTTAAAGATCTAATTAGGATTGATTTAAAGTTAAAGATCTAATTAGGATTGATTTAGGATTTAAAATTCTTATGAAATTCTTTAGAATTTATTTAGAATTTTTTAAGGTTTTTTTTAGATTTTATTTAATATTCTTATAGATTTCTTTAGAATTTCTTTAGGATTTATTTAAATTTTATTTGAATTTATTTATTATTTCTTTATAATTTCTTTTAAAAAATATATATTTTTTTTGTATTTTTTTATAATTTCTATGAAAACTTAATTGGACTTGATGAATATTTAATTATATTTGTTAAGCTTTAATTGCATTTTATATATGATTCTATTAGAATTGTTAGGACTTTTTGTTATAATTTTTCTTTTACCTTCTATAGTGAAGTATCGAGTACATTCTCAAGTAAGATTTTACATAATATGATAATACAAAAAGTAATAATTTCTAGAATCTTTTAATATATTTTTCTTGGAAGTTAAAAAAAACTTTAGAATCTTTCTTTTCTCTAATCCAAATTTATTTTTCTTAAAAATTTAGTTTAAAATTAGTTAAAGGGAGTTATATGTAAAAAATCTCTAATAAGAACCAAGTTGGTTGAAGATGTAGTCAAGTAAGTCTTTGCCAACGTGCTATGATTATCTTATAAGGAATATTATTGTAAAATAAATAATTAGTATTAATTATTATAATAGGTAATTTTTTAATAATATTATTGTAAAAAGATAAGAAAAAATGAGATTTGGACTTTCAACTATTTTAATATAATTTGATTTTTTATAATTAAAATTATTTAATATCACTCCTACATAATGATAGTTTTATATAGCAATTAAAGTTGAAAAAAACCTTGCTTGGAATGGTACTCAAGAAAGTACTTTTCTTTTAGTTTTTTTTATTTTATTTTTCTTTCCTATTAGAAGATGCTTTAAATAAGTTGCTTGTGGAAGAGACAAAAAATTTAATTGCTTGTAGAATTGATAGATTAAAACTACATTAACTTGAATGGTATGTTTATACTTGTGTAAATATATCATTTTGTAAGATCTAAGCAATCCAATCTATTCTTCTTGTAAAAAACCGTCAAGCAGTTGTCAAAAAGAAAAAAACAAATCTAAAATCGACCAAGTTTGAATTCAATGGTTGTATAAACAATCTTCACCTCTAACATTAAATGATATTTTTGTATTAATTTTTTTTTAATTGAATTAAAATAAAGAAGTAAGAGAAGAAGGATTGGAACTCAAATCTCTTAATTCATTTGTAGAAACAAATCTAAAGAAAGAAGGGTCAATACCCTCTTTTCTTATAATGGAGTATGAGAAAAAATCATAAGCCACTCCTATATCCATTAATCCCTTGATTCAACCTAGGGATTTGCTTATTATATTACTAAAGGATTTACAAGAAATTTCTATATTCCACAACCTCTTTATATTTAAAAAATCTATAAACAATGATCCATCAGTACATGTAGAGAAGTTCATAGAAATTTTCACAATGTATTTAATAAGCAATTCAAGGTATTATCTTATATGGTTTTTTAATATCCTAAAAGATAGAGCTTATAAGTGATATAAAAACCAACCCTCTAAAACCTTTAAAAATTAAAACATGTTCATGAAAGCATTTCTAAAAAAATTTAGATCAGAAGTAAAGCAAAGTAATGCCTCTATTTTTTCTTTTTCTTTTTTTTTTTTTTTTTTTTTTTTTGAGGCAAAGAAAAAGAGAATAAATTATTAAATTAATTTAGAAATTTGAATTTATAATAACTTGATTTGTGAGAACTCTTCTCTATTTTTTTTATTTTATTTTTTTTTGAGGCAAAGAAAAAGAGAATAAATTATTAAATTAATTTAGCAATTTGAATTTATAATAACTTTATTTGTGGAAACTCTTCTTATGGATGATACTTTTACTCACTAATTCATTCAAAGATTTAATAATAAAGAAATAGTTTAAGAGATCGTCAACAAAAGGCTAGATAAATTAAAAGAGGCCAAAAAAATATCTTAATTGATTGAAGACATTGAAAAATAGTAGTAAAAAATATAGAAGAATAAAGACTAATAAAATATTTAGTTTCATCCCTATTCATATTCAAAATATAGGTAATTCTTAATGATATTTACATGATATTGTGGAATTCTAATTTTAATCCCTAAACTACTATCTAGCACCTACAAAGATTAAACTATCTTTTAGCTTCTTCAAATTGACATATCTAAAAAATAAAAATAAATAAAATGAGGATTTTAAGAATAATTTTTTTTAAAACTAACAAGGATTTTAAAATGAATTGGCTTAGCAAACAAAAGTTATATAAGAACAAATGACTCTTTTAAACAAGAGCCAAAATTCAAACCAAGTTTTATCTCCTATAGAATCTAGTAGGCACAAATCAAGGCTTTGATACACATATTATAGCCAATTAAGGCATATAAGTCAATTTTGCTCAAATGAAAAAAAAAAAAAAAAAAAAAAAAAAAAACTACTAGTAAAATCAAAGAAAAAAATAATTGTATAACTCAATTTATACAAAAAAGAATAATTTAGATTCAAATTTTTAACCTAAATCTCAAAAAAATCCTATTCAAGACTTTAAGAACTAGCAATAACAACAACAAGAAGTACACAACTTTTGTAGAAAAAAGACATCCATTGAATAGTTGATAGTTAGAGAATATTATAATGTATAGAAATTGTAAGAAAAACCATCCTATAGATAGGTATAGGCAACCTACCAAGATAATTCTTTAAAATTTTCTTCAAAAGAATTACCAATAGCAAGTCCAAGATCATTTGGAAGATGTGAGTAACCGAATTGATTCTCTTGGATATTTAATATAAAAAAAGTAATTTTTATGCATTTTATCATAAGTTTTAAGAATTAATAGTAGAATTTTTAAGGAGAATAGAATATAGATTGCTAATAACAAATATGCTGCCTACGATAGAATTTATTAAGACAAATTTCTAGAGTAGATATGTTTTTTGTATCTAATATTAAATGATGGCTTAATAGAATTAATCTTTATTATCAAAAGATAAAAGAAACTTTAATCAATAATAATTAAATAAATATATATATATATATATATATATATATATATATATATATATATTATTTATTTTGATTAAAAAGGCATCAACTTCTTCACCAATAGAAATTTGAGCTGCCTAGATTGTCCTCTCTTTTCTCTTTGATATTTTTTTAGAATTATTCTAAACTCCAACAACCATTGAAACTCTCTTAGAAGTAATTTTTGTTTTCTTTGTATTGATGTGAGCTATTGCAATAGCATTAAGTAGAAAATTTTTCCATCTAAATTTGATTTGCAATTGTAAATGTGAAAAGCTTTATTTTTATTTTTTTTTATTTTTTCTTATAGTGGTTGGGACTCTAAGATTTTTGATCTATTATCACATTTTTTTTTTTATTCTATCTTAATATTGATGCCTTCAATTGGAAGCTACAATAGCATTATAATTCTATTCAAGTTGTATTTGATTTTCTTCTGAGAAGGATGTTGTGATATTATTGTTGTCTCTTCAACATAGTAGGTAATTGTTGGTCGATAAGGTAATGAAAGATTTATTGAATCAGTCAATTGCAATGTTTAGACTTCTTGTAATAACTTATCAACTGCCTTGAGTTCTTCTTCTTTTCTTTCTTGTATTCAAAATTAAGAACATTATAATTGAAGTTAAGTGGACTTTGAAACCATTTCATCTTTTTCTTTTATGTAATTTTTGTAGCCCTCTTGAGCTCCAAATACTCCAAAGCCTCTTCTTGGTTTTGCTTATTTTGTTGGAGTATTGCAATGTATCACTTTCTTATTTTTTTATACACAATAGCCTAGTATTTTGGCAAATATTGGCTGGTGTAGTATTTTATTGATTTTTTATTTATTTAATTAATTTTTTAATATCATTGATGGAATGGCATATAAATTCTTTTATTTGTAGATTTAAAAGATATTTATTTTAAATCAAGTAGAAGTACATTGCAATGACTTCAATATTTGATCAATATTTTTTTAAATAAATTGGTGTAGAATATTGATTTAGTGGTTGGATTCTTCATTCTCTTTAATGCATGGGTATTTAAATGAAAGATGATTATATGAGGCAACCAAGCCTGCATCAATGACAAATCTTATTCTTATTTGTTTTTGTGATTGGAAGCTACTGAACCTTATTCTCAAAGAGGTGGAGGAAGTGCTTGTACTTGTGCAATGCTCCTTTTAGCAAAGAGAAGGTAGATTGGCAAAGTGATTCCTTATCGACTTGGTCCTTGAGATTGAGCTCAATGAATTTTTGAGGTATATAAGTTGAATTGTTCGTAATGACAAATAATGAACTGGAATTGTACTTGGTCATGTTGAGGCTTACATTTGATTTAAGCTTGCCTACATTTGAATTTGTAATTTTCTTGCAATCATTCCAAAAAGGTGCATCAGCTAACTAGATGTTGTAGATATCATTAGCAATCACAGCATGTATATTCAAATTGCTTGGTAGAGATACAAAGTGTGGTTAGAAATAAAGTTGTAGGAGCAAAATAGCTGGAAGAAGATGTTATCATTTGAAAGATAGTTTTTTAAAAAACAGTTTATGGTTAAAGAAGACCAACATCAAAAATACAATGCCTCCAATGCTTTCAAGGTTTCTAGTCCTTGTATGAATTTTCAAGGTGACAGCCTCAAAATAAATATAATTTTTAGAAAATAATTTAGTAGCTAGATGAACTCAGATTAGATTAAAATGAAATTAGGTTAGAATAAAATTAACCTAAAAATTTTATATAAATGGATTTTGAATGAAGATTTAATCAATGATGAATTTTAAGCATGGATGAATTTTAAAAGCGGATAATAAATTATTTGTAGATGAGAAGTTATTTGCAAATAAAAACTCATTTAAGGATGAAAATTTATCTTAAATAAAATTTTAATTTTAGATGATAATTAATACTAGATAAAAATTATATAAAATATTAAAATTATATATTTAAATTAAATCATAAAAAATATTATCTTCAAATATGTATTATTTTTGAATTATTTGAGTGCTTTATATTTTTTCGTGATGTGTGAAAGTGATTTTTTACTAGTTAAGAATATTAAAAATTTAAGAAAAAGTAGACGAAAAATTAAGTAATTAAATTAGAAGCTAATTAATGTTTTGGATTAGAATAAACTTTTAATTAATTGAAAATAATTTTGCTTTACAAAAGAGGCAAAAAATCCAATTTTAGATAATACTTAAGACCTCCTAATTTCTTTTATGATTATAAAAATAATCTAGATGATTATAATAATAAATATAGCATCTTCTCTTAGGGTTAAATATATAGAGAATATTTATCTTATTAAATGGTCACCAAATTAAATATAGCTAACAAAACAAGGAAAAAAATTCATAAGATGTAAAATATATAGAAATAAAAAATAAAGAACAAGGTTTTCAAACCATAAGAGATCAACCATCATCCTCTCACATAAATTTAATTGCTTATTAAGAAGTTATGAATAAAAATAAAGAGCTTTCTAATATGCCAATCTTAGCAGTTATAATAAAATTTAGATATATTAATTCTCTTCTTTTTACCTTAGTAGATAGTAAGAATAGCTTAGAGGACTCTCTTCACTTCTTTGATTTAAATGAAGCCACAAGAAAAGAAATGAATAATGCAAGAAAGTCAAAAAAATATTCCATAATTTAGAATCTATAATTACTTAAAAAACCAAAATAGTAAAGAAAAAAATTCTTGTAGAAGAATTTTCTTCTATAGAAGAGTGAAAAAGTCTTAAGATCTTTTAATTAAAATATGGTACCTTATTTTTCTTAAAAATTAAAAACCAAAAGAAGTCTTATGATTTATGGAGAAACTTGAAAAAAATTGAGGTTGATATAACTATTGCTAAATTATTAGAGATTTTTTCAATAATGAGAAAGATTTTAAAATTTTAATTATCTATTAAAAAATATTAATGATTCAAGGTAAAAATCCAAGTTCATATAAAAATAATTCAATGAGCATAGGAAATTAAGGCAATTAAATTGAAGGTATCAATAATTGATAAAATTATATCCTACATGATTGAAGATGGAAATAATGGATTAAATATAATGCTCATACAAACCACATAGAATTTAGGCCTTAGTATCATTAGTTTTTCTTTGTATATAATTAACATGACTAATCAAAGCCAAGATATCTCCTTATACCAAATTAGTGCATGTAGGATGATAACAGGTGATGAAGAGCATTTCTTCACTTTTCATATTATTCATATACATCCAAGTAAGAACTCTTATTCTTTATTCTTAGATAGATCCTAGTTAAAGGCGGCAAAGGCAAAAATTGATTGAGGTGATAAAAATCTTATTATTTATAGTCATCTAAAAAATCTCATAAAGATCAATTTTATGGATTAGTATTAGAAAAATCTCTGTGGATTCTTTTGAGGATGAAAATCACACTCTTTAATCTTAAAAGGAATTGAATAAGAAGATAAGATTTACTAATTTAGGAAAAAAAATGAATGGATTCAATCTAATATAGTCAAATCTATTCTAATTAAAATAGTTTTATGAGCCTCAAATTATACAATTGAGAAGATAATAGAGAATTCATCCAATGGTTAGAAAAACATCTTACCTCAAGTACAAATGAAGTAATGAATGTCAACTTCATAGGTGGTTTTTCGACATAACAAAATGATGAAGTAGAAGTAGATTTAGGTATCTAATAGACGACATCAAATTAGAAGATGTCTTTGAGATGAATTGTGATAGTATTTAAAATCGAGACTTGAAAGAAATAATTAAAGAAGTTGATTTTAATCTTCTCTTTTAATTTCAATAGACTTGTAATAATCTAACAGCTAGAAATGATGTAGCTACATATCTTCAAATATTATATCATTGGTATAAAAGACTATAGACCAATTACATATCCATGATCTTAATTATAAGATGATGGATATGTCATTGAAAAATGAAGATTCAAAATGTCACGGACATACATATAATTACCTATATGAATAGATAAAAGTATGTAAAAGTAGATAAAAGTAGGTTAATTGTGTAATATCTTCTAGAGAAGCTTCTTAGAAGCTTCATAGACGCTGCTTTGACTTTATAGGAGTCTATAGTTGACTTTTAGGTTAGAAATTTGGTCAACAAGTTAGCCATGTGCCACACATGTTGGAAGCTTAAAGAACAAGCTAACTACGTGGTCCATCCATAGAAAACTTGCCTTGCAAGCAAAGGCATGTGGCCTAGAAAGTCAACATATATTGGAGGTCTTATAGAACATCGCCACGTGGCTTCTAGTTAGATAGTATATATAGAGGCAAGAGTGAAGCCCTCTTCACTCTTGTCAACTCCTTTCTTGCTTCTAGTCTAGTTTCAAGGGTCTCTAGTTTTCTTGTATTTTGGCAATAGCCATTCCAGTTTCTTTCTTAATATACATATTTCTATTTTGTCCTATTTCTTTTTGAGAAAAGTCTCACTTACTCTTTAGCTTTCATCGAGTTCTTGTCCTTGACAGATTGACAAGAGTACACTTACAATATCAGAGCTTTGTCTTTTCTTGATTAAGAGTGGATTACCCCTTTTTCTTGATAAGACATAAGCGCATTAGAAGTTGCGGATTACCCTCTTTTAAACTGATATTGTTCTTAGTATTTTCTTTGTTATCAATTCCTCTCTTCTATTTTGAGCGTTATTAGACATCTTCTCTTTTCTAAGTGCTACTATGGCAGAGCTTGTTGAAATGAAGAGTGCAATGGCACAGATGCAAGAACAATTGAGGGAGTTAATGCTTGCGATGCATCAACTCAATTTACCACCACAAGGAGCAACAAGAATGGTAGGAAGTGAAGATATAGAGATGATTGGGGCTGCTTCAACATCTGCACCAAACCATGTCCCTTCTCCCAGAATGAAACACCCTTCGAGTGTTAGAGAACCGAGAGTTGCCTTGCCCGAGAAGTTTGATGGTACCAGATCCAAGTTTCGAGGATTCATCAATCAGGTCCAACTAGTGATTGAACTTCAACCCCAGAGCTATCCAACTCCAGGGTCACAAGTTAGATTCATTGGTACACTTCTTTCAGGTTCAGCATTGTCATGGTTTTCATCTTTTCTTGAACGATGAGATCCAATATTGGATAATCTGGAGGCTTTTTTGACGGAGTTTCGATCCATATTTGGAGAACATGATGCAATTCGTGTTGCAACCAACAAGATCCGTATTTTGCGACAAGGCAATCGATCAGTAACATTATATGCTTCGCAATTTCGACAACTTGCAACTGATATCAAGTGGGATGATGCCGCACTTGTGAGTCAATTTCTCTACGGATTACAATATGAGGTAAAGAAATTGATGCTTAATTTACCTGATCCTCAAACATTGAGTCAAGCAATTGACTTTGCTGTGAAGTGCGACAATCGACTTTTTGAATTTCGATCCGAGAGTCGCACAAGTGGGCCTCAACGTTACTACAATTCAATGGCAACACCGACGTCTCCTCAACACATACCTTCAGAAGTAGAGGATATGCAAATTGATGCGGTACGTTTCAAACCTCTTACTGAGCAAGAAAAGTCTCGTCGTCGACAAGAAGGATTGTGCTTATATTGTGGAGAACCTAAGTACACTGCTCAACATTGTCCAAAGAAGCGACGCAACTACAAAATGAGGAGTACGGCTGTCAAAGAAGACAGTATGTCGGAAAACGAGTACGTCCAGCTACAATAGGGACCGTGCGGCTGGAATCTTGTACAACTTCTAATAAAGGTCCTATCCTCTCCTCAAAACCATCTCCTTGTTTTATAATAGATGTGCGTTTAGGACCTAATAATTACAAAGCCTCTGCCTTGGTAGATTCAAGAGCCTCATCTTGTTTTTTAGATGAAGAATTTGCTAGATGTCATAGAATATCATTAATACAAAAAACTAAACCTGTACACGTAGAAGTCATAGATGGTCGTCCGTTGTCTTCTGGAGATGTAATTCACGAAACACTTCCTGTAGATGTAGTAATAAATGGTCATAGTAGTTGCGTAATTTTTAATATAATTAGATCTCCCTCTAATCCAGTAATTTTAGGCTTATCATGGTTAGAAAAGTATAATCCTCGAATAGATTGGATTTCTCGTAAACTTGATTTTCCTCAGAGCATTAGTAACAGTTCTATTAATCAAGTAAAAAACCATGAGTCTAGTATAGTAAAACCCGCACTTATAGGTGCAAAAGCATTTATACACGCAGCAAAAGAAGGATCAACTTTTGCTATTTATGCAGCACCTATTTCTGAAAGCGTAAAGACTTCAAGTGGCATTCCAAGTCAATATCAAGATTATCAAGACGTTTTTGAGAAAAAGAATGCAGATATTCTTCCTGAGCATCGCCCATACGATTGTTCAATCGATCTCAAGGAAGGAACTCTGCCACCATTTGGACCAATTTACAGTTTATCGCAAGATGAGTTGGCTGAACTCAAGACATATATTGACGAGAATTTAGCAAAGAATTTCATACGCCATTCAAAATCTCCAGCAGGAGCTCCAATTTTATTCGTAAAGAAAAAAGATGGATCTTTACGAATGTGTGTTGACTATCGAGGACTCAACAAGATCACAATCAAGAACAGGTATCCATTACCTTTGATATCAGGACTCCTTGACCAGTTAAATCAAGCTAAGATCTATACAAAAATAGATCTAAGAGGAGCATATAATCTAGTACGGATCAAAGAAGGAGATGAATGGAAGACTGCGTTTCGAACCAGGTACGGGCATTTTGAATATAATGTCATGCCTTTTGGACTCACGAATGCACCAGCTGCTTTTCAACATCTCATGAATGATGTATTTCGTGAATTCTTAAACAATTTTGTCGTCTGCTACCTAGACGATATCCTGATTTATTCTAAGAATGTTGAAGAACATGAAATACATGTTCGTCAAGTATTACAAAAACTCAGAGATGCAGGATTGTACGCCAAGATGGAAAAGTGTGTATTTCACACTACTCAAGTTGACTTTTTAGGATACATCATTTCAAATGATGGTCTTATGATGGATTCTAAGAAAGTCCAAACAATCATGGATTGGAAGATTCCAAAGACTGTAAGAGATGTCCAATGTTTCTTGGGATTTGCCAATTACTATCGGATCTTCATCAAAGATTTCTCACGAGTTGCAGCTCCACTTACACGCTTGACTAGTAAAGATAAATTCCAATGGAATCAAGAAGCGGAAGCAGCATTTGAAGCCTTGAAGACATCGTTTGTCTCTGCACCAGTCTTATATCGTGTTGACTTTTCCAAGGTATTTTTTATGGAAACAGACGCATCGGATTTTGCCTTGGATGCAGTTTTATCACAAATGGGAACAGATGACAAACTTCATCCGATAGCTTTTCATTCAAGAAAATTCTCAGCAGCCGAGATCAATTATGAGATCCACGATAAAGAACTTCTTGCAATCGTGGATTCCTTTCAAGAATGGCGTCATTATTTAGAAGGTGCTTCTAGTCCAGTCACTGTGTATACAGATCACAAGAACCTCGAGTATTTCATATCAGCACGCGTGTTGAATCGTCGTCAAGCTCGTTGGAGTATGTCTTTGTCAAGATTCGACTTCATTATCACTTATCGGCCAAGAAAACAACAAGGTTTGTCCGATGCCCTGTCTAGACGTTCTTATTTTGTACCAAAAGAAGGAGATGCAGCTTTTGAGCAACAAAGAACGGTCCTCTTGAAACCGGAGCAATTTCATCTCCGAGCAATGAAATCAACATTGACTGTTGATTCAACTTTTCTCAAGCAAATCCAGTCCAGTATGTCCTCAGACCCTCTTGTTCATGATATCGAGAATAATTCTTCCAAGTCTCATGATTCTTCTAAGTTCGAGTTCAAGAATAATCTATTATATTTTGAAGGACGCCTATATGTTCCAGAAGGAAAAGCACGTTTGCGTGTTCTTCAAGCACGTCATGACTTTCCAGCAGCAGGGCACTTTGGATATAATAAGACTCTGGAACTCATATCAAGAGATTTTTGGTGGCCACAAATGTGGAAGTCAGTCAAAGACTTTGTACAATCATGTGATATTTGTTCAAGATCAAAAATTCCTCGACATCGACCTTACGGACTTCTTCAGCCATTACCTATACCAGAACAACCATGGTCTTCTGTTTCTATGGATTTCATCACAGATCTTCCAAACTCAAGATCTTATGATTCTATATTTGTGATAGTAGATTGTTTCACCAAGATGGCACATTTTATGCCATGTACAAAATCTATCACAGGTGAAGAAACAGCTAAGCTTTTCATTGATAATATCTATCGCTATCATGGATTACCTAAAGATATCATATCGGATAGGGGAACTCAATTTGTGTCGAGATTCTGGAGGACTCTTTTCAAGATTTTAAAAGTGGACATAAAGCTATCTTCAGCTTTCCATCCTCAAACTGATGGACAAACAGAGCGCGTAAACCAAGTCTTCGAACAGTATTTAAGGTGTACCATCAACTACCAACAAGATGATTGGACAAACCTTCTGCCATTGGCAGAGTTTGCTTATAATAATACGGTACATTCCTCCACGCAACAAACACCTTTCTTTGCCAATTATGGCTATCATCATTGACTTGATACTTTTGATTTTTCAAAAGTTGATAATCCTGCAGCAGAAGATATGGCAAATCGGTTGTCAGAGTTACATGCAATAATGAAGGCGCAGTTGAAGAAAGCTCAAGAACGACAAAAGATAAATGCAGATGTATATCGTAAAGAGCAACCACAACTCAACGTGGGTGATAAAGTATGGCTACTTCGTCGCAATATCAAGACCACTCGACCTTGTGACAAATTGGACTATCGTAGGCTTGGCCCCTTTTCTGTTTCTGAACAGATCAACCCAGTTGCATATCGGTTACATCTACCGGAGTCAATGAAGATCCATCCTGTATTCCACGTGTCTCTTTTTGAACCATATAAGACAGTGGATATACAAGGAAGAAGACAAATGCCACCGCCTCCTATAGAAGTAGATAATAATGAAGAATTTGAGGTGGAAGAGATATTAGACTCAAGGCGGCGCCGAAATAAACTAGAATATCTTGTTCATTGGTGCGGATATGATATTAGTGAGCGCACATAGGAGCCATCCAGGAATCTAGCAAATGCATCAGCTAAAGTCAAAGTTTTTCATCAACGACATCCATCAAAACCAAGATGAAAACCTCTCTTATAAAAGAGACAAGATTGAGGCAAGATAACATTCAATTTCCTATCCTTGTTTGTAACTTCTTTGCATTTTGTGACGCTAATTAGATGGAGAGCCAACAACCAGCGGATTCAACTCAAGAACCTTCGTTTGCTGACTTACCGGATGAGACATTGCGATTGTCACAACCTTCAAGACGACGCAACCGAGATGAAGACCCTCAAGAACGACATGTTCTTCCTCGAATAGATGGTGAGATACAACGCGTTTGATATCACGACCTTGGAAGAGATTCTCGATGTTTGGTGATATTATTGGAGATAGGAACGACTCCTGATGGTGTTTCAAATGTATTATTTGAAGGAAGTTATGAAGGCCTCAACAGTGATCAAATAACAAGGTGGTCTTCTCGCCCTGGAATGGGACACTATCGATGGCTAAGAGGACCCATCAACTATCTTCGAAGAGAACAAAGATCAGAGTATGTAGCAAATACAATTCGCCGCATATTAGATTTTCTCAATATATAATCACCGCTCCTCGTGGAACTCGTCCCTAGAAGGGGGGGTAATGTCACGGACATACATATAATTACCTATATGAATAGATAAAAGTATGTAAAAGTAGATAAAAGTAGGTTAATTGTGTAATATCTTCTAGAGAAGCTTCTTAGAAGCTTCATAGACGCTGCTTTGACTTTATAGGAGACTATAGTTGACTTTTAGGTTAGAAACTTGGTCAACAAGTTAGCCATGTGCCACACATGTTGGAAGCTTAAAGAACAAGCTAACTACGTGGTCCATCCATAGAAAACTTGCCTTGCAAGCAAAGGCATGTGGCCTAGAAAGTCAACATATATTGGAGGTCTTATAGAACATCGCCACGTGGCTTCTAGTTAGATAGTATATATAGAGGCAAGAGTGAAGCCCTCTTCACTCTTGTCAACTCCTTTCTTGCTTCTAGTCTAGTTTCAAGGGTCTCTAGTTTTCTTGTATTTTGGCAATAGCCATTCCAGTTTCTTTCTTAATATACATATTTCTATTTTGTCCTATTTCTTTTTGAGAAAAGTCTCACTTACTCTTTAGCTTTCATCGAGTTCTTGTCCTTGACACAAAATCCATTAAGCTAAGAGTTCAATTGATAGAAGAAGAATTAATAAATTATAAAATCTTAATTATAAAATATAGTGATGTATTTTCTTGATTTTATAAAGACTTCAAGAATAACTTACTAGAAATAGCTTAATATAAAAAATTTTAAATTCAATTCTTATAAGACAAAAAAAATAGAATAAATTCCAATCTTCAATTAATTTTCAAAGAAGGATTAAAAAAATCCTCCAAGGTGGATTTATTCAACTTGTGGAGATTATGGATTGAATTTCATTTATGATTTTAGTCAAAAAGAAGAGTGGAAAACTTTGAGTGTACATACGTAATAAAAAATTTAACAAATATATTCAAAAAGATTTTTTTCTTCTATTTTTAATTAATATCATTTTAAATGAAGTAATAAATTATAAACTTTATATGTTTATGGATAGACATTTGGAATATAATCAAATATTTATAGCCCTAGAGGATCACCACATAATTACTTTTATTATACTATGATGCACTTTTATTTATGAAATAATATCTTTTGAACTTTTTAATGCTCTTGTACTATTTCAATGGGTCATGTCAGATGCCTTCTCTGACCTTTTATCTAAAACAATGATAATATTTATCGAAAACTCAAGTACCCAATTTTTTAAGACAACACATCTAAAATATGCTTGAACTAATCTTCAACAATATAAGAAAGCTAGAATTATACTAAATCTTAACAAAATATTCCTAAGTATTTGAAAAGGAATTCTATTAAGATATATAGTATCAAAAATGAATAGGAAACCTGATTTAGAAAAGGTCAAAGTAATAGTATAATTAAATCTTCCTTCAACAATGAAAGAAGTGCAAAGAATCTTCAGATACTTAAGATGGTATTGAAAAGTCAAATAATTTTATACTATACTTTTTATGCCCATAACTTGACTAATATAAAAAGAGGTGAAGTTTGAATGGAGTAAAAAATACCAAGAGGCATTTGATATCTTTAAAAAAAAATCAGTATTTTTTCCATCTTAAGACCACTCAATTCGTCATTGCTCTTTTATATGCTTTATGATGCTTTTTTTATCATATTAAGAAGCACATTGTGTTAAATAAGAAAAAAAAAAGTATAAGAATTATTCCATAGTTTTTGCCAATAGACAACTAAATCTTATAGAGAAGAATTATACCACTATAGAAAGAAAATGCTTGGCCATGGTTTTTTCTATTACAAAATTTAAACACTACTTCATAAATCCAAAAGTATTTTTTATGGATTTCATGGCAATTAAATTCCTTATAAATAAGGCTGACTTGAGTGGTAGACTAATAAAGTGGATGATTCTACTAAAAGAATTTGATTATACAATAGAATATAAGCTTAGAAAGATGGGCAAGCAAGTAGACCATTTATCTAGGTTATCAAAACAAATTGGTGAAGCCTTAATTGATGAAACCTTGATAGATGAAAGTTTGTTTGTTGTTTCAAATATTCCCACTTGATATAAATTAATTATCAAATTTTTGACAATCTAAGCCTTATCTTCTCACATTTTTAAAACAAAACATAAGAAAGTAAAAAATTAATAGTAGAAACTTTTCTATAGTTTATAGAAAATTATACAAATATAAAGTTGATAGAATGTTAAAAAAGTGTATAATGGAAGAAAAATTTCCTATCATTCTATTGGCATATTATAATAGTTCATGTGGAAGGCATTTTTTTAGAATTTTATTTAGCCAAAAAAACCTTAGAGCCAAATATTATTAGTCCATATTATTTCAAGATTTCTATAAATATATTTAAATATATGATATATATCAATAATATGCTAAGAATGATCTAAAAATAAACTTGCTTTTTTATAATTCTTCATCTTTGGTTTTCTTTAAAAAATAAAAAATTGATTATATTAAAGAGATTCATTCCAATTCTACTAGTGGAATGAAATACATAGAAGTAGCCACCAAATATTTAATAAATTAGGCTAAAAAAAGAAATTAAAGCCAAAAATGCAAAGAAAGAAACTAATTTTTTTTATGAATAGATCATCATTAGATTTGGATGTCCAAAAATCATGATTAGTGATAGAAATTAATATTTTTTAAAAGAGGTGATAGAAGATTTGACCTCACAATTTAAAATTAATTATAAAAATATTACTCCTTATCACCCTTAAATGAATAGAAAATAAAAAGATTGAACCAAACCTTGGTTGATATTTTCAAGAAAATAATGACAACATCCAAATTAAATTAAGATAAGAAGCTTATTACAACCTTGCAAACTTATGAGACAAAGTTTAAAGTGACAACCTATCATGGACATTTATTTATTATAATTATTATTTAAATAATATGAATAGTTAGAAGTAAATAAAAATAGATTAATTTCATAATATCTTCTAAGAAAGCTTCTTAGCAGCTTTATAGATGCTATTTTGACTTTACATATGTTTATAGTTGATTGATAGGTTAAAAACTTGGTGGACAAATTAACTACATGCCACACGTATTGATAGCTTATAAAACAAGCTAATAATATGACATCCATATAGAAAACTTATCTTATAAGTTAGTGTACATATCATGCAAAGTCAACATATTTTAGAGGTCTTGTAGAATATTATTATGTAGCTCCTAGGTAGATAGTATATATAGAAGAAAGAATGAAGCTTTCTTTGATTTTATCAACTCCTTTCTTGCTTTTTGTGTAGTTTCAAGAAGTCTCTAATTTTCTTGTTTCTTAGCAATAGCCATTCTAATTTTTTTTAATATACATACTTCCTTATTTTTATTTTATTATATTTCTTTAAGAAAGTCTCACTTATTTATTTGCTTTTATGGAATTCTTGTCCTTAAAAATTTGAAAAGAAGATACTTATAATATCAATACTTTGTTTTTTCTTGATTAAGAGTAGAAAATATCTTTTTTTTGATAAGATATAAGCATATTTGAAGTTGAGGAATACCCTCTTTTAAAAAAATATTATTTTTAGTATTTTTTTTATTTTTAAATACTTTTTTTTACTTGTCTTGAACAATATTAAAGATCTCTTTTCTTCTAAATGTTGTTATGGCACAACTTATCAAATTGAAGAGTACAATGGTACAAATGCAAGAAAAATTGAAAGAGTAAATAATTGCAATGCATCAATTCATTTTACCATCTATTAATGATAAAAAACTTAAAGAACTAAAATATCAATATAAACTTGTATTATTCAAAAAGACTAAAAAATCAATCAAAGTTGATAGAATATTAAACTATAATGGCTATTATCAAAGAAATGAAGACTAGAAAGTTTTGAAATAAGACAAAAGATTAGAAAGGTATTGACAAGAATGAAACATGTTTTATTCTTGCTTCTATATATACTCTTAATTAGAAGCTGATTGATAATATTCTATTAGACCTCCAAAATTTGTTAATTTTGTAAGACATGTATCTTAATTTGTAAGGCAAGTTCTCTATATGTGCACTATATTGTTAGCTTGTTTTATAAGCTATTAACATGTGATTAACTTATTGATCAAGTTTTGTATATGTGTGCTATATAATTATCTTATTCGGCAAGCTACCAACTCATGATTAATTTTTTGACCAAGTTTCTATCCTATCAATCAACTACAAATATATATAAAGTCAAACCAACATCTTTGAAGCTTCTAGAAATTTTTTAAAAAAAATATTATAAAATAAATCTATTTTTATTTAATTTTATTTATTTTTATTTGATAATATAGATAAATATTAGATTAAATATGTATGTCTTTAATACCACCAAAAGAAAGAACAAGAATGATAAAAAATAGAGATATAAAGATAATTGAAGTTGCTTCAACATCCATACCAAATCATATTTCTTCTTCTATAGTAGAAAACTATTCAAGTACTAAAAAACCAAGAATTGCCTCACACAAAAAGTTCAATGGTATAAAATCAAAGTTTTAAGGATTTATCAATCAAGTAAAACTAGAAATTGAACTTCAACTCTAAAGCTACCTAAGTCCAAGATCACAAGTCACGTTTATTAGAACAGTATTTTTTAGTTTTACATTATTATGGTTTTCATCATTTTTTAAACCACATGACTAAATATTGGATAATTTAAAATTTTTCTTAGTAAAATTTTGATCTATATATAGAAAACATAATGTAATTTGTGTTACAATAAATAAGATCTATATTTTGTAACAAAAAAATTAATTTATAATATTATATGCTTCACAATTTAAATAACTTATAATTGATATTAAATAGAATTATGCTACACTCATTAGCTAATTTTATTATAGATTACAATATGAGATAAAAAAAATTGATGCTCAATTTATTTGATTGTCAAACATTGAGTCAAGCTATTGATTTTGCTGTAAAGTGTGACAATTGACTTTATGAATTTTAATCTAAAAATCACATAAGTAGGCCTCAATATTATTACAATTCAATGGCAATATCAATATCTTCTCAATGCATATCTTTGAAAGTAGAAGATATGTAAATTTAATAAGATACATTTCAAACTTCTTATTGAATAAGAAAAAATTTATCATTGTCAAGAAGGATTGTGTTTATATTATAGAGAACCAAAGTACATTTCTTAACATTATCCAAAGAAGCAATGCAATCATAAAATAATATTTACGATTGTCAAAGAAGTCAATATGTCAAAAAATGAGTTTATCTAACTACAATAGAGATCATTTGGCTAAAACTTTGTACAACACTTAATAAAAGATCTATTCTTTCTTCAAAATCCTCTCCTTGTTTTATAATAGATGTTAGTTTAGGACCTAAACATCACAAAGCTTCTACCTTACTAGATTTAAGAGCCTTAGCTTGTATTTTAGATAAAAAAATTCTTAAAAGACATAACATACTTTTAGTAAAGAAAATAAAATCTGTTCATATAGAACTCATAGATGGTCATCCATTGTCCTTAGAAGATATTATTTATGAAATATTTCTTTTATAAATAATAATTCATAGTTTTAATAGCTTTTTTATATTTAATATCATTAGATTTTTTTAATTTAATCATTTTAGATTTATTATAGTTAAAAAAATATAATTCTTGAATATATTGGATTTCTTGTAGTCTTCATTTTTTAAAAAGTGTAACTAAGAGTATAATTAATTAAGAAGAAATGCATAAGTCTAATACAACCAAACTTATATTTGTAAATATAAGAGTTTTTTGCATGTCACAAATGCCATTGCATATATGGATAAGAACTTAATGAAAAAAAATAATCAACTGAGATTTTTTTAAAGAAATATAATAAATTAAAAAATATATATATATATATAAAACTAAAATGGCCATTTCCAAAAGATAAGAAAATTAAAGTCTCTTAAATCTAGATTAGAACAAAAAAGAAATTGATAAGATTAAAAAAAGCTTCACTCTTATTTCTATATATACTATCTACCTAGGAGCTACATGGCAACATTCTATAAGACCTCTAATAAGTATTGATTTTACTAGCCACATGTCTTAACTTGCAAGGCAAGTTTTTTATGTCTGAGCTACATAGTTAGCTTATTCCAAATGCTACCTACATGTATAACATGTGGCTAACTT
This sequence comes from Physcomitrium patens, assembly GCF_059467195.1. Lineage (NCBI taxonomy): Eukaryota > Viridiplantae > Streptophyta > Bryopsida > Funariales > Funariaceae > Physcomitrium > Physcomitrium patens. Next base: position 18,136,045 of record NC_143414.1, on the reverse strand, counting down.
GTTGAATACATTTTTAACCTAAAAATCAACTATAAATATATGTAAAGTCAAAATTATATCTATAAAGCTTTTAGAAAGCTTTTTTAGAAGATATAATAAAATTAATCTATGTTTATTTATTTTTACTTAATTCTACTTAATTATATAGGTAATTATTAGAATAAATATGTATATCCATGAAAACATGTTTGTTATAATGAAATACAAGAATCTTTAATATTTTATATCAGTACATGTTTTGAATTGTTTCAAAGTCCATTAAAACATATCTTTATTAAGATTTGAATTCAACATTACTTATCAACTAAAAAAACAACAAGGTTTGTCACATACACTCCCTAGACAATCTTACCTTATATCAAAGGAAGAAAATTCCACTTATGATCAGTAACAAATAATTTTTTTGAAACTAAAGCATCTTCATCTTCAAGTAATAAAATCAATATTAATTATTAATTTAACTTTCATTAAGCAAGTTTAGTCAAGTATATCTTTTAATCTTTTTATTTATAATATTAAAAAAAATCCTTCAAAATCTTATAATACTTTTAAGTTTAAATTCAAAAATAATCTATTATATTCAAAAAAGTTCTTATATTTTCTAGAAGGTGAAGCTTGACTACATATTCTTCAAGCTTATTATAACTTTCTAGCAGTATGAAATTTTAAGTACAATAAGACTTTGGAGCTAATATCTAGGAATTTTTGGTGGTCCCACATGTAGAATACAATTAAAAAATTTATACAATCTTGTGATGTTTCTTCCAGATCAAAATTTCTTTAGCATTGACCTTATGGACTTCTTCAGCCATTACCTATTCCAAAACAACTATGGTCTTCTATTTCTATGGATTTTATTACGGATCTTCTAGTCTCAAGTTTTTATGACTCTATATTTATAATAATAGATTGTTCCATTAAGATGGCATATTTTATACTATATACAAAATCTATTATAAGTGAAGAAACCACAAAGTTTTTTTTGACAATATTTATTACTATCATGGATTATTTAGGGATATTATATCACATAGAGAAATTCAATTTGTATTAAGATTTTAGAGATTGCTTTTTAAAATTTAAAAGATGGATATAAAATTATCTTCAACTTTCTATTGTCAAATTGATGGACAAATAGAGTGTATAAATCAAGTTTTAGAGAAATATTTAAGATATACCATCAACTACCAATAAAATGATCAGATAATTTTTTTGCCTTTGGTAGAGTTTGATTATAATAACATAATAAATTTTTTTATGTAACAAATATTTTTTTTACTAATTAAAATTATCATTTATACTTTGATGCTTTTGACTTTTTTAAAGTTCATGATATATGTTTTTAAAGTTGTAAAGGATATATGTTTACTTTGTTATAATATTAAAATTATTCATCCTTGTGACAAATTGGATTATTGTAGACTTGAACCATTTCCTATTTGTAAACAAGTCAATCTAGTTGCTAATTGATTACATCTATCAAAGTCTATGAAAATCCATCCCATATTTACATATCTCTTTTAAAACCATATAAGATAGTGAATATCTCGAGAAGAAGACAAATACCACTGCCTCTTATAAAAATGGCTAATAATCAATAATTTGAAATAGAAGAAGTCTTAGACTTGAAGCAGCATCCACTTAAGCTTGAATATCTTATTCATTGGTATAGATATAATATTAGCAAATGTACATGGTAGCAAGTAAAAAATCTTATAAATGCAACAAAGAAGATCAAAGCTTTTTATCAATGACATCCATCAAAACGAAGATAAAGGATAATAAATTTTTATTATAAAAAAAATATAATTTAAAAAAGATTTTATTCTATCTTTTATTCTTATTTGTACTTTTTGTATAATTCTAGCTTTAAAAAGACAAAAAATCAAGAACCAATAGATTTATCTCAAGAACCATCATTTATTGACTTATTAGACAAAATATTGTAATTACCACAACCTTCAAGATGATGTAATAAAAATAAAGACCTTCAAAAGTGACATGTTTTTCTTCAAATAAATGGCAAGATATAATACGTTTGGTATCACAAACTAAAAAGAGAGTCTTCATATTTGGTGATTTTATTAAAAATAGGAATAATTTCTAATGGTCTTACAAATATTTTTTTTGAAGGAAGTTATGAAGGTTTCAATAATGATTGTCAAGGTTATGTATCTTGAAGAAAGAAAATCCTCAATACACTCTTGTATCATTGAAAAGAACTAGAAAGACACTCAAAGTTGATATAATATTGAACTAGAATGGCTATTGCCAAAAATAAGAAGACCAAAAAGTCTAGAAACAAGACTAAGGACTAGAAAGGCATTGATAAGAGTGAAGAAGGCTTTATTCTTGCCTCTATATATACTCTCTAACTTGAAGCTATGTGGCGATATTCTATAGAATCTCCAATATGTGTTGACTTTGTTAGCCACATCTCTTAACTTGCAAGGCAAGTTATCTATATATGTGCCACATAGTTAGCTTGTTTTACAAGCTACTATACAAAGTTAACTTATTCTACAAGCTACCAACATGCAATTAACTTGTTGGCCAAGTTTCTACCCTACAAACTTATTTAAAGTCAAAACCATGTATATAAAGCTTTTAGAAAGCTTCTCAAAAAGACTTTATGAAATTAATCTATATTTACCTACTTCTATCTAATTATATAAGTAACTATTAGAGTAAATATTTATGTTTGTAACAATGATCAAATAATAAGATGGTCTTCTTATCCTAAAATGGGATATTACCTATAGCTAAGAGGACCTATCAACTACCTTCAAGAAGAATAAAAATCAAAGTATTTGGCAAATACAATTTGCCACATTTTTTACTTCCTCAACAAGTGATCACCGCTCCTCATTGAACTTGTCCTAAAAAGAGAGATAATGACATGGACATATATTTATTGTAATTATTACTTAAATAATATAAATAAATAAAAATAAATAAAAATAGTTTAATTTCATAATATCTTCTAGAGAAGCTTTTAAAAAGCTTTATAGACATTGCTTTAACTTTATATGTATTTGTAGCTGATGTGTAGGTTAGAAACTTGGTCAACAAATTAACCACGTACCATATATGTTAATAGCTTTCAAAATAAGCTAATTATGTGGCGCCCATACAAAAAACTTGTCTTGCAAGTTAAGATACAAGTTATACAAATTCAACATAGTTTAGAGGTCCTATAGAACATTGCTACATAATTCCTATGTAAATAACATATATAGAGGAAAGAATGAAGCCTTCTTTAATTTTATCAATTCTTTTCTTGTTTCTAGTCTAGTTTTAAGAAGTCTCTAATTTTCTTATCTTTTGACAATAGCCATTTCAATTATTTTTTAATACATATATTTTTTTATTTAATTATATTTCTTTAAAAAAATCTCACTTATTTATTTGGTTTTACTAAGTTCTTATCTTTGATACAATCCAAGAAATTTTTATTATTATTATTGATTTATAGTATATAAGCCATTTTATCAATCTAACTTCAAATTCCTTCTCTTTATATTGATTTGATACAAAGATTGTCAATTAAAAAATCTTTAATTGATAGACTAAAATAATTAGAAGGTCTAAATGGGACCAAAAGACAAAATGCTCAACATACAAAGGTAATTCAATGAAATATATATATATCTTTTGATAAAAAATATAAGATTAGAATCTTTAGGCATAGCATATTGATTCTCTTTATAAGATGCTAAGAGATTAGATTTTTTAAGTAAATTTGATATTATTTGGTTGAATTCTTATTTGATTAAAGAAGTCTTTTTAAATAATTCAATTTGGTTGTAAATTCTCAACAAAGAAGATTTTTCTACTAGAAATTTTAGAAATTGATGTAAAGAATATCAAGTATAATTTTTATTACATATATAGTCAAACATCTCATCTTTAAAGTCACTCTTATTCAATTCTTTAGAATAATAATATCATCAAATTTAAGTAGATTCTAAAAAATAAAATTTGAAGTTCAAGACAAGCAATAGAATTATTCATTAGTCTTTTCTTCCTCTTAATTTAGTCTCTTTTAGCATATAATTCTAAAAATTTTAATATTTTATTTTATTTTATTTTATTTTGATAAAACTCTCATGATTGTTGAATAAAAAAATAATAATAATTATTATTATTATTATTATTATTATTAATTTCACATATTAGGAATTATAAGTATAGGTCATGTTTAACCATCCAAAGATTGTATAAGTATTGGTCAAATGAAAGATTGTTGATTGTCTTGAGTTCAAATTTTGTTGGAAAAAATAGGCTACCTCAATGAATTAGTGTTAGTACAAGAAAGACCAATATTAAACATCCAAGGGATATGTAGGCCTTATAAGGCTTGATGCTGAAATCCTCTCATAAGAAGAAAAATCTAGAAGTACCACCGATTTAATTCTTGGCTTATTTTATTTTTTCTTAAATCTTTAATTTTCATGATATATTTTATTTTTTTGTCTTCTATATGAAAAATTATAGAATAAGCCAATTTTAGTTTTAAAAATATCAAGTAGAAAAAATTTACTTAATTTGATTTTAAAAATTAAAATAGTAATAATAATAATAATTCTATAATTAAATAAATTTTTAATTATTAGATTTTAAGCGGTCAATTGTAGATTCATCTTTATTGCAAGTCATCCTAGATAGTTGCTATGTATAAATAATCAAATAAACTCATGGAATTTTTAAGAACAAAAGAACAAAATAAGAGTGTCAATTGTCAAATTTTAGTTGTAGAAAAATAAAGAAATTGCTAAATAAAAGTAAAATAGAATTAGCTTATTAATTCTAGTTATATGTAGGAATTCTAATAGAAAATTTTAAGTATTAGAAGGCATTTTGGAAGATATCCAATTGACATATTTTAAATATTTTAAAAACATCTAAGAAAAATCTAAAATAGTCAAAATTCTAATATAATCTGGATCTAATTATTATATAATATATGATTTACGAGTTAACATGTAATAGATATTATATAAAGGCCATACATAATACAAGATCTTTTAAATATGAAATACTAGAGAATACAAAGATAATAGAAATACATGCAAAATATAATCAAAATATCAACTAAATATAAATTTTATAAGGCTAAATAATATATACTAAATACAAATATTTTATGAAACATATAGCATATCAAATATGATATGATAAAAAGATAATATATCTGTAGGTACTATATTGTGTTTAGCATATGTTATATAGTAGTAAAATGTATGGTAGTACAGTGTACATGTATCTAGGCATTTTTTAGGTATTAAAGATATATTTATTTTAATAATTATCTATATAATAAAAATAAAAAGAATTAAATAAAAGTAAATTAATTTAATAATATCATATAGAAGAGCTTCTTAGAAGCTTCATAGATGCATTTTTGTCTTTATACATGTCTATAGGTGATTGATAGGTTGACAACTTTGCTAATATATTAGCCATGTATTACATATTGTTAAAAAGATAAGCCTCTTTGGGAGAACATAGGATCCTTGATTACAAGTGGATTACAAAAAGGGACAATGTTATTCCAAATGAACTCAAATATAAAAGGATAGTCTAAAGGTTCAGTACAAATTTTAGATTAATTCTTTTTTTTGTATCTAGATGCACTCAATTCCTAATTCTAATGTCCAATCCAAACCTTCTCTTATTAAAATATCTATAACTTACTTATTATTAATTCCATTTAAGTAAAATTTATTTTATTGAGTTTAATTCAAGCTATAAATTTTAAAATATCAAAGTCAAAAAATAAATTTGAAAGAAAATAAGAACCAAACTTAAAGAAAATTTGGCCATTTATTGTAGCTATAGTCATTAAAATCTTCATCTGTAAATTTGCATAGATCTCCTACATCATAGTTTTTCTTCTTACGTACTAAGGCTTATTGCAAAGCTAACAAAAAAATCTATTTTTTTTCAAAAATCTCAATACAAAAATATAAAAATACATTAGATGGCATGAAAAAATTCAAACTAGATTTGAATCTCATTGTTCCAAAATTCTAACAATCCCTTTCTTTCTCCTTTCTCTTCTTTCTTCATTCCCTCTTTTTTCTCCCGTTCTTCCTTCTATATCCTCTTTCTTATATCATACTAGTCCAAAGAAGCCTATTTAATTCAAAAAATTCCACCCTAACCTTCTTCTAATATAGATCTTCAATTCTTATAGAATTAGATATGTATCCTAAAAGACAATACCTTCAAAGCTTAAACAATCCATCTAAAGTAACAATCTCTTATTGTAAATTCTATTTACATTTGTAAACTTATTAATATTATATTCCTCCCTTCATACAAATAAAATTAATTGCCGTCTAAATAATTTTGATACACTTAAATAAAATACATCAAGACAATGTATTAATAACTTGAAAAACCAGCTAATTATGTAGCGCATATATAAGAAACTTATCTTGTAAGTTAGACATCTGTCTTGCAAATTGGACACATATTAGAGATCTTTTTGAACATTGTTACATAACTCTTAGATAGATAGTATATATAGAGGCAAGAATGAAGTCTTCTTTACTTTGGTCAATTTTTTTCTTATTTTTAGTCTTATTTCAAAAGTCTCTAGCTTCTTAATCTTTGGAAATAGTTATTTTTATTTCTTATTTAATATATTTTCTTCCTTATTTCTATTATGTCATCTCTCTTTGATTTATTTCTCAATTAATTATGTATCTTTTTTGAATTCTTAATCTTGACAAATTGACAAGAATATTAATTAAATATTCTTACCTCATTTTAAAAGTAAGCGGAATACCTTATTTTCATTATTGTATTTCTATATTTACAGACTATCTACCTTTGAATTAACATTCTTTGTTTTTTAAATCTTAATTTTATTTCCTTGAAAAGAGCAAATCTTTATTCTTTGTGGAAATTTTTATTTGATATTAGAAGCTTCATATTATCTTCTTCTATTTTATTTATAGATTTATTAAGTTATTTGAAATAGAAGGAAAAATCATAGATGCTACATTTGGAAAAAAAGAGAATAAATTTGTAACTATTGTAGATCTTTATAAGCATGTTAATATTCTTAGGATAGACTTATATAAGCATGAAAGAGGCAAAGGATTAATATGACCAAGAAGTTTGAAGGAACAAGATCAAAATTTTGAAGATTTTATAATAAGTCAAGATCTATCTAAGATTACATTCTTTCTAACATCCTAATAGATTTACTCAAATTGAATTCATAAATGTACTTTTATTTAGAATTTTTTTTTTTTTAATTTTTATCTTTGATGGAAAAAGATTCATGACTCCTTAATGATTTGAATTCATTCTTAAAAGTTTTTATGGCCACATTTGGAGAAAGTAATTGAAAATAATAATAGAGATAAAATTCTTATTTTTACAAAATGAATCATAATCAGCCATCATATATGTTACTAAATTTCAAAATCTTATTTACAACATGGATTGAAATGACAAAGCTTTTATCAATCAATTATGATATGGATTGAAAAATAATGTTAAAGATTTACTATTGATAATGCCAAAATTAGATTCTTTGAAATAATTTATTGCTAAAGCCATTACATGCAATAATTAATTATTTGAAAGGCATCAAGAATAAAAATTTAAATAAAAAAGAAAAAATCAAATAATAACAAAAGCTCTTAAGTTTTTAGAAACTTATTCATCAAGGCCAAAATCGATTCAAATTGATATGGTATATTTTAAACCTCTCACTAAGTAGAAAAAGACTTAACGTTATCAAAAAGATTTATGCTTATATTTTAGAGAAACTAAGCATATTGCTTAACATAGTCTAAAGAAGCAATGCAATTACAAAATGAAGAGAACCATTTCCAAAGAAGAAAACGTATTAAAAAAGAAGTTTTTTCAACTATAATAGGAACTATGTGTCTAGAATCATGTACAACACCTAATAAAGGTCCTATTATTTCTTCAAATCCTTCACTTTGTTTTACAATAGATATATGTTTGAGACCTAAAAATCAAAAAGTCTTTGTTTTAAGAACCTCAACTTATTTTATAAACAACAACTTTGTCAAAAAAACAAGAAATACCTTTAGTTAAAAAAACTAAATTTGTACATGTAAAAATCATAGATGGTCATTTGTTGTCTTTTAGAATTTTTATCCATGAAATTATTCCTTTAGATGAAGCAATTAAAGTTTATAATAGTATAGTAATATTTAATATAATAAGATCTCTATTTAATCCAATTATTTTAAGATTATTATAATTAAAAAAGTATAATCATGATAGATTGGATTTCTTATAATCTTCACTTTTTTTGTAGTTTAATCTAAAATTCTATTAGTCAAATAAAAATACATAAGTCTAATACATCCAAATTCCTATTAGTAGGTGTAAGAGCTTTCATAAATGCAACAAAAAAAATCATCTTTTGTTATATATGCCATATCCATTTATGATGGTGGAAAGGTGTCAAGTAATATTTTTAACTATTATTAAGATTTTCAGGTCGTTTTTAAAAAGAAAAACACAAATATTCTTTCAAAATATTGATCCTATGATTATTCAATTAATCTTCAAGAAGGAGCTCAATTAATATTTGGATCAATTTATATCTTATTGTAAAATAATTTGATTTCATTAAAAAGGCACATTGACAAGAACTTAGCTAAGAACTTCAAATGCAATTCAAAACCTCCAATAGGAGCTCTTATCTTATTTAAGAAAGAAAAAAATAGATCTTTGTGAATGTGCATAGACTATCAAAGACTTGACGAGATCACCATAAAAAATAGATTTTCTTTATCTCTGATTTTAAGACTTCTTGAGTAACTCAATAAAGCTAAGATCTATAAAAAAAATAGATTTATGAAGAGCATACAACTTGATTTGTATCAAAGAAAGAGATAAATAGAAGACTATTTTTTAAACTATGTATGGACATTTTGAATATAATGTCATGCCTTTTAGACTCACAAATGTATTAGCAACTTTTCAACATCTCATAAATGATTTTTTTTTATGAATTTCTTAATGCTTTTATCATATGCTATTTAGATGATATTCTAATCTACTCTAAGAGCATAAAAGAACATAAACTTCATGTTTGTCATGTGTTATAAAAACTTAGAGATACAAGATTATATGCCAAGATAAAAAATTATATATTCTATACTATTCAAGTTGACTTCTTAGGAAACATGATTTTTAACAAAGGCCTCATGATGGATCCTAAAAAAGTTTAGACTATTATGGATTGAAAGATTTTAAGAAAAATAAGAAATATGCAATATTTTTTGGACTTTGTTAATTACCACTAGATCTTCATTAAGAATTTTTTTCAAGTTGCAACTCTACTTACACGTTTGACTTGTAAAGGTAAACTTGAATAGAATAAAGAAGTTAAAGTATTATTTGATGTTTTAAAAAAAGAATTTATTTTATATCAATCTTATATGGCGTTGACTTATCCAAGGAATTTTTAATAGAAATTGATGTATTAGACTTTGCCTTGGATGCAGTATTGTCACAAATGAGAGCAAATGACAAATTCCACTTAGTAGCTTTTTATTCTAAGAAATTTTTAGTAACAAAGATTAACTATAAAATCCACAATAAAGAACTTGTAATTATGGATTCTTTTCAATAATAGAGTCACAATCTCAAATGTGCTTCTAATCCAATTATAATATATATAAGCTATAAAAAACTTCAGTATTTTATATCAACATACGTGTTGAATCATCGCCAAGCCCATTGGAACTTGTCATTATGAAGATTTGATTTCAAGATTACATATTGACCTAAAAAACAACAAGGTTTTTTATACACACTTTTTAGATATTCTTATCTTGTATTAAAAAAATAATAAAACTTTTAATCAATAAAAAATAATCATCTTAAAGCTTGAGCAATTTCATCTTTGAGCAATAAAATCAACATTGATTGTTGATTCAATTTTTGCTAAGAAAATTCAATCAAATATGTCTTCTAATTTTTTTATTTATAATATTAAGAATACTTCTTCTAAGTCTTATAATATTTTTAAGTTTGAATTTTAAAATATTTTATTTTATTTTAAAGATTACTTATTAAAAAAATTAAAAAATACATTTATATATTCATAAAGCTTGTTATGACTTTTCAATAGCATGATATTTTGGATAAAATAAAACTTTGGAACTTATATCTAAAGATCTTTAGTAGATGCAAATGTGAAAGGATGTAAAAGACTTTGTATGATTATATGATGTTAGCTCAAGGTCAAAACCTCCTTGTCATCAACATTATTGACTTCTCCAACCATTGCCTATACCTAAAAAATCATGGTCTTTTGTTTCTATGGATTTTATTCCAATATTGTACTGTAATTGTTTATAGTATGTAAAAATTATCTAATATAAATAATATATTTATAAATATTGATGTAAATTAGAGTAGTTAATAAATTAATTTAAAGAGAGTTTATATAAGAAAATTTATTTTGATGTTTATTTATTTTGATAATTATATTTTGACAAATATATAAATACATTTATATATTCATGAAGCATTATAATGTTTAAATTATAAAGGATTTTGATATTTAGTATAAATTTTTTTAAAAAAAGATTGGAGCTCAAAGATGAAGATTCAAACCTTTAAGAAACTTATTTGAAGAGATGAAAGTAAGATATGGATGGATGAAGGCAAGGATGAAGATCTTCATTTCTATTGGTCAAAAGTAATGTCCAATAGGCTTTCAAGAGGCTATTTGGGATCATAATAAGAATTTTGGTAACTTCAAAAGAAGAATTTAAGAATCAAAAGAAAAGATTGCAAGGTTTAAGATTTGAGCTATAATTTGTGTATAAATTTTAGAAGGTTTGAAATTAGAGTGATGAAAATATAGTCGTTTAAAATTAAGATGTCTTTTTAAGACATATAGTTGCTCTTTTGAGGATATAAGGAGTTCTACAATAGGTTTTAGAAATTGAAAGAGGCAATTACAATGGTAATTTCAAGACCTACGACTTTTACTAAAGAATTATTATCTTTGAAGTTTTTATGAAGGAGTTATGGAGAGTTGAAGTCAGCACATGTAGTTCAAAAGTAGTAAGTGAGTTGTTTTGTTGTTAATAATGGTTGGAGCCATATCTTGAGTTTTTAGACGAATTTTTAGCTCAAAATTTTTGAAAGTATGTTTTATTAGATTAAAAAAATATACATCAAAATTTTATGGTATTTGAGTACTTAATTTATGAGATATGAAGAAAATTAAACACGAGTGTATATAAATAAGTATTTAAAGCTACTATTAGGATTTTGGCAATATTTCAAGATTTCTAATGAAATTGCAATTGAAATTTGTTGTAGTAGTTTTTGAAAGTATATTAATACTTCATATATAATTTTGATTTGTTTGAATAGACTAATCGTGAGATATGAATTATTAAAATTTAGGAAAAAATTATCTTAAGGATATATAAGGTTTTATAGTATTTTTATCATATTTTGAATGATCTTTGGTACTTAGGGCTTACATATTGATGCAATTTCTCCTATAGCAATAATTTTATATATAAACTTGATGTTTTTCTAATCTTGAGATTTAGTTGAGCAATTAGTCATAGCCAAAAGTCCAATACTTTCTTATAGCAAATTCTATCTATCCTAATAACAGATCTTTGAAGTTTAAGTTCATATGATTCTATATTTATGATTATAAACTATTTCACCAAAATGGCATATTTTGTGCTATGTATAAAAATTATTTCAAGTAAAAAAATACCTAAGCTTTTTTTAACAACATCTATTGCTATCATGGATTGCCAAAAGATATTATATCAAATACAAAGACACAATTTGTATTAAGATTTTGAAAAATCCTTATTAAAATATTGAAGGTAGATATAAAATTATCTTTGATCTTTCATACTCAATTTGATGGACAAACAAAATAGATGAATCAAGTTTTGAAGCAGTATTTGAGGTATACCATCAACTATCATTGAAATGATTGAACAACTCTTTTTGTTAATGATATTGAAAAAGAGTTGTACCATCAACTATCATTGAAATGATTGATCAACTATCATTTCAATGTGTACCATCAACTATCATTTCAAGGTATACTATCAACTATCATTTCAATGTAGAATTTGTATATAATAATTTGGTACATTCTTCTATTTAATAAATACTTTTTTTTATAAGTTATAGTTACCATCTACAACTAGAAACCTTTGATTTTTTAAAAGTCGATAATCCTACAAAAAAGATTTGGCAAAAATTTTGTCAAAATTGTATGCAACAATGAAGATATAGTTAAGGGAAGTTCAAGATTGACAAAAGATTAATGTAGATGGCTTTTATAAGGTGTTAGTTATCAAATCGATTCACTAATTATTTTGAGATAAAAAGATGCATTTAGAGTGCTTAAAACCACAATATATGGTGGCTAGTATAAAAATCCTTAGACAAATAAAAAAATAGAATGTTAATTGTAGAAATGTAGTCTTAGTAAGTCTTGGAGGTAATTATCTTAGTTGATTTAATATTTTTATTTATTATTGAGTATCAAGGATTATTTATTAAGATCAATATTTATATTTTCCTTATATCTATATGTATTAGTTATTAAAAAAACTATAAATATTAATTAGTCGTTAAAATAAGTATGAAAAAGAACCTCGTATCTTTTTAATTAGTTATATAAAAAGTAAGATTTATAGTGGATTTAAATTGATTTTATTACAGTAAAAAAAATATCAAGATAGAAAATTATAGCCTTAATTTGATATTAGTATTATAAAACCATTATGAGAATTTTCATAATTTATTTAGAATTTATTTAGAATTTTTTAGGAATTTTTAGAGTAATTTCTAAGACTTTGGTAAAAATGAGTTTTATCACTTTGGGAGCCATTATAAAGAAATGGAGCAAGATTTAAAGGCTACACATGGTTTTAAGGCTAATTATGTCTTTTTAAAGATCATAGTGAAGTCAAAAATACAAAGATATCAATTTTATTAGTAGAAAATAGGAAGATCACAAGTTAGTGTAGTCCTTGTAAGAAAGGAGGTGCACAAGTTCTATATGGGTTGTAGGACCTTTAAGGTAGTTAGAAAGATAAGACCATCTAACTAATAAATCCTCCTAAAACCAACTTATTTTGTGATAGGCTATAGATTGGTCCAAATGGTCGTTGAGCTCATTCGTGAAGATTGATAGAACAATCATAAAGACAATGCTCTGGAAGAATATCTGCGTTCTTTTTTTCAAAAACATCATAGAAAACTTGATACTCGCTAGGAATACTATTCAATATCTTCTCGTCATTAAAATTAAGCATGGCATATAAAAAAAAAGATAATCCTTTGTTTGCAACATGTATAAAAGCTTTTGCACCTACTAGTAAGAATTTGGATATACTAAACTTATATATTTCTACTTGACTAACAAGATTTTGAATTAAACTATTAAAAAAATTAAGGTTACAAAAAATCTAATATATTTAAAGATTATATTTTTTAATTAAGATAATCTTAAAATAATTAGATTGAATAAAGATCTTATTGCATTAAATATTATTATGTTATTATGATCTTTAATTGTTATATTTAAAGAAATAGTCTCATGCGTAACAACCATCTATGATTTCTACATATACATGTTTAGTTTTTTTAACTAATGATATCTCTTATTTTTTGACACAAACTTTGTTTATAAAATAGACAGAGGTTCTTGAATCTAACAAAGTTAAGACTTTGTGATTTTTTGGTTCTAAATAAACTTCTATTATAAAATAAGGTGAGGGATCTGAAGAGAAAATAAGACCTTTATTAGGAATTACAAAAAAAAAAATTAGTTGTATGGTGCCTATTGTAGTTAGAGAAACTTGTTTTTTGGCACATCATCTTCTTTTGCAACTATGCTTCTCATTTCGTGGTTGTATTGTTTCTTTGGACATTATTGAATAGTGTGTTTAGATTTTCTACAATATAAGTATAAGCCTTTTTAACATTCTTGAGTCTTTTTCTGCTTCGTGAGGAGTTTAAAATGTATCGTATCAATTTGCATTAATTATGGCCTTGATGAATGTGTTTTTGAAAACTTGGGAGCTACTGTTATTATTTGATTTGTTCTTCTCTAGCCAAGTTTTTGTTCTTGATATCTTTCAAATAATCAATTGTCACATCCAATAGCTTGAGCTATAAATTATTTCAAAGATTTTATCTTTTTCATTATCAATAATAAATCTTTGATATTATCCTTCAACTTTTATCAAAATTGATGGATAAGGACTTTTTCATTTCAGTCCACTTCACAAGCTAGATTTTAGAATTCAGCAACATATATGGTACTTGACTGTAATCCTTGCCTCAAAGATAAAAGCTTGGTCTTTGCTACTCTTTCTTAATCACTTTCTCTAAATGTGGCCGTAATCACTTCTAAGAATGAATTCAAATCATAAAAGAGTTTTGAATCCTTTTTGAATAAAGATGCAAATCAAGAGACAGAACTTTTTAATAGAAGTGCGCTCATGAATCCAACTTGAGTAAATCCGTTGGAGTATTGGAAGAGATGCAACCTTAGATAGAGATTTACTTATTACAGAAATCCCTAAAATTTTGATCATGTTCTATCAAACTTCTTAGGCATATTAATCCTTTTCTCTATCATACTTGTAGAAGCAAAACTTCTTGAATTTGGTTGTGAGGTTGATCTGCTTGCTTCCTTTAAATGCACAACTTTTTATTGCAAATTTTGAACTTCTTCTATTAGCATAGGAATAGTACCTCTATGATTCATGTTGGAAATACTTAAGATTTTTACTCTTAAAGTGTTAATGAGCTCATGAAGATCTACAATAGTTACAAATCTATTTTCACTTCTCCTGAGAGTAGCATTCATAATCTTTCTTTTCATAAACAACTCAAATAAGTTTAAAAAGTTAAATTAGAGGTGGATAATCTACAACCTCTAATATCAAATAAAAATTTCTATAAAGAGAAATAATCTACTTTCTTTAAAAAAAAATTACTATTATAAAATAAGATTATTTGTTTAAAGGTGGATAGTCTGCAACCTTCAAAATATAATAATAGAAGTAAAATAATCCACTCACTTCTAAAACAAGATAAAACAATAAATTAGCATTCTTGTCAAATTATCAATGACATGAATCTCAAAGAAAGAAATCCTCAATACACTCTTGTAACACTAAAAAGAACTAGAAAGTCACTCAAAGATGATATATTATTGAATTAGAATGGCTATTGCCAAAAACAAGAAGAGTAAGAAAGTCTAAAAACAAGACTAATGACTAGAAAGGCATTGAGAAGAGTGAAAAAGGCTTCACTCTCCCTTCCATATATATTCTTAATTAGGAGCTATATGGCAATGTCCTATAGGACCTCCAAAATGTGTTGACTTTGCAAAATACATATCTTAACTTACAAGGCAAGTTTTCTATATGTACGCCACATAGTTAGCTTGTTCTACAAGCTACCAATACATGGTTAACTTGTTGATCAAGTTTCTAACCTACAAATCAACTACAAACACATGTAAAGTCAAAATAGCATCATTATAGCTTCTATAAAGCTTCTCTAAAAGGTATTATGAAATTAATCTACTTTTATCTACTTTTATCTACTTCTACTTAATCATATAGGTATTTACTAGAGTACCTATATATATCCATGATACCTTCAAAAGAAACAACAATTAGAATATGTAGCAAATATAATTTGCCTCATCTTGGACTTCATCAACATATGATTGTTGTACTTCATGGCACTCATCTCTAAAAGGAAGAATATTATCATAGACATATTTATTCTAATAATTATTTAGGTAATATAAATAAATATAAGTAAACAAAATTAGATTAATTTAATAATATCTTCTAAACCAACTTTTTAGAAGCTTTATAGACATGTTTTCACCTTTATACATGTCTATAGATGATTAATAGATTAGAAACTTAGCCAACAAGTTAAACAAGTATTGCACTTGCAAATAGCTTGTAGAACAAGCTAATTATGTGATATACATATAAGAAACTTGTCTTGTAAATTAAACACATGTCTTGCAAATTAAATACATATTGGAGGTCCTATAGAATGTCGCCACATAGCTTTTTAAATAGATAGTATATATAAAAGCAAGAATAAAGCCTTTTTCATTTTTGAAAAAAAAATATATTTTTAGTCTAATTTCAAGTGTCTCTAGCTTTGTAATCTTTAGCAATAAGCATTCTAGTTTCTTATTAAATATGTATACTTTCTTATTTCTATTTTATTATCTCTCTTTAATACTTAATTCATTTGTTTATATATCTTCTTTTGAATTCTTGTCCTTCACAACTTCATTTGTGGACAAGGTTTGAAGATTCATTCTTTAATATTTTTTCTACATTTTAATAGCCTAGCTACTACATCAACTTAGATGTGTATATTTTTGTACCAATAACAGTATAACATTCATCTTCAATTGTATGCGGGTTGTTGTATTAGATACGTGAAAAGGCTCTTAATTAGCTAAAAGAGACAATTGAAAGTATGTTGCTTATACATTTATATTTAATTTAGATTGCAAATTCCATAATTGATTTCTAGCACTCAACCTGTTGTGCAAGGTAATCTTTATTTACATGCAAACTTTAAAAATTAAGAATTATTTTTATAAGTTAAAGACTTAATTAAAGAATTTTTTGATAAATTTTATAAAAATAATCTAAAAGAGCATGGATCTTTATTTTGTAAGATTAGGTCTTTAGTCTTGTATTTGCAATGAGATAATTTATATTAAAAATAAAAATAAAAATAAAAACCTTAAATCATTATAAGATTCATCATTTTCAAATAATTTGTAATGATGTTATCTCAATAATACTAAAAGAATTGAATAATTATTTTGTATCTTTGTATGAGTTTTTGTGAGGCCATTTCATAAATAGAATCCTTAAATTGTATCAGTAATAGAAGGAAAGATATACATATATATATATATATATATATATATATTTTTTTCTTAAATATATTTTTTAATATTTTATTAGAAGTCTTCTGGTTTAGATGAACTAACATATAGTTTTAAGTAGACATTGTAATACATGTGCTTAATATCTCATCAGTTATGAAATATAAAGAAAATTTTAAGTTATTTTAATTACAATTATAGAAGCATATTATAATAAAAAATGTATGAAATAATATAGAAGCATTAATGCCTATTTAATCCTTAACTAAGTCTTTTAGCCTACTAGTCTAGATTTGTCATTTTATATTCTTTAGTTTTAACTAATTTGATTCTGTGCTAATACAATTTTACATTGTTTTTTCTTAAAATGTAGCTTAAAATGCAACCAAGACAATTTTGCATCTCTTATCAATACTATTGCATTATAAGGCTTTGTCTTTTTATTAAAAAAAAAAAAAAAAAAAAAAAAACACATACAGTTGTAACTAGAATTGGTCCATCCTATTTATAGTTACCCAAATTTTGTGAATTTGTAAACATATAACTAAGCCTTTCAAAAATACCAGAATTAGATATTTTAATTAGATCTTGTAAAATATATATATATATATATATATATATATATCTATGTCACATGAAAATGATAAAAAAAAAAAAAAAAAAAAAAGGGCCACATCACATTACAATATGTATGCAACATCGCAATCATATTTTTACTTGTATAAAATCTCCCGATATCAAAGCTAACTAAGACGTTCACGCCATCCATCAAGTTGGCCGAAGGGTGCTGGAGTCCATTATTCCTTACAAACATGACCTGGAAGTGGAAGGTCTTGAGAAGCAGCCATAGCCATGAGTGGGGGAAGGATTCTTCCTACGAAGGACGGAGTGGCACATGAGCAGCTCTACAGTGCAGTCGGTCAGATCTAGACCCACAATTGCACCGAATGTCTGGAAATGCTTGCAACCACGCAAAAAGTCAATCAGCATCGGCAATGGAAACGGCGCTCAGTCGAAGTGAAACGTCACCGCAATCTGCTCTTCATTATCCCCAATCGTGTCACACTACCTTTTGCATTCCATCACTATATTTGGATCAGCCTAAAAGCGAACAGGGACAGATGTGAGCAAAGGAAATGTCATGCTCCTGCCAATTGCTCCGCGTGCTCTTTAACACCATGCTCTAGCATCATTCCGAGGCACAGCAGGATTTTTGCAGATGTTTTAGCGCTAGTTAGTTGGAGCGCTCTTTTATTTCCTCCAGATCGATGGTGTCAGATCACTTGCGTGCCACCGAAGAGGTGGAAAAGAAAAACACCCTAGTGATGGAAGTATTTACGGGAGACGATATTACTGTTTGAACTGCAGTCGACATTCCCGATTTAGAGACTAGCCTCCAAGTAGAAAGGAGAAGCTGGGTTATTATCATTAACAAGGTGTCAGCCGCATCCCGCATCTTGAATCGTTGACTTTGCTCATCCTCGAGATCCATTGAAGATAAGGTTGAAGTCGAAGGATGGCTGCAGGGAGTTTGACCAATTGAGGGCGGAAGACAGGTGCTCATTTGGCTGACCATCGCAACGGTCCTGTGCGGGAAGGGCAGCCGGAATTTGTCTGTATTGTGATGATTCATGAATCATGAATTGGAAAAAGGATCAACTCCCCGCGCGCACCATCCTCGGCCCCACCTCGCACATTTGTTACTTCTCACCTTTTGTTAGTGAACCGAGGCCACGGCAGGACTCCTCATTCCCTCGCACCAGGTGAAGTGTCCTGTTGTGGGCGGACGTCTCTGGGGACGTTCGTCTTCCACCTTGCTCACAGGTTCGCCCGATCCGCCCTCACGCACGGCCCAGACGTGAAATTACGATGCTGAACTTAGAGTGTGTGTTTCACCCTTGCCTCGCTACTAAATCTTGATGCCCTGGATTCTCCGAGGATTTTTCGCACAAACACGATTATTTGAGCATGATCGACGACACTCCAACTTGCAGCATTTTTCCGCTCACATGTGCCATTTCGGTGCAGATCGCCGCACCTTAAAAGGTACCTCTAGGTGAATGTCGTTCAATAAAGGCGGGGGCGACGAACGCGAGAAGCCCAGGGCATGCCACTATCCATCGTCATGCAGTGACCCAAGTGGGTACTTATTTGTCCTACTCGTTGGGCTGTTGACTTAGCAAGACCTTAGTGGCTTCACGTAAGGTCGATTAAGCAATATTCATGTATATGTCTGACAATTTATGGGATTCTGGAAGACTATGTCAATGACGTTACCAACCTTTCTAAACACTCTCTTGGCACTACCAGTACACTGCGTACTTTGTACTTCCAGCAAAACTATGCTGACCTCTTTCTCCGAGTACGGTAGTGTTTCGAAAGGTCACAGAGGGTAAGGAGAGTACATGGTCAAATCTCTGAGCACTCCGGCAGAAGTTCCTCATTGGGAAGAAGTGTTGTATTGAAACACGCAACATTGACCAGAGAAATTGACAGGGATTGCCTAGATTACCTACCATGAGCCGATTCAGAGCTGAGCGTTGCTAAGATCCTCGTACCTACGAATTGCGGAAGAGATTTCTGCATGGGTAAGTGAGAGAACCTGCGAATCGCTTCTTCGTCACCGAAACTCTCAAACTATCGGAGACTTTTTCACCCAGCGACGTGTATGAGGCTTGACTCGGCTCCATTCGACCATTCATTGTTCAATCATTCGCGCATCAGATGTATCCATCAGGAGCTACTACATCAATTCTCTCCGTGTCATGAAACTACTAATGATAGCGAATTCGGTGAACGGTTCATTGAAGACAAAGCCAGAGAAGACTGTAACATGGGTTTGATACTAAGGTTCTCAGATGCGTCAGTTAAAAGGTAATGTGGGCCAGAAAGATACCAGTCACATCTAGTTCGACTAAGTGAGACATCGAAGGACATTTTAGATAAAAGTTAATGACAAGCATCAAGTAGAGAGGAGTGGAAACAGAGTTTCCAGCAATCATGCCGAATTTTGGACTGAGTGGAATTGACAGATAAAAAAAAAAAAAAAAAAAAAAAAAAAAAGTGCAACTTAGAGGAACTCGGATTCGTAGTAATGTATTGTGAGAGACGACAGAGGATGACCCCTGCGTCCGAAATTGAACACTGTTCTAATATTGTACACATGATTTCCCGGTAGTACATACGCACAAGGACACAACTCAAATTCCCGCTAAATTTTCTATCCTCGTTCGCTTGAGCAACTTCAAACTCTCGACATTTCTCCTCCATTAGGGGGCTGTACATATGCTGATGACCAGTGACAGAGTAGGAACACAATTCCGTACACTATTCACCGGTCGACCTGAGAGTGCGCATAGAGTTAATGTTCGTGTTCCGTCACTTAGCACATCACGTTCAAACCTAATTCAGTTAACTAAAAGCTTAATTGTAATTAGAGAAACTAGAGTTTAAAGCTACTACGCCAATATAATGGCGTACTGCATCATATTACGACGATTGCAGTTACCTTATCAATATGCAGTTGACGAGAAAGAGAACCCTTGATCCCTCCTAGATTGGTTGAAAGTGCTTGGTGTTGAGGACAACATAGGCAAGAAATTTAAAGTGACCAACCTCGGTGCAGCAAGAGAGGCGAGCAGTTGCTTGCTGACTGGTGAACCAAGCGCCTCTACACTGGATTTCACAATTTCATCCCGGTCATAATCCGCAGACTGAACCGAACTAGAGTCATTCTCCTGCGAGCGGGAACTCTCGGAGTTGGAGGCATTTCCAAAAAACTGATAAGTTTTCGATGTAGATTCCTCAGTGGTAGGCCGCCCAGTCAACTTCTGAACCAAATCCAAGAATTCCTCGGGTTTGATCTTGTAAACTTTGGGAGAATATGTGTGAATGATGCGTGGTTTAATACATCCCCCGCTTTTCACAATCTGTACGCTTGAAGGCCTTCGAGCTGAGGATTTGCTAGAGTTTAACTGAACTTCACACCCTCCCATTCCCATCGTTGCTCGGAGTAGAAGCCTTTATGGTTGTTTGTTGGAAAGAATTAAGCAAAGCTCTGTAGCAGCTCTTCAGCAACTCAAGGGCAAAGAATTCCTGGGGAGATAGTGTGCGAAAAAGATGAGCACTTACAGAAACTCACACAACTGTACCTTATTGCCTCGGATTCTCGGCAAAGACTGTTAGATGCAAAATTGAGACGAACTATCTTATCTACGGCACTCACCAACGCTCAAAGCTCTTGAAGAGAATACTGTTCAAACTGTTCAAACTGTTCGTGACAGAGAAAGGGTAGATCAGAGAAGCAGACTAATGAGAGATTGAAATTGATCCGATCTAACAACTCATGGCAACCTTCGAAGTACCTAAGTCTTCAGTTGACAAACGCTCTACGTAAGTGCTGCTTCAATTCAAGAAACCTCAGAGTCAGCACGATGGGGCGTATCAAATCACGCACCGACGGGCTGTTCCAGAGCACAATGACTGCATATCGCATCGATGATTGATTGCCAGTCCGGATATGGACAAGAAAGAATGGACAGCAGCACCTGAACGATGCTCCACTAACCGGTGGTCCGACGGACAAGAATGAAAAGCACGTCTCGCGAGAGAGCTTCCAATTCCGCCACGACTACCGTACCTCCGCAGAATTTGTATCGACACATTGAACATACTGCTCCCTCCAAGGCCTCTACAAGAACATCCTTCAACTAGGGTAGCTATGGCAGACACTTCGATCGAGGCATCCGAAAAAATGTTATAGATATCACTTTCAAACAGCCACCTCTCAGATTCCACCTGCATAATCGCAGACCAATATCCAGGAATAGGTCATCTACAGCTCTCGCCGCTTCTCAATTTGGTCCTTCCATTCATCTCCTTTAAAACTGTTCGTCTATTCTTGATCCGCATCTCCCGTCTGTAATTAGCGCGACGACGTAGTCTCTGTCAGTCTTCGCATGTTAAGAAAATCTTTTGCTTCAAGTACTGTACCTGTACTAAAGGTAGGCCACAACAACGGTGTGAAAGGTGTCACATGCTAAAATTTCACAGGTCGAAGGAATATGCTGATTTGAGTCGTTGGTAATTTGGCATTAGCGAAGTTGCGGCATGAGCGCTGTGCTCGTCAACAGTGGAATCGTTTTCCATCTTGAGCGGCTGTCATGAAATCCTGGAACGATGTCAACGACTAGCTTCTGCAGTCAATCACCAGTTCTCCAGGTACTGCTTGCTCGAAAAATTCCAATCCAATTTACCGCGTCGTCGAAATTTCGAATAATAGGTTGCGTCAAACACCCTCTTTATGTCCAAAGAAGACCGGGCACACGAATATCAGCCACGATTCATTTCGTACTCAAGCAAGAAACAGAATACCTATGCACACAGCATCTCAAGCTATTCTATTCCATACCACAACCACTGGTGCAGACGAAATAGTGAATCAAGGAGCTCAATGTAAAAGTTACGTTATCGTCGCAGCACCATGCACTGAAGCAGAGACTTCGGTAGACGACTTGCTGACCAGTTTCCCCTTTTGAGGCTCGCCTCTACGTTGCATGCTTCCAAAGTACTAATAGCTGTCAGGACGGCTGGCCACGGGAGAAGCTGAGGAGCAGCCCGCAAGGACGCTGGTCCCTCCACTCCCTCGAATCGAAGGCGGCGAGTACATTCATCGCAATCCTCGTGGTGTGATCAACAGCGTTGTGGACTGAAACTGGGCTTAGGAGTCAATGCACATGATCAATGTGTTTGGTGAAGCGCTTGCAGGACCTTTTTACAGCGTCAGCCAAGCACTCCACGCAGATACTACGCAAACAACTGATTCAAACTTCAGGGGCCACCGTCACCTGCGGCACCTAATCAAGCGGTGCTTGAACTTTTTCTAGGGTTTCGCTTTGGAACCAGAACATTATGAACTGCTGCTGCTCTTCAGTCGGCACTTTTGCGCATTTGGCTTTAAATCAGTAACAGGGAATAAGTGGTGGTAAGGCAAGAAATATATGAAAGAATCTGTGATCAACAATGATTGAACTCTTGCAATGTACATGATTAGGAATCTTACTTTAGACGCTTTTTTTGAATAAATCGCCAGTATCCAGACACGTGATTTCAAAAGATATATATTTGATTCATCTTCGCTATGTTTGTGAGTTACAAAAAAAATTGAATCAAGGTGAATGCATGGGTAGTTTTTATTTAGAATTACAATAGTTAAACTATAAACTATGTTGATTTCACAAGGTGATATTTATTTATAATTGAAATATAAAAGAAAAAAAGTGCCACCACAATATGACTACATTTGAATACCAGAAATAAAAGAGCATTGTAATATATACTATGAAAGTTATCATTTATCATATATTCTTTGTTACATTAATACTGATTATTGTTAAATTAATCAAGATAGCATGGTGTTTTTGGATGATACCACTTCACAACCGTTTTTTCTAATTTTTAATTTCTGAAAAAGGAAAAGAGAAGCACCAAAACAATACCACAAAGTGCGTTTGAACTCTTATTCCAGCAACTAATTTTACTCAATACACAATAATTTTAAATACATAAATATAATTGTAGTGGATTTTTCAAAACATTTAATATGATTATTGAACATACAAAAAAGCACATGAATCATGACGTTACTTCGACTCAAAAGCACATGAAGCTTTGAAACAGGAACTAAAATTTGAAATAATGTTAAATACTTATTGACCAGAATCACAATTGGGTACAAGCTCAGCTTTTAAAGTGAATATCAAGCAAACCAACCACTTACACCATGTAACAATTTCGTGGCTCAAGGCGTGTGGACTCGCCACACATTTCCCCTTCGAATGTCTGTAAAGGATATGAAAAAGGATTTAACAGTATTGCTACACCTTAGAATGAATAGTTTGTCGATGCCAATTCTAAGTCGTAGGGCTACTGGAATGATGTTACACAAAGTGAATGGTGAAGCTCAGGTAGGGACGAGGATTGTTTCAACCGCCGTTTCGAACGCCACAAATGGCCATCAGAAAATATCTTGAATGATTTTCGCCAACTAAAGTGGGCTACAAAAATTCTGCCACCAGAAGTTCTGTTTGCACTGCTACCTAGGATCTTGTCTGTCTAGGCGACGTGGTGTTGGAGGAGAAGGCACCTGCTTGTTGTTACATAGATATAACACCTGGTGTTTCTGCACTTTCATTGCTTGCATGCCTGAAGAAGTCTAGGTTCCGATGCAATGTCCACCATCCGTGATCGCCCAAACCAGATTATTAAGCTGGTTTTGTGAATGTCATACATTAAGCTATTTCGCTCAAAGTACTGCAATACCGCCACTGCCATGATCCATGTTAGTATGCTTCCGTTCTGAAAATTGCGCTCTTAACTTGGAGTCTCATTTTGTATAGAAAGCGATAGCCTGTAACACAGAAGTTTCTGGCATATCAGGAACGAGCATACGACCACCACGGCGAGCTAGTCATCTTATTTAATCCGAGGAGCCCTATAGCACTTACAGTAGACCATGACCTGCAGAAACATGGATGGTAATAGAAGCAGAAAGCCTACCAATTACACTAGGAAAGTCTGACTCGGCTAGACCTGCGCTAGAGAGAGATGTCAGCATTTCTACTGAACTATCTTCGCCATTTGACTTTATGGACCTCCTTGTTCAGGTTTCTGTCTTGAGCTCTGATTTATTTATTTTTTAAATTAAAGAAGAAAGAATCGATGGTGCGCTCTGCAAACCATGAAGCACAAGTTCAGGATTCTACCGAACTATTGCGCAGATTACAACATAAGACTAGGTCGGGGTTCTGACCTTACTGTTGACAACGGAACGCATTGACCAGGCGAATACACAAGTTGAAAAAAATGAGCCAAAATCATGGTTCATTTAGAAAAGATTGTCCAAATGATAACAACAGCACAAATGAGCTCAAATTGAACCAAATGGATCCAGCCCTTGAAATCAAACTTAAGCAAAGTTGAGAAGGCTGAACATATCCATGCGCAAGCAGTGCCAATTAACGATAACAGAAGCCCTATGAAAAAATCGTTCTTGATCGCCTGCACAGATAAAAGAACTGTACAAGTTAGTCACCAGATCATCCTGGGGAAGGCTGCTACGTGCGGTCACTTCTCTCCTTTCACCCTCCCAACCCTCTAGAATATCTTCCACGTTGAGATGCACAAACCCTACTCAACCACACCTTCAGTTTCATTAAATAACCTGAGCAAACAAAGCGACATTATCAACGAACCTTGTAGTATTTAAGCTTCGATACTGCCAGAGACTAAACCATGGTGGCAAAGCAAGGTAACTTCTCAACTTTTTTGAACTGTTCCCTTCCGGAACTTCGTTGGAAACAATTTCAAAAGGCCAACATTCCATCTGAATATTTTGCAACCTTGGCACGTTATTCTGTCCATTGAAATTCTGCAAGAAACCGTGAGTATTTTTAGTAGTCACGTCAAGGAAACATAGTCCAATCATGGTGCCTATTACTGAGTTTTCATTCATTGTTGTTGGTAATCGACTATTCTGCTTCCAAGCATTCTACATATACAGTAACTTTGCCAGCTTAGATTTGATCGTCTGCACTGAGGTGATTCATTCCTAGAAAGGATGCTGAGAGACCATATCCGCGAACGCTCAAATATGTGACATCTGGTTCAGCATCAGTTTTCGGTAATGTGCCGGTTGACCAATTTCAGTCCATCCCCAACCTCTAATCAAACCTGTTAACCATGTACAAAATCTGCTTTCCAAAGAGACTCCGACAGACAAGAATGATTGCATCTGAATACTGACGATAAATGAATGAGATTTTCTCACGCACATTTCCTGACGAGTGCCAGAGAGTTCAAAGCAAAGAGACAAAGCCAGTGGAGGACTTAAAACGCCCGCCTACAGCCTCAGAAATTGCAGCGTCGAGATAGTAATCTAGGCATGAATCATCTACTATTCGGCCTCGTGCATTGCATGTGCCTGAAAGTCCATAAATCCTGCACTAAACATTCGACGCACAAACCTTCAATGTCACACACAATCATTATCCGATGAATGGGGCGAAATTTAATCCACCACTTGCAAGTAACAAGTCAGCAGTCCAGCTACAATGCCACTCCCAGCACCTGCTAATTCGATTTTCACCACATGCGACATTATGATTGTTCCACAAGCCCCTCAGAATTTAACCACTCGAGTTGATACCACATCCGACAGCAATTTCCAGGGAGCAAGACCGCTAATCGACCAAAATTGAAATTACTGAAGACGTCGACTCCGGTCGAAATGAAAGGAACAAGGCATACCTCCAAATTCCAATGCTACCGGCACATTACAATCTGCATAACCGATCCGATCTCACACGAGACAGCCTCGGTACAAAGACGACAAAATCACCGTCCGAAAGTGGCCGATGAAAACGGGAGATGTATACCAAACTGTTATGCGGAGCGTAGCCAGATGGAAGCAAATTCAAGTCGAGGGCACATGCAGAAGTAGCGATCAGAAAGGGATCCGGCAGCAACAGGCCTTAATTGCCAAAGAGCACAAGAGCTAATGAAGCAACAACCACGACGTCGTTCTTGCGTGCCTGCGCCTCCCTCGCGCAACTTTTCAGTCTTTGCCATACTTTTAACGTCATTCTGGCAATGCAGAAAAAGTAACGGGCAGAAAAACGTTTCGGGTTGCTATTGATAAGGACCCATTTTAACCCGGGTAGTGCTAATCCACGTGGATGATTTTTTTTATGGTTGCAAAGGCGGACCACAGGTGTAAAATATTTAGCCTTCGTAATGGATCCAATATTAAAAGATTAAGTAAATTGAGTTATGGGATAGGCCACAAGGCCATGGAAAGGGGTTTCTACTGTAAACCAAACTTTCCAATGATGTGTAATAACCAATTCATTTGTTGAATGCCTACAATCATTCCTGTGAGCAAAAGATAATTTGAAAAATGTCATACTTCAATGTAATATATCTAACATTGAAATAAGCTAATAAGTGTGGGTGCATGAATTCAAGATTTAAAAAATTGGATTAAATATAGAATGCGGATTGACAAATCCTGTAATATCTGTTAATCTTGAAGAATTTTTTGACAAAAACTTAATAATCCACCCGTTAGCACTGAGATTGTTTATGTCTAGGACTGTTTTTTGTAAAGATTATGAATATATAAATATATAAATATATAAAAAATTAGATTATAAATAAAGCTATACTTTTAAAAATTCGCATATGTGTATACTTATATATATATATATATATATATATATTTTAAAAATTAGCTTATATCAAGTATATATTTCACAACTATAATTCAAGCAAGTAATTTCATTGACTTAAATGAATATTTTATGTTGGACATGATTATTTATGTAAAAATTTAAAGTTATAGATACATTTTCTATTGTTAAAATGTAACATCAACTAAAGTTTAATTTCTAATAAGAAATGATATTACACATATTTTTCACATCATTTAATTTGATACAACTTACTAATTAGAATAAATATCACTTTATCTTTTGTACAATTACATCATTATGGTACATGATTTATTTTTAAAATAATAGTAAACTAATAAATTATATCTTGATTCATAATCTTAGTTAGAATAAATAAACAAATAAAATTCTAATCAACAAAGGTAGAAAACTTATGACATTATAATATTCTATATATATATATATATATATATATATAAAGAGAGATAGATTTTGAATAATAAAAGTTACGTAGAATAATGTTTTATATTATTTAAATTACAATCATAAATATAAGAAAATATACCTTTATATGATTTTATTTACTTTAACTTATTTTTTCTTGTACATAATTAAGTGGCTAATAAAATTAAAAGTATTACCTTTGAAATAATTATAGAATATTTTAATATAAATTTTTATATCTATATATATTTATAAATTTTTAAATAAAATTTATATGAAATATAAGAAGTATATAATTTTAATTTTTTTAATTTTAATTTAAAATTAATTAAAACCTAAACGAGTCATTATAATTATATATATAATTTTTTATTATAGAATTTTTTCATAATTTTTAATAATTATTTATTATTAAAGACATGAATCCTAAACAATAAAATCCTCAATACATTCTTGTGTTACTTGAAAAGAGTAGATATTTACTCAAAGATAATAATATATTATAATTAGAATGGCTATTGCTGGAAACTAGAAGACTAGAGATTCTTGAAATAAGATTAAGGATAAAAAAAATCCATGACAAAGGTGAAGAATGTTTCACTCTTGCCTCTATATATACAATCTAACTTGGAGATAAATGGTGACATTTTATAGGACCTTTGACATGTATTTAGCTTGCAAGATATGTATCTAACTTTTAAGGCAAGTTTCTTATATATGTACTACATGGCCAACTTTTACCACAAGTTGCCAAAATGTGCAACACATGGCCAACTTATTGGCCAAGATTTTAACCTACCAATTAACTACAAACACGTCTACAATCAAATTCATGTCTATGAAGCTTCTATGAAGCTATTATACAAGATATTATCAAATCTATATTTATTTATCTTCTACCTAATAATTCTTATTTAAGTAATGATGTATGTTTATGACATTTATGATTAACCATGCTCTAGCTAATGGATATTTCTCATAGAATAATATTAAAAAACACATAATATTTATATATAAATAAAATCATATGTTCATCCTTAGTAATTGAATCTCGGTTATTCTATTAAATATATTATTTAAAAATATATGCAAAATCTTTATAAAAACTTATTTATAGGTATTTTAAAAAGTAAATATTCAAACTAAGTTTTTTTATTTTTTATTTTTTATTCTTTATGTTTATTTTAGATAGTATTTTAGTAATCATAGAAATCATATATTGGACCAAGGCTTCCAAAAAATCTCTTATTAGTAATATTAGATTTTTCTAATAGATAATATTTTTTAATTTATTTTTAAAAAATTTAACTTGAAGGAGTAGAAAAAAATAAGATTCAACCACTAGATCATCTATATGATATAAGTATTATTTGAAGGAGCAAAAATAATAAATCATCTATATGATATAAGTATTATTTAAAGGAGCAAAAATAATAAATCATCTATATGATATAAGTATTATTTAAAGGAGCAAAAATAAGTAATCTATGAAATAAAAAAATCTCATAAAAATCATGTGTGCAAAAAAAAAATTAAATACATTTTTTGTTTGATCTTATATTTATTTATCTTGATTTAATAAATTCTGAAAGTTATAATCTAAGATACAATAGAATTTATATATATATATATATATATATATATATATATTCATTAGAAGTTTAAATCAAGAAATTCTAAATTAGTATCTATTTAAATAAAATTTTGGATCCAAAAAATAGAACATGATTTTAAGAACATGAACTAAAATAATTATATTATTATATTAAAAAAATATTTACTTATTTTATAAATTTGTACTAGACTCTCCATTATTCTCTCATTTATTAAATTAAAAAGAATGCTAATGCTTTATATAAATGAATTACATAGGATTTAAATTATATTTATTGTATTCAATCTTTGCTTCAAGAAGTGGAATGAAGCCATATACAACTTACTCATGAAGATGAAAAATGTTGAGAAGCACTTGCATTCCTCTTATTTGGAATATTGTCAAAATTTGAATAGTGGTGTTCTACCCCCTTAGATTTAAGGTTAGTTAGATTTATATAAATCACAAGATACTTCTACTCTTTCAATTTTTATTCAATTATAGCATGCTTATGTTGGATTTATATGTAATATATAATATATCATGCTTATACCTACAAGATTTGTGGTGTACCAAGTGGATACATAATCGATTTCTACATTATAACCTTATTCATTTGAAATCTTATAAAAATAGAACATCAAATGAAAACATAAGTAATAACAATTTAGTAGAAGGCTTTGCAAAGATCATCAGAATGATTTACAAATCCGAAGATACAAATAAAGATTTTTTTAAAAAAAAACTTAAGTTATTCTATAGAGTAGTGGAAAAAACATTAATTGATCTTAAGATATATTATTAGAACATTGATGTTAACTTGGTTATGTATACAACAAAATTTTGTAGGTACCTATCACAAGGCTTAGAACTTAATAAATTCTAAATAGCAATCCATTTTACTTTCAAGTTATTTCTTCATTTAAAAAGATATTTAATTTATACTAAAAACATCTAAGAATATTTTATATATGTGGCTAATTAGCATAGTGGAATAACAATTAATAGATATACAACACAATCTCACTCTAACACCTCTACATATTGTTTTTCTTTATTTGCCGTGAAAATACATTTGATTTTGCAAGTGCAATTATGTTTGCATCTAGAACTAGACAATGCTTCTTTTGTATAATTTTTTTAAAATAAGTTTTAGTATTGAAAACCATATTTTTTATTTTATAAAAATGTATGTATGAATATATATATATATATATATATATTGTAATCATTGTTTTTTTTGTTGCCAAAACAAAAAATTCTTACTATCATAATTTTGGCTACTTTATTTTCGGAATGAAATGAAATAATACTCATCAAAATAAAAATAAAACATGTTTGAATTATTTTGATATAATATGAGAAATAGCTATCAAAATGTTAGTTACACTAAAATAAAAAAAATTGAATAATTGCTATAACATTGATAAAAAAATTGAGACAAATTTAAAACACCCAAAAGTACTGTAGGAGTGCAAATTAAATTGAACATTAAATGAAATAACAAGTTCAAATGTGTTGGAACCTGTAGATGGTAGAA
Source organism: Physcomitrium patens (assembly GCF_059467195.1). Taxonomy (NCBI): domain Eukaryota; kingdom Viridiplantae; phylum Streptophyta; class Bryopsida; order Funariales; family Funariaceae; genus Physcomitrium; species Physcomitrium patens. Next base: position 18,105,281 of record NC_143414.1, on the reverse strand, counting down.
TTCTTCACACCTTTCAAAGAATCATTTGCATTTTCATGTTCTCTTCCTCTTGTATCAGCCATGCCTCTAAAATATAAGAATCCAACAAGGTTGTGCTCAGTTTTCAATCTATCCACACCATTTGGTAAATCCAGTTTTGTGACAAACCTATGGTAACAATGAATGAAACAAAAGAAATAAAAAAAACGAAAAAATACACAAACACACAAATCAACACAACATCAGTAATCGAAGGATTTGACGAATGCATTTTTCTAGCTCTACCTGTGATGAGCACAGATCGGCGTTTCATCGACGTGATTTGAAGATAAATTTCGAGGGGATTATCTGTTTATTTGTTTATTTATTTATGGGTTTTCTTATTCGGATGCGGTGGACGCTGGAAAGTGAAGGAGCAACTCCACTTTCGCTCACGTCGGCGCCGAACTGCCCCGTGCGCTCCGGAATATTGTCGGTCGAATTCCACAGAAATCTCTTCCTCGCCTGTGATCATAGTCAGTATTACGCCGCTGAGGTCGCTGATCTTCGATTTTCTAACTTGTGGAGCAGCGATTTAAATTCTGGTGATTTCCTCCGCTATTGCATTTGCCACTGAATGGCTACATGTTTTTTTTGCTGGATGAGGATGTGATTTAGGAAAATTGTGGGTGTTTGAGACTTTGGCTGAGGATTGGCAGTAGTAGTGCTTATTCGGTTCGGTAATTGAACATAGAGAAGTGTATAATAGAACAACTCTGAGAGATGACTTGTTTTGCGAAGAGTAGGGTTTTGTTTTGGTAAAGCATGATCCTGGGATTTGCGCTAGTGGGTGCAGAAAATCTTGTCGAGTTTTTGCTACTTCTCGGTACCCAGATAATTGTACATAACTGTGCATAGAATTGTAGAGATTTGCTAGAAGGCATGACTTTTCTCTGCACAATCAGTGGTTGCTGTGAATTTTGCAATAATTTGTGCTAATTGAATGCTACTCTTTGTGGAATGTATTTTTCAAGGCTGCACTTAAAACTTATTATACTTCACGTGTAAGGGAGTGAAGGAACGCTTAGGCAGAATAGATATCGTGCAGTGGGTTTGCAAGGAATTACACTTATATTCTGTTTAAGGCATGGAGAATAACGTGATTATGCGAATTATTTGAAATTTGCACTGATCGCTGTAAGACAAACACAATTATTCTTGCATCCGTGCATCGCTGGTGAGTTTCCTTCAGTTATCTCGTTGAAATCTGCCCGCAGTGAGGAGAATTGGTCGAATATTTAATGCAAGTTTGTGTCATCCACAGCCCTCTCAACCTATAAATTAGGATTATCGAGTCGCTTAGTGTATTCTCGACATTCTTACAGATTGGATTTCGACGTATTTGAATTTATCCTATTACTTTCTGTAGATAATATAAATGTGTGGATTAAAGAGGATATTGAGGACACCAATTTCTTCAGGTTTGTGGGTTGAAATCAGATTTTTTTTTTATTCTTGCTTTTGTTGCCACAAGTTCTCACTCCTGTAATTCTGCACATTTGCAACATGGAATGTACAGGTTTGTCTTATATTGGTAACAAAGCAGAAAGGGGGCAGAAAAGATATTTAGCAATGGCAGTGAGGCTAGAATTCTTACCTGGTAATGTCTACGTCCTGACGCTTGTTGGAGACGGGGAGCACCGTTTTACTCCCCAAAGTATTCCCGAAATTATGGCTGCCCTCGACAAAGTGGAGGCCGATCCCAAGGCTTGCGCTCTTGTTACCACGGGAGAGGGAAAGTTCTATTCTAATGGACTAAGTCTGAGCTTGGAGGACAGGGGCTCAAAGGAAAACATGCAGCTAATTGACCAGTTTCATGCACTGTTGAAGAGAATACTCACCTATCCGATACCCACTGTTGCGGCTGTGAATGGTCACGCTGTTGCCGGAGGATGCATGGTAGCCCTTGCTCACGACTACAGGTTCATGCGGGCCGACAGAGGTTTCATGTTCCTCAGCGAGATCGACATCAAACTCCCCTTCTCCCCAGGTGAATTTTAACTTTATACATGTGAGCTGCAACAGTTTCATCCCCTTTGTTTCTCCTCAATTGAATGGAGGAACTATGTCTCCACTTCATCTGCAGCTCTGCACACTCTTTTGGTTGGTCTCACCAATCGCGAGGTGTAGAGTGAATTTAGTTTTAGCGGACTCGAAAGATCTGGGGTTTGCTATCAGGAGCTTTTGCTATGGCTATGTTGGTTGGATGTGCTCTTGTCGTTGAGATTATGCTTGCATTCATGTGCCCTGCAAGTTTGTCTAGTGTGATATTTATCTCCAAATTCAGCAAGTAGAGGTTGCAGTAGGGTATTAGTTGATCAATGCTTGCTTATACTTAATGGTGGTTTTGTTATCCAATTCCCTCAGGCATGAATGCTATTATTCGATGCAAGCTTCCCGTTATGACATATCACAAGGCAATGCTATCTGCGTTTCGATACACTGGCCAGACAGCAGTGGAAGCTGGTATGGTTCATAGTTCGCCCTCAGATTTACAATCCACATATCAAGAAGCGCTGAAGCTTGCTAAAGGTCTTGCAAGCAGGAATTTTGACCGTGTCGTCTACCAAACCATCAAGAAGCAGATGTTCAAGGCAGAGATAAAGGAATTAGAGATACTCGCTACACTGGAACCTATCGTCGCTTCTTCCAAGTTGTGATAGCATTGATTTTATCTGTAGGTACGTGCAGCGCTCTCTCTTCGACTAATTCAGGTTTCCAAAATATGTTGACTCAACCTAGCTTCTGGCTGAGATTCCTGTTTGGTGCCATGCCTTTTCACTATCCCGTCGACAGTTGGATATTTCTGCACAAGACATCTGAAGAGAAGGATAGTTCAATATATAATTCTATGAACATTTTATCTGATTCCTAGATGACACTTGCGTAATGGCGATTTCCAGCAGCCTCTGTTACGTCTTATTTCAAGTGGTTTTTACCTGGGTAAATGCACAACACTCGAATGACGTTTCTTCCCCTACTTGGTGGGTACGTTCACCGCTGGCGCACTTGGAATATGCAGTCGTGTTGTCTGATGCACCTTGTGATTGATGCTCGAGGAATTTGTAATGGATCCATGCCCGTGTGATTTAAAGTTCTGTTTATAATTTGCAGAAAATGAGAGGAATTGGTATCAGAGAGACAATAAGCCTTTTTTTGTGGAGATATATTCTCTGCTTCAATGAATGAAATTTTAGTCTGGTTATTTTAAAGCAGCACAATTGGTGTGTTCTTCCTGGAGTCTTCTGGTCTACAGTTAGAGTAATTCTATCCTGAGCAATTCGTCCTGGATAAACCTTGCTGAATGTGCACCAAGAAACGACCACCCAACGCAGATAAATTTTTGAAATTGATATTCATCCAATAGAACAATCCGGACAGGTCCAAAAAATTCAATTGTGCCCATACAAATTGGAAGCCTAGAGGAAAAGTAGGTCACAAGACCAAGGCCAAAAGTTGGTCTCAAAGTAGTAGTGCAAGTAAAGTGTTGCTGAAACAATTTTTGCAGTAGGGTCGAAACAATGTAACAAAGTTGGGCATCATAATTATTAGGGGGATAGAGAAATGTGTTCTAACTGAGAAGAGAATACCTTTATGACACTGAGAGAGGATTTAATCCCTCTGCCCCTTGCCCTCCCTTGTTATTTGTTGGAATGATTAACTTATTTTGAATTGTTGAACTTGTTTTCTGTGTTAAAGTTTCTTAGATGATAATCTATCAAGTGGAGTTTGTCAATGAGACTAAGTCTAGGGATAGTCTTGTACAACTGTTCTTGAATATTAATCTCCTAAGATTTTGTGGAGATTAATATGTTTCATATTTTTTTTTTGTGAAGTAGAAGAAAATGAACTTAGATGCCCTCCTCAACTCTTTATATCAAAATATTATACAAATTTTCATTTTAAAATACTCTTAGCTAAGTTTCAATGTGGTTGTCAACACATTGATATAAATACTACTTAAATTTAGTTGAATACATCAAGGAAAGCAACACATCTAATAAGATCATAGCTTAGCAAATGGTCAATAAGGAAGCTCCCTGTTGATCAACCTAGTCCACTCTTGCCTAAAATCACTTTTCAAATTCTAGTCATTACTTAGCCAAAAATATGATATGTACCAAAATTGTTATTGCCAAGTGGGATTATAGTTTATAGTTAACACATTAAATTAAAATGTACATACACATATACATATATAACTACATTAATAATTCTTTATAAAATTAATAAATATTTTAAAGATATTTTTTAGTATTTTTTACATAAAATAATCTAAGAAATTTAGTTATCAAAACAAAAATAAAATTACTATTTTGTATATTTACATTGAATTATTATATTATATTATATTTATGTTTATTTTTTATGCAAAAATTACCATATGTATTTTATTTATTCATTCATTTATTTATTGTATAATTATTATGCTACACATGTATTATTAAAAAATTCATAATTATTAAACATCTTTTAAAAAGATACATCTGATTATTTTTGTACGTTATTACAAAATACGATACTTGTATTATATATATAAACTTGTATCATTGCATATTTATCAAGATTAAATAAGCCAAACTGCATTAGTGAATAAGCAGCGTTCATTCATTGAGATATGAACTTCCAAATTATTATTCCCTAGTTATCAATACATATTCACAACTATGCAATCTTCACACAATTGATAGATAGACTTGTCTGATGGGGATGAGCAGGACAGAATTTCACTAGTTTGTATGGCATCATGTCATCTTTCACTTGTTTTGTAGACCTATGGTCAAGTTTTAGATGTGCACGTTGTGGTGAGAACTTTGCGTGAAATATGAGGATTTTGGATGTCGCTTTTCCAGCTGTTCAGTAAACGTTTGATGCATTGAAGCGAAACTTCTTCGTTACCATCTGGATCGTGGGTCCTGCTAGAATCACCGAGTTTTGCCATCCGTTCGCCTCACTCTGGAATCCATACAGGTTCAGTGATCGATCCTGCCTTATGATCAGCTCTTTCTCGTTACTTCTCTTGCCTATATGTCGTTCTCATTAGAAGTCTTGAGAGTTTGGAAGTCGAGTGTATTGTTTAGAGTGTTATGTGTGGTGTGTGTTATTTACAGTCAAGAGGTCCACCATTGCACTATTGATCGTCTTGATCCACGACGTTGCTTCAGTTATTGACGTTCATCAAGCGATGTTGACGATGGAAGCAATGAGAATGGTTAAGTCCGAGTCGTCTGGAACTCATCGACAATAGTTTCCATGACTTCCTTCGCCTGCTGGATTGTAATGCTACTTTGTTTAGATATATGTGCTTCTGATTTGAATTTTCTCGTTGGAACATATCTGTGCAGGACCCGATGAGTACCGTCTTTGCACGTAGCTCAGGTTTGATCCATTCCAACCTGATGGAATTGAGAAAATGTATCCAGATCGATCGAATAAAAGAGACTTCCTACGACACCCCAGCAGTGGGATCCAATTGCTCTGGCTGACGTTTAGTCATTTACCATTCCTGAGCACGATCCAAAATCAGGTGCTAACTTTGAGGCCCAAAACTGCCCTATCCGTTGTGTCGGTGCTCATTACGGTGTCGCCTGTGTTCATTGTATTTGAATGTTACTGAATGGGTGGAGAGCCAATCCGTTGTCAAAGCTTGGGTATGATGTAAGTATAATGATATTTTGTAACTAGAGTTTCTGTGGACATGCACTTCGATAGAAGCTTAAGTGTTGCTGGATGGGCACTTATTCAGGCGACATCGACTTAAGATTAAGGGATGATCTAGGACATCGCACAGTTGCATTTTTCCTTGTTTTGCTAATTCTGAGTAATATTTTAGAAACGAAGACAGAGAAACTCTAGGCATTGTATCATGCCTCCTTGGATAAGATATCGGGGGAGTACTGTTACTAGCGATTTGTCACTACTCTAACCGGTTAAGACGCGTTGCTTCCAGAAAATTGGTGTACTATTTCTACATGCTAGATCTTCCATGTGCATGCTCAGTAGTGTTGTGCTTATCCACTTAGATTTGCATGGTTGGTTTAAATATCGCATTGTTGACACAGTTCATCATGGCATGTCCAAAACATCTATCTGAAATTCGATGAGCTTATTTTGGCGCAGGTCTAAATTCCTGTAAAGAACTGCTTAGAAAAAACGTATCTAATGGCAAACCTGCGAGAGACACGACACACCCAGTTGTCATGGTGGTTGAGAACAGTGAACATCGTAGTATCAATGAATCTAAACGAGACCTTTCTGATCATTTGTCGATCATATAGCAAGGTTTCAGTATGTCGACACTGTTTTGAAGGGAGAAAGACACTTCGATTAAATGAATAGGGAATTTGAGAGGAGCAATGCATGATGTGAAATCTTGGTGCTGGTTGCGAATTCTGTACCGAAACACACTAGTTTTTTTGCTGCATGTAAACTATGCAACAGCAGAGCGTCAGGGAGCGAAGTCGCTTGTTGAAATTGCAAGATTGGTCACCTGTATGAACGCAATCCCTGCCTTAATTCCACTTACAGCAACTTGAGTCTAGGTCGCTTTTGTACAAGAGCTTCAGCGCTAAAAGGAAATAATGCCTAATTATAACTAGCCCTTGTGGAGAGCCCCAGCTCGGGACACAAGGATTGTAAGCCTGATTCTTCAAGTAAACTAAACGCGCATACGCCATAATACGAGTGCAGCAGATCTGGATACCCATGTGGCAGTTTACTAAAGCCGCCAAACTGTAAATAAATTCTCACATCAGTGGATTGTAAAAATAATAAAATTACAAAAAATTAAAAAAATAGAAAACACACACACACACAAGCTCATTTGAAGAGAATCCTTGAGGAATTAGAAACAAGTTAATGAATGAAGAGTTGCAAAAAAGAGATTGTTCACCTATACTACCAAATTAAAACTTAGTAGTTCAGCTAACTACCATCAAATTTCATTTTGTTCATTGTACTTTCATTAAACCCTTGAAGGCAAGAACCACATCTGATGCATAATGAATTTCTCGAAAACAACACACAAGGTCAACAACTTACCTTTGTTTGGCAAGTGAAAAGAAACGACCTCAATTTAGCGGCGTCGCATAAATTGTATTTCCCAAGCATCTTCAATGAGCCCCCCACCCTGCCCGAACGAAGTCTAGGTAAGCAAACGACAGGTTCCATAAAAATATAACAGCCAGTTGATATCTCTCGGTTAAGCGATGAAAACTGCGTACAGACGCATGCTAGACGTATCTAAAGTTCAGTACATTCCAAATATTACATGAGTAGATATAAGAAGGGTAGAGGGGACAAAACCAAAAAGACTACCAAAACAAAGCCAGAAAACTTAATGATGAAAGTACCAGAATGCGTAGCATGTATCTGCTAGCTTGTTCACTCTTCCTTGAAAACCTCCACAGTCGGTCTGTCTCTGTCCTCACCCAGATATCCCGTGTCTATCACTTTGTTCTTTACGCTGCAAATGAGAGAAATGACTGATGGAAAGCTCCACCAGATTGTGAAGCACAAGTGCGAATGAAACTTTACAAAAAACAGTACATCGTTAAAGGCGTGCGGCTCAACTTACCCGGGCGCACCAGCCTACAAGGCCTGTCCTGTCTAAGACACCCGCTATCAGTCCCTGGTCATGAAGATTATCATTGAGAAGCCGACCCATAAGCTTCAAACTGGCAAGGGCACAGTAGGTTCCACCCCCTGTTGAACAGTAAATTGTGCAACTACATTAAAGTTTAGACTTGGCAGTCCCAACACACGAGGGACAGATACAAAATTCCAAGCAAGTCAAGTACTCATCAATCGCAGTAAGCCAGTACAGCTCCTTCTAAAACCAAACGCGGGAGATCAGGAAGAAAATTCTAGACTAAGAAATGATCTGGAAACACACACAAGAAGAAATCTTATACAATGTTGTTATTACCATGAGCCTCAAGACCGGGGTACATGCCAAAACCATCGTCGTAGGACTGCACACAACAGGAAACCCACAAAAAAATAAAATAAATAAGATTTGAAAAGCCGCACCAAATCTTGAGGGTCAGGAAAATTTCTTAAAACAAAAAAATTGGAGATTAATCGTAGAAGAAACTGCACAGTATACACTCCTATTTGCGTATGGAAAAATTGACTTAAGTGAAGAGAGGATTAGACAGACATATTGTATGAAGCACAGTACCTGACAGCTGAGGATGTAAGCCACTGACTTATCCACATCCATCCCTTTCCAATTATTGAGCAATGAACAGATGGCAGCTGTCTTCATGTAAACCCCACCTCCCTCGGCAGCGTTATAAATTGTTAGATGAAACTATTGTCTGAAGCATAGCAGGCGTGAACACACAACAGCCTCATGAAAATATCTGAATGTGGATCTCTCACATCCGCTAGTTTGTAGGAAGCTGATCGAGTTCAGATTGATGTAGCTAGGACCAAAAGACCTAAAATCCAAATTGCTGCGAACAGGACTATATTAGCAATAAGGAAGGTACTCCACCTGCACAGTAGGTGAACCTCAAGTCCCTTTCTGCTCCCAACTGCACTGGACAAAAGCTGTTGATACAGGGACCAGTTCTCAGAATCCTCTCCAGTAGAAGTTATGTAATTAAATGGATCAATATCTACGTTATTGCTGTCCACCGTTAACATTCTAACAATACACTTCATATAGGAATGCACTGTTTCTACATATTGACCTGCCATCTGGTTGCTGAAGACCACGGACAGTGTTGAGAACGGCTTCGTGTTCAACACAGGATAGGTCATCCCCCAAGATACGCAAGATAGATAGCGCAGAATAAGTTGACGCCAAGTGGCCACCATCATACGAGATTGGTGGCGTCTGCACAAGATACCTCATGTAAATGATGCATGAATCCAAGTGTGCTGGCTATGCCGAGCGAGAAATCTGTATTCGCAAAAATATAAGATTAAAAATTACATTTTAAATTTTGCCGATACAACCAAGCAAACAAGGTCTTGACATAGTCACGAGTCATTTCTCAGGCATGTACATAGACGCACATACCCCATTCGAGCAGAAACGAATGCCAATAGAAGGAGACCCTCGAAACCCGAAAACAGGCTCTGTAAAAAGACAACACCAAACAAGTACATGATGTTGGCAGCAGCTCACTTTGACATCCACAACTTGCTGCTAAAAGTCCTTCATGTGTACTATTACACGAGCGAAATTACCGAAAGCTTCCATGATCAACATGTAAACATCGTCATTGCAGCTGAATAATCCATCCCGGAAACCAATGTAGCAAGTAAAGAATATAAATTACAGGAAATTGGTACATTGATGTCCATAGTAATTATGCACAGTGATCGTCCAGAACACTTTCACTACATGTTCGACATACTCGGCGGTGATGCTAGAGACGTAGAACTGGACAAAAATATCTGAGTCCACATGGTTGAATTCATACCCTTATTTATCACAGAGCTGCGAGGATCATCAGCCGACAGAGGCAGCACCTGGAGAGAGTAAACCCAGTCAATGACATCTACTGCTGGAACCTGCAGCCGCAACATCACACAATTGAACCTTGTGAGTAACGACGCTAACTTATCCATAACCCAACTCAAAATCTGACGGAGAAAAAAAGTAAAAAATAAAAAATAAAAAAGGCGCTTCTCACATTAAATGATAGCGATGAGAAAATCGGAGCAGTACATTACACCCATTAAATCTCGTACCCAAAGAAAAAGCCCAATCCTAGAATCATGGGCAATTACAAAACAGGCACTCCGATCGAGACAGGGTCTCGCCAGAGCGACGCTCCGAAGGGAATGGCAACGTACCAACAACAGCATTGCTTGAAGAAATATCATCATCGCACATACCTGGTCCAGGGCATTCAAGAGATCAAGCGCAGAGACGGCGAAGTAAGCGAGCGTAAGACGATTCACGTCGTTGGGTTCGTACGGGGACGGCAGCTGCTCCAACAATGCATCCCGAAAGTAGAATACATGGGCGCGATGCGTGAACTCCGACAGCGAGTCTTCTGCCATCGCCCACAAAAAAGCTTGAAGCCAGCCTTGAAGCTCCTCTGCTCGTCTTCTTCCACACAAGACGAACACGCACACAGTCGCATATCAATGGCGATGCGAGCCACGAGGTGACTGACGCGATTGCGACGACGAGACCACAACTCGCATTCCGCCCCCTTCTCCGCGGGCTCGCAAAGCTTGACAGACATGGCCGGGATGCGAATACTCGATAACGGATGAATGAAAGTTGGTCGACGACGTTGGGATCATAAAACATCCATTCATTTCCTATCTATACCTTGGATATTATTCATGGTCGCCTTCTTTGTCCTACTTATTCATAAAGAATGATTTAAATCTTTGCAACAATACAAACAAAGCTCAATTGTTTGTTGTATGTAACTAAGTATGTATATGTCTTGTATTTATTTATTTTTTAATATTTATTTTAATTAATAAATTATTATATAATGTATTAAATTTATATATGCAAGTATGTATATATGTATTCCTTCTAGTTAGTTTAAAGTTTAAAATCATATTATTCTTTTATATCCAATGTCTTGGAATGGCACCACTTAATTTACTAGTTCAAACATATTTGGTGGTTTTGCAACTCCATCATTCATCATCTATATTAGCATTATGTCATGATGTCATATTACATAAAGCCTTGCTTGAGAATGAATTGAATACTTGGTTGTAGAAGGTAGAAAGAAAATTACAACAAAAAGATTTTAATTCTAATAAAATCCTGAATAACTCCAATTAAACCTTAACAATGCTAATCAATCTTTAATCAAATCCAAAGAAACCTCAAAGAAATTACAAAAGAAGCATGAAGAAATCCTAAAGAAATTTAAAAGAAGTATTAGAATAAAATCTTAAATATATCTTAAATAAATTCCAATCAAATCTTAATTCAATCCTAAATCAAATCTTAACTAAATCCCAAACAAATTCTAAATCCTAGCCAATTTTTGAACCTTAAATTAAATCCAAATTAAATTAACCTACTTTTAGGGCAATTTAGAATCTCAATATTCATTGATTATATTGTTGATCTCGCCTAAGATTTCACATACCTCTCAAAAACTAAGTTGGCAACAAGTACAAAAAATTTAAAGAAGATCAAACTTACCAAGTAGAGGATCAAATCTAAATTCTGCTTGGGTATTGACTAACGTCCTATTCCAATCTGAATGTTGGACTTCTAGTGCCAATATCTCCTTCTTGAATCATTGAATTGCCTCTTAAATATATCTAAATTATTGAAAATCAAGTTTAGTCTCCACATAAGAAGAATTCACTTCAATCCAATTAACAAATTATTAAAGATCTTAAAAATACTCATTGACCTTCAAATTCCAATTTTTGAGATCTCAATCCACAAAAATCTTTACACACTTTGATCTAACTATTCAATTGACCTCAAAACTTACACACACACAAAAAACTAGTACACCAACATAATGCCTAAAATTTACTTATAAATATACTATAGAACTCAAGAAACCCTTAATTTTGTAAACATAATTTTATTGTTCAAAATCTAATTCAACTAAAAAAATCATTAATTTTAAAATTCTTCCAAAAATTAAATAATAACTTGATTGACATGAAACCAATGCTTAAACATCTCTTTATAAGTCTGCCCTCAAATCTTACTTTCCAATCTCTTCAAAAAAACCCCGGAGTTGCCATAGTCGCCATAGGTATGCAGTTTTGTGCCTCAAGATCTGATTTCAACCCAAGTTGACAACCACTCCTTGCTGGCTATAAATATTTGGTAATTTGAGATAATTTTTGCTTGAATCTAATAGTAACTCCCTTCTAAACATGTCTATATCAATTATTTATCTTATTTACTTTGATTTGAGGCATTTATGCCCCCACAAAGCCTTTCTAGTACTTAATCTTCTTCCACGACTTTCTAATTCTCTTGTCTTTGGCAATAGCCATTCTAATTTAATACTATATCATCTTTGAGTGATTTTCTAGTCTTTTTGAGTGACTTAAGAGTGTATTGATATTTTTGAGTGATTTAAGAGTGTATTTTAGTTCTTTGAGATTCATATCTTTGACACATTATGATTCTATCTAATAATTTGAATATTTTTTAAAATGTGACTTGTAATAAGGTGTGACATTTTTGTATTAATAATGTTTATTAATAATTATAACTTAAGATAAGTTCATGGAAACATAAATACAATATTAATATAAAAATTATTTGTTAAAAAATTCTAGTACTAATCATATTGTTCTATGTCTTTTTAAGTTCTTTAATAATTTATAGAAGTATAAAAATAAGAGGGTCTTTTCTAGAATAACTTCTAGAATTTTCAATAATCACCTTCTTTTATCTATAATTTTAAAAAAGTGTAAAACCACTATCTTTATTGAGGACCCATCAATATTTATGTAACGATTTTTTGACATTTCTAAAATCATATTTTATTTATTTTACAACTCTAAGTAAAATAAATAATTTTCTATTTATATATATAGTATTTTAATTTTTTTATGCTCACGCTGATATAAATTATGTTTTTTGGATATATTGTTTTATCAATGTACTACAAAATTAGTCCATTGATCTAAAATTAAATTCATCTTCTTTTGTAACAAAAGTATTATAACAATATGTATATTCCCTTTTTTGTTTTATTTATGTGCAATCATTTACAATTATTTTTTTTGTTATTTATTTTGAAGAGAAAGTAAAGTATTATTAGTACGTTTATTTGTGTTTTATTTTAGATATATTATATATTTCTCTTTAATTTTTTGGAGATGTGCATAGACTGTGTGGTTGGTGCATGTTATAATTTTCTTTTAAAAGCACCACACAAGTGATTTATGCTAGTATATATCCTTCTGTGATGCTCTTTTATAATAATTCATAATATCAAATTAGACCACAAATGAAATCAATTCCATTTTCAACTTCCTAAATAACTCTTTCTGAACAAAGTGAATTTGACTCCTTCCAAATCTTATTTAACTCGGAATCATCTCAAACATCTCATTCTCAAACATTTAATCCCCATGTCCATTTCTAAGATTATTTTCCAGACGTACATATTTTCTATTTTAATTTAATACCAACAAGTATCTTTCATATTTATTATCAATTATCACATCTCTCATAAAGAATGAAAAAATATATATATATATATATATATATATAATGCAGCACCAACCACACAGTCTACGCACATCTCCAACAACGACAACAATCCTCTAGAATCTTCAATTGGGTTTTCCATTGATGTGAAATATTTATAAGGAAAGACATGGCGAATGGGGAATATTTCATCCATCCATCAAAGGCGACTCCATCCACGAATGGCGATCTACAACCGCACTGGGGGCGTGGGATCTATAACCGCGGGGTGGTTGTAGAAATGGCAGCGGCACCCCTAAATCCCTCGACGCGCTCCGATTTCGATTGTAATGGTACGCAAACGAGGCAATAGCGGCGAAGAGGCTCCAGCGACAATCATCAGCATAGTACTAGGTTTGCAGACAGACACTGTGCACAGTGCGCATTCACACCCCCATCGTCCACAATGTGGAGGAGGGTGCGTGAGCGTGACGGGGCCTTCTCCACCCAAAATAATGATATATGGCGCAGTTGTCTAAACGTGGAGGTCGCAAATGTAGGAGACTGGAAACAGAAGAGGAAAATGCCGCTGTGAGAATTCGCCTGCGAGGAATTTGCTTAAACCCTCCTCCCAGCTTCGGTGTCTGTGAGTTGAAGAGCGGTTGCTGGATGTGGCTTGTGAGCGTCATTGCTCTCAGGGGGTGAAGGGTTAGTGGTCATGTGTCTTTCAGGGCCCTGCTGTATTTAGAAGCTGTGTCGCCTTGGGTCTTCTTGAAGTGGGACCCACATTGCAGCCACCAATTAAGAAGTTTGTAGGACGGGATCCTACCTGCTGTTTTGATAAAGTGGGTTGTGTCCGCAATTCGTGTCTTTTTTTTTGAGTTGGAGACGGAGGAGACGTTCAGTGTGGGAAGGATTGGCTGTGTTCGTCATGCCTGGTGTATATTCTCAGGCTTTGGCGATTAGTGGCGGTGGGATCTGAGGAGGGTTGCTGCTGCCAGCTCGCCCGTTGAGGTAAGTTTGCTTTCCCGAGGTTGCGAGAAGTTGCTGGAATGGGTCTTCTGTTTGACAGGGTGTTGATGTTTCCTCGAGGTTTCGGTCGAGTGGTCATCACTCAATTGCTTTTGCTGTTTCATAGCGGGAGAATTTGACGAGTGGCATTGAGAAATGCAGGTTGCGGGAGGGGAACGATGCAACCATCATGGAAGGCAGTGATGGAGGTGACGAAGACGGCGATGGCGCAGAACGACTTTCCGCTGGTGTGGGGCACGGATTTAGTCACGTGCATTCACAAGCACGGCATCGGATTGCCGAGTGTCGAGCTCTCTTCCGTTCTGGTGCACTGCCTCGTTACCAATGCCTCCTATGCATCGAGCACCGCTACTATATGGACCTATATTCAGCACGCCATGTCATGCCAAATGGTGTCTGTTCTTCATATGCTTGCTCTTCTTACAAGCAGGTATGTTTCGCATCTGTTCCATTATTTTTCTTAACTTTTGTGAGACATTCCGTCTGTAGTAACATTATTTATTTAGTTATTTATTTATTGTTGAAGGGACAGTAGCTGCCTTCGACAATTCGAAGGACGGCGGCTTATTTGTGACTTAATACTTCTGCTGTACTGATTTTGTTGGGAGCATTTGTATCGTCTCATTCAGAATCTTACCTAGTCGACACCAGCAACCTGAAAATTACAGGATGTACTTGGAGCTGACTAGCACCTTCGTGTTTTCTCTGTCGTCTACCAAGCTCATGCTTTGCCGAGACAGGTGATCTAATTCTCCTACGCGATAGTGACTCCGTGTGGTATCTTAATCTCGGAATGAAGCGTTCTAATTGGCATTATTCGGTTCAGGGTCGTGAAGGCCGTGGACGAGGCCCTACAATTGTCAAATTCGCCCGACACACCCATTACGGAGGTCGGAATTGTTATTGTGCATTTTCTTTTCGCCCTGATGGCGCGGCTGGCCGAGTCAGTGTACGAGGATTGGAAATCAAACGAAGGATCTATTCACGGTCGAACGATGGAGTCAGGGACTGCCGGGCACGAAGAGAAGCATGAAATGGGTTTAGAACAGCTGAAAAAAACTAATAGCTTGGCGGCAGTTCACCTCATGGCGAAGATCATACAGAACAAACGGACTGCTGACCTCCTTCGTATCGCTCGCCGGAACTTGTCAGTAACAGAAGCTTGATGCCGTGTCATCTTAAGTTTGGAATTTGGTATTTAATTGAGTTCAGTCGTTTTCAGCAGGTGTTTTGCAAATAAATAACATATTTGCCTGGTGGAGCAGACAGGATCAGTGGACTCTGTTTGTGCAAAGGTTGCAGCTCTTGGAATCGCTGACCAATGATCCTTCGTCCAAGGCACCAAAGGAGGCTATGGATGCCTTAGGACAGTTAGCCAATGCTATACAGCAAGGTCTTCATCAAGAATGGCGCTCGTCACAGATGCCGGTCATTCACGCGTTGCTGCCGTCGAGTTGTCGTTCATCGTCCTTCGGTAATGCAGGTAGAGTTTCTTCCATCTATTCTTTTGGATCGTTCAGGTACTTATTTCTGCTTATTTGCTGGGTGTTGTAAGTCTCACCTTTTTAACATTTATGACAGGTGGGCTGGGCTACAGTTCACCTTGGCTCCCGTTCGATATCTACATGGAAGCTGCCATGGAAGGACGTCGCCTGTCCCAACGTTCCAATGCGGAGATCCTCGCTGGTTAGTTCTCTTAACGTTTACAGTCTTAGTGATTAGTGCAACTGCATGCGATCCTTGATTTCATTACGAGCGTGAGATTGACATGCTTAACTTAGTGCAGATGTTATGAAGGCTATGCAGTCGGTACACGCTGCGAACTGGGTGGATTTATTTCTGGGTCTTTGGACAGCAGGTTTGCGATTAGTGAAACGGGTATGCTATCATACGTAATACTTGATAGAGTGGGCGATTTGAAATACTGTTCCAGTCAAGTATTTTTTCTCTCGGTGTTTCAAATCACATGCACTTAAGCTATGAGATAGTCTCGTTTTATTCTGTTGTGTTTTGCTGGTTCATGCACAGTACTGCCACTTTAGTAAATTATTAGGTGAGGCTATTGGTAAACCGTAAATTGCGAACGTCAAATTTTTGTTGACTTGATCTCATTTGCTTTTTTGTAGGATCGTGAATCTATGGAAGGTCCAAACACACATGTAGAGTCCCGCTTGTGCATGCTGCTTTCTATTTTGCCACTAGCAGCAGGCATTGTGATCGAAGAAGAAGAGAGAGGCCAACCACACCCTGAAAATATTTCTGGAGATGACAAGGATAGGAAAATTCCAGGAGGTCGGCGTGCTGCTCTGGAAACTTGCCTGCAAGTTCTTGGTCAGTTTGAGTCTCTTTTGGTTCCTCCAACTGCTGCAGTTACTGCAGCAAATCAGGTGGCTGCGAAGGTGGCTGCTTTTGTGAGCACTGGGGGACAAAAAATGAATGTGGAGATCAGCAATTCTGGTAAATCTGCAGGTTTGTGTTTCTGAGGTAGTTCAAGTGCTATTTCTTTTGAAATGTTCGTGACTTCTTAGATGCAATCTTAAAATTATGTTCTTATGTGTGCTTTTCTTCATAACGTATTGCCTGTTTATTTTGGTGCGACAGGATTGGTTGTAAGTGTCTTGTAAGAGTGTTCGTGAGGGACGTTGTTCATTATGACGTGATTACTTAACACGTATAGTGATGTTTTTGTGCACCTTGACTATAATGCAGGCTAGTAAAAAATAAATAATTCTTTAAGAGACGTTGAAAGACATGATTTTCCCTTTTTTACTACTTTTTTCCACTACGTTGACGGAATATAACACCAAACTGTTACTGTCTCACCAAGAATGCGTTGTCTGAACGTGTTGCACCAGTTGGGACTATGCGGCACTTGATTGTGGATTCCTGTGTATCCAGAGGTTTGCTAGACAACTCGGCTTACTTCTGGCTTGTAACTGGAGGGCAGCTTGCAAATATTCCTTCTTCCCCTTCCCAACCGTCTCCTTGGTCCGTATTCATGGATGGAGCTCCTTTCTCAGGCTCCCTGCGAGTTGCGTTGATGTCGTGTCCTGCTGGAAGGTATGCTAGAAAATGGGTGTTTTGAACCGTTGTTTTAAACTTGGGCTTTTGTTTATGAATAGCACGGGAGTTAGTTTGTTACATTGGAAGTACCATGCATAATCTTCTGCTGACGATCATTTGTTATGTCTGTAAGCGTTGCAGAGTTGGAAAAGGTCTACAAAACAGCCATTGTTGGTCCTGAAGAAGAAAGAGCAGCAGCAGCTAGCATCCTCTGCGGAGCCTCTCTCATTCGCAGCTGGAATGTGCAGGTCCGTTTGTTATTAATTATTGTGTGATACCCTATCAAGTACCCACAATTTATACACTTGTTGAGCATCTTAGCAGTGGCGAGGTTCATGGAGATTGTCTGAAATTTCTTGAGATGCTACGATCATTTTTGTAACAGAGGTGTAGGAATGACAGGAATATGCAGTGCACTTTGCAGTGCAACTATTATCCCCGCCGGTTGCCGAAAACTGGGGTGGAAACAGTAACCCATTGATTGGGCATGCCCCTATGCTGTATGCTGCACTTCAAGGCATGAACACTGCTGATGCGATGAACGTCCTCTCCTTATTTGGCATGGTACTACTGAAAATCTCCCATAATCTTGTGCGTTGTACCTGTTATTTTCAAGTGGTTGACTTCCTTGCGGACATACTTTTATTTCTTCCCTTTGTTTCCTTCTTGTTGGGACTAAGGTTTAATTAGATCTGTTATTTCGCATAAACTTAGTATCTTATCGTGGTATAAGGTAAATTGACTTTGATAAGTACAGTTTCCAGAATTGGCGGCATCACTTCTCCCTATTTGCGAAGTGTTCGGGTCACTCTCAAATTCAAAACCCGTTGCAACTGTTGCGGGAGAGGATGTTACAGCTCATATGCTATTCTCTGTAGCTTTTCTACAGCTTGTCAAGCTGTGGAAGTTTCATCGACCACCTCTGGAGCACTGTCTGCTAGGTAGTGGGGCTAGCCTTGGTGCAGACTTGAGCCTTGAGTATCTGCTTCAGCTGCGTAACATGCAATTGGCTTCTCCTTCAGACAGGTTTGGCAAGCAGCGTATGCAAGTGCTTGGATCCACGTACACTCCATCTTCAGGCAGTGTAGTATCATTGGATTCTTTCCCACGGCTGCAGATTTGGTACATGCAGCATCAAGCGTGCATATCTGCTACTGTCTCGGGCTTACTTCGCAACAACCCCATGCATCAAGTGGGAGATCGTTTACTTGCTATGATGTTCAAGAAGGTTAACAAGAGTAGCCCTGGTCCTACACCAGGGATATCTGGAAGTCCAAGTGAGGACGTCTCTGGCAGGCCAATTTTGTGTGCCTGGGACATAATTGCTGCTGTTCCAAATGTTTTGGAGTATTCGCTGACAGCTTGTGCCCATGGCAGTCTGTCTCCTCGTGATTTAACCACTGGTACGTCTATTGCTTATATCTTCGCAACGTGCCTACAGTAATCTTGTGAGTGCTGGTCCTACTGGCGTATGTTTGTATCCGGAATTGGTTGAGATACAGGTATTTGGTTGCTCGCAGGGCTTCGAGAGCTGGTAGATTATCTTCCCGGCGCTATTGCAACCATAGTGAGCTATTGCTCAGCGGAGACTACTAGGGGTTTATGGAAATATGCGTCTATGAACGGACAGGACTGGCCTAGTCCTGCTGCCAATCTACTCACTATTCAGGGAGAGGTGAAGGACATTTTAGCTGCTGTTGGTGTTCACATTCCAAATCCAACAGGTAATCCAATGGTGGTAAACTAATGGGCAGCAGTCCTACTTCGAGCTTCTATTCAAGTGAACTTTTGTACAGTTGTTACTGCGAAGCTTCCTCCGCACTTAATAAATTATCTCTACTCAATCTGAATTTTGTGTGACAGGTTCTGGGGGAGGAAATGCACCGGTGTCTTTGCCATTGCCGCTAGCTGCTCTTATAGGCTTGACCATTACTTTCAAGTTAGACAGAGCTGGAGACACGTTGCTAAGCGTTGCAGGTCCTGGCCTTGAGAGCTGTTCTGGGGCTGGACCTTGGTTCAGCATGCAAGTGGTTGCGGCTCTCTGGGCTCAAAAAGTGAGGAGGTGGCATGACTATATTGTCTTTATTAGCTCCTGCTCCGTGTTCAAGCACAACAAACCTGCAATGTTGCAGTTGCTTAAGAGCTGCTTCGCCGTCACTCTTTCCTCTTCACCCTCCCTCGGATCCAAGCTGCAGATGAACGGTGGCGTAGGCGCGCTTCTCGGTTCCTGGTCTGCGTATGGTCCCGAACCTGTCGCTCCAGGAATTGTTTACCTCCGATCCTACGTCTTTTTCCATGATATTATGTTTTTGAGCGACGAAATTCTCATTCTGGTAGCTGAAGCAGCCCGAGAACTGGGTACTCAAGGTGACTTCAACAAAGAATCGTTAGTCGGGCTTGGGTCACGTTTGCGGTGCGTTCAAGCTTCATTGCCCAATTCTATGGCAAGAGCGGTTCAAGCATCATCTTTAGGAGCTTCTTTACTATATGTATCAGGCGGAGCTATACTGGTAGCCAAGCTCTTCACTGACAGCATCCCAACTTGGTTCTTGTCTGGGAAAGGTTCTAAAGGTATCCACTCCACGGGTGGCTTGATTCTAGAGGGTTACGCCATAGCACATTTTGTTCTCTTGTCAGGAGCTCTTGCCTGGGGTGTGTCTGGCTCCAGCGCAGTGCACTTGCAAGCTGAGAATACAGGGATCCCTTCCCAAATACAGCGACATTACGTGTTAGGAGCGCACATGGACTTTCTAGCTTCAGGATTGGGTGGCGAGATTTTCATAAGCTGCGAACAAACTCTGTGGAGATCATATGTTGTTGGGTTCCTGGCGCTCATGGTTACCTGCACACCAATGTGGATATTGGAGCTCAAGCTAGACACGTTACAGAAGCTGGCAACAGGTTTGAGATTTTGGCATGAGCATGACTTAGCCGTTGCGTTACTAGAAAGAGGAGGGCCGTCTGCAATGGGAGCGGCTGCAGAACTCATTCTGTGTTAATAGTGAACGATGTGAACTGCAAGTCTCCCTTGCTTACATTCAATTTTGATTAGTATGACATTCTACTCTTAACAAAAAGATCGTTTCGTAAGAGAAGAGTAATACTACGTCTTCTGTTCAATGAGCGTGATACATGGCATGTAATTTTGTATCGTATGTACTTCCCTCTACATGGAGCGAATGAAATTGGGATCAGTTTACTATATCATGATCTTGTGATCTTGAAGGTTCAACATCCTAGTCAATATGTAGACACGTATAATGTAGCAAGCTTACATTGTACACGTTCTAGTCAACCTCAGACTTTATTTTGCTTGCATCTTATGTAACAACAAATGTGATAGAGTCTAGGAATTGCAGGTATATCAAGCATTCTTGAGCCTCCTGTCTAACGTAAGATGCTTGTAGGCAACAATGGATCGAAATGGAATGAATATGTTGGATCACGGAGGACATGATGCGACTCAAGAAAGTTCTTAGAAAAGCAGCGGATGTTTGCTATTTTCACTAAAAGATTCAACGAGTGGGCCCTATTCTTCCACAACCAAACTGGCGGAATCCTGTGATTTTTGTTACGAAGTTGGTGAGCTACGAGACCGCATAGAGATGGAACGAGTGAAACTACTGATTCCCTGCATTGCAACAGGTGAGTTTCTCCACAACAAACAAACTAGATGAAAACTTGCTCTGCAATAATGGACATAATTATGTTTTCTGAAAAACTCACGAGAATAAAAAGTTAAAGCATGTTGCATAGTGCAAAGTGCTGGCAATCTCATATCTACATCACACAATATTCAATCTGAAGTTAATCAAAAAGTGAGTCTCTTCTGCATGGAAGTAACCAATAAATCGAGCCAATTGTTTTAAACAAAGCAGTCATTCAAAACCCTCATTAGAAATTATCTAAACTTAGTGCTCCAACACACATTGGTTGAAGAATGTAAGTTTTTTTTGCTTTAAACAATTTATTTATAACACATAGACTAAAAATTGGTTGTTTGTTATTATTCTTATTTTTATTTACTATTTAATTTTAGGGTGGTTCTATGAGAACTATCTTTTTTTTTTTTTGCTTTGGCCATGTCGATGATTTTTGTTAGTTTTTTAAAATGTGTAGGTTTTATTTTGACAAATAGTGGCTATAAGTACTATTTTGTTTTATAAAATTATCGTCATGTAATTATTTTAGGATATAATAATGCTTTAAAGGTTCTTAAATGTTGTATTCAATTTTTTCATGGATGAAATGATTTAGATTAGTATAACAAGAAATTAAAGAATAAGAGAATGTTTTCAGTTTTTAATTATAATTATATCATGTTAGCTAGTTAATTTGTTGAAATAATACAAAAAGTATTGATGCATAAAAAAATCTATTTTTATTTTTATTTTTTTAATTTCTTACATTTGATGTTTAATATATATGATGTTTGTAGACTTTTATTATAATCATAAACATGGTTGATGAGTAAATATGAGAAATTACTAATATATTATACATGTAGGATTTGAAGAAATGCCATGGATTGAAGATATAGGTAGACACCAAATATTAGTATATTCTAATATGATACTATAAAAGTCATTATAGAGAATGAATTAATATTCATTTAAAGCTAGAATAAAAAATAAAAGAATAACAACTAAGTTTTTTGATTAAATTAAGAACTTTGAAAAATATTTTAGTTGTATTTTAAATGATTAAAAAGATGTTGTGGATATCTAAATAAATTCTATTTGAAAATTATTGTTTGTTGATATGATTAATAAAAGAAGTATATATATATATATATATATATATATTTATGTTTTTGACAAGTATTATTTTAAAATAAATTTCTTTAGTAGCTTAAAAAATATGATAAAATTAAAATTAATAAAATATCTACAATTAATAGATAATAAAATAGCCATGACATAAATATTATAAAAATAGATGATTAGATCAACATACATTGACAAATTATGTTTCCAATACCTAATCAAATATAGGTTTATGATTGTTAAATTATATAGAACAAAAAATACTAGTTTAATTTTTCTTGGATATTCTTTAGTATAAATGATGAAAATTCGAATTGAATATTACTAGATTAGAATATTTTTTTTCCTAATTATAATTTTTTTATATAATTTTTTATAATATTTGTAATATACTATTAAAATTAGATATAAGATTCTATATAATTAGCATATTTATAATACTTCAAAGAATTATAAGAGCTATTAAAGATAGAAAATATTAAATTAAAGGAATTTTTAACATATTATATATATATATATATATATATATATATATATATAAAAAATTAAAGAAAGAATTTAAATTATTTTTTAGAAATCACATAATTTGGCTATAATTATAAATTATTAATATTTTATTGTTAAGTAGCAAAAAAAATATATACTTTAATATCTTTTATTAGATTATAATCATTATTTAATTTTTTACAAAGTCATTCTAAATTTATTCTTCATTTTACCTTGATAAATGCTAAGTTTGTATTTATTGCCATTTCTTGGATAACTTACAATTCTTATTGTTACTTAATTTCCATTACTTGTAGAAATCTTTCCTCTAATTCACTTTAGAACTTCAACTAGGAGCAATAAATACTTAGAATCTTAGGTAAATCTTAACATATTTGGATATCATATCTTTTTATATATAGGTTTTTTTGTATCTTAATTAATTCAATTAAATTGGATTTATTGTTTTACTCTTTTAAGTCGTTCCATCATCCTTTAATGACTTTGTGTTACTAATATATATTATATATTAAAAAAATATGCTAAATGATAGAAATACAACCTTTAATTATCAAAAATTAAATTTACTGATATAATTTATTTTTTGGGAGTGATTTTCTATGGTGTTTTAATTCTATAATAAAATTCTGGAGATTAAAAAAAGACATGGCTTCTTTATGTCTATACTATGTTATGTAACTGACTACTAATTAGAAGTCTAATTAAAATATTATACATTGATAAAAAAATCTTTCTAAGTGTTAGAATCAAAAGTTTTAAAGTAAAAAGATTACATAATAATAATAATATTGTAAGATTTATAATGTTTTTGAGCTGTATATAGTGCAAAGACAAATCATAGTAATAAAAAAATACTTCAAAAGATTTTATGTTATTAATGTAGTTTTTAATTTGATTTAAAAAGGTATTGATGGAGCTTAATACTTAATTTGATCATAATATAATTAAATTCAAAAAAAATTCAATTAATCTTAGTTACAATAGTAATTAACATTGACTAATGTTAAAAATAAATGAGATTCTAACTTTAATTTTGATTAGAAGAATCTTTAATTCAAATCAAATGCTAAAAAAGTAGTAATACTCATGTGATTGATTTGGCAATATAAAACATCTATAATTCAATAGATGACACAAGTTAATATAAGAATATTACAATATCTTATGATATTTATACTATATATTCTTAAATTTTAACAACATATGTTTTGGAAGTATACACAAGTGCATAAAAATTGAAAGTAGGCTGAATCTTTACTGACCAAGATAATGACTAGTTTAAGACCTTTAAAGCTATGAAAAGTTCTTTTTTGTGACAAAAAGCTAATTTTGCAACTAAAATAGGTCTAAAATTGAAAAGACTAAGAATGACATAGATCTATCTAAAATCATTGCTTGCAAGTAATAATAATAATAATTATTTTTATCATCTTATGATAAAGAAATATAAAGTAACAAACACATATATCAACTAATTTGTCTAATTTCACTAAATACAAATGATTGGTGTAAAAAAGCATATTTAATATATTACATTATATCTATT
Organism: Physcomitrium patens; assembly: GCF_059467195.1. Taxonomy (NCBI): domain Eukaryota; kingdom Viridiplantae; phylum Streptophyta; class Bryopsida; order Funariales; family Funariaceae; genus Physcomitrium; species Physcomitrium patens. The sequence continues at coordinate 18,081,238 of NC_143414.1, read as the reverse complement.
GGCTCTTGAATTCACCTTGCAACTGGATGTAGGATTTAAGGTTCTTTATTCTATATTTATTTATTTAATAACAGTATATAAACATATTTTATCTTTCTTAAGAAAAAATCAAAAAATAAAAAATCTAATTAGATAAAAAAATAAAGATAAAATTTATTATACAAATTTATTAATTTAAAATTAGAATTATAACAAAAAGAAAAAAATCACAAGACTAATACAATCTAAAAAACATTATGACAAGACTATAATATACTAAAATTTTACATTTGTGAATAAAAAATATTATAAATCTGGATTGAGTGTTAATTTTAAAATTTAGATTTAAAATTTTATTTTAGAATTTTAAAGTTCATTATTATTATTATTTTGAAAATAGACTTTTGATTATATGCATGTGATGATATGAAGAAGTATTTTATATCACCTCTTAACAATTTACCTTTTGACATTTCCTTTTAATTTCAAGATTTCTTTTGGATCTTATTATGGTAGACTTTGTATGTTTTTTTTTTTAAAATTATATTTATATTATTGTGCTTGTGATGTGTTTGTATGATAATATAATCCATTGTGTTAAATAATCTTTTAGCATACAAATGATTGGTTTTTAGAAGCTGATTTTGTAAAAAACATCAAAAAAAAGATTTTTCTTTTGGTTTACATTTCTTCTTATTCTTTTTGTTAACTAAATGTATAAAAAGTTGTGATCAGTTTGTCATAATAATAATAATAATAATAATAATATTAAGTTTAAAAATAATAATAATATTATTATGTTATTGTATTTTCTTTATCTTCTTAAAATTTGTTACATCCGAAATAAATATAAGGTACAAATATTTTATTAATTTCTTTAAAAATAATAAAAATATCAAACAAAATTAAGAAAAAAAAAGCATTAGAATGTTAAAAAATATTGATTGTAAATAATATGATTTTTTCCATTAAATTTATATTTCTTGACTAATCATATAATTATTAAATAATAGTATTTAATAATTTAATAATAATTTATTAAGAATATAGATGTTTTGACATGAAAAATAAAAATAGAATAAATCTTTTAAAGTATAAATATTACACATTTTAAACTGCAATATTATTCTTACTAGAAATTTTAAATTTATGTATGTATTGATATATATATATATATATATATATATGAATATCTAGAGGATATTGCTAATGACACCACAAGGTGCCTTAAATTTGTGTTGTAAAGCACAATATATTTTATGAAACACTAAAATACAAATCTATAAAGGATTTTCACTTTATCCATTATAGTGTGCAATAACAATATTTCATAAACAAAAGTATTGTGTACAACTTGTGGTGAAAGTAGCACAAATTGTCATGACATGTGATGAATGACAAATTGTAATAGCAATAGAAAATATTGTGGTGACATTAATAACACCCTCCCTATATATATATATATATATATACATACATATACATATAAAATCTAGTCAATCAACAAGCCAATTTGTATCCCCAATTTATCCTATTGGTTTATCCTCCTTGATTTGTGTTTTATATAAGATATATATCTTTACATGCACAAAAAGAACTTATTTTAATTTAATTTAACTATAACTTTGTTCTTCCTATTTACATATACAACAAATTTAGTAAGATTTTATATGAAAATCGAAAGTAAGCAACACACGGTCATCAGGGGCTCGACAGTGCTACGTGTAGGAAATCATTCTCGCTGTTCGGTCACCGACGCCGTGAGATCCCCTATAAGCAAGCGGACCGTTGGTCTACACTGTGGCATTGTTTCTAGACCTGAGTGCGAGCGGACGATTAGAGCATGCAGCTTCAATACTTTTGATCAGAAACCAAGCTCCTCTGATGGATTTAAACAATCAGAAGTGGTGTGTATAAACAATCATCTATCATAATCCGTGAGAAGCATCGCAGGTGCAGGAGAAGTTTAGGCAAAACTAAGAGCCCCTCTACATGATATCAAGTGCAAGGCGTCGGTGTGATCGTCTTACATGGACCAAGGTTGACGATTCGCAAGTTGGGGTGGATTGAGGTGGATTAAAGAGGCGACTTCCAGATCTTTCTCTGAAACGAGCACCGGCAGACAGCAATGCATTGCTAGGAAGGATCTGCCGACTATTGTTAGTAAATGCTTTTGTACTCGGAATCACAGGCACGACTCTGTCGAATGAAACCTTGAGATGCGTGCATGCTTGGAATAGCATCTTCCTGAGTTTCGAGTCCCGCCGAAGATTACCTGCAGAGAGTCGTGTTGTTCTCGATGCTATTGAATAATGTATTGCACGTATTCACAGAGATCAGCCACAAAAAAAGGCGGTTCTTCTTCACGGATGCGGATCAGTGACAGTAACTGGTGGTGGGATCTCCCGGATATTATGCGTCCTTATGGCCTAAAAAAAACGGCCCAGTCGTTGCTGGTACAGGGAAGCCTAACTTGTAGAGTGCTATTGCACAGACAATTTTCTTTTTATTATTTACTTATAATAGTCAATGATGGTCCCGGTGAAACGAGCTGAACTACAGAAGATTCCTGATTCCATTCTCAACGTTGAGCTTTTCTTCTCAATGCTAACACGGATTTAGAAACAATATTGAAGGACTAGAGTCTGGAATTTGGAAAAACGCTCCCCTAATGCTTATCTAATTGTGGGCGAAGGTCATCTAAATCCTAGTCATCATCTCACGCAATTTCCCTGTTTTTTCAAATCCGAGGTTTCAGTGATCTTAAAAAAGCACCTACTTAGAAACTTTCTTCCATGCGAATTCGGAACAGTTAACTGCTACCGACGATCTTGCAGTGGATTATCACTTGCATTCTACACAAGGGATGTTTTAGACCAGGGCAATCTGGCTCCCACTGCTTCATCAGGTTGGTGCAGCGGAACAGGATTGGTGTAAAGATCTCTGGTCTCTGGTGTCGAGGCTCTTCTGATTCTCAGCCAGAGACGGATTTTCGACTATCATTTTTGTCGAACAACGGAGGAAAATGATGACATGGGGTGAGGAATTCTTAAAACTTGGGAACGTGAGTGAAGTTTTGTCGGACTCGTAGTCACCTCTTGCCCTGTATTGAGGTGTTGCTGAGGTGTTGTACATGAGGTGTTGCTGTAAACGAGCCCCCTCGTTTGTCCGTTTTGTTACACGAAACGCTTTGGGCGACAGGAATTCCGAAGGTCATGCGTTTTTTTGGTTTACAGGAAGCGGAGGAAATAATTCAAGCCATAGGAATATAGACGACTCAATGAACAAGGCACCTGCGGATATAATGTCGGTTCGCCAGACGCGTACGAGTCACCTTCAGTTGAAGGTCATGCGGGCCTTGGCAGTCGACGCGTGCACTTTCCGACGTAAGTTAGCAAATATCATACTTTCCGGCTTTCGCTTGTTTCTTTCAAATTATCAAGCGTTTCCTTTTGGTAATACATTCGTATTTCTTCACACGTCTTTTGTGAAGAGAATCATGTGCTTGTTCTATTCACAAACCGGCTAGCATGAAAGGCTGATCCTTCTGGAAACTGAATATGATCTCGCAGAGGTGCGGACATGGGTCCATGTAAAAGTGTTTTACAAGAATACGCTCTACACAACTGAAACGGTAAAAGGTATGAAGTCTTCTAGTGTACAGACTCTAATGTATATTGCATAAGAATGGAGGGTTTGTAATGGATGCGGTTAAAACTGAAGGTTGCTGGATTTCACACTTTATTCAACGGGGCTCCGACATTTTAAAGTCATCACCACGACTAAGACTTGTTTCTATTTGGTACCAGATATGGGAAAGAATCCAATCTGGGCAACGATTTCCGAGGAAGCCAATTGGTTTCCTTTCGACTTCACGGAGCAGGATGACATTGTCACCCTAGAGCTGTTCAACAGGAACAATGACAGTATTGGGATAGCTAAGTAAGTGGGACTTAAATTGCACATACCACTTTATCAAAGCAGCGGGACAGAAGTCGAGGCACATGTGGAATGAAGCTGTGCCTCAACTTCTCCATAGCTTTGAAGAGCTTTCAACTATTACCTACTTTTGTGGTCAATCAACAATAATTGCTGAAAGCTCTTTATGCGGCACGGTCTTGCAGACTTAAATTTCGAGACGTATCTGGTATGTCACCGGAGAGCACTCCAGAGGAGAGGATCTTACCTGTGATGGTGCCGGTGCTAGGTTGGAAAAAAGAGAAGCAGTCGGGACAATTAGTGGTACTGACCCAAATGAAGAGGAGTGAGGTAAGAGAATTCTTGATGGAAACTTTCAGTCAATTCTTCGTCGTAAATAACCTGATATATTTATCCAATGTAGTTATCACAAGTAGATAATTCCGTTCTGGAGCAGGCATCCGGAGAGTACGGGGATCTCATATTGACGCTTCGGAAAGGATATCTCAAGGGAGCTACATCTCGGATATGTAATTCTCATTGTCTTTGACTCCTATTGAGGTTCTCTGTTATTTCCCACGCATGGTTCCTATTTTCAAGACCTCCGTCAAACAATTGTTACAGGCTTCGTTTTCTTTATTCCTAACACGTGCAACAGAGCTGACGTGCTGAATCCTTGTTTATTTAACTGTCTATTACACGAAGCCAAGGTGTCCGATATCCAAGCATATCTTACCTACAGGCACGTAACATTCAAAAGTGATAAACTTCACAGTAAGTTTGAGTTTCTGTGGTCGCAACAATTGCATTTTTATTACGCTTTGAGACTGGAAATGTCATATATATCTCCCCCGAGATTGCTCCCTGATGCTATATCTCGTTCTTGGTGAAATTGTGACAGAGACTGGAGATAAATTTGTGTGGCTTGAAGGATCAGGAGGAACTTTCAATTTCTTGATCAACAAGACAGACCCTAATGATAAAATCAAGATCCAGGTGTTCAATCATCGCTTATTAGCGGGAGAATGCGAGTAAGTGTTCGTTATCCCAATGCGCCTGATAGCATCACCACACAAGTTGCAGGTCAACAGCACCGCGAAAAATACTGGTGCTGAATATGTGTGGTGATGCTCTGAAAACCCAACCGAGCATCACCTCATTGTTTTAGTTACATTGTTCCTCTTTTGGGCTAATGTTCGAATGTATTTGTAGCTGGACACATCTAAATCCCATCTAATATTTCCATTTGTGCACCTTCAATTGGCCTCTTAAGGAAAACGTTGCCTCAACCTAGGATAACAAAAAGTAGTATGAGCTGCACTTTTCTGTAGAATGATGTTGCCAAGACGCATTTAGCTATCTTGCGAAGCAACACAATGAATAAGAGGCAATGCCTTCCGAATAATATTTTGCTTATTTGCTGAAGGGCTCTCGCATATCCTCGGTTTGCAGTATTTTGCTGGAGTCGTTGAAGAAAGTCGAAGCTATCACTTTGCCTTTGCTCTTGAAAGACAAACCTGTGGGAAGTATTGAAGTGACGACCTTCCTGAAAGCTGTAAGTCGGGAGCATTCTCACACATTCCTCTGTTCTAATATGGACGCAAGTCGCGTTCCGAACTAGCTTAACGGTGCCAAGTTTTGGTTAATTTGTGATCGCTGTCAACAACCCAAGAATCACAAAACTAGTAAATGCTAACGGTTTAGGTAACGGTGGACCTCAACGCATCTGACAATCCGAAGGAAGCGCTCAATAAACGTGAAGAGTTGGTCATCAAGCTTGAACGGCAGAAGAAGTTGTTTGAGAAATCTCCACACATTGCTAACTTCCTTGCTCTGCGGACACAACGACCCTAGGGTTGCTGGATGGAGAGAAAGCATAGAACAAGTGCTCAGTGCACTTCCCAGAAAACTTACACTTGAACAAAAATGGAGTGTATCTTCTTCGAGTCTCTCCAATGACGACCGAAAAGTGCAGCATGCTGTTTTGTTTCAAGCAAACGGGTGTGTTCAGCTTCGATGTTAGCACGTTGGGTTTATATGGATATGGTACAGAGGCAACAATATACTTTGCAACGCTTGCTAGATACGTATGTACATGGGGTACGGGACGGTGGTAGTGATGAAACTGTTCCTGACATGGCAGATTTTTGGACCAGCATGGAAGGAACCGGAGCAATGAGGGCATCGATCGATGCTGCCATCGCAACTGTGGATTTATATGCTTGGTTGCTGTATCAGGTGTCAGTTATCCCTAGAGTTTTTTGTCTCAATAAAGTTCAGTTGCAAGAAGTGTTGAAACTCCGATGGGAATGGAGCGTTGATAGTCATATGAAGAACCTCTGAAATTGTCGAGGAAATCATATGTCTGTTACATGTATTATACTGTTTCAGAAGACATGCTAACTTGGCATCAATTAGATGTAGAGTTACGTTGTATATTCACATTTGTTAGTGTTATGAAAGGACACAGCTTCAAACTTGATAGGTCAACCTCTTTGTACTCTCTTTTAGTTCTTCCTAAATTCCCCTTTAGTTCTACATGTTATCTGAGCTGATATATTCACTCTTAAATCTTTGTGAATTTAACATCTTAGCCTATCATGTTCACACGGCATTTCTAGTTCTCAAACCTGTCATCACAGCTGCCATCTTTAAGCCTGCAGGTAAAGTATCGATCATTGATTAAAATTGAAGACATTTGTAGAAGTTCAGTTTGAAGAAACAATCTATAAATATAATTCAATAAGCACTTGGAGAAGCATCGATATCTCTCACCAATTTTCAATTAGTGAAATATTTTACATTAATTTTTATTTGATGGTTAATTTAGAGTCAAATTTGACTTCTAGAGCCTATTCTGTTCTACTATTCAATATAAAAAATCATGCAATGTAGAGCATCAAATTAGAAACATTTTTAATTTTCTTTAAATTTATAGATTTTTCTAGGTGGTACAAAGGTTGTTCCTATTTCATCCAATATTGCCACTTTTTCAATCTAGTAATTAAAAGATTCAAAAGCACAATTTATTATTTTCTTAAATTAAATTAGAAAAATAACTATTAATATTAGTATTAATACAAAGTTTCAAAGTAGAATGGAATTTCATTTCAAAACTTTTATAATATCAAATAAAATTCATTAAACTTATTTCTATAAACTTTTTTGTTACTTAGAGATAAAAAAAACCTTGATACTGTTGAATTCTTAAAAACTCATCAATCAATAATGTAAAAATAAAATATTACTATATGTATATTTTTTATTAAAATATATTAAGTATACTTATTTTTAGATACTATTGTGTTATGTAAAAATTAATTAACGAATGCACCAAGCATCTAATTGTGGTAGAAATATTGTATTTATAACAAACAAAGAACCTAACAATCTGAATAAAACTCTAAATAATTCTTAATTAAATCCTAATAATTATAGTCAAATCTTAATTAAATTCTACAGAATCATAAATAAGTTCTAAAAGAATCATGAAATAATTCTTAAAAAACATCAAATAAATTATAAAGAATATTAAAAGAAATCTTAAAAAAATTCTAAAAAATAAATCTTAAAGAATTTACAAAGAAATCTTAAAGAAATTTTAAAAAACATATTCTAAAGAAGTTATAATTAAATCCTAAAATATTTCTCACTAAATTCTAACATATCATAACCAAATTTTAATCAATTTCTAAATAAACTCTAATAATACTAAAAAAATTCTAAAAAAATCCTAATAAATCTTGAATAATCTTAATCAATCCTAATCAACCATAGGATAGTCTTAAAACCTCAACAGCTATTAATTAATTTTTTGATCTTATTTAAAATTTTGCACACATTTTAATCTAATAATTAATAACAAGTACACTACTTTAAAAATAAAATCTGATTGATTAATTAGAAGAAAAATCTTCTTAATTGCTTCAATATTAGCCATCTTCTTCTAATCTTGATGTTGATTGAATAGTAATAATTTTTTATTAAACCATTGTCATATTACATGTATTCTTGCTTGAAAATGTACCAAGTACCTAGCTGTAGAAGATAAGTAGAAATGCAACAAAATCATACAAAGTCTAATAGAGTCTTATAAACTTAAAGTAATCTTTAATAATCCTAATCAAATTTTAAGCAATCTAAGTAAATTTAAAAGGACTTACAAAAGAACACAAAGAGTCATACATTAACTTCAAAAAAATATAATACAGAAATTCTAAATAAATATAAAAATAAAACCTTAAAACAATATTATAAATATAAAATTTAAAGAAATAATAAAGAATTCTTTAAATACGAAAAATATAAATATTAAATAAATCATAAATAAATTCTAATCAAATTTTGATTAAGTTCTAATTAAAATCTTAATTAAAGTCCTAATGAACTTTAATCAATTTTTAAGTCAGATCCTAAATCTTAATGAAATCCTAAATCTTAATTAAATTTTAAATCTTAAATAAATCCTAATAAAATTCTATAAAAATCCTAAATCCTAATTAAATCATGAACCTTAGATCAATCCTAATCAATTCAAATCTTAGGTCAAATTTAAATTAAATCCTAATTAAAATCTTAATTAAATTCCTAATAAATCTTAATCAAATCTTAGGTCAAATTCTAATGAAATTCTAAATCCTAATTAAATCTTAAATCCTAGATCAACTCTAATAAAATTCCAAAAAAATTCTAAATCCTAATCAAATCATAAATTCTCAATCAATCCTAATCAAATCCTAAATAACTCTAAAAAAATTCCAAGTAAATATTAATTATTTATTATAGCTATTTGAAAATTCAATAAATATTAATTGAACCATATACCTTGACTAAAATTTCACCTAAACTTCAATTAATAAGAAATCAACGAGCATACAAAATTTGAGAAGAATTAGGCTTACAAATTGCAAAAAAACCTCTAAAACCTCTCAATTGTTGGCCACCTTCCTTCTTTGATTTGATTGTTGATCTTTCAATAAAGATTTTTTCTTGAACCATTTAATTGCTCCAAAAATTAGATTGTATATAAATAATTAAATCTAAATTATTTTTACCAATTTTTTCTTCAATAAAATTGAAAAATATTTCCAAAGTAAAAAATGCCTCACTAATCCTAAATTTCAATTATCTAAGATTATAATCTATAAAAACTCATATTCTTTAATTTAATCACTAAATTAAAATCAATTTTTTTATAAAAATTTATAATAATCCCAACAACAAATTTTCAAATTTTTATCCATAAACATACTATGAAACTTACAAAATACAAAAATTTGTAAACTTGTTTTTATTTCTCAAAATCTAAACCCACCAAGTACATTACTAACTTTGAAAATTCCTCAATACCTCAATATTAATCCAAATGATATGAAACTAACTCTCAAAAATATCTTTATAAATTCGCTACACAATTCTACTTTTTAATTGACCAAAGAACCCAAAAATTGCTGTAGATGTGCAGTTTTGTGCCTTAAGATCTGATTTTGATTTAGGTTTACAATCGATCCTCTCTAGGTGTAAGTCATCAAATTGAATCACTTCTTGTTTTAGGATAAAAATATGCATTTAGAATGCTTTAAATCACAAGATATAGTAAGTAGTATAGAAATCCTTAGAGATATAGAAAATTAGAATGTCAGTGGTGGAAATGGAGTCTTAGCAAGTCTTAGAGGCAATTATCTTCGTTGGTTTAGTATTTTTATTCATTGTTGAATAGTAAGAATTATTTATTAAGATCAATATTTATATTGGTCTTCTATCTATATGTATTACTTATAAAAACTATAAATATTAGTAGTTAGAAGAAGCATGAGAAAGAACCTCATGTCATTTTAATTATTGATATAAAAAAATAAGATTTATAGTAGATTTAAATTTATTTATATTATTATAAAAAATTTCCAAGATAAGAAAATATAGCCTTAAATAAATATTAGCATTATAGAAATATTATAGATTTTTTTCAGAATTTATTTAGATTTATTTAGGAATTTTTAGAGCAATTTTCAAGATCTTGATAAAAATAAATTTTACCACTTTGGGAGCCTTTATAAAGAAATGAAGCAAGAATTGAAGGCCACACAAGGTTCCTAGGCTAATTGGATATTTTTGAATACTATGGTGAGGTCAAAATTGTAAAAATTTTGGTCCTTCTAGTAGAAAATATGAGGACCAATAGCTAGTGTAGTCCTTGTACGAAAGAAAGTACACAAGTCCCACATGGGTTGTAGCACCTTGAAGGTAGTTAGGAGGATAAGACTAAGGCTTCATGGCCCCTGTGAGACACCCTTATATACTACATGTGAGCCTTGGAGAGGCTCGAATCCTTGATCTATAAACAAGTTACCTTTGAGGTAAAATATTTTCACTTCATTTTTCAATTATTTACTTCATATCTTTAAAACTTCATAACTTACTCATAATAATTCAGATTTACATGTTTCTTATGTCATTGGAAAGATAATAAAATTGAATATCTAAAAATATATATTATTCTTCATTTTTACTTTTTATTAGGTAAAAAAACAGTGAACAGAATGTAACTTAGTTTTGGGTGTTGTAATTGCTTCATGTCATTTATTTCAATTGCTTTGTGGTTGTTCTTCTTTTGTTCTTGTTATTTGCTTACTTCACTTTATATCACCAATTACAAGCAACTCTTAATTGAGACCATCTTGTAACTTGGGTTGAAGAGTGAAAACTTACACTCATACTAGGTATCAATTTTTGGTAATTTGAGATAATTTTTGCTTAAATCTATTGTTAATTCTTTTCTAAAGATGTCTATATTATTTACTTATCTCATTTACTTTGATTTGAGGTAATTATGCTTCTACAAAGTAAATAGAATTTCTTATTATAAAAAGTAAAATTAAGACTAAATTTTGTACTACCTTCTTCTTATTTATCTTAATTTTTTTACTACATCTTTTTATTAAACTCTTCTATATAAATTCCATATTTTCTTATTTTTCACCATATAGTCATATCACTACATGACATTGTTTACTTACATTCAAAATTTATAATTTTTTTGAAAATTAAGTTCATAACTTGCTCACAAATATTTACTTCAATCCAATAAGCATATTACTCAAGATCAAAAAAAACCTTTATTAAATCTTGAAATCCAAATTCCAAGACCTTAATCTAGTTGGATTTCAAGAATATTTTATTTGATTGTTATATTGAATTTAAATTCCTAAAAAAATTAAAGACAAGTAGATGCACAAGCTTACAAATGTTTATCTATCAATATGCTATAATACTCATAGTACTCTTAAAAATATAAACTCTCTTTTATATAAAAACCTAAACCATGTAAATCACCTTTAACTTTGAAAAACTCTCAAAAATTCAAAATTAACTCAAATCACTTAAAGTTATTACTCAATCAAATCCTTGTAAGTTTGCTCTTCTATTTTACTCTATAATAAACTATAGTATCTTGGATTATCCCTAAAAGCATGGTTAAGTAACTCAAGGTTTGATTTTAATCCATATTCATAAACGGTCTTCTTTGTATATCAACATATAATTTTTCTAGGTAATTTTTTCTAGAAGCTTCTATATACTTCTACATAAGATGCCCATCATATAAATTTTGCTAATCTATCTTATTTTTTCTTGTGTATGGCCCTATAAGATGAGTAGAAGTTCATTTTACAAAAAAGAAGCCTTAGAATTTAATAATTTTACTATCTCTTTGACTATTATTTATATTTTTAAGATAATTTATAAATATATTTTAAAGAAAGATCTTCTATAATGTAATGTTTAATTCTCTCTTTCATCCATTAGCCATGTTATAACATAACAAGGTCCTTACAAATTCCTAGAATTCTTAGAAGGGCCTTATTGTGTTATAATAAGAAAAAATCGATAATAAGATAGACAAAAAATATTTCAAATATTAAGTTGTAAATTTTTATTAAATTTTTAAAGATATTATTTTTTTTCTCAAACTATTGAAGTAATCAAACTTACATCCATAGAATGTCTAATTTTTTAATAAAATGGATTAATCCAACTAAAATTTTAAAATTATATTGATATTATAGAGCCTATTATATAAGTGCTAAGAAACTTGAGAGAATTTATTTAGACCGATTATTGTACAAAGACATGATAAACCATCATACAACATGTAAAGGCTCAAATTTTGATTCCAACTTTTTAAAATTTAGATTTCTATATACTTATAGGCATATAGAAAATAAGCTTATATATTAAATATATTATTTAATGAATGAATATAAATAAGTAAGATATTTTATAAAGAAAGAAGATCAAAAAAAAAATATAAATATATATTAAAAAAATAAAATAAAATGATTATTTCTAAAAAAAAAAAAAAAAAAAAAAAAAAACTAGAGATCTTTGAAACTAGACTAGAAGCAAAAAAAATAATTGATAAGAATAAGAAAGGCCTCATTCTTTCCTCTATATATTATCTAAGTAAGAGCTACATGGTAATATTTTAGAAGATCTCCAACATATATCCAATTTACATGATACATATTTAACTTGCAAGACAAATTTCTTATATATATGCCATATGTCCAACTTGTACCACAAGTCATTGACATATGCAACACATGGCCAACTTGTTGGCCAAGTTTTCAACCTATCAATCACTCATAGACATATATAAAGACAAAATTGAGTCCATAAAACTTTTGAGAAGTTTCTCTATAATATATTATCAAATTAATCTACTTTTATTTATTTTTACTTATTCACATTATCTAGATAATTATTGGAATAAATATGGATGTTTGTGATATTACTTCTCTTTTAGAGATAAGTTCCATAAGAAACAATGATCACACATTGAAGAAGTCCAAGATGCATCAAATCATATTTATTATATACTATGGTCTTTGTTTTCTTTAAATATAGTTGATAGGTCATCTTAATCATTGATAGTATATTATACTAAGACAAAAATACTATCCTAATATTTGATTTTTATTGAGGCTTTTTTAATTTTCTTCAAATAAAATAATTATAATATCATTAAGAATTATTCCTACCTATAACAGTATCATCAAACATCAAGAATCTCTTTTAAGGTTGTGATACAAAATACATTATATCTTGCCATCTATTCAAGAAAAATATGTTGTTTTTAAGGATCTTCATTTCTATAACGGTGTCTTGAAGATTATGAAAATCATAATATCTTATTTAGTAAGTCAAAAAAATAATAGTTTTTGAGTTAAATTTTTTGATTATTGATTTTTTATTTTTTTAATATTATAAATATAAAGAAATCAAAATTAAAGATAGATAATAGAATACAATTGAATATCCTTTCTTTTATAGTAAATAATTAATTGGTTATTCATTTTGGTTTTGATGAATGTCATTCATGAAAAACTTAAATTTTTTTTGTTATATTTATAAGATTTTTGGCTTACTTCCATATGCTTTCAGTAATATCATATCCATATCAATGAATAAGATATTCCAATCTAAGTTAGTATTGCCTTAAATCTAAGACTTCTTCTACATCAAACTTTTGATTATTATCTACTTTTTTAGAAAGAAGAAGGCATTTGTCTTCTTTTTGGAATATTCATTGTCTTATATAGCTCAAAGAAAATTACATAGAATATGAAATAGATTTTCATAGCCTTAGGTAGATGTAATCAATATAAAATAAGATTAATTTGTTTACAATTAAAAAATGGTCTAATTCTATAATAATCCAATTTTTAGTAAAGATGGATAATCTTGATATTATAACAAAATAATCATATCTTGTTGCCAATGTGAAATTGAGATTATTCCTTATAATAGGTATTGGCATTGATCTTGCATTGTTTTTGAGCTTCTTTTAGTTGTACCTTCATTTTTGCATGTAGCTTTGATAAATGATTTGATAAATATTTTATTATAGGATTATTAATTTTTAAAAAGTAAAAATTATCAAATTATGGATGATAATCATAATTAGCATAAAAGGTATTTATTGAATAGAAGAATATACTGTTTTATTTTAAAAAAACTTTGCTAATGACAAAAAAATTATCCAATTATCTTAATGGTAGTTGATGGTACATCACAAATATTGCTCTAAAACTTGATTCACTCATTTTGTTTATTTATCAATTTAAAGATGAAAAGCCAAAGATAATTTTATATTTATTTTTTAATATCTTAATTTTTTTTTAAAGCCTTAATAAAAATTAGATTCTTCTATTAAATATAATATTTTTTAATAATCTATAATAGCAATAGATATTATTAAGAAAAATTTTAAGTATTTTTTTACCTACGATAGATTTTGTACGTAATATAAAATATACCAGCTTGGTAAAATGATCTACTATTACAAATATAAAGTTATATGAACTTGAGATTGGAAGATCTATAATAAAATCCATATAAACAAAAGACTATGATTGTTTAAGTATAGATAATGGTTATAAAAGTTTGTAAGATTGATGACAAAGAATAATAAATATGAAATATTTAAGATTCTTGTGATTTATAAAATTAGCCACTAGACTTAAAGTATCTTCTAAATAATGGCGCTATTCTTAAAAAAATATATATAATTACAAAAAATTCTTCGTTGTAGATCTTGTATTCAATTTTTATTGCTAAAACTTTTTTTGAATAAAAATCAACAAGACAAAGTATATCATCTAATTCTATTTGTAAAAATACTACATCTAAAGCAAAGTCTATTACATTGCTATGATATAACAAAGCTAATAGGTGAAAGAATGAAAAAAATATTAAGATCTTATTTTAAAATATTATATCAAATTATCTTAAAAATATAGATAATAGTCAAAGGATAGTAAAACTAAAAGTGTAAATACTGCCTTTTTACAAAATCGACTTCTATTTATTTTGTAGGACCATAGATAAGACAAAATAAGATAGATTAAAAAAATAAAGAATATAGGTATATATATATAAGAGAATTAAGAGTTGGTTTTAGTAAAAATTACCTCAAAAAAATAAGAATTGATACTTAACAAGGACTACTTGGCAACTTGGATCAAAATCAAATTCTAAGGCATAAAATTGTACATCTACAATGACTCTAAGGTTTTTTTACAAATCAAAGAATAGAATTGAAAAGAAGGCTTAAAAGGATTTTTTAAGCATTATTTTTGGGCCATTTAAATTTGTAATGACTTTATAAGAGCTTTGTAAAATTTAGGGTTGTATTTGAAGAATCTAATTTTATGAAATTAATGAAGGATTTATATTTGGAAGAATTTGATGAATTTGATAGTAGATTTATAGGTGAAATTTTTTGGATTTATAATTATAGGTGTTCTTATTGCATGCTATAAATTTAAGTATGATTGAACAATTAGATTAAAAGTTATTGAAGTTCAAATAGATTAGAGCCTCAAAAATAGGATTTTGAAGGTTAGAGAGGATTTTCAAAATCTTTAGCAATTTTCTAATAGAATTGAAATAAAATTTATGATTATATGTAGTAGAATTGATTTTCTATATATATGTGAATTTTGAGAGATGCTTAATGGTGGAATTAAGAAATTTTGGCTTGAGGAGATCAACATCAAGATTGGAGAGGGAGGTCAGCCAATTTTCGAATAAATTTTAGTATTTATATTCTACTTGATACTTGCAATCTTCTTTGAAATATATGTCCTTATTGTTAATTTAGTTTTCTTAAGGTATGCAAAGTTTGAATTAAAATCAATGATTTAATTATTAATTATTGAATTTTTAATCTACTATAAGATAATTAAGATTTAAGATTTGATTAAAGATCAATAAGAATTAGTTCAAGATCTAAGATTTTGTTAGGATTTGATTAAAATTGGTTAGAATTAGCTTAAGGTTTAGAGTTTGTTTAGAATTTTATTAGAATTGTTTTAGAATTTGAATAAGATTTGTTTATAATTTGTCTAAAATTTTATTAGAATTTGTTTAGAATTTTTTTAAAATTTTTTTAGCATTTGATTACAATTTAATTATGATTTATTTAGGATTTATTTTTATTTTTTTATAATTTATTTGAAAATTTAATTAAACTTGATAAATATTTGATTATTTTTATTAATCCTTAATTGCAATTTATATATGATTCTATTAAAATTATTAAATTTTGTTTTGGTAATTTTCTTTTATCTTCCAAAACAAGGTACCTAATGTATTCTTAAGTAAGACTTCACACAATACAACATCTATTTCTATAAAAAAATGCCTTGAAGAAGTTAATACAATATAAGACTTATGCAAAAATAAAAGAAATCTTGAAATCTTTAAAAGATGATTCTACTTATTTGTTCTATTTTTGTTTAATTTTACAATCAAATGTGTAAGTGGAATTACAACTTAAAAAAAATTCTTGATGAAGATTCAATAATAATTTATAAATATCAAAAAATATTAGATATTTTTTATTTTTTTTATAACCTTTTAATTTATGATAGTCTAGACATTTTTAAGATCCATTATAAGGCCATCATTTCAAATAATGTATTTTAAAAAGTCAACCAGAGTAATGCGAAATACATGCTTTTTTATTTAAGTTCTATCCTCCTTATAGATTTATTTTGATAAAGTTCTTGGCTTAATCTAATTGATAAACAAGTCCAAATATCAAAGATAGAATGTACTTGTTCTTTCTCGTAATCTTATCGAGCCTTCAATAATATACACTTATCCATAATTATCCATCTACTTTCTTTACAAAGAAGATAAGAGCTCATATTTAGGTTTTGGAATTGCATATGAAATTCTTGGCCAAGTTTTAATTAATATATTCTTTAAATTCAATCAACATATTTTGTAATAAATTATAAATTGGTCCAAATAATGATTGAGCTCCTTCTTAGAATTCAATTGAATAATTATAGGGCCAATGCTCAAGAAGAGTATCTACATTCTTTTCAAAAATATCTTAATAATCTTAATATTAGCTTGAAATTCCATTTGAAGTCTTTCTACTAAAAATGGATGTGGCATAAATAACACAAGGTCAACATTTTTTTGCAACATGCAAGAAAATTCTTTCATTTAAAAATAAGGATTTGTTTGCATTAGACTTATGACTTTTTACTTGGTTAGCAAAATTTTTAATTATACTCTATGAAAATTCAAGACTACAAAAAATTTAATCTATTTAAGAATCATATTTTTTTTTATCTATAATGAATCTAAAATAAATAGATTAAAGATAGATCTAATGATATTGAATATCAAAAATCTATTATTACCATTAATTATTACTTCTATAGAAAGAATTTTATACATAACATCTTTAGAAGATAATAGACAATTATTTATAACTTCTACATGTACCGATTTAATTTTTTAATTAAATATATGATATTTTTTTAATAAAATATTTATTTAAAAAATAAATTATGGCTCTTGGATCTAGCAAGATAAAGACTTTGTGATATTTAAATCTTAAAAAAATATTTATTGTAAAACAAAAAGAGGGTTTTGAAGAAAAAATAGAACCATTATTAGATGTTATATAAGATTCTAGCTGCATGATGTATTGTAATATGACTATATAGTGAAAGATAAAAATATGTGTTGTATTATAGAAAAATATAATATATTAAAAAATATAATAGAAAAATATGTATAAAATTTAAAAAGATAATAAATAAATTTAGTATTAATTATTATTTTTTTACAAAAAATACTTGTATTTACTTTTTAAGGCCATAAATAAGATAAAAAAAAGTAAATTAAGAAAATATAATAATTTAAGTATTTTTAAAATTATGTTAAGAATAATTTGTAGCAAAAAATATCTTAAGATATTTTTTTGATAATCAAAAAATAAAATATAAGAAAAACCTTCAAGAATATTTTTTTACAATTAATTTCAAGTAAATTGGATGTATATTAAAATTTTAAGTACTTTTTAGAATAAGAGATGTATTCGAAGATTTTAGATTTAAAAAAATACAAAGAGGCTTATCTATTAAAAGAATTTTTAAGTATTGTAGCAAATTTATAAGTGAAATTTTATAAGTTTTTTATTGTATTTATATTAAATATATTTTACAAATTTTAGGTCAATCAAATAATCATATTAAAGAATATAAAAGTTTTGTTGGATTAAAATCTTGAAAATTTGAATTTTAGGGTTATTAAGGTCTCTTATGATCTTAAGAAATATGCTGGTTTGATCAAAGCAAAACATTGTGAGGGCATATAAGGCTTTAGTACCTATATATTTGTCGAATTGGAAAGCAATTAAACTATTTAACAACTAGAAAATATTATTGAAAGATTAACATTGAGATTGGAGAAGGAAAATTGCCAACATCTAAAACTTTTAGGAGCTTTTGCTCTCAATTGGTGAATTCCATTTTTTCAAAAATTTTGTATTTATTATTTGCTTATGGATTGAAATATTGATAATTTTTTGTTAAAATTCAAAATTCCATTGATATCTAGTAGAATTTTTAAATAATTATAGAAATTAATTAAAATTTATTTAAATTTTGATTAAAAATTGATTATAATTTATTTAGAACTACATTAGGATTTTTTAAAATTTCTTTAATTTTTTTTATTTTTAGTATTTTAAAAGATTTTTGATTATTTTTTAATATTTTTTATTTTGATTATTTTAAAATTTTCTTTATGTTATTTTTTAAAGATTAATTTATGATTTTTTTAATGTTTCTTTTGTAATTTCTTTGAAATTTCTTTTAAATTTGATTAAAGTTTGATTAAGATTGTTAAAGTTTAATTAGAGTCTATTTATGATTCCATTTGACTTCTTAAGACCTTATTCATATAATTTCATATTTATCTTTCACAACTAGGTGTCTGATGCATTCTCAAGCAAGAATTTATATAATACAGTAATTATTTCTATTGTAGCTAGACAAACTTGTTTTTCAACATATTATCTTTTTGATAGCCATACTCATCATTTTGTAGTTGCATCACTTCTTTTTCAAAAATATTGAACAATGTACTTAGCTCCTCCATAATATAACTATAATCCTTTTTGACGATGACATGTCATTTTTTGCTCAATAAGAAGTTTAAAACATATCATGTCAATTTACATATCTTCCACTTCCAAATGTATGTATTAAAAAGATGTTGGTATTGCCATTAAATTCTACAAGTATTGAAGTACACTTATGTGACTATCATATCAAAATTTAAATACTTGATTGTCTTACTTTACAATAAAATCAATTGCTTGACTCAATGTTTAAGGATCAAATAAGTTAAGCTTCAATTTTTTTACCTTATATTCTAATTTGTATAAAAATTGGCTTATAAGTGCAACATCATTCTACTTAATAATAGTTGTAAGTTGTCAAAATTGTGAAGCATAGAACATTAGAAATCAATTTTTTTGTTTCAAAATATAGACCTTGCTAGTTGCAAAACAAATTGCATCTTATTCTTCATACATGAATCAAAATTTTGCCAAGAAAGCCTCCAAATTATCCAATATTGGATGATATTATTGAAAAAAAGATGAAAACAATGATAATGTTCAACTTGAAAGTAGTGCTCTAATAAACTTAACTTTTGATCGTAGAGTTGAATAGCTTAGAGATTGAAGTTCAATCACCAATTGTAATTGATTTATGAATCATCAAAACTTTAATCTTGAGCCATCAAACTTCTTAAGCAAGGCCATTCTTGGTTTTTTAATACTTGAATTATGTTCTACTATAAGAGAAGTAATATGATTTGATGTAGATTTTTAAGCAACTTTAATCATGTCTATATCTTTTCTTTCTACCAATCTTGTTGCTTCTTGTGGTGGTAAATTGAGTTGATGCATTGAAAGCATTAATTTTCTTAATTTCTCTTACATTTGTGCCATTGCATACTTTATTTCAATAAGCTCTGCTATGATAGCACAATAAGAAAAAAAAAAAAAAAAAAAAAAAAAACATATCTAATATTCATCAAGCTAAGTAGAAGAAAGGACTTGAAACAAAAAAATACTAAAAACAATATAAATTTAGTAGATAATGTGCAACTTTTAATATGCTTATATCTTATCTATAGAAAAGACTAATCCATTCTTAATTAAAAAAAAGATAAAGCTCTAATTTATAAGCATATTCTTATCAATTTGTTAAAAAAAGTATTTAATAAATAAAATAAATAAATAAAATATTTTTCAAAGAAAGAAAACAAAAGAAAAATAACTAAATACATATATATTCAAGAAGAAATTAGAATGGCTATTGCCAAAAGATAAAAAAAATTAGAAATTCTTGAACTTAGAATAAAAGCAAAAAAAAAAAAAATTAATAAAAGTAAAAAATGACTTATTTTTACCTTTATATATACTATCTAAGAAGGAGATATGTGGCAACATTTTATAGGACTTCTAATATGTATCCAACTCACATATCTAAATTGACATTCTTTTTAGTATTTTTTTTGTTTTAGAAATATTAGATACCTTTTTTTCTATTGTACTATTATTGTAGAGCTTATTAAAATGAAGAGTACAATAGCACAAATGCAAGAGCAATTAAAAAAAAATTAATACTTGCAAGATTATAAGATCAAAGATAAAGATCTTGTATGATGCAAGCTATGATAATGAAAGATATTGATGTATTATGGTATTAGAATTTGGTACATTGATCAACCTTAGGTTGTACTATAGCAAAGCAAAACTTAAGATAAGGAATTTTTTTTTTTTTTTTTTTTTTTTTTTTTTTTGGAAATGAAGATCTAAAGTGGATTTCTAAATTTTATTTTTGGTATCTTTTCTTAGTTGTGGATATTATCTCTAGAGGTTTTTTTTTAAGATTATTTCATTTTATGTTTACAATAGTTTATTTTAATATGTATATTATAGGAATGAAATTTGATATATCATTGCCAAGATCCTTTTGCTTGTAGATATATTAGGTGTATAGTGATTTGAAGATGTTGATTAATAAACTGAAAAGCTTGGTGGTATTTGTAAGTGTAAGTTATCTTTTTAGCGTTTAAATAAGCATAAGTATCTAAATAGTTCTTTTTAGGGTGTATACTAGAATTTGATATTATTGATCTTTTTCATAAGACTACTTGAATAGTAACCACATTGAGCACTATAAGCTAGTAGTAGATATTGATGAGGCTTTTCAACATGCTTCAACATTGAATACCATTACTCTTATCAAATTCTTTCTTGCTTCTAGTCTACTTTCAAGGGCCTTTAATTTTTCTAATATTTTGACAATAGCCATTATATATTTTTTTAATATACATATATTTCTTTATTTTTATTTTTTTGTACTTTTTTGAAAAAATTTCACTTGTTTATTTTTTTTCATCAAATTCTTATCCTTGAAAAAATCTAAGATTAAAAGATCCAAAATAAAATCTATAGAATCAAAAGTTTATAGCTATTTAAGAATAATAATGGCTGAAGAAATTTATAAAGTCAATGATAAAGAATTTTTGATCTTAAACAAATGTTATATGATTGTACAAAGTCTTTGACTACCTTTTACATTTGAAGCCACCAAAAATCTCTAAGTATTAGTTCCAAAGTTTTATTGTATCTAAAATATACAATTATTAGAAAGTCATAATAAGCTTAAAGAACACATAATTATGCTTCACCTTCTAAAATATATAAGCATCCCTCAAAATAGAGTAGATTTTTTTTAAACTCAAATTTAGAAGTATCATAAGATTTAAAAGAATTATTCTTAATATCTCAAATAATAAGATCAAAGAATATATTTGACTAAACTTGCTTAAAAAAAGCTAAATCAATAGCTTGTATTAATTTTATTTCTTGTAGATGAAATTAATTTGGCTTTAAAAAAATTATTTAATATTAATCAAAAGCTAAATTTTTTTCTTTTGGTATAAAATAAAATCATTTAATAAGAGCATCTGACAAACCTTATTATTTTCCTAGCAAATAAGTGATCTTAAATTTGAATTTTGACAAAGACATGCTCCAATGAGCTTAGCAACAATTTAAAACATGAGCTAACATAAAATACTCAAGGTTCTTGTGATCCATATATATAGGAGCAGGGCAAAAAGCACCTTTTAGATAATAGCACCATTCTTGAAGTGAATCCATGATTAAAAGAAGTACTTTGTCATAGATCTCGTAGTTGATCTTTGTTGCTAAAAACTTTCTTGAATGAAAAGCTATTGCAAGAAGTTTATCATTTTTTCCTATTTGTAACAATACAACATTCAAAGCAAAGTTTACTATATTTGCTTGCATAAAAAATGGCTTAGAAAAGTCGACACCATATGAAATTGATATAAAAACAAAAGTTGTCTTCAAAACTTCACATGTTACTTGTAATGCTTGATTCTATTCAAGTTTGTGTTTATAAATCAAATATGTAAGTAGACTTGCAATTTGAGAGAAATTCTTGATGAAGATCCAATAATAATTGGCAAGTTTCAAAAAATATAAGACATCTCTTATTATTTTTGAGATCTTATAATCTATAATAATATGAACTTTCTTAAGATCTATCATGAATCCATTATTCAAAATAATATGTCCTAAAAAATCAACTTAAATATTTTAAAATATATACTTTTTAATTTTGGTATAGAATCCTAAATTTCTTAATTTTTGTAATATACGACAATAAGAAGTTCATATTTTTTTAAGTTCTTAGAATAAATTAAGATATTATCTAAATAAAAAATAATAAAATTATTCATTAAATATTAAAAAGTTGTTGATGCATTTGTGAGTCCAAAAAGTATGACATTGTATTTAAAATATTTATATGTGGTTTAGAATATAATCTTCTATTCATCTTCTTTTTTGATACATACTAAATTGTATACTCCTTATAGATTCATTTTTGTATAAATCTTTGCTTGATTTAATTATTCAAGAAGTCTAGATATTAAAAGTAAAAGATACCTCTTTTTGATGATGATTTATTGAATCTTTGATAATCAACACACATCCATAATGTTCCCTCTTTTTTCTTCACAAATAAGTTTGGAGCTCTTATAGAGATTCAAAATGATATATAAAATTCTTGACTAGGCTCTCTTTAATATACTCTTTAAATTCTTCCTACTCATTTCGTGATAAATTGTAGATTGGTCCAAATCGTAGTTGTGCTCCTTCTTGAAGATCAATTAAGCAATTACATGAATGATGTTCGAAAAGTATATCTGGATTCTTCTTTTCAAAAACATCCTAAAAATCTTGATATTGGCTTAGAATATTATTTGAAGACTTTTTACTATTAGAAAAAATATACTATATTTTTTAATAAACTCTTCATCTAAGAAACAAATTGAAACTCCTAAATCTAGCAAGGCAAAAGCTTTATAATGTGTTGAAAAGTTTGAATGTTGTTCTACCATAGGAGAAATAACATGATTTAGTATGGATATTGAAGTAGCTCCAATCATCTCTATATCTTCACCTCTTGCAAAAAAATTTGTTCCTTGTAGTTGTAAATTGAATTGATGCATTGCAAGTATTAATTCTTTCAATTGTTCTTATATTTGTACCATTATATTTTTTATTTTAATAAGCTTTTCCACAATAATATTAGAAAAAATATAAATTTAATATTTATAAAGCAAAATAGAAGAAAGAACATTATAAAAAAAAATCTATTCTTAATCAAAAAAATAAAAGCTCTAATATTATAATTATATTCTTATCAATCTATCAAAGATTATAATTTGATAAATTTAAATAAGCAAGTGAAATTATTTTCAAAAACAGATAAGTTTTAAACTCTCCATTCAGCAAGAATAGACTCAATATTATCAAGAATATTTGTGCTTACATCGTGAAGAAGCTAAGAAAATTACTCAATATTATCCAAAGAAGCAATGTAAACACAAAATAAGGAGCACAATTATCAAAGGAGACAATGTGTCAAAAAATAAGTTTCTTCACCTACAATAGAGATTGTGCACGTAGAATCATTTATAATACCTAGTAAAGGTCATATTCTCTCTTTAGATCCCTCACTTTGTTTTACAATAGATGTATGTGTAGGACCTAAAAATCACAAAGTTTTTGCATTATTAGATTTAAGAACTTCAGCCTATTTTATAGACAAAGATTTTGTCAAAAAATAAAAATAAAAAATATCTTTAATTAAGAAAACTAAATTCATACATATAAAAGTCATAAATGGTCATTTATTATCTTTTGAAGATTTTATTTATAACTCTATTCTTTTAAATGTAGTAATTAAAGATCATAATAATATAATAATATTTAATGTGATAAAATTTCCCTCTAATTTAATTATTTTAGAATCACCATAGTTAAAAAAATATAATCCTCATATAGATTGGATTTCTTGTAACCTTAATTTTTCTTATAGTTTAATCCAAAATCTTGGTGGTGAAGTAGGAATAGATAAGCCTAATATATCTAAATTCTTATTGATAGGTACAAGAACTTTTATGCAGGCTGCAAAAAAAGAGCCATCTTTTATTATATATGCCACATCTATTTCTAGTGATGGAAAGATGTCAAGTGGTATTCTTAGCCAATATCAAGTTTTTTAGGACTTTTTTGAAAAAATAAAATACAGATATTCTTTTAAAGCATTAATCCTATGATTGTATAATTGATATATAAAGAAGAGCTTAACCACTATTTAGACCAATCTATAGCTTATTGTAAAATAAATTGACTGTACTAAAAGAATATATTGAAATGATTTTGCTAAAAAATTTATATGCTATTCAAAATTTCTTGTAGGATCTCCTATCTTATTTATGAAGAAAAAAAATGGATCTTTACAAATGTATGTAGACTATCAAAGATTTAATAAAATCTCTATCAAGAATAAATATCTTCTATCTTTAATTTCAATACTTCTTGACCAACTCAATTAAGCAAAGGTCTATACAAAAATAGATCTATAAGGAACATATGACTTGATTCATATTAAAGAAGAAGATGAATAGAAGACTACTTTCCAAAATATGAATAGATATTTTGAATATAATATTATGCCTTTTGGACTCACAAATGCACAAACTGCTTTTTAACATCTCATGAATGATGTCTTTGGTGAGTTTCTTGATGATTTTGATGTTTTTTATTTAGAAAATATTCTAATCTATTCTAAAAATATAAAAAAATATGAACTTCATATTCATCAAGTACTACAAAAACTTAGAAATATGAGATTATATACAAAGATGAAAAAGTGTGTATTTTATATTATTCAAATTGATTTCTTAGGATATATAATTTCTAACAAAGGATTAATAATGGATTCTAAAAATATCTATACTATTAAAGATTAAAAGGCCTCAAAAATAATAAAAGATCTATAATATTTTTTAAAATTTTTAAATTATTATCAAATCCTCATTAAGAAATTTTTTTAAGTTATGGCTCTTTGTATACATCTAACATGTAAAAACAAACTTAAGTGGAGCAAAGAAGCAAAAACATCTTTTAAAGCCTTGAAGACAGCATTTATTTTTGCACCAATTTTGTATTGCGTCAATTTTTTTAAGGTATTCTTCATGCAAAGAGATGCATCAAACTTTGCTATATGTCTTATTTTATCAAAAATAAAATTAGATATTAAGCTCTACCCAGTTATTTTTTATTCTATGAAATTTTTAATAGTTGAGATTTACTATGAGATCTACAACAATGAACTTCTTGCAATTGTAGATTCATTTTAAGAATGGCATCATTATCTATAAAGTGCTTCTAATCTAATTATTATATATCTAGATTACAAGAATCTCAAGTACTTTATATCAGCACATATTTTGAATCTTTACCAAGTCCATTGGAATATGTCTTTATCAAGATTTGATTTGAAGATCACTTATAGACTTAAAAAATAACAATATTTATTAGATGCCATTTTTAAATATTTTTATCTTGCACCAAAAGAAAGAGATGCAACTTTTGATCAAAAAAATAATTCTCTTGAAGCTAGAGTATTTTCATCTTTGAGTAATAAAGTCAATATTGACTATTGATTCAACTTTTATCAAATAAATTTATTAAGTGTGTCTTTTGATTATTTTATTCATGATATTAAGAATAATTCTTCTAAGTCTCATGATACTTCTAGGTTTAAGTTCAAAAATAATCTATTCTATGTTAGAGATGATTATATATTCTTAAAGGTAAAACGTGATTACATGTTCTTCAAGCTTGTCATGATTTTCTAGCAACTAGATATTTTAGATATAATAAGACTTTTTAACTAATATCTAGAGATTTTTGGTTGCCTCAAATATAAAAAGAAATCAAAGACTTTATACAATTAATTGAGATTTATTTAAGATCTGAAATTCCTCGTCATCAGCCTTACGGACTTTTTTAGCCATTAGCTATTCTAGAACAATCATGGACTTTTATTCCTATAGATTTTGTCATGGATTTTATCATGGATCTTTTAATCTTAGGTTTATATAATTTTATATTTGTGTTAGTAGATTATTTTATCAAGATGGCATATTTTGTACCATGTATAAAATCTATCATAAGTAAAGAAATGCATAAGTTTTTTTTTAATAATATCTATTGCTATCATAGATTGCTCAAAGATATTATATCAAATGGAACTCAATTTATATCAAGATTTTAGAGAATCTTCTTTAATATTTTAAAAGTGAATGTAAAACTTTCTTTGACTTTTTATCTTCAAAATGATGGGCAAATAAAATGGATGAATCAAGTTTTAGAGCACTATTTGAGATATATCATTAATTATCATCAAGATAATTAAATAATTTTTTTACAAATGATAAAGTTTATATAGGATAATTTGATACATTCTTCTACTCAATAAATACCTTTTTTTACCAATTATGATTATTATTTATGATTTGATACTTTTGACTTTTTAAAATTTGATAATTTTGCAGCATAAGATTTGACAAATCATATGTCAAAGCTACAAACAAAAATGAAGGCATAATTAAAGGAAGTTCAAGAACAACAAAAGATTAATGTGGATGCCTATTGCAAAGAATAATCACAATTTAATGTAGATGTCAAGGTATGGCTTCTTTATCACAATATCAAGACTTTTCATAATTTTGACAAATTAAACTATTGTAGGCTTGGATTTTTTTCTATTAATGATTAAGTTAATCTTATTGCTTATTGATTATATCTATTGGAGTCTATAATAATCCATCCCATATTCCATGTATCTCTTTTTGAGCCATATAAGATAATAAATATCTAAGAAAGAAGACAAATGCTACTTCCTCCTATAGAAGTAGATAATAATGAAGAATTCGAGGTGGAAGAAGTCTTAGATTCAAAGAGGCAATAAAATAGATTAAAATATCTTATTCATTGGCATGGATATGATATTAGTGAACACATATAGGAGCCAATAAAGAATTTTTTAAATGCAACAAAAAAGGTTGAAGCTTTTTATTGATGACATCTATCAAAATTAAGATAGAAAATAGAAAATCTTTACTATAAAAGAAACAAGATTCAAGAAAGATAGCATTTTATTTTTTACCTTTTTTTGTAATTTTGTATATTTGTGATGCTAAAAAAATAAAGAACTAACAACCAGCAAATTCAACTCAATACCTATCACTTATTGACATGCCAAATAAGATATTATGATTGTAACAACCTTTAAGACAACATAATTGAGATAAAGATCTTCAAAAATGACATGTTTTTTTTTGAATAAATAGCAAGATACAATGTGTTTGGTATGACGACCTTAGAAGAGACTCCTAATGTTTGATAATTTTATTAGAAGTAAAAACGATTCTAAATAGTGTTTCAAATATTTTATTTGAAAAGAGTTACAAAAGCCTCAAAAATAATTAAATAACAAATTCGTCTTTCCACCTTGGTATGAGATACTATCAATGGTTGAGAGGACCTATCAACTATCTTTAAAGAGAACAAAGTTCAAAATATTTAGAAAATAGAATTTGTTGCATTTTAGATTTCTTCAACATATGATGATTGCTCCTCGTGAAACTTGTCTGTAGAAGAGAAAGAAATATCATGGACATATATATTTATTCTAATATTTATTTATTTGATTAAATAGAAGTAGATAAAAGTACATTTATTTCAAAATATTTTCTAGAGATGCTTCCTAAAAGCTTTATAGATGCTCCTTTATTTTTACATGTATTTGTAGTTGATTGGTAGATTAAAAACTTAATCAACAAGTTAATCATATGTGGGTAGCTTGCAAAATAATCTAACTATGTGGCACACATATAAAAAACTTGTCTTACAAGCTAAGATATGTATCTTGCAAAGTCAATATATTTTGGAGGTATGTGAGTATAAAATTCACTCCTTAATCTAATTACAAGATGGCCTCAATTAAGAGTTGCTTGTAATAGGTGGTGTAAAGTGAGAATATTAAGAATAAAAATAAAAGAAACAAATCACAAAAAAAATAGAACAAGTGCAATCAAGCAATTATATACTATAAAACTAATCAAAATTTATTTACTAATTTTTTATTTAATAAAAAATAAAAAATAAAATTCAAAAATATATTTTTAAAAACTCAATTTTTTTAGCTTTTCAATGATATAAGAAACATATAAATCCGAGTTATTATGAGTAAGTTATGACTTGTTATTTTCCAACATTCTTTACTTATAGATAGAGTTTACATCTATTGTGGCTCAACTTCATTCTCATTCATCCTTACTTCATCCAACTTAACCCTAGATTCTACTTAATTTAGCCACCATTCCA
This sequence comes from Physcomitrium patens, assembly GCF_059467195.1. Lineage (NCBI taxonomy): Eukaryota > Viridiplantae > Streptophyta > Bryopsida > Funariales > Funariaceae > Physcomitrium > Physcomitrium patens. The sequence goes on along the minus strand of NC_143414.1, from coordinate 18,052,677 downwards.
AATCCTAGCCGCCACTTAACCTATCCGCCAATATAACCTCTAGCTGCTACTTAACCTAGCTGCCATTACAAACCCTAGCTGCCACCTTAGTAACTTTTCTATTACCTTTTGCTGCCCTTTAACCATTAACAACTTACATTAGATAATATCTTTTATTTATCTAATATTTATTTTATCACTTCCACTTTGATATTGATTAAAAGCTTTTAAAGCTAATGCCTTTGTTAATTTATAATGTCTATCCTTCACCAATGCTTTTGTAAACAAATCAGCAAGCATGTCTTCCATTGTATAATACTTCATATCAATCACTCTCATTTCAATCTTTTCCCATATGAAGTAATGTTGAATGTTAATGTGTTTTGTCTTTTAATGATGCTTTGGGTTCTTTGCAAAGGTAAGGCATCTTTGATTGTCATACTTCATTGGAGTTGCTTTTAATTGCAGAAGTCTAATGTCTTCTAAAACTTATTTTAGGTATATTGCCTCCATTGCACTATGACTTGTTGCCATGTATTCCGCTTCCATTGTAGACCTTGCAATTATTGGTTATCTCTTACAATTCCATGAAATTGCTCCTACTCCAACAAAGAATACATATTCTATTGTTGACCTTCTATCATTTACATCTCTCGTCCATTTTGCATCATAATAACCATACAATGCAATATTATCACTTCCAAAGCACAATTTAAAGTTTAAAGTACTTTTTAAGTACTTTAAGATCCTCTTAATAGTTGCCTAATGGATTAGTCCAGCCTTTGACATGTGTTGACTCACAATCCTCACCACATATATAAGATCCATCCTTGTGCCAACCATTGCATACATAAATGAGCCTACTGCTGCCTTGTATGGAACATTTTTTATTTCATCTTTAATTTTAGTAAATTCCTCATCTATGAGCTTCATCAACTTTATATTGGCTTCCAATGGTGTTCCAATAGGCTTATACTCCTCTATGTTGAATTGTTTCAATACATCTTCAATACACTTCTTTTGGCTCAATGTAATGATTTTCATAGCTCGATTTCTCACAAACTCCACTCCTAAGCAATAGTGGAGCTCTTTCAAATCACTCATCTCAAATTCTTTTGTTAGCTTTACCTTCAACCAATCTATCTTTTTTAAGGTATTGATCAAGATGATTAAATCATCAACATAAAGAATATCAATAAGAAGACTTTTGATTGCATCATATACATAAAATGATCAGCTTTGCTTCTCACAAATCTCCCATTCACAAAGGATGTGCTGATACATTGGTACCATGTCCTTAGTGATTGCTTGAGCCTATACAAGGATTTCTTCAACTTACAAAGAAGGTGTTGCTTGCCTTCTTCAACAAATCCTTGAAGTTGATCCATGTAGATGTCTTATTCCAAATCTTTATTCAAGAAAGCTGTCTTTACATCCATTTGATGCATCTCCAAGTCCATTACTGCACTAATTACCACAATGGTTCTAGTAGTAGTGAATTTGGCCATGAGAGCAAATATCTCATTGAAATCAATACCAACAACTTGTAAGTAGTCTTTGGAAACTAATCTTGCCTCATACCTTAGAATATTGCCCATTACATCCCTCTTTATTCTAAATATCTACTTACAATCAATTGAAGCTCAATTTGATGGAAGTTGAGTGAATTCCCATGTTCCATTATCCATGAGTGATTGATACTCTTCTTCCATGGCTTTTTCTAACTTCAAAGCATCTATAGACTTCATTGCATCACACAAATTCAACAGATCAATAAGAAGTGCAACATTAACATGTTCTTTACTTACTTGAGGAAAGATGTGATTCTTCCACCTTTGCTATGTTGTTTTCTATGACTCAAAGAATATCTCCTTTCATTTGAAGAAGATTCAACTTCTTGCATTCTATGGTCTCTTCTAACCTTCTTTTCTTTTATAGATAGTCTTTTCTCATTCAAAGGTGGATAATCTTCATCACCATCATCATCAACATCTTCATGCTCTTCATTGCTAGTCTTAGTATTTTTAAAGGCCTTGTTCTCTACCTTCTTTGCCTCTTCATCTTCATTTCCATCTTTACAACCATCATTATCTTCATCTTCTTCCTTCTTTGCTGACTTTAAAGATGTGTCCACAAATACACTATTACTGCCACTTTGACACATCTCTAAGTGCTCACAAGCACTCTTGTAGTCTAAAAATTCAACATCATGGCTTTTGATGATCTTTTTGGTCTCCAAATACATGAGCCTATAAGCCTTTGTACCTTCACAATATCTAAAAAATACACATTTTGTACCTTTTGCATCAAATTTTGATCTCATACAATCTGGTGTCTTTGCATACACTATGCATCCAAAGGTTTTCATGTGGGAAATACAAGGTTTTCTTCCATTCCAAGCTTCTTCCGGAGTCAATGATATAAGTGTACTTGTAGTACACATATTTCTTATTTACACTGTATTTACCATTGCTTCCCTCCAAAACTCATGTCTAAGGTGTTGAGCATGAAGCATACTCCTTGCCATCTCCACAATAGTTCTATTTGCTCTTTTAGTAACTCTATTTTGTTGTGGAGCGTAACGAATAGAGGTTTGTCTTGCAATACCATGCATCTTTAAGAAATCATTGAATTGCTTTGACATATATTCACCTCCATTATCCATATATAATATCTTTATTTTGCATTCACATTGCTTCTCTACAAGTACCTTAAATTTCTTAAATCTTGTGAAACACTCACTTTTTGCTTTAAGGATGAAAATCCACACCTTCTTTGAAAAATCATCAATTAATGTGACAAAGTACCTTACACCTCCTATTGATGGCATCTTCATAGGTCCATAAACATCAGAATGGATTATCTCCAATAACTTGGTTGCACATGTTGCAACTCTACTTGGAAATATAGCCTTTTGTTGTTTACCTTGAATACAACCTTCACAAGCAAGTATCATACCATTGTCGCTTATATGACGAAGATCTAAGCCACTTACTATGGATTGGAGCTCCTTCATGCTCTTGGCATTCAAATGACCAAGGCATCAATGCCAAATGCCAAACTTATCTTGATATTGTGGAAATTCAGCAAATGCTGCCACTTCAACTCCATTCACCTTCTTACACTTGATGAAGTAGAAGTTGCAATCTCTAAAGCCCTTTGCAACATCATCTCTTTTCAATGTCTTTACAAAACATCTATTCTTATCAAATTGTATTTTACAACCATGTAAAACAAGTTTATTCATCGAGAGGAGCTTTGAAATAAATAAAAATAAATGACTAGATTTATCTAATGTGATTTCTTGTGATGTTTCATAAATTAAAAAAAATTAGAATATATTTTTTAAAACATGTAATAAATCCAAAATTTGTAAAATTTTCATGAATCAAGATTATAAAAATACATATAATCTTCTTGAAATCCAAATTTTCTAAAAAAATCTTTCAAATCATAGGAGAAGTCTAAATAATCATAGAATAATAGAAAAGTTGGAATTCAAGTTCTTATAAGTCTAATAGATTTTATAAAAGTAATAATATCATATCAAAAATCCAAATTCAAGTATATAAAATTGAATAAGATACAATCTTATTTAACCGTCTTTTAATTATAATAAGTATAGAACTTCAAAAGTTATTGGAAAAATCCTCTTATTATAGGATTGATATATTTTATTCTATTAATTTAAAATAATTATAAAATTTTTAACTAAAATAAATATAAGTAAGATATTTTAGATTAATCATCATTAAAGTATACTTATTCATATAACTTTACAAAACAAATTATAAAAATAATTATTTTTTAAATAAAGTTAAAAATTATAAAATCAAAAGTTTATAGTAGAGGCACATCAACAATTACAATTTAGCCCTTAAACCTTGCATTTCAAACACATCCAAAAAAAATAAATTTAAAAAAACTTAAATATTTTAAGAAATAGAAGCAGGAAGATCAAAAATATAAATAAATAAATAAATAAGCATATTAAGTAGAAAAACATTGAAAATATAAAATCTAAAGAGTATTTTAATTTAGTAAAATATATACACCCTAAACCTTAATTAAAAAGCTCTAAAACCACAAAGACATTAAAAAAATAAATTCTTCAGAAATATACAAAATTTATTATAACTTTTATTTACTCTTATACAAAAATGAGCACATGTATGAAGATGCATTGATAGCTTTCATATGTTTACAATTTTCTTTTATATATGAAATTGCAACCTCTATAAATTTAGAGATTTTTTCTCTAATCTTCAATATTAAAAAATTTAATTAAAAAAATTTTAAAAATTAAAATTCTATGACCAAATAATATAGGAAATAAAATTTGTAAAATTTAATAAAAAATCATTAATAAAGACTAAACCTATATGATAAATAAATCTTAAGAAAGTGATTTATTTAAATAAATAATATTTTCATTAATGCAATTTATTCTTGATAATGTCTTGGTTACTAAAAAAACTATCAATAGAAGTAAGATATCTAAACATGTATATGTTACCTTTATTATTATTAGAAATAATTTTTTATTTTTATTTTTTATAATATTATAAAATAATATTTAATAATTAAGTTTTAAGATATAAAAAAATTAGGTTTATATTCATAATCTCTATACATATTTAAGGTTATATTTTAAGATATTAATCTAGTAATTAGAATAATTTAATCTATATCAAGAGAGAATTTATAATTGAAATATAAGACCAATAAGGTAATTTTTTTACTTATCATTTTTTTATTATACTAAGAAAGTTGTTCAATTTTGTTATTTAAAAATTATGTAAATAAAATAAAATAAAATAAAATAAAAATTAAGTAATATAATGCCATTTGAAATACGAATTAAAAATTATATGTCAATATGCAAATAAATCCATCCTTATACTTAAAAGAAATGAATTTAATATACATGCCTTAACAAATATGATGTAATATCAAAATTAGAAATATAATAGTTTAATTTTATTGTCTACTAGTAATACAAGAATATAATAAAACCTCAATAGATAATTTAATTTGAATAGATTAAAGATTCTTTAAATAACTTAAGCAAATTTTTGGACATTCAATTTAGTCCATCTTTTCAAACTCAATATTTTGACTATTTTTAATTGAAAAGACCAAGCATAAACTTGATTATTAATATTTAAAAAAAAAATAAAGTAATAGATTAAGTTATTATTGACAATACCCTTTTTTTATCATTCATCTATTTTTTTCTAGGAATATAGATAAATTATTTGAAATTTATTTATAAAATTAAGTTATGTATAAATAATTATTTATAGAAATTTATAAAATCTATAGAAAAATTCTAAGTGTTATGGCCCATATATTATAAATTGATTAATTATATATATATATATATATATCTTTAAAAAGCCAAAAAAAATTCTTTATAAAATGGGTTTTAATTTCGTTCATTCTTTTTAAAAACTTGGAATAAATTCTTATTATATAATAATTTTTTTCTCTAATAAAATTATGAATTAAATTTAATAGAATAAAAACTTGAAAACTAAAAATAACAATCTTTTTTTAGTATTATTCCAATTCGTTCTTTAATATGTAGATGTTAAAGAAGATACAAGGTTTATTTTTTAAGGCCTACCAAGATCAAATTGAATTGAGTTGTTTTATAATCAAGATTCTAATTTTATATAAAAAAAACTTTTTTTAATCAATAAAATAACCACTTCAACAACTAACACAACAAGATAAAATAATCCCTACAAAAGTCTAAATAATTAAATTAATTAAAAAGTTTAAATAGTTAAATTAGCATATCGAATTCTTCTTTGCACTAATTAATGAACTTAGTTTTGATCTAAATACGTATTATTAGTCAACATAAACAAAATTAACAATCTATATTACAAAAATGGACAAAATCATAATAAATATGATCTATTTAGAATTGAATTTAACCATCAGAAAAGAAAGTATAATCTTAGAATCAAATTTCTTCTTTGATTAATAAGATGTGTGATTTAGATCCAAAACATGTACAAAACCTATGCTCATGTGTCTCATTTGGCACAAAAAAGTAATTGTTAATAAATAAAGAGGAAAATCTTGTCTAAATACTAATACACATTGTTTTCTTTGGATGCCTTAAAAAATTTGAAAATTATTTTATGAAAGTTCTAAAAATTACAAACATTTGAAGAATTTAGAACTAGACTACTTTGACCTTACAAAAAATAATTTTTAGCATCTAAAACTAGAAATTAGAAAAGAAAATTTCTTAAAAAAGATATGTATTTTCCTATATTCTATTCATAAGAGTTAAAATATTCTTTTCAATGTAATCCTTATTCAAAGGCCTTATTTATGGATAATTTGGATCCAAATAAACAAATATGAATTTGAAGAAAAAATATGGAATAACATCTACACCATAAAAATGATATAGGTAGAATTAATTGAATATGAAGAAATCTTATAAAAAACAACATGCAAAAAAATAAATAATTAATTAAAATTGAAAACAAAGAAATCCTTCTCAAACAATGGAATAAAACTCAGATCACAAGAAACATGATTGGGATTCAATTCAACTCAACAACTAGATGAAATTTAAATTATCCATAAATAAGGCCTTTGAATAACATGACTTAGATTTTTTTTCAACTTATTTGTTGCTCTTATATTTCCACTGTCAATAGGTGTTGGGAGATAAACTGCCTAGCTCTATAATTTACCATACGATTCATCCAATCGTCTCATATGTCCCGTTCGATGTCAGTAAAAAATAATATATAAAATAATATAAAATAAAAGTAAGCAAGCATTGCAAGTCACAGGTGCTAATTGCAGCATCACGATCTACGGGAGCGTACTTGAAATACGAAAGACGACGACGGAGTTCTTTCCCGGTTACATGGAGTTTGGAATGCACTTCGACTTGCACAGTAGCCTCCAACGGCGGCCGTCTCGGAGCTTGTACAGCAATTGTCTCGGGGCATGCAGAGTGCTTGACTTAACACGGGGGATCAGTAGAAACTATACAAGAAAAATGCAGAAAAGAAAAGAAAAGAAAAAAAAAACAAAGGGAGCTCGAAAAACAGCCACTGCTTTCGCTGATTCTGATACGGATTCTGATACGATACCTCCACGCTACCCTCAACGAGAGGGAGACCTTGCTAGGCTCATATCTGGCTCTCGTCCACTAGTCGGCCCATGTGTTGAGCCACCGACTTCTTCCATCTCCTGCTTCAGTCCAAAGTGAGCCGCCTCCAACAACCTGGTCAAGAGTCCTTCTCCATCACTTATTGCCGAAGGGGAAAAAGGGTAGAACATAAATAAAGGAAGAAAGGACAAAATGAAAAAGAACTACTTCGTATGGTTTTTTCCCACATTTAAGAGCGTCACGACAAATGTCATATATGAGACTCTAATTCCACGAGGAGCAAGACTTTCCCCATCTTTTGGAAAGTGCACACTCCGTGAAAATAATAATGTCTTGCCTGAGTAGATCGCCGTTGAAGATTGGTTGCTGATGAACACTACTTCACTGAGAGTATTGTACAGGTGGGTGCTCGAGGCAGAGACGGGATTCAGATAATTGCACGATTTTAAGGATATGCACTTAGGTTTCATATCGTAACAGACTTTGCTTGGAGGTTAACGGATAAATGTAATGTGAATACAGTGTCGGGGGCACTGGCTCCAACAAAGACAGCTCCTTCACTTACTTTCCATGATGGGTTTTGCATCAGGTGCTGCGCGTCTTTGCAGGACGAGCCACAGCCTTTTGCAGAAGATCCGTAGAAAATTGCATGTGTGCCTGACAACAGCTAGTTCTGGGTTGGAGGGGTGGCTACTTTCGTGCTGTGAAAAAATTCAGCCGGATCGTTCAACTCAAGATTTGTATGGATCAGATCATTATGGGAGTTCCTCGAACAATTGGAAAATTAGAGCCATTAGTAATTGTATGGTTACAACATCTGTTGGATGAATCACCAAAAAGCACTTGAGATTAAAGTAAAATAAATGAAAACAGAATTGATTGCAGCAGCTTCCTTGCGACAGCGTATTTCTTACGAAGGGTTCTGTTGGGATCCGATCGCAACGAGCTACGCCTGCTTGAGGCGACTATAACCACCTGCCACTAGCCCTATGCTTTGCGCCTTCGCTACAACAATTCTACAAACCGTTCGCAACTAAAGACTAATTTTTCAAAGCGAAATCGGGGGGGGGGGGGGGGGGGGGGGGGGGGTTGTGCGCTAAGCTGGAGTGGTACAAGCCCAGCCATCACTCTACCTACGATGACTTCAGGCATAAACTAGTAAGCAAGTTCTGGTTATCCAATTTAATGTACACTACTACAGTTGCCTCCGAATCACCTCGCATTAATGTGTCCAGGCACACAAAACAGTGCTTCGAACTGCGAGGCAGTCTCAGTAGGCTATCTTGACGTGCTTCATGTAGTTGGGATTGTACAAGGGAATTTGAGGACCATAACCCATGTGGTAATCGGGATAGAGAGGCGTGTAAGATTGGCTCGGTCTGTAGTCGAATCCGTAAGGAGGATATCCGTAGGCAGTTCCATACGTGGAGTAAGGCGGGGGATACTGCACTTGCGTTACCACAGGAGTGGAAGATTCTTCCTTCTTCTCCTCTTTCTTCTCCTCCTTCACTTCCACCTTCTCCTCCTTCGAGTCTTCCTTCTTCCCCTCCGCCTTGACCTCTTCCTTCTTTTCTTCAGTTTTAGGGTCTTCCTTTTTCTCGTCTTCCTTTGGCTTCTCCACCACCACCTCCTCGACCACTTGAACGACTTGGGGCGGAGGTGTTGGCCAGAACGTTGCGTGCCTATCCACCTTCCTCGCCCTCTTCAATACCCGCTCTGGGTCTGGTCTCCCAGTGACAGTCACCTTGGAGTTCTTCTGGTCGACTTCCACGTTAAAAACTCCTGCAAGAGCAGCATCGACACTAGAGACAATTAGTTCAAGCTGTTCCAATTTGACGCTATCAGTTTTGCCCTCAGCATTCTCAGAGTTGCGTCCGCACTCAAGAGAATCTTCACATTTCCCAGAATTGGCGACCAAAGAGGAAAACCAATCCATTTGAGAAGGAACGGTCGCAGCTTACCGCCCAAGTATCTGATTTCTTCAGCCACTATCTCCGCACATTTGGGGCAACACATGTGCACCTTTAGCTCAACTTTGTGCAATGCGATTCTCTGCGCAAGCCACCAACTTAAAGATAAATAGTCTATTGAACAAACAAGTGACATTTGATTAGATTCTCTAAGGATGTGCTTGTCTATTCCAATCTCTAAGTTAGCTAAAACAATGTACCAGAGGCAGATTTAACGGGACATAGGCAGAAGCCGTCTTCTAAATAGTGAAATGCGACACGTAGAGAAAAATTTGACGGCGGAAAACCACACACAGAAAACGATCTCTTTGGCGCCAACTAACTTACGGGCATTCGATCGGCGTGTTCCTTTGGAACTTGTACAGGAATGTACCAAGCGTTCTTGTCCAGCCATGGAGGTTGGGGACCTCCACTGTAGCAAATCTGCACACAATCAAACCCAGCTGAGTCTCTTAGCAACCAACAGAAGGCGACCACCTAACTTTTATGGAAACATCAAAGAATTGATGACCTCCATGGCAAGAATATATTGTAACAAAGCCTGCCAGATGCGGGAAAAAGCAACAACGATTCTTACTATTCTACTCCGAGGCCAACTCTCTCGAAACCACGCCTAGGTCCAGAATTCGCGAATACAGAGGAAGAATAACTGGTGGAAGCAGCGAGAGAAGGCATTCTCACCTCGGTCTCCGCCATTAAAAACTTGCGAAGTCACTGACCAAATATGCTTAAACCACAAACCCGGTAACCCTTTCCCGCAACCAACACCCCGGGGTCCAGAACAAGGGATGAATTAGGGGCTTGAAAACCGTCGCAGTTATAACACACTGCGAAGATGCAACCCACGAGATAACCAAAACCTCTTCCACCCAAACTCCACGCACGCACGCACGCACTCTCAACAAGCAAGAGCCAATTCACGACAAAGCATAAAGTTTGGCGCCGATTCGCAACCTGATGAACAGCACGACTCTAAGCAAAAGCCCCCGACGCTAAGGGAGTGAGGAGCAGTTGCGTTGGTACTACGCCCACCCCCAAATAGACGTCCAATCACAACAACAACAACACGCTCGTGCTCTCAGAAATCTCCGGCCTATCAGAACCTGAAACCGACAACTGGGGGGTCCTTCCGGCGACAAGTGTTGTGCGGAGCATGCAGTACAGAGACAGATGGGAAAATAGAGCAAGCCATGAAGATGGTCACCAAGCACAATACTCCTTTGTGTTTGCATGTATATATATATATATAAAGATGAGCAAACGAGCTTAGCTGGCAATGCAGCGCGGGGGAAACAGCAACAGCGGGTGGACTGCAGGGGATGAATCCCTGCGAAGCCTCTAGAGGCTCCAGCAAAGTGGGTTGGGTGGCGAGCACTTTCGATCCGCCGTGGGTCCCTCTCGATTCCCCAGGAGCCCCTTCGCAACTCGTCGCAAGCAAATCTGGTGGCCGATTTCCTCCTCCTCCTAGTCCCCGTCGGTAAAAATTTCTTCACCAGTTTCGTCAGCTCGTGGATCCAAGACTTGGGTTTTTTATTCGGTTCCAGCGGCCCCTTCCCTCTAGATTGATACTTGGATTAAGGTTAAGTATGTGGAAATTGATTGAAGAAGATTCACATAGTTCAGAATAGTTGTCATTTTCATAATTGGGATTTGAATTGCCAACCTTTTTTACTTTTTTATGTGCTTATTTCATGAACTTGGTACAATAAGGGGATCCAGACTTAAGGTTTTAGGGAAACCAAATACGACGGATCACTCAAAATATCACCATTCAAGTGATAATAATATCCATAATTCAAACTTTATTACCCCTGGTATGGAGTCAAAGAGGGAAGGAAGTTAAGGCAAGCAAGGCAGTTTTTGATATTTTACAAGCTCCTCTTTTGATATTTGGATTTCAAAATCGCCCACCTTGTAAGGTGGGTGATTTGGTGAAGTATCAATTAATATTTCAAAATATCACTCATCATACGTGAAATATCATTCAAAAAACTTAAGTCTGATTCCTCTTAATTATAATTTTTAGTTGTATGAAGTCATTAGGGATTGATGAGAACAATCTCAAATTCCAAACTTGGAAAATTTTGACACAATATCAAATAATGATGGTTTGAGAGTTTTTTAGATTTTATGTTTTTTAAATTTTTGTCACACTCTCAAATTTTAACATAATCTTTAACTTATATAGCTATATTCTACAAGAAGTCAAAAAAGATTTTATATATTTTTATGTATAAAAATGTTTACATAATTGACCACTCATTCATAAAGTTTATATTCAAACGTAATTTAAATAGTAAGTTAACGTTGATGTCCCTCTGCACTCTCTTTTTTTTTAATTTAAAATATTCAGATTATTCTTTTTTTTTCTTTTTTTTTTCCATGTTTTCTGTAGTATCTAGAGGATTTTAAAGTCCAAGTAGTTGTGGTGTAAGATTTATAGTTTAACATAATTTTACTTAACAATTTGGATGTTGATAAAGTGGAGATTGAATTACATTTCAAAATTGAATGTGGAATACTTCTCCTGATTTAAAGACAAATGATTCATGATCATGACTTTAACTCCATTTGTGTCCATTCAATTTGTAATTTAGAAAAATGTAATTTGTGTTTCTGTATTCAGAATTCTTTAACTTGAATGTGTACATGAAACTGTATTTTTTTTTTTAAAATTTAAGACTTTTCAACAACACCAAGATTACTTATAACTAAATATTTTGGAATTGTACATTATACATATTAAAATAATTGCAAATCAAAAGTTTGTAATGCATACAACATGAACTTGTTTTAGAAGAGTATAATCATATTTTAAATTTAATACTGAAATTCGTAAATTGATCAGTTTCTAAAATAGATATGACAGTATAATTCTTGGATATTTCAAAAATGGAAATATGAAATTGGTATTTAATAATAGTTACAATAGTAAAGAAGAAAGAGGAATATGTATCATTTGTAACAACATTACCTAAAACTTAGAAAAAGTATATTTTATTTTCTGTTTAATTCTATTTTTGTACATTTTGATCAAGGCCATGCCATTGACAATCCGTCCTTATAAAAGACCCATGATTTATGACAAAATCATTGATGAAGTATAGCACTAGAACAATACAATTTGATGAATGCTAGGTATTTACAAAAAAAAAGAAAAAAAAAAAAGAAAAAAGAAAATATGTATAGTTGATAACAAATATAGATTTATTTATTTGTATTTATCTGATAGAACTTGGTCATGGATACACATTATTTTGTCTTTCTATTTATTCCTACATATTTTAATACATTTTTTCACGTTGAATTACAATTTGGATAGAGAATAATGTAAAAATTTCTCCTCTCAAAATTCTGGCAAGTACCAACTGCTTTATTATCCTTCTTTGTTATTTTAAGGATTCTTTTTTTTATCAAGCTATTTTCAAAGTTAAAAAAATAAATGAATTTTACAACTTATTTAAATCAAATCTGAAGAAAAAAAGATATTGTTCTAAAAGTCAGAATTTTCCTACTCTAAGAGCTGAGTCAACTTTGTGGTAAAGGTTATGGATGAGTACGAAATGATAGACAATGCGACACTTGTATTGGCTATTTGTTTTGGGAATTTCCTGTTTTTATAAATATAGATGTGTCCTTCGATATTCTTTTCAAAGGGTTCAATCTATAAGACATGAATATATGCCATCCATGGCAATTACTTTAATTAGACTATTTTGATATATATATTTGCAATATTTCAAAAAATAAAGAATTGTTCTATCTGTTGTTTAATTTTTTCGTGAGTGAAATTTACTTAATTTAAATTATTACACACCGTGTTAAATAAGACTTCTGATGTTTAAAAACAAGATTGTCAACTAATACTACTTGTGAATCCCAAATTTAGGTGTAAAGTAACTTTTTATGCACCTCAAACATGAATTTGTTTTAGATTCTGAAGTATCATTAATTAAGGTTTAAGCCAAACTTGAAAGTCGGCAATATTTGCATTTAACATTACGATCCACGTAGATTGCCACGGATAAACACCAGCATCCCGCTTCGATGGATAAACATCAACATGTGGAAATCCTAATTTTAAGCTTGAGGGCCCTTATCATAAAATCGAAACATAGAAATGGTTGTTTTGAAACTCACGAAGAGGCGCTTGACTCGCCAATTAAGACTGAATCAAAACTAAAATTCCAGATTATGCATGTTAGTTGGAACCCTGACAGCCCTAACAAACCACCTAAAAAGCAACGATGCTTCCAATTCCTGGTGCTCGAAGGCTCAAAGCTCAAATAACTCTAGTTCATCCTGGCTTCTTCGCACGGCGAAGCCACTCGACATAATCCTTTGAAGCGATTCGAGAGGCTTCGTATCGAAGAAACCCAACTATCGTGGAATTCTCGAGGTGGGTTTACAGAATTTCCGAGGTGGGTTTATGGAATTTCCGACGTGGATTTATGGGTTTGCATGCCGTTGAAGACTCGAAGTGTGGGATGGAACCATCCAAACCCTAGAAGCTGCATTAGTGGTTGTTGTCACCCAGGGTTTTAGGGCACCTCCACTCCAGCCATACAATGCGTGGTCAAGTCAAAAAGGACGCTTTGGCTACAACGACAGGAACGGAGAGAGAAACCTCTGCCGTGCACAAATGTCATCACCTCAGATTTTTCTTCCCAGCCAGAGGGATATGGATGAATAACTTACATGGAGCTTGCGAAGAAGGTGACAAGGGCGAAATGGGATCTCAGGAGTGATGCCTTTTGAAGCTCCCATAATGACGAAAGCCCGCTTTCTGGCTCGGGAAGACGATGGATTGGGTGAAGCGATTGGCAATTGTGTCAGCAAAGGTACCAGTGACTTGACGCTCTTGCTTTTTTGTGTGTGTCGAGTGCCTAGTCTTCAAAGCACTACACATCAGAGGTCCTTTTTCCCAGAAATCCTCGCTCGGGACAACCCCACAGCTACTGCCGTTGAGGCGTTAGCGGCCTCGTGAGCTGGGAGGTGCTTCGCAAACCTGCACATTTCAATACATGGGACAAACTGATTCTACCGCCTTAGTAAAGAGCGACGTCTTTCACTTAAACACAGAGTACTTTTGCGAGCAAAACAAGACTTAAAAATGGACGTCTGCAACCATTGAAGCGACTGAATTTTACGGTTCGCTCACGGTTATTATTTTACTTATTTCCCCTTCGAGTATCTTCTCCTTGTCATGAAACTCTTGTGGGTAAATGTCGATTTTATTGGAATGGGAACCAAAGCATGCTTCAACCATCCCTCACCGGACCCCACCCTCTCAAAGCCTGTGAAATGTTACTTGTGTGACTTCGACAACTGTTTTTTTTTCTGCCAGGATTTTTTTTGTTGAATCAACTTACAAATATTCACGGACACGAAGAACATCAAATCATCATGATGTGAACAAGACGCCCTTTGTTGGGTTGAATAATTGTTGGCTATTACAGTTACTATCCTGGCTCCATGTTAATGTGTAGAAAATACCATGAGAATTAAGAGTCGAGTCTGGCTGGCTGCCGACAGAAGCTTCTTCAGACTCGAAAGAAAGGCACTTGTTCAGATATTACGCAACCGTTGCAACGTAAATCTGTGCTCATCCTGGGCACAGCCAAACCGACCTGAAGTCAGAGAATTCTATTAATCAAGGAAGTTCGTTGGGCTGAAAACACACACATATATATACACAAACCATCACAGTGGAATCCTATGGCACCTCCTAGCTGTGGCATGACCTCATTTCTCTTCGTCGGTGGCATCGTACTCAAGGGTCACGGAAGACCTCGGAAGCGCTGCCAATGTCCACAGGAAAATCTCAAGGGTGCGAAGGATTTTCAGTGACCAACCAGCCTGAAACGACTTCCTAAACTTGTACTCCTTGCCAGGTCAAGCACCATGTTATTTGATGCTGCACCTTTCAAAACCAGACAGACTGTCCTGCTCACAGAGCTTGTGTGGTCCCCGAAGGTGAAGTGAAATTTATCTCTTCAGTGAGTGACTTGGAGATGAAATACAGGAGTAGCCAATGAGCTAGAGTTACGGGGTTGTAAGTTGTCTTCCGATATAAACAACCAAAAGCCTCAGTCAGTCACTGGTTGGTGTTGGGAGGAAGTGTGGCGGATCCTGGTTTGGTGATTGCTAAGCCTGTTCATGTGCTTCCAGGACTTTAGTCCGGCCACTGAGTTCATTCTCACATTCAAAGAGATACCTTCCAGGTGATCAGTGGTAATTTAATTGTTCTCACAGACTCGGAACTTGTCCATTCTAATTTCTTCTCTATTTTCTTGAGGGGATGGCAATAAGTTCCCAATCCGTTCTTTCACGTGACTTGCAAGTGCTTAATTTGACAAATTATAACGCACAATCAATCAATCAATGTTTGTGCTTCTAGCTTGACTCCCATTTCAATTTTTCATCTGTACCCTAGTACATTCCAATGTCCTGTTTACATGCATATAGAGTTTATGTATGCACATCAAATGTTTCAGAATACATGCCAAATGCCATAGTTCTTTTTATCTAACCAATCAATGTGATAGTTGGTTGAAGAGGATGCCATTGCCATGGCAACCAATGCAATAGCAACAATCAATAAGATTGTTCAACAACAACAAATCTTATAGTAGCAATAGAACAACTAACAAATGTTGTATAAAATGCAATAATAAAGGGTGGTTGTATCAAACTATGATGATGTGAAACAACACTTTTTCAATAGTAGCATCAAAAAGAGATCAACTCCAATAGAAATCAAAACTGGTAGTAGTTGAATAGTTCAACAACAAGGTGAAGTTCTAGCAACAACAAGACATCAATAGGTTATTAGAGAGTTTTTTATCCAACAATTTCATCTATAAATGTCATTTAGTTTTATTATTCATCCAAATATTTTCATCTATGATATTTATTCATCTATGGCTTTGATACCATATTATACGATAGAGACATTCATTTGTATTGCAATCACAAATATGCTGAAATAAGAAAGAGGCGACACTTTTTAGAATTTCTATTATATACTACTGCAATCATAAAATCTATTTGTTTAATTGATTGGAATGAAGAAATGAAAAGAGATCATAGAAGAAGTGGTACAATTTATACTTCTTAAGAAAGAAATACTAGAAAATGAAAAGATTAATTCTTTATTATTTACTTTAGTAGTGAATGGAAGAGAGAAACAAGTCTTGAAGAAGCACTATCTAAGACAAAAGCAAAAGTCCAAAACTAATGAGTCCAAAAACAATTATAGGATGTATAAACAAAATGGACATTGGCGAGGTGATGTAAAGTATTTTATAATAAACAATGGTAGTACACTAAGTGTTAGTGTTGTTGTTTTTTCAACTTAAGAGATATCATATAAGTTACAAGCAACAATTGCATTATTGTTTCAATTATGTTATTGTGTTTGTATTGACAACATAACATATATATGCACTTAAAGAGACATGAATAAGCTTCTCAACTTGAATGAAAATACGACCATCCAACTTCAAGGCTATAATGGTGGCATTAACAAATCACAAAGTTCATATAAGATGTACCTCATAATTTTGGACCCTAAGGAAAAATACATTCTTGTAGTTGTGAAGGATGTATTTTGATTTCTAGGAGTATGTAATACAATCTTATTAGCCACAAACTTGTGCAAAAAAGGTTGTAAGTTTAGCTTAGATGACAATGGAATAGATTGGATTCTTTTTACAAGTGCCTCACTCATTTAATGTATACTTAATAATAAAACTTATCTTATACTTTGTGAAATTGAAGAAGTTTTTACATTTGCTAGTTCATCTATCTTAGATTGTGTGTTCATTACATGGTATCAAATATTAGAACATGCTTCAATGCATACAATACAGGCATCAAAACAAATGAATAGTGTTGAAAGTTTAAATATTAAGGATAAAAAGAATAAATTATCTATATGTAAATTATGCATTGTTGTTAAGGCCAATATGCAACCTATTTGGATAAGCATAAGCATGCAAATGGTATTTTAAATATAATAGTGTTTCATCTTGATTATTTTGATACAACTAGTTTTGGTGGTGCCGAATGATTTGTTGTGTGGATTTATAAATTCTTTGATTATTTTAGCCTTCTATTTCTTTAGACTAAAGACCATGTACATGATGCTTATAAGACTTAAGAATCATAGGCACAAAAGAGAATTAAGAAAAATGATAGAAACTTTTTTTTATTAATCAAGGTAACAAGTTCTTGAATTATAAGCTTGATTTTTACTTCAAGATTGAAGGCATTTGGTACATGATTACTCTTATGTATATATATGAGATTATTGACATGATAGGATATATGATGTAGATTATTTTTGAAGGAGTATAAACATTCTTTAGTATAATATATCAAAAATAAAATATTAAAAGCTTAATACAAATTCAAAAAAAGGTATTTTTATTAGATGTTTAGATGTAAAAAAGAGATATGAGATTTTTCCACATAATAAAAAAAAGATAATTCTTAATTGAAATGTAATTTTTCTTGAGAACAAGGATGGGTTGCTTGGTGAGCCATTGACTCTTAAAGAAAAGAATACAAAAGATGGAGATTATAAAAAAAAAAATGTTTAGTTTGCTTAATTTCAAAATTTAAGTAGATTAGAAATATCCAAATTTCAAGCTTTAGAATCACATATATATGATGGAATTGGTTGAGAAATGGTTGACAATAAGATAAGTTCTATACTAAAAGAAATAATAGAATTCTATCTACCAAAAGTGGAGGCAATCATTTAAGCTCTATTACCAAGATGTTATATAAGTGGTATTGATTCAACAAACATTATAAGTGGTAGTAGGATGCATTGCACATCTTGAAAAAATAACAATAATTTTTTTTAAGGAGATTATAACTTGCTACTTGAAATAGTAGATATTATTTATGTTGATAAATATATAGAACTAGAAACCATTAAATAAGCCAATAGCTTATCTCTTTATAAGAAATAGAGTAATGCCAACTTTGATATCCTTGTAAAATACAAAGATAAATTGTAAGAGTGTTACAAGATGTAAGACCTCAATGAACATAGTTATTTTTTTTGCATTGATTTTTTTAAAAATAAGAAGAATGGTACTATTAGTCTAAACCAAACTAAATATATTTTTTATAAGTTTGAAGAATTTGGAATGAAAAACATAAAGACAATTGCAACAACAATGATATAAGGTCATCTTATTAAGTGTGAGAATGGCAATTCTTTTAATTTAGAAGATGTAAATCTTCATAAAAAAGCTTTAGCTTTGTTATTGTATTTTATAAATGGTACAAGGTACAACATTGCATTTTCTTGTAAACACTTTGTTTAATATATGGCTTACCTATGTATTTGGCATTGGCAAGGAATTATACAAATGTTTTATTACTTGCAAGAAACAAAAAGTTTTGGTATTGCAATATAGAGGTAAAGAAATAAGTTTGCAACTTCTAGACTATAGTAATGGAGATGGAGTAGGTTGTATGAAGACTTGCCATCCAATGGATGGTTATGTATTTATGTTAGGTGGAACAACTATTACTTGGTCAAGCAAGAAGTAATTATTAATCCTTGTTTCATCAATAGAGGTAGAGTATACAACTTTGGCCACTGCAGCAATTAAAACTTTGTAACTTTGTAAAATATTTAAGGATTATGACATTTTCAAATAAGAGAAGATCCTCATTTATAAAGATAATTAGAACGCTATTGCTACTACTATAAATCCAACACACTATAGTTGTACAAAGCATTGGAATAAAAAACATCATTTCATCAAGCAATGTATAGAGAAATGATAGATTAGATTGGAGTATTGTCACATAAAGCAGATGCAACAATCATCTTTACAAAACCTCTTCCTAAAGATAAGTTTATAGTTTTTAGAAATATATTAGACCTTCTTTCAATAGAAAACTAAGTCCCACTAGTGGAAGAGAAGTGTTGAATAGTATGATTTGTATAATAATAGAAATATATAATAGAAATTCCACAAAGTGCTGCCACTCCCTTGTTCTGGTGCCTTTATATTTGCAAAGCAAATGAATGTCTCTGTTTTGTTACAAATGCAAAAGTTGCTCTATCAACTGAGGTGCGGTTGCAGGTCAGTACTTGGATCTTGTATCAAACTTACGTTAATCTGATCATGATCAACACTGACAGCTCCTTTGAACTCGATGCCCACGATGCCCTAAATCCTGGATTCACCACCTGGACATCGAGAGTATGCATAAGATGTGGTTCTATGAGAAATAGACTTCTACTTGTGCTTCAATCTGAATATTGCAAGATGCACAGAAATGAAGTCGAGCCATTCAAATTCCTTGACAACACTACACATGGTGACAGGGACTTGGTCGAACTGGTGCCCAGATTATCTTGTTTTCCTGCTGCCCTCAATAATGTTGCTGTAATTAATCAAACCCAACGCTATTAGATTTGAAAGGGAAGCATGCACATTGAACAGTATAACAACTGAAGATAAGTGCAAGATTGTAATAAGTGTAGACAGATGATGGCAAGGGCAGTGGTATTTTTTACATCCATTTTATTTGGGTCCTAGCGCCATAAAATCTCCTCAACCTTCGACGCTGCATCGAAATCTCGTGTACCAATGCTTAGGGAACTGAACTCTTTCTGGATTATTAACAGAGGTAGCAATACCCTGTTAACACTCTCAGTCTTTTAGAGACATGTGCTCCTTTGATCATCACTTGCATCGATCGACGCATGATGAGTGGACGGCTGAGGAGTAACAGAAGTTCTCCGTCAAAAAAGTAAATTAGCGCGCAGCTATTTTTCTATGCAATTGAAACTAGCATCATTCCGACCACAAACTGCATGGAGTAATCTAGCAGCAGCAGTTTTCATTCCAGTAGTTGACACGTTCAGTACTAGAAAACACAGTGTAATTTCAATGCGATAGAAAGAAAAAAGTTTGATATGCACACCTACCCAATTGACAAGAGATCACTCCAAGACCTCTTTCGCAGAATTCCATCCGCCTAAATCCACGAACAGAGACCACCAATCGAGGATGCTGGACTCAATGGCTGGTGTTTGCGGACCGCGAGAAATAACAACTTCAATAAAACATGAAGCGCATGAAATATAAAGTTGCTGGTGTGCAGAATTAGGTCTTCGGCGACACAGTCTAGGTTTATGATGGTTCCTTCGAGAGACTAAACCTCTTCCCCTCTGTTTGACTGATATTCTCATCCGGTGAAGAGATGCGTGGTGAATCCAAGTTTATCTTCTGTTTTTCCTCTAACTGACCCAGCAACTTCAGTATGAATTGAGCATCCAACATACATTCTGCAATGATAAAGCTCCAAACTAATGACTTTGATCGAAAAAACGGCGTTCTTCTGCAGTACCTTGAGCATGTATCTATCACAAACCCTGTAGTTTAAAAGATCCGTGTGAAAAACGACAATGTACTGGCAACTCAAGCCTGTCAACGGAAGCTGACATGCTTCGTGTGAGACCTAATTGTGAGGACATTCCTTGGGATCAAACCAGTACCGAGATCCGAACCTGAAGCAAATGTTGTACTCACTCAATCAGCATTAGAATCAACATCACAGCAACCAGAAATATAAGACTCAGGAACTGCATTCATTCGTGAAGACCTGTATCGCAGATTCCCACATCCACGACGCATAGATTCCCTCTTTCACGTTGTAAACAACATATGAACCAGCATCGGAGCAAGCTCACTTATCACCCACCTCACCATTAGATACATTATGCAGAAAGTCTGCTCACTGTACAAATATTTTGTATTTCCAAATACAGCCTCCAAGGTTGTATTCACAAAATCAGAAGCTGAGCCAATATTCTGAAAGCAGAATGAAGCTTCGATAGAATATTCGACGGACAGGGAGTTTACTTTTGTATACCTCCCATTGAATTTCTGCTCTTGTATCGTTCTTTCTCTGGTTTTCTAAAGCATGTTTGGTTTTCCAGCCAAAGAATACAACAGCCGCCATGATCATTGTTTTTTGCAAACTTCAGAATGAACAGAGTCGAAATCTTTTTTTATAAGACTCCACGGCGTGCACGACTAATGTCATATGACATCTCGCTCTCTCTCTCTCTCTCTCTCTCTCTCTTTCTATATATATATATATATATATATACATACATACATATTGCGTGTTGTACACGAAGCTTCAAATTCGTTGACGATGACCTTCAGAAATCAAGAGCACTTGATATGTTTTATGTAGGTGGGGTTCGTGATGCCCAATGGATATGGTGAACCTCGGTAATCTCTTTCGACATAACTCGGAGGATAGCTCTGGCTTGGTTTGTAGCCGCTGTACCCGTACCTGTATCGATGGTCATGCTGGGGTCCGTATTCGCTTGATTCATAGTCATGGTATCGGTATCTATTCTCTGGCTCGGATTGATAGCCATTGTTTAAATGCCTGTACCTGGAGTCGGGTTTATAATTGAGTCTGTTGTTGCTTGTTTGCGTTGATTGGTACCCAGGCACGTAGTAGCTGCTATGTCGGCGGTCGGAGATGTTGTCATATGAGCTGGACTGGACGAAGCTAGAGTTATAGCGAGGACTGCCAGTCACTTCAAATATTGGCAGATGGTTGCCTGTGCGGTTGTGGATGTGGCCGCGGCTGTTGTCGAAGAAATACCCCTGGCTGTGTTTGTGATGCTTGCGGTGTTTGCTGTGATTATCGTGGTAGAACGTGAACGAATCGGACGACACTATGTCCGCTCTTTTATCCACCTTCCTCGTCTTCTTCAACACATCATGTTTGTCCACATAGCCGTAGACCACAACTTTTGAACGTGTTTGGTCTGTGAAAATCTCTTCCACACCTATGTCAACAAAATTGCATTTCTGCGTGAGCATGATCATTACATGTCTCAACTTGCAAACAGAGCAAAGCTGAAGTAAAAAAAGAATCAGCGGTGAAACAATAAACCAAGGCGCTCACCGTACGCTTCACTGATTTCTTCCCGAACTTTTTCCTCACACTTGTTGCAGCACATAACCGCCCTCAATTCTGTCCTCTGCATGACCACCAACTAAAGTGTTATGGATTTGCAAGTCGACCGAAGATTCTATTCCCATCTCGGACAATCATCCCCTCCACCGAGATAAAACAAGTTTTTCCACCGGAATCATGGGTAAGAGAATCTCCAGTCATAAGGCCAAATTCGTAGAGGAATTGAAAACTCACCCTAGAAGATGAGAAGCATGGGGATAAAAGGGTTTACCGGAGAATTCCCTGCATCTCTGTAAGGAAGAGGGTGCTCGTTCATCCACCAAGGCTCACTGCGCGCTAAAAAGACCTGTGCAATGTTTTTTGAAAAAAGGTCGTCTTATGAAAACCTCTGGCAGCTTGAAGATCAGATCATGTGGCACAAAGGAGAATAAGCAAACTCAACATATCCTTTCGGAAGAGGAATTACTGTCCAGTTCTACTGTCACGTGAACCAATCTACGACTCGAGTGAAAGTCATCAAAGCTACAAACGTGATTGAGTCCATACATCATTGAGGCTCATCGCTGCTACTCCAACCGTCCTGAACACAGCAACACTGTTTCCCAACGTAACCGCCAAGATGTCCAATGCAAGATCTGCTTTCAATATTTAAGGCCAGACGACAAGATAGTCTACTATCAACAGCGATGAGGAGCTGCTGCACCGGATATCGAATCACAACCAGCGTTGCAATTGGAATGAGAAAGAGACCACGACACTTAGACACTGAGACACCGAGCTAGGTGAAAAGATGAGGAACCAGGATGTGTGCTGAACATTGAAGAGACTGAGACTGAGAAGCTAGGGAATGAAGTGGTGAATGAAGAAACTCGAGAAAATTTATAACAGACGAGCAGTTCCATTATCACTGCAGACTAGCGACGCCACCCACAATGAAACCACCCATTTCCTGCTTTTCCATTCCAGGTCGTTGCCGTCATTTTCTGAGAATGGATCTCAACTGATCAGTTTACCATTTTTTTCTTAAAAAAATGATGGTTAAGGGATGCGATCGGCAGCTAGGGTGCGGGTGCTGGGGAGCTTCCGATCTGTCTGCAGTAATAGCAGAACTTTGATAGGCAGCTTCCGCCAACTCTTTCGGAGATCATGCTCCGATTCCGAATCAGAACCAGAAAGGTGCTTGATCTTCACCGGCAAAGGCGATGTGCCAACTATCCCACATCGATCGTCGTCACGAGAGCTCATGGGATGTACAAAGTCTGCTCCGAAACATAATTTCTCAGCTGCCAGGTTACTCTGTCAACGTCGACATCAAGCTCTGTAATAAAGCGCCTTTCACCTTCTTCCTACTCCCATCGCTGCCCTTGCCTTGTTGCCTTTTAGCTTTTTCTCAATCGAATACATATATATACTTATATATGTATATACACTTTATTTTTAATGTGCATAACAATATTGTAAATATTCTTAGCTATTATAGGATGTTTGAATTGTTGTCTTAGTAATACTTTTTGATTGTGGATTTCAAATTCAAGTTGTTGTGACAATATTATAAAATGGTTTAATCATAACAAGATTATAAAAAATAAAAGTGTTTGTCGAAATTGGCACAGTATAATCTATTATTTTTGAAGTGGTGTTGTGCTATTTGAAAAAAAATCTACTTTATATCATTACAAACTTTGTTTTTCTATTGATTTGGTTTGTATTGTCATACTATCAACAAGTCATTTTCACGTTTGAGCATACAAATAAACAAATTTTTACAACCTTTTTTGTTGTTTTAAAAATATTATTGTAGTCATGATTATTCTTATAATTTAAATATTTATAAATATTTATAAGAAAAAAAAATATTTATATATTACTTCTTAAAATTTATTAAATGTTTTGAAGGTTTTTGAAAAAAATTTAAAAATTAAGATGATCTATACTGATGAAAAGATAGAATAATATATAGACTCTGGCCTAATCAATAACCAATTGGATTTTTTATTATTATTATTTATTTATTTTTGAGATACTATGAATAGATAAATAAATTATGCCACTTGTTATTAGAATTTATGCCATCAAAAATTTAAATAGAATAATAATAAATATAATAAATTATAATTGGTAATATTTTTAGTGTAAATAAGAATTTTACTATGTGTATACAAAGGTGCTTGATATAAAGGTGTCCACTTGGTAAAAGGGGCCTTATTTTTGTACGTATGTATATATAGATATATATATATATATATATATACACACACACAGATTAATCATCAAAAATTTAAATATCACAAAAATTTACTCAATTTTAAAATTACAACTTCAAAAATACGTGTAAAAATAACAAATTTTGCCCGGGGTAACATATTATCACATTTGATTTAATTTTCAGAAGTTCCATTCGTTCCTCCCTTTCCTTTTCCTTCTAGTTACTTTTCTTTTTCGCTCGCTTAGCTATCCTTTTTCTTTTCATGTCGCTTTTTTCTCTTACGAATTTGCAATGGAGTGGGTCAAACAAGGCTGACGTCATGTCTGTCGTAGATGACATCACAACCCCGGGCAGCATGTGGGAAAATTTCTCCTACCCCACAGACCAAATGTTTTCCTTCTGCCCGAGTTTGGTTGGCCTGGTCAGTTCAAAATCGCCCACAATGAGTTCCTGCTTAACTTTCCGGGCATCTCACCAAATCTTTTTTCACAACCTGCCCTCTGGATCTTCCCTGTGCATTTCACGAAGCTGCCCGCGTCCAAAAAGTTTTGGATGGAGCTTGAGTCCAAAAAAGATAAAAAACAAAACAAAACAAAATTCCATGGCACGTTTGTATCTATGGTACACACTATATTTATATACACACTAAATTTTATATATTTTATTAAATATTATAATTGCAACCAAAAAATTGGTAGTACGTTTGCACTATTGTTTCTATAAATGGAATGATATTAAATGTGACAAATAATAATGTCTTTGATAGAATTGATTTATCCATTTCAAAAGAGATAATTTGTTTGAAAGATGTGCTAAAAGTATTTTTCATAATATGTCCTTGTAAAATAATGGGTTGCAAATCAATTGAATTTGGTAGCACTAAAAAAATCGGGTAGCATTATTGTCCTCATTTATGGTAGTTCTAGGGATTGTAGTTCATGTTTAATCTTTAAAGGTATTAGAAAATGAGGTATAATATAAAATTTCAAATATCAAACATATTCATTAGTGATAATATTTGGGCATTGTTTGAACCCTTTCAAGCCAAAACCTATTATTGTTGTGATAATTATCAAGAGCACATATGTTGTTATTTTGAATCATTTCAAGTTACTGATTATATAAATAATAATTCTTAGAAAATAAGAAAATAAAATAAAAATAAAAACATAATATTAGTTATGTGAGAACATGAGAACTTAATTGTTCTTTCAAGTCCTGCTTTTTATGATTTCTATTCTTTCTTATTACACTTTGTTTATATAAAAGAAAACAATCCATTTTGTACAACTGCTTAATCATTTATTTTTAAAATAAGGACAGCTTGTCATATTTATATATATAGACATAAAAAGACATGTTTTACATGAAGTCCAAACCTCGTTCAAACTTTATAAAACTCAGTTAACATTTTCTCCCTTTGGAAACATCTCATGTAAACTTAAACGGATAAAATCAAAAGTAAAAAAATACAGTTTCTGACTGATATGAGAACTCGTTTTTATCCTTTATTTTTCTCTTTATTGATTTTCCTGACATCAAACCCATTCTTCCATCTTTTACAGGTTAACTTTCAACAACCCACTTGTAGAAAACGAAAGAAAAAACACTGTAAACACTGCACACACAGACTCAACTGCAAGTAGTTAACAGTGGTTAAGAATCCTTCAAACTAGAACATCTTCTCATCTACATTACAAGTTACCAAAATCATAGAAAATGGAGTGAATATCCACGGCATGTAGTGCTGATTGTGCTCATCTCACCCACAATGCCTGGAGAATCTGGAGGATCCGGCAGGTAAAGAAGGAGATTTCGGAGTGTGTGTAAATGTCATGTCTAGAAGCTGGTTTCGAATGCTCCGTGCGGACTCTGGGGTCTCACAAATCCTGCAGACTGAGAATGGTTCCGAGATGTGGATTGACGTTGCTGTCTGTGTCATCGTCATCTTCTCTGTGTTGCATGGACGGTAGCGAGCTTGGTTGTGCCGTGAATGATTTCGTGGCTACTTTACACATTAGTAGTCAACTTGTAACTAATCCGATGAAGATCATGGATATGAGTACATGTATATATATATATATATATATATAAACACCATGGACGGGCAAGTTGAGGCTAGATCCAAAGCTAAAGTCTGTACATCACGTGCTGAAAACTTTCCGTGAAGGTCATGTACTCTACACACGTTCACGCATGTAGCCTACCAACTTACCACCGTCCTTTTGCTCAAAAAGCTGCTGGATTCCTCATCCCATGACTGGTAAGTTTTTAACGGCACCAGTCGTTGTTCTACACTTGCAGGAAACAACCTTGCGGGCCGTTTGAAACTCGGCTTCCAAGATTCTGAGTCCAATAGCCTGAAGTATGTTGACAAGTCGTTTGAAATTGTGGCAAGAGAAGGTCCTCCACTGACACATTCCAGATTACGTTTCCGAATGAAGTTTAGCACAATTGGTGAAAGGTTTTTGTAATGCACAAAGTTGATAACTAGACAATCTGTAGTGGTTTTAGGGTGGTTTAATTGACGGGTCAAGACCATTGCTAATACCACATCATCTCTGCAGTGAACAATTGCTGACCAAAGAGCCTCAAAAACATCAGTGGAGAAAAAGAAATGAAGATTCAGCGGTACTCATAGCTCTCTCGCTCTGACATCGACAAGAAGATTATACCTATTAAGGTCTGCTGATGAGAATAGTCAATCGAGTAAAAGCAAGTCGCATCTGCAATCACAGCGAAATTCTTATTCTTATTCAGCGCACGAGCTCTAGCCAGGATGCATTGAAGTTCCTTGCAAGACATGCAAATTTTTTGCAATGGTCCGTCCAACCTCAGTTCCAAATCCAGTCGGTATTCATACTTGGCACCATACCAACATGAAGTGCAGCAGCAGCAGCACAGCGTAAGCAATTAGCTAAAGGGACAGTCTCATGAACGACGTTGAAAATTCATTTTCGAAGACGAAGCTTTTGTCTTTGATTGTGGTCAAATCTGAGTAGAAACACGCAGCGAACCAAGTTGTATATACATCGAAAAATCTCATCCTCATATATTGTTGCTTCATAGAATGGCCGTAAGCTCTTCATGGTTCAAACTAACCATCATTCTTCGCAATCTTCATTCAGTCCCACATGGATGCATCTCTGCATTTTCTCAAATCCATAATCGCTCAGCTACTAAATGCATTCTAGTGATCTTCTGATAGGACACCATGACTCTGATTATCTGTGGCGTTTGCAAGCGTTAAAGTTCAAGGAATCTTGTGTCCACAAACACTAGAAGTAAACCTCAAAATTTTGTAAAGGTGAGTATTGAAAGTAATTCTGCCAACTTCCTCATCTGGGTTCAAATTGTTTGTGGAGGAAACGGCGTTGTTCTTGTGTTTGTCTGCCTTCATGGAATAGTCTAGATGCATTCACAAAATATGACAACAAAATCACAAGTCCATAGGTGATTGATGTTGTTGCTTTTATTAGTTATGGGTTTTATTCATGGTCGAAATTTCCATTCGAATGTATAAACACATTTTTTTTAAACATATCATGGAGTAGATTTCATTTTATATTATCATAGACTTTGTTCATTTAAAAGAAAAATCGTTTATATTTTGAGAAGATTTTAGTTTTATTTTTTTTAGTATGAAAGCATCTTGTTCCTTTTTTTTTTTTTTTTTTTTTTTTCTTTTCTATTATGATATTTGAAAAAAAAATATTAATTTATTATTGATTGTTTGTACAATGAGTTTTTATAATTGGTTAATCTTGAATTCTGAATTTGAGTCAAACTATTTGGAATCTTCAATAAGATTATGAGAAGTTCTTTGAGCACATTTATTTTTGATTACTATAGATTTTGGAGATTGCTGAAGTTGAATGTCAACTAAAAGAAAAAAATACTAAATATTGAAAAAAGATGTAAAAGAGTATCAAATAAAGATTATCTTTTTATATATATATATTAATAGCAAAGATAGTAACTTTAAAAATTATATAATAATTAGAGTATGATTGGTGTCTTTCATTTTATATCACATACTTTAATGTGATTAAAGAAGTTTGTATATCATAA
Source organism: Physcomitrium patens (assembly GCF_059467195.1). NCBI lineage: Eukaryota > Viridiplantae > Streptophyta > Bryopsida > Funariales > Funariaceae > Physcomitrium > Physcomitrium patens. Next base: position 18,024,317 of record NC_143414.1, on the reverse strand, counting down.
AAATGTGTAAATAACTCAGAATGCAATTGATTAAAGATTCAAAAGAGTAAAAAATATTTTAAAATTTAAAATTTTTATTAAAAAAATAATTATAATATGTTGGAACTAAATAAAAACAGACCTTATAAAAGTATTTATTTTTATAAAAGTTATATTTTAAAAAATAAATTGACATATTAACTTTGATTATAAGATATAATTTTGATTATATATATATATAATTTAAATTATTATAGATTAATTTATATCTATATATATATTTTTTATTAAAAAATAAAAAACAAAGTATTTTGATATTTTATATTAGATAAATTCATTTACATGTATAGATTAATTATCTACAGTACATTTTTTTAAAATACTGCTTAACATCTTAATTTATTATATGCAGTTAAGACAGTTTTTGAAAGATTAAACTAACCATAAATAAAAACCAAGAAGTTGTGATACGTTTTTGAATAATCTTCATTCCAATGTTTGTACCAATATAAAGAAGTAGTTTTGATTCTTTGTTATGATATGTGAATTGACACATAATATTATTTTAGACAAGATAAAAAATTAAAGATTTATTTAATAGGTGGCAATTTTCGCCTAATATCTTTATATAAAAAACTCAACAGTTTTTTTAAAATTTTGTATGCAAGCTTTATAAAGATTATAAAGCTTCATGGTTTTATTTTTAATTTTGTAAAATTGTATTCTTAACAAGTAATAACATTATGTTTATTATATTTCAAAAGTAAAATTAATTAGCTATAATATTAGCAAAAATATTTTTATTGAGGATATGATTATGGAAATCTTTATATATATATATATATATATATATATATATTATTATTATTAAAAAGAAAAAAAGAAAAAAATGGATAAAGTGACAAGAAAAAAATGAAATAGAGTAGCTGTTATTAGCTGTTATAGCTGTTATAAAGGAACTTAAGAGTCTTTAATATAAGTTGAAACATGAAAAATACAATAATAAGATTAAAGATGGCTTCAATCTTATTTTCATTTTGAAAATTAAAAGAATCATGTTGAAAATTTTTAAACACCATTAAATGCATGAAAAAAGCTTTAAAGTTATAAGATGCTTTTATAGTGGCTTTTCAAAGATATGTAATAATATTGCATATTTAAAAGAATTTAAAAATCTAATTTGGATTTAAAGTTTTTTTTAAAGAAGATAATATCTATCTAATATGTTTTTACATACTTTTTTTTCTTTTTATCTCCTCATATTTACTTAAGTAATATAAGTATATATTATATTTATTTGATATTCTTGTTTTTCTTAACTTAAAAAGCATTCAAATTTTGAACAAGTTATAATGAGTTGCAAATACTATTTAAATAAATAAAAATAGAAGCAAATAGAAGCATATATAATCGTATTGGAAAGATAATATCTTTATTAAAAAGCCTTCATAAGGTTTTCTAAATACATATTAGATTTTTAGATTTTTATAGATATGTCATGTAGCTATTAAAACTTGTTCTACAAGATTTCCATTTTTAAGAAGTTATGTTAGAAACAACCTACAATTTGGCACATAGGCTATAAGCTTTGAAAACCCTATGCGGCTTCTGTAAGACTTTTTTTGTAGTTGGTGCATATAGAAATAAGATTGAGACTATCCTTAGTCTTGTCAACATCTTTTTTTATATTTTAGTCTTGGTTCAAGATTTTGTAGGTTCTTTGTAATTAACAATAATCAAATAATTTCTTTCTATCATATATCTATTTTTTAATTTACTACTTTTTAGTAGTAGTACTACAATGTATTATATCTTTGGAATTTTATCTTGATTTATTTCTTTAATAGTTTGATAAGACTTCTAATTTCTTATAGATCTTTTTTAATTTAGATAGAATAAGCATAAAAAAGAACTTCATGTCTTTTTACTTCTTTACAAAGGAAATTGGATTTTTTTAGTATATTTAAGTTAATTTGGTGATGAGTTTAATCTAATTGTTATACAAAATTATTATGTTAATCAAGTTATTTATGTTATACATTTTTATTCAACAATTTTAGTACTTAAGTATTCATAGATTTTTTTGTTGTATGCTCTTGTTTAACAACTTAATCACTTGACTAGTATTATGTAATATATTACATATTTATTTTGATCAACTTAATCATACAATTAGTATTTATTTACATTAAAAAAAAATAAGAAAAAAATTGGACAATATATTATGATATAGAAATACTTCTCCGATCTGGGGGTTCTTCTGTTTTCCCTTGTGTGTTAGATGATGTGTCTGAGGACGAGGTTGTTGGTAGTGATTCGATAAGATCCCATAAGTCCTCCTTCGAGAAGGTGCTTTTGAGAGAATGTTGATGGTCTTGGTTTGAACACTTGCGAAGAACTTTGGATTGATCCTATACTCTGCCGGAAATGAATCGTGGAATTCAGTCGTGAGGTGGTGTTTTGAGCATCCAAGATTCTTGGTAATACAGAGGTTGTCATTTCGACGAATGCTTGGATGTTGCTGCCGATTCCTCATGCTGGCGATTGAGAGCTTCGAAGAATGTGTATGGACGCAGAATTGAATTGGCGCTGACGTGAGTTTTGACAACGGTGTGCAGGGTTGTGCATGGGCCACTTACCAGGTGTCGATCATATGGCTATGTACCTCAGAAGTATGCCAGTGTTTACTACTCGCAACGCGCATGTGAGGGTGGTCTCATCATCTCCAAGGCAACCGTTGTATCCGAGACTGCGATAGGATACCACCTCGTCCCAGGCATCTGGAGTCGAGAGAAAATCGATGCTTGGAAGCCCATTGTGCAAGGGGTACATGACAAGGGCGGCATCTTCTTCTGCCAACTACGGCACTGTGGCCGCTTCTCTCACACTTGTAAGCCTCCGGTGCCTGCCACGGCTATCACAAACTGGTAGTAAACGAAAAATTTGATGACGCGTGTAGAAAAGAGATCTGTAAAAAGGTGTAGATGATCAAATTAGTTGACATTTTTGAGCGATGCTCCATGCAGCTTACCAACCGAACGGTGCACCTCCTCCTTCCTCCACCAACCAGCGAATCAAAAACTATGGAAAAACGTACCTTGGAGACGGAGGACTGGCTGACCTCTCAGAGCCGCAAGCAATCGACACTCATGAGGTTCTTCTCTTTGTTGAAGATTTCGCTTAAGCTGCTCGAAATGCCATTGAAGCAGGTCCATTGTGGTGCACCTTTCAGTTCTACCATGACATTTCCAGCCCAATAGTTCAGATAAATTCGTCAAGAATCTCGGGGAATGAGTCATGGATCTCTGAGTGGATGTCATGACTGTTGAACTTCACGCGGAACTCCAATCGGTTGCTCCTCCAGGTTTCGATGGCGTCGAGCTTCACGAAGCCAACGGCTACTTAATCGAACAGTTTCTGAGAGACGGCGCCAACGACAGAACAGGCGAGTATGGCGGGACCGTGGAGAACCATTGCCGCTTTCTGCTCGACACCGTGGGCGCTGTCCGAAGGGCGATAGGGTCAGACCGGGGGGGAGTCCGAATCTCTCCCTTCACAGACATACTGGAAGTGACTAATTCCAACTCCGGCGACCTCGCAGTCCACATCGCCAAAGCTCTGAACCATCACAAGGTTTTGTACCTCCACGTGATCGAGCGGAGGCTGGAACCTTATGGAGAGGCTCCGACCGAGGACGTGATGTTGCTAATCCGGAAAGCTTTTAATGGACCGTTCATTGCTGGGGGCGGATTCACCCGGGCAACGAGAAACGACGCCATCGCTAGCGGGAGAGCAGACCCTATCGTGTAGGGGCAGGCTGTATCTATCCAACCCAGATCTATCGAAACGGTTTGTGTGGAACGCCCCTCTGAATAAGTACGATCGAAGCACTTTTTACACGCAGGACCCCGTTGTTGGCTACACAGATTATCCGTTCCTCGACGATTTTGCGAACACTCAATCGTCATGGTCAATCGTCGATCGTCAATGCAAAGTCGAAGTGGAGTTGTGGGACTCTTTCAGTCATCTTTTTCTGTTTTTTAAGTATTATTGTTTTCAATGCACCCAAGTGCATGTCGATGCTCAACCCCATTCGTCTTGGTATGTCGGAAGACATTCTAGCAACACTGTGTGATGCTAATGCTAGGTCACAATGCCGATTGGTATTTAGCACTATCATTAGCAGTTAGATTGATAGTTTAGTGAGCATTTTCTCTCGGCAGAACGTGTGCATGATACGTAATGTTTTGTACAGCACTATTTTCAGATGCAAGTTAGATAGAACAGCTCTAGACAAGTTTGAACAATCTTTAGCACTGTAATGACAACCTCGTGATTATCATCCTGACTGAATGAGACAAATAAGAAGTTAAAAATTACATATCACCCAAAAAAAACATTTGATACTAATTTAAAATACAATAATCATATTCAATACATAAGTGTAAAGTTCATAATTCAATTAGAAATGGAAGTTAAACATTCATTAACACTCATTCAATGACGAGCTAAATTGGAATAATAAAATGCCCCATGGAATGATGGAATTGATTGTTGAAAAAATGAGACACAATTAGTTGTGAAAAAAATTAAAGGCATATGACTCTCTTCTTTATGATGGTAATATACAAATCCAACACAATGAGATACTCCATCACAAAACATTATTAATTTTGCAACTACAAAAAGGACTAACAGCACTTTAGTTACTTCAGACCTTTTTGCAATTATGAGTGTTTATAACATCCAAAAGGTTCAAAGTGCCAAGAATATTATTAATGTAGTAAGGCAAAGGTTTTGCACAGCTCTCTCCAATTGCCTTGAAATCTACAAAATGGATTAAAGCATCAAATTTACAAGAATGAAGAAAACTTGGTTATGATTTGGTAGTGATTCATAAGCCAAATTCATAAAACAATTCATCACTAATCATGTATGTCCACATGCAATGGAAATATGAAAATCCAAGATGTTAACAAAACTATTTTAACCATGAGTAATTTTGCAACATATCACTATAGGTCAAAAAGAGCTTGCATATTAGAAAAAAAACATAGTTGATTTAAAAAAAATTCAATCAAGCAAGAAATTTTATTCCTTCTAGCTAAAAGCCACTTGATATTACAACAACAATTTGGATGGGATCTAGTAGGTCTTTGAATTTTATTATATAGCATCTTGCTCAATTCATACAATTATCAACTATTACATGGCACCATCGCTTCTAAAGCAAGTGTGTTTTCTTTTCAAAAATATTAGCAAGGGCCTTCTCAAAAAACACCTTCAATGTCTCAATGTTGAATCTATGTTTTTATTTTTCTACCTGCTTGGCTTGCCTCTCCTTTTGGATGTTTTACCATAGTAAATTGAACTTGTTCATCTTGTCAATATCTAATCCATACTTCTAAGCATCAATATCAATAGAGGAGATTCATTGGCGATATCAATAAGGCTATACTTTACACTCATGAGGAGGGTCTTGACCAAAAGAGATGCTCAAGCACAAAGGATGGGCTACCTTTTGTACACATAGAAGATAATCATCAATTTCATCTGCATTGAATCATAGTCATAAGTACATTGCATGGAATAGAATGACATTGGACTAAATTAATCATTACATAGTTTACATGGTGTGGCTTTAATAAAATTATAATGTGACTTTAAGAAGTTCATTTATATTATAAAAATTATGTCTATATTATAAAAGTTATATAATTAATTTTATTTAAGTTCTAAGATTGCAATGGCATCTTTTATGATAAAATTAGTGTGGTTTGAAATTTAGAAGTCTATGACTTATTTTAGATGCATAATTAATTTTATTTGAGTCACGTGTGATTTAAAATATATAAATAAATTCATTTAAGTTGTAGAAGTGGTTTTAACTACTTAATAATACTTATTTGTATGAAAAGAATTAAGTGCATCCAATTGCATGTCTTAAAACTTTCATATATATAAATAAATATTAATTAAATAGTTTTAATTAATTACTATGTATTATAATCCAAGTTGAATTATTCATCTAATAATAAATCAAAGATCACACATCTATTTAATCCATATTCATTCAATCTATATTTATCTAATTTATGCAATAAATATAATCATAGCTTTTCAACTACATAACTATCAAAGATAAGAGCTCAATGAAAGCAAATAAATAAGTGAGAATTTTTCAAAAAAATATAATAAAATAGAAATAAGGAAGTATATATATTAAATAGAAATTGGAATAGCTATTGAAAAAAAATAAAAAAAACTAGAGACTTCTTAAAACTCGACCAAAAGTAAGAAAGAAGTTGATAAGACTGAAGAAAACTTCACTCTTGCCTCTATATATACTATCTATTTAAGAGCTATATGGTGATATTCTATAGGACCTCTAAAACATATTGATTTTGCACAACATATATCTTAACTTGCAAGGCAAGTTTTCTATATAGGCACTATATAGTTAGCTTGTTTCTTAAGCTACTAACATGTAAAGCACATAGTTAATTTGTTACCAAGTTTTTAACCTATCAATCAACTACAAATACATATAAAATCAAAGTAGCATCTATGAAGTTTTTATAAAGCTTTCTTAGAAGATATTATGAAATTAATCTATTTTTACTTACTTCTATCTATTCATATTATCTAAATAATAATTCTAATAAATATATATATATGATAATAATATATTACATCAAAATTAATGAATTTATCTAAATATTACATCCAATAATTTGAATATTTATCAAATATTTATTCATACATTATTTGAAACATGACCAAACTATCTCAAAAATCCAAGATCCCTCAAATCTATAGTAATATAAAGCCTCATCACAAAATAGGACAAAACAAAATAAAACAAAACTGAATGGAACTAAACAGAATAGGACATAAAAGACAAAACTAAACAAATCGAAACAAAACAGAATAAAACTGAATAGAAAGATGTAAAATCAAATTTTACTAAAAAAAAAAAGGTTTGAAGCCATATCTCACCAAATGCCCCAAAAGGCCTTGGCTAGTCCTATTTATACCTTGTCATACCACCTTGAAGTTTTTAGAATGTTCCTAGGTAGTAGATCCCACCTAGATAATTACCTTAAATTCTTTTTTTAGAAGATTCTATGGTAGGCCTTATTTAGATAACCGTCCTAAATTCTTTCTAGAATGTTTTACAATAGATCTCACTTGATCCACTCATCTAACTCCAATTCTAAAGACTTCCATGGTTCTAATTATCTACACAATTAACTTATCTATACCTTATTATAGACAATCTTCCTCCACTAATACGAAACGTCCTCGTTTCACACCCAATGGTATTTTTAAATTGCCTCTTGGCAATGGGTGAAGTTTTGTGTAAGTTTCCATATTACATCGTAAATAGGATAACATTTTTAAAGAACTTTGTATTAAAATTGTGGATGTCCACAACCACAATGAAGATAGTGATGTTTCAAAATATTGTCTACTTTATATTCTTATTGGTTATCAATTACAACTAGTAGTGGTAGTAATTTGAGTTGATCCAAAAAGTGCTTTGGCTTGGTATGAAATTCCTTTAATTGCAAAACATGAAAGTTTGGATGGACCCAAATATGTGGCGGAAGCTCAAAGTGGTATGTAACATGAAAAATCACTGTAGAAAAGTGGAAAGGTCAAAGCCACCAAGGTGTTAGTTTATGGATTTAGATTGATGTAACAAGTGGCAAGTTGGCATTGGAGAATAATACTTGATCATCTTCCTAGAAGGTCTTGTATTGTCGATGGTTATCTGCATATTGCTTCTTCTAATTCTATACAATAAGAAGGTAGTATCATGCCTCTTATAAGCCATTACATAAATTCCTCAATTGTCAGGTTGTTGGTGTCGATGGAACGATAGAGAGTTATTGGTGTAATTGAATGCTGACTGATACTATGAAAAAATGGTGAATAACTAGTACTTGCTTGAATACTATTATTATAAGCAAACTCCAAGGGCATTAAGTATTCATCCTAATGATTATGATGAACCACCACAAATACCTATAAAATATCTTCTAAGGTCCGATTTGCATGCTCTATTTGCCCATCTATTTGGAGATGAAAGGCTCTAAATATGGCAAGTCATGTGCCTAGTAGCTTGAACAAGGCTTGTCAAAAACTTCCCGTAAAGGATGGATCTCAAACTGAAACGATGACACAAAGTAATCTATAATGACAAAAGACGATATCAAAGAAGACTCGTGCAAGCATTGGAGCATGAATATCCAAGCATATCATAGCCAAGTAAAGTTACTTTGAGAGTTGATCCATAAAGATAACAATAGCAGTATGATTATGAAGCATTTGGAACAAATACATAATAAGATCCATAGTCACTTGCTCCTAATGTGTCGTAGATAGCAAAATTAGTTGCAATAGTCTAAGAAATGCCTCATTACATACTTTATTACATTGACATGACCTGCAACAGCATATAAAGGCTTGAACATTATAATCCAAACTTATCCAAAATCATGCTCTTAAGATCCATTCTAGAATCTTTACTTGTCCTAAATGTCCAAATATTGGGATGTCATGTCCCTCCTAAAGTATGCATGTCCGGAGTTTAGCATTATTAGATATATAATTTTTTATTTTAAAATAGAACAAGCCATCATTAAGAATGTAATTTTGATATTATAAATTATTCATTTTTAGCTCATCACTAACCATCTTGAAATGAGCATTTTGATGCATAGCTTCCTTCTATTCTGCCTCTTTGCTTAAATTTGAAATAAGACTAGTAATGGTAGCAACTTTTACCTTATCTTCCGATTTATCCTTCAAGTTTGGTCTCTATGATAAGCTCTCTAGCACAGTATGTTATTGCCCGTGCTTATACTCAAGCTAGATATAAAAAAGCTATAGCTATTCTTCTCAACGATGATGCCACAATTTCATATTTTCTAGATGCAAATCATATAGCAAGAATTGATGGTCACTCTAAACAACTACTGGCTTTTCCAATAGATAGTGTCGCCACATCTTTGTGGCATGTACAATTGTTAATTATTTTCTATTATGTGCAAAGTAATTACATTCTATCATTTTGAGCTTGAATGATTCATATGCCATAGGTTGAAGGCCCCTACCAAAGTCTTGTTGAAAGATTACTCCAATAGCAAAGTTAGAAGCATCAATGTCAAGCATATAAAGAAGATTATGATCATATGGCTACAATATTAGAGTAGTAATGAATGCTTCCTTCAACTTATTAAAGGCATTTTGCTACTCCAATTTCTATTCAAATGAGGCACCTTTTTTCAATAGGTTTGTCAATGAGACAGAAATATGAGTAATTTATTGAATAAAATAGCGATAGTATCTAACAAGACCTAAAAATGAGCAAACTTTGAAAACATCTTTGGAAGTTGGCTAATCCTCCACTGCTTTCACCTTATCTTGTTCCATATGCATGCCTTCAAAGGACACCACATGCTCCAAAAAGATGACTTTCAACTTTCAAAATTCACATTTAGATTTCTTATAATAGAAGCAACTAACTTGTAGCTCGCGCAATACTTCTTGTAGGTGTTGTTTATATTCTTCAAGGATTTTACTATATATAAGGATATCATCAATGGAAATGACTACATACTTGTCTAAAAGATCTCAATTTTTTTTTTCATTTGATCCATAAAAGAGGCTGGAGCATTGGTGATATCAAAAGATAAAACCAATCATTTGAAATGTCCATAGCGTGTATAAAATGTCATCTTTTCTACATCTTTTCTTATAATAATTGTTTGCCAATAGATGCTCCAAAGATCTAATTTACTAAAGATGATCGCATCTCGAAGTTGGTGAAGAAGATCATCCATGCATAGAAGTAAATATGCATTTTTAATATTCTGCTTATTGAAGCCTCGATAGTTGATGCAAATACAAAGTCCATCATCTTTCTTGGATGCAAAGAATATAAGTGCTTTCTATGGTGATGTGTTTTCTTGAATGATGTCTTTTTCTAAGAGTTTGTTCAATGTCTTCCATAGCTCTTTAAGTCCTTTTAGTGCTAGATAATAAATTAGTCGATTTGGTGATTTGGCTATAGGCAATAGTTCTATTTGAAAAGGGGCATCTTAATCAAGAAGTATGGTACTAGGTAGATCAATTGAAAAGACATCCTGATATTTTCATATGAATTGCTATGCTCATTCTATCTCTTCAATTGTCTTTCCTACTACTGGCACAAGATTTGGAACCACCATATATATAGGTTATTCATTCTGTATTTGCATCTTCATAAAGATCATCCTTACGAGTATGTCTTTGATTACAGATTATCTTTCTTCTTCACTTCATGTAGAGATGTAAAGAGTTACTTTGCATCCTCCATCTTTAAAAGAGGTTGTCCTTGCTATTCAATCAACTTACTTATTTTCCATCTTCAACCATGGCATACCAACGATATCATACGTTAGTTTTGTTTCCTTGAATCTCTCTCTTAAGACATAGGCGTCTATCAATTTCAAGGTTTTTTCTTTACATATCTCATTCAATACGTTCTCTCAATCATCTGTAAGGTATATACTTCCTTCCTTCATTGCCTTAGTTTTAATTCTAAGCTAATCGACAATTTGAGTTGAGATGTAATTTTTTGTAGAGCCACAATCTACAAGCACTCAATATGATTGTTCTCTTAGTAGTCCTGTTAGATGCACTAGTAGACTCTTTTTATAGTTATGTGAGGCCATACCGCAGTGCCTCAACCACTACAACAAATGGCAATAGAGGTTTCAAATTTTCAAATGACTATATCTGCTTCAAGAAACATAGAAGGTGCATCCTCTCAAGATAATGATTTGACAACAATAATAGTAAAAGAACCAAGGATTAGCCTTTCAAAAAAGTTCGATGGTACCCACTTAAAATCTTGTAGCTTTATAAACCAAGTATAACTAATCACCTTGCTTCAACCTCAATGATATTTCATTGAAGTATCTTGTGTTGTTTTGATTGAAACTTTGCTCTTAGGTCAAGCATTATCTTAATTTTCTCCATTATATGAAAAGAATTCTCCTATATTGTACAATTTTGAAGCATTTTTGGCAAGATTTGCAGAAGCATTTAGTGAACATGATAAGGTTTATTCTTCAACAACTAAAATTCGAAGCCTTTGATAAAGAATGCATTTTGCATCAATGTATACCTCAAATTTTTGAAAATTAGCATGTGATATAAATTAAGAAGAAGATGCATTGATGAGCCAATTTCATTAGGAATTAAGTGTCAAAGACAAGAACATGATAAAAATAAATAAATAAATAAGTGAGACTTCTCTCATATAAAGATGATAAAATAGAAATAACTTCATATACATATAAAGAAAGAAATTGGAATGGCTATTGCCAAAAGCTAAGAAAACTAGAGAACCTTGAAACTAGACTGGAAGCAAGAAAGGAGTTGATAAGAGTGAAGAGGGCTTCACTCTTTTTTCTATATATACTATCTAACTAGGGGCTACGTGGCGACGTTCTATAGGACCTCCAATATGTGTTGACTTTATAGGACACATGCCTTGACTTACAAGGCAAGTTTTTCTACTTGTGGGCCACATAGTTAGCTTGGTCTTCAAGCTAACAACATGTGTGGCACATGGCCAACTTGTTGACCAAGTTTCTAATCCAAAAAGTCAATTAAAGACACATATAAAGTCAAAGCAGTGTCTATGAAGCTTCTAAGAAGCTTTCATATCAAATACTATAGAATTAACTTACTTTTACTTACTTCTACCTATTTATACATGTAATTATTGGCTTACATGCATATGTCTGTGACATTACCCTCCCTTCTAGGAACAAGTTCCACGAGGAGTGGTAATCATATGTTGAAGAAATCTATGATGCGACGAATTATATTCGCCACATACTTTGATCTTTATTCTCTTTGAAGATGATTGATAGGGCCTCTCAACTATCGGTAGTGTCCCATACCAGGGTGAGAAAACCACCCAATTATTTGATCATTGTTGAGGCCTTTATTACTTTCTTGGAATAAAACATTTGAAATACCATCAAGAGTTGTTCCTACCTCTAGTAAAATCACCAAACATCAGGAGTCCCTTCCAAGGTCGTGATACCAAACGTATTGTATTTTGCCATCTATTCAAGGAAGAACATGTTATTCTTGAAGATCTTCATCTCAATTGCGTCATCTTGAAGGTTGAGACAATCATAATGTCTCATCTGGCAGGTCAACAAACAAAGGCTCTTGAGTCAAATCCACTGGTTGTTGGTTCTCGATCTCCTGAACATCACAATTACAAAGAAGCTACAAACAAGAATTGAAAATAAAATGATATCTTGTATAGATCTTGTTTCTTTTATAAAGAAGATTTTCATCTTGATTTTGATAGATGTCGTCGATGAAAAGCCTCCACCGCCTTTGTTGCATTTATAAGATTTTTTACTGGCTCCCATATGCATTCACTAATATTATATCCGTACCAATGGATAAGATATTCTAATTTATTTCGACGCCGCCTTGAATCTAAGACTTCTTCCATTTCAAACTCTTCATTATTATCCACTTCTATAGGAGGAAGTAGAGTTTGTCTTTTTCTTGGTATGTCCACTATCTTGTATGGTTCAAGAAGAGACACGTGGAATACTTGATGGATTTTTATTGACTTCGGTAGATGTAAACGATATACAATTGGATTCATTTGTGCAGAAATAGAAAATGGTCCAAGCCTTCGATAGTCCAACTTGTCACAAGGACGAGTGGTCTTAATATTGCGACGAAGTAACCATACCTTATCACCCATGTGAAATGGTAGTTGTTCTTTGTGATAGACATCTGCATTGACCTTTTTTTATTCTTGTGCTTCTTTTAACTGCGCCTTAATCGTTGCATGTAGCTCTGAAAAATGAATTGCCAAATCTTTCGCAGGAGGATTATCAACTTTTGAAAAGTCAAAAGTATCAAGTCATAGATGATAACCATAATTAACAAAAAAAAGTGTTTGTTTTGTAGAAGAATGTATCGTGTTATTGTAAGCAAACTCTGCCAATGGAAAAAGAATTGTCCAATCATTTTATTGGTAGTTAATGGTACATCTTAAATACTACTCTAAAACTTAATTAACACGCTCCGTTTGTCCATCAGTTTGAGAATAGAATGCCGAAGATAGTTTTATATCTACTTTTAGAATCTTGAAAAGAGTCCGCCAAAATCTTGATACAAATTGAGTTCTACTATCTGATATAATATCCTTGGATAATCCATGATAGCGATAGATATTGTCAAGAAAGAGCTTAGCTGTTTCTTCACTTGTGATAGATTTTGTACATGGTACAAAATGTGCCATTTTGGTAAAATGATCTATTATCATGAATATAGAGTCATAAGAACCTGAGATTGGAAGGTCCATGATGAAATCCATAGAAATAGAAGACCATGATTGTTCTGAAATGTGTAATGGCTGAAGAAGTTTGTAAGGTCGATGATGAGGAGTTTTTGATCTCAAGCAAACATCACAAGATTATACAAAATCTTTAATTGCTTTCCACATTTGGGGCCACCAAAAGTCGCTGGATATTAATTCCAAAGTTTTATTGTACCTAAAATGTCATGCTACTGGAAAGTCATGAAGAGCTTGAAGAACACGTAATCGAGCTTCACCTTTTGGAACATATAGGCGTCCCTCAAAATATAGTAGATTCTTCTTAAATTCAAACTTGGAAGTATGATGAGACTTTGAAGGATTTCCCTTAATATCACGAATAAGAGGATTAGAAGACATACTTGATTGAACTTGCTTAATGGAAGTTGAATCAACAGTTAGTGTTGATTTCATTGCTCGAAGATGAAGATGCTCTAGCTTCAAGAAAATTATCTGTTGTTGATAAAAAACAACATCTCCTTCCTTTGGTGCAAGATAAGTTTGTCTAGAAAGTGCATCTAACAAACTTTGTTGTTTCTCTAGTCGATAAGTAATCTTGAATTCAAATCTTGACAAAGACATATTCCAATGGACTTGGCGATGATTCAAAACACGTGTTGATATAAAATATTCAAGGTTCTTGTGATCCGTATACACTGTGACTGGACTAGAAGCACCTTTTTAGATAATGGTGCCATTCTTGAAACGAATCCACAATTGTAAGAAGTTCTTTGTCATGGATCTCGTAGTTGATCTCTACTGCTGAAAATTTTCTAGAATGAAAAGCTATTGGTTGAAGTTTATCATCTATTCCCATTTGTGACAATACGACACCCAAAGAAAAATTTGATGCATCTATTTCCATAAAAAATGGTTTAAAAAAATCAACATGATACAAGATTGGTGCAGAAACAAAGGCTATCTTCAAAGCTTCAAATGCTGCTTCTGCTTCTTGATTCCATTGAAGTTTGTCTTTGCAAGTCAAACGTGTAAGTGGAGCTGCAACTTGAGAGAAGTTTTTGATGAAGATCCGATAGTAGTTGGCAAATCCCAAAAAGCATTGGACATCTCTTATCATTTTTGGGATCTTCTAATCCATAATAGTTTGAACTTTCTTAGGATCCATCATAAGTCCATCAATTGAAATGATATATCCTAAGAAGTCGAATTGAATAGTGTGAAATATACACTTTTCTATCTTGGCATAGAGTCTTGCATCTCTTAATTTTTGTAATACTTCACGAACAAGAATTTCATGTTCTTCTGGATTCTTAGAATAGATTAAGATGTCGTCTAGGTAATTGACAATAAAATCATCCAAAAACTCCCAAAAGACATTATTCATTAGATGTTGGAATGTTACTGGTGCATTTGTAAGTCCAAAAGGTATGACGTTGTCCTATTACGTGCTTTCCTGCTCGAGAACGCGCCGGGCGTCTGGCTGTAGAAGGTAGTATGGAGATTCGCCGATAGTCAAGCAGTCTATCAGTTTTTGACTGCTGGAATATAAACGACTGCAACAATGTACCGTAAATCTATACGGATGCTCTTCGACTGCTTGTCGAAGTCTTTTTTTTGCCCTAGCCGATAGGTCTCTAGACGTTACAGAGAACCCCGAACAACCCAAACTGTTAATCTTCAATACCCCTTTGTACTTACGATCTTGTATCCACTGACTGTCCTATAAGATTAACCCAATAAATTTCATTCACTCCGCATACTCAATCCTATAGACACCCCTTTAATCCTTCAATCACAGACATAACTCGATTTTACAAAACAGTCAAGAGTATTCAAACCTACTTCATTTAAAAATCCCGATTCACCATTACAACACTGACTTCAGCAGCGATTGCCTCAGTCTTCCCAAAACTCTACGAAGAAGAAAAATCCAAATTCTATGTCTTTCCTTCCCTGACCTGAAGCATGAAGCTCCTCTCTCTAATTCCCTTGATCTTCAAAAACCTCCCTCCCTAAAACTATATTCTCTCCTAACCTTATCCTCTGAATTTCTTCAATCTTCCATCTTAGATCCGGAATTGGCTCCCGCCGTCAGAGCTTAGATCCGAAATTGGCTCACATCATCAAGGCCTTCTCCTTCGTTTTTACCTTTAAGAGATCCATTTACCATAAACAACGTTCCCTGAAACGGCACAGAGAATAGGACAGCCCGAAACAGAATCGAAACCCCATAATCGGGACCACATTGAGTCGCCCGACCAATTCAGGTCCTATATTGGGAAAGATGCCCGTAGTAACCTGGATGTTCCCGTAATTGGGTCAAATTGGTCCTCACGTCAGATTGGCTAAGACCCGTAGTAAGACCTGGATTTCCCGTAATTAGACTGCATTGGGTTGACCGGCCAATTCAGGTCTCATATTGGATAAGAGGACCCGGATTGGATTATCGAAATTGGATCCAATTAGCTCCTCGAACCCGTCGTGTGAATTGGTCCTTCTCTTCTTGCTGACTCCCGTTATTGGAATCGAATGGAGCATTTCAGTATGCCTCGGCTGACTGTAACGGAGTGACTGAACCTGACCACTCAGTATTTGTACTGGAGTTGGTTGATGCTCCCAATATTCGAGGTAACTGAATATTAATAAAATTCCCCTTCTTCTTTTTTTTTTCTTTTATTTTTACTGTATACTCGTGTTACAACACGACATCCACCCCCTCTGAACCTGTGCATCCTCCGGTATGCACCAATTTATCCAATTGCTGTTTGATTCAGAATATATCCCCTACGTCTTTGTCCAGTTCATCTTCGTCACCTTCATTTTCCAAATCACTTTCATCTTCTTGGTGCAGAATCTCTGTACCTTCATTAAGGTCTTCCATATTCATCTCCGCGTGTCTTCGTTTAAATATTTTTACTCGCTTCTCTGCAAATGGTATTTTCAATTTTGTACCATCTAACTCCCGTAATGAGTAAGTCACATTATCATGAACAGTTGTTACAACATATGGTCCAAACCAACGTTTTGAAAATTTTCGCAAAGTACTATGTTGATTATCCAGACTATTGTCATAAACAAGTACCCAGTCACCTTCCTCGATTGCTTTTGGTCTCAATCGATGTTGCTTATCGAATCGCGCCTTGTTTTGTAACCTTGCTCTTTTTAACCTTTCCAATGCTATCTGGACATCTTCCATTCTTTGCTCCAATTGTCGAATCCTAATAGCCAGAAGTTCTTCTCTTGTCAATCCATCTTCCCATGGTAGCATACTCCAAGTAAGTACCTTTTCTTCAATCGACATAATTGGTTTTTGACCTGTCATAAGTTCTACTGGCATATATCCTGTCACCGAACTATGTGTTGTTCGATCAGCCCATAATGCAAATGACAAAAGCCGTGGCCACTCTTTAACTTTTCCATTACAAGCTTTAACCAATGCTTTCACAATCGGCGGGTGACCGCGTTTACTTTTCGCATTCCCTTCTGGATTATAAGCAGTAGTCAGTGATAGTTTAACTCCACATTTTTCAAAGAACTTACGAGCTTCTTGTGCATTTAATTCTCCACGATCTACAGTGATTTTTCCTACGCACCCGTAACGGCAAATGACATCTTCAAGCAAAAACCTACAAATCCTCTCTGTAGATTTTGTCCTCAATGCTCTTCCTTCTACTAGATTTGATAAATCTTCACGAGCTAAAACCAAATATCTCATCTGCCATAACCCAACCGGCATAATAACCAAATCAACAACCCATTTAAAATGAATAGCCAGAGGATACGTAGGATGAAGACCATCTCGATGTCGGATATTAGAATACGATTGACAGATTTCACATGTCTCTACAAATGAGAGTACATCTCGATACATATTTTTCCACCAATATCGTTCCTTGAGTTTAGCAAAAGTAGCCCAGATTCCTCTATGCCCTGTCCATAAACTATCATGAAACTCCTTTAATAATTTTAGTTTTTCTTCCCTTTTGCCTATCACTCGTTGTGGCATCCCAATTCCTTTCTTCGGTCTCTTCCATAAGAATCCATCTCGAAGTAAAAATCCATATGCTTTTTTTTCTTATTTGTTTGAATTTTTCTATAGACCAATTCCCCTGCTTAGATAAGATATTCAAATAATGACCAATATCCAATAATTCTCCTTCATAAGATTCTTCAAGAAATAGCTTGTCTTCTCTGTTGAGATTTGATATTGAATAGAATTTCAATCCGACATCATCAATGTCTTCAACCATTTCGTCCTCCCTCTCGTATCTTGCTCGAGATAGCATGTCTGCTACTAAATTGTCCTTTCCAGTAATATGCTTAAATTTTAGATTTAGTGACTTAATATAAGCAATCCATCTCAACATTGCAATATCTGGCGTTGAACAGTTAATAATCATTCCAAGCAATGGCAAGCAATCTGTTTCAATTACTACTACTGCCCCAATCAAATAGTCCTTTTCAGCTTTCATAGCCGAAACAACTCCCCAAAGTTCTCTTTTGACTTGCGAATATGCACGCTGACGAATACTTAAAACTTTAGCCCCAAATTGAACTGCAAATCTACTCCCATTCGAATCATCTTGACCCACCGCCCATCCAACGACAATTGGACTAGCGTCTACAGTAAGAATCACTGGTCTATTGCACTTATAATCAACCTTCCTCAATATTGGAGGTGACATCAATAATTTCTTCAATCTTTGCATTGCCTGAATATGCCTTTCTTTCCATTCAAATCGGTAACCCTTGCGTAACAGTTCATATAATGGATCCGCTATGTGAGGAAAATGAGGGATCCAGATTCGATAAAATACACATGCACCCAAAAACCTGCGAACCTCTGTTAAAGAACCACAATCCTCTTTCATCCTTCCAATTGCATCAACTTTAGTCGGATCTGATTTTCTTCCATAAGATCCGCATAAATGTCCAACAATTACAACCTCTCGCACTCCAAATACGGACTTCATACCCGATAATGTAAGATGAACTTCTCCAAGCCGAGTCAAAATCTTTTCACAATCTTGTATATGATCAACAACATATCTGCGACACCCCCTCGTATCTAAAGTTTCATCCTTGTCTCCTTCTCTACACCCTTTTATAGGAACATCATCTAGAAAAGGCATAGTCTTTTCCGGAATAAAATCTCTCAATACCTTATTTATCCCATTCATCATATGCGCAACTGAGTTGGTCGCGCCTTGAGGAAGAGTGCACATTCTAACCAATCTAAGTGGTGTCCTCATCGTTGTCATATCTCTACTTCTTTCGGCAAGTTGAAATTGATCATAACCTGAATACAAATCACCCATTGAATAGATCGCCCTTCCAGCAAACGCCTCAGCAAATTCATCCACAATAGGTCCAATTCCTACATTCCTGACAGTTACAGCATTCACCGGCTGCATATCTTGAATAAACCGCAGTGACCCATTCTTCTCAGGTATCGTAAACCATCGACTAGAATACGGCGCAAATGAAGGTTCTAATATTTTCATCTTTATCTTTTCTTTCAATAGTTCCACCAATTTAGGTAAATGTGCCCTCGGTACTGAAATCGGTCTTAGATTCCAAGGTACATGCGGTACAGTGAAGATAACCATAGGTGTTATAATATTTGGATCCACACACCCAATTTCATGAGATTCGAAGGCAATCAATCTATCTTGTTTAGCCAACATCTTTTTGAAGCAAGTAATTTCTTCCGGCAATAAAGAACCATCAGAACCAATCTTCAATTCTTCAAAAGTCTCTTCAGTAAATTGATGTCCAATACTCATTGGATCTCTTAAACTTGCTTCTTTTGATGCTTCTCCCATTTGTTCTTTAGAATCCTCTGGTAATGGTCCGGCAACAGGCTTTACCTTCTTATCTGCCATTTTATATCTCGTTTCTACTGTGACTTCTAGTGCTTGAAAAGATTCAAGCATGGTATAAACCTCTCTCGAATGAATCTCAACAATCTTATCATTATCCCCTAACCCAATAGATGTAATCAATTCCAATGAATCTTCCAGTCCATTTTCTTCATAAACATCCAAAATCCTCTCATCATCTTGCAATGTACCTATCTTGCGTAACTGTCTTTCAATATCATATAATCTTTTTCTTTCTTTTCTTTTAAAATCATCAACTTTCTTATACATAATATTTCCATTCTCCAATATACCAATAAAACTCGCATCAAAGGCACCTTCATCTCGCGAGAGTACCTCCTCTTTTGTACCTCCATAATCTCGCTTTACAGTGGTACCTCTCCAAAATCCTTAAATCCTTCAACAATCTTTGGCAATGGTTTCTCCCTCAACCTATCTCGATTCCGTTCATGGTTAGGAGGTACTGTTAGAAATTGTACAGCTTTCCTCCCATCTTCGCTCCGTACCCTTGCATAAGCAAAACCATCGTCAAGTACCTTTGTTTCCATCCGTGTTGCCGTGATATAAGGTTGTCCTAAAATCAACGGATAAGACGTTGTATCTTGAACGAAGAAATGTTGCTCCGTCGCAACATCCCCAATCCGAATTTTGACATCTGGACAAGCTCCATATAATTCGCCTCGTGTGTTATTAGCTGCTCGTATTGCCCATCCATGTTCCATATCAATTGGCCATTTTTGCTTCTTATAAAGATCTTTAGACATGAGATTTATTTCAGAACCATGGTCCACCAAGGCAACTATTGGTTCTTCTATATCTCCTACCTTCACCAATACCTCAGTAGTTGCCCTTGCCCAATGCTTTCGAGTATAATGGCTCAAAGTTTCCATTTCCTTGTCACTAGAATCTTCGAAATGTACTCGCTGATTATACCCATTCTTTTCATTTGTTGGCTACTTGTAACCAATATCAACCTCTTCTTCATCTCTACATATTCTTGCATCAATAGCATGACTCATTTCAGTTTCGCTCATTAATTGCCTCTTTCGCTTAATGCTGTCAATGATAATATCATGAAACTCCTTCTTTGCAATTTCCAAGACTTCTTTCAATGTGAATTCCACCTTAGCGTTTAATATACGTTCTTCCAACACCCCTTTCAAATTTGTTGCCGCTTCAATGTCAGAAAGTAGCTTATAAGCAATTGATTTGCCCTTATCTTTTGTCTCCGTTGTTTTTTCTCCCAATGATGCTGAGGTATCCTTTACAGGCAATTCTTGTGAAGTTGCCTCCCGAGCCTTGTCTCCTCGAGTTTGCCTCTTAAAAGAATTTCCTTCTCTATTATCATCAAAATTTCCTCGTCTTTTTTCTTCCATCAAAGCTTCATGTTGGCTCTTAGCAATATATGCATGAACTGAAAGAGACTCAAGAGGATCCTCCCAACCTGTTCTTCCTCGTATTGTAGCTGCAGTTCTCAATAACGCTTCTCGAGGTAATTTCCCTTCTTGCATTGTAGAAACGGCAGAAGCCCAAAACTCACTAGTTTCCGTACTCCCACCAATTTCATCATCTACTCTAGCACCATAACTTGCACTTTCTCGTGCTACTGTTTCATGCCCTTTTAAGTAATCTTGAACCAATGCTCTCATTCCTTCCTTGCCAAAATTGGTTTGAAGAAGATCCTCCCTATCTTTCAATGCTATCTTCTCATCTTTCCAGCAAATAATTCCCTGCCGTATCATATTATTAAATTCATTGCAATCTTTTCTAGTGTGTGAAGCATCATCACACCAAATGCATCTTTGTACATATCCTTGTTTTGAAACATTCTTCGAATTATTTATAGAAGTATTCTCTTCAAGTCTTGCCAATTTGATTTGAAGATCTCGCATTCCTCGTATAATTTCTTCCATACCCATATCTGCTTTCTTTGACAAGGATGTCGAAGGTTGAACTGTAGGCATTGTCGGTGGTGTTGTACGTACTGGAGCTTTGGATGCTTGTACTGTTTTCGAAATATTGCTCCTATCCTTCCTCCTTTCTTTTTTTGTAAGCAACCCCATCGCATCTTCAACGTTCTTCCACTTCGTCGTCAATCCTTCATCTTCTTCTTTGTCTTCAAGAAGGGGTTCTAATTTCTCTTGCAATTCTCCATCAGCAGCTTGAAGAAATAGATCAACTTTGTTCGACTCTTATGTCAATTTTTCTACCTTCGATAATTGAGAGTACTGCCTCTCAAATTCTCTTAGTAGCTTTGTTGCTTGCAAATTCTTATTGGGCCGTTCAATCCATCCCAGAAACAGCTTCTTAGTAACGCGATCAGCATCTTCCAAGAAATATTCGTCTTTCAATGCATGTGAAAAATCCTCCCATGAATTCCCACAACGATCCGTAATCGATGTAATGTGGTCCCTTATCTCCGGTATCGTGGCAAGTCCAAATAGTGCAACCATTTTCTTCTCAGAAACCCGATTTAATTCTATTTCACGAACATAACATCTTAAATACTTTGAAATATTCCTCCCATCAAATTGATCAATTTTATTGACCACTGCTTGCAATGCTTTGGTTGCCAAAGCTTCCTTTCGATCATTGCTTTGCTGTTGCTGCATTGACAATGAGAAGGCTTGAAACAAACTAGCAATAGACGGATCCATGTGCATACCTTGTCCTTTAGAAGACTCCCCACCAGAAACTTCTCCCAAAAATCCTTCAAAATTTTTATTTTCGTTTTCCATAAAAATAAAGATAAAATCAACCAAAATTCAATACCTTCTACCTCAAGCTTTCACGTCGGGTTCACCACTTATGTCATATTACGTGCTTTCCTGCTCGAGAACGCGCCGGGCGTCTGGCTGTAGAAGGTAGTATGGAGATTCGCCGATAGTCAAGCAGTCTATCAGTTTTTGACTGCTGGAATATAAACGACTGCAACAATGTACCATAAATCTATACGGATGCTCTTCGACTGCTTGTCGAAGTCTTTTTTTTGCCCCAGTCAATAGGTCTCTAGACGTTACAGAGAACCCCGAACAACCCAAACTGTTAATCTTCAATACCCCTTTGTACTTACGATCTTGTATCCACTGACTGTCCTATAAGATTAACCCAATAAATTTCATTCACTCCGCATACTCAATCCTATAGACACCCCTTTAATCCTTCAATCACAGACATAACTCGATTTTACAAAACAGTCAAGAGTATTCAAACCTACTTCATTTAAAAATCCCGATTCACCATTACAACACTGACTTCAGCAGCGATTGCCTCAGTCTTCCCAAAACTCTACGAAGAAGAAAAATCCAAATTCTATGTCTTTCCTTCCCTGACCTGAAGCATGAAGCTCCTCTCTCTAATTCCCTTGATCTTCAAAAACCTCCCTCCCTAAAACTATATTCTCTCCTAACCTTATCCTCTGAATTTCTTCAATCTTCCATCTTAGATCCGGAATTGGCTCCCGCCGTCAGAGCTTAGATCCGAAATTGGCTCACGTCATCAAGGCCTTCTCCTTCGTTTTTACCTTTAAGAGATCCATTTATCGTAAACAACGTTCCCTGAAATGGCACAGAGAATAGGACAGCCCGAAACAGAATCGAAACCCCGTAATCGGGACCACATTGAGTCGCCCAACCAATTCAGGTCCTATATTGGGAAAGATGCCCGTAGTAACCTGGATGTTCCCGTAATTGGGTCAAATTGGTCCTCACGTCAGATTGACTAAGACCCATAGTAAGACCTGGATTTCCCGTAATTAGACTGCATTGGGTTGACCGGCCAATTCAGGTCTCATATTGGATAAGAGGACCCGGATTGGATTATCAAAATTGGATCCAATTAGCTCCTCGAACCCGTCGTATGAATTGGTCCTTCTCTTCTTGCTGACTCCCGTTATTGGAATCGAATGGAACATTTCAATATGCCTCGGCTAACTGTAACGGAGTGACTGAACCTGACCACTCAGTATTTGTACTGGAGTTGGTTGATGCTCCCAATATTCGAAGTAACTGAATATTAATAAAATTCCCCTTCTTCTTTTTTTTTCTTTTATTTTCACTGTATACTCGTGTTACAACACGACAACGTTGTATTCGAAATGTCCATACCTTGTCCGAAACGCAGTCTTCCATTCATCTCCTTCTTTGATGCGTATCAAATTGTATACTCCTTATAGATATATTTTTATATAGATCTTAGCTTGATTCAACTGATCAAGAAGTCCAGATATCAAAGATAGCAGGTATCTATTTTTGATAGTGATTTTGTTGAGTCCTCGATAATCAATACATATCCGTAATGATTCATTTTTTTTCTTCACAAATAAAATTGGAGCTCCTACTAGACATTTGGAATGGCGTATGAAGTTCTTAACCAAATTCTCTTCAATATACTCCTTGAGTTCAGGCAACTCATTTTGAGATAAATTGTAGATTGGTCCAAAAGGCGGTTGTGTTCCTTCTTCAAGGTAAATTGAGCAGTCATAGAAACGATGTTTTGGAAGAGTATTCACATTTTTTTTTCTTAAATACATCTTGAAAATCTTGATATTGGCTTAGAATGGCACTTGAAGTCGTTCCACCAATAAAAACAGGTGTGGCATAAATGACACAAGGTGATCCTTCTTTTGCAGCATGTAAGAAATTACTTGCACCTACAAATGTAGGTTTAATTATACTAGACTTATGACTTTCTAGTTGATTAACTACACTCTTAGTTATACTTTCAGAAAGTTAAGACTACGAGAAGTCCAATTTATTTTAGGATTATATTTTTTTAGCCATGATAAACCTAAAATTACTGAATTAGAAGGAGATCTAATAATATTAAATATTTTAAAGCTACTATGATCATTAGTTGCTATTTCTATAGGAAGGATTTTATGAGTAACATCTCCTGAAGACAACGGATGACCATCTATAACTTCTACATGAAAAGGTTTAGTTTTCTTTACTAAAAATATGCTATATCTTTTAGCAATTTTTTCATCTAAGAAATATGTTGAGACTCTTGAATCTAGCAAGGTAGAGACTTTGAGATATTTAGATACTATAATAACATTTATTGTAAAACATGGAGAGGGTTCTGAAGAAAGGATAGGACCTTCACTAGGCGTTGTACAAGGTTCTACCCGCACAGTCCCTATTGTAGCAGGACAAGTTTGTTTTCTGACATGCTATCTTCTTTGATCGCCATACTCCTCATTTTATAATTGCGTCACTTCTGTGGGCAATGTTGAGCATTGTGCTTAGGTTCTCCACAATATAAGTACAATCTTTCTTGACAACGACGAGTCTTTTCTTGCTTAGTAAGAGGTTTGAAATGTACTACATCAATTTGCATATCTTTTACTTCCAAATGTATGTGTTGAAGAGATGTTGGTGTTGCTATTGAATTATAGTTACGTTGAGGTCCACTTGTATAGTTCTCAGATCGGAATTCAAAAAGGCGATTGTTGCACTTCATAGCAAAGTCAATTGCTTGATCCAATGTTTGAGGATCAGGTAAGTTGAGCATTAATTTTTTTACCTCATATTATAATTTGTAGAGAAATTGGCTAATAAGTGCAGCATCATCCCACTTGATATCAGTTGCAAGTTATTAGAATTGTGAAGCAACGTTACTAATCGATTGTCTTGTCGTAAAATATGAATCTTATTGGTTGCAATACAAATTGCATCATGTTTTCCATACATGGATCAAAACTTTGCCAAAAAAACCTCTAGATTATCCAATATTGGATCTCGTCGTTCAAAAAAAGATAAAAACCATGATAATACTGAACCTGAAAAAAGCGTACCAATGAATCTAATTTGTGATCCTCGAGTTGGATAGCTTTGGGGTTGAAGTTCAATCACAAGTTGTACTTGATTGATAAATCATCTAAACTTTGATCTGGTGCCATCAAACTTCTTGGGTAGGGCAATTCTTGGTTCTTTAACACTGGAAGGACGTTCCACCATAGGAAAAGGGACATGATTTGGTGCAGATGTTGAAGCAGCTCCAATCATTTCTATATCTTCACTTCCTGCCAATCTTGTTGCTCCTTGTGGTCGTAAATTGAGTTGATGCATCGCAAGCATTAACTCCCTCAATTATTCTTATATTTGTGCCATTGGACTTTTCATTTCAACAAGTTCTGCCATGATAACACTTAGAAAAGAAAAGATGTCTAATCTTGCTCAAGACAAATAGAAGAGAGAACTTGAAAACAAAGAAAATACTAAAGACAATATCAGTTTAGAAGAGGGTAATCCGCAACTTCTAATACGCTTGTGTCTTATCAAGAAAAAGGGGTACTCCACTCTTAATCAAGATTAGGCAAAGCTCTAATATTATAGGTGTATTCTTGTCAATCTGTCAAGGACAAGAATATGATAAAGACAAATAAACAAGTGAGACTTCTCTCATAGAAAGATGACAAAATAGAAATAACTTGATATATATATTAAAAAAGAAACTAAAATGGCTATTGCTAAAAGCCAAGAAAACTAGAGACCCTTGAAATAAGATAGGAAGCAAGAAAGGAGTTGAAAAGAGTGAAGAAGGCTTCACTCTTGTCTCTATATATACTATCTAACTAGGGGCTACATGGCGACATTCTATAGGACCTCCAATATGTGTTGACTTTGTAGGACACATGCCTTGACTTACAAGGTAAGTTTTCCTATGTGTGGGCCACATAGTTAGCTTGGTCTTTATGCTAACAACATGTGTGGCACATGGCCAACTTGTTGACCAAGTTTCTAATCCAAAAAGTCAATTAAAGATACGTATAAAGTCAAAAGAGCATCTATGAAGCTTCTAAGAAGCTGTCACGGACACAAAATATAGACTTAAAATCTAACAAGAAATTCAAGAAGAAGTGGCAGAACTAGATTAAATAGATGAGTACAAGAACAACACCAGAAAGGTGAACTAGAACTCCAAGAGATGTATTGTCGAGACTGAAGAACTCTTCAGCCTCGATCCCTATATATACTCCTACTTAGGAAGCTTCTCGAGCTACTTCTATTAACTAGGAAGCTTCTCGAGCTACTTCTATTAACTAGGAAGCTTCTAAAAAGTTCTAGAGGCTTCCTTTCTAGAAACTTCTAAAAAATTCTCTTCTAGAAGGTTCCAGAGACTTCCTTTCTAGAAGCTTCTCGAAACTTCTCTCTAAAAGGTTCTAGAGGCTTCTCTTCTAGAAGGTTCCAGAGGCTTGTTTTCTAGAAGGTTCTAGAAACTTCTCTCTAGAAAGTTCTAAGGAATATGTCCCTAACATCACCCCCTCCTTTAGCTTGGAGGTCTCTGAGAAGCAATGTTGTTGATCAATACCAATGCAAGAAAATGAAGATTTATCGCATAACTTCTGCTATGAACTCCAACTGTTGTTCACGAGGTAAGTGGTTCATCGACCCTTGAAGCCAACGGTAGTGGCCCATGCCTTCGACTTCTGACCAAGCATGAACTTTCGTGTCCTCATTGTGAAATTGTCCTGCAAACACGCCTTCTGGTTGACCATCGTAAGCAGGCTCAATCTCAAATACAATCACCAGTGATCGATTACTCGATATCCTCCGTCGTCGTCGTGGTACATGTAGTTCTTCATCTCGGGGTTGCCTTCGTGAGCTACTCGGTTGCGATACTCTAACTGGCATAGTATCTATCTCTTGGCTATCCATATCAAAAGATCCAACTACGATCTATCTTGGAAAAAATAACTACATCAACTACGAATTTTGCTGGTGCTCTCCCCTTTTCTTATATTATTGGAAGAACAAGCTTCAGAAAGAAGCTATCGTCGAATTGATTTAGGTTTATCAGGATATCGTTGATGAAACTCTTGTATCTTTTGTGGCGCATTCGCAAGATTTTTAGCTGGCTCCCACGTTCGCTCATTAATGTCATAGCCGCACCAATGAACAAGATATTCTAACTTTCTCCACCTTTGCCGTGAATCCAATACCTTTTCAACTTCGTATTCTCCGTGGTTCTCGATTTCAATAATAGGTGGCGGACATTGCACTCTTTAAGGAAAAGATGACTCTCGATAAGGTTCCAATAGAGAAACATGAAAGACTGGATGTACCTTCATAGAAGCCGGTAACTCCAGCCGGTATGCCACTGGATTAATTTGCTTCTGGATGATAAATGGTCCCAATCTTCGATAGTCCAACTTATCACATGGTCGCTTGGTCTTGATATTTCGTCGAAGAAGCCAAGCTTTGTCTCCAACTTTGAAAGTAGGTGCTTGATTCTGAAATCTATCTGCAGACGTCTTATAGGATTCTTGAACGGATTGTAATTGAAGCTTCAACATAGTTTGAAGCTCTGATAGTTGTTTTGTAAATCCTTCAGCTGCTGGATTGTTATTTGTTGACGGACTCAATAAATCAAGCTTCGGATGATACCCATAGTTGGAAAAGAATGGTGTTTGTTGAGTCGACGCATGGAGGGTGTTGTTATATGCAAACTCGGCTAGCGATAGATATGCAGTCCAAT
Organism: Physcomitrium patens; assembly: GCF_059467195.1. Classification (NCBI taxonomy): domain Eukaryota; kingdom Viridiplantae; phylum Streptophyta; class Bryopsida; order Funariales; family Funariaceae; genus Physcomitrium; species Physcomitrium patens. The sequence goes on along the minus strand of NC_143414.1, from coordinate 17,996,600 downwards.
CGTCTTACTGATAGTTGATGCTGCATCGTAAGTGCTGCTCCAAGACTTGGTTCACCCGTTCCGTTTGGCCATCAGTTTGAGGATGAAAAGCTGAAGAAAGCTTGATATCCACCTTCAATATCCCAAAGAGAGATCTCCAAAACTTTGACACGAACTAGGTACCTCGATCTGATATAATATCATCTGGTAGTCCATGATATCGATACACATTATTGAGAAAGAGTCTTGCTGTGACTTCACAAGACGAAGTCTTCTTACAAGGAATAAAGTGTGCCATCTTCGTAAGCCGATCTACCATGACAAAGATGCTATCAAATGAGTTTGATGATGGCAAGTGCGTGACGAAGTCTATAGAAATTGAAGACCATGGTCGACGTGGAATTGGCAATGGCTGTAGAAGTCCATAAGGGCGATGCCGAGGATTCTTGGATCTTGAACAGATGTCACAGGAGAGGACAAAATCTTTCACATCCTTCCACATTTGGGGCCACCAAAAATCTCGAGAAATAAGCTCCAAGGTCTTGTTGAATCCAAAATGTCCCGCAGTTGGAAAATCATGGCGAGATTGAAGAACTCGGAGTCGTGCTAGTCCTTTTGGAATGTACAATCGCTCTTCAAAGTATAAAAGATCTCCCTCCACCTTAAACTTGTCATCATTGGTACGTTGCTTGATATCAATGGCTACTGAATCTTTAATGGTCATAGCACGTACTTGGTTTAGGAAGTCAGCATCAAATGATACAATAGTAGCACAAAGTTGAAATCTCTCTGGCTTCAATAACGTTGTACATTGTTGATCAAACACTGCTTCTCCAGCCTTTGGTGCAAGATACGATCTCATTGATAAAGCATCGGATAGTCCTTGCTGCCTTCCAGGTCGATAAGTGATAACAAAATCGAATCTAGATAGCGACATATTCCACCGAGCTTGACGTCGATTAAAAACTCGAGCCGACATGAAATACTCCAAATTCTTGTGATCCGTATACACGATTACTGGATATGCAGCTCCTTCAAGAAAGTGACGCCATTCTTTGAAAGAATCCACTATAGCAAGAAGTTCCTTATCGTGGATCTCATAATTGATTTCAGTAGCAGAGAACTTCCGAGAATAGAATGCAATTGGATGGAGCTTCTTGTCTTCACTCATTTGTGAAAGCACAGCTCCCAAAGCAAAATCTGAAGCATCAGTTTCTAAATAGAAGGCCTTTGTAAAGTCTAGATGTACCAAAATTGAAGCTGTAGTAAATGCTGACTTCAAGTCTTGAAACCCCTTCTCTGCCAAAGGTCCCCCTTCCAACTTATCCTTGCATGTCAATCGAGTGAGAGGAGCAGCAACTTGAGAATAATTCTTGATGAAGATCCGATAGAAGTTAGCAAAACCAAGAAAGCATTGTACGTCTCTAACCGTCTTCGGAACCTCCCAAGACATGATTGCTTCTACTTTCTTGGGGTCCATCTTCAAACCTTCTGTAGTCGCAATGAACTCTAAAAACTCCATCTGCGTCCTGTGAAATAAACACTTTTCTAATTTGGCATATAGTCCTCGCTTGCGTAGCTTCTCCAAGACCAAACAAACATGCTTCTCATGCTCTTCCTCGTTTTTAGAGAATATTAGAATATCATCCAAGTAGATGACAACAAAATCATCGAGGTGTTCTCGAAAGATGTCATTCATCATATGTTGGAAAACCGTTGGAGCATTGGTAAGACCAAAAGGCATGACATTATACTCGAAATGACCATACCTTGTACGGAATGCTGTCTTCCACTCATCTCCTTCCTTGATTCGTACGAGATTATAAGCTCCCCTTAGATCAATTTTTGTAAAGATCTTCGCACATCCAAGTTATTCTAAGAGACTAGAAATCAAGGGTAATGGGTAACGATTTTTCTTTGTTACCTTGTTGAGGCCTCGATAGTCCACACACATTTGTAATGATCCCTGTTTCTTCTTCACAAATAAGATGGATGCTCCAGCTGATGATTTTGAATGACGAATGAAGTTCTTGGCTAGATTCTCGTCGATGTACTTTCGCAACTCTGCTAACTCCATTTGCGATAGATTGTAGATTGGGCCAAAAGGTGGTTGTGATCCTTCTTGCAAGTCTATGGCACAATCATATGGTCGGTGTTCCGATAGTATGTCAGCATTCTTCTTTTGAAACACGTCTTCAAAATCTTTATATTGCTCCGGTATACTTGGTGTTGAGATTTTTTCCTCGGTAGTTGGAGCCACATAAATGACAAATGGAGTGCCTTCTTTAGATGATCTTATAAACGCTCTTCCACCAATGAATAAGGATTTCTTTTTTCGAGGTTTTTTACTAGGTTTTTTCTTGGGTGGTTTTGTGGGAAAAGTCATCGTTCGCAACCTCCAATCTATCGATGGATTATGTTTTTCCAACCAAGAAAGACCAAGAATAATAGGATTTGATGAGGTTCTAATAATATTAAAAATAATATGACTACTATTGTCACGGCCATAATCATGTAAGCTAATAATTACATATCAAAATACGTAAAAGTAAGTAAAAGTAAGTAAAAGTAAGTTAATTCTATAATATTTAATATAAAAGCTTCCTAGAAATTTCCTAGATGTTGCTTTGACTTCATAGGTGTCTTTAATTGACTTTTTGGATTAGAAACGTGGTCAACAAGTTGGCCATGTGCCACACATGTTGTTAGCTTGAAGATCAAGCTAACTATGTAGCCCAGACGTAGAAAAACTTGCCTTGTAAGTCAAGGCATGTGCCCTACAAAGTCAACACATATTGGAGGTCCTATAGAACGTCGCCACGTACCTCCTAGTTAGATAGTATATATAGAGACAAGAGTGAAGGCTTCTTCACTCTTGTCAACTCCTTTCTTGCTTCTAGTTTGTTTCAAGGATCTCTAGTTTTCTTGTCTTTTGGCAATAGCCATTCCAGTTTCTCTTTCAATATATATACTTGTTTATATATATTTTGTTACCTCTCTTTGAGTGAATGCTCACTTGTTTGAATTATTTTTTCATCGAGTTCTTGTCCTTGACAGATTGACAAGAGTGCACTTACAATATCAGAGCTTTGTTTTTCTTGAGTAAGAGTGGATTACCCCTTTCTCTTGACAAGACATAAGCGTATTAGAGGTTTGCAGATTACCCACTTCTAAACTGATATTGTTCTTAGTATCTTCTTTATTATCAAGTCTTTTCTTTTTCTTTTGTCTTGAGCAATATCAGATAAATTTTTCTTCTTAGTATCATTATGGCAGAGCTTGTTGAAATGAAGAGTGCAATCTCACAAATGCAAGAACAATTGAGGGAGTTATTGCTTGCGATGAATCAACTCAATTCACCAACACAGGAAAGAACAAGAATAGCAGAAAGTAGAGATATAGAGATGACCGGAGCTGCTTCAACATTTGCACCAAATCACATTCCTTCTCCAATTGTACAACACCCTGAAAGCACTAGAGAACCAAGAATTGCCTTACCCGAGAAATTTGATGGTACAAGATCAAAGTTTTGAGGGTTCATCAATCAAGTACAATTGGCAATTGAACTTCAACCGCAAAGCTATCCAACTCCAGGATCACAAGTCAGGTTTATTGGCACTCTACTTTCTGGTTCTGCTTTATCGTGGTTTTCATCTTTTCTTGAACAACGAAATCCAATATTGGACAATTTGGAAGCTTTTTTGGTGGAGTTTCGATCTATGTATGGTGAACACGATGCAACTCGTGTCGCAACAAACAAGATACGAATTTTGCGACAAAGAAATCGCTCAGTAACAAAGTATGCTTCATAATTTTGACAACTTGCAATTGATATCAAGTGGGATGATGCTGCACTCATCAGTCAATTTTTTTATGGATTGCAATATGAAGTAAAGAAATTGATGCTCAACTTACCTGATCCTCAAACTTTGAGACAAGCAATCGATTTTGCGGTAAAATGTGACAATCGACTTTTTAAATTTTGATTCGAGAGTCATACAAAGGAACCTCAACGTTATTACTCAATGGCAACATCAGCATCTTCACCAAACGTACATTCGGAAGTAGAAGACATGCAAATTGACGCGGTACGTTTTAAACCCCTAACTAAGCAAGAAAAGATTTGTCGTCGTCAAGAAAGATTATATTTATACTGCGGAGAACCTAAGCACACTGCTCAACATTGTTTAAAGAAAAAACATAACTATAAAATGAGGGGTACGGCGGTCAAAGAAGACAACATGTCAGAAAACGGATTCGTCCAGCTACAATAGGAACCGTGCAGCTGGAGTCTTGTACAATTCCTAATGAAGGTCCTATCCTCTCCTCAGAACCCTCTCCTTGTTTTATAATAGACTTATATTTAGGACCTAAGAATTACAAAGCCTTTGTTTTATTAGATTCGGGAGCCTCAGCATGTTTTTTAGATGAACAATTTGTTAAAAGTCGTAAAATACCTTTTATACAGAAACCTAAACCAGTACATGTAGAAGTCATAGATGGTCGTCCCTTGTCTTCTGGAGATATCACTCATGAAACTCATCCTATAAAAGTAACAATAGACGGTCATGATAGCTACATAGCTTTTAACATAATTAAATCCCCGTCCAATCCAGTTATTTTAGGTCTATCCTGGCTAGAAAAATATAACCCTCGAATAGATTGGAATTTATGTAAACTTGACTTTTTCCAGAGCGTTATTAATAGTTCTACCAACCAAGTAAAAAATTATAAATCTAGTATAATAAAATCCGTACTTATAGGTGCAAAAGCATTTATATACGCAGCAAAAGAAGGATCAACTTTTGCTATTTATGCTGCACCTATTTCTGAAAGCGTAAAGACTTCAAGTGGAATTCCAAGTCAATATCAGGATTATCAAGACGTTTTTGAGAAAAAGAATGCAGATATTCTTCCTGAGCATCACCCATATGATTGTTCAATCGACCTCAAGGAAGGAACTCAGCCACCATTTGGACCAATGTACACTTTATCGCAAGATGAGTTGGCTGAACTCAAGACATATATTGATGAGAATTTAGCGAAGAATTTCATACGCCATTCAAAATCTCCAGCAGGAGCTCCAATTCTATTCGTAAAGAAAAAACATGGATCTTTGCGAATGTGTGTTGACTATCGAGGACTCAACAAGATCACAATCAAGAACATGTATCCATTACCTTTGATATCAGGACTCCTTGACTAGTTAAATCAAGCTAAAATTTATACAAAAATAGATCTAAGAGGAGCATATAATCTAGTACAAATCAAGGAAGGAGATGAATGGAAGACTGCGTTTCGGAGTAGGTACGGACATTTCGAATATAATGTCATGCCTTTTGGACTCACGAATGCACCAGCTACTTTTCAACATCTCATGAATGATGTATTTTGTGAATTCTTAGACAATTTTGTCATCTGCTATCTAGACGATATCCTGATCTATTCTAACAACGTCGAAGAGCATGAAATACATGTTCGTCAAGTATTACAAAAACTTAGAGATGCAGGATTGTACGCCAAGATGGAAAAGTGTGTATTTCATACTACTCAAGTTGACTTTTTAGGATACATCATTTCAAATGATGGTCTCATGATGGATTCTAAGAAAGTCCAGACAATCATGAATTGAAAGATTCCAAGGACAGTAAGAGATGTCTAATGTTTCTTGGGATTTGCCAATTACTATTGGATCTTCATCAAAGACTTTTCACGAGTTGCAGCTCCACTTACACGCTTGACCAATAAAGACAAATTCCAATGGAATCAAGAAGCGGAAGCAGCATTTGAAGCCTTGAAGACATCGTTTGTATCTGCACCAGTCTTATATCGTGTTGACTTTTCCAAGGCATTTTTTATGGAAATAGATGCATCAGATTTTGCCTTGGGTGCAGTTTTGTCACAAATGGGAACAAATGACAAACTTCATCCGATAGCTTTTCATTCAAGAAAATTCTCAGCAGCCGAGATCAATTATGAGATCCACGATAAAGAACTGGTTGTAATCATGGATTCTTTTCAAGAATGGTGTCATTATCTAGAAGGCGCTTCTAGTCCAGTCACTGTGTATACAGATCTCAAGAACCTCGAGTATTTCATGTCAGCATGCGTGTTGAATCATCGTCAAGCTCGTTGGAATATGTCTTTGTCAAGATTCGAGTTCATTATCACTTATTGGCCAGGAAAACAACAAGGTTTGTCCGATGCATTGTCTAGATGTTCTTATTTTGCACCAAAAGAAGGAGATGCAGCTTTTGAGCAACAAAGAACGGTCCTCTTGAAACCGGAGCAATTTCATCTCCGAGCAATGAAATCAACATTGACTGTTGATTCAACTTTTCTCAAGCAAATCCAGTCCAGTATGTCCTCAGACCCTCTTATTCATGATATTGAGAATAATTCTTCCAAGTCTCATGATTCTTCTAAGTTCGAATTCAAGAATAATCTATTATATTTTGAAGGATGCCTATATGTTCCAGAAGGAGAAGCACGTTTACGTGTTCTTCAAGCACGTCATGATTTTCCAACAGCAGGGCACTTTGGATATAATAAGACTTTGGAACTCATATCAAGAGATTTTTGGTGGCCACAAATGTGGAAGTCAGTCAAAGACTTTGTACAATCTTGTGATATTTGTTCAAGATCAAAAATTCCTCGTCATCGACCTTACGGACTTCTTCAGCCATTACCTATACTAGAACAACCATGGTCTTCTGTTTCTATGGATTTCATCACAGATCTTCCAAGCTCAAGATCTTATGATTCTATATTTGTGATAGTAGATCGTTTCACCAAGATGGCATATTTTGTGCCATGTACAAAATCTATCACAGGTGAAGAAACAACTAAGCTTTTCATTGATAATATCTATCGCTATCATGGATTACCTAAAGATATCATATCGGATAGGGGAACTCAATTTGTGTCAAGATTCTGGAGGATCCTTTTCAAGATTTTAAAAGTGGACATAAAGCTATCTTTGGCTTTCCATCCTCAAACTGATGGACAAACAGAGTACGTAAACCAAGTCTTGGAGCAGTATTTAAGGTGTACCATCAACTACCAACAAGATGATTAGACAACCCTTCTACGATTGGCAGAGTTTGCTTATAATAATACGGTACATTCCTCCACGCAACAAACACCTTTCTTTGCCATATATGGCTATCATCCATGACTTGATGCTTTTGATTTTTCAAAAGTTGATAATCTTGCAGCAGAAGATATGGCAAATCGGTTGTCAGAGTTACATGCAATAATGAAGGCGCAATTGAAGGAAGCTCAAGAACGACAAAAGATAAACACAAATCTATATCGTAAGGAGCAATCACAACTCAACGTGGGTGATAAGGTTTGGCTACTTCATCGTAATATCAAGACCACTCGTCCTTGCGATAAGTTGGACTATGGAAGGCTGGGACCATTTTCTATTTCTGCACAAATCAATCCTGTTGCATATCGTTTATATCTACCGAAGACAATGAAAATCCATCCTGTATTCCACGTGTCTCTTCTTGAACCATACAAGACAGTGGACATACCAAGAAGATGACAAGCTCTACTTCCTCCTATAGAAGTGGACAATAATGAAGAGTTTGAAGTAGAAGAAGTCTTAGATTCAAGGCGGCGTCGAAATAAAATAGAATATCTTGTCCATTGGTGCGAAAATGGTATTAGTGAACATACATGGAAGCCAATGAAAATCTTGCAAATGCAGCAAAGGCGATGGAGGCTTTTCATCGACGACATCCATCAAAATCAAGATGAAAACCTTCTTTATAAAAGAAACAACATCTAGGTAAGATAATATTCTACTTTCAATTCTTGTTCGTAGCTTCATTATAGTAGTGGCGCTCAGGAGATGGAGAACCAACAACCAACGGATTTAACTCAAGAGCCTTCATTTGTTGACCTGCTGGACGAGACATTACGATTGTCACAACCTTCATGACGACGCAATCGAGATGAAGATCTTCAAGAACGACATGTTCTTCCTTGAATAGATGGTGAGATACAATGCGTTTAGTATCACGATTTGGGAAGGGACTCCCGATGTTTGGTGATTTTGCTAGAGGTAGGAACAACTCCTGACGGTGTTCCAAATATTCTATTCGAAGGAAGTTACGAAGGCCTCAACAATGATCAAATAACTGGGTGGTCTTTCCGCCCTGGTATGGGACACTACCGATGGTTGAGTGGCCCTATCAATCATCTTCGAAGAGAACAGAGATCAGAGTATGTGGCGAATACAATTCGTCGCATCATAGATTTCCTCAACATATGATGACCGCTCCTCGTGGAACTCGTCTCTAGAAGGGGAGGTAATGTCACGGCCATAATCATGTAAGCTAATAATTACATATAGAAATAGGTAAAAGTAAGTAAAAGTAAGTAAAAGTAAGTAAAAGTAAGTTAATTCTATAATATTTAATATAGAAGCTTTCTAGAAATTTCCTAGACGCTGCTTTGACTTCATAGGTGTCTTTAATTGACTTTTTGGATTAGAAACATGGTCAACAAGTTGGCCATGTACCACACATGTTGTTAGCTTGAAGATCAAGCTAACTATGTGGCCCACACGTAGAAAAACTTGCCTTGTAAGTCAAGGCATGTGCCCTACAAAGTCAACATATATTGGAGGTCCTATAGAACGTCGCCACGTACCTCCTAGTTAGAGAGTATATATAGAGACAAGAGTGAAGGCTTCTTCACTCTTGTCAACTCCTTTCTTGCTTCTAGTTTGTTTCAAGGATCTCTAGTTTTCTTGTCTTTTGGCAATAGCTATTCCAGTTTCTCTTTCAATATATATATACTTGTTTATATATATTTTGTTACCTGTCTTTGAATGAATGCTCTCTTGTTTGAATTGTTTTTTCATCGAATTCTTGTCCTTGACAACTATGGTCTTTAAACGTTACTTCTATAGGTTTTGATTCATGGGTGATGCTACCAGACAATAAAGGTCGCCCATCTATGACTTCAATATGAACAGGTTTTGATTTTTGTACTAAAGGGATCTTATGACGCTTTACAAATTCTTCGTCTAAAAAACAAGCAGATGCTCTTGAGTCTAGTAGTGCTAAGGTTCTCAGTTTTTGAGGGCCGATAAACAAAGTGATTGTAAAACAAAGTGCAAGTTGGGCAAAAAGAAAGGAACGTGATTGTTGTTGGGATATTTCATTGTCCAGCCGCACGGTTCCTACTGAGGCCGGGCATCCTCGTTTTCGTGAACAAATACTCCCCTAGTCTTGACTATGCCTCGATTTTGCTTTTTGGAGCAGTTTCTGACTTTGTGGCCTTCTCCACCGCAATACAAGCATAAATTTTCCTCCATACGTCGCTTTTTTTCTTCTATAGTAAGAGATTTGATACGTACCGCATCAATTTGCATGTCTTCTACCTCTGAATGTGAATTCACACCGCTTGTCGATATAGTTGGAGCATGGCGAATTGTATGTTGTCTTGAGCGTTGGTCTTGGCGACGTTAGAATAGGCGATTATCGTACTTCACAGCTTGGCTAATGGCTTCATTGAGCATTCGTGGATCAGGAAGAGTTAACAGCAAATCCTTCACATCATCTCTTAAACCCCAATAGAATTGACTCATCAACGCTTCTTCATCCCAATTGATGTCGCATATTAATTGCCTGAAATCCGAAGCATAGACTGTTGTAGAACGCATCCCTTGTCGTAGCGACCGGATCTTTGTTGTAGCCCATCGAACCTTATCGTGTTCACCAAATGCTTCTGCAAATGCTTCCAAAAAGGTTTTGAAGTTGTTTAATATGGATGATTGTTTCTCAAACAAAGGAGCAAACCATGATAGAGCTTGTCCCGTAAGTAAGGTTCCAACAAGCCCAACACGTGACTCCTCCGTTGGATATCGTTCGGGCTGTAAAACTGTTATCAACCTGATTTGATTGACGAATCCTCGAAACTTAGAACGTGTTCCATCGAACTTATCTGGAAGGCTAACTCAAGGCTCCTTATGTTGTAGAACTAGTGGTTCTTGTCGAACCTGAGGTAAAGTTGTTTCTCCAAGTGCAGAAGTTTGAGGCTGGTGTAGTTTAGATTGTGCTATCCCAGATACCCCATCATTATGAAGCCTTGCCACCACTCCTTCAATCTCTGCAGTTCTTTGTGATAACGTAGCGAGGGCATTCATAATAGCATCTAACTTAGACTCCAAACTTTCTGTCATACTAATGTCTTGACCTCCGGCCATTCTAAAAGAAGGACAAAAATGACTCTACAAGAGACAATATTGGTTTATAGGAGGATAATCCACAACCTATAAAACGCCTTAATAATTTCAAGAAGAGGGATAATCCACTCTCTCCAAGAAGAATAAGACTCCAATATTATAACAGAAGAAGTATCAGTTTAGAGGAGGGTAATCCGCAACCTCTAAAAAATGCTAGTATACCTTCAAGTAGAGGGGTAATCCACACTCTACTAAGAAAGAACTAGCTCTGATATCTCAAGTTAGTGTAGTCTCGACAAACTGTCACGGACACAAAATACAGACTTGAAATCTAACAAGAAGTTCAAGAAGAAGTGGCAGAACTAGATTAAATAGATGAGTACAAGAACAACACCAGAAAGGTGAGCTAGAACTCCAAGAGATGTGTTGTCGAGACTGAAGAACTCTTCAGCCTCGATCCCAATATATACTCCTATTTAGGAAGCTTCTCAAGCTACTTCTATTAACTAGGAAGCTTCTAGAAAGTTCTAGAGGCTTACTTTCTAGAAACTTCTAGAAACTTCTCTTCTAGAAGGTTCCAGAGACTTCCTTTTTAGAAGCTTCTAGAAACTTCTCTCTAAAAGGTTCCAGAGGCTTCTGTTCTAGAAGGTTCCAGAGGCTTGTTTTCTAGAAGGTTCTAGAAACTTCTCTCTAGAAAGTTCTAAGGAATATGTCCCTAACAGAAGCTTCCATACCAAATACTATAAAATCAACTTACTTTTATCTATTTTTACTTACTTCTACTTATTTATATATGTAATTATTGGCTTACATGTGTATGTCCGTAACATTAAGAGACAATGTCAAGGACTTATAGTTGTCTATGCTAGATCTTCAAACACTCAATGAAGCCATTAGTCAAAGTAAAAAGTATAATAACAATTTATTTTCATGGCGATAAGATAAACACATCAATTACAGTACATGTATATATCAATTATTGTAGAACTTCTTCACTATCTAATTCTAATGAGCATTTGGAAGTAGAAGATATGTAGATTGATGTAGTTTGCTTCAAACTTCTTTCTGAGCAGGAAAAAAAGCATGAAAGGGAACTTGGCCAATGCTTATATTTTAGAAAACCTAGCCATAAGGTTGATAATTATTCAAAGAAATGTTGGCGTACATATCAAATGAAGAGTGTGGCTATGCCATCAAAAGCTTTACAAGAAAATGAAGATTGATGTACAAGGCACATATAACTTTGTATGTATTAAAGAGGGAGCTAAATAGAAGACAACATTTTGTATCAGGTATGGATATTTTGAATACAACATCATGCCTTTTGGACTTACCAATGCACTAGTTATATTCCAATATTTAATGAATGATATATTTTGCAAGCATCTCAATGACTTTATTGTGATTTATTTGAATGATATTCTAATCTTTTCTAAGAAACTTAAAGACTATAAAAAATATATCTGCCTTGTGTTAGAAAAGCTACAAAGTATTGGAATATATCTTTATCACAATTTGACTTTTATATCACGTATCTACTCGAGAGTCAACAAGAGTTATCAAATGCATTATCAAGACATTCCTACATTGAACTAAAAGAAGGCAAGGTAACATATAATCAACAATGGACAACCTTGTTAAAGCTTAAGTAATTTCACCTTTGAACAACTAATATATCAATGCTTGAGGATTTATCATTTCTTAATTAAGTTTGTAAAGCCTCAACCATAGACCCTTTTGTTCTTAATATCAAGCGTCTTATCAATAATATTCTTAAAGAATCTTCTAAATTCAAGATTGAAGACAACATCGTATTCTTTGAAGAACGTTTCTTCACTCTTGAAGGACCAACTCACCGACGTGTTCTTCAAATATGCCATGACTTCCTTGTAGCCAGATATTTTGGATTCAATAAGACCTTGGAACTTCTATCTAGAGACTTTTGGTGGCCTAAAATGTAGAAGGATGTTGAAGAGTTCATATTATCATTTGATACTTATTAAAGATCAAAGAATCTTTAACATCAGTCATATGAAATTCTTCAATCCCTTCCTATTTCAAAACAACTATAGTCATCTATCTTCATGGATTTCATTACAAATCTTCTACCATCAAATTCATTTGATACTATCTTTATAGTTGTTGATTAATTGACTAAGATGGCATATTTTATACCTTACAAGAAGTCAACTACTAGTAAAGAAATGGCAAGATTTTTTTATTGACAATGTCTATCATTACTACGGATTGTTAGATGATATTGTGTTGGATTGTGGACCACAATTTATATCAAGGTTTTGGAAGGCACTCTTTAAGATTCTTAAGATTAATATCAACATTTTTTCTGCCTTCCACCCTCAAATTAATGGCTAAACAGAGCGAGTCAACCAAATTCTTGAGCAATATTTGAAGTGTCCTATCAACTATCAACATGACGACTAGACTTCTTACTTGTCATTGGTGGAATTTGCATATAATAATACAATCCATGCATCTATGTAACAAATGCCATTCTATTCAAACTACAATCATCATGTAAAGTTGGATATGATAGAGCCTTTAAAGTTGATAAATCTAGTTGTAAAGGAGTTTGCTATAAAGATGACCGAACTTCAAGCAACCATGAAGACTCACCTAAAAAAGGCTCAAAAATGTTATAAGCTAATGGCAAATGAATTTAAGAAGGAACATCTTCCATTCCAAGTTGGTGACAAAGTGTGGCTTCTTTAGTGCAATATAAAAACCAACATGCCATATGACAAGTTGGACTACTAAAAGTTGGAACCATTTGTGATTCAAAAATAAATCAATAATGTAACTTATGGCTTAGAATTACCTTCATCCATGAAAATTCATCCAATCTTTTATATTTCACTTTTAAAAAGGTATAAAGAATCGAATATACTATATCAAAAACAACCACCACATCCTATAGATGAAATCAATGATCATGTTGAATTTGATGTAGAAGAGGTATTGGATTCAAGGATAAGACATAGAAGGCTTGAATATCTATTCTATTGGCGTGGATATGATATCAACAATTATAAGTGGGAACCAGTTGACAACCTTATAAATGGATAAATAAAGATTCAAAAGTTCCATCAACAACAACCATTCAGACCAAAAGTGGCAAAATGAAGAACAATAGCTTAGTAAGATGGCTTCACCATGAAGATTCTTAATTCTTGGCCTCATAAAGAAGAAGAAGAGGTAGCTTTTGAAGAGGTAATTTTTTCAAATGTTTAGAATAGTATAAGTTAATAGTTCAAATATATGACCATAGTCTATTTATATTCTTTTGATCTTGTCTACTTTATGTGATGTAGATAGTTAAGAGATAGACACCTTGTGAATCATAATATCTCAACCAAGTAGCTTACGGAGACAATCCCAAGATGAAGAGCTGCTTGAACCACAAAGACATCAAATGATATACAATAATAGGTCGTTGATAATTATATTTGAGGTAGAACTTGCCTATGAAGGACGTCCAGAAGGAGTATTTATAGGACAATTTTATAACAAAGATATTAAAATTCATGCTTGGTTATAAGTAAAAGGCTTGGAGCATTATTGATGGCTACAAGGGCCTATGAACTATTTGCCTCGCAAAAAAATAAGTGGAATATATAACGAATACCATATGACACATCTTCAATTTCTTGCGCATATACTGACTTGTAGCAACATTGCTTCTCAGAGATCTTGAAGCTAGACGAGAAGATGATGTCACAAACATACACCTGAAGAAGGTTCGAGAAGGTTCAAAGAAGTTTTAGAAGGTTTCTCAAGGACAAGAACTCGATGAAAAAACAATTTAGACAAGTGAGCCTTCACTCAAAGAGAGGTAACAAAATATACATAAACAAGTATATATATTGAAAGAGAAACTGGAATGGCTATTGCCAAAAGACAAGAAAACTAAAGACCCTTGAAACAAACTAGAAGCAAGAAAGGAGTTGACAAGAGTGAAGAAGCCTTCACTCTTGTCTCTATATATACTATCTAACTAGGGGCTACGTGGCGACGTTCTATAGGACCTCCAATATGTGTTGACTTTGTAAGACACATGCCTTGACTTACAAGGCAAGTTCTTCTATGTGTGGGCCACATAGTTAGCTTGATCTTCAAGCTAACAACATGTGTGGCACATGGCCAACTTGTTGACCACGTTTCTAATCCAAAAAGTCAATTAAAGACACCTATGAAGCCAAAGCAGCATCTAGGAAGTTTCTAGGAAGCTTCTATATTAAATATTATAGAATTAACTTACTTTTATCTACTTTTATTTACTTCTACCTATTTCTATATGTAATTATTAGCTTACATGATTATGGCCGTGATATTATCCCCCCTTCTAGAGACGAGTTCCACGAGGAGCGGTCATCATATGTTGAGAAAATCTATGATGCGACGAATTGTATTCGCCACATACTCTGATCTCTGTTCTCTTCGAAGATGATTGATAGGACCTTTCAACCATCGGTAGTATCCCATACCAGGGCGGGAAGACCACCCAGTTATTTGATCATTGTTGAGGCCTTCGTAACTTCCTTCGAATAGAATATTTGGAACACCATCAGGAGTTGTTCCTACCTCTAGCAAAATCACCAAACATCGGGAGTCCCTTCCCAAATCGAGATACCAAACGCATTGTATCTCACCATCTATTCGAGGAAGAACATGTCGTTCTTGAAGATCTTCATCTCGATTGCGTCGTCTTGAAGGTTGTGACAATCGTAATGTCTCGTCCGACAAGTCAGCAAACGAAGGTTCTTCAGTTGAATCCGCTGGTTGTTGGCTCTCCATCTAATTAGCATCACAAATGCAAAGAAGTTACAAACAAGGATAGGAAATTGAATGTTATCTTGCCTCAATCTTATCTCTTTTATAAGAGAGATTTTCATCTTGGTTTTGATGGATGTCGTTGATGAAAAACTTTGACTTTAGCTGATGCATTTATTAGATTCCTGGATGGCTCCCATGTGCGTTCACAAATATCATATCCGCGCCAATGAACAAGACATTCCAGCTTATTTCGGCGCCGCCTTGAGTCTAATATCTCTTCCACCTCAAATTCTTCATTATTATCTACTTCTGTAGGAGGCGGTGGCATTTGTCTTCTTCCTTGTATATCCACTGTCTTATATGGTTCAAGAAGAGATACGTGGAATACAGGATGGATCTTCATTGACTCCGATAGATGTAACCGATATGCAACTGGGTTGATCTGTTCAAAAACAGAAAAAGGGCAAAGCCTACAACAGTCCAACTTGTCACAAGGTCGAGTAGTCTTGATATTGCGACGAAGTAGCTATACCTTATCACCCACGTTGAGTTGTGGTTGCTCCTTACGATATAGATCTGTGTTTATCTTTTGTCATTCTTGAGCTTCCTTCAATTACGTCTTCATTATTGCATGTAACTCTGACAACCGATTTGCCATATCTTCTGCTGCAAGATTATCAACTTTTGAAAAATTAAAAGTATCAAGTCGTGGATGATAGCCATAATTGGTAAAGAAAGGTGTTTGTTGCATGGAAGAATGTACCGTATTATTATAAGCAAACTCTGCCAATGGCAGAAGGGTTGTCCAATCATCTTGTTGGTAGTTGATAGTACACCTTAAATATTGCTCCAAGACTTGGTTTACGGGCTCTGTTTGTCCATCAGTTTGAGGATAGAAAGCCAAAGATAGCTTTATGTCCACTTTTAAAATCTTGAAAAGGATCCTCCAGAATCTTGACACAAATTGAGTTCCCCTATCCGATATGATATCTTTAGGTAATCCATGATAGCGATAGATATTATCAATGAAAAGCTTAGTTGTTTCTTCACCTGTGATAGATTTTGTACATGGCACAAAATATGCCATCTTGGTGAAACGATCTACTATCACAAATATAGAATCATAAGATCTTGAGCTTGGAAGATCTGTGATGAAATCCATAGAAACAGAAGACCATGGTTGTTCTAGTATAGGTAATGGCTGAAGAAGTCCGTAAGGTCGATGACGAGGAATTTTTGATCTTGAACAAATATCACAAGATTGTACAAAGTCTTTGACTGACTTCCACATTTGTGGCCACCAAAAATCTCTTGATATGAGTTCCAAAGTCTTATTATATCCAAAGTGCCCTGCTGTTGGAAAATCATGACGTGCTTGAAGAACACGTAAACGTGCTTCTCCTTCTGGAACATATAGGCATCCTTCAAAATATAATAGATTATTCTTGAATTCGAACTTAGAAGAATCATGAGACTTGGAAGAATTATTCTCAATATCATGAATAAGAGGGTCTGAGGACATACTGGACTGGATTTGCTTGAGAAAAGTTGAATCAACAGTCAATGTTGATTTCATTGCTCGGAGATGAAATTGCTCCGGTTTCAAGAGGACCGTTCTTTGTTGCTCAAAAGCTGCATCTCCTTCTTTTGGTGCAAAATAAGAACATCTAGACAATGCATCGGACAAACCTTGTTGTTTTCCTGGCCAATAAGTGATAATGAACTCGAATCTTGACAAAGACATATTCCAACGAGCTTGACGATGATTCAACACGCATGCTGACATGAAATACTCGAGGTTCTAGAGATCTGTATACACAGTGACTGGACTAGAAGCGCCTTCTAGATAATGACACCATTCTTGAAAAGAATCCATGATTACAACCAGTTCTTTATCGTGGATCTCATAATTGATCTCGGCTGCTGAGAATTTTCTTGAATGAAAAGCTATCGGATGAAGTTTGTCATTTGTTCCCATTTGTGACAAAACTGCACCCAAGGCAAAATCTGATGCATCTATTTCCATAAAAAATGCCTTGGAAAAGTCAACACGATATAAGACTGGTGCAGATACAAACGATGTCTTCAAGGCTTCAAATGCTGCTTCCGCTTCTTGATTCCATTAGAATTTGTCTTTATTGGTCAAGCGTTTAAGTGGAGCTGCAACTCGTGAAAAGTCTTTGATGAAGATCCAATAGTAATTGGCAAATCCCAAGAAACATTAGACATCTCTTACTGTCCTTGGAATCTTTCAATTCATGATTGTCTGGACTTTCTTAGAATCCATCATGAGACCATCATTTGAAATGATGTATCCTAAAAAGTCAACTTGAGTAGTATGAAATACACACTTTTCCATCTTGGCGTACAATCCTGCATCTCTAAATTTTTGTAATACTTGACGAACATGTATTTCATGCTCTTCGACGTTGTTAGAATAGATCAAGATATCGTCTAGATAGCAGATGACAAAATTGTCTAAGAATTCACAAAATACATCATTCATGAGATGTTGAAAAGTAGCTGGTGCATTCGTGAGTCCAAAAGGCATGACATTATATTCGAAATGTCCGTACCTACTCCGAAACGCAGTCTTCCATTCATCTCCTTCCTTGATTTGTACTAGATTATATGCTCCTCTTAGATCTATTTTTGTATAGATCTTAGCTTGATTCAACTGGTCAAGGAGTCCTGATATTAAAGGTAATGGATACATGTTCTTGATTGTGATCTTGTTGAGTCCTCGATAATCAACACACATTCGTAAAGATCCATCTTTTTTCTTTACGAATAGAATTGGAGCTCCTGCTGGAGATTTTGAATGGCGTATCAAATTCTTCGCTAAATTCTCGTCAATATATGTCTTGAGTTCAGCCAACTCATCTTGCGATAACGTATAAATTGATCCAAATGGTGGCTGAGTTCCTTCCTTGAGGTCGATTGAACAATCATATGGACGATGCTCAGGAAGAATATTTACATTCTTTTTCTAAAAAACTTCTTGATACTCCTGATATTGACTTGGAATGCGACTTGAAGTCTTTACGTTTTCAAAAATAGGTGCAGCATAAATAGCAAAAGTTGATCCTTCTTTTGCTACGTATATAAATACTTTTGTACCTATCAGTACGGATTTTACTATACTAGACTTATAATTTTTTACTTGGTTGGTAGAACTATTAATAACGCTCTGGAAAAAGTCAAATTTACGCAAATTCCAATCTATTCGAGGGTTATATTTTTCTAGCCAGGATAAACCTAAAATAACTGGATTGGATGGGGATTTAATTATGTTAAAAGCTATGTAGCTATCATGACCGTCTATTGTTACTTTTATAGGATGAGTTTCATGAGTGACATCTCCAGAAGACAAGGGACGACCATCTATGACTTCTACATGTACTGGTTTAGGTTTTTGTACAAAGGGTATTTTACGACTTTTAACAAATTGTTCATCTAAAAAACATGCTGAGGCTCCCGAATCTAATAAAGCAGAGGCTTTGTAATTCTTAGGTCCTAAATATAAGTCTATTATAAAACAAGGAGAGGGTTCTGAGGAGAGGATAGGACCTTCATTAGGAATTGTACAAGGTTCCAGCTGCATGGTCCCTATTGTAGCTGGACAAATCCGTTTCCCGACATGTTGTCTTCTTTGACCGTCGTACCCCTCATTTTATAGTTGCGTCGTTTCTTTGGACAATGTTGAGCAGTGTGCTTAGGTTCTCCGCAATATAAACATAATCTTTCTTGACGACGACGAATCTTTTCTTGCTCAGTTAGGGGTTTAAAACGTACTGCGTCAATTTGTATGTCTTCTACTTCCGAATGTACGTTTGGCAAAGATGTTGATGTTGCCATTGAGTAATAATGTTGAGGTTCTCGTGAATGATTTTCGGATCGAAATTCGAAAAGTCGATTATCACATTTTACCACAAAATTGATTGCTTGACTCTAAGTTTGAGGATCAGGTAAGTTGAGCATCAATTTCTTTACTTCGTATTGCAATCCATAAAGAAATTGATTGATGAGTGCAGCATCATCCCACTTGATGTCAATTGCAAGTTGTCGAAATTGTGAAGCATACATTGTTACAGAGTGATTTCTTTGTCGCAAATTTTGGATCTTATTTGTTGCAACACGAGTTGCATCGTGTTCACCATACATAGATCGAAACTCCGCCAAAAAAGCTTCCAAATTATCCAATATTGGATTTCGTTTTTCAAAAAAAGACGAAAACCACGATAGTGCAGAACCAGAAAGTAGAGTGCCAATAAACCTGACTTGTGATCCTGGAGTTGGATAGCTTTGCGGTTGAAGTTCAATTGCCAATTGTACTTGATTGATGAATCTTCAAAACTTTGATCTCGTACCATCAAATTTCTCGGATAAGGCAATTCTTGGTTCTCTAGTGCTTACAGGGTGTTGTACAATTGAAGAAGGAACGTGATTTGTTGTAGATGTTGAAGCAGCTCCGATCATCTCTATATCCCTACTTTCTGCTATTCTTGTTCTTTCCTGTGTTGGTGAATTGAGTTGATGCATGGCAAGCATTAACTCCCTCATTTGCTCTTGTATTTGTGCCATTGCACTCTTCATTTCAATAAGCTTTGCCATAATGACAATAAGAAGAAAAATTTGTTTATTACTGCTCAAGACAAAAGAAAAGAAAGACTTGATAACAAAGAAGATACTAAGAACAATATCAGTTTAGAAGTGGGTAATCCGCAAACTTCTAATACGCTTATGTCTTGTCAAGAGAAAGGAATAATCCACTCTTACTCAAGAAAAACAAAGCTCTAATATTGTAAGTGTACTCTTGTCAATCTGTCAAGGACAAGAACTCGATGAAAAAACAATTTAGACAAGTGAGCCTTCACTCAAAGAGAGGTAACAAAATATACATAAACAAGTATATATATTGAAAGAGAAACTGGAATGGCTATTGCCAAAAGACAAGAAAACTAAAGACCCTTGAAACTAGACTAGAAGCAAGAAAGGAGTTGACAAGAGTGAAGAAGCCTTCACTCTTGTCTCTATATATACTATCTAACTAGGGGCTACGTGGCGACGTTCTATAGGACCTCCAATATGTGTTGACTTTGTAGGACACATGCCTTGACTTACAAGGCAAGTTTTTCTACGTGTGGGCCACATAGTTAGCTTGATCTTCAAGCTAACAACATGTGTGGTACATGGCCAACTTGTTGACCACGTTTCTAATCCAAAAAGTCAATTAAAGACACCTATGAAGTCAAAGCAGCGTCTAGGAAGTTTCTAAGAAGCTTCTATATTAAATATTATAGAATTTACTTACTTTTATCTATTTTTACTTACTTCTACCTATTTCTATATGTAATTATTAGCTTACATGATTATGGCCGTAACAAGGTTCTAAGAAGGTTCTTGTAGATCCTACAAGGTTCCAAAAGGTTCCAATAGTTTTTAAGAAGGTTCTAAAAGGTTCCAATAGATTCTAAGAAAGTTTTAGAAGATCATAGGAAATCCTAAGAGGTTCTAGGAGGCTATAGATGATTTAAGAAGTTGTCAAAGAAGGATCTTAGGCTTGATTTGTTTCCAAGCCTCATGGAAATTTTTCAAGAAGCTTCTTAGGACCTAGTATATATAGGAGTCAAGGCTGAGGGGATCCTCAATCTTGACAATTTATTTTTCATGGTCTAGTTAGGACCTTCTTGCCTTGTATCTAATTATTGTTCTAATATCAAGTTAACTCTATTTCTTAGTCTTGAATCCTTGTCTTATATAAGGTCCCTAATGTAATCTTGCACCAACCTAGCTTGTGTAAGCTTTTCTCACTAATCAAATATTATCTTCTCTGCATTGATAGGCCGAAATTGATTCCTAAATTCGGTCTCAAACTCCTCCCAGTCACAAAATCTACCTTGAGCTCTATAGATTTGAACTTGATCTTGTCACCAAATGGCTATCATATCTCTCAAATAGCTAGCTACATATATAATTCCTTCAATGGTATTTGCTCTAAATAGTTAAATGTATTGTTGCATGTTGAAGAACCATTGACATACATCTTCTTGTCTTGAAGTCTTAGAGTATGTATTAGACTTACTCAATTTTAACCTAACAGATGTCGACTCTCTTGTCCTCAAGGCTTTTATTTGTCTTTGCAAAGTAGCTATCTAGCCTTAGAAGTATTGTATTTAAGCCTCCATTTGAGATTGCTCCACCATATCTTTTATACTGTAATTTCTTAGGTAGACTATATTATTATAATACCTTTTCACCTTCCGATTGATTTTTAAGAGTAGCTCGTGGTAGCTTCAACATAGTACTCTATGAGACCATAATAACTGAGCTTGGATTAGATGATGACTATTGATACACTACCAAAAGGTCAATATAATCAAATAATTATGTATTTTTTCAAATTAAAATCATATGATACCATATGTCAATATAATATTATAAAAACAAGTCTTGAGATAATTCAAATTGTGAATAATGAGGAATATTCTTCCAAAAGTAGGCTATTAGAATTGTAAAGGCAACAATCAAGGTAGATAATCCCCTTCTACTTAAACACCTACAAAAACTTTGTTATTGATCTTCTTTTAGTGAGCCTTAACTTATTGAAAGCTTGACTTAATAGCACATCACATTCTTAAAGATTAACATCAAATTTTGCTTGGCGCTCTTAATTTTGTTCTTCAAAGTCATGACATCAAATTTGCATGCTACTAAAATAGTATATTATATTTTATAATTTATTTTTATAAATAAGATATAATTTTTATGAAATATATTTAAATATATATGATTTTAATTTGAAAAAATACATAATTATTTGATTATTTTATATAGAAACTAGAATTTGAATCTAGCCTTGTTACTTTCAAATATTACTCCCCAAAGCAAAGCAAATGACCCTAATGTCAGTAAAGAAGATTTACAAAAAATGACATAGTGACAACATAGATCCAAATCTACTGTTGTATTTTGCAATCCCTACTTCAAAATGACATTTTAAAATCTTGACCTAATATGAGAATTTTTATAGAAAATATAAGGTATAAGATTTTCTGGGATTACGTAAATAATTCAAGATTACCTGGGATACGTATGTATACGATATAGAATACGTATTGTGCAGCGTGGACTCACCGAGAGCCATCAGCATTGAAAGTCGGTGACGCGACCGGAAGGGTCGTCGAATCCGCCGATTGAGGGTCCGAAACATGAAGAAATTCCAAATCACTCCGTCAGTTCACATCATCGTGGGACGCCACCTTGTGTTTGTGGTGTAGGCACATCGTCAGATTTTTGTCAATCGCTGCTGGACCGTTCCGCAGCCGCTAGGTCTTGCCTCTTTGTGAAATGTTCCTCGCGAAATTAAGCGCTTCGTGGGAATTTAGAGTGATTCTTTCGTGTTTCG
This sequence comes from Physcomitrium patens, assembly GCF_059467195.1. Lineage (NCBI taxonomy): Eukaryota > Viridiplantae > Streptophyta > Bryopsida > Funariales > Funariaceae > Physcomitrium > Physcomitrium patens. Next base: position 17,974,218 of record NC_143414.1, on the reverse strand, counting down.
ATTCGTTTTCTTGGTTTGGGTTACCGTATTTGTAATGCTATAGGAATTTTGAGCGGGTTGCATTGTGTGTTGAGTTATCCCGAGGTGGCCGCTTGGGGAATTGGTGGGAATTTGTGTAATCGGTCTCAGACGTGTGGATCTGTAAATATTTTCCAGGTTTTATCTACATTTTGGAGTTTTCTGTGTTGAGTAGATTGGTGCTGGCAGATGAGAGCATCGTAAATGTCGGCTATGGCCATGACCATGGTGTCTTGCTCTTCTGCACCTGCGTCTCTTTCTCGCCACTCAGGCTCTGCCTTTGTGGCGACAGGGATCCATCTCCAGCCGTGTCTTACTTTTCCCAAGCCTCTTTTGCGGGGGACACCCATCTGCCGAATTTCGTGTGTTGAGCTCAACAAGAGCTCTAATTTGCGGAGAAGAATTTCTTTGGGAATTCAAGCTTTGAGCTCGAGGAGAGACTGGAGCTTTTCGTCGGCGGCACAACAGCAGGAGACTCAAACTGTCGAGGAAGATCTTCCGGCCGAGCTGCGCGAGATCGTGCGATTGTTTCAGGCGGTAGGAGAACAGCGCGCGCGGTATCAACAGCTGCTCTATTATGGTCAGAAACTGAAGCCTCTTGCGAAGGAGTTCTGCATACCGGAGAACAAAGTGGATGGCTGCGTGTCGCAAGTGTGGGTGGTGTGTAAGCTTGGCGAGGACGGGCGTGTTTACTTCGAGGCTGAGTCGGATTCTGCTCTCACAAAGGGCCTGGCAGCCCTTCTAGTCAATGGACTTTCTGGTGCGACCCCTGCGGAGGTTTTAAAGGTTTCCCCAGATTTTGTTCAGAAGCTAGGGTTGCAACAGAGCCTCACCCCGTCGCGAAGCAATGGCTTTCTCAACATGCTGAAACTTATGCAGAAGAAGACGATGCAGTCATACGTGGAATCTTCTGTTCCGAAATCTGACAGCGCTGCGTCATCTACTGCAACGGATCCTGAGCCTAATCAACCAGATGCTTTACTTCCCGGGAATGACTCAAAACCAAGGGAAGAGAAGGTGATGACGGTGAGGGATAGTATCGAGAGGAAGCTTTCGGAAAGGTTGAACCCCGTGCTAATAGAGGTGGAGGATGTATCTCATCAACACGCGGGCCATGCTGGCGCATCAAGAGGCTCTTCCGAGACTCATTTCAACGTGAAGGTTGTTTCGGAAGAGTTCCAAGGATTGAGCCTCGTGAAGCGACATCGTCTTATCTATGGACTACTGCAGGAGGAGCTTCAGAATGGTCTGCACGCTCTTTCCCTCGTCACCAAAACCCCAGCTGAGATTTCCGACAAACCCTAGAAATACATCTTTGTAATACATCAAGTAAATTCTATAATGCCACATAGATCTGGCACCTCATTTTACCATTTATTTTCATAGGAATTAGCCATTAAGCAAGCAAGAGTCATTTCAAATGATGTGTTGTGCGTTCCCAAAGTGTTCATTTCTCGTGAACCAATGTAAAGACATGGCCATTTGGCTCTCACTCGCCTGACGAGGACCACATAGCGAACCCATGCAATATTATATTAAATATTTCTTCTCGGAAGTCTGTTGCACAGTCACTAAGGTCATTGGAATTGAGTGGCCGTAATCCGCGGCCTTATTGTTGCATGGTAGACAAATCTAATGACTATTTGCATTTCTTTCACAAAAATATTGCTCAGGCCATTTCAAAATGAGAGGACATCTGACAAGGATGAACTGGGTGATTCATAGCAGTACAACACACTACGTAGTGGCAGATACTGCTCATATAAAATGTGCAGCACCATTCATGCTGGATTTTGTGTGACCAGGTGGTGCCTTCTTGGTGTACTCTAGTAGATGGCTAAGAACCTAAGAACGCACATCCGACCCACCTCGTGTCTCCGAAAATTTCCCCTTATTCAACATGTGAATGAATGACGGAGTGTTCCAGTTCTTGCATGTCCAAGCACGTTGTCTTTTCCTCGTCATCTTAAGAATTCCCTTGCATTTAACAACAAAGCAGCACCCATCCATCGTGGCATCTGACCGACGCCTGGCGCTCTACCATGACTCACTCACACGCTTTCGAAAGTTACCCATAAAGTATGGTAACGCACATAATTAGCACATTAGGCGCTCCAATGTGATGAATCCTTCTTCCATGAGACAGCATTCACACTTGGCAACCAAATCGGAAATATCTTCGGCCCCGATGTATTGAAACAAGTTGCCAAATTAGGACGCGGTTAATGTGGAGTTCCAAAAGCTATACGAGGAAGAACGCCAAGAGTCCACATTGGTTCCATGCAGATGTGTGGGGACAGAAGTTATCTATGTCGTAGATTGTATGTAGTAAATATGTAGGCGACTCCCTCGCACCACCTTTCGCGCCTTGATTGCTAATTGGGCACCTAGCAGCCGAGTCTGAGCTTTACTTCTTAGATTGTTTTATCACACGATGAAGTTTACTAGAAGAGAATTCCGTGTCAGGGACTCACTGTCGATCGAACTAATCCCAGCTATACGCTCAACTGCAACTTTTCGTGTCAAGGTGCACACAGGGAGAACAGAATCTAAGTATTCAATTTGCATCATTGAAGTTGTAGAAAAGGTTGCAGCAGTAATGCTGATTGCCACGTTAGACTGGTTACTATTTTATTTGTGTCTGGAATGAATTGGGAGCATGAAACCTAGGAAATTGACCAAGTACGCATGGGCGTCCAAAAGTGATGCAATGTGGACACCTCGATATGGACACTACTTCATGAGGATTTTGTCTAGAATTTTTGTGACTACTGTGTGCTGGGTTTGTTCAATGAGCTGTAAGGAAATTTATTATGTACATATGGAATCTATCTTGTTGGATTATCAACCGCTAACTGGCAACTGCTCTTCTACAATGTCTAACAGACGTTTATATTTTACGGACGAGTGGCATATGTTCTAGTATAATCCGGATGAGTTTACAAATATCGGAGCATGACCTAATTAAGGTAGCGCCCGTTTTTTTAAAAGTTCTTTTGCTACTGCCATAGAATAAGCTGAACGTCTGCAAAAAACTGTAAGAATTTTGAACGGAAATTTAAGGAAGAAACTCAGTCCAAATTATGCTTTCTGTAACGGAGTACTTGAAAATTGACAAAGCACATAGGAGATAAAGAAATGTCAATCAACCATACTACTGAAAAGCTTCATCGACAAAGACATATATCAAACCTGTGACAATTTACCATGTAATTCCCTGCTACTATACAACTTATTTGACAGCGGGTGTCACAAACCTCTCCAAAGAGAAACACAGACACCACTAACTCCAACACACTTGGCTTTTCAACAATTCTGTCTGCCACCCAACTTGTCACTGTAACCACAACCTCCGAGAATGAATTCCAGACTAGCATTGCAATGTGAGTATGTACTAATCTAATATTATTAATCATAAGAATATGCCGAACCTATAAACAATTGCAAGCCCCCATTTCTTTTCAGCTTCGCATTATGACTAAACCAAACGCCAAAATTTTCCGCTCAATGCTGCATGAGCTGCACTGTTAGGTTTGTCCACAACATCTTCTTCACTATATTTTTAACCGTTAACATCTAAACGAGCTCTTCTCGCATGCCTACAATGAACATAATCTCCTCAGTAATATTCCGATTCAATTTGCTGGATGTAGTAGGGATTGGTGACCGGAACTTGGGAAAAAGATCGCTGTGAGCGGTACACCGGCCGCTCCATATGGTTGCTAACGTACTGGGGCTCTCCGTAATACGGTGTGTACTGGTTGTCCATGGAGATGTACTCGGCGTCATGGTGACGGTGGCGGTTGAAGGAAGGCATGCGGCGGAAGCCCTGCGATTCCCTCTGCGAATACCTTGACTCGAAGTCGTTGTATCGATCGTTGTGATCGACGTAAGGCGACAATCTGCCAAATGAAGGCAATCTTCCCAATCCTCTGCCAAAGGAGTTTGACCGAGTTAAGCCGCTTCCGTAGGAATGGTTGTGTACCATGCGGCTATTGATGTAATTGGTGTCGCTTTCAATGTAGTGGTGACCTGAGCGATCGCCCGAGTAGCCCGAACTCTCGATATAGCTTCCTCTCTTAAAAAACTCAGACTTCTTTTTCACCTTCTTCACCTTCCTGAGCGCCCGGATGTCATCAACATACCCAGTAATGGTCACCAATTGGTTGTATTGATCGCAAACGACGTCCTCCACGCCGTCTAGCTCCTCCAGAGCTTCCTTCACCTTCTCCTTGCACTTCTCGCAGCACATGGGAACTCTGAGCTCGAGCACGGGTACCTCATGGCCGCGGGATCGATCGGGATATACTGAGTGGCTCCGAGAGTAACCCCGATTGGGCATACTATGCTGGTGGTAGCTCGTGTGATAAGTAGGTTCGCCATAAAACACCTGAGCATGGTTGTGTGGTGCTTAAACGTTAGTAGGACGGAGTAAAAACTGCACCAAAATAATTTATGCGAGCAACACAAAATCAGGTCAGTGGCCTGAGGTTGTCGACGTCACCGACATGTGTTTAAGAACCACCGAAGAGCAGTACCCTTTTAAGAGACACAAGCTCTAAGCAATCGATATACATGTGGCCCGGAAGGTGTCGATGACGTCTCGGGTCTATGAGCACTAGAGGAGAAGAGTTCTTGAAGCAAGGAATAATCGGTGCATCAACGTAACGAGATTATCCAATCTGAACCAACTTTGATGCAGAATTGCAACTGCATCTACAAAGGAAAAGAATTTCCATCTACGCTTCGCTACTGCTTGAAGATTCCCACATCGTCAAATTAATCGAGAAGAAGCTTAGACATGATCGGAATATCCAAGTTACGTGTTCTCCCGTAAAGAATTTCGACAATGCTGTTGTCGCAAGGTGTATTCGCAATCGATGATAGTAAAAGCTATGAACGAAAGGACACAATTGGAAACTAATTACATGCTATCAATTCAAGATGATACACGACAAATCTCAACCGGAGCGAAGACGAGTCACGAAGCGGAACCGCACCTCTCTCATCCGGCTTCCCATCTTCAGAGCCTCCTTCAGTCCAACGCCGACAAACCACACCACCTCAAAACTCTCAAGCCACCGATAAATTCCGCCTCAACAAAAACAAGAAGCAAGAACTACAACAACAGACGACACTACTCGAAATGTGGAACCAATGCGATTCGCTTCTCACTGCAACAACCCTCAGAGACCGGCTCTTCCGAGTCACTGGCTTCAAAACACCCAACCGAAGCTGTGCAATATATGGGGAAAAAAGACGGGACTGGTGGCAACCAAAACCAAAGCTCGATGTCTGACCAGATCTACACAGGGCCTACGAGTCTAGCCAGGTTATGTGAATTGGCTGCCACGGATCCTAAAGCAAGTTGAGAAAAGTTGGCGGGGCAGGAAACCAGAAATCCGACGCGTGGAGATGGGAAGGATCCTCGAAGGGACTATCTCACAGGAACGTGATACAATCAACGCTGCGATGATATCTCAAAAACCGCCCAGCGGGGATTGCTATCTATAGTGCATTGATCGTCACGGGCTTGTGCCACCCAGGTTGTTCCGCCCTCTCGGTTTCAAAAAGCTACGGTGCTGCAGTTTGCCGGAGGAGAGTGGGTAAGTTAATAATAATGCCGACGCCGGTACCGCAGTGAGATGGGACTGGATCCATGGAGTTGGAGTTGGAGGAAGAATGAAGCGCGGCTGAGGAGGCGTGGGAGCTTGGACTCTGCGAGAGCTTTGGTGCCGCTTGGACCTGCAGGTTTGCCACCAGTTTCAGGGCCGCGGACGCCGGTGTGGGTAGGAGAAGGAAACGGTGAAGTCCAGTATATTATTATTCAATGTGTTTTTATTATTGATGAAATGAAGGGTTATTTTAATAGGGATGGGAATATAAATATGCAAGAATGCTTGAGTTATTGTGGGATGCTTCTGACACCATGCCGATCATGCGTTGCTGTTGGTTCTGATCAGGTCAAGGGTTTGTGAAGCGCGGTCCCTCTGCTGCTGTCTTTTCTTTCCCATCCAATTCTCTTTCTGCTTTTCTTGTTGGAGTGAGACACGCTCTAGAGTACGTGAGTTCATATATATATATATATGTATATGTAAATGTACACAGACAAGAAATAAAAATAAGCAGTGGTACCTCTACTGCATATCAAGAGAGAGTTATATATATATATATATATATATATACACACATTCATTTATTTATTTAAACACATGCATACATATCAGACTAAACTTATGTGCATGTGTACATGTTATTATGCAGGTTTGGTCTTAGAATCAATTTCTAGTGACAATTTTTACAGAAGTTAAGCAACTAGTTTGAAGTATTTAAATATCATTTCTTCATAGACACGTTTTTTTGTTTTTTCAGAGAAAGCATAATTCTATTGTATCTTTCATTTATGTGTTTTTTTAAAACCATAAACATTATTTATATTAATGAATATGAATATTTTTTTATGTTTGCAAATAAAGATACTTAATATGTACTATATTTTCCAACTAAAAAAATGTCCACTATAAAAGACCACCTAATTTTTTTGGTTATTTGATTATTAATGATGTGTAATTTGCATCATTATTTTGAAGTATATAAATCAGAAGCCTAAAATTGATACTAAATTATACAAGCCTTGACATATATTTTTTAAATATATGAAATTTAATTTATTTATTATACCGAAATAATCTAATGATACTTTTACCTAATATTACAAAATTCACTTAATTAATTTGAAGAACTAAAGAAGAAACTATTGTTTTGAAGCTTTGAAGGCAGTTGGTTCAACAATTTAGTTTTATATGTGCAAATTATTGTATTCTTAAGTAATTAAGTACTTTTGTATCCTTACAAGTTTTTTTCAAAAATAACGTTGATATTTCTAAAAGAATCAACCTCAAACATTCCATACTATGACATCTTTTTCTTTTGGTAGTTAAAAGTAATAAAAACCATTGTTGGACAAGTTTAATTTTACAAATTAAATAAGGATTGTAAGAAGGATTTCTAAGATATACTTTTTTATCTAAAAATTTTTTGATCTAAAAATTCAAAACAATTCAGAAGAGCATAATATATATATATATATATATATATATATACATACGAATATGATTAGTGATATGTATTACGTAATTGAATTTCTATACAAGATGTTGAAGAATAAATAATACAAATGTATTTCCGCCTCAAACTTCCATTCGATAAAGTCTGAAAATTAAAAACTTATGTTAGCTGACATTCACTCAAATAACACAAATACTGTAGTACAAAAAAATTACTAGCATGCTTGTATTTGCTGTATTGAACACTACCACCAGACCCAACAACCCATGCACAATAACTGAGACAATTGGAAAATAACACATACTTATTCGCCACAGCTACTCAACAGCCACATATTATTCATTCATAACGGTGGTCTACATTCCCAGTATTTATCAATATTCCTCCACAACTTGATTTAAAATACACAGAAAAAGGAGGAGGTTAAAAAAAGAAGACAGAAACTTGAATGAAGGTTTGACTGGGATCTGGCTATAAGACCACTTTCAAGATGCTCATTAAAAGCTTAACTACAAAACAAAATAAAGGTTAAACAAAGTGTGTCTACAGCAACGAGCACCGAGAAATGCTTCACACCGGAGACTGTGGCAGTAGTGAATGGATCCAGATTCCACAGCTCACAGCCTTCGAGCCTTGACTGCTTCATGGCGGAATCTAGACATCGCAGCCGGAGTCCACCGTCGCCGGTGTCAATGCAGTGCAATGTGAAGGTTCAGATAACAGGATTCTCTGATACTAGGAAGATTGCTAATCGGAGCCAAGATCTGAATTAGATGCGGATGCTGATTAAAATACTGGTGAAGCAGGTGAGTGGAGCTGGGTTCGCCGCACCCAGGTTGCAGTGTTGTTGTTGTTGTTGTTTATTTTTTCTATTACTGAGCTTAAGGGTTTCGTGACTGGAGAGGGGCCTCGATCCGACCTACGGGCGCTGACAGCGGCGAAGAGGCGCTGGGACTGCGAGCTCGTCGATCGGCTCGCACGCGGGAAGCCACCGACCTGCATGTCTCTTTCGGGTTGTGTGGCGAATGGTTGGATCCCTCCTTGCGGTTTCTCGAAGATTGCTAGGTCAGTCGCCCTGGTTGCTTGTGCACATGTCTCTCTGACTGCTACTGCTGCTGCTGCGTGATCGAGGTTTGGTGCTTCCTTTTTTTTTCTTTTTTTTTCCACTGATCAGCCTGTGGATCGCGAGCTTCACGTCATGCGAGATCGAGAGCTGGCAGGTTCTTGTTTCGGTCTGTTCGAGAGACTTGGGCCGTGTGATCATGTGATCGACGGCGCCTCGACGACCGCTGTCGTCCAGAGTTGGAGATTTCGTCATGGCTCTAGATAGATGCCAATCCGCTCGGAATGGGCTTTTCCACCCGGGGACGCATCCAAACTTCCGCACGAGCCTTCCGAACAAGGACAAGAGTTGTCTAGGAAATATTGGCTGTGTGTTTTTCCAATCTTGCTGTTGTGTGAACTTACCCTCCCTGTCGTTAATCAGATTAAGAGTTTCTAGTTTTATTCATGGTAAATAGTAGAAAAACGTGATTAATGTTTCAGTCATGAAGCTGGTTTTGTGGGGAGCACGAGAAGGAAATAGTGATTGAAATGGAGAGGTAGCTGTTGTGAAAACATTTCACCCGTGATGGGAGGCTTGGAATGTACAAATATCAAGGAAATTCAAATGGGTCATTATATCCAGACCGTGAACTGTGTGGCTTTTCATGGCATTCATAATATTGCAAAATATCGTTGTCTCATTGAAAAGGGAACGTGGGACATGTCATATATGATGGAAACTAGAGAATTTAATCCGGCCCAACTAAGTCAGGTGTCAACAACAACGGCGGCCATGGAATTGGGAAAATATTGTAATATTCATACTTTGATTAATACTCCACAATATGGCGAATGATAAGAATAAAATGTACGAATATTTGAATATTCATACATTATTCATTAGATGCAGACAGTACTGTCAACTGCTGAGTCAAAAATTGGACTAAAGTTATTTTCAATATCAAACAACATATTTTATAATAAGATGTTGCAGGGGTTTTTAGGTAATTATCTGTGAGATTGGAATGTGGAATCAGCCTTCTTGGAGGCCAAAAGAATTCAAAAATCCACCCAAAACTAACTAAATACCCATTTCGATTTCATTGCTTTTACTCCACTAAAGAATAATTTTAAAAATGAGTATATATATATATATATATATATATATATATTCTTGGACCAAATATATTTCTAAAGCCTAAATTTCTTCAAAAATATTATTTCTAAATTAAGTTTTACGTTATTGGATCAGAATCAGGGCATACTAGATAACAGTTATCTACACTTGGTTTTAAATTTTTGGTTTTGAAATTGTTAAATTGTTTTTAGTGCTTGCTCTGTAGTCACGTGATAAATTTGTGCTTGCAGTAAATTTATCATTCCGTAAAAGCGCCAACTATTGTATTTCAATTTCCCATTTTTTTCCATATTTGGTCAATTATATATAAATCATCTGGTCGTCTTCATCCTTTCTAAACATGTAAGAACAATTTATAGATTGCAAAATCCAACTTACTAGGTTTTTTAGAGGTTGAAGAGAAGGAAGAATCTACTGTCTGATTGTGTCTTCAAGCGGACAAGGAGCAGAGAGCTCGTGGTTTCCATGGCCAATGCTGATTTGTGCGCCGGCGCTGAAGCCTGTGCTCATAACGAGCTGTGCAAAACTTGTGTGCCGTATTCTACGAAACAACGAACTAGTCTAAGTTAATAGAATCTGTTCCTGCTGACCTTCAGTGGCCGTTTATTCACCTAAATGGGGTACTACTCCGTAATGAGTTTGTTACTGCTTAGCAGGGACGTCGGCCTGTAATGCAAATTGGTACGAGGGGCTGAATTCAATTATGACAGTCTCTCGATTTATTGTAAAGGGTGAGACCTTGTTCACACGTCCTGGGATTAAAAGCCGTCGGAGCTAGGTTTTGAATGACTTGTGATTGCAGCGTGATTTAAGGGCAGTTTGAGGTTTTCGAAATGGGCAGAGAATGGTGTGCTCTGGGATACTAAATCAGTTCTCTTGGTGAAATATCATAACAAATCGTCGGTCGTTCTGGGGCAGCAGCGTGAAGATAACCAGTCAGACATGATCATTGAACAGTTTTCCAATTCACATATGTATGAATCAACTGTTCTGAAACCGGAGGTCAGTCATTTCGGTGTGCATGAATCCATGGCTTCACCAGACCGGCACCATGTATAAAATTATCAGATTTTTCACAAGCCTGTGTCTAGAGTTTCACGTTCTCGCGCCGAGTGAATTTACACTTTCCCACATCACACCCACATGCCGAATTACGTGACCCTGTGAATCTTTAAGTTCTGTTTAAGCAAAGCAAAGTGACGCATAGCGAGGCGTTTTATCTCGTACGGTTGCAAGCGACGGTTCAACTGAACACAGCTTGTGGTCTGTGTCACTCTTGACTTTGATAAATGTGGGGTTGTCGGTCCTTCGTTGAACATAACCGTTACCTAACACGGTCCAAAGGAGAGACTTCCACCACACATTACTTCAGAACTTTGTAGGGTTCAATTTTTTTACGTGCTGATGTGTGCTCACATCTGCGTGAACAGCCTCTAATCTCACGTACAACCTTCAAGACAGTAGGAAAATAAGTACGCCGAGATTGGTTTGGGTAAGGCTCGCTTCGAAGCAAACCTCCACTACCGTTTCATTTGTTCACAAGCTTTTTGTAATTAAATATGATCAAACCCAAAAATTGAGGTGCCCGCAATTGAAAACGCCGTGCACTGAGTAAAAACACGCATACATACACATATACATACATACATACATACATACATACAGAATTGCGGGTGCTAAACGGTGAATGGTTGTTTGGACTTGCTAATGTGTATAACAAACTGGATTTTTCTGAAATGTGGACACCATTCTATGTCTCCCTATTTTGTAACTTGTGAGACAAAAGTGCTCCAATTTTAAGTTTTCATGCAAAGCTCTCGGTTTTTTAATGTTTTTGAGTGTCACATTGCAATGCAACGTCGTCAAGTGGAGCACTGATTATTCAGACAAGAGAGTCTCGTAGAGATAAATGAGATTTCAGACTTCGATAGTGGAGATACTAAAGACTTACGTGAAACGACACAACTGCAGATCAAATGTTTTTGCACAGAAGTATCCAACAATTAACTAGTTCGTAAACAAACACCTCGAAGAACACAAAAATTTGATAATGAGCTAAATAAATATCCATTTTGCGTGCTAGTGTGCAGAGGCATCATATTGAGATACACCAGGGAGAATTCTCTAAGCATGTTGACGACTGTGATTGTATCAGAAACACACAAGTCATCTACAAATTCAACATATTCTTCAATTTTGGCTGAGGAGCATACTACAGGCAGTAGCCACGCAATATTCCTCAACTCTAAAACCTTGTGCAGCACGTTGCTCGGCAGGGAAAACACTTCCCAAATTTTCATCAGATTTAAACTATGTTCAAGATAGTCTCATAACCAAAACCTCGCTCCACCAGAATATAATGAATCTTCCTGACGAAGAAGCTCACCAGCTTTCAAAACCTCAAGAAAGATACATTGTTGGATCTTGTAGTTTTGTGGAAACTTTTCAGATTCAACATGTTTTGTATCTCGGCGTTCATAATCGCATGGCTTCAAGTTTCAAACACTGACCCCAGAACTAAAATTTGGCTTTGAGATCATTTTATTTTTTTGATTTTCGTTTTCGGTCATGCAACCATTAAAATTCAAAATTTAGTTTTTTTAATTCTATCTTTGTTTACTTGGATGATTTTCATTGTTTGAAAAGGAAAGAAATCTGAAGTGATTTTTTTCTGGAGATTTATTTTACATTTAAAAATTGATATCTAAGTATATAATTAATCATAATTTGAATGATTTTGCTCATCTTACATAAAGTTGCCAAGACTTATTAAAGGGTCATTGTAAGTCATCTAAACATTCATGTAAAATACAATGGACTTGATTGCACTGATTAAGAGTTTTTAATACAATGGACAATGCATTGATTAAGAATTTACTAATTGATTAATAATTTATTAATCATTACAAAAAAAATTAGTTTATAAATATAATAATATACTTAGAATAAAAAAATATACTTAGAATGTGTAAAGAATTCAAGTAGTATCTTTCTTTGCCAATTAGGTTTATATATTTTTTTTTAAATTTGCAAATCAAGCAATACATTTTAAAAAATCAATATTAATTTTTTAAAATATATTATTATTTATATAGGAATTATTGGTTATATATATATATATATATATATATATATATTTTTTTTTTCTCTAATATGCCAATTAATTTTAATATTCTTATATTTTTGGATTATTAAAATATCCTTGTATCTACATTAGACTTAGTAAAATATTTTTATATAAGTTTATATTTTAATAAACTAACATGATTTAGATATTAATATTATGTTAAAAAAATCTAAAAAAATTGATACATTCTTATGTCACTAAAAAAGAGTAGATATTTATTTTTAAAAAGTATATTATAAGAACTAGAATGGCTATTGCTAAATACAAGAAGACTAGAGATTCTTAAAATAATGGTAGAGATAAAAAAAAAAAAGGCATTGGCAAGAGTGAAGAAGGCTTCACTCTTGACTCTATATATACTATCAAACTAAGAGCTACTTAGCAATGTTTTATAGGGCCTCCAATATATATCTAACTTACAAGACAAATTTCCTACAAATGCATTGTTGTGTTATGTGAAATCTCATATAAATGCATTGGATATTTGATTGTGGAAGAATTTGGATTTACCTTAAAGTTTAATTTATAAACCAAAATAATTCATAAGGTATTTTGAAACACCCTTTGGCATCCTTAAACAACTCAAGTAAGCTTACAATTATTTTAAGTATATCCTATAAAATCTAAAAAAATCCTAAATAAATTTTATTATGATCTAATTAATTTTAAAATAGTTTTTAAATAATCTTTAATATATTTTAATTAAATTATAATTAAATTTTAATTGAATTCCAGAATAGTATCTACTAAAATCTAATTAAATCATATTCAAATTTTATTCAACTTCTAATTGAATCCTAACTAAATCTTAATAAAATCTTAATCAATTTTTAACTAAGTTTTATCCAAATCTTGAATTCTAAATCCTAGTTAAATTTTAAATAATAAATTTTAATCCTAATTAAACTTTAAATTTTAAATACTAATCAAATTCTAAACTCTAAATCTTAACTTGAATCAAAATGTAATCAAATATTTATGAAATCCTAATAAAATCTTAATCAAAGCCTATTAAATCTTATAAAAAATTAAAACCTTAATTTTTATTATTATTATTATTATTTATTTTAATTCAAAATTTTCATAATTTTAATTATCTAATTAATATTAATCACAAATAATTTATAAATGATTGAACTTATCAAATAAGCAATAATCCTCTTAATCCGCTTGGATGTTGATTGATCTTCTTCTCAAATCTTGATGCCAATGTTTTGGCATCAATATCTCTTAATTCTCTATTCTATTTCTTTTAAAAAAATTATAATTATAAAAATCTAAGTTTTGAAATTATATATAAAATTTTATCTCAATATAATAGATAATTTATTATAAATCTTAAAAATCCTCATTAATCCTTCAAGTTCCAATTTCCACTACTACAATCTATTCAAGTTTCAATAACTTTGAAATTAAGTGTTTGATTAAATTTAAACTTGTAGCACACATTTGACACAACAATAATTATAATCTCACAAATTTTTAATCTTAGATCTACCACAAATCTAACTAAATGCTCCAAAGTATAAATTTTTTTTATTTCTCAAAAATCATAATTAATCTAAAACAACCTTAACTTTGCAAAGCTCTTATAAAGTCATTATAAATTCAAATTATTCAAAACTAACATCTAAAGAATCTTGTTTTATTCTTCTTTCAAATCTTGATCTTCAATCAACCAAAGAACTTTTGATTTGCCATAAAGATATAATTTTGTGCCTTTAAAAATTGGTTTTAATATAGGTTCATAATTGGTCCTTTTTAAATATCAACATATGTTTTTTTAAGTAATTTATGTCAAAAGAAATTATTTACTTCTATCTTAAGATGACCATGATATTTATTTTTCTATTCTACTTTGTTTTTTCTTATTTATGGTACTAAAAATAAGTAGAAGCTTAGTTTATTAAAAGAAAATATTAATATTTATTAATTTTACTACCTCATTGACTATTATCTATATTTTAAAATTGATTTTTCATAATATTTTTGATTAAAATTTTCTATAATATAATTTTTTTTTTCTTTCACATAATAGATGTGTTATATTATAATAAGGTCTTATGGCCAACTTGTATCACAAGTCATCGACATGTACAATACATAGCCAATTTATTGGCTAAATTTTCAACCTACCATTTGACTATAAATTTGTATTAAGTCAAATCTACATCTATAAAGCTTTTAAGAAGTTATTCCTTAAGATATTATCAAATCTACATACTTTTGCTTATTTATATTTAATTCCTTCAATTTTAGTAAATATGTATGTTTGCGATATAACCTTCTTTTCTAGAAATAATTTCCACAAAGATCAATAATCACATGTTAAAGAAGTCCAAGATATAACAAGTTATATTTTTTACATATTCATGTCAATATAAAAAATATTTTAATCTATTTTAATGGTGCCTTAAGTTTAAGATATATTCAATGTTATACTTTTGATTATTATCCATTTTTATAGGAAGAAGTGGTAATTGTCTTCTTTTTGATATATCTATTGTCTTGAATGGATCAAGAAGAGATATGTAGTATATAAAATAGATCTTTTTAGATTTTAGTTGATATAATTGATAAGCTATTGAGTTAATATATTTACAAATTAGAAATGGTCCAAATCTACACTAATCTAATTAATCATAAGAAAAAATAGTCTTGATATAACAACAATCTAACTATATTTTGTTGTTCACGTGGAATTAAGATTGTTCTTTGCAATATGCATGTGTATTAGTCTTTTGTGGTTCTTGAACTTTTTTTAATTTTTCCTTCATTATTGAATGTAGCAATAATAAGTAGTTTTTTAAATCTTAAAGTATTAAATTAAAAAATTTTAAATAGTCAAAAATATCAAGTTATAGATAATAACTATAATTAGTATGAGAAGGTGTTTGTTAAATAAAATAATTTATTGTGTTTTATAGAATTATTTTACAAATAGTACAAAAAAATTTTAATCACCTTGATAGTAGTGAATGGTATAGCTTAAATAATACTCTAAAATTTGATTTACTTTTTTTTTTTTTTTCATCAATTTGAAGATAAAAAGCTAATAAAAAAATTATATCTATCTTCAATATTAAAAAAATAATAATTATTTCAAAACCTTAATGAAAATTAAGTTCTTCTTTCAAATATAATATTTCTTAACAATCCATGACAGCAATAAATATTATCAAAAAAAATTATCCATTTTTTTTATATGTAATAATTTATGTATATGGTAAAAAATGTACCATCTTTATAAATTGATCTATTATCATAATCATAAAGCATAAGAATTTAAAATTAAAAGATCTACGATAAAATCTATAGAAATAAAAGACCATGGTTGTTTTAATATAGGTAGTCATTGTAAAAGTCTGTAAAATCAATAATAAGATGTTTTTGATCTTGAATAAATATCATATGGTTATACAAAGTCTATAATTGCCTTTAATATTTGAAGCCTCTAAAAATCTCAAAATATTAGCTCTAAAGTCTTGTTATATCCAAAATATCATACTATTAAAAAGTCATAATGAATTAGAAAAGTACACAATTTTATTTCATTTTTTTAAAACATATAAGTATTTTTTGAAATAAAGTAGATTATTTATAAATTTAAATTTTGAAATATCATAAAATTTATGTAAATGTTTTTTAATATCACCAATAAGGTGATTTAGAGACATATTTATTTGAAATTACTTTAGATAGTTGAATCAATAATCAATGTTGATTTTATTACTCAAAGAATAAACTACTTTGGCTTCAAAAAAATCATCTGTGATTAATCAAAAGGTGTATTTTCTTCTTTTGGAGTAAGATAAGAATGTCTAAAAAGGACATTTGACAAATCTTGTTGTTTTCATATTCAATACATAATCTTGAATTCAAATCTTGACAAAGTATCAAAGACATGAATTTCAAAAAATTAAGAGATCAATAAATTCGTATATCACTCAAATAAACTAGAAAATTATTCAAATATAGTATAATATTAAACTAGAGTAGCTATTTCTAAATACAAGAAGACTATAAAGTTTAGAAATAAGACTAAGGACTAAAACAATGTTAACAAGAGTGAAGAAGGCTTCTCTCTTGCTTCTAAATATACTATCTAATTAGAAGCAATTTGACAACATTTTATAGGACCTCCAATATGTGTTCAATTTATAAAACATATATCTTAATTTGTAAGGCAAGTTCCTTATATGTACACCATATTGTTAACTTATACTACAAGCTATCCCCATGTATGACATATGGCTAACTTGTTGGCCAAGTTTCTAACCTATTAATCAACTATAAATATGTATAAAATGAAATATGCATCTATAAAACTTCTAAGAAGTTTTGCTATAAGATAATATCAAATCTATCTATATTTATTTTCTACCTAGCACTTTTTATCTAAATATATATATATATATATATATATATATATATATATATGACAAGATGTTATTGATGAAACTATTCTTTTTGATATAGCAACTAATAGATATAATAGCTTAGTAATATTTAGTGTTATTAGATCTATTTTTGGTCCAATTATTTTAGATTTATCATGGCTAAAGAAGTATAATTCATATATAGATTGAATCTCCTATAATCTTAATTTTTTCCAAAGCATAATTCAAATTTCTATTATTCAAGTAAAAATTTAAACTTCTAAATACTTATTAATTGATAAAAAAGTATTTATGCATATTACAAGACAAAGATTATCTATCTATATTTAATCTATATTTATTCTTGATAGTCAAAAGACTTCTAATAATATTCTAAGGTAATATCAAGATTTATAAGATACTTTTAAAAAGAAGAATCTAGATATTTTTTTAGATTATTGTTTTGATAATTTATTCATTTGATTATAAAAAATGAACTCAATTTTTATTTGGACCAATTTATAGCTTATTACAAAAAAAGTTAGTTACATTTGAAGAATACATTCATAAGAATCTATCTAAAAATTTAATATACCATTTAAAATCTCTAGTAAGAATTCTTATCTTATTAATAAAAATAAAAATAAAAATAAAAATAGGCCATAACATTTATGTGTAGATTATTTAGTACTCAAAAAAATCATTATCAAGAATAGGTATCTTTTATCTTTGATATCATGACTTTTTTATCAATTAAATCAATCTAAGATTTATACTAAAATAGATCTATAAGAAGCATACAATCTAGTATGTATTAATAAATGAAATTAATAAAAGACTATATTTTAAACCAAGTATGAATATTTTTAATATAATGCCATGCCTTTTAAACTCACAAATGCATCAATTTCTTATTAATATCTAATAAATAATATTATTTGAGAGTTTTTTGATGATTTTATTTTTTGATATTTAAACAATATGTTATTCTACTCTACAAACATAAAAGTGCATAAACTTTATGTTTGCTATGTATTAGAAAAACTAAAAGATGTAGAATTATACATTAAGATGAAAAAGTATGTATTTCACACTATTCAAGTTGACTTCTTAGGATACATCATTTCAAATGATGATTTTACTATAGATCCTAAAAAAGTTCAAATTATTATAGATCAAAATATTTTAAGAACAATACAAGATGTCTAATGTTTTTTTGAGATTCACTAATTACTATCAAATTTTCATCAAGAACTTTTTTTCAAATTATAGTTCCACTTATATATCAAACATATAAAGAAAAATATAAATATCATAGAAAAATAAAAGCATAATTTGAAGTTTTAAAGATAGTTTTTATTTTTATACCAATTTTATATTGTGTCAATTTTTTTAAGGTATTTTTTATAGAAAAAAATGTATTAGAATTTATTTTGAAGGCAAAATTACTAAAAATGATAGATGATAAAGTTCATCTAGTAGCCTTCTATTTAAAAAATAATAATAGCTAAGATCAATTATAAGATTTATAACAACAAACTTTTTACAACTATGGATTCATATCAAAAATAACACCATTGTCTTAAAGATACTTCTAATCTAATCAATATGTAAGAGAATCACAAGAATCTTAGATATTTCATGTCACCAAATATTTTAAATCGTTACCAAGTCCAATAAAGTATGTCTTTATATCATACACATACTTATTTACCTAGATAAAAAGTGTTAGGTAGAATATAAATATAACTAGATTTGTGTAGAATAGATATTAGTTTGTTTTTGTAAGATATTGGTAAAATAAACTAATAGTCCATAGAATAGTCCGTTTAGGAGGATGGATGATTGATTCAATTATTAAAAGTAGTTATTATAGGATTACGGTTAGAATCTGGAAATCAGTAGCAATTATATTGGAGTTGTAGAAGTTTGTCGGGAGGCCAAACTGTGATAGTCATGAGCCGAGGTTAAGCTTGGTGCTTCTTCTTTGTTTTTTTGTTTTTTTTTATTGTTGAAGAGTAATGGATAGTTTTTGAATACTGAGAAGTGAGTCTATGGAATAAATCAGAGATTGATTTATGAGTTATTGATTATGTAATTGGAGTACTGAGTGATTGAATTATATGAGAAGTTATTAGAAGATTGATTATGGATAGAAGATTATGATTGTTGTTTATTGAGAGTTGTGTGTGTTTCGACAGAGGAAGTCTAGGATTACAAGAATTATGTGAATTCAGATTGGTTGGAGTGAAGTCTGTTATTCTTGGTGTTGGATGGAATTTATTGAGTTTTGAGCGGTCTTTTGAAAGTGCAGGGTTGCACATTGTGGTTATCAGTTGATGAAGGAATATTGTTATTGGGAAGAAGTATTGTAGTATTTCTTCATGTTTTAGTGGTTCGGAATACAGTTAATTGTGTGACCCTAACAAGTGAAACTCGTGCGCTTAGTCTTTTCCTGTGTTTGAATTCTCCTATACAACTTTATTCTGGAAGGAATTGTAGAATAACTAAAACGACAATCATATTTTGGCGCCACAGCCGGGGATTGACAATAGCATTGAGTGTTAGGAATTAACTGCCAGATGAGTAGATGGCAAATAGGAAGCAAATTCAGTAGTATATAATGAAAGATTTTGGTTATTAAGAATGAAAACATTGCAATAAAAAAAACATGCCAGTCGAAAGAAAGATAAGAGAGAGTGTAAGTAAGAGAATCGTTGTAAAATGAACAAGAACTCAAGTTAAAAAGGAAGCATTGACAAAGTTGAATTAGGCCATAGTTGAATGCCTGTCGGCATATCCGAGTATACCCAAAAGCTGATCAACATCAAATATTTCAGAAATATATACCGTTAAGAAAATTACCAAGAACACTTGCAGCAAATTTTGTCAACAACCCAACGTATCTTTTGAGCTCGTTAACAGCAAGTGGAGGAAACACAGAAGAATTGGGTACTCCATTGGATACCTTTCCAATAGCGGAAACTACCGATTGTGTAAAAATTGGTTCCATAGAATGGCATAAATTGCTTGCCAATAAGGGCCAATTCAGCGTATTTAAAAATCCATCATTTTCACCTCCAATTCAATCAATAAATTTATTCAGGGATAATAATAGTAAATTGAGGAGGTTGGAAAGTCTAGAAAAGACAATTAGGAAAGGCAGTGGTAATTTTAATAAGAGATTAAGTGGCACATTATCCTCTTCAATGGCGACAAGTGGTCCAGCAATTCCAATAACAGTACAAATGGATGACATGAGCGATTGCACAACGAGCGTGGCTCCATTACCTACTTTTAGAGGTCTTTTGGGTGCGGATTCCGATCAACATTTATCTCAGTTTCTGATAGCATGTGTAGCCAATAATGGAAGAACCAAAGATATTTGGTTACGATGGTTGCCAGCAACCTTAAAGGACACAACGTTTGAATTGTACAACTGCCAACCAGTGGGTCAATTTCTGAATTGGGAAGCATTGAAGAATGCATTTTTAACCCATTTTTGGCCAATAGGTTTTGAGGATCGTCTTCGAGAGAGGTTAATGAATAGCAAAATGATCCTATGGGAGGCAATGGAATCATATTATGGTCGTAAAGCTGATATACTCAGTAAGTGGCTAAATCACCAAATGTCAGAGGCATTTATCTTATCCATATTAATCAATGGTTTGCAACCACCAGAGTTAAAAATATTTGTGAAGGAAGTTCAACCGATTACGGTGTCTGCATCCCTTAATAGAACCAAGGTTTGAAAAGAATGCTATTATGATCAGTTTTTAACTACGAGAATTATGTTGATTCTACTTCAAGGCATTTATCAAAATCTGACTTGGAATGGATAAGTGGATGCTTATCCACAGATGTTAGATACAAGGACCAATTCCAGTGCCAATATTCAGGTGCCAGTTAATGTCATCCCATTGCAAGCTACACCACCAAACGTGACAACATCGTATGCTCCATATTTTCCATATCAACAACAAGCGTTAAGTGCAATAGAGTTACCAATAATACCAACCTCAAAAGATTCCAATGAAGCCTTGTTGTTGAACCTGATGAAGAAAATGGAGGAAATGGCCGTCAATATGGCCAAGGATAAGGAGAAGAGGCAAAAGCCTATAATTACTAGGACCAATGTTTGGTGCAGTAATTATAAGGGCCACGGTCATTTGGTAACAGAATGCCCTTCACCCTCACAAAAGATGGATCAATGTATATTTTACGGAGGAAAGTACTTAACATCTAATTGTTGGAATTTACAAAGGCAACAACAATTTAGTAATCAGATCATGATCCCACCAACTCACTAGGACGTCAATCAAGTTCAATCAGGAAATACGTTTGGATGGAATGGAAATCGATCTAATCGATAAAATTGAGCATTCAATAACTTTCAAAGTTCCAATTTTAATCAAGGATTTGCATCAAACCCCAAGAACAATGGGAAGGAGCAGCAAAGGTATCAGTAATATTTTCCATCGACGTCATCAAACCAAGTTCCCTCTGTTCCATTGGGACAATCAGGATCATTTTCTAACTCTACATGGAACAAGTCTAGTAGGTATATACTAGTGGAGACACCCAATATGCCTGATGGGGGTGCAAGAAGACCACTTTGCTGTTTCCATTGCAGACAAATTAGCCATTATGTGAGTGAATGTCCCAATCCCAGAGCTAATGACAATTATGTCCCAGTTTCTAGAAATTGCATGCAGTCGGGGCATATTTATCAGCAATGTAATACTCCGTTTAATTTCAATAATCGAGATCAGCAAATCCAAAATCAAGAAAAAATGAAGGAAATAAATCAAGGTCCTCAAGATTCTTCCATAAATCGGGTAGAATGTGCCCAAGCTGTTCTTACCAAGAGTCAGCAAAAAGAGAATGGACCAATTCAACATTTATGTGATCCTGAAGCGAAGGGCCAATTTGACCCAATTATGGGGACATCCAATTCAGGTCCTGTTACGGGCCTCTTATCCAGTATGAGACTTGATTCGATTGGGCTACCCAATGAGGTACCGATTACGGAGGCTTCGGATCCATTTCAAGCTGTTCTGTTCTTTACACAGTTTTGAGAAACGTCCTTTCTATTGAAAGATCCTCTAGGAGGCATGAATTCCAAGGAAGCTTCGTCTACTGTTCTAATTCCGAGTCTAGGGTGGAAGAATATCTTACCTCAAGGAGTTAAACTCCAACCAATGAAAAGAAAGAGGGCATTGGGCATTACCCTAAATATGGAACCCTATGACATATTGAAGGATCTGAATGATATTCGGCCTTCTATTTCTATGAAGCAACTTCTAAGGGTCGCACCAGAGTGTCATTCTACATTGAATTCATTATTAACACAGCATAGGCAACGTAATAAGGAAGTTTGTAAAGTCAGTTTGAATCCTGACCTAAGTGCACCAACCATCAATGTTTCGATTGACGGTATTATGATCTCAGGTATTCAGGTGGATGGTGGTTCTATTGTCAATTTAATGAACGCTGATACAATGGATGTTTAAGCTTTAGAACACTTAGTATCCACGACATTGGTATTATGGATGACAGATCATAGCCGAGTTAAACCAATGGATATTTTATGGAGTATTCAAACTATAATTAATGGTATTGCATATAAAATTGACTATATCATCTTTTGACTACAACATTCGACTTTATCATATCTAATTTTATTGAGATGACCCTAGCTTTATCAAGCAAAGGCCAAGAACGATTGAAGTCGGGGTACTTTGATAATTGGCAAGGACGGAGACAAAATGATATTATAAATGTACCTAGTACGCTAACACGGGTAGTCTCAATGGCCAGCATCCAAATTAAAGTCAAACGATGAATTTAGCTCCAATGATGATGTAGTCGCATCGATTATGGAGGTGTCCGTGGAGGCAGCACAACACCTTGGAGTGGTATACCAATGTGGAGGTCCAGGGGAATACTTGATATACTCGACGCATTCAGAAAACTCTGAGCATGGTAGTATTGATTGGATGACCAAGTATGATGTGGACCATGTGAGGGCTCTAGACAAAGAATTCAATACTTTGCACATGTCAGATGTACCAACTGATTTTCAACCAGCACGGGAGTTGAAACAAAACATCGCCATTGTACCTTTATGTCAAACTATTAACTTGGTGAGCACAGCAGAACCTCGAATAATTAAGGTATACAAAGGTATTAAGGACCAGGAGTTGACCTATTGGACAGAATTTTTCTTGCATAAAAAATCCGCTATTGCTTAGACTTATGCTGATTTAAAGGATATTCCCACTGACGTTTGTGAGCATCATATCATTTTAGAAGAGAATGCTAAACCGGTAAGGCAAAGGTAACATCGCCTTAATCCTAAATATTTCCTCACGGTGAAGGAGGAATTAGACAAGCTTCTTGTGGTTGGTTTTATTTACCCGATACCGAATAGCGAGTGGGTTTCTCTAATCATGATGGTGCCAAAAAAGAATGGAAAAATCATCATTCATCAGAATTTTCATAAACTTAATGCGGCCACCAAGAAGGATTACTTTTTGATGCCGTTCACAGATAGTATATTGGACGCCGTAGCTAGTCACAAATGCTATTCGTTCTTCAATGGATTTTTTGGATATAATCAAGTTCAAATTGCAACGGAAGACCAACTTAAGACGACCTTTACAACGGATTCGAACACATTTATTTATTGCGTGATGCCTTTTGAGTTATGTAACACCTTAGCCACGTTTCAGAGAGTGATGATTCAAGCCTTCCAAGACTATCTCCAGCTATTTATGGAGATCTTTTTAGATGACTTTTATACATTCAGTACAAAACA
Organism: Physcomitrium patens; assembly: GCF_059467195.1. Lineage (NCBI taxonomy): Eukaryota > Viridiplantae > Streptophyta > Bryopsida > Funariales > Funariaceae > Physcomitrium > Physcomitrium patens. The sequence continues at coordinate 17,950,624 of NC_143414.1, read as the reverse complement.
GGATCATCTTAATTGTCTGGACAAATATTTGGCTCGGTGCGTTAAGTTTGGAATATCGTTGAACTCAAAGAAGTGTCAATTTAGTATTCCGTCCAGTAAATTATTGAAACATATCATCTCTAGCCGTGGTATTGCTACGGATCTTGACAAAGTACAGCATATAATGAACTTGCCCAGACCAGAGACGGTCTCCGGTGTTCGTGGGTTTGTGGGCCATGTCAGTTATTATCGAAGATTTATTTGTTTGTTCGCAATTATTTATCAACCTTTAACAAACTTACTGAAGAAACCTCCATTAGATAGGACTAGTCCCATCTAGACCATGGAGTGTACCGTGGCTTTTGAAGCGTTGAAGTCAAAATTGATCTCTGCACCAATATTGGTGGCTCTTCGTTGGACGAAGCCCTTTCATGTGTACGTTGATGCATCCAATATGGCTATTGGATCGATGTTAAGTCATAAGGATGACAAGGGTCTGAATAATCCTATCTATTATGCCAGTCGGCAATTGGTGGCTGCCAAATGTAATTACACTACTACTGAACAAGAAGCATTGAGTATGATATACTCGATTCAAAAATTTTGACACTATTTACTTGGATATTCATTTATTTTTTATGTGGATCATGATGCCCTCAAATACATGATTAATAAGCCTCAATTGAGTGGATGCATTGTCCGATGAGTCTTACTCTTACAAGAGTTCAATTTTACGATTGTGGTATAAGCTGAGAAAAAACATGCCAATGCTGATCATTTATCTTGGTTGTCTAATATTCTCGGCAACAAGCCTGTCCAGGATGCTCTTTTCGATGGTTAATTATTTGTGGTGGATGTGATTTCCCCCGAGTATAGTGAAATCATTCAGTTTTTGACCTTCTACACCTTTCCGCCAACTTTCACTAAGAAGCTTAAGAAGCGACTCATTTTGAAGAGTGCCCCATATATGATGATTCGCAATGCTTTATATAAACAAGATAAAGATGGCATTTTATGATGCTATATCTTTCCAAGTGAAGTACAGTCAATCCTAGAAGGTTGCCATTTAGATAGTTGTGGTGGTCATTTTGCGGGAGATAGTACGGCTCGCAAGGCTTTAATGATCGGATATTGGTGGCCCATAATGTTTTTTGATGCGCACTAATTTGTTCGTTGTTGTGATCCCTGTCAACGAATTGGTAGACTCTCGAGCACTTCTGCCATATCGTTAGTTCTAATCTTGGCACATGCACCATTCGAAAAATGAGATATTGATTTTGTGGGTTCCATCGCACCAGCGTCAAAACCTGGCCAAAAGCGATATATTTTTAGTCGCCACGGACTATGTAACAAAATGGGCAGAGGCTATTGCTACCCACCATGATAATACCAATATGGTGGCTATGTTTTTATACGAGAATATTAAAACTCGATTTGGGTGTCCGAAGGAATTGATTAGCGATCGCATCATCCATTTCCTAAATGCTACCATAGCTGCCTTAACGAACACATATGAGATTAAGTATCGGAAAACTACTCCATATCATCTTCATATTAATGAAAAAATGAAAAAGACCATCAAAATTTTGTGCAAGGTCTTGACTAAGACAATTTCGAGGGCGAGTATCAATTGGGAGATCAAACTCTTTGCGGCTTTGTGGGCATATCATACCGCATATAAAGTAACTACCAACTCTACTCTGTTTCAACTAATTTACGGTCAAGAGGCAATTTTATCCATCGAGTTGGAGGTTCAAAGTTTACAGATTGTCTTGAATGAATGACTCAGTGACAAAGAGTCATTACATTTTCGGTTAGTGAAATTAGAGGAATTGGATGAAATACGGGCTACAGTTCTTTTCTATATAGAAGCAACTCAAAAACGACAGAAGAATTACTATGATAGTAAACTACGTCCGAAGATTTTTATGCCCAATGATTTGGTATTACTGTACAATAGCTGGATTAATCATTTTTCGAAAAAATTTTAAGTTCGTTGGCATGGGCTATATCGGGTGATTGAAGGTTTTTCCAATGGGTATGTTCAATTAGAGGATTTCATGGGCCATCGCTTCAATACCCACATTAATAAGAACCGATTACGGTTATATAATACATAAAACCCGAGATGGATTTTCATATTTTTTGGAGAAGTGACTTCCAATGGACACAAGGTAGACCTAAGTATAGTATAAGTGCATTAGGGTGTAGAGGTGGCTGAAAAGATAGTTAATAATTATTAATGTGTCAGATGGGACGGAGGTGAAAAATGGACAGTATGGATAACATGTTGTCATGATCATCGGTAGTAAGAGAATTGGAGTGGGGCACCAGTTAGAGGTCATTCTCTATTGTCGTTCTTAGTTGTTTTCTGAGATAGGTAGTTCTTGTGTTTCTTACGTTTTTAAGCGTAGTAGTTCCAGTTAAGAGTTTGAGAGATGAAGCATCATGGCAATTGAAAGTGCAAAGCGAGCTACAGATAAAGAGGATAGTGGCCAAAATCTGAGAGCTAGACGCGCATCAAAACCACCTTCTGTGATTATTGTTACCAATATGGAGCCGATGAAGTTGGATATCTGCTGGATGCCAAAAAGAATAAAAGACTTTTAGAATGCACGATTTGTTCCAATTTTTGCACCTGTCAGATCGCTTACCATCAATTAATGTGTCATTAGTAGAGGAATATATCGCAAACTATGACTCCGAGGATGGATCGAGTGTAGTACAAAGGCAATTTATCGGGATTGATGGAACAATCCTGCAAAAGGTGTTGTGTCTTCCCATTGGAGAAATTGTAGTAGGAGCAGATGACTCAAGTGACTTCAGTCCATGAAGATATTTCAAGGGAGGTATGTTAGCCTTTGAGAGGAGCCAAGGTTGGCAGACTGCTGAGGCAATTTCACCAGAACTTGTGAAATGGTTCCGTTTTGTGATAAGGTGTCACAGCCATAATCATGTAAGCTAATAATTACATATAGAAATAGGTAGAAGTAAGTAAAAGTAGATAAAAGTAAGTTAATTCTATAATATTTAATATAGAAGCTTCCTAGAAACTTTCTAGACGCTGCTTTGACTTCATAGATGTCTTTAATTGACTTTTTGGATTAGAAACGTGGTCAACAAGTTGGCCATGTGCCACACATGTTGTTAGCTTGAAGATCAAGCTAACTATGTGGCCCACACATAGAAAAACTTGTCTTGTAAGTCAAGGCATGTGTCCTACAAAGTCAACACATATTGGAGGTCCTATAGAACGTCGCCATGTAGCCCCTAGTTAGATAGTATATATAGAGACAAGAGTGAAGGCTTCTTCACTCTTGTCAACTCTTTTTTTGCTCCTAGTCCAGGTTCAAGAGTCTTTAGTTTCTTGTCTTGTGGCAATAGCCATTCCAGTTTCCTTTTAATATACATACTTATTATTCATATTTTGTTACTTTTCTTTGAGTGAACGCTTACTTGTCTGAACTATTTTTTCATCGAGTTCTTGTCCATGACAAATTGACAAGAGTGTACTTACAATATCAGAGCTTTGTTTTTCTTGAGTAAGAGTGGATTACTCCTTTCTCTTGACAAGACATAAGCGTATTAGAAGTTTGCGGATTACCCACTTCTAAACTGATATTCTTCTTAGTATCTTCTTTGTTATCAAGTCTTTCTTTTCTTTTGTCTTGAGCAGTATCAAACAAATTTTTCTTCTTAGTGTCATTATGGCAGAGCTTACTGAAATGAAGAGTACAATGGCACAAATACAAGAGCAAATGAGGGAGTTAATGCTTGCGATGCATCAACTCAATTCACCAACACAGGAAAGAACAAGAATAGCAGAAAGTAGGGATATAGAGATGATCGGAGCTGCTTCAACATCTACAACAAATCACGTTCCTTCTGCAATTGTACAACACCCTGTAAGTACTAGAGAACCAAGAATTGCCTTACCCGAGAAATTTGATGGTACGAGATCAAAGTTTTGAGGATTCATCAATCAAGTACAATTGGCAATTGAACTTCAACCGCAAAGCTATCCAACTCCATAATCACAAGTCAGGTTTATTGGCACTCTACTTTCTGGTTCTGCATTATTGTGATTGTCATCTTTTCATGAACAATGAAATCCAATATTGGACAATTTGGAAGCTTTTTTGGCGGAGTTTCGATCTATGTATGGTGAACACGATGCAACTCGTGTTGCAACAAATAAGATCCAAATTTTGCGACAAAGAAATCGCTCTGTAATAATGTATGCTTCACAATTTTGACAACTTGCAATTGACATCAAGTGGGATGATGCTGCACTCATCAGTCAATTTCTTTATGGATTGCAATACGAAGTAAAGAAATTGATGCTCAACTTACCTGATCCTCAAACTTAGAGTCAAGCAATCAATTTTGTGGTAAAATGTGATAATCGACTTTTTGAATTTCGATCCAAAAATCATTCACGGGAACCTCAACATTATTACTCAATGGCAACATCAACATCTTTGCCAAACGTACATTCGGAAGTAGAAGACATGCAAATTGATGCGGTACGTTTTAAACCCCTAACTGAGCAAGAAAAGATTCGTCGTCGTCAAGAAGGATTATGTTTATATTGCGGAGAACCTAAGCACACTGCTCAACATTGTCCAAAGAAACGACGCAACTATAAAATGAGGGGTACGACGGTCAAAGAAGACAACATGTCGGGAAACGGATTTGTCCAGCTACAATAGGGACCATGTAGCTGGAACCTTGTACAATTCCTAATGAAGGTCCTATACTCTCCTCAGAACCCTCTCCTTGTTTTATAATAGACTTATATTTAGGACCTAAGAATTACAAAGCCTCTGCTTTATTAGATTCGGGAGCCTCAGCATGTTTTTTAGATGAACAATTTGTTAAAAGTCGTAAAATACCCTTTGTACAGAAACCTAAACCAGTACATGTAGAAGTCATAGATGGTCGTCTCTTGTCTTCTGGAGATGTCACTCATGAAACTCATCCTATAAAAGTAACAATAGACGGTCATGATAGCTACATAGCTTTTAACATAATTAAATCCCCGTCCAATCCAGTTATTTTAGGTTTATCCTGGCTAGAAAAATATAACCCTCGAATAGATTGGAATTTACGTAAACTTGATTTTTCCCAGAGCGTTATTAATAGTTCTACCAACCAAGTAAAAAATTATAAGTCTAGTATAGTAAAACCCGTACTGATAGGTGCAAAAGTATTTATACACGCAGCAAAAGAAGGATCAACTTTTGCTATTTATGCTGCACCTATTTCTGAAAACGTAAAGACTTCAAGTGGCATTCCAAGTCAATATCAGGAGTATCAAGACGTTTTTGAAAAAAAAAATGCAGATATTCTTCCTAAGCATCGTCCATATGATTGTTCAATCGACCTCAAGGAAGGAACTCAGCCACCATTTGGATCAATTTATAGTTTATCGCAAGATGAGTTGGCTGAACTCAAGACATATATTGACGAGAATTTAGCAAAGAATTTGATACGCCATTCAAAATCTCCAGCAAGAGCTCCAATTCTATTCGTAAAGAAAAAAGATGGATCTTTACGAATGTGTGTTGATTATCGAGGACTCAACAAGATCACAATCAAGAACATGTATCCATTACCTTTAATATCAGGACTCCTTGACCAGTTGAATCAAGCTAAGATCTATACAAAAATAGATCTAAGAGGAGCATATAATCTAGTACGGATCAAAGAAGGAGATGAATGGAAGACTGCGTTTCGAACCAGGTATAGACATTTCGAATATAATGTCATGCCCTTTGGACTCACGAATGCACTAGTTGCTTTTCAACATCTCATGAATGATGTATTTTGTGAATTCTTAGATAATTTTGTCATGTGTTATCTAGACGATATCTTGATCTATTCTAAGAACGTCGAAGAACATGAAATACATGTTCGTCAAGTATTACAAAAACTTAGAAATGTAGGATTGTACGCCAAGATGGAAAAGTGTATATTTCACACTACTCAAGTTGACTTTTTAGGATACATCATTTCAAATGATGGTCTCATGATGGATTCTAAGAAAGTCCAAACAATCATGGATTGGAAGATTCCAAGGACAGTAAGAGATATCCAATGTTTCTTGGAATTTGCCAATTACTATCGGATCTTCATCAAAGATTTCTCACGAGTTGCAGCTCCACTTAGACGCTTGACTAGTAAAGATAAATTCCAATGGAATCAAGAAGCGGAAGCAGCATTTAAAGCCTTGAAGACATCGTTTGTATTTGCACCAGTCTTATATCGTGTTGACTTTTCCAAGGCATTTTTTATGGAAATAGATGCATCAGATTTTGCCTTGGGTGCAGTTTTATCACAAATGGGATCAGATGACAAATTTCATCCGATAGCTTTTCATTCAAGAAAATTCTCAGCAGCCGAGATCAATTATGAGATCCACGATAAAGAACTTCTTGCGATCATGGATTCCTTTCAAGAATGGCGTCATTATCTAGAAGGCGCTTCTAGTCCAGTCACTGTGTATACAGATCACAAGAACCTCGAGTATTTCATATCAGCATGCGTATTGAATCGTCGTCAAGCTCGTTGGAGTATGTCTTTGTCAAGATTCGAGTTCATTATCACTTATCGACTAGGAAAACAACAAGGTTTGTCTGATGCCCTATCTAGACGTTCTTATTTTGTACCAAAAGAAGGAGATGCAGCTTTTGAGCAACAAAGAACGGTCCTATTGAAATCGGAGTAATTTCATCGCTGAGAAATGAAATCAATATTGACTGTTCATTCAACTTTTCTCAAGCAAATCCTGTCCAGTATGTCCTCAAATCCTCTTGTTCATGATATTGAGAATAATTCTTTCAAGTCTCATGATCCTTCTAAGTTCAAGTTCAAAAATAATCTATTATATTTTGAAGGACGCCTATATGTTCCAGAAGGGGAAGCACGTTTACGTGTTCTTCAAGCACGTCATGACTTTCTAGCAGCAGGGCACTTTGGATATAATAAGACTTTGGAACTCATATCAAGAGATTTTTGGTGGCCACAAATGTGGAAGTCAGTCAAAAACTTTGTACAATCTTGTGATATTTGTTCAAGATCAAAAATTCCTTGTCATCGACCTTACGGACTTCTTCAGCCATTACCTATACCAGAACAACCATGGTCTTCTGTTTCTATGGATTTCATCACAGATCTTCCAAGCTCAAGATCTTATGATTCTATATTTGTGATAGTAGATCGTTTCACCAAGATGGCACATTTTGTGCCATATACAAAATCTATCACAGGTGAAGAAACAGCTAAGCTTTTCATTAATAATATCTATTGCTATCATGGATTACCTAAAGATATCATATCGGATAGGGGAACTCAATTTGTGTCAAGATTCTGGAGGACCCTTTTCAAGATTTTAAAAGTGGACATAAAGCTATCTTTGGCTTTCCATCCTCAAACTGATGGACAAACAGAGCGCGTAAACCAAGTCTTGGAGCAATATTTAAGGTGTACTATCAACTACCAACAAGATGATTGGACAACCCTTCTGCCATTGGCAGAGTTTACTTATAATAATACGGTACATTCTTCCACGCAACAAACACCTTTCTTTACCAATTATGGCTATCATCCACGACTTGATACTTTTGATTTTTCAAAAGTTGATAATCCTGCAGTAGAAGATATGGCAAATCGGTTGTCAGAGTTACATGCAATAATGAAGACACAATTGAAGGAAGCTCAAGAACGACAAAAGATAAACGCAGATCTATATCGTAAGGAGCAACCACAAATCAACGTGGGTGATAAGGTATGGCTACTTCATCGCAATATCAAGACTACTCGTCCTTGTGACAAGTTGGACTATCGTAGGCTTTGCCCTTTATTTGTTTCTGAACAGATCAACCCAGTTGCATATCGGTTATATCTATCGGAGTCAATGAAGATCCATCCTGTATTCCACGTGTCTCTTCTTGAACCATATAAGATAGTGGATATACAAGGAAGAAGACAAATGCCACCGCCTCCTACAGAAGTAGATAATAATGAAGAATTTGAGGTGGAAGAGATATTAGACTCAAGGCGGCGCCAAAATAAGCTGGAATATCTTGTTCATTGGCGCGGATATGATATTAATGAATGCACATGGGAGCCATCCAGGAATCTAACAAATGCATCAGCTAAAGTCAAAGTTTTTCATCAACGACATCCATCAAAACCAAGATGAAAATCTCTCTTATAAAAGAGATAAGATTGAGGCAAGATAACATTCAATTTCCTATCCTTGTTTGTAACTTCTTTGCATTTGTGACGCTAATTGGATGGAGAGCCAACAACCAACGGATTCAACTCAAGAACCTTCGTTTGCTGACCTGCCGGACGAGAAATTACGATTGTCACAACCTTCAAGACGACGCAATCGAGATGAAGATCTTCAAGAACGACATGTTCTTCCTCGAATAGATGGTGAGATACAACGCATTTGGTATCACAATTTGGGAAGGGACTCCCGATGTTTGGTGATGTTGCTAGAGGTAGGAACAACTCCTGATGGTGTTCCAAATATTCTATTCGAAGGAAGTTACGAAGGCCTCAACAATGATCAAATAACTGGGTGGTCTTTCCGCCCTGGTATGGGATACTACCGATGGTTGAGAGGCCCTATCAATCATCTTCGAAGAGAACAGAGATCAGAGTATGTGGCGAATACAATTCGTCGCATCATAGATTTCCTCAACATATGATGACCGCTCCTCATGGAACTCGTCTCTAGAAGGGGGGGTAATGTCACGGCCATAATCATGTAAGCTAATAATTACATATAGAAATAGGTAGAAGTAAGTAAAAGGAGATAAAAGTAAGTTAATTCTATAATATTTAATATAGAAGCTTCCTAGAAACTTCCTAGACGCTGCTTTGACTTCATAGGTGTCTTTAATTGACTTTTTGGATTAGAAATGTGGTCAACAAGTTGGGCATGTGCCACACATGTTGTTAGCTTGAAGATCAAGCTAACTATGTGGCCCACACGTAGAAAAACTTTCCTTGTAAGTCAAGGCATGTGTCCTACAAAGTCAACACATATTGGAGGTCCTATAGAACGTCGCCACGTAGCCCCTAGTTAGATAATATATATAGAGACAAGAGTGAAGGCTTCTTCACTCTTGTCAACTCCTTTCTTGCTCCTAGTCCAGGTTCAAGAGTCTTTAGTTTCTTGTCTTGTGGCAATAGCCATTCTAGTTTCCTTTTAATATACATACTTGTTTATATTTTGACTTATTATATCGAGATAGCCTTTTTGTGTATATTTTCCCTCATCGAGTCTTTGTCCTTGACAAAAAACCAAAGAATTGAAGAGCAAGAATGAGCAATAAACGAAATTGGAGAATCCAAGCTAGTATTGGAGTGAAAATAGATTCACCAATATGAGTCTTGGACGAAAGAAAAAGAATATATCTTACGGATTGTGAAAAGATGATGAGATGAATTGATCCAAAATCGTAAGACATGAAATTTGGAACATGAGAAACTCAAATGCGAGTTAGAGGCAGAAGGAGACAAGGTAGAGTTATTGATGAAAGAGAAAGAAGCATTGAGTGACTAATCCAGATGCGAAACGGAGAAGTTGAGGTCTGAAATCAAAGTTTTACAAGCTGAGGTGACAAAATTGATGGAAGAGTTAACAGTGAGAAGTCAGTCTCAAGTGTCAATTGAAGATGTTCTAGAATGGATGAGTCAGCAGCAGTATTAGTTGGAACTCCGTAATACCCAGATCTTGAAAGTGGAGGCTCAAGTGTGTGAATTGGGTGAGTATAATGAAGATCTATCAAACCAGCTGAGGAAAGAATCGATGGATGGATTAGAGAAGGAGGAGAATTTGAATTTAGAACCAAAATCAGTGGAACCTACATTTGATAATGCAACAAATGATTACTTGGGTGGACGAGAGGAATTAGTAATTTTGTAGAGTTTTATTAAGTAGTTTTTAGATAGGAATCAATTGTGTGTTTGCGAGGACATTACACAAATAGGAGTAGGGCTATGTAGAATAGATATTACTTCGTTTTTTGTAAGATATTGATAAAATAAACTAATAATCTATAGAATAGTCAGTTTAGGAGGATGGATGATTGATTCAACTATTAAAATCAATTATTATAGGATTACGATTAGAATCTGGAAATCAGTAGCAATTATATTAGAGTTGTAGAAGTTTGTCGGGGGGCCAAACTATGATAGTCATGAGCCGAGGTTAAGCTTGGTGCTTCCTCTTTGTTTTTTTGTTTTCTTTGTTGTTGAAGAGTAATGGATAGTTTTTGAATACTGAGAAGTGAGTCTGTGGAATAAATCAGAGATTGATTTATGAGTTATTGATTATGTAATTGGAATACTGAGTGATTGAATTATATGAGAAGTTATTGGAAGATTGATTATGGATAGAAGATTATGATTGTTGTTTATTGAGAGTTGTGTGTGTTTCGACAGAGGAAGTCTATGATTACAGGAATTATGTGAATTCAGATTGGTTGGAGTGAAGTCTGTTATTCTTGGTGTTGGATGGAATTTATTGAGTTTTGAGCGGTCTTTTGAGAGTGCAGGGTTGCACATTGTGGTTATCAGTTGATGAAGGAATATTGTTATTAGGAAGAAATATTGTAGTATTTCTTAGTGTTTTAGTGGTTTAGAATATAGTTAATTATGTGACCCTAACAAGTGAAACTCATGCGCTTAGTCTTTCCCTGTGTTCAAATTCCCCTATACAGGTTTATTTCGGAAGAAATTGTAGAATAAGTAAAACAACAATCACAATTTGATATTATCTTATGAAAAAGCTTCTTAGAATCTTTATAGATACTAGTTGATTTTGTACATGTTTATAATTAATTGGTAGGTTACAAACTTGGCCAACAAGTTAGCCATGTATAACATGTGTGGGTAGCTTGTGGTATAAGTTAATCATATGGCATACATATAAGAAAGTTAACTTTCAAGTTAAGATATTTGTCTTACAAATTAGACACATTTTGGAGGTCTTATAGAAAGTTGCTACATAACTCTTAGTTAGATAGTATATATGGAGGCAAGAATAAAGCCTTATTTACTCTTGTCAATGACTTTATAGTTTTTAGTCTTGTTTCAAGATTTTTTAATCTTTTTGTCTTTGCCAATAACTAATCTATTTTAATATTATATCATATTTGGATGATTTTTTTAATTTTTTTGAGTGATACAAGAATTTATTAATCTTTTAGTTCTTTTAAATTCATATCTTTGATATTTTGATAAAATTCTTAACTTATTGTTCTTATTTTGTTTTAGAAGTAAGTGAATTATTCCACTTCTTATGTTATATTTTGAACTTTGCAAACTATCAACCTTTAAATTAATTTTTATTTTTCAATATTGATTTTTTTTTAAAGAAAATAGACTATCATTCTTTGTAAAAAAAAATCATTTGATATTAGAGGTTGTACATTACCTTCCTTTAATTTAACTAGTGAGTTTATTTAAGTTGCATATGGAAGTAAAAATTATGGATGCTATTTACGATAGAAGTAAGAATAGATTTGCACTATTGCAAATCTTCATAAGCTTGTCAATACTCTTATGATCAAAATCTCATGTATTTCTAATGTGAACCATAAAAATACTATTTCTACACCTATGGAAGGAGTCAATTATGAAATTTAAATTCTATACAAAGAAGTTATTCAATTGAAAAAGACAAATAGATTAAATTTATAATTAAATTCAATAAGCCTTATTTTTATAAGTATGAGGGAAGCAAAGATAAGTATGCCAAAAAAATTTGACAAAAAAAGATTAAAGTTTCAAGGATTTCAACAATAAATGAAGCTCTATCTAAAATTACATCCTTCCCAAGATATTAATGGATTTACTTAAGTTGGATTCATAGTTACACAATTATCTGGGAATGCTTTTTTTTGCTTTAAATTTTTGTTTGAAAATGATTCATGATTCTTTTATGATCTAAATTCATTTTTAGAAGTCTTTAGAATTATATTTAAAAAAATTCATTAAAAAAAGGTAGTAAAGATCAAACTCCTATCTTTATAATAAAGATCACGTTTAGCCACTATGTATGTTGTAGAATTCCAAAACCTTGCTTGTAATATAGATTGAAATGAAAAATTATTTATTTAACAATTTCAATATGGATTAAAAGACAATTTCAAAGATTTACTATTAACAATGGTAAGAGCAGATTCATTGGAGCAATTTATTATTCAAGCCCCTACATATAACAATTGATTCTTTAAAAGATGCAAAGAACAAAGGTTTGATTAGAAAAATACAAGTCAAGTCATGGCTACAATTTTTAAATTTTCAAAGGCTTATTTATCAAGGCCAATGTCATATTATGTGTATTCTTACTTTAGAATATATTAAGCACTTAACTATGGAAGATAAGTAAAAATTCAACAAAAATCCTACTAAATTTAATAGACTTTTAAATAAACTTTAAGTAAACTTTAATAATCTGAATTAAATTTTGATAAATTCATAATAAATTTATAAGGAATTATAAAAAATATATAAAGAAGTCCTAAATCAATCTCAAAAAATAATAATAAGAAAACTTTAAAAAATATATAAATAAACCTTTAAAAAATAACAATAATCTGAAAGAAATATTAGAAATAAAAACTTTAAAAGAAATAATAAATAATAATAAATAATAAAAATATAAATCTTAAATAAATACTAATTAAATATTAATTTAACTTTAATTAGAATCCTAATAAACTTTAATCAAATTTTAGGACAAATCTTAATTAAAACCATAATTTAACCTTAATCAAATCGTAAGTAAATTCCTAATTGAAATCCTAGGTCAAATCTTAACGAAATCCTAATAAAATCCTAAATCTTAGACAAATCGTAAACCAAATTCTAAGCAAATCCAAATCAAATTCTAAATCTTAAATAAATTATTAAAAAATCCTATGGCAAATTAAAACCTCAATAATTAATGATCAAATTCTTGATATCAAATTAAAATTTTCACACTTTTTAATAATTTAGTTAAAAACAAGTACAAGAAAGATGAAATTGATTGCACTTATCAATTGAAAAAAAATTGAAGATAATCCAATTTGATGTTGGGCGGCCTCCTACTCCAACCTTAATGTTAAACTTCTACTACCTATATTTCCTTTTTAAACTATTAAATTGCTCTCAAATTTCATAAAATGTTGAATATCAAGTCTATTATTTATACAAATAATTTTTACTCCAAACTAATTAGCAAATTCCTAAAGATCTTATAAACACTCATTGACCTTCAAACTCCAATATCTGAGGCTTCAAACTACAAAAATCTTTATATACTTCAATCTGATTATTTGATTGACTTCAAATTATGCATACACATTCACAACAAGTACACCAACAAACTGCCTAAATTTTATCCATTGTTGTATTACATGTATTCCTACTTTAGAATGCATTGAGTGCCTAGCTGTAGAATGTAAGTAGGAATACAAGAATAATCCTACCAAATCTAATAGAATCTTAAATAATCTGAAATAAATCTTAATAATCCTAATCAAACTTTGACTAATTTAAAATAAATTTAAAAGAAGTTATAAAAAAAACATAAAGAAGTCCCAAATAAATTTATTTCTTTAAAGAAATAACAATAATCTTAAAAGAATATTAGAAATAGTATTTTTTTAAGAAATAATAAGAAATCCTAAAAAAATATTAAAAATAATTTTTTTAATATAATCCTAATTAAAATCTTAATTGAAGCTTAATCAAATTTTAAATTAAATCTTAGATCAAATCCTAATTGAAATCTTAATTGAACCTTAATCAAATCTTAGGTCAAACCCTAATGAAATCCTAATGAAATCTTGTATCTTAGACAAGTTTTAAACCAAATTCTAAAAAAATCCTAATCTTAATCAAATCCTAGATCAAATCCTAAGCCCTAACCAAATCATAGACAAATCCTAAATCAAATCTTATTGTAATTTAGAATCTCAACAACTTGTAATCAAGCTATTGATATCAATTCAAAATTTGCATACTTCTTCATATCTTAGATATAAACAAGCACAAAAAAGATGAAATCAATTGCACTTACCAATTGAGAGAAATGCAAGATAATCCAATCAAGTATTAGGTAGCTTTCTACTCCAATCTGAATGTTGAACTTCTAGTACCGATATCTCTTTCTTCAATCATTGAATTGCTCCCAAATTTCATCTACATTGTTGAAAATTGATTTTAGTATCCAATAAAAAAAATAAAAATAAAATTACTTCAATTCAATTAAAAAATTTCTAGAAATCTTAAAAATAATCACTAACCTTCAAATTCTAATTTCTAAGACCTAAATCTATAAAAATCTTTACACACTTTGATCTAACCATGTTATTGACCTAAAAATTTGTACACATTAATAAATAAAACACCAACATGCTATCCAAATTCATCCATATACACACCATATAACTTGAGAGACCTTCAATTTTATAAACATAATTTTAGTTTTTAAAATCTAATCTAATTAAGAAAATTACTAATTTTAAAAATCTCTCAAAATTGAATATTAAATTTTTTGACAAAAAATCAATGCACAAATATCTCTTTGCAAGTTTGCTCTCAAATTCCACTCTCTAATCTCCTAAAAAATCCTAGAATTGCCATAGATAAGTGATTTTGTCTCTCAGGGTCTGATTTTAATGTAGGTTAACAACCAATCTTCTTTGGATATCAATATTTGATAATTTGAGGTAATTTTTGCTTAAACCTATTGATAATTTTTTCTTAAATATTTCTATATTGATTATCTATCTCATTTATTTTGATTTGAGGCATTTATGCCCAAACAAAGAAAATAAAAGCTCCTTCTCTAAAAGATAGCATTGAGACTAAACCTTTTATTACCTTCCTATAATTTATCCTTGTTTTTCTACTACATCTTCTTAGTAGGCTCTTCTATAACAACATCCATGTTTTTATTTTTCACCATATAGATATGTTACTATACAACACCATTGTCGGATTACATATATTCTTACTGAAGAATGTATCTGGCATCTAATTGTGAAAGATAAGTAACAATGCAACAAAAATTCTACCAAGTCTAATAGAGCCTTAAATAAACTTCAAGTAATCCCTAATAATCCAATCAAACTTTAATTTCTTGAAATAAATTTTTAAAAAGTCACAAAAAAAATACAAAAAATCTTTTAAAATATTAAAAATAAAAACCTTAATATAATCCTAATTGAAATCTTAATTGAATCTTAACCAAATTTTAGAACAAAATTTAGGTCAAATCCTAATTAAAATCTTAATTGAACCTTAATCAAGCCCTAGATCAAATCCTAATAAAATCCTAATGTATTCTTAAATCCTAAATAAATTCTAAATAAGTTCTAAATCAAATTCTAATCAAATCGTAATCCTAACCATATCCAAGATCAAATCTAAAACCATATTCTAATAAAATCCTAAATATTAAATAAACTCTTAAAAAATCTTATAGCAAAATGGAATCTCAACAATTAATGATCAAACCATTGATATCAACTCAAAATTTGTATATTTTTTAATGTCTTAATAAGAAAGAAGCACCCAAAAGATGAAATCAATTACCCTTATTAATTGAGAGAAATGCAAGATAATCCAATCAAGTGTTACATAGCCTCCTATTTCAATCTGAATGCTAAACTTCTTGCATCAATATCTCCTTCTTAAACCATTGAATTGCTCTCAAATTTTACCTAAAATATTAAAATTTTAGTTTTAAAAATCCCTCAAAAACTCAATATTGATTCAATTGGCATAAAACCAATGTTCAAAAATCTCTCCTCGAGTTTGCTGTCAAACCCTACTCTCCAATCTATTAAAGATCCCTAAAATCATTGTAGGTGTGTGGTTTTGTGCCTCAAGGTCTAATTTCAACCTAAGTTGACAATTGGTCCTCTCTAGATATTAATTCTTGGCTTCTTGATGTAAATTTTGCTAAAATATATTCTTAATTCCTTCTTATATATGCTTATATCATTTAATTTTCTAATCTACTTTTTTTTGCCTTATTTGTGGTCCTATAAAATAAGTAGAAGCTTATTTTGTAAAAAGGCAGCATTAATATTTTTTAATTTTACTATCTTTCAACTATCATATATATTTTTAAGATAATTTGCTATAATATTTTATAATATAATATTTTTTTCTTTCCTTTATTTATTTGTTGTGTTATATCATGACATTGTAGACATATCATAGAATTCAAGAAATCCTCAAATTTATAAACATATTTTTATTTCTCAAAACCTAAACCCACTAAGAATATCATTAATTTTGAAAATCCTTCAAAATCTCAATATTGATTAAAATGACCTAAAATGAATGTTCAAAAATTTCTCTTCAAGTTTGCTCTCAAATTCCATTCTTTGATCTCCAAAAACCCTTTGGAGTCGCTATATGGATATAGTTTTATGCCTTAAAGTTTGATTTCAATCCAAATTAACAATCGGTCCTGTCTAAGTATCAATTTTTGATAATTTGAGGTAATTTTTGCTTTAATCTATTGTTAATTTTTTCTTAAACATATTTATATCAATTTCTTATCTTATTTACTTTGATTTGGCTAATTTATGCCTCTACAAAGTAAATAGAAGTTTCTTCTATAAAAAAGAGTATTAAAATTAAATATTTTACTATTTTTCTATTATTTATTCTTATTTTTTTATTACTTCTTTTTATTAGGCTCTTCTATAATAATATCCATATTTTTATTCTTTATTATATAGTCATATTACTACATGACAAAAAAACTTATACAAATTAATACAATGCATTTCAAACCTTTTACTAAGCAAAAAAAGACTTAACATCATCAAAAAAGATTGTGCTTATATTATAGAGAATCTAAGCATACTACTCAATAATATCTAAAGAAATAACACAATCACAAAATAAAGAGTATAATTGCAAAAAAAAGACAATGTGTCAAAAAACAAATATCTCCAATTATAATAGGGATTGTATCATTGGAATCTTATATAACATATAGTAAAGGTCCTATTCTTTCCTTAGATCTTTTATCTTATTCTAAAATAGAAATTTATTTATGACCAAAAAATCAAAAAAAATCTTTACCTTATTAGATTCAAGAGCCTCAGCTTGTTTTATAGATAAAACCTTTATTAAAAAACAAAAAATACTTTTAGTTATAAAATAATATTTGTGCATGTAGATGTCATAGATAGTCATTAATTGCTCTTTGGAGATATTATCTATGAAACAATTTCTTTAGATATAACAACTAAAGATCATAATAGCTTAGTAATATTTAATATGATTAGATCTATTTTTAATCTAGTTATATTAGAATTATCATGGCTAGAAAAATATAATCTTTAAATAGATTGGACTTTTCATAATCTTGATTTTTTCATAGTTTAATTTAGAATTCTATTAGTTAAGTAGAAATCCATAAGTTGAATATATCCAAAGTTTTATTGGTAGGTACAAGAGCTTTCATGCATACTGCAAAAAAATGGTCAATTTTTGCTATATATGCCACATCTATTTTTAATAGAAAAATATTTTAAGAAGCATTTTAAGCTAGTATTAAGATTATTAAGGTATTTTTAGAAAAATATAGATATTCTTCTAAAGCACAGTTCTTATAAATATTCCATCAATCTTCAAAAAAGAGTTCAACTATTATTTGGACCAATCTATAGCTTATCACAAAATGAGTTGATTGCACTCAAGGAGTATATTAACAACAACTTAGCTAAAAACTTTATATGCCATTTTTAATTTCTAGCAAGAGTTCCTATCTTATTTGTAAAAAAAAATATGGATCTCTATGGATGTATGTGGACTATCAAAGACTCAACAAGATCATCATTAAAAATAGGTATCTTCTACCTTTGATTTTAGGACATCTTAATTAATTCAATCAAACAAAGATCTATATAAAAAAAAAAAATCTACAATGAGCATGTAACATAGTATGCATTAAAAAAAGAGATAAATTAAAAAAATTACATTTTAAATTAGGTATAGGTATTTGGAATATAATGACATGTCTTTTGGACTCACAAATGCATCAATTTCTTTTTAATATCTAATGAATAATATCAAAGACTTTGTATAATCATGTGATATTTATTTAAGATTAAAAACTCATCATCATTGACCTTATAGACTTTTTCAGCCATTACATATTCAGAAATAATTGTGATCTTTTGTTTTTATAAATTTTATCATGGATCTTTTAATATCAAGTTTTTATGATTTTACAGATGTGATAATAGATAGTTTTTATCTAAACTACATATAATAAGAAAGGTACAATTAAAAGAAGCTTAAGAATGATAAAAGACTAATGCGAATGTATATTGCAAGAAACAACATCAATTTTACATTAGCAATAAGGTATAGTTACTTTATTGCAATAATAAGACTAGTTGTCTTAGTGACAAGTTGGATTATTGTAAGCTTGGACCATTTTTTATTTGTGAATAAATCAATCCAGTTGCTTATTGCCTACATCTATCAAAGTCTATGAGTTTCTATCCTATATTCTATATATCTTTTTTTGAATCATACAAGAAAATGATTAATGTATTGATATTATTTATTAATCTATATTAAAATTGATTGATAAAAGCTTTATCATTTCAATCTACATCACAAGCAAGGTTTTGAAATTTAGTAGCATATATAATAGGTGAATGCAATTCTTATTATAAAGATAGAAGTTTGGTCTTTGCTATCTTATTTGAATTATTTTTTTAAAATATGGTTGTAAATACTTTCAAGAATGAATTTAAATCAAAAAAGAATTATGAATATTTTTCTATCAAAAATACATATTAAGAAAGAAAACTTATAGATAGAAGTATACTTATAAATCCAACTTGAATAAAACCATCAGTGTATCAAGAAAGATGTAACTTTAAATAAAGCTTTATTTTTTGTGAAAATCCTCAAAATTTTAAACTTATTCTATCAAATCTCTCTAATAAACTTATTTTGGCCTCTTTCATGCATATAATAGTAAGATCTTGTAGATTAAATTGTAATGTTGTTCTACTTGCTTCTTTTAATTGCATAATTTCTTAGCAAAGACATTGAACTTCATTTTTAACTTCTTTAATAGACATAAGATTAATATCTCTATAATTAACATAAGTAATACATGAAATTTTTACTTTAAAAGTATTAAAAAGTCCAAGAAGATCTATAATAGTTATAAATCTATTTTTACTTATATCAAATATAGTATCTATAAACTTTCTTTCTATTTATATAATAACTAATTTAAACAAATATATAAGTCAAATTAAAAGAAGGTAATCTATAATCTCTAATATCAAATAAAAATCAAATAATATCAAATTCTTAAAAGAGAAGTAATCAATGTTAGAAAATAAAAAAATGTTACTTTAAAGATAGGTAGTTTGCAACATTTAAAACACATCAAAACAAGTGATGTAATTTACTCCTTTCTAAAACAAAACTATAATAGAGAATTGGCACTTTTGTCAAATTGACAAGGATATGAATTACAAACAATAAAATCTTCAATACACTCTTGTATCATTAAAAAAGAATAGATATTTATTCAAAGATAATATAATATTAGAGCTAGAATGCTATTGCCAAAGATAAGAACACTAAAGACTCTTGAAATAAGATAAAAAACAAGAAAAACATTAATAAGAGTGAAGTAGGCTTCATTCTTATTTTTATATATAGTATCAAATTAAGAGCTACATCGCAATGTTCTATATGACCTCCAACACATATTTAACTTGCAAGACAAGTTTTCTACATATATGCCAACTTGTATTACAAATCATAACCAATTTGTACTACAAAACATCAACATGTGCAACACATAGCCAACTTGTTGATTAATTTTTTAACCTATCAATCAACTATAAATACTTATAAAGTCAAATCTACATTTTTGAAGCTTCTAAAAAGTGTCTCTATTAGATGTCATTAAATTTACTTACTTTTACTTACTTCTATCAAATTCCTTCAATCTATATAAATACACATGTTTATAATAGAAACTCAATGTAATAATTCTTGTTGATTTAAAATGAAACAAAGAAAAAAAAAATCTTTAAAGATAGATAGGTGAATCTAAAACATATATGTTACACTAGCATATATATATATATATATATATATATATATATATATCTCTTGAATACAATGATTAATCATATCATCTAAAAAAATTTATAATACTTCATAGATATAAGTAGATATATATTATTTTAATAAAAAATAAAATTAATTATATATATATTATAAATATATAAAATATAAAAAAATAATTTTGTATTGTAATAAAAAATTAGAAGCAAAAAAATATATTTTAATATAATAAAATATTCTACTAAAGTATAAAAAAGCTTGTATATTGCAACATAAATTAAATTTAAAAGAAGGCTGAGCATGTTTTAAAGTAGCTTTGGTTTTGATTAGAATTATATTAATTATAATTTTGTACACTTCAAAAAAAAATTCGGAGCTAAATAATTTATTTCAAAATAATCTTAAATAAAATCTAACATCTCTTAAAATTTATTGATTGTTTAATATTTATATATATATATATATATATATATATGTATAATATACATTTCCCACTTAAACACGATGCTTATCTTTGGTGAAAACTACACTTTTGTCTATTGCATTTTAGACTCTTTTATGATACTTACATATTTTATATTTATTATGAGCACATGCTAGTAATGAACATTAATGAAAGTTTTTTTGTATTGATAAGCCTAGGCAATACCCACACACACAGTATTTTATAAGAATCTGCCACTTACCTTAACATTTATGGGCATAACATAGAGAACCTATCCTGTGGCAAATCTCTCAAAAAAATCTAAGAGAACTAACCACAAAACAATAATCAAATAAGCAATTGATTTTCTTGGTGGAAAAACTATTAATTCCATTAGAAAACTTACTCCACAAACTTACTAATTATTTAGTTGGATCAAGACTAAAAAAAACATTGTACAACTACGTGCATTTCCATTTAACATCCCCCACAGATTATGTTATAAATTTCCTATTTTCCTCAGTAAGTTACATGCTTACATTCCATATTGACTCTAAATTATTATTATCTTAGATTAGGTCCATGTCATGAGAGCTCCTCCGACGAAGCATCAGACCATTACCACTGACAATAGATAGAAGCTTCGGTGTCGGTTGAGTAACACGATTTCTGCCACCGACCCGCGGCGCCTCGTGTTCAGTAGAGCACAGAGCCCAAAGGAAGCATGTGTATTTTGGCTCCACATCGCCGGCACATGTGCTCATATCTTCTGCCTGTCGCTCCCTGACACGCCCTGCACAATCTCAGCTTTCCAGGCCACCCTAGATCGCCCAATGCACATGGCCTTCAAAGTCCAAGCAATTCGCTACGTTGCATGAGCATGTCTTGTCGCCACTACTAGTTTCTCAAGTTGCTTGTAAACGTACTAGATCAACTGGGTACTTTTCAGCCTCGAGAATCTTCATGAGGGTAGTGCTTAGGGGAGCTATCGATAGTCTCAGGACAATCAGCGCCGTGTTTAGGTCTAGTTTTCTGAAAGCAAGATCAGAGGAAAGGGATTGCGCGGCATGAGGATCGTCGAGAGTGAAGCGATGGGGGGAGCTCTGGTTTCGGGGAAGTGGAGCAGGGGATCTACGTTGAGGGTTTTGGCTGCTGTAGGTTTCGTTGTAGTGATGCTGCGGATGCCGGTGGCTGTGGCGCATGTCACGGGGCAGCAGGCTCTAGTGTATACAGAGCAGATGGCTACCATGTCCATGAATCTCTGGAAAGTTACGGGCCCTGGTAAGGACAGATTTCAGTATGAGCTTGGGACAATTCTGCGCGGGATTGAGCTTGTGCATGAAGCGACCCAGAAAGAAAACTATCTTGATTACATCAAATATAAGGTCGACCGCTTTGTGTACGATGATGGGACTATCACCAGCTATGTCTTGGACGAGTTTCAGCTGGACAGCATTCTCACGGGGAGGCTTCTTCTCACTCTTTTCAAAGCCACTGGAGCGAATAAATACAAGACTGCAGCGGATCTTCTCCGCGAGCAGCTACGGAAGCAGCCGCGCACACACGAGGGTGGCTTCTGGCACAAGAATGTGTATCCCTACCAAATATGGCTGGACGGGCTGTACATGGCGGAGCCATTTTATGCTCAGTATGCAATGGAATTTAAGGAGGATGATGATTTTGATGACATTGCCGCGCAGTTCATCATCACGGAGAAACGGATGCGAGATTCAAAGACGGGTTTGCTGTATCATGGATACGACGAGTCTAGGGTTGAAACGTGGTCGGACCCCGTGACGGGCTGCTCCCCGAGCATCTGGGGTCGTGGAGTGGGATGGTTCACAATGGCTCTTGTCGACACCCTGGACTATTTCCCTGATCACCATCCGAAACGACCTGAACTGTTAGCAATTCTTATTCGTATTGCCGTTGCTGTGAAAAGCGTCCAGGATCCGCAATCCGGGTTATGGTGGGAGGTGATGGACAAGGGGGGTGATGCTGGAAATTACCTTGAGTCGTCGGCCTCTGCCATGTTTGTGTACTCCCTCGCAAAAGGCGTTCGGCTGGGATACTTGACCAAAGGTCAATTCCATGAAAGCGTTTTGTCAGGGTACGATGGAATCGTCTCACATTTTGTTCAAGTCGCTTCAGACGGAGGAGTGAGTTACACGGGCACTGTTTCCGTGGGAGGTTTGGGCGGAAACCCTTACCGCAATGGAAGCTATGCCTACTACCTCAGTGAAGAAGTCGTGTCGAACGATCCCAAGGGCGTTGGCTCGTTCTTGATGGCTAGTGTGGAGAATTTGAGGGTGTCCTTATCCGATTGATCTCGCAGTAAAGTTTTCAAGGGATTCTCTTGACCAGTTAGTGTAGCGACATTGCAGGCGAACCTTCTCACCCGTCTAAAATTTATTTGATCTTGGAATTTGTACTGATTGTGGCACATAGGGCGTGCTTCACCTGCACTCGAGAGAAAGATACTTGGGAACCAATTCATGTGTCACAAATTGTGATCCATGTAATGCTGTTACATTCAGGAAACTCGTGTTTCAATGTAATTGAAACGGTTACAGCTAAAGTCAGGTAGAAAGGATTTGTTATGTGTCTTGCCCGATAGATGACCTAATTTTCACCTTGAGCTTCGGAGAGGACCTTAGGATTCCATTAATACTAGAAAGAAAGTTTGGTGGTTGTCAGTTTCATGGGATCGTCATTTGAAAGGAGTGGACTTAATGTGAGTTAAATTTAATTGAACTATCGTGCTGTCCCTATATTTGTTTATTCTCGTAGTCCATTATCTTCAATGTTTAGAGGACTATTTCTTGCAACAGATTTAGGTGTTGCACATACAACTCTATACCTTTGTGAGATCCCTAAATTCCGATAACGGAGCCAAGTTGTTTGGTAGCTGGGTGTCTGGCACACCCATTTGTAACAATTTTGTCGAGCTACTGTCTTGTGCAGTGGCAGATGAGTTATTGCGAAGGCTAAATTGCTTGGTAGGTCGGCAGTATACTAACAATTTTCTTCAATACAAGATCCACTGGTTGCGGGCATGGACGTACCTATATGCAAAGCTGTTCGAGGATAGCCTATTCAATTGCAAAAAAAACAGGTGCTGTTCTAATTGATAGAGTAAACTACATTCAAGGTCAGCTGTTCGATGATCCTCAGTGTAGGAATGATCCCATTTTTCTGCTCAGAATGACCGGCATGAGGATTATCAAAGGATATTCTTCAAGCTCCCTATCAGGGACACCCAATGTTAAGCCGAAGGAAAAGGGTCCCACAATCACTGCGAGTGGGCTGCACAATGTTCCAAATTCCAAATTGTGTAATCTGTCATTTACACAGTAATGCGAAGTGAAGTTTAGAAAGAAAAAAAGTTCTTTCCAGTGGAGAAGGGTTGTAGCACATAGCTTCGCCAAGTGATGGGATAGCTAGATGTAGCATTCTTCCGACCTCTTTTGCATGACCAGCAGTGGCCTTGTCTGCCCCATGCAAGTGTACCTTCCACTTGGCACACAAGCGTCGGTTCTGCATGCATGGCTCCATCCTCTTCGCTCTCCACGTAACAAGCCACAGAGCAAGCGAAGGATTGATCGTTGTATCCAAGTGCTGGAGCAGATTGTGTAAGCCCAGAGAGTTCATTAGTCTTCATTGCATGCAGGTATGTAGAGTTTTGTCATCAAGGATGGCTCAAGAATTGTAGAATGCCTCCCACGGTTGAGTAGGAATTTTCATGACAAGAACGTCATAATTGAATGCTTTTAGGGAGGTGATTGAAAGGGTGTAATTAGTCTCAGAATAAAGCAGGAGCCGGATAATTCGTTGGAGTTGTGACGATCAAGCTTCGCAACCATGTGGTATTGGCTGGAACCACGCACATGGTTACAGAAATTCATAGCCTGGACGGTGTTCGTAGCTTGCTTGCTTGCCCTTCCCTTTGCGGTGATCGTGTCTTCCATTTACAACATCCTTCGAAGTGGTCCGTGGACCAAATACCGGGTTGTCAAAGGCAAAGTCGTAATTGTCACAGGAGCGTCTTCCGGTATTGGACAGGTAAGATGATCATCGTCATTTACTCTGACACTCAAAACTTCACCAGCAAGTTAGTCCTTTCTGCAACTCCTTGCTGAAACTCCAATACCTTCTGCGAATTTTAGGTGGATTAAGCTTTATGAAAGCAAGGAGTAATGTGAGATCAATTTGTGCGGCAGTGCATTGCCATGGAGTATGCAAAGAGAGGCGCTAAGTTAGTTCTGGCCGCTAGACGCAAGGAGAAATTAGAGGAGGTGGCAAAGAAGTGCTCAGAGCATGGTGCTTCTGATGCAGTTGTTTGTCCTACGGATGTTTCCGTCCCCGATTCATGTGAAAACTTGGTCAATTTCACACTCGAAACCTTCGGCAGAGGTAAGCTCATGTCTCTGCTCTAAAATTCTGCGAGGAAAACCAATTATTAAGCGACAGAGATCATTTGGCGGTTGAAATCCTCTTGTTTCGGTTTCTTGACTCTTAGTCCACCCTGTGAAAGCATCTTGAATTCCCATCTGAAACTAAAGTTTTGAAATCTGTATGCGCAAGCAGTGGACGTGCTGGTGAACAATGCAGGAAGTGCAAGTATTTCACCATTTGAGGAATACTCCAGCACTGAGAAATTCCGCAAGGATGTGGTGAGGTCTACAATCCCATGTCTCGACTAATATCGTATTAAATGTAGTCATTTATTACATGGTTAAAAAATTCATCCATGAAACTTGTTGCTTTCTTCTGGAGCTCTCCATCTCGTTTGTGAAGTATTCTACGACAATGCTGCAGGAAGTGGATTTCTGGGGCAATGTCTTGACAACAAAATTTGCATTGGAACATTTGCGACGCACTCGCGGTCAAGTTGTGGTTACCTGCTCTGTCGGTGCCCTGGCGCCGTATCCAAAGCAGACATTCTACAACGTAAGTAGCATCATCGTTGTTGTTGGCGCCGCTGGCAAGATGCATACACAACGTGCATTGGAAGTTTGAGTTCCTGTTGAGGAAGTACGGTGAATTTCACCACCTTGACAATTGAGCATTGTCATGCTTGCATGTGCTAGGCATCCAAGGCAGCTCTCCTCCATTTCTATGATACTCTCCGAGTGGAGCCAATAGGACGAAGCATTGGCATCACTGTTGCGTTGCCTGGTTTCGTGAAATCGGAGCTAACAACCCTAGGCCCCAGGGTGCGTCTCTAAACATCGTATTTCACTTGAAAGAAAAAGCCAACATGGCACCACATTAATACCCCACAAGAAAAATTATGCTGTCTTCCACGAGCCAAAGTTGCCATCCTGGGGTGCTGAAAAAGTGCTTGCATCACTGATCTATCACACTGTATATGTGCAGGGGCATATCCCAAGATGGTGGCCGATGATGGAAACAGAAGATTGTGCGAAGAAGATTGTGGAGGCTGCCTTGTCCAACCGTCGCTATGCGCTCATTCCAACCTGGTACTCATTCAACGTGTTGTTCCGCGTCTTTGCACCCGAGTTGCTCGAGATTCCTCCCCGCATGTTTCTCCTCGGCAAACCTCCATCCAAGAGTGTGAAGATGGCTTCCGAGTTACTGCTTGGGGAAGAAACAAGCCGCCAGGTCTTCCAGTCGCTCAAAGCCCTTGCGGCTTAGCTTAAGCCAATACTTCTTTTTATCACTTCCTGTTGTAGTCTAAAAATCTGCATTGGTAAACTGAGTCAAGTCTGGCGTGTGCCTCTTCAAAACAAACCATGATCTTGTCTTCGACAGTGGAAACCCGGTGTCATCAAAAGAACAAACCAACTATTTTCTATTTTAGGGTTGAACACTACCAACAGTGTTGTTAGGGTTTTTAGAGTGAACTTTCACGACGTTCGGATCCCGAGACAATGGCCACCAGTTGTCGATCTGGAACCATTTCATGCTGAGCCAGCAAAGTTGCAAACCATGAATTGCATCTGGATCATGCCTAAGTCTTCGGCGAGACAAATCCTGAGACTAGGTGGTTAAATAAGGACCAGCATAATAATAATTTAGAATCTAGTATTCTAACACTCCCCAGTTTTAATCAGAATAAAAACTGAAATTAAACTTGTTGGCTTTATCAGATTGACTTTCATTAAATCTATGGAGTAAATTCGATGTTTTGGTTTTGGTGAGAAATTAACCATTGTGTATATCTTCATTTGTGATTATTGATATACACCCCAATTTTAATATAGTATTGATCTATTTACATATTAAGTGATATAAGTATATCTTTTATAATAGATTTGGTGAAAGTAAGTTTTGTGAAGAATAAGAAATTACTTCAAAAATTACACTTTGCAATGTCAATTGACTACATTAACAATTTAAAAGTTAACATTTGGATAGGAAAAATTGCAAAGTAAGAGAGGTCCTCATGATAGTCAATTAAGTAATATTGTTACAAAGAAGATTGAAGTCATCATCATAAAAACCAAAATAATTTAAATAAAATACTTTAAAAGAAGTCTAATATTCAATTGATATTCTATTAACCTCTGAGAAAAAAAACTATATCCTAAAAAAGAACACAAAATATTGGAACATAATTTTACAATTATATTGTAATTTACAAAGATAAGATATCTCAAATTGTAGCAATTATAGAGCAAGTATTTGAACAATTCTTAATAAATTTTACTTGGTTTCAAATGTTATAATTCAATTATTGTATGATGTACATCTTTTACATATTTTAACTTTTAATGTTTTACGTATTTCTTAATTATTTCTAAAATCTGATGTTCTTTGAATACTTCTTTTCCTAATTAATCTTTAAGGATTGCAAGATTTTTGGAGTTACTAGAGAAAGATAGATTTGATAATTATTAAAAAATAAATCATCTTATAATTAAAAAGAAGGTTATTTTGGTACAATACTTCAAAAACTCTAAGTTAAACATATGTATTTATATTTTAAATATTGGTGAAATTTTAATCAATAAATATATATATATATATATATATATATATACACATAAAAATAGATATTTTATTTTAAAATTAATAACATTACTTTATAATTATATATATCCGTTAAATTTTTGAGGTATATATTGAAAAATAAATTTAATATACAAACAAACATTATAAATATATGTAGATTTTTTTAAAAAAAAATAAAATTAATACACTAAAACTATTTATTTTTTAATAAATAATGATACATAAAATATATACAAATAAAGTGATTAAAAATATTAATACTTATTATAGGTTGACATTAGTAAGACTAAGACTTTTTAATTTTAATCTAAATTATATCATGTAGATTAGTTTATATATATGTATATATACAATATTCATACAAATAGGTATTGTACCTTAGAATAGATGAAGAGTATGAAAATAAAAAAAAAACAGTAGCAATAAATGATGAAAATAGTAGAATAAGACTAATAAAAGAAACATATAGATTTTTTTAAATTACAAGGCAATTTCACAAGAAGGATAAAGAAGACAAGGCCATAGGTGGCTCAAAAAGATTTCGGGCTTTGTGTTGATAGAGAAGGATTGAACATCTAAACAATATGTATATATATATATATATATATATAGAACTAAATAAAAGAGAAGTCTTGTATAATGTTAAACAATTGGTCTATTTTGTGTCAAAAAATAATGGAAGAAGAAGCAATAAGCTTGCAAACCAATGAAGCAATCTAAGCAATATTGAAATGAGATATTAGAGCAACATATTAAAATAATAGTTTGGAGGTACTAAAGAGTGCAACTAAGAAGAAAAATATCAATATATGCAACAGAAGGTACAAAAGAAAAAGTATTGATAAATACTAATGCATTGTTTGAGGCTAGATTGGTCTAAGTGGATAAAATTATAAAATAACGAAGAATTATATTTATATTTTATTATGTATTTTTTAAATGAGATCTTAAAACAATAAATATTGTAGAAACAATGTATTTGTTATTGATAAAGGGTACTTGGATATAATTTGAGTTTGTTAATTAGCCTAATAAGATTATTTTTGTTCCAATCTATATAAAATATAAAATTAATAAAGAAAAAATAAAGCAATCAATGCAAGCAAGAAATATTGAAACCAAAAAAAATATTAAATATTAAAAAAGATTATTTTAAACTATTAATTTAGTTATTTTTATTCAAAAATGTCTTAAAAGAAGCATATGTTGGTTAGTTTTTAAAGTAAAATTAATAATAAAAGTTGGAAAACAACTCTATAGCATAATCCTTTTTTAATGATTAAACATGGTCTAAATCTAATTGTTTTATATGGCATTCTAAGGCTTAGGCACCAAATTTACTACAATGTCAGAATTCGTTTTGTGTAGAATGGAAGCTCTGGAAGATGTGAAGATTGTTGGTTGGTTGTTTTTTTTTTTTTTTGCTTTATTATTTATCTATGTATTTTTTTTTAAAGAAAATAAACATATAAATAAAAATTAGATCCAGATATATTCATATAAAAAATTAAAAAGATTTATTTGCACCTGATTTGTTAAGTTGAGTGATAACTTTTTTCTGACTGGCACTTTCCAAAGGAAAGATCAACTTAGAAGTGCCTCTTTCATAAAGCCGCCTGCATAGATTAATTATTTGCATATATAAAACAACCCACTTTAACACAAATAAAAAACTGAACTTTCTACTATATTTGGGGGGAAGAGACTAGAAAAGAAAAGAAAAGAAAAGAAAACTAAAAATTAATGGCAAAGATTTTCAAAATAATACTTTACCAGAGAGATGAATAATATTGAGGTTATTTTATTTTATTTTATTTTATGTTAAAGAATTATACAGAGTAATCTTTCACCTTGAGCACGATCAATTGGGAACAAGTTTCTTTTAGTTCTTCAAAAATAATTCTATGAGGCATTGGCATGCGTGTCAATGATATCCAAACAGTTCAAACTTGTAAATGGCCAACTAGAATGTAGTCTCTCTTTTTAAAAGACTTTTGAAATGTTGTTTATATTCAATTGCTTAGTTGTATGGAATAAGGATTCTTAGTGAAAGTTTCATTAGATTAATAATTGCATCTTCAACCTTAGAATTCTTTTAGTGCCTAATGGTAATAAATAAATAAATAATTGAAAAATAACGACACCTTAAAATGTCTGATTGTTTTTATTTTAACTTTGTTCCAACAAGCACTTAGGTTTGGATCATTCTTCTTACGACGAATTTTTAAAACAAAATTGCAGCTTCCAGAAATATATATCTATATATTTAAGTTCTTACTTGTATGTATTACAATTTGCAATTTCAAATTACAAATTTTTCGCTAAGAAAGAATTCCACCAACAACAAAACAAAAAAGCAACCATTTTCACACTGTCTTAGTAGATTCCTAAACCCAAATTAGAAATCCAAGTTCAGCCTAACCCATTCCACGTCACTGCATTCCACGTCACCCATCTGATCACCACGTGGCTTCCAAAACACGATCTCAGTTCACACCAGCAGAACTGGATGCGGTGTTCGCCGTTTCCGCATCGTCGAAACCACGCATTGCAAAGGGCAATGCACACACGGACTGATTACCACGAAGAATTCTTCGAACAATACTGACACTGCAACACCCAATTTGTATATGCTCGACCTCTTCACAACGTTCTTGCGTATTAAATAAAAAGTCTTACACACAACGTGGAGATCTGCGCTTCAATTACTATCAGACCAAAATCTTAAAAAACCTGTTGGTGTGTTTCTGTGTGTAGAGCCCACATGGGCTGGTTTTGCCTACTCTGATGTGCATTTCTAGTCGGAACAAATTCGGTTACCGCAAGCCAGACCGTGCTCGGCTGACCTGACCTGAAGGTGGAATTTATCTACGGAGATTGCGTTTCTTACCATCAACCTGGACGTTCACGAGTCCAAACAAAGTTGCAGAAGCTCTTTTGAAGTGCTGTTTTCATCGAGTTCAGTAGTAGCTGTAGCTGGGGTAATAACGAGATGGTCGGAACTCGTTGTCGTATGATCGACCGTTGTATGGGTCGTAGGATGGGGCAAAGCCGGTTGACGACATGGGGTATGTGTACATGTCGTCGTAGGATGAGTATCGGGTTCTGTCAATGGGAGGCCGAAGCGCCGCCGATGAAGTGTAAGGGTCGACGACGATGTTGATGAGGGTGGCCTCTCCCATTACTTGCCGCACTAGGCTAGCGATCGTGTGTGGGCTCAGTCTTGTGGACACTACCACCAGTTGATCGGGGATGTCGCATATCACATTATAGACGCCTGCAAGAAAAGTTTGAAGGGTTCGTTCTTCAATCGTCTGACGAAGGGTTTCAAGGAATAAGACACAGAAATCAGAAGATAATGCTAGTTGAGAATGCCGAATGTGCAAACCTTACCTTCGATGGCGAGGGCATCCTTGATTCTGGCAACATCCTCCATGTGGTAAATGGGAGTCTTCAGTTGCACGTCCTGCACATCAACGGAGCAAGGTTTTCACTTTAAAAAAACGCAGGATAACATACCCTCGCACACGCCTGCCATGTCAATAATATGCAGAGCCGACAACTACCAAAAATGTTAAGTTGGAAATTCGATGGTAACGATTTCAGATTCGACGACGAAGATTTGAATCTTTGCAGAGCCTTCCAAACACAACAGATCTACAGCAACAGGTGACAGGTGTTAATCCACATGAGCAAAGTGGGTTGAGGTGAAGACGCACTGAAACAAGCGGTCCTCGAGAGTAAGGACCGAAATTTTGAGCTTCCGCGTACGGTCCTGGGGCGTAGTAAGGATCAACCGAGTACCCAAGATGCCGCCTTCGGTTGTTGATGACCCACACGGGTTCCGGAGGCAAGGACCCATACAGCTGCAAAATCGCACATAGCACAAGAAAACGTCCGAAATAGTTCAGTTTCTCTTTTCCAGAGTTTGCCCTCAGATATACAGGTGCCAACTGAACTGTACCGCAAATCTTGTTCATGTACGAATAAATGGAAGACAATTTTAAGTGACCTCTCACTAGCACGAGTTGAATGCTCTCCATGGCCACAGAATATATAAAATACGCTTGCTTCTTGAATAACACGTGGGCAAATTACTTGAAGCAATCCTTCGAGAGCACCCAAATCAAACATGACGCCGACATGCAGAATTCTGGAAACAAATTATGAAAATTCTCACCTCAGGCATGTATCTCGACATCCTCCAGCTCCACCACCACCACTACGATACCAACAAGGAATCACAGACTCACGTCCACAGACCCTACCAGAAACTTACACTTTGATCCAAGTTTGGTCCTTCTTTTCCATGCGTCACGAAAAAAAATCTGAAAAACCTTCTAACAACCACAGGCTAGGGTTATCTAAGAGTCACTAACTGCAATACGTCTGTCAAATGGGCTCCAAGAACAGACCACCAGAAAGTCCAGCCGTATGGGGTATGGTCGCCCGCAGGAGCAGCCTGAGATGTTTTCAACAGTCGATTGTACAGGCAAGCATCTGGAAGGTTACCGGAGTGAACAGTAAAGGCACGGTAATGTTCCAGGATCATGTCTTATTTTCGTATAACATTATGACTCTCCTTCAATCAACCAAAAAGTCCAATCTGTTTTTTAAAAAATACTCTTAAAATAATCCTTGAAATAGATTGAGTTCGCCAATTCCTGATCGTTTGCCATATGAACCACAAAATTTTCTGGCTCATGGGATGAGCGTACAAGTTGGTGGCTCTATTGGCCTACCGAACCAACAAATCGATATAGTATGCCTTCTCTTCTTACAAAGGGATTTGTGCCTTGATTTCGGATAACCTATGCACAGTCGGATTTTGATTTTCCACAGTTCAGGATAGATTTGCTGAGTTCAAGGCCTTGACCACGCCATTGCTTGCTCTTGCTGGATTTTGTCTTTTCCACGGTGGCGTACCTCACCATGCATACTGTGTGTGTACAGACTTTTTCTCTTTTGAGATGTGCCGATGCCTTCATCATCCACGAACACTGACCCGTACTATTGTCCGAAGACGAAATATGCTCATTAGAGGTTGACGCACTGCCGTTGGAGCCAGCATGTGAAGCATAATCAGCACGCATACTGATGCAGCAATCGGGGAGAGTTCCAAAGATCCTTTCTCCGGCAGTAAGTTGAGTTGTTCTTTCCGGTATCCTGTCATCCCCCGTGTCTTGAGACACAGACCCATAAAATCAACCAAAGATCAGCAACGAGCACATGAGAATCCTTGAGCTTCAGAACAAATCCATGTCTCACTTTCGGCTCAAAATCATGGAACCTCTTCACACACGACTTCCGCGTGGAAACAAACACAGGTGGGTACCTTTGTAAAAGGAACACAAAGTTTGAATCCATCGACAACTGCAGCCAAGCATGATCAATGCCTAGAAACCTTTTTTAGACGCTTAATTAAACCAGGATCCGCTCAGCCATAAGTTAAGATCAATGCCAACTCCTCTCAATGTCGATGATTACAGTTTTTCCACGCGGGGATTCAACGTAGTGTTGCATAAAGTCAAGTTTGTGGAGCCAGATTTCCTGGATTACAAGCGATGATGCGGCGTCATTCCTGCATCGATTGCACCGCCAGGAGTGGGATGGTGTCCGCAGTATCGCAGGATCTGGTGCCAATTGGCGCGGTGCCGCCAGATCCATCCTCATCCACCAGGTGGCGAAATGCCGGTGCCGGTGAGCCTGAAAAATTTCTTCACTTTAATGTTGTGCACATAAAGTCAGCCATGCCTTTGAGGCTGATTTTTATTACCATCATGAATGAAAGAAAGCATGAATGAATCTTTACACAGGCATATTTATATATGTAAATAAATATATATGTATGTATGTATGTATGTATGTATGTATATAGATATATACATACATACATATATGTGTGTGTGTGTATAGCAGAATACTTTATTGTTTTGTTTCCTGACTGAGAACCACAGTTTTAAAATTCGGCAAAAAGTACGTTGTTGAACACAGATTTGATGCTTTGGATTTAATGAATCATAACAGCCTTAAAGTAAATTGAAATTTGCCTCTCTTTTGTTTAATTATATGTATGTATAGCTTTATGACTTTGTGGGATGGTGTTTCTACTTTTGCTCGCCCCATATAATACAGAATATAGATAATGCTCCAACTGCAGGAATGCTTGGTTTTATTCTTAATTTTTTAAACACAAATTGGGCATGTCCTTCACATTGATTAGAGTACACTTAACAAAGGGGCGTTCAATTTCCCAACACATTTATCATAGGACAAAAGTTGAAGTATTAAAAATCAAGTTTTTATTTGTTGATGAGAACTAATTATTAGCATTGATTCATAAACAATCACTTTGCTTTAGGGTTTTATTCAATTTGTTTGTTTTTCTTTGCACCTATATTTTCCTCATTAATTACAAAATTGTTTTAAATATTTTGTACTTAGTTAGAATATATTTTATACATATAAACTGTTTCTACAAGAAATTTTTTCAAGGCCGTTAATGTCTTGGATTTGTAATTAACTTTTCAATGATTGATATAGTTTTGTCTTAAAATCTTCTTGTTTGAGGGTATTTCTAAAATATATGCAAAATTATTTCAAGTTATTCTTATGTGCTAATTCTAAATAACAGAGATACAATATTAACTACTTATATTCTCCAAGCATTAATTGCTATTCTATAATGCCAAATAAGATATAAAAGTATTGCATCTTTACAAACTCTTGGTTTTAATCAAATATTCTTTTATTTAATAAGAAACTTTACGTGTAGTAATCTTCTATATTTTAAAGTATTTGGATTCTAAAGAATTTGCCTAATTTTAAGAAAAAAATCACCTATTTTGGATATTTTTATTATTATTTAAATCTAAGTAATAAAAAAGTGAATATAAAAATTAAACAAAAAAGTATAAATTATACCATAGAATAATATTTTACTTTATAAGCTAAGATAATTTGTTTTGGAAAATCACTTTTCTAATTATTTTAACAAAATAAACTAATAAAAAATACTAACTCTTCAAAACCAAAAGATTATATTAGGAATATAAGTCCTTAATTGATTTTTTTTAGAAATTTTTTAAATTAAAATATTACATCTTATAATTATAATAGGATTATATTAACTTCATAAAAAATATATATAGTTATATATTGGAAAAAATCATATTTTTTATTTATTAATAGATTTTTTATTGTTCTCATATATTATAAAATATTATATTTATTAATTATTAAAAAAAATTATATAATATTTTTATTTTTTTATTAAAATATGAGTAGATATCAATAGAATTTCTTTATTTTACTACAAAAATCTATATTCCAAAAAATATAATTAAGATTCCTATTTTAAGATGAGTGATTAAATTAGCTTATATCCTTTTAGATTTGAACCTATTCTTTGAACCTCTTGTCAAAGATATTAATCACAAAGAACCAAAAGGTTAATACATTCTCATGTTACTAGAAAAGAGTTTATAATCACTTAAAGATGGTATAATATTAAACAAGAATGGTTACTACCAAAGATAAGAAAACTAGAAGCTCTTGAAAAAAGACTAAGCGCAAGAAAGGCATTCACTAGAGAAAAAAATGCTTCACTCTTGCATTCATATATACTATCTAACTAAGATCTACATAGCAATATAATATAAAACCTTTGATAAGTATCTAACTTGCAATTGAAGTTTCTTCTATGTACACCATATGGTCAATTTGTACTACAAGTTGCCAACAAGTGCAACATGTGTCCAATTTGTTGGCCAAGTTTCTAACCTACTAATCAACTACAAATACATCTGAAGTCAAATTTGCATCTATATAGCTTTTAAGAAGTCACTCTATAAGATATTATCAAATCTACTTTCATTTACTTAAATAATCAAGTATATTCGTGACATTACTCTCCTTTTTAGGACAAGTTCTACAAAGAGCAATAACCATATGTTGATAAAGTCTCAAATACAATAAATTATATTTTTTATATAATTATTTTTTTTAAGATAATTAATAAGTTTTTTTAACCATTGATAGTATCTCATATCAAGGTATAAAGACCACCTTATTATTTGATCATTGTTAAGGCCTTCATAATTTTTTTTAAATAAAACATTTGAAACACTATTAAGGGTTGTTTTTACCTCGAATAATATCACCAAATATTTTGAGTCTCTTTAAATATCGTGATATCAAACACATTGAATCTCACCATCTATTTGAGGAAGCATATGTTATTTTTGAAGGTCTTAAACTTTATTACATTATCTTAAAGATTGTAAAAATTTCAATGTGTCATTTAGTAATCAAACAAATGATAGTTTTTAAATTGAATTTGGTGGTTGTAAATTATCTATCTCTTTAGTCCTACAAATATGAAAAAACTACAAACAAAGATAGAAGATAGAATGCAATCTTCAATAAACTTTGTTTCTTTTATATTAAAAAATTGCTTGACCTTTTATCTTAGTTTTGATGGAAGTTGTTAATAAAAAGCATCAATCTTCTTTATTACATTTGCAAGCTTCTTAGATGGCTCTCACATCAATTCACTAATATCATAATTGTGCCAACATATAAGATATTCCAACATATTTTACTATTACCTTGAATCTAAGATATTGTCACGGACACAGAATATAGACTTAATATCTACCAAGAAGTTCAAGAAGAACTAGCAAGAACTAGATTAATCAGATGAATACAAGAACAACACCAGAGAGGTGAGCTAGAGCTCCAAGAGATGTGTTGTCGAGACTGAAGAACTCTTCAGCCTCGATCCCAATATATACTCCTATTTAGGAAGCTTCTCAAGCAACTTCTACCAACTAAGAAGCTTCTAGAAGGTTCCAGAGACTTGCTTCTAGAAGGTTCTAGAAACTTATCTCTAGAAGGTTCTAAGGACTATGTCCCTAACATCTTCTACTAACTAAGAAGCTTCTAGAAGGTTCCACAGACTTGCTTCTAAAAGTTTCTAGAAGCTTGTCTCTAGAAGGTTCTAGAAACTTGTCTCTAGAAGGTTCTAAAGACTATGTCCCTAACATCACTCCCTTCCTTTAGCTTCGAGGTCTGTGAGAAGCAATGTTGTTGTCAATCAGTACCAACGCAAGAAAATAAAGATCTGTCGCATCACGTCTGCTATGAACTCCAACTGTTGTTCAGGAGGTAAGTGGTTCATCAGCCCTTGAAGCCAACGGTAGTGGCCCACTCCTTCAACTTCTGACCAAGGATGAACTTCCGTGTCTTCATTGTGAAATTGTCCTGCAAATATGCCTTCTGGTTGACCATCGTAAGCAGGCTCGGACTCAAATACAATCACTAGTGATCGGTTACTTGGTATCCTCCGTCGTCGTCGTGGTAGAGGTGGTTCTTCATCTCGGGGTCGCCTTCGTGAACTAGTTGGTTGAGATAATCTCACAGGCATAGTATCTATCTCTTGGCTATCCATATCAGAAGACCAAACTATGGCTACTGAAGAAATTCTATTTTATCTTGGAGAAAATAACTACATCAACTACGAATTTTGGTGGTGCTCTCTCCCTTTCTAATATTCTTGGGTGAGCAAGCTTCAGAAAGAAGCTATTGTTGAACTGGCTTAGGTTTATGATGATGTTGTTGATGAAACTCCTGTACCTTTTGCGACGCATTGGTGAGATTTTCAGCTGGCTTCCACATTCGCTCATTAATGTCGTAGCCGCACCAATGAACAAGATACTCCAACTTGCCCCACCTTCGCCGAGAATCCAGCACCTTTTCAACCTCGTATTCCTCGTGGTTCTCGATCTCAATACTAGGTGGCGGATATTACACTCTTCCAGGAAAAGATGACTCTCGATAAGGCTCTAAGAAAGAAACATGAAAGAGTGGATGTAGCTTCATAGAAGCCGGTAATTCCAGACGGTACGCCACTGGATTGATTTGCTTCTGGATGATAAATAGTCCCAATCTTCGATAGTCCAACTTATCACATGGTCGCTTAGTCTTGATATTCCGTCGAAGAAGCCATGCTTTATCTCCAATTTTGAAAGTAGGTGCTTGATTCCGAAATCTATCTGCACACACCTTGTAGGATTCTTGAGCGGATTGTAATTGAAGCTTCAACGTATTTTGAAGCTCTGATAGTTGTTTCGCAAATCCTTCAGCTGCTGGATTGTTATTTGTTGATGGACTCAATAAATCAAGCTTTGGATGATACCCATAGTTGGAAAAGAATGGTGTGTATTGAATCGATGCATGGAGGGTCTTGTTATATGCAAACTCAGCTAGCGATAGATGTGTGGTCCAATCGTCTTGCTGATAGTTGATGCTGCATCGTAAGTATTGTTCCAAGACTTGGTTCATCCGTTCTGTTTGTCCGTCAGTTTGAGGATGAAAAGCCGAAGAAAGCTTGATATCTACCTTCAGTATCTCAAAGAGAGATCTCCAAAACTTCGAAACAAAGTGGGTTCCTTGATCTGATACGATATCATTTGGTAGTCCATGATATCGATACACATTATCGAGAAAGAGCCTTGTTGTGACTTCACTGGACGATGTCTTCTTGCAAGGGACAAAGTGCGCCATTTTTGTAAGCCGATCTACCATGATAAAGATGCTGTCAAATGAGTTTGATGATGGCAGGTCTGTGATGAAGTCTATGGAAACTGAAGACCATGGTCGACGTGGAATCGGCAATGGCTGTAGGAGTCCATAAAGGCAATGCCAAGGATTCTTAGATCTTGAACAGATGTCAGAGGACAGGAAAAAATCTTTCACATCCTTCCACATTTGGGTGCACCAAAAATCTCAAGAAATAAGCTCGAAAGTCTTGTTGAATCCAAAATGTGCCGCAACTGGAAAATCGTGGCGAGATTGAAGAACTTGGTCCCTTTGGGATATATAACCGCTCTTCAAAGTATAAAAGATCTCCCTCCACCTAGAACTTGTTGTCATTGGCACACTGCTTAATATCAAAGGCTACTAAATCTTCAATGGTTACGGCAGGTACCTGATTTAAGAAGTCAGCATCAATTGGCATAATACTAGCGCAAAGTTGAAATTGCTCTGGCTTCAACAATGTCGTACATTGTTGATCAAACGCTGTTTCTCCAGCCTTTGGTACAAGATACAATCTCCTCGATAAGGCATTAGATAGTCCTTGTTGCTTTCCAGGTCGATAAGTGATAATAAAATCAAACCTAGATAGCAACATACTCCATCGAGCTTGACGTCGATTTAGAACTCGAGCCGACATGAAATACTCCAAATTCTTATGATCTGTGTATACGGTCACTGGATGTGTAGCTCCTTCAAAAAAGTGATGCCATTCTAGGAAAGAATCCACTATAGCAAGAAGTTCCTTATCGTGGATCTCATAATTGATTTCAGCAGCAGAGAACTTTCGAGAATAGAATGCAACCAGATGGAGCTTCTTGTCTTCTTCCATTTGTGAAAGTACAGCTCCCAAAGCAAAATCTGAAGCATCAGTTTCTAAATAGAAGGCCTTTTTAAAGTCTGGATGTACCAAGATTGGAGCCGTAGTAAATGCGGTCTTCAGGTTTTGAAATGCCTTCTCTGCTAGAGGTCCCCATTCCAGCTTATCCTTGCATGTCAACCGAGTGAGAGGAGCAGCAACTTGAGAGTAATTCTTGATAAAGATCCGATAGAAGTTGGCAAAACCAAGAAAGTATTGTACGTCTCTAACCGTCTTCGGAACCTCCCAGGACACGATTGCTTCCACCTTCTTGGGGTCCATCTTCAAGCCTTCCATAGTCACAACGAACCCCAGAAATTCCATTTCTATTTGGTGAAATAAACACTTCTCCAACTTGGCATATAGTCCTCGCTCGCATAGTTTCTCCAATACCAAACAAACTTATTTTTCATGCTCTTCCTC
The DNA here is from genome assembly GCF_059467195.1 of Physcomitrium patens. Classification (NCBI taxonomy): domain Eukaryota; kingdom Viridiplantae; phylum Streptophyta; class Bryopsida; order Funariales; family Funariaceae; genus Physcomitrium; species Physcomitrium patens. Next base: position 17,911,214 of record NC_143414.1, on the reverse strand, counting down.
ATTTTTGGAGAATATCAAAATATCATCCAAATAGATGACAAAAAAATCGTCAAGGTACTCTCAAAAAATGTCATTCATCATATGTTGAAAGACCGCTGGAGCATTGGTAAGACCAAAGGGCATGACATTATATTCAAAATGGCCATACCTTGTACGGAACACTGTCTTCCACTCATCTCCTTCTTTGATTCGTACGAAGTTGTGTCACGGCCATAATCATGTAAGCTAATAATTACATATAGAAATAGGTAGAAGTAAGTAAAAGTAGATAAAAGTAAGTAAATTCTATAATATTTAATATAGAAGCTTCCTAGAAACTTCCTAGACACTGCTTTGACTTCATAGGTGTCTTTAATTGACTTTTTGGATTAGAAACGTGGTCAACAAGTTGGCCATGTGCCACACATGTTGTTAGCTTGAAAGATCAAGCTAACTATGTGGCCCACACGTAGAAAAACTTGCCTTGTAAGTCAAGGCATGTGTCCTACAAAGTCAACACATATTGGAGGTCCTATAGAACGTCGCCACGTAGCCCCTAGTTAGATAGTATATATAGAGACAAGAGTGAAGGCTTCTTCACTCTTGTCAACTCCTTTCTTGCTTCTAGTCCAGGTTCAAGAGTCTTTAGTTTCTTGTCTTGTGGCAATAGCCATTCCAGTTTCCTTTTAATATAACTACTTGTTTATATTTTGACTTATTATATCGAGATAGCCTTTTGGTGTATATTTTTCCTCATCGAGTCTTTGTCCTTGACAGATTGACAAGAGTACACTTACAATATCAGAGCTTTGTTTTTTCTTCAGTAAGAGTGGATTACCCCTTTCTCTTGACAAGACATAAGCGTATTAGAAGTTTGCGGATTACCCACTTCTAAACTGATATTGTTCTTAGTATCTTCTTTGTTATCAAGTCTTTCTTTTCTTTTGTCTTGAGCAATATCAAACAAATTTTTCTTCTTAGTGTCATTATGGCAGAACTTGTTGAAATGAAGAGTGCAATGGCACAAATGCAAGAGCAAATGAGGGAGTTAATGCTTGCGATGCATCAACTCAATTCACCAACACATGAAAGAACAAGAATAGCACAAAGTGGAGATATAGAGATGATCGGAGCTGCTTCAACATCTACAACAAATCACGTTCCTTCTCCAATTGTACAACCCCTATAAGCACTAGAGAACCAAGAATTGCCTTACCTGAGAAATTTGATGGTACGAGATCAAAGTTTCGAGGGTTCATCAATCAAGTACAATTGGCAATTGAACTTCAACCGCAAAGCTATCCAACTCCAGGATCACAAGTCAGGTTTATTGGCACTCTACTTTCTGGTTCTGCATTATCGTAGTTTTCGTCTTTTCTTGAACAACGAAATCCAATATTGGACAATTTGGAAGCTTTTTTGGCAGAGTTTCGATCTATGTATGGTGAACACGATGCAACTCGTGTTGCAACAAATAAGATCCGAATTCTGCGACAAGGAAATCGTTCAATAACAGTATATGCTTCACAATTTTGACAACTTGCAATTCACATCAAGTGGGATGATGCTGCACTCATCAGTCAATTTCTTTATGGATTGCAATACGAAGTAAAGAAATTGATGCTCAACTTACCTGATCCTCAAACTTTGAGTCAAGCAATCGATTTTGCGGTAAAATGTGATAATCGACTTTTTGAATTTCGATCTGAGAATCATTCACGGGAACCTCAACGTTATTACTCAATGGCAACATCAACACCTTTGCCAAACGTACATTCGGAAGTAGAAGACATGCAAATTGACGCGGTACGTTTTAAATCCCTAACTAAGCAAGAAAAGATTCGTCGTCGCCAAGAAGGATTATGTTTATATTGCGGAGAACCTAAGCACACTGCTCAACATTGTCCAAAGAAACGACGCAACTATAAAATGAGGGATACGACGGTCAAAGAAGACAACATGTCGGAAAACAGATTCGTCCAGCTACAATAGGGACCGTGCAGCTGGAACCTTGTACAATTCCTAATGAAGGTCCTATCCTCTCCTCAGAACCCTCTCCTTGTTTTATAATAGACTTATATTTAGGACCTAAGAATTACAAAGCCTCTGCTTTATTAGATTCGGGAGCCTCAGCATGTTTTTTAGATGAACAATTTGTTAAAAGTCGTAAAATACCCTTTGTACAGAAACCTAAACCAGTACATGTAGAAGTCATAGATGGTCGTCCCTTGTCTTCTGGAGATGTCACTCATGAAACTCATCCTATAAAAGTAACAGTAGACGGTCATGATAGCTACATAGCTTTTAACATAATTAAATCCCCGTCTAATCCAGTTATTTTAGGTTTATCCTGGCTAGAAAAATATAATCCTCGAATAGATTGGAATTCGCGTAAACTTGACTTTTCCAAAAGCGTTATTAATAGTTCTACGAACCAAGTAAAAAATTATAAGTCTAGTACAGTAAAACCCGTACTGATAGGTGCAAAAGCATTTATACACGCAGCAAAAGAAGGATCAACTTTTGCTATTTATGCTGCACCTATTTTTGAAAACGTAAAGACTTCAAGTGGCATTCCAAGTCAATATCAGGAGTATCAAGACATTTTTGAGAAAAAGAATGCAGATATTCTTCCTAAGCATCGCCCATATGATTGTTCAATCGACCTCAAGGAAGGAACTCAGCCACCATTTGGACCAATTTACAGTTTATCGCAAGATGAGATGGCTGAACTCAAGACATATATTGACAAGAATTTAGCGAAGAATTTCATACGCCATTCAAAATCTCCAGCAGGAGCTCCAATTCTATTCGTAAAGAAAAAAGATGGATCTTTACGAATGTGTGTTGATTATCGAGGACTCAACAAGATCACAATCAAGAACAGGTATCCATTACCTTTGATATCAGGACTCCTTGACCAGTTGAATCAAGCTAAGATCTATACAAAAATAGATCTAAGAGGAGCATATAATCTAGTACGGATCAAAGAAGGAGATGAATGGAAGACTGCGTTTCGAACCAGGTATGGACATTTCGAATATAATGTCATGCCTTTTGGACTCACAAATGCACCAGCTGCTTTTCAACATCTCATGAATGATATATTTCGTGAATTCTTAGACAATTTTATCGCCTGCTATCTAGACGATATCCTGATCTATTCCAAGAACGTCGAAGAACATGAAATACATGTTCATCAAGTATTACAAAAACTTAGAGATGCAGGATTGTACGCCAAGATGGAAAAGTGTATTTCACACTACTCAAGTTGACTTTTTAGGATACATCATTTCAAATGATGGTCTCATGATGGATTCTAAGAAAGTCCAAACAATCGTGGATTGGAAGATTCCAAGGACGGTAAGAGATGTCCAATGTTTCTTGGGATTTGCCAATTACTATCGGATCTTCATCAAAGATTTCTCACGAGTTGCAGCTCCACTTACACGCTTGACTAGTAAAGATAAATTTCAATGGAATCAAGAAGCGGAAGCAGCATTTGAAGCCTTGAAGACATCGTTTGTATTTGCACCAGTCTTATATCGTGTTGACTTTTCCAAGGCATTTTTTATGGAAACAGATGCATCAGATTTTGCCTTGGGTGCAGTTTTATCACAAATGGGAACAGATGACAAACTTCATCCGATAGCTTTTCATTCAAAAAAATTCTCAGCAGCCGAGATCAATTATGAGATCCACGATAAAGAACTTCTTGCGATCATGGATTCCTTTCAAGAATGGCGTCATTATCTAGAAGGCGCTTCTAGTCCAGTCATTGTGTATACATATCACAAGAACCTCGAGTATTTCATGTCAGCACGCGTGTTGAATCGTCGTCAAGCTCGTTGGAGTATGTCTTTGTCAAGATTCGAGTTCATTATCACTTATCGGCCAGGAAAACAACAAGGTTTATCCAATGCCCTATCTAGACGTTCTTATTTTGCACCAAAAGAAGTAGATGCAGCTTTTGAGCAACAAAGAACGGTCCTCTTGAAACCGGAGCAATTTCATCTCCGAGCAATGAAATCAACATTGACTGTTGATTCAACTTTTCTCAAGCAAATCCAGTCTAGTATGTCCTCAGACCCTCTTGTTTATGATATCAAGAATAATTCTTCCAAGTCTCATGATCCTTCTAAGTTTGAGTTCAAGAATAATCTATTATATTTTGAAGGACGCCTATATGTTCCAGAAGGAGAAGCACGTTTACGTGTTCTTCAAGCACGTCATGACTTTCCAGCAACAGGGCACTTTGGATATAATAAGACTTTGGAACTCATATCAAGAGATTTTTGGTGGCCACAAATGTGGAAGTCAGTCAAAGACTTTGTACAATCATGTGATATTTGTTCAAGATCAAAAATCCCTCGTCATCGACCTTACGGACTTCTTCAGCCATTACCTATACCAGAACAACCATGGTCTTCTGTTTCTATGGATTTCATCACAGATCTTCCAAGCTCAAGATCTTATGATTCTATATTTGTGATAGTAGATCGTTTCACCAAGATGGCACATTTTGTGCCATGTACAAAATCTATCACAAGTGAAGAAACAGCTAAGCTTTTCATTGATAATATCTATCGCTATCATGGATTACCTAAAGATATCATATCGGATAGGAGAACTCAATTTGTGTCAAGATTTTGGAGGACCCTTTTCAAGATTTTAAAAGTGGACATAAAGCTATCTTCGGCTTTCCATCCTCAAACTGATGGACAAACAGAGCGCGTAAACCAAGTCTTGGAGCAATATTTAAGGTGTACTATCAACTACCAACAAGATGATTGGACAACCCTTCTGCCATTGGCAGAGTTTGCTTATAATAATACGGTACATTCTTCCACGCAACAAACACCTTTCTTTGCCAATTATGGCTATCATCTACGACTTGATACTTTTGATTTTTCAAAAGTTGATAATCCTGCAGCAGAAGATATGGCAAATCGGTTGTCAGAGTTACATGCAATAATGAAGACACAATTGAAGGAAGCTCAAGAACGACAAAAAATAAACGCAGATCTATATCGTAAGGAGCAACCACAAATCAACGTGGGTGATAAGGTATGGCTACTTCGTCGCAATATCAAGACTACTCGACCTTGTGACAAGTTGGACTATCGTAGGCTTGGCCCCTTTTCTTTTTCTGAACAGATCAACCCAGTTGCATATCGGTTACATCTACCGGAGTCAATGAAGATCCATCCTGTATTCCACGTATCTCTTCTTGAACCATATAAGACAGTGGATATACAAGGAAGAAGACAAATGCCATCGCCTCCTATAGAAGTAGATAATAATGAAGAATTTGAGGTGGAAGAGATATTAGACTCAAGGCGGCGCCGAAATAAGCTGGAATATCTTGTTCATTGGCGCGGATATGATATTAGTGCACGCACATGGGAGCCATCCAGGAATCTAGCAAATGCATCAGCTAAAGTCAAAGTTTTTCATCAACGACATCCATCAAAACCAAGATGAAAATCTCTCTTATAAAAGAGACAAGATTGAGGCAAGATAACATTCAATTTCCTATCCTTGTTTGTAACTTCTTTACATTTGTGATGCTAATTAGATGGAGAGCCAACAACCAGCGGATTCAACTCAAGAACCTTCGTTTGCTGACCTGTCGGACGAGACATTACGATTGTCACAACCTTCAAGACGACGCAATCGAGATGAAGATCTTCGAGAACGACATGTTCTTCCTCGAACAGATGGTGAGATACAACGCGTTTGGTATCACGATTTGGGAAGGGACTCCCGATGTTTGGTGATTTTGCTAGAGGTAGGAACAACTCCTGATGGTGTTCCAAATATTCTATTCGAAGGAAGTTATGAAGGCCTCAATAATGATCAAATAACTGGGTGGTCTTCCCGCCCTGGTATGGGACACTACCGATGGTTGAGAGGCCCTATCAATCATCTTCGAAGAGAACAGAGATCAGAGTATGTGGCGAATATAATTCGTCGCATCATAGATTTCCTCAACATATGATGACCGCTCCTCGTGGAACACGTCTCTAGAAGGGGGGGTAATGTCACGGCCATAATCATGTAAGCTAATAATTACATATAGAAATAGGTAGAAGTAAGTAAAAGTAGATAAAAATAAGTTAATTGTATAATATTTAATATAGAAGCTTCCTAGAAACTTCCTAGACACTGCTTTGACTTCATAGGTGTCTTTAATTGACTTTTTGGATTAGAAACGTGGTCAACAAGTTGGCCATGTGCCACACATGTTGTTAGCTTGAAAGATCAAGCTAACTATGTGGCCCACACGTAGAAAAACTTGCCTTGTAAGTCAAGGCATGTGTCCTACAAAGTCAACACATATTGGAGGTCTTATAGAACGTCGCCACGTAGCCCCTAGTTTGATAGTATATATAGAGACAAGAGTGAAGGCTTCTTCACTCTTGTCAACTCCTTTCTTGCTTCTAGTCCAGGTTCAAGAGTCTTTAGTTTCTTGTCTTGTGGCAATAGCCATTCCAGTTTCCTTTTAATATACCTACTTGTTTATATTTTGACTTATTATATCGAGATAGCCTTTAGGTGTATATTTTTCCTCATCGAGTCTTTGTCCTTGACAGGTTGTAAGCTCCTCTTAGATCAATTTTTGTAAAGATCCTTGCACGTCCAAGTTATTCTAAGAGACCAGAAATCAAGGGTAACAGGTAACGATTCTCCTTTTTTACCTTGTTGAGGCCTCGATAGTCCACGTACATCTGCAACGAGCCATCTTTCTTTTTCACAAATAAGATGGGTGCTCCACCTAACGATTTTGAATGACGGATGAAGTTCTTGGCTAGATTCTCGTCGATGTACTTCCGCAACTCCGCCAACTCCATCTGCGATAGATTGTAGATTGGGCCAAAAGGTGGTTGTGCTCCTTCCTGTAAGTCTATGGCGCAATCATATGGTCTGTGTTCCGGTAGCATGTCGGCATTTTTCTTTTGAAACACGTCTTTAAAATCCTTATATTGCTCCGGTATACTTGCTGTTGAGATCTTCTCTCCGGTAGTTGGAGCCGCATAAATGACAAACGGTGTGCCTCCCTTAGACAATCTTATAAACGCTGTTGCTCCAATAAATAAGGATTTCTCTATTTGGGGTTTTCTACTAGGCTTGCTCTTGGGTGGTATTGTGGTAAAGGTCATCTTTTGCAACTTCCAATCTATGGATGGGTTATGCTTTTCTAACCAGGAAAGACCAAGAATAACAGGATTTGATGGAGTTCTAATAATATTAAAAATAATATGACTACTATGGTCCTTAAACGTCACTTCTATAGGTTCTGACTCATGGGTGACACTATCAGACAATAAAGGTCGTCCATCTATGACCTCAACGTGAACAGGTTGGGATTTTTGTATTAAAAGGATCTTATGACACTTTGCAAATTCTTCGTCTAAGAAACAAGCAGATGCTCCTGAATCTAATAATGCTAAGGTTCTCAGTTTCTGAGGGCGAATAAGTAAAGGGATTGTAAAACAAAGGGCAGGTTGAGCGAAAAGAAAGGAACCTGGTTGTTGTTGCGATATTTCACTGTCCAGCCGCACGGTTCCTATTGTGGCTGGGCATCCTCGTTTTCCTGAACAAACGTGCCCCTAGTCTTGATAATACATCGATTTTGCTTCTTGGGGCAGTTTCCAACTTTGTGGCCATCTTCACCGCAATACAAGCATAGACCTTCCTCCATACGCCGCTTTTTTTCTTCTAGAGTAAGAGATTTGACACGTACCGCATCAATTTGCATGTCTTCTACCTCCGAATGTGAATTCACGCTGCTTGTGGACATAGTTGGGATGTGGCGAACCATATGTTGTCTTGAACGTTGGTCTTGGCAACGTTGAAATAGGTGGTTATCGCACTTCAGAACTTGGCTAATAGCCTCGTTGAGCGTTTGCGGATCAGGAAGAGTTAACAGCAAATCCTTCACATCGTCCGTTAAACCCCAATAGAATTGACTCATCAACGCTTCTTTGTCCCAATTGATGTCGCATGCTAATTGCCTGAAATTCGATGCATAGACTGATGTAGAACGCACCTCTTGTCGTAGTGACCGGATCTTTGTTGTAGCCCATCGAACCTTGTCGTGTTCACCAAATGCTTCCGCAAATGTCTCCAAAAAGGTTTCAAAGTTATTTAGTATGGACGATCGTTTCTCAAACAAAGGAGCAAACTATGATAGAGCTTGCCCTGTAAGTAAGGTTCCAACAAGCCCAACACGTTGTCGTGTTGTGGTTCGGCTACTATATGAAAATAATGTAATTATGTACTTCATATATAATTTATTAAGTAACATGGTGAGTGCCATGTTAGTAGATTTTAGTTGGTTGTAGAATATAATTTGATTATTACTTTGGAAAGAGGTTGTTTAAAAAGATTACTATAGAATTTGTATAACTTTAATTTCTTTTTGATAGTGGCTTTTAAGATTGGTTTTGGTTGATAGTAACTTCTAAATATTTAGAGTCACCTTTGTTAGACATTGGTGACATTTGAAAACTTATTTTGGTTCTTTTATTTGGTGTTTAGAGCATCCATTATGTAAATCTTATAAGAAAAAGGATTGAAGAATGATTTTGGTAGCAAAGGGAGGAATTAGGGCACCAATATAGATGAATGGAGATGAAAAATAAAAATCTCCATTCCTATTGGTCAAAAATCATGACCAATGGGCTTTGAAGAGGCTGCCCGAGGCCATATTAGGGATTAGGGTTACTTTCTCGAGGCCATTCGAGTTTTTGAGGCTAGGATCAGAAGGTTTAGGTTTTTGGATATGGTTTTGGTTTATAATTTGTGTCATTTGGGGTTTATATGAAGAAGTTATAGGCGCTCAAAGTTAAGGTGTAAGTTTTCGACGTACTGTCACTCTTTTGAGCATACCGCACGCGTACGGACAGCAAACGAGGATCGGCGACCGTATTTGAAGAGAGCACTTTTTCGGCTACAGTTTGTGCATACTGTTTATCGAATTCCAAGCTTTGATGAAGGAGATATTGGCAGTTGAAGTCAGCGCTTGATATCTAAGGGTAGTAAGTAGCCCGAATTACTTGTGTTTGTGATTTGAGCTATATCTTAGACAATTTGATGACGTTTTAGCTCAAAATTTCCAAGATTGTGTGTAACCTTGTTATAAAGCTTTCTTTATAAGTTATGTGTGATTTGGAGCTTGGCTTTAAGAGATATAAGGAAAATAGTTTTCGGGTGCTTGTAAGTTAGGGTTTTGTGCACCTGCTAGGGTTTCTAAGATGCCGAACGATCGGTGATAGATGTACCGTTCAATTATTTTTTCGTACAAGTCAAGTATAGCATCTAGTATAGGTAGAAATTTGAAACAAAGTGAACGGTTGGATCAACATATATGAATTTCCAAAGTCTGATGTAAAAAAGTCTTTGGCGGGAAGAAATATATTTTGCAGAATTTTAATATATTTTGAGTTTTTATACAAAACAAAGAGCTTTTTTTTTTGGGAGCTAAGGCATTATATACAAAAGAAACCTAAACTCTCTACAGCTAGATACCTGGTGTTTTCCCAGATTGAAAAACACGTCACACAACAACGTGACTCCTCCGTTGGATAGCGTTCGGGCTGTAAAACTGTTATTAATCTGATTTGGTTGACGAATCCTCGAAACTTGGAATGTGTACCACCGAACTTGTCCGCAAGGCTAACTCGGGGTTCTTTATGTTGTAGAACTAGCGGTGCTTGTCGAACCTAAGGTAAAGTTGCTTCTCCAATTGTAGAAGTTTGAGGCTGGTGCAACCTAGATTGTGCCATCCCAGATGCTCCATCATTATGAAGCCTTGCCACGACTCCTTCAATCTCTGCAGTTCTTTGCGATAACGTAGCGAGGGCATTCATGATAGCATCTAACTTGGACTCTGAACTTTTCGTCATACTAATGTCTTGGCCCCCGACCATTCTAAGAGAAGGACAGAAATGACTCTACAAGAAGACAATATTGGTTTAGAGGAGGGTACTCCGCAACCTCTAAAATGCCTTAAGAGCTTCAAGAAAAAGGATAATCCACTCTCTCCAAGAAGAATAAGACTCCAATATTGTAACAAATGAAGTATGAGTTTAAAGGAGGGTAATCCGCAACTTCTAAAGTGCTAGTACACTTCTAAGCAGAGGGGTAATCCACACTTTAACAAAGAAGAAACTAGCTCTGATATCTGAGGTGAGTGAAGTCTCGACAAACTATCACGGACACAGAATATAGACTTGATATCTACCAAGAAGTTCAAAAAGAACTGGCAAGAACTAGATTAATCAGATGAATACAAGAACAACACCAGAGAAGTGAGCTAAAGCTCCAAGAGATGTGTTGTCGAGACTGAAGAACTCTTCAGCCTCGATCCCAATATATACTCCTATTTAGGAAGCTTCTCAAGCAACTTCTACCAACTAAGAAGCTTCTAGAAGGTTCCAGAGACTTGCTTCTAGAAGGTTCTAGAAACTTATCTCTAGAAGGTTCTAAGGACTATGTCCCTAACATCTTCTACCAACTAAGAAGCTTCTAGAAGGTTCCAGAGACTTGCTTCTAGAAGGTTCTAGAAGCTTGTCTCTAGAAGGTTGTAGAAACTTGTTTCTAGAAGGTTCTAAGGACTATGTCCCTAACAAATATCCTCTATGTCATATTTCTTTGATTATTATCCACTTCTATAGGAGGAGGTAGTATTTGTCTTCTTTATGATATATCTAGTGTCTTGAATGGCTTAAAAAGACATATGCATACCACAAAATTGATCTTTTTAGACTCTATTATATGTAATTAATAAGCAACTAGATTGATCTAATCACAAATTAAAAATGGTTCAAATCTACAATAATCCAACTTATCACAAGGACAAATAGTCTTAATATTATTACAATGTAACCATACCATGTTACTTACATAGAATTGAGTTTGTTTTCTATAATAGATAATTGTATTGATCTTTTTATGGTTCTTGAACTTCTTTTGATTGTGCCTTTATTGTTGCATGTAATTTTTATAATTAATTTGATAATTCTTTTGTAGAAAGATTATCAATTTTTAAGAAGTTAAAATTATTAAGTCATGGATGATAACTATAATTATCAAAAATATTTATTCAATAAAAAAAACTTACTATGTTATTATAAGTAAATTTGACATAAAAAATATTTTTAGAAAAATCAACACAATACATGGTTGGTGCAAAAATAAAAGCTCTCTTTAAAGCTTCAAATATTGCTTTAGCTTCTTTATTCTTTTTAAATTTGTCTTTACAAGTCAAATTTATAAATGAAATTACAATTTGAAAAATGTCCTTGATAAAGATTCATAAATAATTAACAAATTTCGAAAAAAATTAAATATTTTTTATTATTTTTAAAACTTTTAATCTATGATATTTTAATATTTTTAGAATCTATCAAAAGACTATCATTTAAAATAATGTATCCTAAGAAGTCAATGAAGAAAATAATACATTGAAAAATAGTATGAAATATACAATTTTTCATCTTCACATATAATCCTTCATCTCTAAGTTTTTGTAACAAACAACAAACATGAAGTTTATGCTCTTCTATATTCTTAGACTAGATTAAAATATCATCTAGATAATAGACAACAAAATGACAAAGAAATTTTCATAAAACATCATTCATTAGATGTTGAAAAGTAACTAGTGTATTTGTGAGTTTAAAAAGTATGACATTATATTTAAAATATTCTTACTTAATTTGAAATATAAACTTTTATTCATCTCTTATTTTAATGCCTATTAGATTGTATGCTTTTTATAGATATATTTTTGTATACATCTTAGCTTCATTCAATTGATTACAAAGTCTTGATATGAACGATAAAGGATATAAGTTCTTAATAGTGATCTTGTAGAATTCTAAACAATGCACACATCACCATAGTGATCAATTATTTTTCTTCACAAATAAGATAAAAGCTCCTACTAGATATTTGAATGACATATAAAGTTTTTAGTTAGATTCTCATTAATATAAGCTTTGAATACAATCAACTTAATTTTTAATGAATTATAATTGTAAAAAAATTAATTAATTAACAAAAAAAATTAAAAAATAAAAAAAACTCAATATCTAATTTACATAAGATAACCACAATCTATTCTAGTATAGATTTAAAATCTAATTTAAAACTTAATACTAAAAAAATATTTTTCTATTGTATCAATAAAATAATGGTACAAAAATATATGTTATTAATATAATAGTAGTAAGAAAGATTGATAAATTATATATAATAATTTTATTTATTGTAAAAATAGAATTATTCTTTTTATAAAAAAATATATTTATTCATTATATTTAATAATTATAATTTTTCAAATCATTTTTGAGATAAAATTATCATGTATATAATTTGATTTAAATAATTCATTATTTTTTTGTTTATATGAAAAAAATATAAGATTGAAAATATATATATATATATATATATATACATCATCAATATTATTTTTTCTATTTAGAAATAAGTATAAATTTTTTATTATTAAAAAATATTTAGATTCATCTAAAAGACAATCAATAAAATATTTAAGATTTATTATTCTGTTTCCATGATATATATATATATATATATATATATATATATATTATCATATTATTTTATAATATTAAAGATTTAAATGATAAAACTAAATTTTTAAACTAAAGAGCTATCTAACTAATCTACATTCTAAATGTGGCATTTTAATGCTTCAAAACACAAGCTCTATACTAAGTAAGTACAAGAGTTTAGTAACTTATTGTGATCTAGTGTAAAATTTTATATACTAGATTTAGTCCTTGGAAATATAAAGTGTCCAAATAGGACAAAAATTAGGGACATATGTCTCTTTTTATCACTATATAGCATGTATTTAGTTGCTAATATAAATTCTCTCACAGAAAATTATATTTTATGTGTAATATTAAAATATGTTTTCATTAATATTCCAAAAATACTCTATGTATACCTATCAGATAAATAATAAGAATATTATTAGATATAGAATAAGTTATTTAATTTATTATTAACTGATATTATTTAAATAATTATAAATTATTAAAATAAATATATAAAACTCCTAAAAAATTATTAAGTTATAATAGAATATTGATTAGAAATAAATTATGCATATAAAACCTATATTAGAAAATTTTTTAATTAAAAGGACTATTTAATATTAAGAGAAATCTTAAAAATTCTTGAAACGTTTCTAAAGATGACATAAAAATTTTAATGAGACTTGATAGACTTTATACAAAAAATGTGATTTTATTCTAAAATTATAGCATATAGATTCTTCTATAATATATAATTCTCTATTTTACTAACTTCCAAGTAATTTATTGATTCAATTTCAATAGATATATCTAAAAATAATCCACCTTTATAATTTAATTTTTATAATATTTTTTATCATTATTTAAATTAAATAATAAAAAATTATTTTTTTCGGTGTTAATACTTAAATTAGATACTAAATCTATATTAGAATAGGTTGTGGTTATCTTTTGCAAAGTAGATGTAGAATTAATTTTTTTTCCTTCTTTTTAAAATTAACGACCTTTTTCTATTCAATCTTCTTTTATTATGTATATTTTTAGAATCTATTTTTTAATAGATATTTTAATTGAAAATTTTTATTATTATTATAATTACTATACTTTATTAATATTAAAATAATAGTATTTTACTAATAATATTTTTTTATCATATTTTTCTAATATTTTAATTTATAATTCTTTTTTTTAGACCAAATAAAATTTCTTATTATTTTTTTCTATGATTTATAAAATTATGCTATGTTGATCTAATGATTTTATTTTTTCGTCTTAATTGTTGTCAATTTCTTTATTTGTATAGCTTTGTGTGCTAATGGTTATATTCATATGTTGCTTGAAATTTTTTTCTATTATTAAAAATTTGTATTGTATTGAATAGTTGTTGAAAACTTGTTGTTATGGCAATGTACATAAGTTGATTATTTGTGGCCATATTATCAAAGTTGGACTCATCGTTATTTGTTTTGCATACATTCTCTCTATTTGAGCTCTTCTAAGATCCTCCACTCTAAAAATTATTCTTTTCTATACCACATTCTTTATCCTAGAGATATCATCAATATCTACAAATATTATTTTGTTATTGTCTATATAGAATAGAATTTGGTGTTATTGCCTAAAATGATGATTTTAATTATTATGAAATAAATGATAAATTTAAATTCTATTATCATATCTATTAACAATTTATGGATCACAATCTATCCAATTCAAAAATATAATAACACATCTTTCTATAATACTTCTCTTTTAGCTTATTTAACTCCATTTGTTTTTCTTTATAGTAATGTAAATGCATTATTATCAATCTAACTTTGTGCATTTTTACCTTTCTTTATGATCAAAATTCTTAAAATACGGTCTTCAATTTTAAATTAATAAGATAAATTAATACATACCTTTAAATGCTTATATATATATATATATGTATATACATACATCTCAATTTAAGATATCTAACCTTTTATTTTTGTTAGTATTTATCACTATTTAGTGTAATATTTTGTATCTAAAAGAAAATTACAATCAATAGACAAGTTAATATAATTGATTAAATTTTCTTTTTCTTTTTGTATAAATTAGATTTTTAATGACTATATCCAATTCTCACCTTGTCTTTTTATTTATTGCTAAATAAAATTTAGATTTTATAGATGCATAATTATTTAGTTCTTTATCAAATAATTATCTTAAATATTTTACAATTTAGGACGCTATTCTTTAAAATTATTTAATAAATCTTTTAAAGTAATCTACATAAAATTATTTTATTTTTCTTATATCTCATAATCATTATAGATTTGAAATCATTATATATTAAAGTTTCTATCTTATGCTTGAAATACATAAAAACTAAATTCTATTCAATACAATATATATATATATATATAAGTTTATATTAACTTTGTTGATTTTTAATTTGAAGAGAAATATCCTTATTATATTGGATTAATATATTTTTAAAAAATCTTCTAATTAAAACTTATTTAAATTTTTAAAAAATTCTTTTATACAAAATATAATATAAAAATATGTAGAATCAAGTATTCAATCTCAACCCTCACTAATGCCTCATTTATAAATTTTAAAAAATAAAAATAAATAAAAATCTTCTTTTAAATGGTGTTAAAAAAAATTAAAAAATAAAAATCACAATAAAAATATTTAATTTTTTATGTTTTGATTTTATACAAAAAAAATATATAATTTTTTATTATTAAATTTACTATTTTAAGAAAAAATTAAAAACTTATATCTCTCATTAAAGATTGGTACTTTTTAGGTTTTTCACAATATATCTTATAGTAAATATTAATGCATTTTAATTTTTTTTAATTATGTAATTATATATTTATATTATATGACTAGTTTTTTACATTGTAAAATTTTTTTTAAAAAACTAGTCATTTACTAATATATTATTATTTTTTTAAGATATAGTATAATGTATCATTTTTTTATAGATATATTATAAAAATATAATATATCTATAAAAAAATAATAAAAAACTTGTCATTTACTATTTTTTTATTACTTAATAATTTGTTAACTATATATATATATATATATATGTGTGTGTGTGTGTGTGTATGTATGTATGTATGTATTAAAAAATTAACACTCTTTATTTTATTTCTTTACATGATTTACTTCAAGGGAAGAATCACTCAGATGAATTGAATCTTAGATTTTCTTATTCTCTTGTTGGAGATGCCATTTTTAAACAAAAGCAATACTTTGTACAAGCTTCACACAATAAAAACTCAGCCTTGGATGCAACATTTTCCAAACATACTTCTCCAATCCCATTCACCTCATTCATTTGCATGCATAGGAGTTTGTGCTTCGGAGTTTGTCCAATGTCACACGTCTTGTGGGAACAGGTGGTCTCCGAGGCTGGATCGATTGGACACAAGTCAGAGAGAGTTGTCAGAGAGAGTTGTCGGCAACTCCAGAGTGAGGCATCGACAAAACGGTTGGATCTTGAGAATGAGAAGTGTGATCAATCTAGTGCTTTTTCTAATGCTTCTAAACTTAATCTGGATTGTTCAATTGAACCCATTATGCTCTGACACCCGCAAGTGGAAACAATACCACTGAGTGACGCAACCATAACATATGTATTTTATCATTCGTGGTTGCGATATCAAACGTGTACTATTAAGGAGAGGCACCTCGTAAGTTGCGTTTCTCAGAAAGGTCAAGATAGTGAATCGGTAGGTTTGTTAAAATATTCACCGTCAGTCCATTTGCTGCTGCCTGTGCAAGCCCATCTGAGGACGCTCTTCAACCCGTTGACACGCCTTGGGCGAGTGTTTTCAGCTCATGAACCACCAGGACCTTCTCTCTCCTGAGGTACAACTTCCAAAATGACCCTCATCGCCTGCCTTTTAAAAAGCTCAGTCTGTACAATTTGAGTCCTCCAGATCGCCCATTATACGCTAGCAGGGACGCATATGATCATTGGTAAGTTTCTTCTTTTTGCCGGACAATGATTTGCTTTATCACAGTGAATTCACTTGTGTTGGATCTAGATGATGGAAGAATTGACTTGATATGGGTAAGGGTAGTGCACAATGCACCGAAACAATGCACTACCCTTACAGAAAGTGGAGCAATACTGGATGTATTCCAGCTGTTTCTAAGGTCTGAGTGCGGAAAGTACTCGAAACAATGGAGTCTAGAAGGTATTAAAATATTCAAGCTGAGATTCCTCTGTATTGTTTTTATCATGTGGGAAATTCTCCAATTGGACAGGAATATGGTATTTTCTTCGTATTTCAAAACATTTTCCCAGTGTTGATGTGCTCTCTCCTTTCGACAGCTCCAGATTCATGACTTGCGCAGCACTCTTACGTCTGGCATCCTGTTATGTTTTCATTCAAAAGTAGTCAAAAATATATGTTCAACGACGACTTTCAAATTGGATCTTTTGAAACTTTCAGTTATTGCATAAACACGAGGGACTTTTATGGGGATGTTGGTCACTGTTCAATTTCACCAATTTGTCTGCAGCCCATGACGAGGCTGACCACGGAATAAGGTCAACTTCATTCAATCAATTTGTAGTCTACGAATTGTTTTAATTCATCAACATTCTTTTAGGATATTAGTAGCAATGCTATGATTTCAAGTCTGCATGCTCATTCAGATTACGAATGGAGGGACAGTAAAGGAATCTGGTGAAAAATGGTTAAGAAAATTCTTCAATCAGAGCTAACGAAGGTTCACTCATTCAGATGCCGTTCAAATTCTGATCCTGACCATTGCATTACATTATTTCCCTTTATTCCGACAATCAGTTCACTTGTTCAACACCACAAAGAAAATGCAGTAAATCTATTAATAAACATTCCTTGGATACATTGTGTACAAGTCATCACAAAAAAATCTGGCAGCTGCCGAACCCTAAAAACAGTCATGGCCGCACGACGTGACACGACCTGCTTAATCCTTGCCCGTTCAACATGTATATTACTACCACTACTAGATCACGATGACCAGCTTCGATAATCCAAAACTTCCCTGTGCTTCCATGAGACACGATAACAAGTTTTGACGCACCTATTACAATAGTTGTACAATGTTAGCACCTCCAGAATAGTTGGTCTGGGAAGAATGTTTAACTTTGACCCCATACTGGCAGACAGCATATCTAACCTCTGCCAATTGTTTAATAGTAGCTGTAAGCTGAATAAGGTCTTGAGTAAGGAGACCCATACGACCCATACTCTAACTCGGCTGGAACCGTCTCATATGCCGACTGGAATGGTGGGTCCCTGGGGTACCGCTCCAGAGCATATGGATTGAATTCAGGGTATTCTGATCCATAAGCAGGACCTCCGTAGGGGACACCGTATGAGACTATAGTGGAGTGCCGTTTAATCCACCGAACACGTCGGAGGAGAGACTTCGGAGGAACGTTGCCAGAGACAATCACTGTCTGGGTCGCCATGTCGCACCTTACTCGGTGCACACCTGCACATGAAAGGTTTGATCTCAGACTAGCTTGAAAACCTACCAAAGAAGTAGAATAGAGGTTGTAGCAACTGGTCTCCACACTAGGTCAAAGAATAAGGGCTATCTAAGTTTTGAAGTTCCTGATTCCTCTTCAGGAAGTCCTCATGTAATTTTTCACAGCAGGCATGCTGCATACAATGATCACATTTCTTCAAGGTCTAACGCTTAAGTTTGTCAAGTAAGATCAGCGAACACAACCTTCAATGGCTAATGCTTGCTTCACCCTCTCGACGTCTTTCATTGTTTCCATCGGAACATGGAGCACAACATCCTGCACATTCATTGCATACTAAATTGGAATATGCACCCCAATTCAACCAATTGAAGATTAAGCGCTAATGATTTGAAGAAAAGAAATAAGCGAACTATAGAAATACAACTTGCTGCCTGTAATAATCACTATTTTATGATATTCGTTACATAAAAATTAATAATTAGACTAGGCAAAGATTCGAGGGGCTGGATCAGTAATCACTTGCAAGGATAGAAACTCACGGGAAGCATGCTGCGCCCCACTCCGTAGGAGACCACCGCATCGTCGTAGTAGAAACGGGGATGATGACGGTATGAGCTACCGTGGAACAACTGAACATAAGCCACATCAGTATTTTTGGTGAGCCAAGCTTTCAGGATAACTGCAACTCTACCTCAGATCCCATAGCACAGGCTGTGCTACAAAGTCAATATCATCCTTCTAATTTATCACTGGACAGACGCCAAAAGATTTCACCAACCGCTTCAATTGACGGGCTTTTGCTAATCCTTGTAATCGGCCCAGCTATGATCAAGTCTTAACAAAAAAAAAAAAAAAAAAAAAAAAAAAAAAAAGTGACGCCTAGCACAGGATGGTCGGTACAACAAACCTCTCTGAGGAATCTTGACATCGCTGCAGTCACGTCGTACGTCTACTTCAGTTCTGCCCAGTATGCAGAGCTTGGAGTTCCTCGCACCACGTACCCACCTCCTTGATGCTCAAAGCTAAGCTGAGTGTTGCGGTGCACAAGAAAATGAAAACCAACTATTCTCTCTTCCCTGGTTCTGCAAGAAAACCCCAAGTGTACGATGGCTTCATAGAATCATATGTCACTGGCTCACTGTACACTGTTACACGGAATCTGATCGCTGCTGCAGCAGGTGCAGGGCCAAATCTAATCAAGAAACTCTGAACTGGAGTAACATGTTAAACGTGATAAAAAGCTGACAGCCTCACAAAAACCAAAACCAAAACCAGAAATAAAATAATTGAAAATATTCTGGATAATGTCTCCGACAATCTCATGACAAGCTGGAGCAGGTGGTTGCGACGCTGCAGGAACAAGCCCTCTACATTTAGTCGAGACAGGCAACAACCTTCAAGAAACCAGCTGAGCTCTTCCAAACCAATACACAAACGCTAAAGTTGCCAATCGCAAACCCCTGTCTACATCATAAACATTCTTCACAACAATCTCCAGCACTCGAAGACCAATTCCCACCAACCCTCACTTGCTCACCCTCTGCAGTTGGCAGCTACCATCCAGTTACAACCACCATGGGATGCGTGTATCCCCCGCCGCTCGTGAAAGTCTCCAAGCAAAACAAGTATCAAGATTGGTAGACAGTCGCAGAAAATATGCTACAGACAACACTATGTGCTCGTGAACAATGGATTCACACCAGAGTGGTTGGGGGAAGATCCTCTGGGCTGAGATTCAAGCAATCCCTTGCTTCTGAGGCACGGCACCCTAAGCCCTGGTCGACGGCTGCGATGCTCCAGGGATTCCAATGCCAGGAATTCAACGACCCCACCCAGTGTCACGCTTCCACATGGGCAGATGGGACCATCCATCCTCTCGTGTTCCGCCCTGCGGGAGGGTGGGTGGCGCAAGCTCTAAGCTTCTTCCTCCGAAGAAGCGTTCGAACTTGGTCTGCATCGCCATCCGACGATAGCATTGCAACAATCCCGGCGCTGGTGGGGTACCACACCGAATGACTCGCGGACTGCATGCCCTGAGTCGGTACTAAATATAGGCTAGTTTTCTTTCAGTTGGATAGTATCTGATTCTCATGCCTCACCGTGGAAACAACAGCAGATCCCCTTCTAGCCAGTGCCTGAAACCACTGCACTGCACTGGCACCGCAGCCTCATGCTTCCCTGGCCACCACTCCGAATAATCACCCTACCCTTTGTTTGTTTGTTTGTTAGTTTTTTCTTCTTTCGTGACTGGAATTGGGTGGTGCCTGGGAAGTGGTCCCATGCTGCGTCACCGAGCTTGTTTTCTGATGCTGCAGAGTTTATCGTTTTGGAGGTTATGGACCCCCCACCCACATCCCACCACAGCCAAATCACTGGAAAAAACAAACAATTCTGTTGGCCCCATAAAACATTCTTTGATTCTGCTTTCCTACCCTGATGCTCTGCAGTGGAGGGATGTGAAAACAACGACCATGTCCTTTGCTTCTTCTCCTTGTTGTTGTTTTTGTTGTCGTTGTTGTTGTAGGCTCTAAGGGAAATATTCATGTACTTGGTTTGTAGTGACGTAATTAATAGTGGGGGTGTGAGGTGGGTGATTGGGAAGTAGTCTATATCAACCAAAGGAAGGACACGTCTCACATGAGACACAAACCACAAAGACAAAGAGATCAATAAAAGAGAGAGTGAGTGAGAGTATAAAGATAGCATTGGTGTACTTTTGTACTACAAATTGTACCTTTTATTTTTGTTGACTTGAGTTCATACATGTGTTTCAAAGTGGGAGAGTGATGAATGAAGTTCTTTTTAGGGGTTTGCATGAGATATTTTTGACTTTTGGAGTGGAAAATATTTTGAATTTTGTTTGGATAAAATTTGTGATTGTTGGCCTGGGTAAAATGAAAAAGAAAACTCAATATAAAGGAAAACGTGCAGTGGTGTTTTTGTTTTTGATTTAAATTAAATATCCAAATAAAATGCCACAAGTCCATATACAAAATAATATATTAACAAATAAAACTATCTAATAATAATAACAGTATTTTAAAAAGACAATAGATTTATTTCTAAGTATTTGAATATTTTAATATTAAATTACATTTTTGTAAAATCCTGAATTTATTTTTATTTATTTATAGATATGGCATCAACAATTCATAAAGCATATGGTAAAATATTTAATTTGAATAATTTATGAATATATTTATTATTTTATTGGTCTATTTTATTAAGACTATATGTATGGTTAATAAAAATTTCTAGCCATTAATACTTTATAGTAAACATGTTAAAGATCAATCCTAAATTTTGTTATATTTAAAATATAAAAAAATATATCTGCTTGTAAGGTATTCAAAATATAAAAAAATATATCTGCTTGTAAGGTATTCAAAATAAGACATATATTCATATATATTTTTTAAAAAAAGTCACTTAATTCAAAATGAACATCTTTGAATTAAGTGAATTTTTTAAAAAAATATCTAAGACATAAACTAATCAACAAAGAATAATCAACAAATAACTTATTCCTTGAAACTAAAATATAAAAACTAAAAATATCAAACTAAAATATAAATATAAAAGAATAAAAAATAAAATTTTATCATAATAATAAACCTATTTTGTATTTTTTTAAGAAAATAAATTTCTAAAAATATATTTTCTATTAAATAATTAAATAATTTACCAAATTATATCAAATTGTGAAATTTAAAATGCCGAATTCGAGTTTTGAAATAATTTTAAGTTTTACTAATATAGATAATTACTTTATTACTACATAAAACTCTATGATTTTTTTATTTCTCAAAAATACTGAAAATTTAATGACATATCAAATCAGTTAAATACTTTAATATAATTTAAAGTTTCATTTCTAAATTTTAATTTTAAAACTTAATGTTAAATACTTATAAATACTAATAGTGATATTTACAAAAATCAATACAAATAAAAGAAGATTTTAAATATATGTTTTAAAGGTAATTTTTTTAAATATTGAAATCAAAATGTAAAAAAACTAAAAACTTAAAAACAAAACTCAAAATCGAAAACTAAAATTGAATAAGTGATAAAATAATAAACCAAAGTTATTTTTTATTTAAATGTAAGTTTTTGTACAAGAATATTTTTATCAAAAAATCTGCCTTTACTTCAATAGTAATGAGCAGCATTAGTTTATTCATTCCAACAAGTAAAAAATAGTATGTACAATTTTTGATAATTTGGTTAAATTTTCTAAAAATTAATAATATTACCAATAAAATTTTATTTACAAAGGAGATGGCTTTAGATTTTTTTTATTAATAGCTGAAAAACATTCTAAATAATTTTCGTTGTATTAAAATACATTATTGAAAATATAATAATGTAACAATTAAATATGAGATTGGAGAAACAGACAAATGTCCTTATGCCCATATATTATTAATAAAAAATCAGAAATATTGTTCAAACTTCAAAAAATAATTTAAATGTAAAACTTATAAATATATATATATATATATATATATATTTATATACTTTTAGGGCTAAAAAACAAATTAAATATGAGAAAAACAGAAAAAAAAAAACAAAAAAAAAAAAAAAAAAAAAAAAAAATCTCTGGTTATTTAAAGTCTTTAGTCTAAACACAATCTTAGGAATTCAATATAAAAAAAGTTTAAAATAAAAAAAAAAAAAAAAAAAAAAAAAAAAAAAAAACTATCCATTTTGTATTATTTTAAATTTTAATATTAGAAAATGGAAAATTCTCTTAGTAACTTCTCCAAATTCATAATAATAAGTAAGAAATTATAAAGATTTTTTATTCATGACTACAATAAAATGAGTAAATTAATATATACAAACTTAATGTAAAATACTATATATATATATATATATATATATATATATATATATGTTATTTTTTTATTAATTACCTATGTAATTAGTCATGAATTGGAATATACTTTTAAATGTTTGTATTTAAGAAAATCATCACATTTCTTAAAATTATATTTTACAAAAATACATAGAGTACTATTGTTAGATTTTGATTCCAATATTAGATTATTATTAGATTTTGATAAAAGCTTAAATAATAATTAATAAACTAAGTATAATTTTTACATTAGATTTTTTTGTTAAACATGCGTATGAAGATAAATTATATTAATATATTTTTGATTTTATTTTTATTTTAATTGGATAAAAGCTAAATTATTGTTGATTCATATTTAAGTTTTTAATTTCAAATAGCAATAAATTAGAAACTTATGTTAAAAATAAAAAATTTGCTAAAGTACAATATGGATTCTTTCCTCATTCATTGTTATGATTGCATTATAAATCTAAATAATTTAAATTGTAACTATGAAATATTTAAAACTTAAATACTGCGGTCATAAAAATTCGACAATAGTTTTTAAAATAAGAAATAAATTCCGTCAACATAATTAACACAAAATTCTTTTCTGTCAAAATTTATTATCAGTAAAAAGAAAAAAATAATTGGCACTTAATGAAATATTTAAACTGTTAAATTTGTAACAAACTAAAATATCAATCAAAAACTAAAATTAATTAAAATTTGTTAGTAAAAAATGAAAACAAAAATTTGATGTTATAAAACTAATTTGTTAAAAAGAATAAATCATCAAACACTTAAATTAACATCACGATTGAATTTTATTTTATCAAACTTAAGTTTTCATTAAAATCTAATGGTTTGATCATAAAAATATTGAATTTAATTTTAAATCAAATTTTAAAGAATAATTCTCATTAAAAAGATTAAAATAATTTATAATGTATTATTTTAGATTAGAATTTGCTTATTAACATTCCTTAGTAAGGAAACATTCATTAGTAAAAATCAATTTTACTATTTAAAGTATTGATTGTATTATAACTAGTATTACTTCCAAAGGTTTGTTATGACTTTTTTAAGGAACCTATATTTGTTTTTCTAATTTTATTTTCTTAACAAACCAAAATTGACTTATTTCAATCGTAAAAGATCTTTGCAGCACTAAAATAATTGGCAATTTATAATTGATAAATTTGTTTCATCAGAAAGTTAAATTTAAATATAAATATCCTAAAATAAGTTAAATTTAGTAAAAAATTTATTAATTTTATGGTTTATAAATACCATCTATAATTGGACCAATTTATTTGATTTTAATTGCCAATATTGTGAGGTGGTTAGAAAAACAGATATTTTTATTATTTATAAAGTTAATTTCTTTTCAAAATAAAAATTAAAAAAATGTGTTTAATAATATAAAATAGTTAAAAAAATTGTGTTGAACATAAATTATTAAATATCAAACTTATTCTAAATTGAGTTTAATAAGTTTTTAACAATATATTTTATTTTTTTTGTTTATCTAAAAATATTTTTAAAATTAAACTAAGATAAGTTAAATCTAAGTCATCAAATAGAATAGAGTTGTTCATAATTACATTTGTGAAACTCTCATAGAGAAATATATATATATATATATTTATTAGGTGATTAAATAAATAAAGGAACAAAAACTTATAATAAAATATAATATTTTAATATAATAGCATTGCATTATTGTGTTTGAGACAACTTCTTTCCTTTTAATTTTTTCTATTGTTGAGCTTAAGCCCCAAGGAAAATACATAGATGTATACATAGATTATTTTAGACATACGGTGACATTTTAAAGATGACAAAATTCTCAGACCTAGACAAAACAAACTACAACTTTATAATGATCTACAGTATTGTCACGCTTAAGATATACGCATTTATCTGTTTATTTGTCTACGTTGGTTACAATATCGACATGTAATATCCGCAGACAACAAACTCAGCACTCCAATTCTACACAGAAGGGTGGGATGTATAATTCTGGTAACCATGGAACAAGCACCGGGAAGCTAAGAGACTTACAAGTTGAGAAGATCCAGCAAGCAAGCTTTCATTTCATAACAAAAGCATCAGACACCACTACTGCGGTGAAATAATGCCTCACAAAGCGAAGCAGCGGAACAGAAGTGCACTTCACAAACATCTTGAACCCTTGGCAAGGGTCATGACCCTTTGTTGTGTAAATGGTACATGGTACAAAGTATATAGTTACATTCAGCCGCATGGGTGTCAATATGACACCAGCTGATGGGAAAGGCCTGTGCCGAACCCATTCATTCCTACGTTATCAGGTCAATCACTCGAAACTAGAAAAAAGGGAACAGATTTGCAGTCTGTTGGGATTTACTACCTATCTATCGCCTTGAGCACTAGGACTGGAAATTGTTCATCAATTGTACAGAATTGGGCAAGACTACTGTCATGAAACCATTATCGAACACTTAGTCGCCCAGGTATTACCTGCTGCTAGCAAAGGGGAGGGGGATTGCCAGACTGAGTCGCTCCGATGGTCTTCCAAAAAATACTACCGCCTCCCATCCTCAATGGCCCGCATTAGTAACCAGTTTTGCATTCTAGACTGACAGAATTACTCGGATCCAAGGCAGTGATTCAACTTTCACTTGAACAGTTCCTGCTATGAGCGGAGTGTCCAGCGATGCTCGAGCTTCGGCATCGTGAGTGGAATGAACACTGTAAAGGATGTAGAAGACAATCGCAATGATGATCCAGATCACAAAGCGCATGTATGAAGCCTTGTCCACTGAGCCCAGGAGGAAAACGTTCAGGAAAATGGACGCTGCTGCAACCCATGGCATGCATGGAACGCTCCAGTCTTTCCCTTTCTGAGCTGTTGGTATCTTAAACCAAAATACGGCCGTAAGAGCAATGGCCAGGCCACCCACAAGATATAACGCCCAGTTGTGCCGATAGTGTTGGCCACACTGCCAAACAGTCACGAATGTAATGGCAAGGACGCTGAGGACGACCAGGTATGCGGCCGTTGGTAACGACGAGGTCTTGCCGCGCACGTAGTGTCGGCGGAAGATGAGAGCGTTGGCCACCATGTAGAACACGAAGAGAGTGCCGATGGATACAAGATTTAGAAGCACCGTGAGGTCGGTGAAGAGTGATATTGCCGCAGTGCATGCACCTGATGAACATGAAAATTCGCAATTGAGTCCATCGAATAGTGGTTGGCACGCTAGAAATTTAGAAAACGGTAGCCAGCGTGGGTTGAACGGAATTGCAGTAGGTTGGGAGAACAGGAACTTACCAAGAAAGATTGTGGCGTTGATGGGTGTTCCAGTGGAAGGATTCACAGCAGCAAACCATTGCGGTACTATATGTGCACGACCAAGAACACACATGTAGCGTGCCTGTCCAAGCAGGGCTACAAGGAGTGACGTCATAATGCCCAAACTGGCTCCCGCACCAATGAATTTTGTAACCCATTCCCACCCCACAACATGTTGAAACGCGGAAGAGAACGGAGCTCCTGTGTCAATCTGCAAGTAAAGAAGCATTTTCAGTGACGAACTTAATCACAGAAACCCACTCGTTGTAAGTATTCCCTAAGCTGCCCACATCTCATCGGTGTTTTCCCCCAGACTACTGAATGGCTATCATAGAGCCAGCTGTGTTCCGGGGACTTGCTCTCATTGGGAGGTTTGAGCAGTTCCAGCAAAATTTAGAGTCATAATAAAAGCTAGATTTCGTATCGAATCTCCTTGGTTGATTGTGCAAGGAATTTTATGTTAGATTTAGTGTGCAAACCTCATAAGCTAGGTATTTCCAAAATGTACTGATCTCATGATAATTTAAGTTGAATGGCAATTTACGAAGTTTTTTAGCATAAAAACTTCGTAAATTAAGTAGGATTGACTGACTCTTTAATTTCAATTTCAACCACCAGAGTAATTCTCAATCAAATCGAGCAGATTGATAAGCCACAAAGATAAAGCGGCACTGGGAGTGTGATTGCAAGATTTCTAAACTCGTAAAAAATTTCCTAGCGAAGTTGCCGCCAACGAGACAGGAGGGAGAGGAAGTACCATATCATAAGGCTGCAGCATGCACAAGGCGATGGCGATGAGCGAGTACAGGACAGTGACAATGATCACTGAACCTGAAACACCAATGGGCATGCTCCTAGCTGGATTTTTCACTTCCTCAGCGGTGGTCGAGACGGAATCAAACCCAATGTAACTAAAGTACACAATAGCAGCTCCGCCCAAAATCCCTCTGATTCCCATGGGAGCAAAACCCGACGGGTTGGCCACCGGATCGCCAGCAGTCGTAAGATTCTTGACGTCCCCTTTCACGAACCCCATGACGATGATGAAAAGTATAAATGCAATGTGAAGTACAGTCATGACCAGGTTGAGCGTGCAACTTTTCTTGGTACTGCAGCACAAAAAGGCAGTGAGGAACATCACCACCAAGACAGCCACTACATCGATCTGATTGTACCCATCAGCTAAGCCGTCCACCTGTACGCGCCATGCATCAGCGTGCAGCACGCCATACGCACTGGCCGCATACGACGTAAAACTCCTTGCTACAGCCGCGTTAGACAAGACATACTCCATAATTAAGTTCGCTCCTGCTATGAAAGCAGGAAACTCTCCTGAAAACAAACAAGAAGACGCTTCTCAGATTGTGCCCGAAACGGCGCGCAACTATACAGACTGGACGCGCAACTAGAGCTCTGAAGAGGACTGAAGGTAAACCAACGAGACATCTTCCTAGCCGTCGATTACAAAAACAGATAAAAACAGAAGGTCTTGGATTACTGGGAATGAGGAAAGCGGCCTTAGGAGAATTAGGCAAGGTACGGTAAGAGCTAATATATATATATATATATGTCTGATCTCGGGAATAAATCGGGGAGTAGTCTACCGAAGGTAATGCGCAGGTAGCTGAAGGCGCCGCCGGCAACCGGCATCTCAACAGCAAACTCGGTGTAGCAGAGAGCAGAGAGGAGAGCCGATATTCCAGCGACTAGGTATGCGATCACCACCGAAGGTCCACTACTGCGAGCTGCAGTGCCAGTGGAAACGAAGATGCCGGCGCCCACCATTCCTCCCACACCCAGCGCTATGACATCCCACCAATGCAAACTCCGACTCATTTCAGCACCAGACCTGGCTCTCACCTGACAGTGCCAGAGTACAAAACTTTGGTTATTTTTCTGAGTATAAGCGCTTGATTGTACAAGATTAAGGAATGGATGCCACTAATGATTCACCTCAAGAACCATAAAATGAACTCGTTTCGTGACAAAGTACCGAAGTCGCGTGTGAAGCATGTATACTCGAGACCAAGGACAGGGCTTAGACTCCTAGACTGGAATCACGGATTTCTGTAGGATATTAAAAAAAAATTGATTTAAATTTTTTTTAAAAAATAAAATTTTAATAAAAAAACCGTCTCGGGACGCGCTCATCAAAAATCCTAGAGGATTGTACCAGCGTACGAATGATGGTGAAAACTCATGCAAGAGATATAACCCACCGCTGAGTCTTTTATAAAAGTGGTCATCAACGCATCTGGCGTCAAAAACCAGCAAGAGCATACAGAGTGCAGGAAGAAGTGCTGTAGGCTTGATGTGCAAGAGCGGACATGGTCTGAAATTGATCACTGTCATACCTCGCTCATCTCATCTGTGGGCGTCGATATGTCCCAAGCATGCTTGTAGAGCCGTCGGGGAGTGTCAAGGATCGCTCGACCATACTCCGAAAAACTTGAAAAGCTAGACGGGGGTTGATACGAAACGCCTTCATCAACCGCCATGTCGAGTCTGCGAGGCCCACTCTGACTTCTCACTTGATCGAGTGCCACAAGCTCAAGGACGCACTCAATCTACAAGCGGGTGAAGGGAATTTGCGCCGACAGCCGCTCCGTACACAGCGAAGTCGACGTCGCGGATAGTGAACCTCTTGTCGGATAACATGTTAAAGAGTAAACGTGATCCAAGCCAAGTTTCCGGCACGCATGAGAAGCATGAAAATCAAACTACAATACTCGATAGACACACCAGTCTCTTCGAACAACGAAGGTATCCTACATTGACACTCAAGTGATAGCTCGCAGAGCAGACACGGTTACAAAATCGAGTGCAGAAATTGGTACTCCTAACCTAGAGTTCGCTACTAACTCTCTTTACTAAGACGGCGCAAACACAACGTGCAGGGCCCTCCACGACGAGTCTTGCGACCTCTCAAACACCCCCGACACTAACCCCCCGCAAGTCAACAAAATCGTGCAACAATCCCAGCCCAGTACCCACTCACCCTACCACTTATTCTTCTCAGCACAAGACACAACAACACCGACTCTCTCTCCTCTCTGTCTCTCTCGCTCTCTCTCTCCACGTGCAAGACTACAACGCCGACCGGACTCCGCTCCACCCGAGCTAAGCAGCGACTTCGCACCCCACGACGAACACTAGTCTAGCACGACGCACCCACACTCTGTCCACATCGCCACGCCTAAAGCCACGCCATGAACCAACTACGCTAGGAGCGACGAAGCATGATCTGATCAACAGTGACAATATAGCAACAATCGCGGATCCAAGAGGGCACGCCGTCTCCGTCAGAGACGAGAAAAAGCTGGCAATAACTGCCCCGGTGCCAAAAAGAGTAGCTAGCTAGAGTTCAATACGAGGGAGAGGTTGGGCAGCTGTGGCTACGGCGCCCCAATGGTATGGCGCGAGCTAATCCAGACGCAACGGGGTGTGCAGCCTGCCACACAACAGATCGATCGATCGACGTAACGAGAAAAAAGGCTGCGGCGACTTGCGGATCATAAATCCGGCCAGGCTGCACCAGGAAGGGAATAGAACAATAATACCTGCGCAATCCAATGCTGGCTTTTCTCACATCCCCCCATCTCTCATTCATTGCTCACTCCGCCTCCGACTCCGCTCACTCGCTCACACAATTGCTGTTCCCGGGCCGCGGCGGCGGCGTCTGGTGGATGGTGGCTGGCAGCGGCGATGGGCCGGGCCGGGCCGGGTTGCCGAATTGGGAAAGGAGTCTACTTACTTTTTGCTGATAAATGGGGCTTTGTTTTTTTCTGACGTCGTGGGGGGCCTGTTGTCGCGAAGTCTTGTTGCTTGTTGTGTCCCACTCTTGTGGTGATGGGGCTGCTTTGCTGCTAGTGGGTGCAACCACGTTGAGCTGTGTTTTTTTAAGGTGTAATTACTACCCATTTTAAATTCTGCGTTTTATGTTCTGTTATACTTCCAAAGCTGTGGAATTCCATCGTTTGATTTCATCCTCTTTTTTTTTACATTCTAGTTGTGATTGAGGTGAAGGAACTACCTTGTTGGACTGTTGCATTAAAAGTGTGTCAATGGTATCACAGTTTTTTTATAGTGACACTTTAAGAGCTTTGGCATCAAATTGGTACACTTTTACCAACTCAATTACATGATTAACTAACTTATTATCACTGATTGTGCCTTTTTCTGATGCCGAATTTGCACCCAAAGTAGCAAAGATAGTATGAAACGTGAATTTATTGGTCTAAACAATGTAGAAGTTATGATAGTGCTTGAGGGAAGGTTGTATATTTTTTTTCTAGATAATGATATACTAAATGTTCTTCAATTATTTTTTTAAATGCTCAGAAAAGGCATGATAATCTTCTAATGTCAATTGAATTTGAAATCATTGTTTTGATAGATATAACGTAGATTTCTATTTTTTTTAAAATCATGCTTGTAATAGAGTGTAAGTAATCCTTCTAATCATGAGGATGAAAGCAAACAAAACACCCCTTTTAAATGATATTAAAAACATCCAATTTACTAACTACTTTGTTAAGTCTTCCTTATGTTTTTTTCTTTGTACTTCTATGTTTTAAGAAGGAAGGAATCAAGATAGCATAATTGATTGAAGCCAACACACGTGGAGCTTGGAGCTAATGACCATAAAAGAAGCATTACAGGGCATGATAAACAATCTGAAACATTGAATTCATGTCAAAAAAACACAAGTTTATTTAACTTTGTTTGATAATGTATTCAAATTAAAAAAAAAACTACAAATATGTTTATAAAAATTGTAAGGAAGGTAATATTTAAAATAAAAAAAATAAAAAAATAAAAAATAGTATTTGTGCATATTAATAAAATCATTAAAATGTTGATTTTGTATATGTGTACTTTTTAATGTATTATGATATAAAAAGAAGAACATGAGAAACAACACAAATTCATTATAATGGTTATGTTCATTCCTTGAGAATTTTTACTTTAAATAAATAAGTCTTGTGATCTTTGATTTGTTTTTATTTAAACTATATTATTTCATATATAATTTTTTTAATGTGATTTAAATTTTTATTTTATAAAAAACACAATATACATATAATTTGATTAAGTCAAAACTCATTTGTATATTTTTTACATTTATTTCTATGTTTTTTTAATGTAGAATCTTCATAATATACATAAATACATATACTAGTAGAAGATTACATTGCCAAGCACAGAATTCAAATAAAAATTATGAATTATATAGCCCTTATACAAATGTCTTTTGAAAAGAAATAGATATGTATATATATATATATATATATCAATGCAAGATTGTATAACCATGAAATACAATAGAATGTATAATATTCTATAATGATGTTTCTAATGTGAAAATGTGGCTTACATATACAAATCCATATTGGAAACAAAGTTAACATTGTGAACATCTTTGGAAATATATTATTGTTATTACTATTATTATTATTATTATTACTATTTTGCCTTCTCATGTATGCCAAGTCTATGTGAAGTGATGAGATTTCTCATTCAATTAGACTTGAACCATATGTAATCCCTCAACCCATGGAGTAGCTTAGTGATATATATATATATATATATATATATGTGTGTGTGTGTGTGTGTGTGTTGATATATATGAATAAATATCTGTCTGGGTCTCTATTTATCTACCTGTTTATAAAGAAAACTCAACTTTATTTTAAAATTTATATAATGTGTGTGCATTATAAAAATTCATTTAAAATAAAAAATAGCTGTACGATTTTACAATTATTTTACAATAAATAATCAATGATTATTTAATTTTCAAAAAGTAAACTATAGTTGCAAATTAGATTGTTTAAAATATTTTTTGATTGTAGTTTTTTAAGAATTAAATAATCATTGCAAAACAATCATTTAAAATATCATCACAAACATTAAGTGTAGAGCCAAATAAACAACATGAATAAATTTTTTCTATTTCTAAAATATTAGTAATGATTACAATGCTGGCATCCATTCGAATAAGAAAGTAAAAATAAAATTAAAATTAAATCCCTTCGTTCAACAAATCATCTAATATGGGTAGTTTCCTTTTGTCTTGGATTTTGTTGTCTAATTATACTAGTGTTTTATTTGATGCAGCATGGATCTCATGTGATTTTTTCATGGATTCAAGCAGAAGAATACTGGAAACAGCATGCTTTATGAAACATAAACAAGGAGCTTTAGATAACCCTAATTTGGGCACTTCAAACTGTGCGTGCTGCAAGGCACGCAGAATTAAGGTTGCGGGGATCCGAGCGTTCCATGGAGGTAGCGAGCTTTTGGCGATGAATGGCAGGACTAATTCGAGCAGATCGAGAGCGAGAGAGAGAGCGAGCCCGAAAACCTGGTCCGCAAGGGAAGCGGCGTTTCGCACCCGATTCCAAGGCGGAGATTCGGATCCTCCCATGAAATTTTGAAGAGAAAAGATGCCGGCGTAGGAATGTGCTACAATGCCACAACCAAACCACCATCAGAGGCATCTTTTCTCTTCAAAATTTGACCTGCAGGCGTAGGAATGTGCTTTTTTCCTTAAAGCCGTGTTTGCGGATCTGCACGGTAGCATTCCTGAACTGCCCACAAGCGAGAGAAAGACAGAGGAAGGATTTCGACTCAGCCATAAGATTCTCGAACTGAAGAGACAGAAGAATAATAATTAACAATAAATGAATAAAACAAACAGCGCCTGCCCTGTGGTCGCAGAGCTTTCACATAACGAATCTGACGTTGCCTGTTGAATCAGACTACCGTTGAAGGTTTGAAGCTGTTTCCCTTTCGACTACTGGGCATCACAACAGTTCCTGTCAACGAATGAACAATTTCCTTCAGAATTGATACGTGGATGTCCATGTCGTGGCTTAAAAAGTTGCATCGGGAGATTGGGTGCTGAGAAGGAAGAAGCGGTGGGGGTGCTGGGGAGGGAGGCTCTCATCGATGCACGCCTCAGTTTTTGTGGTCGATTCACAGGGTCAGGCTCAGAGGCGATTGAGTGATTAAGGACTCGTCGTGCAACTGCCTTCACGATGAGGTACCGATTCATGGCAGGGTGAATCACAACGAGAGCCACGATTAGTGCCCTAAACTGCATTCAATTCAGGATCCGTGCCAGCACAACACCATCGTTCATCTATGAACTTACGTGTCCATCGACCCTTGTCCTTGAATTCCATTCTGGAACTACAAAAATGTGCTCTGAAAAGTGTTTCCGGACGAGGGGTTTAGCACCAGCGAAGTGGGCTTCGCCGTGAGCG
Source organism: Physcomitrium patens (assembly GCF_059467195.1). Classification (NCBI taxonomy): domain Eukaryota; kingdom Viridiplantae; phylum Streptophyta; class Bryopsida; order Funariales; family Funariaceae; genus Physcomitrium; species Physcomitrium patens. Next base: position 17,877,733 of record NC_143414.1, on the reverse strand, counting down.
GAGTAGCTGTCGGCAAAAATTGCCTTCACATTTCGTAAAACATCGAAACAACGCCCCCACCAGTAAATGAGCGGGTGCAATTTATAGTAGTAAATTGGGTTGAAATTTCTGGAAAGAGGAAGAGTGGGCAGAGAGAGAGAGAGAGAGAGAGAGAGAGCAGCGAGCATATCCAGAATGGAGAAAGCGGGGGACGTCACGACAACAGAAGCAGGCAATGGGGCTGGATGGTAGCGAACGAGAAGGTCGAAACGGGAAGAGAATAATGCAGATATAATTAGAAGAGCCGCTTCTAGGCTTCTAGGGATGCTCTGAATAGAGCCCGATCGATGCGGCGCGTCAGACTTTTCCCCTCCTCACGGGACGAAAAGGTCCTCAAAAGCGCGCTCCCCCGCAACCCCCGAATAGCGAAACCCATTCAAGCGTTATACTATTCCTGCGAAACGGTGCCGTTCACCGCCACTAAGGCTTTTACTTTTTCGTTTTTCCGGGCTGCTGAATCTCGGACGTCTTGAGCTCGTCTGCCCGCCGATGCTAATGAGGGTGATGTTGGCAGGAGGCTCTCCCACGTGTTCTTGCCAGCTAGACTCATTCCGTCGCCATGTAAGCTCATTTCGGGAATTCCTTGGCGGGTGTTGGATTTCGAGAACGTAATGCGCCCCGTTGTCTAAGATGCGTGCCTCTGGCGTTCCCCAATAGAATGTTTTTTTGCATTAATGGTCTTTTTTAGTCAATATTGAAATAGGAGAAAGGGAATTTTATATATTTATTTATTAATGGCATGTTTAGACTTGATGCTGGGTTCCAAATTCTATTGCGTCACACAAATTTTGGAGAGGTGGGTAACACTGTTCAAATAAACAAATAATCATTATTTAGGGTGATAATCATTTGAACTTGGTAGAGGTTTGCCTATTGCTTGATGAGGTTTTATTACTTCCCTTTATTTGATTCTATGCTCTTTCTTTACTATTCTTTTTTTAAGAACTGGGTGTTTCTGTAGCTATTATTGCAGTGCTAATGTTTTGGATTGGACAAGAGGACATGGAATCCCATAAAAGAATTCGTTTGTTTGGTTATTCTTTTAATTTTTATTATCGTCTTTTGAGGAGAGTCTGTGGAAACATTAGTCTAAAAACTTGTGTATGGAATAAAATATTATGATTCTTTATACACCATATATATATATATATATATGTGTGTGTGTGTGTGTGTGTATTCTTTGTGGAACAATAAATATTTCTAGGGATATAAACAATCAGCTATAATGTGTTCTACACTATGTAATGTAATACCTTCTCCAAATTGATAAATTAATCTTCTGATAACTGATGATTTTATAAATAAAACTTGTCATAATAACTTGGTGGTTTGAAGCATCCTCTCAATCAATCAATGTGTATATACTTGTACTCTAATAGAAGATGTGACATAAATCAACTCACTGTTAATCTAGGGATTGACCAAGTTGTCAGCATCCTCTAAAACCCTTGAAAATTGTTTTTAGGTCTTGGTTTTATAAATATCCACTGAAATGCAAATCACCTGAAGAACACCGAGATAAATGTTAAGCATCCATGCTTAGAAAGTTCATTTTTTTCTAGGTCAATTTCCAACTTTTAAATAAAGTTTTAAAAACATTTGTTTTATTTTTAAGATGATAAATCTAATTAGGTCAATTTTCCTCCTTACTATTTAAATACAATGATATTATTAATTCAATTATAATTTTGAATCTGTCAATTTATATATTATGCGTTTAAATTCTTCGAATTATAATGTTACATGTGTGTCAATATATATATATATATATAACATCTTTGAATAATACATTATATAAAATTTTAGAAGATTTTTACATCTTAAAGTCTACTTACAAAACCGTAGTACAATAATCTTACAAAGATTTCTATCTTGGTGACAAAAAACTCTTTTTTAGAAGCTTTGACATGTAGAGATATCAAAAAGTGTGACAAAGTTATAAAATAAATCAAAATATTTTTATTATTATGAGTATAAATATGTTAGGTTATGTCTTGATTCTAATGGTCATGAAAAGCATAAAAAAAATATATTTTTTATGACCTAATGTTTAATTATAAAACATTCTAACATAACTTCCCAACTTTTTGAAAAATCAGCTCTTGAGGTGGACCTACCACAAATGTTATGATTTTTCTATTTATAGACTGCAAAAAAACAAATACCTTGCTTTTTTCCTTGTAGAGCCTTTTTGCTAATTTTCTTAAATACAAAACCAATTATACAAGGCTTCTCAATTTAAAACAAACAAAAGTTTTAGCCTTACATCTTCTCTTCTAAGTGTAAAGAATCTTCCTAGTATTGGATGCTTTGATTCCAAACATATATTGAAATCATCTTAGATTTCAAATGTTGGACAATTTTATGAAATAGCATATAATGGAATTAATATTTAATGTTTGATAATTTATATAAATTAATATGTAAATATTTAGAAAGATATATGGTACTTTTATTTATTTTTGAATAATTTTTTGTTAAATGTATAATCATATAAAAAAATGTTGCAATTTACTTATATTATACTTTTGTAAGAAAAAGAAGAGGTTTGATAATCTAACATTTTGAAATTTTCAACATCAATGTTTTTGCAACCCAAATATTTTAATAAGTTTTAAAAAATAAAAATAATACAAATGTATTCATTATATAATGCATTCATTTATTAATCTATCTCAGAATATTTTTCACTTCATTTTGACTTAAGTAGCTACTTTTCAAACTTATTTAACATATTCAACACACTTCTCAACATGATCACAACATTCAAGTAAATTCCATCACCAAAAGAAATTATAGATATAACATTCACATTGTATGAAATAAGTTCACATAATTTATTCTTCAAGCAGAAGATGTACATTCACAACCTTTGTTGAATATCAATTTTGTACCACTTAGTGTAAAAAAGTAAAAATCATATGCATGATCAAACTATAATAGTGTACATCTTCCCATCACATTCAAAGCACGGTATAATACTAGGAAAGAATCAAGTTAATCCCTTTTTTCTTTCTTTTATTTTTTTTATTATTATTATTTTCTATTATTCTAAACAGAGATTTGGAATAGAACGTCTTCAAGAGAGAGAGAGAGGATAATAAGTACAATAATAATTTCATTAAAACCAATACTTTTAATGCAAAGGTAACATTTGATGACAAACCCACAAATTGTTGGCACTCTGTAAACTCGTTTTTAATGTTACAAAAGTGTGTGTTTAATGGCAATCCCCATCCATGGCAACCTTGGATCCAAAATGAGTGTTTGTATATATATATATATATATATATATAAATATTCTCAATGCATGCCCAACACTTATTCTTCTTCTTCACATGTTTTTTCCACCTCTTAAACTACCTTAAAATAAAAAATAATCAAATCACATAATTAAAATAAAATCAGCAGAATTCCAACATAGAAAAAAAAAAAGAAAAAGAAAAAGAAAAAAGACACGAAAACAGTCTAAAACTTCGCCTACACTAACAAATTTATGAAGCGCCAGCAACAGAACCCAAGCAGCCCTTGTAACTTCATTCATCCATTCAGTTGGATGAACTTGGGACAGGAAAGTTGTTAGGTTTGTCCCCCTCCAGAGCACCCTTTCGCTGACATCTGTCCCCCTTGCCCCTTGCGACGGCGGCGGTTCGTCAATTCAAACCAGCTACCAACCCACCTACCTACTTTAGAACCTACCTTCCGACCTAGTCACCGACCTTCCAAACTCTCGAGCCCCGGTTTTGTCTGCCACGCAAGCAACCCAACTCGTGTAGCTTCTTGGAAATTAGGATTAGTTTCTCTCTCTTTCTCTCTCTCCAAATCGTCTTTATTTAGAAAGGAAGGTAGTGACTATTGATGTTACTATAGTAAGTTTATTAGTTTTTCTAATAAGAGAGGGGCTAGTTAATTAGGGTTATTTATGGACTTCAATCCACTGATGTGTGTGTATGTAATTTTACTATGAGTGGGTTGGGTTCCAAACTGGTTATTGGGACATAAATGTTTTCATAAACAAAATAATAATAAATATATAATATATAATAAATGATTAGTAAAAACAAATATATTTATATTTATATTTATATAGATAATGTTTTCAATGTTATTATTTGGATTCGTTTTTGTTGGTTTTTTTTGTTAGCATTTTGTACACTGTGTAAGCTTCCACTTAACAAGGTTTTAAGATCCCATCAAACACACTTTTTTATTCAATATATATATATATATATATATATATATGTTTGTAGTGTTTCTTATTATGTGTTGTGGCAAAATGAAATAAAATAACTGGTTAGACTTAACTTGTTATGCTTGAATATGAGTTGTTAAAATTTGGGTCTTACTTTTTAAAGGGAATTGTGTCATTCTTAAAATACTAACAATGGTAATAATAGAATATCGAATTTATTTTGAAAGTGCTTTATTCTAATAAGATAACGAAGTGGGAAACTTTGCGAATAAATTATATATATATATATATATATATGTCAAATTCTATTTACAGTGTGTCAATCAAATAAGTTCACTATGGAGGTAATTAATATGAATGTTTTAACTTATTGTCTGTATAATATTAAAGGAAATAACTAAATTCTTCTTTGTTATGCATGAGTTGCTTATTTATTTATTGTGTACAATAATGTAGAACTTTAACTTTTAAAAATGAAAAACAAGAATCTGACAAAAAAAAATCATTTTGTCAGACATATATATATATATATATATATGTGTTGATTTTTAAAGTGGTTAAATCATGTTCAAACCTATTATTTTAAAATGAAAATATCAAGAGAATAAAAAAGTCAACCAGATAACTCAAAAGCACTTTAATATATTTACTCGTAACTCTTTGTTCGAGGAAGTTTTGTATAGTAATGAAAAGCGAGTCCCATGGATGAGCCTTTGAATGCCCTTTCAATGAAATTCACATTCTAAAGCAGCATGCACTCTAATTCATAACACATCCATAAGTAATTCAATACAACTAATGAACATATCAAGTAAATTATTTGATTTTGACCTAATTCATATCTTTGAAAACAGATAGACGTTTTTATGAATATTAGTTATATTTAATTTGATTTCATTGTAATTTAGAAGTTTTTGCTTGCAACGTATATATATATATATATATATATATATCTGTATCTGTATCTATCTAATAGTATATGGGAGGAGCAAGGCACTAAAAACAAAGTCTGACTAGACTTTTGTTTTGTAAGAAATTTTGAAACTTAAAATTGAAAACAATTCACACATTTGATCATCAGTATCTTTGTTTGCTTTAAAAAAATGAGTCATGTTAAGGAGACATTTAAGAAAGCATGGGTTGGCATGCAAAGCCAACTAAGCCCACAAGCAAGATTAGATTTACCTGCATCACCATAGCAGACAATGTGGGGAGCAAAAAAAATAGAATAAAAAAAAACAATACAAAATAGTGTGATCAGAGAAATCAGTTCACAAAATCCAATTGGAAAGAAAAAAAAATCTTTGACTTTTTCCTCCCACAATTTGACTTTGTCAATCCAAAGACTAGCATATTAAGACCTCAATGTTCAAATTTAGCTCATATATATAATATATAATATATATATAATATATATATAGATATATATATATATATATAATATATATATATATAGATATATATATATTATATATATATATAGATATATATATATACATGTATGTGCATTTTCAAGTGAATTTATACGGACAGAAAATTAAGTTTGATGTAACCCCCAAGCTATGAATGTTCATCCATTTGTTGTTTGTGTAGAAAAATGTAGCAATTAAACACAACAGTGCAGAAATAGTATTTGCAAGGTGTAATTGCTACAATCATGCATGATATCAAATACACAATCAAACAAATTAGAGTCAAAATTAATTGTATATGTAGTCATTTAGATTTTTTGTTTTTCGATAAATATTACATTGAAAACAAATTCAATGAAATGGTGTATAGATATTACAATACAGTCTAAGAAGCACATTTCAAATGAATAAAAGTGATGTTTAAGTTGTATTTGAAAAACTCTAAATTCTTCTGGTAAATCAGAGATTTAAAAATAAAATTCAACCATTGATATTCATAATGAAGCCAGAAGAAGGGTTAAACAATAATACTAATATAATCATGTTTGTGTTTTTGGGGAAACACCCTATCCATTTCCGCTAACGCAGCAAACTCGATCTGTTTTAAATAACTAAAATCGAAAGAAAATTCTTGTTTATTAATATCATTGCATTCTAGGAATTTATTTCAATACATATTATGATGTCAAATCTCTGATGTTGACAACATTAAGCTTCTGTAATTACAGATTTGTGTACACACTCACGCACTCATACATTCCTTCTATAAATGCTGAAAGTATTAAATGCTTTGTTCGATAAATACCATCAATATTAAATGCTTCACTTCTGTGCCAATTCTTTTGTGCCTCCTGTGGACTACTCACACAATAGCCATGTAGGGAACATGCATTAATACACAAAAAGCAAAGCCGCCATCACTCTCGCATGATCCATAACTGTTTTCTTCGTAAGGAGCTCTTTCTGACAACACCCAGCTGTCCCTAGAAATCGCCTTTCCAGCTGGACCGAAAAACCTTGACTCACGGCGTCAATAACTCAACTCACGATAACAGTTTTTGGCAGTTAATGCAGATAACCCAATTGCTTATACAATTTATCTGTCAATCAGATCTCGCATCATCTCGGCTGGTATCAACTGCGGTTCCCACAAGTTTGTAGGTGTCAGATCTAGCTCTCTTTTCTAGTAAGGAGGTGACAGAAGTGAAAAGTTTAATCTGAACAAGTGTATTAAATGCATAGAATACTGGTGAGGTATTGGCACTGGCAGTTTGCACAGAGTTCTGAGGGTAAGTAAGCAGTAGTATCCGTTTGCAGGGGTTCGTGGCAACAGAACTGATGTAATGGGAAATGGGCTACACGATATTCAACCGAAATCATGGAACCATGGAGTTACTCTTTCTAGGATTTTCAACATAAAGGGGGAAAAAAAAGTTTCTGCTCATTGCTATTACAGCCAAAACTGTGAGACTCCAAACACATCGAGCAGCAGGTTAAGTGATGTGTATGAACTGCGGCCCAAACAAAATTGTCTCTCCAAATCACACCACATTTCGTGGGTGCTTGCTGTTCCCCTCCCTGGATGTTCCTACTAGATACACTCCACACTGTTTACTCCTCGCATGGTACTACACGTTCAACCTAGCTAAATAGTTGTATGGCAATATTCCGATTTGAAACAGGATTACGCGCGATTTACTAGGCGTTCAAATTGAGATTCGTGGCAGTAAGGGTCAAGCCACTCGGACTCTGTACCCCGGGCATTGGATCCAGCCCCCGGCTTACTGCCCATCAAGTCTTGAAGAACTTCCACTTTGTTCTCACGCGAAGGAGTTGACGATTTTCTTTCGGCATCCTTGAGTTTCTGTTTCAAGCGTTGCTTTCGATTCGGTCCTGAACTGTCCTGACCACCACGACCATACTGTGGAGGGGCACCGTGGGGTCCCAAGTAGATGTGTTCAGTGCCTGCCGCAGACTGCCACAGAAACAGCATATGAGTAATTTTGGAAATACATCAAAAGTGATTCACTGAAGCAACAGCTTTACTTCAGCGACACTCTTTAATGCCAAAGACGAAGAATGAAGACACTACAAACCAATTGATTTGTTATAATTGGCTCGTAGTGTGAAAACATGTGTTGTCAAAGAAACCTCTCCAAAAAACAAGAACCTCCAAAACCAAACCTCGATATATATTTTGTTAGTAGGGAATAGCAGCGACAATGCTCTTAAACTATGAAAAAAAAAAGAAATGTGCAAGTTTGACTGATTAACATGACGCACTACATCTCCAATCTGAGACCAAGTCCCACCACACCCAAATCTTCATATCAGATACCTTTCAAACTTAGTTTTAGCAATCAGTATGGTCATACAGATTCGTGTTACACCTGAACAATCGAGAACAAACACAACACAGGCACACCGTTTTTCTAGAAGCATGGACGAATTCTGGATTCTGGGTTCTGGATCACAGAGGCATACTGTTCGATACTTTCATGAAACAAAAGGCTTCTGACAGCCCATTACTGGCTCGTGCTTAACCTGTGGGATCCGACACAAGGGTCATAACCCGTATGCCTCGGGATTGAACGTCCAGGCTAGAATGTCCACTGGATCAATTCAGCTTTACAACCATCAAAACAGTCTCACATTGGCCGGGCTCAAGCTAAAACTGGACTTATAACGTAAGATGTGTGAATTCAGAGCGAAAACATTTAGTTTAAAGTCATAACGAGTCAAACTCGGTATCAACAACCTCGTCAAACTTGATGTAATCTGTTTCTTAAACAGTTTATATGCTCGAAACTCGTCTCCTCAAACTGGTTAAGTTCAAGAAAGCAAGGGTTTGGATACTTCACGCACTCTAACAGACCACATTGAAAGGTCGTATGTTCTCGGCAGAAATGCCAGGTTCTTACTCTCTGATAAGGTCTGTAAGTTTCATCAGATTGTGTGCGTTCTTTTCGACTGGCCGCTACTGGCCGCCCTGCATCTAAGCTTGGTATCTCAAATCCGTCAGCATCTGCACGCACCGAGGCAGTATCCACACATTATCGTCAAAACAGGCACGTTTTGTGATCATCTCACATGCAATCCAACTACCATTGCCTGCTCACTGCTTTGCAAAAACCGGGAGGATATAATAAAATTCGTTGTTTTTTCTATGGTAATGAAACTCCAGCGAGCGATGGCCTCTGAGGAATCGACCAATAAGCAGGTTTTCCGCAGCCGGGTCACTGTTTTTCATTATTCAATGTAGTGTAAAGTATTCAAGGAACAACTGCGAAGGGTTTAACCCACATATCTGACTCAGTCCATTCAGGTGGTCCGAACATTCTCACTCTTAAACCCAATCGATTGTACAACGCCTGCGAGTCAATAACGCACGTGCAGTAAACTAGTCATAAAGACATGAGCACTAATATCATCCAGAAGTCCTCACCATGCAGGTGGAGTGTAACCGACACACACGACTCCAAGTGCTAACATCAATTTTCATGTCCACTACATCTAGGATGTTCAGAATAACAATGAAAACTGCCAAGGCAACACCATAAGCACATAATGAGGGTTAAGGAATGGGTGAAAATTTAGTCGACCTTTTTATTCACTCTTTATGTCAAATTCTGTCTTCAGACAACATCGGAAGATAGAAGACACGTCAATAATGTGAGATATCTAGACCAGGATAACTTTAGAGAAGTCGATGGACGTGAAAAATATCCACGATAGTGGCAAAGACTCTGAAGCATAACCACACGTAAACCAAAGGACCTGGCTTTGCAATGGACTATAACAGCCTCCAAAATTCATCTCAAGAAAGGACGGACAAAACTCTTGCATGCCCTATCAATCAGAAGGCAACATCAACGGGCTATCTGTAATTGAAAGTTTTTCTGGGAAATATTTCGTGTACAAACCCTGTCTACATACTCAACCTTTGTTTGGATGCTGATTTTCACATGAGTGCTTGCTAAGCAGCAATAGAGATATAGTGGTACAATGCGACTAACTGAAACAATGCCTCAAACGGTAACTTGGTACAGATCACATTCTTAGGGCAGAAGGTGGTCAATACGGGAGTAACAATACTCAACTATGCAAAGCCATGCAGTAAAGAGAAAATTCTGATCATCAAATATTTACGACATGCGTCAAAAGAAAGTTTGGTTGATCCCCGGCAGAGTAAGATATTGTTTCTTGATCGGCAGGTAAAGCCACAATCAGACACCCAGGACATCAACGCATATAAATTTAAAAACAAGCCTCCCTTGCAAAGTATTGATTCTATCCACACTGCGGTGCATGACATCTACAAACACATATTGATCATGAATAAAACTTCACCACAGCCACAAGAGGAAGCGATATCCCAATGTAGATAAGTAACAAAACGAAAACTTGCAAGATAAATGAGCAATTCTTCAAGGGTGAAGAAACAACGCAGGAGAAGATTCACAATAACAGTCATAGCAGTTAAATGAAAGCCTTACCCCATTCGTCGTCTTCAGAGGGAGACGAAGCAGCGCCATTGAGGACGGGATCCATGGCTCCCCAACAAATCGTCAAAGGAGCAGCAACTCATGGATGGAACCAGATATTGTACTGATTGCAATGCGAGCTCCTGGCTCTCTTCTACTAACCACCACGCCCTCTCCAACACCAACCCACAATCCCGCTGCCACCGCAGACGCCAAAACCAATCTCCACTACCATCTACAATCATACCATCATCGCCAACAACCACCCTTCACAAACTCTCACACCCATCTTCACACTCCAAATTCCCACACTCCTCTTCTATTCCTCGGAGGCACCCAATCCTCCCGCCCCCGCCACAAATTCTCCCAACGTCCCCCCCTCAAACTGCCCTTCTGAAATAAAATACACAGAGTTTAAGATGAAGGCCAACGAGAGCGACAGGGAATGAGAGAGGAGAGAGAGAGTAGGGTCCGCCGAGGGCGGGTAGGATCCAATCTGCTGGGTGGAGAATGATGGTTGGGGCTTCTTATCTAGAGCGGGCGATGGCATCCATGGTGGCCCAAGGATGGAAGGGACGTTTGAAAAATTGCTCTGCGTGCTGCAGCAGGCATACCATCAGACCGGGAAACGGCGCCCGGCAAAACACCACCACGACCTCACTTCCTCTCTCGATCTCTCGCTCTTCTCTCTCTCCCTCTGTTCTGTCTCATGAGCTAGCAATAGCCCTACCTCCACCAGAAATTTCCTTCCATCCTCGCGAGTAATTTTAGCAACGCTCTTCACGCTCTTCACCGCGAAAAAGTCAGTTCTCGTTTGCCTCCCCTGTTATTTTTTTAGGCGTTTTTCGAGTGTTTTTATTTATTTATTTTTAGGTCCCTCGTTTCCCTTCACTCCGTCGAGCTTGTCACTGTATCTCAGTTTCTGGGCTGCAGCTTAGCCAGAGCTTTGTCCTGCAATCGCGTCCACAATGCCTCCTCCTCCCGATTGTAGATTGCAGGACTTCTTATCACCCCTGGCGCTGACAGTCAAGCTCTCTGTCAAATCCCCGTTTGACTCTCCCCACAATCAAATTGCCCTTTATCTCTCCCAGAGATCAACAGAAAAATTCGTTGCAAGGAACGCTTCAGAACCAGACTTCCGCCTCAAATTCCATTGGTCAGCATGCTTTGAATCCCGCGAGGTGGATCCATTGCGGCATAGCTCTGCTGTAGAATCGCCCGTTTCGGTGTTGATGCTTCTTAGCTGAGTGTGTGTTTTGTTTCATGATTCTTGGCTTGGTGCCGGGGCTCATACAGGGGCCTGTACAGGGTGCGGGTGGGGATCCTTGCGTTGTCATCCACGCAGATGTCCCTTTGGATGAAAAAACATTAGAACGGAATGGATCAAACAGGCAGGGAGGGTTGTGTTTTGGACGGATGAATGGATGGATTGTTGGGTGGATGAGTGGATGAGTGGATGAGTGGATGGATGGGTGGGTGGGTGGATGGATGTTGCACTAGGGAGTTCCCCTTCAAATATATTGGTATACTTTTTCAATAAATAAGTAAATAAATAAATAAAAATATGTATCCAATGTGAAATCATTTTGGGAAATATTGGCGTAAGGAAATTCATTTCATTTTCAAACACAAACAATATTTTATGATTAGGAATAATAGTGTGATAAACAAAAAGCTTTAAAAAGTGTGCATTGAGAGTGGGAGTTGGATGGAGGACAATAAAATGGCAATAAAAAGTTGCATAGAATTGGAGGAGTGTTGGTTAGAATGAGGATAAACATTACTTTGTAAACAAGCACCATATTGCCTATGTTTGCTGTTAGGGCATGAACAATTTTGTTCTTTTTCTTGTGCTTTTTCTTACTTTATTTTGTTAGATTGTGCATGGATGTTTTTTTTAAGTGATCAACAATCCTCAGTCTGCGAACCCTTTTCCAGTCCTGAACATTTGATTCCTGAGAATTGTCAGAAAGACAAGTGATACAAAACAAAGAAAAAACCAAAAAGATGAGGATTTTTTGTTTTTGTTTTTGTCTTTTAATAAAGGTTTTATCCCTCCATTCTGCCCCCTCCCCCCATTTTTTAAAAATTAAATTAAATTAAACTCTTTCAAAAAAAAAACAGAAAAAAGTATGTTCTGGAATCTGAATAATATATATATATATATATATATATATATAAGATGCTCTATCTTTACCGTCTTATCATGTGGGTGCTTCTAGGAGCTTCTACACTGGATGGAAGAAGAAGAAGATCATGAAGACAAGATGTTTCATAGTATTTGAGCCAATAGCCTCTCCCAATCTCCAAGTTGTTACTTTAAGTTTGTAGCAAGCACACAGATCTTTGTAGAACTAACATTATATATATATATATATATATATATATATAGTGATTAAGTCTCATATCTTTTTGATAATTCAGGAAGTTCAATCCATGAATTACAGAAGAGTTTTTTTTTCAATAAAATAACTTGATTGACTTTCTATAAATAAACGAGAGTTCAAAAATGTTGTAACAATTTGTCAGGTTTTCTGTATGTTTGATGGATTGATATTGATTGTTGATAAGACTGCTTTCCATGTATAAATGCTAAAAGCCTCAGTCGCACATTCTGTGCAGAATAATGGGGAGTAAATGAACTCCATGATGATGAGGGAGCTGTTTCACTCATCACATTATTAATAATAACATGAAGAAGAAGAATAAGAAAATTAGGTTCTTTATTTGACTTTCTTAGATGGTTGGTTCCTATACTGAGAATAAAATAAAAAACATAAACGCCTTTATTTTGAGATATGTTTGGTCACTAACATATATATATATATATATATATACATATATATATGTGTGTGTGTGTGTGTGTGATATGGTAGACCACTATCAAAACATATGATTTGACAAACATAATCATATATTAATTAAATTATATTTTTAAATGCAAAATTTATTAGCATTAGGATTAATTAATTTAAAAGTATTGAGGAGATGATTTATCTTGCATATAGCATATAGGACTCATTATATCATTTTCGTCATCATTCTTGCAATCAACACAATAGAATAAACATATAAAATATAATTTAGAAAACCTCTCCAAAAAAAATAAATAACAAAATAATAAAATAATTGTGGACTAATATGAAAATAGTGATTAAGTAATTGATGTTATTGGTGGAAATAGATTTCATTTCACTAAAATAATTGTTTCACCGCTTACTAATTTTGAAATTAGAACAAAATTGGAAGAAAAACTTCACATAACTCAATGCGCCTCCATTAATATTTTCCACAGATTGTGCACTTTCTTCCACCTTCTCCCCCAACAAATAGTACTCTCTTGTAGAATTCATAATAACCATGCATCACTAACCTCCTTTTTTTTAAAGAAAAAAAAAGAGAAGAGAAACATTCACCGATCAGCTCACCTTGTTTGATGCTCCCTAGTGTTAGAACACCAACAAAACAATTGGGTAACAAACGCACGCTGGAATCCTCGGTCAAAAGTAAAGCAATGCAGAGGCATTTAGAAGTGCAGTTAGAAGACAGGGCCACTCACACTGGAAGAAAATGTTTTTTTTTCTTACCTGGTAAATGGGTGGGTTGGTAAATGGATTGGTAAATGGGTTGGTAAATGGATTGGTAAATGGGTTGATGGGTGGGTCGGTACAACGAGGGAGGTATGGGGGGAGGTATGGAGGATCACTGGGGTAAGTTTTTTGGTTTATTTTAGTTCCCATTCCTTTTAGTTTCCTTTTTTTAATTATATTTTGTCGTTTTGAAGCAGAGTGTGACTGAGAGGAGTGATACATGCTGACCCACATGGAGGAGAGTCTGACCAGGCTGCAGATTTCCCCACTTGCCTTCTCTGGAGGAGAGAAGGAAGGCTGGATTTAATAAGCTCAGTGGTAGTATGTACACCACTCTTGTCAAGGCGGATCTGGACCCTTCTGATCACAAAATCAGATATGTCTACATCCCTAACTTGCCTTGATATTGTGCTTGTATGAAAGCCATAATAATAGTATAATAATAATACTAGTAATAACAATTACAAGAAGAAGTAGAAGAAGAAGTAGAAGAATTAGGAGAGCTATGATGCTGAAGAGGTAGCAGAGCACAGCCCGCAGGCTTTATGGCAGGGCAAGGCTCTGCCACGTTTGTCTCTAGTTGGTGCCAGGTTTTTGAGTAAGATTCTACCTGAGCTTTTGCCTCCATTGTGAGTGTATTTTATTATATTTGTCACATTTATTTATTGTCCATCCTCTTGTTAGTTCAGTGTTGTGGGTCTGTCAAGCTCCTGTTTCCCAGGTGTTTTCTGATGCCTGCCTCTGCGTGTGGAAGGGGGGAGTAATGAGCAGCACGAGAAATGTGCATGTGTTGGTTGTCTGAAATCAAATCATCACTGGCCCGCTGCATCAGCAACCATAACTTGCCACATGTGTTAATGGCCACTCTGATATGGACTGGACTGCTCAAACAGATTTGAGGACTTTTTGGATCTTGCCACCCCAAAACCAATTAATACTCATGTATAATGCATTTGAACTAATAAGAAAGTGTAACAAAGTAAAAGAAAAAGAAAAGAGGCAAAAAATAGTTGTATCATATTAGTTCATTGTTGGAATTGTGGTTTTGGTCAAATGGAATACACTAGACGAGCATGGTAATTGGTTTGAAGCTTGTTTTGAGGATGATCAAAGCCTTGGGTGTTTGATATACTATCAAATAGAAACATATTTTCATATTTACTAGCTGATCCCCCCCCCCATGGTTTTACCTTTGAACCATTAGGTTTTAATGAAGCACAAACATCACAACACATTGTATGCCAACATCACCAAAGGCATTGTAGTTGGAGGAATACAAGACATTTACATAGAAGATATGACTCCTTTAATGATACAACCTAGCTTTCTATAGTATCCAAAGGAGCATAGGCAATAAAAAAAATTCTCAATTCATTTAATGCAATCCTATAAGAAGATCTTCTAATGAGTCTCATTAGAAGTTTTAGAAATTTGATTCTTTGCAAAATTTATTGTATTATGAAACTTGATATTAAAATGATAAAAAATAGATAAATTAGCTATAAAAATTTGAAATCATTAAAAGATTTGTTGAAAAAAAAATGTTGACATTTTGCACTAGAACAATAATTTGTTAGTCTAAAAGATTGATTAATTTTATTGTTTGTAGAGTGACATTTAATGAAAAATATAATAATCAAGCAATATTTGAAGATAATAAATAAGCCTATCATACTCAAAATAGTATTTAATTGAAATTCTAAATTGTTAAATTGTGTATTAATTTACATTTAAAGTACCAAAATTTAGACAATAGGATTATTTAAGAAAAATGTAAATCCAAACTATAGGTAATAAGTCTTTATGCCTAATTTTCTTTAGTTATATATTTCTTTAATATATATATATATATATATATATATATATATATTTTGCTAAAATATTCTTTTGGTTAGTATACTATCTAAAGCTATTCTCTAATAACCATGCTTTAAACTTTAACTACAATAATCCTAACTTGAATTAAGAAAACTTTACAAATGATTGACTACAATATTGCATCAAGTAATGTTAATAGCTACCTACTCACTTTTACTTGCATCTATAAGTCCAAAATTACTATGCGCCAATAAACTCTAGATTTTAATGCCATTAATTCATTAAAAAGTCTTTTAGCATCTTTTGCCCACTCAGATAATTGTAATATAATACAACTTTTGGATGAAAATAAAATAAAGTATTATATTAAAAAATAAATTATTTTAAAATATATTAATAAATTATTTTAAAAATATAGATAAAAGTTTGAAAAGAAATAAAAGTAATTTAGTATTAATAATATATTTTGATAAAAAGAATTCTTCTTTATTTTGTAATAAGAAATTAAAAAAAAATTAGATTAGTAAAATGATATTTTAGAAATATTTAGATAAAAATAAAGAATATCTTTTAATAGAAAATATCTAAAAAAACTATAGATTGATACGTAAAGACAGTTGGTTATGAACCATAGTTAAAATTAAATCTTGAGGCAAAAAATCATATACCTATCACAAATGTAGGATTTCTTTTTTTGATAAAAGAATATGGTTTAAAAATAAACTTGATAAGTTTTTTTATGATCATTTGTTTAAAGAATTTGAATGCATAATGATTTTTTGAGAGCTTTATAAAATAAAAGTTATTTTGGTTGATGTTATTTTATATTAATTATTATTTTTCATTTAAGTGAATTAAGTAAATTTGATAAAATATCTATATAATAATTATTTTTTGGTTTATAAAAATATTTTTTCTAGATTTATATTATCAAATTAAGCTTAAATAGACAATTAAATCAAAATTAATTAAAATTCATGTGAATTAGAATCTTAAAAATTAAAATTTGAAGATTGATGAGAGTTTCTACAATTATCAATAGTTTGTTGATTTAATTGGATTTTTTTAATGTATGCTAATTTTTGACTTAGTTTCTAATATTCATGCAACTTTTTTAAAAAGTTAATGGTTTAATTAGGAGATATGTATGTTAAAAGGTTAATATTGAAATTAGAGAAAATAAAAGCCAATATTCAAATAGATTAGAAGCATTTTTTTTTTTCAATTAAAAGGTTTGATTTTCTTAATTATTTTATTATATTTATTATATATATATAAAATTTGATTCAAGATCATTAGTTAATATAATATTTATTGAGGTTTAAAATTTGATATAAAATTTATTAAAAAATTATTAGAATTTACTTGAGATTTTGTTAGGATTTTAAGTATTTTAAGGATTTTTAAAGAATCATATCAAAATTAAATTAGGATTCAACTAATATTCTATTAGAATTTTATTAGAATTTCTTTATAATTTCTTATAATTTTTTTTTATAATTTTTAAAATAAATTTCTTTGAAGATAATTTAAGTTTTTTTTAAGGATTTTTCAAAATCATAAAAAATACATTTTATTTACAATTGTTTGAGGTTTATTTGAAGTTGAATAGAGAGTGATCATATTATTTTTCAAGATTTCCAAGAAAATATTTTTAAACACCTTATGTATTATTTTTTTGGATTTTAAATCCAACTATAAGATAAAATCAAATCCTTTCACAACTAGATACTCAATGCATTTCCATCCTAATCTTTACATAATACAATAATGCATTCTTTTAATTATTTTAAGATCATAATTATATTTTTAAATAATATATTATATAATAATATTTTTTTTCTTATTTTTAAGACAATTAAAAATTTATTCTATCTAAACACAACTTGTATTAGGAACATGAATTATAATAATATTTTAAAAATAACAATATGCTCTTATATTATTGAAAAAAGAATAGATAATTAAAAAATAGATATGAAGCTGAAACTATAATGATTATTGCTAAATACAAAAAGACTAGAAAGCCTTGAATAAAGATGTATTATAAAAAAGACTTTAACAAGAGTGATGAAGACTTCACTCTTAAGAAGTATGTGGCAATGTCTTATAAGCCATATGACATATGTTTAACTTGTGGGACACTTATCTGTTTTGTAGGAAATTTTTTTAACGTATATTCTACATGACTAATTTATAATACAAGTAGCTAAGTGTATAACATGTGGCCAACTAATTGGCTAAGTTATTAATCTATCAATTACTTATAAACATGTATAAAGTTCATAAAGCTTTTAAGAAGCTTTCTAAGAAGATATCAATAATTTATCTAATTCTATTTACTTCTATTTAGTTCTACTTATCTAAATAAATATACTAATGAATATAGCTATCTATTACAATATGCTTTAATCTCTCCCACATCTTATATTGCTTATGCTATTAATTATCTAAAGTAGCACATTTCTTATTAATATCCAAAAGACCATTAGAATGCCTATTTATCAAAATGGAGTTTACCAAACTTTATACATCAATAAGTTTCATAATGCTATCAATATCAATAAAAAAAATATGTAAAGTTGTTAAATTTGATGTATTAAAAAATAACTTTAAGATAAATCTAATAATATCATAAGTGCATTATCTTGCATATATTCTTAGCATCTACATCTATCTATTTTAGATGATAATTTATATTAAATATATTTATTATCTTTTAAATTAGATTGACTATATTCTATCTTAAAATTTTATTTTTTTTAAAAATATTTCTATTTAACATGCCACATAATAAATTCAAATGCATTGCACATTATATAGTCTCTTTCTTATTATAAGAAAATTATTTCTATTATTTAAGTAAAAATTAAGTACTAAAAAAAAATCTTTTAAAATTTAAATAATATTTTATAATTTTTATGCTTTACATTAGCTTAAGAAGTGGCTAGAATTCATAAAAAATTACTTTAAAAAAGATTTTTTATTATTGGATATTAAAAATTTATAATACAAGCTAATATTTATATATATATTTATCATATATATATAATTTTTATTTTAATAATTAACTATATATTTAAATAGAAGTAGGCAATAGTAAATTAATTTTATCATATCTTTTAAAAAAGCTTTTTAGAAGCTTCAAAGACACTCTTTTGACTTTACATGTATTTATAGTTAATTGATAGATTAAATACTTGGTCTACAAGTTAGCTATATTGTCAAAAGATAAGCTTTTTTTAGAAGAACATGAGATCCTTGATTGCAAGTGGATTGTAAGAAGTAGAATGTTACCCAAGTGAACTTAAATATAAAAAGGTAGTTCAAAGATTGAGTAAAAAATTTAAATTAATTTCTTTCTTGTGCCAAGATGCACCCAACTTCTAACTTTAATCTTAAACTCAAATTTCTTTTGACTAAAATATCTAGAATTCATTTATTACTAATCCAATCTAAAAAAAGTTTAGCTCATTGAGCTTAACTTTAATTATAAACTTCAAATTTTCAAAGTCAAATAACAAAATTTTGAAGAAAAGTTAGCTGCTTGCTATAGCTGTTGCTATCAAAATCTCTTTCTACAAATTAACTTGGATCTCTCTTGTCACAACTCTTCTTCTTGTGTAGTAAATCTCATTAAAAATCTAACAATAAGATGCTATTCTTTTCAAAAATTTGAAAACAAAAAGATAAAAATGTAAGAAATGGCATAGAATATTCTAAATTGGTCTTGAATTTTGCAACCCAAAAACTCCGATGATCCTCCTCTAACAAACTTGTATGGATCTTTCTTGTCATAGCTCTTCTTTTTTTATACTAAAGCTTGTTGGAAATCTAACAATGAAATCTAATTTTAATTAAAATATATAAAAAAAAATGAAAAAATATCTAGTAAATGGCATAAAAAATTCCAAACCAATTTTAAATTCCATTGCCCAAAAATTCCAATAACCTCCATCCCATAAATTTGCATGAATTTCTCTCATCACAACTCTTCTTCTTATATGCTAAAACTTGTTGAAAAATTAACAACAAGATCTAGTTTTCTTCTAAATCTTAATATAAAAAAATAAAAAATTAGGAAGTGACATTGAAAAATCCATACCAATTTTGAAACTTTCTATTTCAAATTATAATGGTCTCCTTCTAACATACTCCTATCTAAATAAAAAGAACATAAAAAATCCCACTTAATACCAAAATTCCTATCATAATCTTCTTCCAATATCCACCTTTAATTACTATAGAGTCGGATATCTACCTTAAAAGATAATACTTTCAAAGCTTAAATAATCCATTTAAGCCAACAATCTTCTATTCTAAATCTCATTCTAATTTATAAATATATTAGCATTATATTCCTTCTTTCCTATAAATAAAGTTAATTTTACTCCAAAAAACTTTGATGCATTTAAATTAAGTTCATTATGATAATGTGTCATACATATTAGTAGCTTCTAGAATAAACTAACTATGTAGTGCATATAAAATAACTTGCATTGCAAGTTAAGACATGTATCTAAAAAAGTCAACATGTTGTCACGGACACAGAAATACAGACTCGAGATCTAACAAGAAGTTCAAGAAGAACTGGCAAGAACTAGATTAATCATATGAGAACAACACCAGAGAGGTGAGCTAGAGCTCCAAGAGATGTGTTGTCGAGATTGAAGAACTCTTCAGCCTCGATTCCAATATATACTTCTATTTAGAAAGCTTCTTAAGCAACTTCTACTAACTAAGAAGCTTCTAAAAGGTTCCAGAGACTTGCTTCTAGAAGGTTCTAGAAACTTATCTCTAGAAGGTTTTAAGGACTATGTCCTTAATATCTTCTATCAACTAAGAAGCTTCTAGAAGGTTCCAAAGACTTGCTTCTAGAAGGTTCTAGAAACTTGTCTCTAGAAGGTTCTAAGGATTATGTCCCTAATATCACCTCCTCTTTTAGCTTCGAGGTCTCTAAGAAGTAATGTTGTTGATCAGTACCAACGTAAGAAAATGAAGATCTATCGCATAATGTCTGCTATGAACTCCAACTGTTGTTCACGAGGTAAGTGGTTCATCGATCCTTGAAGCCAACGGTAGTAGCCCACTCCTTCAACTTCTGACCAAGCATGAACTTTTGTGTCCTCATTATGAAATTATCTTGCAAACACGCCTTCTGGCTGACCATCATAAGCAAGCTTGGACTCAAATACAATCACTAGTGATCGGTTACTCGGTATCCTCTGTCGTCGTCATGGTATAGGCAGTTCTTCATCTCGGGGTCGCCTTCATGAGCTAGTTGGTTGAAATAATCTGACTGGTATAGTATCTATTTCTTAGCTATCCATATCAGAAGACCAAATTATGGCTATTGAAAAAATTCTATTTTATCTTGGAGAAAATAACTACATCAACTACGAATTTTAGTGGTGCTCTCTCCCTTTCTTATATTCTTGGGTGAGTAAGCTTCAGAAGGAAGCTATCGTCAAATTGGCTTAGGTCTATGAGGATGTTGTTGATGAAACTCCTGTACCTTTTGAGGCACATTAGCAAGATTTTCAGCTGGCTCCCACGTTCGCTCATTAATGTCGTAGCCGCACCAATGAACAAGATACTCCAACTTGCTCCACCTTCGCCGTGAATCTAGTACCTTTTCAACCTCGTATTCTTCGTGGTTCTCGATCTCAATACTAGGTGGCGGACATTGTACTCTTCCAGGAAAAGATGACTCTCGATAAGGCTCCAACAAAGAAACATGAAAGACTGGATGTATCTTCATAAAAGCCGGTAATTCCAGACTGTACGCCACTGGATTGATTTGCTTCTAGATGATAAATGGTCCCAATCTTTGATAGTCCAACTTATAACATGGTCGCTTGGTCTTGATATTCCGTCGAAGAAGCCATGTTTTATCTCCAATTTTGAAAGTAAGTGCTTCATTTCGAAATCTATCAACAAACGCCTTGTAGGATTCTTGAGCGGATTGTAATTGAAGCTTCAATGTAGTTTGAAGTTCTGATAGTTGTTTTGCAAATCCTTCAGCTGCTGGATTGTTATTTGTTGACGGACTCAATAAATCAAGCTTCGGATGATACCCATAGTTGAAAAAGAATGGTGTGTATTGAGTCGACGCATGGAGGGTGTTGTTATATGCAAACTTGGCTAGCAGCAGATATGTGGTCCAATCGTCTTGCTGATAGTTGATGCTGCATCGTAAGTATTATTTCAAGATTTGGTTCATCCATTCTGTTTGGTCGTCAGTTTGAGGATGAAAAGTCGAAGAAAGCTTGATATCTACCTTCAGTATCTCAAAGAGAGATCTCCAAAACTTTGATATGAACTAGGTTCCTCAATATAATACAATATCATCTGGTAGTCCATGATATCAATATACATTATCAAGAAAGAGCCTTGCTGTGACCTCAGTGGACGATGTCTTCTTGTAAAGAACAAAGTGCACCATCTTTGTAAGCCGATCTACCACGATAAAAATGATGTCAAATGAGTTCGATGATGGAAGGTACGTGATGAAGTCCATGGAAATTAAAGACCATGGTCGACGTGGAATCGACAATGGCTGTAGGAGTCCATAAGGGCGATGCCGAGGATTCTTGAATCTTGAACAGATGTTACAGGAGAGGACAAAATCTTTCACATCCTTCCACATTTGGGGCCACCAAAAATCTTGAGAAATAAGCTCCAAAGTCTTGTTGAATCCAAAATGTCCCGCACTTGGAAAATTGTGGCAAGATTGAAGAATTCACAGTCGTGCTAGTCCTTTTGGAATATACAACCGCTCCTCAAAGTATAAAAAATCTCCCTCCACCTTGAATTTGTCGTCATTGGCATGCTGCTTGATATTAATGGCTATTGAATCTTTAATGGTTACGGCACGTACCTGATTCAAGAAGTCAGCATCAATTGGCACAATAGTATCGCAAAGCTGAAATTGCTCTGGCTTCAACAACATCGTACATTGTTGATCAAATGCTGCTTCTCCAGCCTTTGGTATAAGATACAATCTCCTCGATAAGGTATCAGATAGTCCTTGCTGCTTTTCAGGTCGATAAGTGATAACAAAATCGAACCTAAAAAGTAACATACTCCACCGAGCTTGACGTCGATTTAAAACTTGAATCGACATGAAATACTCCAAATTCTTGTGATCTATGTATACGGTCAGTGGGTGTGCAGCTCCTTCAAGAAAATGATGCCATTCTTGGAAAGAATCCACTATAGCAAGAAGTTCCTTATCATGGATCTCATAATTGATATCAGTAGGAGAGAACTTTCGAGAATAGAATGCAACCGGATGGAGATTCTTGTCTTCTCTCATTTGTGAAAGTACAGCTTTCAAAGCAAAATCCGAAGCATTAGTTTTTAAATAAAAGGCCTTTGTAAAGTCTGGATGTATCAAGATTGGAGCCGTAGTTAATGCGATTTTTAGGTCCTGAAACGCCTTCTCCGCTAGACGTCCCTATCCCAGCTTATCCTTAAATGTCAATCGAGTGAGAGGAGCAGTAACTTGAGAGTAATTCTTGATGAAGATTCGATAGAAGTTGGCAAAGCCAAGAAAGCATTGTATGTCTCTCACCATCTTCGGAACCTCCCAAGACACGATTGCTTCCACCTTCTTGGGATCCATCTTCAAGCATTCTGTAGTCGCAACGAACCCCAAAAACTCCATCTCTATTTGGTGAAATAAATACTTTTCCAACTTGGCATATAATCCTTGCTCGCATAGTTTCTCCAAGACCAAACGAACCTGCTTTTCATGCTCTTCCTCATTTTTGGAGAATATCAAAATATCATCCAAATAGATGACAACAAAATCGTCAAGGTACTCTCAAAAAATATCATTCATCATATGTTGAAAGATCGCTGGAGCATTGGTAAGACCAAAGGGCATGACATTATATTCAAAATGGCCATACCTTGTATGGAACGCTGTCTTCCACTCATCTCCTTCCTTGATTTATACGAGGTTGTAAGCTCCCCTTAGATCAATTTTTGTAAAGATCCTTGCACGTCCAAGTTGTTCTAAGAGACCAAAAATCAAAGAGAACGGGTAACGATTCTTCTTTGTTACCTTGTTGATGCCTCGATAGTCCACGCACATCCGCAACGAGCCATCTTTCTTCTTTACAAATAAGATGGGTGCTCCAGCTGACAATTTTGAATGACGGATGAAGTTCTTGGCTACATTCTCGTCGATGTACTTCAACAACTCCGCCAACTCCATCTGCGATAGATTGTAGATTGGGCCGAAAGGCGGTTGTGCTCCTTCCTGTAAGTCTATGGCGCAATCATATGGTCTGTGTTCCGGTAGCATGTCGGCATTTTTCTTTTGAAATACGTCTTTAAAATCCTTATATTGCTCCGATATACTTATTGTCGAGATCTTCTCTCCGGTAGTTGGAGCCGCATAAATGACAAACGGTGTGCCTCCCTTAGACAATCTTATAAACGCTCTTGCTCCAATAAATAAGGATTTCTCTATTTGAGGTTTTCTACTAGGCTTGCTCTTGGGTGGTTTTGTGGGAAAGGTCATCTTTCGCAACTTCCAATCTATGGATGGATTATGCTTTTTCAACCAGGAAAGACCAAGAATAATAGGATTTGATGGGATTCTAATAATATTGAAAATAATATGACTACTATGGTCCTTAAACGTCACTTCTATAGGTTCTGATTCATGGGTGACACTACCAGACAATAAAGGTCGTCCATCTATGACCTCAACGTGAACAGGTTGGGATTTTTGTACTAAAGGGATCTTATGACGCTTTGCAAATTCTTCGTCTAAGAAACAAGCAGATGCTCTTGAATCTAATAATGCTAAGGTTCTCAGTTTGTGAGGGCCAATAAGTAAAGGCATTGTAAAACAAAGGGCAGGTTGAGCAGAAAGAAAGGAACCTGGTTGTTTTTGCGATATTTCACTGTCCAGCCGCACGGTTCCTATTGTGGCTGGGCATCCTTATTTTCTTGAATAAACGTGCCCCTAGTCTTGATAATACGTCGATTTTGCTTCTTGGGACAGTTTCCAACTTTGTGGCCTTCTTCACCGCAATACAAGCATAGACCTTCCTCCATACATTACTTTTTTTTCTTGTAGAGTAAGAGATTTGACACGTACCGCATCAATTTGCATGTCTTCTACCTCTGAATGTGAATTCACACTACTTGCCGATATAGTTAGGGCGTGGCGAATCATATGTTGTCTTGAATGTTGGTCTTGGCGGCGTTAGAATAGGCGGTTATTGCAGTTCACAACTTGGCTAATAGCTTCATTGAGCGTTTGTGGATCAAGAAGAGATAACAGTAAATCCTTCACATCATCCCTTAAATCCCAATAGACTTGACTCATCAACGCTTCTTCATCCCAATTGATGTCGCATGCTAATTGCCTTAAGTCCGATGCATAGACTGATGTAGAATGCATCCCTTGTCGTAGTGACCGGATCTTTGTTGTAGCCCATCGAACCTTGTTGTGTTCACCAAATGCTTCCGCAAATGCCTCTAAAAAGGTTTCAAAGTTATTTAGTATGGACGATCGTTTCTCAAACAAAGGAGCAAACCATGATAGAGCTTGTCCTGTAAGTAAGGTTCCAACAAGCTCAACACGTGACTCCTCCGTTGGATAGCGTTTGGGCTATAAAGTTGTTATTAACCTGATTTGGTTGACGAATCCTTGAAACTTGGAATGCGTACTATCAAACTTGTCCGGAAGGCTAACTCGGGGTCCCTTATGTTATAGAACCAGCGGTGCTTGT
Organism: Physcomitrium patens; assembly: GCF_059467195.1. Lineage (NCBI taxonomy): Eukaryota > Viridiplantae > Streptophyta > Bryopsida > Funariales > Funariaceae > Physcomitrium > Physcomitrium patens. The sequence goes on along the minus strand of NC_143414.1, from coordinate 17,852,443 downwards.
CGAACCTAAGGTAAAGTTGCTTCTCCAAGTGTAGAAGTTTGAGGCTGGTGCAACCTAGATTGTGCCATCCCAGATGCTCCATCATTATGAAGCCTTGCCACGACTCCTTCAATCTCTGTAGTTCTTTGCAATAACATAGCGAGGGCATTCATGATAGCATCCAACTTGGACTCTGAACTTTTCGTCATACTAATGTCTTGGCCCCCGACCATTCTAAGAGAAGGACAGGAATGACTCTATAAGAAGACAATATTGGTTTAGAGGAGGGTACTCCGCAACCTCTAAAATGCCTTAAGAGCTTCAAGAAAAGGGGTAATCCACTCTCTCCAAGAAGAATAAGACTCCAATATTGTAACAAATGAAGTATGAGTTTAAAGGAGGGTAATCCGCAACCTCTAAAATACTAGTACACTTCCAAGCAGAGGGGTAATGCACACTCTAATAAAGAAGAAACTAGCTCTGATATCTGAGGTGAATGCAATCTCGATAAACTATCACGGACACAAAAATAAAGACTCGAGATTTAATAAGAAGTTCAAGAAGAAATATGAAGAACAAGATTAATCAGATGAGAACAACACCAGAGAGGTGAGCTAGAACTCCAAGAGATGTGTTGTCGAGACTGAAGAACTCTGTACCTTCGATTCCAATATATACTTCTATTTAGGAAGCTTCTCAAGCAACTTCTACCAACTAGGAAGCTTCTAGAAGGTTCCGGAGACTTGCTTCTAGAAGGTTCTAGAAACTTATCTCTAGAAGGTTCTAAGGACTATGTCCCTAATATCTTCTACCAACTAAAAAGCTTCTAGAAGGTTCCAAAGACTTGCTTCTAGAAGGTTCTAGAAACTTGTCTCTAGAAGGTTCTAAGGATTATGTCCCTAACACATGTATTAGAGGTCTTATAGAATATTTTCAAATAACTTCTAATTAGAGAGTACAAATAGAGGCAAGAGTAAAGCCTTCTTTACTCTGGTTAATACCTTTTTAGTCCTTAGTCTTCTTTTAAGTCTTTCTAGTGTTCTTGTCTTTAACAGTAGCTATTTTAATTTAATATTATATCATCTTTGAGTGATTTTTTAGTTCTTTTGAGTGACACAAAAGTTTATTGATCTTTTAGTTCTTTGAGATTTATATCCTTGATAGTTTGATAAGAGTACTAACTTATTTTTCTTATCTTGTTTTGGAAGTAAGTAGATTATTTCACTTCTATTATTATATTTTAAAGGTTATTAATTATCCACCTTTGAAAAAATATTTTATTTTTTTAATATTAATTTTTTTCTTAAAGATAGTAGATTATCTTTTTTTATAAAATTTTTTATTTGATATTAAAGATTACAGATTGTTCTCTTTTAAGTTAACTTTTTGAATTTATTTGAATTATCTATGGAAGAAAAGATTATGAATGCTATAATTAATGGAAGTGAGAATAGATTTGCTACTATTGTAGCACTTTACAAGTTTTTCAACTATCTAAGAATAAAAATCTCATATATTTTTAATATAAATCGTAGAAATACTATTCTTACATATATGAAAGAAGTCCAAAATCTATGCCAAAAAATTTTGTAGTTGAAGAAAACAAGTAGATCAACTTCATAACCAAATTCAAGAAGTCTTCTTTCTATAAGTATAAGGAAAGCAAGGATTAGTATATCTAAGAATTTTGATGGAACAAGATTTCAAGGATTTTTACAATAAGTTAGGCTCTATTTAAGGTTGCATTCTTTCTAATATACAATTGGATTTATAAATGATCTCCTATTAAAAAGTACTCCATCTTTGTTTACTCCTTTGATAGGAAATATTGACGATTATTTTATGATTTGAATTTATTCTTGGAAGTATTTATGGCTATATTTGAAAAAAATAATCAAGAAAAGGTAGTATTAACAAAGTTCATATCACTACAATAAGAATCACATTCAACCACCATATATGCTATTTAATTCTAAAATATTTCTTATGATGTAGATTGGAATGAAAAAGCCTTTATCAAGTAATTTTAATATAGATTAAAAGATAATATTAAAGATCTTTTATAAATAATTTTGAAAGTAAATTCATTAAAGCAATTTATTGCTTAAGCCATTGCATGTGACAATCAATTTTTTGAAAGATACCAAGAATAAAGATTTGTTTGGGAAAGTACAAGTTAAGTCATAGTAATACCTTCTAATTTTTTAGAAACTTACTTGTCTAGACTAATACATATGTAAATTGACATAGTATATTTTAAATCTCTCATTGAGTAAGAAGAGACTTATTATTATCAAAAAGGTCTATACCTATATTATAGAAAATCCACACATACTGCTCAATATTATTTAAAGAAACAATATAATCATAAAATAAAGAGCATAGTTGCCAAAGAAGATGATGAGTCAGAAAACAAGTTTTTCCAACTATAATAAGAATTGTGTAGCTAAAAGCCTATATAATTTTTAATAAAGGTCATATTTTCTTCTTAGATCCTTCATCTTTTTTTAAAATAGAAGATTTTTTAGAACCAAAAAATCACAAATTTTTAACCTTATTAGATTTGAGAGCCTCAACTTATTTTATAAATAAAGACTTTCTTAAAAAATAAGATATATAATTAATTAAGAAAACCAAAATTATACATGTAGAAGTAATAGATGATTTTTCATTCTCTTTTGGAGATGTTATACTTCAAAATATTCTTATAAAAGTAGTAACTAGTGGTTGTATTAGTTTAGTCATATTTAATGTGATTAGATCTCTTTTTAATGCAATTATTTTAGGATTTTTATGATTAAAAAAGAATAATCTCTAAATAGACTAGATTTTTTGTAATCTTGATTTTTTCCATAATTTAATCTAAGATTTTACTTAGAAATTAGAAATCCATAAGATCAATACATCAAAATCATTATTGATAGGTGCAAAAACTTTTATGTATAGTACAAAAGAAGAGTCAACTTATGCTATAGATGCCACACCTATTATTGATAGAAAAAAGATTTTAAGTGATATTTTAAGCCAACACAAAGATTATTAAGATGTTTTTGAAAAAAATTACAAATATTCTTATAGGGCATTGTTATTATAATTATTCCATCAATCTTTAAGAAGAAGCTCAACCACCATTCAACACAATCTATAGCCTATCACAAAATGAATTGGCTATACTCAAAGAGTACATTAGTGAGAGATTGAGCAAAAACTTCACACACCATTCTAAATGTTCAATTGAAACTCTTATTTTATTTGTAAAGAAAAAAATTGGACCTTTACAAATGAATATGGACTATAAAAGACTCAACAAGATTACCATGAAGAATAGATATCTTCTATCTTTGATTTTAGGACTTCTTGATTAATTGAATCAAGCAAAGATCTATATAAAAATAGATTTAAAAAGAACATACAACCTAATATGCATTAAAAAAAGGAGATGAATAGAAAATAATATTTTGAATTATGTATGGATATTTTGAATATAATGTCATGCTTTTTGGATTCACAAAAGTATCAATTGTTTTTTAACATCTAATAAATGATGTCTTTTGTGAGTTTTTTGATGATTTTTTTGTCAATTTTTTAGATGATATCTTAATCTATTCTAAAAATATAAAAGAATATGAAATTCATGTTTAAAATGAGTTACAAAAACTATGAAATATATGATTATATATCAAAATAAAAAAAGTATATATTTTACACTATTTCAGTTGACTTCTTAGGATATATCATCTCAAACAATAGTCTTAAGATGGATTCTAAGAAAGTCCAGACTATCATAGATTGAAAGACCACAAAAATATTTAGAGATGTATTATATTTTTTGAAATTTATTGATTATTATAAGATCTTTATCAAGAATTTTTTTTAACTTGTGGATTTTTTTACATATGTGATATGTAAAGATAAACTTGAATAGAACAATAAAGCTCAAACATCTTTTAAAACCTTGAAGGCAATATTTATTTCTACTCCAACTTTGTACCAGGTCAATTTTTCTAAGGCATTTTTTTATCGAAATAGATATACTAAACTTTGCTACACGTGCTCTTTTATTATAAATAGAAGTAGATGATAAGCTCTACTTAATAGCTTTCCATTCTAAGAATTTTTTAGCAGTTAAGATTAACTATGAGGTCTTCAATAAAGAAATTTTTTATTTTTGTGGATTTATTTTAAAAATGGTGGCATTATCTAGAAGGTGACTCAAGTCCAATCACTATATAAATAGATGATAAGAACCTTAAATACTTCATGTTGGCACATGTTTTGAATTATTTCTAAGTTCATTGGAGTATGTCTTTATCAAGATATGATTTCAAGATCACTTATTGATCCAAAAAACAATAAGGTTTGTCAAATGCCCAATCTAGATATTCTTATCTTACATCAAAAGAAAAAAATGCATCTTTTCATCAACAAAAAATGATTCTCTTAAAGTCAAAGTATTTTCACCTTTGAGTAAAAAAATTAACATTGATTATTAAATCGACCTTTTTTTAAGTAAGTCCAATTAAATACATCCTCTGATCTTCTTATTCACAATATTAAGAATAATTTTTTAAAATCCTATGATGCTTATAAGTTTGAATTTAAGAAGAATCTATTCTATTTTAAAAAACTATTATATATTTCAAAAGGTAAAATATAATTACATATTCTTCAAGCTTGTCATGACTTTCCAATAGTTAAATATTTTGAATAGAACAAGATTATAGAGCTAATATTTAGAGATTTTTGGTCGCTTCAAATATAGAAGGTAGTTAAAAACTTTTTACGATCATGTAATATTTGTTCAAGATTCAAAATTCCTTGTCATCAATCTTATAGACTTCTTCAACCATTACCTATTCTAAAACAACCATGGTCTTTTGTTTTTATAGATTTTATCATAGATCTTATAGTCTCAAGTTCATATGATTTTATATTTGTCATAATAGATCATTTTATCAAGATGCCATATTTTATACTATGTAAAAAATCTATCATAAGTGAAGAAATAATTTAGCTTTTTCTTGATAATATCTACTGATATCATGGATTATCATAGGACATTATATTGAATAGAGAGACTCAATTTGTATCAAAATTTTAGGAAATCTTTTTCAAGTTTTTAAAGATAGATATAAAACTCTCTTTAGTTTTTCATCTTCAAATTGATAAGCAAACAAAATGGATGAATCAAGTTCTTGAGCAATATTTGAGATGTATCATCAACAATTATTAAGATGATTGAATAATTCTTTTTTTATTAATAAAGTTTGTGTATAATAATTTGATATATTCTTCTACTCAATAAATATTGTTTTTATTAATTATAGTTATTATTTAAGACTTAATGCTTTTGACTTTTCAAAAGTTGATAAACTTACAGTAAAAGATTTGGCAAATCCTTTATCAAAGCCTAGAAGAAATGATTATATCACAGACATACATACTTATTTTAATAGTTACCTATATAATTAGATATTAATAGATAAAAATAGATTAATTTCATAATATCTTTTAAAAAATCTTCCTAAAAGCTTTATAAATATAATTTTGACTTGTTTATAATTGATCAATAGGTTAAAAACTTGGTCATAAATTAATCACATGTCACATGTGTTAGTAGCTTATAGAATAAGCTATTTATATTGCACACATTTAAAAAACTTGCCTTACAAGTTAAAATACATGTCTTACAAAGTAAACATGTATTAGAGGTCCTATAGAATATTGCTATATAATTCTTAGTTAAAAAATATATATGAAATCACTCTACAAGAAGGCAATATTGGTTTAGAGGAGAGTACTCCGTAACCTCTAAAATGCCTTAGAATCTTCAAGAAGAGGGGTAATCCACTCTCTCCAAGAAAGATAAGACTCTAATATTATAATAGAAAAAATATCAGTTTAGAGGAGTGTAATCCACGACTTCTAAAATGCCAGTAAATTCAAGTAGAGGGATAATCTATACTCTAACAAGAAGGAACTAACTCTGATATGAAAGATGAGTGCACTCTCGACAAATTATCACGAATATAGAATATTGACTGGAAACAAGAAACTTAAGAAGAATTGGCAAGAACTAAATTAATTAGATGAGTACAAGAAGAATACTAGAGAGGTGAGCTACAGCTCCAAGAGGTGTATTGTCAAGATTGAGGATCCGCTTAGTCTTAGCTCCGATATATACTATGAGTTAAAAAGCTTCTCAAGCAGCTTCCACAATCTATGAAGCTTCTCAAGCAACTTCCACAAACTAGGGAGCTTCTCAAGCAGCTTCCACAAATTACAAAGCTTCTCTAGAACCTTCTAGAATCTTCTACAACTTCTCTGAGAATGGCCGGAGGTCAAGATATTAATATGATTGAAAGTTCGGAGTCCAAGTTGGACGCCATTATGAATGCTCTTGCTATGTTATCACAGAGAATTGCAAAGATTGAAGGAATCATTACAAGACTTGATGATGATAAAGCATTCGGGATGGCACAATCAAGGATTCATCAACCTCAAACTTTAGTACCAAGAGAAGCAGCTTTGCCTCTAGTTCAACAAGGACCATTGGTCTTACAATGAAAAGAGTCCCAAATTAGCATTCCAGGCAAGTTTGATAGTATATGTTGTTGTATTACGTGCTATCTTGCTTGAAAATGTATCGTGCGTTTGGCTGTGGAAGATAAAATGATGTTTTGCAAGTATCCGAGTAGTCTAGTGGATTTCAACCATCTAAATACAAAATATTTCAGATTTCAATGTAAAAGCTTACTCCCAATACAAAGTGCTTAAAAATACTATTTTTAATAACTTTGAGATATTATAAGCATAAATTTTTCTATTATTTATTAATTTTATTTTATTTTATTTTTATCAATATTATTATTATTATTATTATTATTATTATTTATATATATATTTTTTATTTTTCTTCTATTTGTGTTTTATTTTATTTTATTTTATTTTATTTTTAATTTTTTAATTTTTAAATCCTAACCTTAGACAGCGAGCTTCGATAAGCTGTAATTCTCAATCTGATCATCCGATTGTTGTAAAACTTCTACCGTTAGTGTCTTTACAAGTCTTCTAAATGTTTAAGAAGTTTTAATTCAATCTAACTTACAGATTGCAAGAAAACGTCGTAAATCCACACAGATGTTCCTTAACCGCCGCCTAGAAAGTTGATGATGAACCTTGACTTGCAATTTTTCTTTCTCCAACTGTTAATTCTCATTCAAACCTTGTTTGTAGCTCTGCCTTTAAGTCCCGACTTACCACATCAAAATTCACCTTATTCTAACTGATAGATCTCTAGATATTACAGAAACTCTAAACGACCTCAATATGCCAATTTTTGATACCTCTTTATACTAATGATCAAATATCCTCTATCCGTATCGTTAGATTAATACAAATTTTTGTAAGCACTTGGCATACTCAACCATCTAGATACCTCTAAAATTTCAATTACAGATATTTTTCTAATTTTCACAAAACAATCAAGAGTACTAGCCTTAACTTTATTGCAAAAAAATCCAATTTGAGCAATGATTGGAAAATCCTCCCAAATCCTATGAAACTAAGTCTTATATCTTTCGAAGGAGCTTGAAGCTAGCTCTCTGATCCTAAAAATTCTGATCTTCGAATGCCTACTTCTTTTTTCTTTCTTTTCCTTTAACTTCGTGAGGTCCTCTATTCTTCCGCCATGGACTCGGAATTGGAACAGCATACCGCGCTTCCATAGAATTCCTACCTCTAAAAGGATCTTTCCACAGAAAGGATGTTTCTTCCGAAACGGCATAGAGAATGGAATAACTTGAAATGAAACTGAAGCCTCTGTATTCGGGACCTCATTGGATTGCCCAACCGAGTTAGGTCTCATACTGGTGTAAGAGGCTCGTAACAGGACTTGGATTGGATGTCCCCGTAATTAGATCAAATTGGCCCTTTACATCAGACTCACCTGAATATTGAATTGGTCCTTTCTCCTTTTGCGGATTCTTGGTAAGAACGGCTTGGACACATTCCACTTGATTTATCGGAGAATCTTGAGGACCTCAATTTATCTCTTCAATTTCCCTTTGGCTTTGGATCTGTTGATCCCGATTATTGAAATTGAACAGAGAATTATATTGCTAATAAGTATGCCCCAATTGCTTGCTATTCCCACACACTGGCGCATAATTGTCAGTGGCTCTGGGATTGGGACATTCACTAGCATAATGACTAATCTGTCTGCAACGAAAACAACAAAGTGGTCTTCTTGCACCCCCATCAAGCATATTAGGTGTCTCCACCGATATATACCTACTAGGCTTGTTCAATGTGTTAAAGTAAATGGAGGATAAGTTAGAAGGTAAAAGATATTATCTTAAATAAATTGCTAATAGTCAAAGGGTAGCAAAAGGATGAAAGAAAGTAATCAAGGTGGTGGTGTCGGGGTAGAGAGAGTTTGCCTTAAGAAAACGCTGTGCTTCTGGCTATCACTAATTATTCAATCAAGCTTGAAAATAAAAGAAGCCCTAAGTTTATATATATATATATATATATATATATATATATATATATATTTGAGTAATTACACCAAATACACAATCCTCAAGTAACCTACAACGTCCAAAATATGATAAAATCTTCTAAATCCTTGTTTATTCTTATGTAGAGATTTTTCCGAACTTCAACACCTCATATCTCTTAATCCGACCGTCCAAACAAACTCTAATTTTACATGAGGTACTGATGTATTCTTATTAACTTTTAAAAACATTTTCAACCACAAATTCATTGCAGATCTTGAGATATCTTGAAATCCCTAATAGCCGCTTCAAACCCTTGTCTTTATACATCCACGTGCAATTTTATTCACATCTCACAAAATATAAGCTCAAATGCCACGAAATTTGTATGTATAGCTTCTTAATACAAAATTTTACATTCTCCAAAAAGTTTGAGCCAAAAATTTGTCCGAAAACTCAAGTTATGGCTTCAACCATTACTACAAACAAACCCGCTTACTTACTGCTTTTGTTTTGGAAGCGTCGCCTTCATCTCCTTACAACTCCTTCATATAAACTCCAAAAACAATAATTCTTTTGTGAAAGATGTTGGCCTTGAAATCACCGTTCCAGTCGCACCTTCCGATCTTCAAAAGCTGCTGTAAACTCCTCGTACTCTCAGAAGAGTAATAGTATGTCTTAAATAAACACCTTAACTTCAAACGGTTATTACTTTTTCATCCTAACTCCAAATCCTCTAATTTTTGTACACAAATTGTTCTCCAAATCCTAAACTTTACAATCCTAGCTTCTAATCTCTAAATGCCTTCTTTGAAGTCGCCGAAACCCTTCTTAAGGTCGTGGGCAGCCTCCTCAAAGTCCATTGGGCATGGTATTCGACCAATAGGGATGAAGTTCCCCATTCCTTGCCTTCATCCGACCATGCCTTGCTTTCATCCCTCCCAATTAGCTTCCTACTAGTTTAGATTTGCATCCTTAGGTTTCTATCTTTTTCCAAGGTTTCATACTAAACATTTTTGATTTCTATTTACTTCTGTCTTGCTTATTATGTTTCTTCAATAGGTTATGGATCCATACATACTTTGTTGTGCTATTCAAGTAAGTTGAAGTCATTTGTTGGTTGTTGTTCTTGTGAGGAATAGATCTTATGGTATTTGTTGATGTTAGAGATTGTATGATCTAATCTGGTCTTTAGACTTATGGAGGTTCTGATTTGGGCCTTATAGATCTCTTACATCAATTTGAAGGTTCTTAACTCCTAGGATTAAGTGATTAAGACCTTATACAAAGATCTTGATAGTGTCTTTGATTTTGTAATAAAAAAGTGAGTTTTATGAGTAGAAGAAGTTGATGGTGAGATTGATTGGAGTTCACATACTTGTTAGAAGCTTCAAAAGTTGATTTGGGAGTGTTTGGAGTGAAGAAACATTCATTTATTCACAAGAGGGCATTTCGAGATTTTGCTAGTACAAAATTGTTTTAGTGATTTTAAGCACATAGAGACTCTTTTTCTTGATATTTTTTGATAGACCTCTTTTAAGACATGGCTTCAAGTAAAGATGAAGGTTTGAGAGTGATTGAGAAGTTTAGAGGTGACAATTTCTACCATTGGAAGGTCAAAATGGAGCTTTTGTTGGCATCTTTGGACCTTTGGGATATTGTAGATAAAAGTGAAGAGCCTCCAAGCATGCATGCTAATGCTAAAGAGAGAAAGGACTTCACAAGATGTGAAAAAAAGGCTTTTGGCATGATTGCCACCAATTTGGATGAAGCCAACTTTTCTAACATCATCTCTTGCAAAAGACCAGCAGAAGTATGGAAGACTCTTTGCAACATATATGAGAGGAAGAACTTGTCCAATATCATCTTCACAAGGAGGAAATTCTTTACTTGCAAGATGGAAGAAGATGAAGACCTCATGGCTCATGTCAACAAGGTAAAGGCCCTTGTCCAGCAACTTGGTATTGTTGACAAGCCTTTAGAAGAGAGTGATATTATCATGACCTTGCTTATGAGTGTTCTTGAGTCCTACAACTACTTCATTGTGGCATTGGAATCTATCAAAATAAAAGAACTCACAATGGATTATGTGACCACAAGACTTGCCCATGAAGTGACCAAGAGAAAAAAAAAAGAACTCCAAAGTGAGGATTCGGCTCTCTTTTCAAGGCAAGGCAAGTAGTGTCATCCTAATCAACGTGGCAATGTGAGAACTTACTTCATTTGTAGAAAACTAATTCACTTTGCTCGAAATTGCTAGAAGACTAAGAAAGGAGATAGAGAAAGTACAAACAATGCTCGTGATGAATATGGAGGTGATGATTATGCATTCATGGCAAGTGAAGGTACTTCCATGGCTGCCATGTCCAAGTGGATCATTGATTCTAGTGCCACCAAGCACATGACTCCATACAAGTAGAGATTTGACATTTATGAAGAGATTTCAACAAGAAATATCCTCATGGGAAACAATGGCATAGTACAAGCTATTGGAATGGGCTTCATTATTATAGAGATTGTTGTGAAAGGCCAAACCAACAGGATCAGATTGAAGGACGTCTTACATGTGCCAAAGATGAAGAAAAACCTCCTCTTGGTGAATAAACTTGTTTTATATGGTTGTAAAGTGCAATTTGATAAGAATGGATGTTTTGTGAAGACATTGAAAGGAGATCATATTGCAAAGGGCTTTAGAGATGGCAACGTCTACTTCATCAAGTATAAGAAGGTGAATGGAGTTGAAGTGGCAGCATTTGTTGAATTTCCTCAAGATTAAGACAAGTTTGGCATTTGGCAATGACGCCTTAGTCAGTTGAATGTGAAGAGCATGAAGGATCTCTAATCTATAGTGAGTGGCTTAAATCTTGGTCATATAAGCTACAATGCTATGATACTTACTTGTGAAGGTTGTATTCAAGGCAAAAAATAAAGGGCCTCATTTTCACGTGGAATTGCAATATGTGCAACCAAGTTATTGGAGATTATCCATTTTGATGTTTGTGGACCTATGAGGATGCCATCAATAGGAGGTGCAAGGTATTTTGTCACATTCATCGATGACTTTTCAAGGAAAGTATGGATTTTCATCCTCAAAGCAAAAAGTGAGTATTTGACAAGGTTTAAAGAGTTTAAGGCACTTGTGGAGAAGCAATGTATATGCCAAATCAAGGTATTGCATACAGACAATGGAGGTGAGTATATGTCAACGTAATTCAATGATTTCTTAAAGTTACATGATATTGCAAGATAAACCTCTGCTCCTTACACTCTACAACAAATCAATAGACCATTGTGGAGATGGCAAGGAGTATGCTTCATGTACAACACCTTCGACATGAATTTTTGATAAAAGCAATGGTGAATGCAGTATACACAAGAAATAGGTGTCTTACAAGTGCACTTACATCAATGATGCCGGAAGAAGCTTGGAGTAGGAGAAAACCTTGTATTTCTCACATGAGGATCTTTGGATGCATAGCATATGCAAAAATACTAAATTATATGAGATCAAAATTTGATGCAAAAGGTACAAAATGTATGTTTGTTGGATATTATGAACGTACAAAGGCTTATCAATTCATGTATTTGGAGACTAAAAAGATCATCAAAAGTCGTGATATTGAGTTTTTGGAGCATAAGAGTGCTTGTGAGCACTTGGAGATGTATCAAAATGGGAGTAATGGTATGTTTGTGGATACATCTTCAAATTTAGTAAAGAAGGACAAAGACAAAGATAATGATGGTTTTAAAGGTGGAAATGAAGATGGAGAGGCAAAGAAGGTGGACAAGAAGGCCTCAACAATTGCTAAGACCAGCAATGAAGAACATGAAGATGTTGATAATGATGGTAATGAGGATTATAAACTTTTGAGTGAAAAAAGACTATCTTCAAAAGAAAAGAAGATTGGAGGTGACGATGGAGTGCAAAAAGTTGAATCTTCTTCAAATTAAAGGAGATATCCTTTGAAAGATAGAAAACAACGTAGTGAATGGTAGAAAGACCACATTTTTCTTCAAGTAAGTAAAGAACATGCCAATGTTGTATTTCTTGCTGATCCGTTGAGTTTATGTGATGAAATGAAGTCTACAGATGCTATGAAGTGGGAGAATGCTATGGAAGAAGAGTAAAAATTACTCATGGACAATGGAACATGGGAATTGACTCAAATTCCACCAAATCGAGGTTCAATTGGTTGTAAGTAGGTGTTTAGAACAAAAAGAGATGCAATAGATAATGTTGTGAGGTATAAGACAAGATTGATTGTGAGAGGCTATTCACAAGTTGTTGGTGTTGATTTCAATGAGACATTTGCTCCTATGGCCAAATTCACCACCATTAGAACCATTGTAGTAATTAGGGCAGCAATGGACTTGGAGATGTACCAAATGGATTTGAAGACGGTTTTTTTAAATGGAGAATTGAAAGAAGACATCTACATGGATCAATCTCAAGGATTTTTTGAAGAAGGCAAACATCACCTTGTGTGTAAATTGAAGAAATCCTTGTATGGATTTAAGCAATCACGAAGGGCATGGTACCAATGTATCAACACCTTCTTTGTGAATGAAGGATTTTTGAGGAGTGAGACTGGTCATTCCATGTATATGATGCAATCAAAAGCCTTCTTACTGATTTTTATTCTTTATGTTGATGATTTGATCATCTTCACCAATATTTTGAAAAAGATGGATTGATTGAAGGTAAAGTTAGCAAAAGAATTTGAAATGAGTGATTTGGAAGAGCTCTATTATTACTTAGGAATGGAATTTGTAGGAGATCGAGTTAAGAAGATCATTACATTGGGCCAAAAGAAGTACATTGAAGAAGTGTTGAAACGGTTCAACATGGAGGAGTGCAAGTCCATTGGAACACCTTTGGAGGCAAATTTGAAGTTGATGAAGCTCACGGATGAGGAATTTACTGAAATTGAAGAAGAAATGAAAGATGTTCTATACAAGGCAGCAGTAGGCTCACTTATGTATGCAATGGTTGATACAAGGGCGGATCTTGCATATGTGGTGAGTGTTGTGAGTCAATACATGTCAAAGGCTGGACCAATTCATTGGACGACCATTAAGAGGATCTTGAAGTACTTAAAAGGCACTTTGAACTTCAAATTATGTCTTGGAGATGATAATATTACATTGCATGGATATTGTGATGCGGATTGGGCTGGAGATGCAAATTATAGAAGATCAACAATGTGATATATATTCTTTGTTGGAGTCGGAGCAATTTCATGGAATTATAAGAGACAACCAACAATTGCAAGGTCTAAAATGGAGGTGGAATACATGGGAGCAAGTCATGGTACAATGGAGGTAATATAGCTAAGACAAGTTTTAGAAGACATTGAACTTGTACAATTGGAAGCAACTCCAATGAAGTGTGACAATCAAGGATGCCTTGCTTTTGCCAAGAATCCAAAGCATCATTCAAGGACAAAGCACATCGACATTGAACATCACTTCATACGAGAGAAGATTGTGATGGGAGTAATTGACATGAAATATTGTACAACAGAAGACATACTTGCTGATTTATTCACAAAAGCATTGGTGAGGGATAGACATTACAAATTGACAAAGGGATTAGGTTTATTAGCCTTTGACCAATAGAAAAGTGGGAGTGTTAAAGTAAATAGAGGATAAGTTAGAAAGTAAAAGATATTATCTTAGATAAGTTACTAATGATCAAAGGATGAAAAAAAGTTATGAAGGTGGTGGCTAGGGTTTTAAGTGGCGGCTAGGTTTATAGGTAGCGACTAAGATTTAGTTGGATGAAAGTAAGATGAATACTAACCAAAATGGATGTAACTTCTACATATAAGTAAAAGATGTTGGAAGTGAGAGGTATCTCATTCTACACTTCTCTTGTGTCTAACCTTTCTGATTTCTACTTACTTGTGTCTTACTTATTATGCTTTTTTAATACCATATAGGGTTAGAAAATGATCCTGATTGTCCCGTTGGTATAGAGGATACTTGATTCGATGACCGCGGTGGATATACGCTATTATCACATTTGGTGGCACAGCTTGCAATGGAGTGATATTAACTGGCCCCTGAATATTGGCATTGGAATTGGCCATTGTTTCTAACATCCAAGATGAGTAAATATTAATAAATCTTTTTCATTTATATTTTCATCATATAGTCATATTACAATACGATATCCACCTCTTTTGAACCTGTCCATCGTCTGATATGTACTAAATAATCTAGTTGTTGTTTGAGTTATAATATATTCTCAAAGTCTTCGTCTAGATCCTCTTCATCACTTTTGCTATCCAAGTCAAATTCATCTTCTTATTGAGGAATATCTGTCTTCACCAAGGTCTTTTATATTTATTTTTGTACATCTTTAATTTAATAATTTTACTCACTTCTTTATAATTGGTATTTTTAACCTTTTCCATCTAACTCCCACATTGAGTAAGTTGCATTAACATGAACAGTTGTTACTACATACGGTGTCGTGTTGTAACACGAGTATACAGTGAAAATAAAAAAAAAGGGGAATTTTATTAATATTCAGTTACCTCGAATATTGGGAGCATCAACCAACTCCAGTACAAATACTGAGTGGTCAGGTTCAGTCACTCCGTTACAGTCAGCCGGGGCATACTGAAATGCTCCATTCGATTCCAATAACGGGAGTCAGCAGGAAGAAAAGGACCAATTCACACGACGGGTTCGAGGAGCCAATTGGATCCAATTTCGATAATCCAATCTGGGTCCTCTTATCCAATATGAGACCTGAATTGGCCGGTCAACCCAATGCAGTCTAATTATGGGAAATCCAGGTCTTACTACGGGTCTTAGTCAATCTGACGCGAGGACCAATTTGACCCAATTACGGGAACATCCAGGTTACTACAGGCATCTTTCCCAATATAGGACCTGAATTGGTCGGGCGACTCAATGTGGTCCCGATTACGGGGTTCGATTCTGTTTCAAGCTGTCCTGTTCTCTGTGCCGTTTCAGGGAACGTTGTTTTCAGTAAATGGATTTCTTAAAGGTAAAAACGGAGAAGAAAGCTTGACGGCGAGAGCCAATTTCGGATCCAAGCTTGAGGTGGGAGCCAATTCCGGATCTAAGACGGAAGATTGAAGAAATTCAGAGGATAAGGTTAGGGGGGGATATAGTTTTGAGGGGGGAGGTTTTTTTTCCGGGGGAATCGGGGGGGGAGCGAGTTTTCAAGCTTTTGCAAGGTTACCAGTTCGGTTTTTCATTGGAAGTTTTTGGAAGATCAAGGGAATTAGAGAGAGGAGCTTCATGCTTCGGGTCGGGGAAGGAAAGACATAGAATTTGGATTTTTCTTCTTCGTAGAGTTTTGGGAAGACTGAGGCAATCGCTGCTGAAGTCAGTGTTGTAATGGTGAATCGGGATTTTTAAATGAAGTGGGTTTGAATACTCTTGACTGTTTTGTAAAATCGAGTTACGTCTGTGATTGAAGGATTAAAGGGGTGTCTATAGGATTGAGTATGCGGAGTGAATGAAATTTATTGGATTAATCTAATAGGATAGTCAGTGGATACAAGATCGTAAGTACAAAGGGGTATTGAAGATTAACAGTTTGGGTTGTTCGGGGTTCTCTGTAACGTCTAGAGACCTATCGGCTGGAAAAAAAAAAAAAAAAAAAAAAAGACTTTGACAAGCAGTCGAAGAGCATCGGTATAGATTTACGGTACATTGTTGCAGTCGTTTATATTCCAGCACTCAAAAACTGATAGACTACTTGACTATCGGCAAATCTCCATACTACCTTCTACAGCCAGACGCCCGGCGCGTTCTCAAGCAAGAAAGCACGTAATACGACATAAGTGGTGATCCCGACGTGAAAGCTTGAGGTGGAAGGTATTGGATTTCGGTTGATTTTATCTTTATTTTTATGGAAAACGAAAATAAAAATTTTGAAGGATTTTTGGGAGAAGTTTCTGGTGGAGAGTCTTCTAAAGGACAAGATATGCACATGGATCTGTCTATTGCTAGTTTGTTTCAAGCCTTCTCATTGTCAATGCAGCAACAGCAAAGCAATGATCGAAAGGAATCTTTGGCAACTAAAGCATTGCAAGCAGTGGTCAATAAAATTGATCAATTTGATGGGAGGAATATTTCAAGGTATTTAAGATGTTATGTTCGTGAAATGGAATTAAATCGGGTTTCTGAGAAGAAAATGGTTGCACTATTTGGACTTGCCACGATACCGGAGATAAGGGACCACATTACATCGATTACGGATCGTTGTGGGAATTCATGGGAGGATTTTTCACATGCATTGAAAGACGAATATTTCTTAGAAGATGCTGATCGCGTCACTAAGAAGCTGTTTCTGGGATGGATTGAACGGCCCAATAAGAATTTGCAAGCAACAGAGCTACTAAGGGAATTTGAGAGGCAGTACTCTCAATTATCGAAGGTAGAAAAATTGACATTGGAGCCGAACAAAGTTGATCTATTTCTTCAAGCTACTGATGGAGAATTGCAAGAGAAATTAGAACCCCTTCTTGAAGACAAAGAAGAAGATGAAGGATTGACAACGAAGTGGAAGAACGTTGAAGATGCGGTGGGGTTGCTTACAAAAAAAGAAAGGAGTAAGGATAGGAGCTATATTCCGAAAACAGTACAAGCACCCAAAGCTCCAGTACGTACAACACCACCGACAATGCCTACAGTTCAACCTTCGACATCCTTGTCAAAGAAAGCAGATATGGGTATGGAAGAAATTATACGAGGAATGCGAGATCTTCAAATCAAATTGGCAAGACTTGAAGAGAATACTTCTATAAACAATTCGAAGAATGTTTCAAAACAAGGATATGTACAAAGATGCATTTGGTGTGATGATGCTTCACACACTAGAAAAGATCGCAATGAATTTAATAATATGATACGGCAAGAAATTATTTGCTGGAAAGATGGGAAGATAGCATTGAAAGATAGGGAGGATCTTCTTCAAACCAATTTTGGCAAGGGAGGAATGAAAGCATTGGTTCAAGATTACTTAAAAGAGCATGAAACAGTAGTACGAGAAAGTGCAAGTTATGGTGCTAGAGTAGATGATGAAATTGGTGGAAGTACGGAAACTAGTGAGTTTTGGACTTCTGTCGTTTCTACAATGCAAGAAGGGAAATTACCTCGAGAAGCGTTATTGAGAACTGCAGCTACAATACGAGGAAGAACAGGTTGGGAGGATCCTGTTGAGTCTCTTTCAGTTCATGCATATATTGCTAAGAGCCAACATGAAGCTTTGATGGAAGAAAAAAGACGAGGAAATTTTGATGATACTAGAGAAGGAAATTCTTTTAAGAGGTAAACTCGAGGAGACAAGGCTTGGGAGGCAGCTTCACAAGAATTGCCTGTAAAGGATACCTCAGCATCATTGGGAGAAAAAACAACGGAGACAAAAGATAAGGGCAAATCAATTGCTTATAAGCTACTTTCTGACATTGAAGCGGCAACAAATTTGAAAGGGGTGTTGGAAGAACGTATATTAAATGCTAAGGTGGAATTCACATTGAAAGAAGTCTTAGGAATTGCAAAGAAGGAGTTTCATGATGTTATCATTGACAGCATTAAGCGAAAGAGGCAATTAATGAGCGAAACTGGAATGAGTCATGCTATTGATGCAAGAATATGTAGAGATGAAGAAGAGGTTGATATTGGTTACAAGCAACCAACAAATAAAAAGAATGGGTATAATCAGCGAGTACATTTCGAAGATTCTAGTGACAAGGAAATGGAAACTTTGAGCCATTATACTCGAAAGCATTGGACAAGGGCAACTACTGAGGTATTGGTGAAGGTAGGAGATATAGAAGAACCAATAGTTGCTTTGGTGGACCATGGTTCTGAAATAAATCTCATGTCTAAAGATCTTTATAAGAAGCAAAAATGGCCAATTGATATGGAACATGGATGGGCAATACGAGCAGCTAATAACACACGAGGCGAATTATATGGAGCTTGTCCAGATGTCAAAATTCGGATTGGGGATGTTGCGACGGAGCAACATTTCTTCGTTCAAGATACAACGTCTTATCCGTTGATTTTAGGACAACCTTATATCACGACAACACGGATGGAAACAAAGGTACTTGACGATGGTTCTGCTTATGCAAGGGTACGGAGCGAAGATGGGAGGAAAGCTGTACAATTTCTAACAGTACCTCCTAACCATGAACGGAATCGAGATAGGTTGAGGGAGAAACCATTGCCAAAGATTGTTGAAGGATTTAAGGATTTTGGAGAGGTACCACTGTAAAGCGAGATTATGGAGGTACAAAAGAGGAGGTACTCTCGCGAGATGAAGGTGCCTTTGATGCGAGTTTTATTGGTATATTGGAGAATGGAAATATTATGTATAAGAAAGTTGATGATTTTAAAAGAAAAGAAAGAAAAAGATTATATGATATTGAAGGACAATTACGCAAGATAGGTACATTGCAAGATGATGAGAGGATTTTGGATGTTTATGAAGAAAATGGACTGGAAGATTCATTGGAATTGATTACATCTATTAGGTTAGGGAATAATGATAAGATTGTTGAGATTCATTCGAGAGAGGTTTATACCATGCTTGAATCTTTTCAAGCACCAGAAGTCATAGTAGAGACGAGATATAAAACGGCAGATAAGAAGGTAAAGCCTGTTGCCGGACCATTACCAGAGGGTTCTAAAGAACAAATGGGAGAAGCATCAAAAGAAGCAAGTTTAAGAGATCCAATGAGTATTGGACATCAGTTTACTGAAGAGACTTTTGAAGAATTGAAGATTGGTTCTGATGGTTCTTTATTGCCGGAGGAAATTACTTGCTTCAAAAAGATGTTGGCTAAACAAGGTAGATCGTTTGCCTTCGAATCTCATGAAATTGGGTGTGTGGATCCAAATATTATAACACCTATGGTTATCTTCACTGTACTGCATGTACCTTGGAATCTAAGACCGATTTCAGTACCGAGGGTACATTTACCTAAATTGGTTGAACTATTGAAAGAAAAGATAAAGATGAAAATATTAGAACTTTCATTTGCGCCGTATTCTAGTTGATGGTTTACGGTACCTAAGAAGAATGGGTCACTGCGGTTTATTCAAGATATGCAGCCGGTGAATGTTATAACTGTCAGGAAAGCAGGAATTGGACCTATTGTGGATGAATTTGCTGAGGCGTTTGCTGGAAGGGCGATCTATTCAATGGGTGATTTGTATTCAGGTTATGATCAATTTCAACTTGCCGAAGGAAGTAGAGATATGACAACGATGAGGACACCGCTTGGATTGGTTAGAATGTGCACTCTTCCTCAAGGCGTGACCAACTCGGTTGCACATATGATGAATGGGATGAATAAGGTATTGAGAGATTTTATTCCGGAAAAGACTATGCCTTTTCTAGATGATGTTCCTATAAAAGGGTGCAGAGAAGGAGACAAGGATGAAACTTTAGATACGAGGGGGTGTCGCAGATATGTTGTTGATAATATACAAGATTGTGAAAAGATTTTAACTCGGCTTAGAGAAGTTCATCTTATATTATCGGGTATGAAGTCCGTATTTGGAGTGCGAGAGGTTGTAATTGTTGGACATTTATGTGGATCTTACGGAAGAAAACCAGATCCGACTAAAGTTGATGCAATTGGAAGGATGAAAGAGGATTGTGGTTCTTTAACAGAGGTTCGCAGGTTTTTGGGTGCATGTGTATTTTATCGAATCTGGATCCCTCATTTTCCTCACATAGCGGATCCATTCTATGAACTGTTACGCAAGGGTTACTGATTTGAATGGAAAGAAAGGCATATTCAGGCAATGCAAAGATTGAAGAAATTATTGATGTCACCTCCAATATTGAGGAAGGTTGATTATAAGTGCAATAGACCAGTGATTCTTACTGTAGACGCTAGTCCAATTGCCGTTGGATGGACGGTGGGTCAAGATGATTCGAATGGGAGTAGATTTGCAGTTCGATTTAGGGCTAAAGTTTTAAGTATTCGTCAGCGTGCATATTCGCAAGTCAAAAGAGAACTTTGGGGAGTCGTTTCGGCTATGAAAGCTGAAAAGGACTATTTGATTGGGGCAGTAGTAGTAATTGAAACAGATTGCTTGCCATTGCTTGGAATGATTATTAACTGTTCAACGCCAGATATTACAATGTTGAGATGGATTGGTTATATTAAGTCACTAAATCCAGAATTTAAGCATATCATTGGAAAGGACAATTTAGTAGCAGACATGCTATCTCGAGCAAGATACGAGAGGGAGGACGAAATGGTTAAAGACATTGATGATGTCGGATTGAAATTCTATTCAATATCGAATCTCAACAGAGAAGACAAGCTATTTCTTGAAGAATCTTATGAAGGAGAATTATTGGATATTGGTCATTATTTGAATACCTTGTCTAAGCAGGGGAATTGGTCTACAAAAAAATTCAAACAAATAAGAAAAAAAGCATATTGATTTTTACTTCGAGATGGATTCTTATGGAAGAGACCGAAGAAAGGAATTAGGATGCCACAACGAGTGATAGGCAAAAAGGAAGAAAAACTAAAATTATTAAAGGAGTTTCATGATAGTTTATGGGCAGGGCATAGAGGAATCTGGGCTATTTTTGCTAAACTCAAGGAACGATATTGGTGGAAAAATATGTATCGAGATGTGCTCTCATTTGTAGAGTCATGTGAAATCTGTCAATCGTATTCTAATATCCGACATCGAGATGGTCTTCATCCTACGTATCCTCTGGCTATTCATTTTAAATGGGTTGTTGATTTGGTTATTATGCCGGTTGGATTATGGCAGATGAGATATTTGGTTTTAGCTCGTGAAGATTTATCAAATCTAGTAGAAGGAAGAGCATTGAGGACAAAATCTACAAAGGGGATTTGTAGGTTTTTGCTTGAAGATGTCATTTGCCGTTACGGGTGCATAGGAAAAATCACTGTAGATCGTGGAGAATTAAATGCACAAGAAGCTCGTAAGTTCTTTGAAAAATGTGGAGTTAAACTATCACTGACTACTGCTTATAATCCGGAAGGGAATGCGAAAAGCGAACGCGGTCACCCGCCGATTGTGAAAGCATTGGTTAAAGCTTGTAATGGGAAGGTTAAAGAGTGGCCACGGCTTTTGTCATTTGCATTATAGGCTGATCGAACAACACATAGTTCGGTGACAGGATATATGCCAGTAGAACTTATGACAGGTCAAAAACCAATTATGCCGATTGAAGAAAAGGTACTTACTTGGAGTATGCTACCATGGAAAGATGGATTGATAAGAGAAGAACTTCTGGCTATTAGGATTCGACAATTGGAGCAAAGAACGGAAGATGTCCAGATAGCATTGGAAAGGTTAAAAAGAGCAAGGTTACAAAACAAGGCGCGATTCGATAAGCAACATCGATTGAGACCAAAAGCAATCGAGGAAGATGACTGAGTACTTGTTTATGACAATAGTCTGGATAATCAACATAGTACTTTGCGGAAATTTTCAAAACGTTGATTTGGACCATATGTTATAACAACTGTTCATGATAATGCGACTTACTCATTACGGGAGTTAGATGGTACAAAATTAAAAATACCAATTGCAGGGAAGCAAGTAAAAATATTTAAACGAAGACACGCAGAGATGAATATGGAAGACCTTAATTAAGGTACAGAGATTCCGCAGCAAGAAGATGAAAGTGATATGGATAATGAAGGTGACGAAGACGAACTGGACAAAGACGTAGGGGATATATTCTGAATCAAACAGCAATTGGGTAAATTGGTGCATACCGAAAGATGCATAGGTTCAGAGGGGGTGGATGTCGTGTTGTAACACGAGTATACAGTGAAAACAAAAAGAAAGGGGAATTTTATTAATATTCAGTAACCTCGAATATTGGAAGCATCAACCAACTCCAGTACAAGTACTGAGTGGTCAGGTTCAGTCACTCCGTTACAGTCATCCGTGGCATACTGAAATGCTCCATTCGATTCTAATAATGGGAGTCAGCAGGAAGAGAAGGACCAATTCACACGACGGGTTCGAGGAGCCAATTGGATCCAATTTCGATAATCCAATCCAGGTCCTCTTATCTAATATGAGACCTGAATTGGCCGGTCAACCCAATGCAGTCTAATTATGGGAAATCCAGGTCTTACTACGGGTCTTAGCCAATCTGACGCGAGGACCAATTTGACCCAATTACGGAAACATCCAGGTTACTACAGGCATCTTTCCCAATATAGGACCTGAATTGGTCGGGCGACTCAATGTGGTCCCGATTACGGGGTTCGATTCTGTTTCAAGCTGTCCTGTTCTCTGTGCCATTTCAGGGAACGTTGTTTTCAGTAAATGGATTTCTTAAAGGTAAAAATGGAGGAGAAAGCTTGACGGCGAGAGCCAATTTCGGATCCAAGCTTGAGGTGGGAGCCAATTCCGGATCTAAGACGGAAGATTGAAGAAATTCAGAGGATAAGGTTAGGGGGGGATATAGTTTTGAGGGGGGAGGTTTTTTTTCGGGGGGAATCAGGGGGGGAGCGAGTTTTCAAGCTTTTGCAAGGTTACCAGTTCGGTTTTTCATTGGAGGTTTTTGGAAGATCAAGGGAATTAGAGAGAGGAGCTTCATGCTTCGGGTCGGGGAAGGAAAGACATAGAATTTGGATTTTTCTTCTTCGTAGAGTTTTGGGAAGACTGAGGCAATCGCTACTGAAGTCAGTGTTGTAATGGTGAATCAGGATTTTTAAATGAAGTGGGTTTGAATACTCTTGACTGTTTTGTAAAATCGAGTTACGTCTGTGATTGAAGGATTAAAGGGGTGTCTATAGGATTGAGTATGCGGAGTGAATGAAATTTATTGGGTTAATCTAATAGGACAGTCAGTGGATACAAGATCGTAAGTACAAAGGGGTATTGAAGATTAACAGTTTGGGTTGTTCGGGGTTCTCTGTAACGTCTAGAGACCTATCGGCTGGAAAAAAAAAAAAAAAAAAAAGACTTCGACAAGCAGTCGAAGAGCATCCGTATAGATTTACGGTACATTGTTTCGGTCGTTTATATTCCAGCACTCAAAAACTGATAGACTGCTTGACTATCGGCAAATCTCCATACTACCTTCTACAGCCAGACGCCCGGTGCGTTCTCGAGCAGGAAAGCACGTAATACGACAATGGTCCAAACCATTGCTTAAAAAACTTCTTTAAAGTACTATGTTGATTGTCCAAGCTACTATCATAGACCAAAACCCAATCACCTTCTTCAATTGCTTTAGGCCTCAATCGATGCTACTTATCAAATCGTGCCTTGTTTTGTAATCTCGCTCTTTTTAACCTTTCTAATGTGATTTACACATCTTTCGATCTTTGCTCTAATTATTGAATTCTAATAGCTACAAGTTTTCTTGTCAATCCATCTTCCCATGATAGCATACTCTAAGTAGGTACCTTTTCTTTAATTGGCATAATTGGTTTTTGACCTGTCATAAGCTCAATAGACGTATATTTTGTTATTGAACTATAAGTTGTTCGATCAACCCATAATTCAAATGACAAAAGTCATAGCCATTTTCTAACCTTCTCATTACAAGCTTTAACTAATGCTTTTACAATCGGTGGGTGACCACGCTCACTTTTTATATTTCTTTCTGGATTATAAGCAATAGTCACTGATAGTTTAATTCCACATCTTTTAAAGAATTCACAAGCTTCTTGTACATTTAATTCTCCACGATCTGCAGTGATTTTTAATACACATCTGTAGCAGCAAATAACATCTTCAAGCAAAAATCTACAAATTCCTTCTGTAGTTTTTGTTCTCAATGCTCTTCCTTCTACTTGATTTGATAAATTTTCACAAGCTAAGACCAAATATGTCATTTGCCATAACTCGGTTGGCATAATAATCAAATCAACAAGCCATTTAAAATGAATAGCTAGAAGATATGTAGGATAAAAATCATCTCGATGTCATATATTAAATTATGCTTGACAAATTTCACATGATTCTACAAATAAGAGTACATCTCGATACATATTTTTTCACTAATATCGTTCCTTAAGTTTAGCAAAAGTAGCCCAAATTCCTCTATGTCCTGCATATAAACTATCATGAAACCCATTTAATAATTTTTGTTTCTTTTTCTTATTGCCTATCATTCTTTGTGGAATTCCAATTCATTTCTTTGGTCTCTTCTATAAGAATCCTTCTGGAAGCAAAAATCCATATGCATTTTTTCTTATTTATTTAAATTTTTCTGTAGACCAATTTTCTTGCTTAGTCAAGATATTCAAGTAATGACCAATAACAAATAATTCTCCTTCATAAAATTCTTCAAGAAATAGCTTGTCTTCTTTGGTAATATTTGGTACTAAATAGAATTTTGATTCAACATCATCAATGTCTGCAATCATTTTGTCTTCTCTTTCATATCTTGCTCGAGAGAGCATGTCTGCTACTAAATTGTCATTTCCAATAACATGCTTAAATTTCGGATTTAATGACTTAATATAAGCAATCCATCTTAACATTGCAATATCTAACATTGAACAATAAGTAATCATTCCAAGCAATGGCAAGTAATCTATTTCAACTACTACTATTGCACCAATCAAATAATCTCTTTCAGCTTTTACATCCAAAATAACTCTCCAAAGTTCTCTTTTGACTTGCGAATATTCATGTTAACCAGTACTTAAAACTTTAGCTCTATATCGAACTGCAAATCTATTTCCACTTGAATCATCTTAATCCACAGTCCATCTAATAGCAATAGGACTAATATCCACAGTAAGAATTATATATCTATTACAGTCATAATTAATTTTTCTTAAAATTGGAGGTGTCACCAATAACACATTTAGCTTCTACATTATTTTTGTATGTTTTTTTTTCCATTTAAATCGATAATCCTTATGTAATAATTCATAAAATGGATCTACTATATGAACATAATGAAGAATCCACATACGATAAAATAAACAAGCTCCTAAAAACCTACGTACTTCTATTAAAGAGTCACATGAATCTTTTATCCTTCTAATTGCATCAACTTTGCTTAGATCTGGCTTTCTCCCATAAAATCCACACAAATACCCAACAATAAGAACTTCTTGTACTCCAAATGTAGATTTTACTCCTGAAAGTGTAAGATGAACTTCTTACAGTCGAGTTAAAAGCTTTTTACAATCTTATATACGATCAACAATATATTTGCGACACCCTCTCTCATCTAAAGTTGCATCTTTTTCTCCTTCTTTACATCCTTTGATAGGAACATCATCTAGAAAAGATATAGTTTTTTCAGGAATGAAGTCTCTTAGTACCTTGTTCATCCCATTCATCATATGTGCAACTGAGTTACTAGCATCTTGTGGAAGAGTACACATTTTAAGTCATCCAAGTGGTATTTTCATAGTTGTTAGATCTTTACTCCCATACACAAGTTAAAATTGATCATAACTCGAATATAAATCACCCATTGAATAATTACCCTTCCCACAAATGCTTTTACAAACTCATCTACTAAAGATCCTATACTTGTATTTCTTATAGTTATTACATTCATTAGTTGCATATCTTGAATAAAATGTAACGATCCATTTTTCTTAGGCACCATAAACCAATGATTAGAATATGGAGCAAAACAAGGCTCCAAAAATTTTATTCGCATCTTTTCTTTCAATAATTCTACCAATTTAGGTAAATGTGCCCTCGCTACAAGAATTGGTCTTAAGTTCCAAGGTACATGAGGTACTGTAAAGATAACCATAGGAGCAACAACATTAGAATCTATACATCCTATTTCACAAGATCCAAAGGCAAATGATTTACCTCATTTCGCAAGCATTTTTTAAAAATATTCAATTTCTATTGGAAATAAAGAACCATCACATCCAATCTTCAATTCTTCAAAAGTCTCTTTTGTAAACTAATGTCCAATCTTCTTTGGATCTCTTAAACTCTCTTCTTTTGATGCTTCTTTTATTTGTTGTTTAGAATCTTCTGTTAAAGGTCCGGCAACAGGTTTTATTTTTTTATCTATACTTTTATACTTTGTCTCTACAATAACTTCTGGTGCTTGAAAAGATTCAAGTATAGTATAAACCTCCCTCAAATGAATTTCTACAATCTTATCATTATCTCCTAATCTAATAGATGCAATTAATTCCAAAAAATCTTCCAATCTATTTTCTTCATAAATACCTAAAATCCTCTCATCATCTTCTAATGTCCCTAACTTACGTAATTCCCTTTCAATACTATATAATATTTTTCTTTCTTTTCTTTTAAAATCATCAACTTTCTTATACATAATATTTCCATTCTCAAAAATATCAATAAAACTTGCATCAAAGGTACCTTCATCTTGCAAGAGTATCTCCTCTTTTGTACCTCCATAATTCCGCTTTATAGTGGTACTTTCTCAAAATCCTTAAATTCTTCAACAATCCTTGGCAATGGTTTCTCCCTCAACCTATCTCAACTTCGTTCATGATTAGGAGGTACTATTAGAAATTGTACAACTTTCCTTCCATCTTCACTACGTACCCTTGCATATGCAAAACCATCATCAAATACTTTTATTTCTATATGTATTGACATAATATAAGGTTGTCATAAAATCAATAGATAAGACATTGTATCTTGAACAAAAAAATGTTGTTTTGTCACAACATCTCCAATCCAAATTTTGACATCTAGACAAGCTCCATATAATTTGCCTCCTATGTTATTAGCTGCTCATATTACCCATCCATGTTCCGTATCAATGGGCCATTTTTGCTTCTTATAAAGATCCTTAGATATAAGAATTGTTTCAAAACCATGGTCGACTAAAGCAACTATTGGTTCTTCTATATCTCCTACTTTCACCAATACTTCAATAGTTACCTTTGCATAATATTTTCGAGTATAATGGCTTGAAGCTTCCATTTTCTTATCATTATAATTTTTGAAACGTATTGGTTGATTATATCCATTCTTTTTATTTATTGATTGCTTGTAATCATTATCAACCTCTTCTTCATCTTTATATAATTTTACATTAATAGCATGACTCATTCCAGCTTCGTCCATTAATTGCCTCTTTTGCTTAATGTTGTCAATGATAATATCATGAAATTTCTTCTTTGCAATTCCCAAAATCTCTTTCAATGTGAATTCTACCTTAGCATTTAATATATGTTCTTTCAACATCCCTTTTAAATTTGTTGCCACTTCAATATCAAAAAGTAGCTTATAAGCAATTGATTTGTCCTTATCTTTTTTCTCCTTTATTTTTTCTTCTAATGATGCTGAAATATCCTTTATAGGCAATTCTTGTGAAACCGCCTCACGAGCCTCGTTTCCTCGAGTCTGCCTCTTAGAAGAATTTTCTTCTCTTATATCATCAAAATTTCCTCATCTCTTTTCTTCCATCAAAGCTTCATATTGGCTCTTAGCAATATATGCATGAACTGAAAGAGAGTCAACAAGATCTTCTCAACCTGTCGCATCTCATATTGTAGCTTCAGTCTTCAATAACACTTCCTGAGGTATTTTTCCTTTTTTGCATTGTAGAAATGGCAGAAGTTCAAAATTCACTAGTTTCTATACTTCCACCAAAGTCATTATCTACTCTAGCACCATAACTTTCACTCTCTTGTGTTGCTATTCCATGTTCTATTAAATAATCTTGAATTAATGCTCTCATACCTCCTTTGCCAAAATTGGTTTAGAGGAGATTCTCTGTATCTTTTAATGCAATTTTTCCATCTTTTCAGTAAATAACTCCTTACTGCATCATACTATTAAATTCATTGTAATCCTTCCTAGTATGTGAAGAGTCATCACACCAAATATATCTTTGTATATATCCTTGTTTTGAAACATTTTTCAAATTGTTTGTAGAAGTATTTTCTTCAAGTCTTGTAAATTTGATTTGAAGATCTCGCAATCCACGTATAATTTCTTCAATCTCCATATCTCATTTTTTTGATAAAGATATTGAAGGTTGAATAGTAGGCATTGTTGGTCGTATTGTTTGTACTGGAATTTTAGGTGCTTATATTGATTTTGGAATATTATTCCTATCCTTCCTCCTTTCTCTTTTTACAAGCAATTCCACCACATTTTCAACATTTTTCCTCTTTGTTGTCAATCCTTCTTCTTCTTCTTTGTCTTCAAGAAGCAACTCCAATTTCCCTTGTAATTCTCTATCAGTAGCTTGAAAAAATAATTCAATGATCTTCGACTCTAATGTCAATTTTTCTACCTTTGATAATTGAGAATATTACCTCTCAAATTCTTTTAGTAGCTCTGTTGCTTGCAAATTCTTATGAAGCCACTCAATCTATTCTAAAAATAATTTCTTAGTAACACGATCAGTATCCTCCAAGAAATATTTGTCTTTAAATGCATGTGAGAAAACAACACATGAATTTCCATAATGCTCCATAATTGAGGTAATATGCTCTCTTATTTCCGGTATCGAGGCAAGTCCAAATAATTCAACCATCTTCTTCTCAGAAATCGGATTTAATTCCATTTTCCAAATATAACATCGTAAATACTTTGAAATATGCCTTCCATCAAATTGATCAATTTTATTAACCATTGCTTGCAATGCTTTGGTTGCTAAAGCTTCTTTGAGATCATTGCTTTGCTGTTGCTGCATAGATAATGATAAGGCTTGAAACATGCTAGCAATGGACGGACCCATGTACATACCTTGTCCTTTAGAAGAAACTCCACTAGAAGCTCCACTTGAAGCTTCTCCCAAAGCTCCTTTAAAATTTTTATTCTTGTTCTTCATAAAATAAAAATAAAAATAAACGGCTTCCAATACCTCCGACCTCAAGCATTTTATGTCGAGTTCACCACTTATTTTGTATTATATGCTACTATGCTTGAAAACACACTCGGCATCTGGTTGTTGAAGATGAAATGATGTTTTGCAAGTATCCGAGTAGTCTAGTGGATTTCAACCATCTAAATATAAAATATTTTGGATTTCAATGTAAAAGCTTACTTTTAATACAAAGTGCTTAGAAGCACTATTTTTAATAACTTTGAGATATTATAAGCACAAATTTTTCTATTATTTGTTAGTTCCATTTTATTTTATTTTTATCAATATTATTATTATTAGTATTATTATTTATATTTTTATATATATATATATTTTATTTATTTATTATTTATTATTTTATTTTATTTTATTTTTAATTTTTTAATTTTTAAACCCTAATCCTAGACAACAAGCTTCGACAAGCTCTAATTCTCAATCTGATCATCCGATTGTTATAAAACTTCTATCGCTAATATCTTTATAAGTCTTCTAAATTTTTAAGAAGTTTTAATCCAATCTAAGTTACAGATTGCAAGAAAACGTCATAAATCCACAGAGATGTTCCTTAACCACCGCCTAAAAAGTTGATGATGAACCTTAACTTGCAATTTCTCCTTTTCCAACAGTTAATTTTCATTCAAACCTTGTTTGTAGCTCCGCCTTTAAGTCTCGACTTATCACATCAAAATTCACCTTATTCTAGCTGATAGATCTCCAGATATTACAGAAACTCTAAACGACCTCAATATCCCGACTTTTGATACCTCTTTACACTAATGATCAAATATCCTCTATCCATACCGTTAGATTAATACAAATTTTTGCAAGCACTGGGCATACTCAACCATCTAGATACCTCTAAAATTTCAAGCACAGATGTTTTTTTAATTTTTACAAAACAATCAAGAGTACTAGCCTTAATTTTATTGCAAAAAAATCCAATTCACCAATACAAACACTGACTTTGAGCAATGATTGCAAAATCCTTCCAAATGCTATGAAACTAAGTCTTACACCTTTTGAATGAGCTTAAAGTTAGCTCTTTGACTCTAAAAATCTTGATTTCCGAATACCATCTTTTTTTTCTTTTTTTTCCTTTAACTCCATGAGGTCCACTATTCTTTTGCTATGGATTTGGAATTGGAACAGCATACCATGCTTCCATGGAATTCTTGCCTCTAAGAGGATTTTTCCACAGAAAGGACGTTTCTCCCGAACGGCATAAAGAATGGAACAACTTGAAATAGAACTGAAGCCTTTGTATTCGAGACCTCATTGGGTTGCCCAACTGAGTCAGGTCTCATACTGGGTAAGAGGCCCATAACAAGACCTGAATTGGATGTCCCCGTAATTGGGTCAAGTTGGCCCTTCACATCAGACTCACTCGAATATTAAATTGGTCTTTTTTATCTTTTTGCAGACTCTTGGTAAGAACGGCTTAGACACATTCCACCTGATTAATCGGAGAATCTTGAGGACCTTGATTTATTTCTTTAATTTTTCTTTGGCTTTGGATCTACTGATCTCGATTATTGAATTGAATGGAGCATGACATTGCTGATAAGTATGCCCTGATTGTTTACTATTCCCACACACTGGCGCATAATTATCACTAGCTCTGGGATTGAGACATTCACTAGCATAATGACTAATCTGTCTACAACGGAAACAACGAAGTGGTCTTCTTGTACCTCCATTAGGCATATTGGGTGTCTCCACCGGTATGTACCTACTAAGCTTGTTCCATGTAGGGTTAGAAAATGATCTTGGTTGTCCCGTTGGTATGAAAGATACTTGATTCGATAACGTTGGTGGAGCATACGATGTTGACACGTTGTCGGGTAGAGAGAGTTTGCCTCAAGAAAGCGCTGGGCTTCTGGTTGTCACTAAATACTCAATCAAGTTTGAAATATAAGGGCAACAATTTTATATATATAAACTCCTCTCCTTTGGAGCAATTACATCAATATACAAGCCTTAAAATCCAAAGAACACCAAAATACTTGATAAGGTGTTATAAAAAACTTATATATCCTTATGAGGAATTTTTCCCGAAGTTCAACAGCTCATAACTTACGATCTAACCGTCTAAACAACTCCAAATTTTACATGGAGTACTGATATATCTTTGGCAACTACCACACCAAAATTCAACCGTAAATTCGTCTTGGATCTTGTGATATCTTGAAAACTCTAACTGTAGCTTCAAACCCTAGCTTTTTTACACCCGTGTACAACTTCTTTCATATCTCACAAAGTAATTATTCAAATACTATGAAACTTTGATTTAAAGCTTTTTAACCCAATTATACACACTTGTGGAAATTTTGAGCCAAAAATTCGTCCAGAAACTCAAGATATGGCTTCACCCATAACTAGCAACAAAACGATATACTTACTGCCTTCAAATTACAAGTGCTGTCTTCAACGCCTCATAACTCCTTCACCCAATCTTAGAATTCACTATACAGTAAGTAGAATGTGTAGCCGAGAAAATGCTCCCTTCAAGTCCAGTCGCCGATCTTCTGTTGCTCTCCGTATTCGTATGTGATGCCCAAAAGAAGTGACAGTAGGTACGAAATTGACACCTTATCTTTGAACATTCATATCTTTTCCATAAAAACTCGAAATCACACAAAATCTTCATCCAAATTATACCCAAAACCCTAAACCTTCTGACCCTAGCCTCAAAAGCTCGAATGCCTCGAAAGAGGAACCCTAATTCCTAATATGGCCTCGGACAGCCTCCTCAAAGCCCATTGGGCATGGTATTCGACCAATAGGGATGAAGTTCTTCACCCCTTGCCTTCATCCAACCATACCTTACTTTCATCCTTCCCAATAAGCCTCCTTCTAGTTATATTTTCATCTTTTAACTCCTCCCTTCCCTTAATCTTTATACTAACTATCTAAATCCTATATAATATAAACTCTATAATCAAACTAGATTAACTTCTAAATAATTTTTCTTATTTCAATTCATTTTAAATTAACATACTAACTATTCTAACTCACATTAAGACTTATAAACATATTACATGTTTTCACTAATTTTTATATACTGTAAGTAATTACAGTACGACAT
Source organism: Physcomitrium patens (assembly GCF_059467195.1). Classification (NCBI taxonomy): domain Eukaryota; kingdom Viridiplantae; phylum Streptophyta; class Bryopsida; order Funariales; family Funariaceae; genus Physcomitrium; species Physcomitrium patens. Next base: position 17,820,069 of record NC_143414.1, on the reverse strand, counting down.
CCACCTCCTCCAAACCTGCACATCCTCAGGTATGTGCCACATACTACTCTTCTTCATCCTTTTGAGACTTCTTGGAATCACTCATAGAGTCTTCTTCTTCATGTTCTTGGTCCAAATATTGACATAAGAATTCTTCAAGATCTTCTATTTGAAACCGCCCATCTCTTCTTTTGAAAGCCTTCACCCTCTTCCCTGCTATTGGAATTCTAATGATAGCTCCATCTAACTCACATAAGGTATATGTGGCATTATCATGGACTATAACCACCACATATGGTCCAAACCATTTTTTTGCAAATTTCTTTACAGTACTATGTTGATGCTCAAGGCTGCTATCAAAAACTAGAACCCAATCTCCAATCTCTATAGGTTTAGGCCTTAACCTATGAGTCTTATCAAACCTCTCTTTATTTTTCAATCTTGCTTTTTTTAACCTCTCAGCTGCAATTTGTAGGTCCTCAAGTAATCTTCTTAACTGTTGGATTCGAAGCTCTAATAACCTTTCTCTATTAATGTTATCTTCCCAAGACAAAAACATCCATGTAGGATAGGTTGCTTCAGCATGCATTATAGGTTTTTGTCCTAGCATTAATTCCATAGGCATATAACCAATGACAGTACTATGAGTAGTTCTATCAGCCCATAAAGCAAATAGAAGCAGTTTAGGCCATTGAATTGATTTACCCTTACATGCCTTAACCAATGCATAAATGATTGGAGGATGACCTCTTTCACTCTTTCCATTGGCTTCAGGATTATAAGAAGTAGTCAACTTCAATTGAACTCCATACCTTTTGAAAAAATCTCTTGCTTCTATGGCATCCAATTCTCTTCTATCAGCTCTCATTCTTCCAATATAGCCATATCTGTTGAAGATGTCTTCTAATATAAACCTGCATATTGCTTCCGTGGTCTTGGTTCTCAAAGCCTTTCCTTCAACATAGTTTGATAACTCTTCTCTTGCTAAAACCAAATATTTCATATCCCATAATCCTGAAGGCATAGCTACCAAATCAATTACCCATTGAAAATGTATAGAAGGTGCATAAGTAGGATGTAATCCATCTCTATACCTAACCTTAGATTGTAGTTGGCACTCTGTGCATGAACTCACAAAGTCTTCTACATCTTTGTATAAACCCTTCCACCAATACCTTTCTTTGATCTTAGTATATGTGGCCCAAACTCCTCTATGTCCTGCCCAAAGTGTATCATGATATTCTCTTAAAATCTTAATTTTAGTTTCAAGATCTCCTGTAACTCTCAATGGGATTTTGTCACCTCTTTTTGGCCTCTTCCATAGAAATCCATCCCTGAGTATATAACCATAGGATTGGTGTCTAATATCTTTGAAGGTTTTATCCATCCACCCTTCTTGTTTTTTCATTGTGCTTAAATAAATTCCAATATCCTTCAACTTACCTTCATACGTACCTTCATAGAAATTTTGAACCTTGTCACCAAAATCTATTCCACCAGTAGCAAATGAACTTCCATAATTCTTCTCTTCTTCATCTTCACCTCTTTCATATGCCATCATCTCTTCTTCAAATGTATATCTAGCTCTGGACAACATATCTGCCACCAAGTTCTCTTTACCAGTAATATGTACCAAAACAGGGTTTAATGTCCTTATATAGGCTATCCATCTTAGCATGGCAATATCTGGAGTAGTACAGTTAATTATCATTCCAAGTAATGGCAAACAATCTTTTTCCAAAACCATACTTGCTCCAATCAAATAATTCCTCTCAGCCTTTAATGCTGTAAGCGCTCCCCAAAGCTCTCTTTTAACTTGTGGATAAGCCCTTTGTCTCTTTCTAAGAACCCTAGCTCGAAACCTTATAGCAAATCTTCTTCCCTCTACATCATTTTGTCCAATAGCCCATCCAATTGCTATAGGGCTTGTATCCACTGTTACATCTACTGGTCTTTCACATTGATAATCCACTTGTTTAAGCACAGGTGGTGAACTCAACATTTTTTTTAGATTTTTCATAGTTGTTTCTTGTTCTTCTTCCCATACAAATTTCTTACCCTTCCTTAATAACTTATATAGTGGCTCTGAGATATGGGCAAAGTGTGGCACCCAAATGTGATAGAATACACATGCTCCTAAAAACCTTCTGGCTTCTGTAACATTTTTACAAGCCTTAATTCTAGATATAGCATCAATCTTATCAGGGTTTGGTTTCCTACCATACCTGCCACACATGTGCCCCACCACTAGAATCTCATCAACTCCAAAGCTTGATTTCTCCAAAGATAACGTGAGATTAACTGACTCCAATCTCTCCAATATCTGAGCCACATCTTCAATATGTTTCTTCACAAACTTTCTACAACCTTCAACCTCCATAGTCTCATCCTTGTCTTCTTCTTTATCTCCTTTTATAGGTATATCATCTAGAAATAGAATGGTTTTCTCAGGTACAAATTCTTTTAATATTTGGTTCATAGCATTTTGCATATGAGCCAATGAGTTGGTTGCACCTTGAGGTAGCGTACACATCTTCATTAAACCCAAAGGAGTCTTCATAGTAGTTAAATCTCTACTCTCTTTAGCCATTTGAAATTGGTCATATCCAGAATATAAGTCTCCAATAGAATAAATGGCATGACCTGCAAATTGTTCAGCCACTTCGTCTACTATGGGACCTGATCCTATATTTCGAATAGTCACCCTATTTGCAGGTTGCATATCCTGAATAAACCTTAATGCCCCTGACTTCTTGGGTACTGTGAACCATCTATTAGAATAGGGAGCAATTGAAGGTTCCAAAATACCCATCTTCACCTTCTCTTTTAATAATTCTATTAATTTTGGAAGTAAAGCTCTAGGCATAGGTATAGGCTTTAAATCCCATAGAACATGTGGCACTGTAAAGATTACTATAGGTACTATAATACTAGGATCCACACATCCAATTTCATCAGGAGTTAAGGCAAATGCCTTACCATGTCTAATAAGCATTTCTTGAAACATATCTTCCTCCGTTGATGTTAAGAAGTCACCCCCTCCAATCTTCAACTTAGCTAATGATTCTTGTGTAAATTGATGTCCAATTCGACGCCTCTCTCTTAGACTTGGCTCCATAACTGCTTGTTTAATATGCTCCATATTATCAACTGGTAATTGTATAGCTACAGGCTTTACCTTTCTTGCCACAGTTTTATATTTAGTTTGTACTCTAGCCTCATGCTTCAACCCATAGTTTGTAGCAAGTCCACCATTTGCTACCATCCTTTCTAATCCTTCATAAGTCCTTCTTGAATATATTTCTACTATAGCATCTCCATCTATGTTTATAGCCAGATTCTCCAAAACCTTTACCAAATCATCTTCCAAACCTATTTCTTCTATTACTCCAACTATGGCTTCATCACTTGAAACTAAACCCACTCTTTTTAAGTTCTTCTCTTGTTTCTTTACCCTTTTTTTATTTATAGAATCTAAATCTTTAACCTTTTGAACACTCACAAATCCATTACTAGATAAGTTCAAAAATCCAAAACTCATACTATCTACACTGGGGTTTGTAGATGAATCATTTGCACCCATGTGCCTCCATCTTACAAGGGTGCTTTTTAGAAATCCACAAAGTTATTTCCTGGCTCCAAGGGCATCCTTCTTAATTGTTCTCTCTGTCTCTCATGGATAGGTTTCACAGTAATAAATTGCCCAGCTTTTCTCCCATCCCAACTCCGAATTCTGGCATAATGTGAACCATCATTCAAGACTCTAGTCTCCATTCTAGCAGCTGTAATACAAGGTTGACCAAGTATTACAGGATATGTAGCAGAGTTTTGCACAAAGAAATTTTGCTCCACTTCTACATCTCCAATTCTAGTCTTTACAGCTGGACAAGCTCCATGTAAATCACCTTGTTGATTGTTTGCAGCTCTGATTACCCAACCATGGTTGATATCAATTGGCCACTTATTCTTCTCATATATCTTCCTTGACATGATGTTGATTTCAGATCCATGATCAACCAAGGCCAAAATTGGATCTTTAAAGTCCCCCAATCTTACATATGTTTCTGTAGTAGCTCTAGTCCAATAAGGAACTGAATAACTACTACTCTCTCTTCCCTCATTTTCACATTTGAAGCAAGTATTAACACTTGCTTCTTGTGCATCCTTCCTTATCCCTGTAAATCCCAAAGGTGTGCATTCCACTTGATGCTCTCTTTTACCTTCAACATGTTTAAATGAAACCTTGTTTTCCATATCAACCTTATTTCTAGTTTCAGGCATTGCAAATTGTGTAAATACCTGTCCTATCTCTTCTTCTTCATCCACACTTACCCGAGTATCCAATGCCTCTACCATAATAGCTTCTGCTGTCATTTGCCTCTTCTTCTTTATCACATTGATGATTAATTCATGAAAATCCTTCTTGGCTATGCCTAGAGCCTCTCTTAGAGTGAATTCAATCTTTGCATTCAAGATCTTCTCCTCTAAAATACTCTTCATATCTGTAGATGATTCAATCTCAGATTGAAGTTTATAAGCAGGAGTTTTACCTTTAGGTTTGCTTGTATCTTTCTCCTTTTCTTTGCCCTTCTCCCACCACTCTTTTGGTAATGGTGCACTACCAGGATGAGTAGAAGAAGATACCTTCTCAGTTTTTTGCTCCTTAGAAGCTTCTTTATTTCTTCGAGACCTCCTCTTGTTTTCAGGCTCAATAACATCCTCTTCATGAATAGTTTTATCTCTTTTTTCCTCAACCATAGCATCATGCATATCATCATCATGCTTGTCTCCACACAAATATGCTTTAATGCTAATAGCATCAACTGGATCATTCCACCCAGTTTTCTTTCTGATAGCTTCAGCTCCCCTCATCATGATTCCTTTAGTAGGCAAAGAAACAGCCTTAACTCCCTTTTGTTCAACTGTAATAGAATAAGACTCAGCTCCTTCCCCTTTTATGGTACTATTCTTTGATGTTTGCTCCTCTACTAATTTTTTCATGCCACCCTTCCCAAAATTAGTCTTTAGAGGCTCATCTGACCCTCTGAGTCTTATCCTGCCCTCTTTGAAATACACAATACCATCCTTGATTGCAGCCTTATAGCTATCACACTCACCACGCTTATGGTATGGATTGTCACACCACATACATCTTTCTATAAATCTCTTTGAGCCTTCAATTGTCTTTGATGAGCTTGACATCTGGGATTTCTTCAATTCAGTCATTTCCACCTTCAAGTCCTGTATGCCCTTAATTAGGTCTTCAAGAGTACCATCCTTAACAGTCTTGATTCCGTTTTGAGGTGGCATTAGATTTTGAGATGCAGGCATTGGCTCCAACCTTAGTAATAATCCACGAGTCTTAATCTTTTGTTGCCTAGCCAAAAGCCCCACTGTCTCTTTTACTAGCTTCCAATCATTAGTAAAACCACTCTCAGATGTCTTGTCTGCTAGATAAAAGAGTAGCTTATCCTCCAAATGTTCATCAGCTGCTTGTAAAAACAATCCACTCTTCCTTGTTTCCAAAAGCTGCCTCTCTTGTCGTGGTAAGTATCCAAACTTAGCCTCAAATTCCCTGATTAATTCATTGGGAGCCATTTGATTCCCTGGCCTTTACTCAATCCAATCCAAAAAAGTTTGTTTTGTCATTCTTTCTGAATCCTCCTCAAAAAATTCATCTTTCAAGAGTTCTTCAAATTTCTTCCATGATATAGTCTCAGTATGCAACTCTTACACCCTCTCTCTGATTTCTGGTACCACTGCCAAATCAAAGGTAGAAATCATCTTTACTTCTGAAACCTGATGCACTTCCATTTCACATGTATAAACCCTGAGGAACTTAGTGATGTTCCTCCCATCAAACCTCTCAACCTTATCCACCACTACTTGTAAAGCTTTGGTGGTATTCTTATCCTCCCCATGCACCTGTTGCCTTTCTTCCATAAATTGAGCAAATGCCCTGAATAAATCATGAGCACCTACTCCACTTGGTAATCCAAACCCTGGAATTTGATCCCCCATTCTAACTTATTGAAAATTTTAGTGCCTTAAGGCTCTCTCAGTGGAAGCACCAAATATGTCGGAGTAGAGAGAGTTTGCCTCAAGAAAGCGCTGGGCTTCTGGTTGTCACTAAATACTCAATCAAGTTTGAAATATAAGGGTAACAATTTTATATATATAAACTCCTCTCCTTTGGAGCAATTACATCAATATACAAGCCTTAAAATCCAAAGAACACCAAAATACTTGATAAGGTGTTATAAAAAACTTATATATCCTTATGAGGAATTTTTCCCGAAGTTCAACAGCTCATAACTTACGATCTAACCGTCTAAACAACTCCAAATTTTACATGGAGTACTGATATATCTTTGGCAACTACCACACCAAAATTCAACCGTAAATTCGTCTTGGATCTTGTGATATCTTGAAAACTCTAACTGTAGCTTCAAACCCTAGCTTTTTTACACCCGTGTACAACTTCTTTCATATCTCACAAAGTAATTATTCAAATACTATGAAACTTTGATTTAAAGCTTTTTAACCCAATTATACACACTTGTGGAAATTTTGAGCCAAAAATTCGTCCAGAAACTCAAGATATGGCTTCACCCATAACTAGCAACAAAACGATATACTTACTGCCTTCAAATTACAAGTGCTGTCTTCAACGCCTCATAACTCCTTCACCCAATCTTAGAATTCACTATACAGTAAGTAGAATGTGTAGCCGAGAAAATGCTCCCTTCAAGTCCAGTCGCCGATCTTCTGTTGCTCTCCGTATTCGTATGTGATGCCCAAAAGAAGTGACAGTAGGTACGAAATTGACACCTTATCTTTGAACATTCATATCTTTTCCATAAAAACTCGAAATCACACAAAATCTTCATCCAAATTATACCCAAAACCCTAAACCTTCTGACCCTAGCCTCAAAAGCTCGAATGCCTCGAAAGAGGAACCCTAATTCCTAATATGGCCTCGGACAGCCTCCTCAAAGCCCATTGGGCATGGTATTCGACCAATAGGGATGAAGTTCTTCACCCCTTGCCTTCATCCAACCATACCTTACTTTCATCCTTCCCAATAAGCCTCCTTCTAGTTATATTTTCATCTTTTAACTCCTCCCTTCCCTTAATCTTTATACTAACTATCTAAATCCTATATAATATAAACTCTATAATCAAACTAGATTAACTTCTAAATAATTTTTCTTATTTCAATTCATTTTAAATTAACATACTAACTATTCTAACTCACATTAAGACTTATAAACATATTACATGTTTTCACTAATTTTTACATACTGTAAGTGATTACAGTACGACAACGTCGGTGGTACAGCTTGCAATGGGGTGACATTAGCTGGCCCCTGAATATTGGCACTGGAATTGGCCACTGTTTCTAACATCCAAGATGATTAAATATTAATAAATCTTTTTCATTTATATTTTCACCATATTATCATGTTTCAACCCGAAAGCGTTCCAAATTTCAAGGTTTTGTCTATCAAATTAGATTGATAACAGCTTTACAACCCGATTGCTATCTAATGGAGGAGTCACATATTGGACTCATTGGAACTTTGTTCACGGAGCGAGTTCTATCATGGTTTGGTCCTTTGTTTGAGAAAGATCATTAATTTTGAATAACTTTGAAACTTTTTTGGAAGCATTTGCGAAAGCATTTGGCAAATATGACCAAGCTCAATGGGCTACAACAAAGATTCGATTACTAAGATAACGAGCACGCTCTGCGTCAGTCTACTCATTAGATTTTAGACAATTAGTATGCAACATCAATTGGGTCGAGGAAGCATTGATGAGTCAATTTTATTGGAGCTTGAAAGATGACATGAAGAATTTGTTATTATCTCTTCCTGATTTGTGAATGCTCAACAAAGCCATTAGTCAAGTTGTGAAGTATAATAATCACCTATTCGAACGTCACCAAGTCCAACGCTGAAGACAATATATGGTTCACTACGCTCCAACTATGTTAGCAAGTAGTCTGAATTCACATCCAGAGGTGGAAGACTTGCAAATTGATGCGGTACTAGTCAAATCCCTAACTCTAGAAGAAAAAAAATAGCGTATAGAGAAAGGACTATACTTGTATTGAGATGAAAAAGGCCATAGAGTTGAAAACTGCCTCAAGAAGCAAAATTGATGTATTGTCAGGACTAGAGGCGCATTTATTCAAGAAAATGAGAATGCCCAACCACAATAGGGACTCTGCACCTGGACAATTCAATACCACAATGATAATCAAGTTTCTCTCTTTTCGCTTAGCCTGCCCATTGCTTTATCATTCGTTTATCTTTTGGCCCTCAAAAACTAAAAATCTTAGCGTTATTAGATTTTGAAGCATCTGTTTGGTTTTTAGACGAAGACTTTGCTAAGAGTCATGAGATTCCTCTAATACAAAAATCTAAATCCGTTCACGTAGAAGTAATAGATGGACTACCTTTATTGTCTGGTAGTTTCATTCATGAATCAGAACCTATAGAGGTGATGTTTAAAGACCATAGTAGTTATTTTATTTTTAATATTATTAAAATCCCATCAAATTCTATTATTCTTGGTCTTTCTTGGTTACAAATGCATAACCCATCTATAGATTGGAGGTTACGAAAGATGACATTTCCTATAGAACATCCCGAAAGTAAGCTTGTTAGAAGATCTCAAATCAAAAAACCATTATTTATTGGAGCAAGAACTTTTCTAATATCTTCCAAGGAAGACACACCGTTTGTCATTTATGCAACTTTAACTAATTGAAAGAAGATTTCGATAGCAAGTATACTGGAGCAATATAAGGATTTTGAAGATGTGTTTCAAAAGAAGAATATCGACTTGCTCCGGAGCATCGACTATACGATTGTGCCATAGACTTGTAGGAAGGAGGACAACCACCTTTTGGTCCAATCTACAATTTGTCGTAAACGAAGTTAGCAGAGTTGCAAAAGTACATTGATAAGAATCTAGCCAAGAACTTCATTTATCATTCAAAGTTGCCAGTTGGGGCACCAATCTTATTTGTGAAGAAGAAAGATGGCTCACTATAGATGTGCGTGGATTATCGAGGTTTCAATAAGGTGACAAAGAAGAATTGTTATCCATTACCCTTGATATCAGGTCTTCTAGAATAACTTGGGCATACAAGGATCTTTACAAAGATTGATCTAAGGAGAGCTTACAACCTCATATGAATCAAGGAAGGAGACGAATAGAAGACAGCTTTTCATATAAGGTATGGCCATTTTGAATATAATGTCATGCCTTTCGGTCTTACCAATGCTCTGGCAGTCTTTCAACACATGATGAATGACAACTTTCAAGAGCACATTGACAATTTTGTTATCATCTATCTAGATGATATTTTGATATTTTTCCAAAACATAAAAGAGCATGAAAATCATGTTTGTCTAGTCCTTGAAAAACTCCGCGAGCGAAGACTTTATGCCAAATTGGAGAAGTACTTGTTTAATCAAACTGAGATGGAATTTTTGGAATTCATTGCAACTACAAAAGGTTTGAAGATGGATCCTAAAAAGGTGGAAGCAATTGTATCATGGAAAGTCTCAAAGACAATTAGAGATGTACAATGCTTTTTTGGCTTTGCTAACTTCTATTGAATCTTCATCAAGAATTATTCTCAAGTTGTTGCTTCATTCACTTGATTGATATGTAAAGACAAACTCGAATGGGGACCTCTAGCAGAAAAAGTAATTCAAAATCTTAAGACGGCATTTACTATGGCTCCAAACTTGGTACATCCGGACTTTGCAAAAGGCCTTCTATTTACAAATCGATGCTCCAAATTTTGCTATGGGAGCTATACTTTTGTAGATAGGTGCAGATGAGAAGCTTCATCCAATTGCATTCTACTCTCAAAAGTTTTCTACTGTCGAGATCAACTATGAGATCCACAATAAAGAACTTCTTGCTATAGTGGATTCTTTCGAAGAGTGGTGCTACTTTCTTGAAGGAGCTATGCATATAATAACAGTATATACAAATCACAAGAATTTAGAATACTTCATGTCGGCTCAGATTGTGAATCATCATCAAACTTGATAGAATATATTGCTATCCAGGTTTGATTTTGTTATTACTTATCAGTTTGGGAAGCAAGAAGGACTATCCAATGCATTATCAAGGAGTTTATATCTAGTGCCGAAGGTTGGAGAAGCAGCGTTTGATCAATAGTATATAACATTGTTGAAGTCGAAACAATTCAGGCTTTGCTCTGCTATAGTGCCAATTGATGCTGACTTCCTCAACCAGGTATGTATTGCCACTATTGGAGATTCTGTAGCCCTCTATATTATGCAATGTGTAAATAATGACAAGTTCAAGGTAGAAGGAGATCTTTTATACTTTGAGGAACGATTGTATATTCCAAAGAGACCAACACAACTCCGAGTTCTTTAATCTCGACACGATTTTTCAGTTGCAAGACATTTTGGATTCAATAAGACCTTGAAACTTATTTCTCAAGATTTTTGGTGGCCCCAAATGTGGAAGGATGTCAAGGATTTTATCTCTTCTCTATGATATTTGTTCAAGATCTAAGAATCTTTGACATCGTTCTTATGGTCTTCTTTAGCCATTGCCTATTCCACGTCGGCCATGGTCTTCAGTTTCCATGGACTTCATTATGGACTTGCCACCATCGAATTCATTTGATAGTATCTTTGTTGCGGTAGATCGGCTTACAAAGATTACACACTTTGTTCCTTACAAGAAAATATCATCAAGCGAAGACATAGTAAGGCTCTTTGTTAATAATTTGCATTGATATCATGGTTTATCAAATGATATCATGTCAGATCGAAGAATCTAATTTGTATCAAAGTTCTGGAAATCTCTCTTTGAGCTATTGAAGGTGGATATCAAGCTTTCTTTAGCTTTCCATCCTCAAACTGAGGGCCAAACGGAACGAGTGAATCAAACTTTGGAGCAATATGAACGATGCATCATCAACTATCAACAAGATGATTGGACTGCATATCTATCATTAGTCGAGTTTGCATATAATAACACCCTTCATGCGTTGACTCAACAAACACCATTCTTTTCCAACTATGGGTATCATCCAAAGCTTGATTTTTTGAGTTCGTCAACCAATAACAACCCAACAACTGAAAGATTTGTGAAACAACTATCGGAGCTTCAAACTATGTTGAAACTTCAATTACAAATTGCTCATGAAGCTTATAAGGCGTTCGCAAACAAATTTCAGAATCAGGCACCTACTTTCAAAATTGGAGATAAAGTATGGCTGCTTCGACAAAATATCAAAACCAAGCAGTTATGTGATAAGTTGGACTATCGGAGATTGAGACCATTTGTCATCCAAAAGCAAATCAATCTAGTGGCGTACCATCTGGGGTTATCGGCTGCTATGAAAGTATACCTAGTCTTTCATGTTTCTTTGTTGGAATCTTATCGACAGTCATCTTTTTTTGGAAGAGTGTAATGTCTGCCACCTAATATTGAAATTGAGAACCACGAAGAATATGAGGTAGAAAAGATACTAAATTTGTGGCATAAGTGGTAGAAATTGGACTACCTAGTGCATTGGAGTGGCTATGATATCAATGAATTCATATAGAAACTAGCAAAAAATCTTACCAATGTGTTACAAAAAGTACATGAGTTTCATCGACGCTATCCTCAAAAACCTAAGCTCTTTCGATGAAAGTTTTTCAGTGAAGTTTCTTCTCCTTGAAGCCTCTTAATCCTTGGCCTTATAAAGAAGGGAGAGAAGGAACCTCTAAAAGACATAATTAGAGACTATAAATCTGTAACCTGAGCCCATTCTTCTATGTTTAGTGCTTATATTTTTTTTGGTATGATATGAATAGCTAAGAGATAGATACCATACCAATTATGTCTTCTCAACCGAATATTTCACAAAGACGACCCTAAGATGAAGGACCGCATGTACCATGAAGACGACAGAGGATACATAATAAGAGTTTGCTAGTGATTGTGTTTGAGGTAGAATTTGCCTACGATTATCTTCCTGAAGGAGTATTTGCAGGGCATTTTCACAATGAAGACATGAAAGGTCATGCCTGGTCAAAAATTGAAGGCGTAGGACACTATTGTTGGTTACAAGGATCAATGAACTACTTGCAGAGCGAACAACAATTAGAATATATTGCAGACACTATGCAACAAATTTTTAACTTCTTACGATGGTACTGACTCGCAATAAGAGTGCTTCTTAGAGACCTCAAAGCTAAAGGGAAGGAGGTGATGTCAAGGACATAAACTAAAAAGTTGTAGAAGATTCTAGAAGGTTCTAGAGAAGCTTTGTAGTTTGTGGAAGCTGCTTGAGAAGCTTCATAGATTATGGAAGCTACTTGAGAAGCTTTCTAATTCATAGAAGCTGCTTGAGAAGCTTCCTAATTTGTAGAAGCTACTTGAGAAGCTTCTTAGCTGGTAGTATATATAGGAGCTGAGATTGAGGGGATCCTCAGTCTCGACAACACACCTCTTAAAGCTCTAGCTCACTTCTCTAGTGTTGTTCTTGTACTCATTTGATTAATCTAATTCTTGCCAATTCTTCTTAAGTTTCTTGTTTCCAGTTAGTATTCTATATTTGTGACAGTTATTGCTTAAATCAAGCATCATCTTTAATTTTTAATTTTTTTTTATATTAATAACCAAGATGATAGACATTAAAACTTTATAAAATAGCTCTCATATTTGATGATATATTCTATAAAAAATGGATTGATGGTGCTACATGAATAAAAATCTTGTTGGAGAAATCATAATTCTTATGTCAAGTCATTATGGATGATCTTCTCTTAGTTTATTTTCTTATTTTTCTTTGCAAGAAGCTAAATTTCTATCATGATCTTTAATATTATATTGATCTATTTATAAAAGAATATGAAGGTGTGCATGTAAGAACTCTCAATTATGCTTTAAAATTTAAATTTTTATTATTTTCTTATTTTATGTTAATTGAGCATGTTAGATTAGAATTTATATAAGTAGAATTTAGTTTTATAAAATTTTTAGGATTTTAACCTTTGGTGATATAAATTATATCTTGATTCCTTGAGTTAAGTTAATTAGGACCAAAGTAATAAGAGTTAAAAAATTAAAATAATAATTTAGTTAATTTTAATAATTTAAAGGTTATTAGTCACTACTATGAAGATTGACTAAAAGCCTATGAATTTATCTACAATCATTTCATATGATTTAGAATAAGTAAGATTTATAATATTCTAAAAGATCTAATTAAGTTTAGCAATGATAGTTGAGATTTCTTCTAAATTCAATAAATTTAAGTAGCATAGTGGTTCTTCTAATTAATAGAAGTCTTTTAAATGCAATTGTGGCACCAAATTTATTCTATAGAGTAAAATAAATAAGATCAAAATCCTCTCCTTGAAAATACAAGTAGAGCAATGAAATTCTAATTTTGAAGAATTTTACAAAGTTTGCCAAAATCCTTGTAAAAAATTTCATAAAAATTGCAAATGAGCATGGATTGAGGCATGTGAAAAGTTTATCTTAGCATATAAATGTGCTTTGAATACAATATTGAAATTAGATTTATCAAAAGGTACTTTCTTTGTCCACTTACAAGAGCCATCAGCCTTGGTAACGAAATTAGCTCTTAGATAAATGAAGGTGGTAGATATATATTAGAGATCTTAGAAATCAAGGGTAAAAATGTAGTCACCCTTCTACAAGACACGACTCAATTGTATAAAAGTATCTTGGTTCTTTAAGCCATCTCTCTCTTTTTTTTTGGTGAAAGGCAAAGCCATGCCGAATTTTGGCCTTAATTCATAATCATAATTTTATATCTGATTTTAAATCTTGTAATGAACTTTGTAGATGTGTATGCATGGATTTAGAATAGTAAATGATGGTCTTTGGATTTTAAAACATACTTCATTGTAGTAGATAGCTCCTTTGGCCTCATAAATATTCCAAAGATTTTAAAATCCATGCATATACATCTACAAAAAGGGTGCTGATCTTGTTTTCTTCATGCCACATATTGCATTTGATGCCTCCATTTCATTTGAAAGGCTTCCATAAATTAGAAGAATCACTTTGTCACTTAGATTTGTTGAATTTGGAAAAAATCTTCAATTCTATCATAATTAAACCTCCCTAAATTTTCTCTCTCTTTTTTTTTTTTTTTTTTTTTTTTTTTTTTTGACACCAAGAGTACTTCCTTTGTAATTCTTATACTACTAGCTAACTAAAAAAATATAGTCTTTATAGTTTTTTCTTATTAAACTCTGTCTTACACTACATGTCTACTACTAGCAATCAATTTTAACTTTATTTCTAAAATTTTAATATTAGCTCATAAAATTTGTTACTTAAGCACAATAAGTATATTTTTTTATACTAAATATCAAAATGAGTCAATTAAATGGCTCAAAAGAGACATTGGCTTGTGTTGACTTTTGGATCATTCTCTTTTTCTTTGCTTGGAATTTCTTTCCTTAGATATAGCCAGCTATTCTTTAGAGGTTTTTTCAAAGTATTCTTAGTATTTTATTTAGAAACTTTTGAGGAATATTTTTTCTTTTTGTTAGTTTTTCAAAAAGCTCTTACTTGCTTTAAAGAGAATTAGGACAAAGATGGAGTACGTTTTAGAAAACATGGAGAGCTAGTTGCTTTTCAAGGTCTTCTTTAGGATTTCTTTTGGTAAATTTTTTATAGTATTTTTAGTATTTTGTTTAGAGATTTTGAATAGTATTTTTTTTTGTTAGTTTTTCAAAAAGCTTTCATTCTCTCAAAGATGAATTAGTATAAAGACGGAGTGAATTTTTGGATAAAAAAGAATCAATTGCCTTATGTTAATATGATCATTAGCTTTTTTTATTCATAAAATATATTATAACATAATTTAAGAAATAAAATTTGATGTGTATATGTATGGATTGAATAGCTTTCTAAAAAGTCATTACATGCTTAAATCTAATGAAGAAGACATGATAACTTTTACATATTATTAAGAATATGAAGTAGTAGAATTCATTTGAATGAAAGATACTATTTGATTATATCTAATTGGAGCCATAAATCATGTATTTTTTTAAAGAAAATATTCTTATTTTAATAGTATATTATTCTTTTTTACTATAATTAAATAAAATTTTAATCTTTTTAAATTTTTATAAGTTTAATTACTAATAATTAAATATCTTAATAAGATAAAAATGATTGTCACCTAAAATTATAAGATTTCTAAAGAAATTTAAATATGAATTGATAATTTAAATTATATAATTTAAATTAAGAAATTTTATTATAATTGATAATTTTTTAGACATTTGATTTATAAAAGATGATTTAAAAGGATTGATGCCGTGATGTAAATATGGTATGTTTTAAATCTCTTACTAAGCAAAAAAAGACTTTTTGTTGTAAAAAAGATTTGTGCCTATATTATAAAGAACCTAAGCACATTCTCCAATATTTTCCAAAGAAGCAACACAATTACAAAATAAAGAATATGGTTGTTGAAGGAGATGATGTATTAGAAAATAAGTCTCTTTAACTACAATAGGAACTATACGGCTCAAATCTTATGCAATTTCTAATAAAGGTCCTATTCTCTCTTTAGATCCATCATCTTATTTTACAATAGAAGTTTGTTTAGGACCAAAAAATTACAAAGTCTTACCTTGTTGGATTCAAGAGCCTCAATTTATTTTATAGATAAAGACTTTGCCAAAAGACAAGATATATCCTTAGTTAAGAAAATCAAACTTGTACATGTAGAAGTAATAGACGATTATTTATTATCTTTTAAAGATGTTATATGTGAAACTATTCTTGTAGAAGTAGCAACTAATAGTCATATTAATTTAATAATATTTAATGTGATGAGATCTTTGTTTAGTTTAATTATTTTAGGATTATCATGATTAAAAAAAAATCTTTAAATATATTAGATTTCTTATAACTTTGATTTTTTCCATAATTTAGCTGAAGATTTTACTTGGCAAGTAAAAATCCATAAGATCGATACATCAAAACCTTTATTGATAGGTGCAAAAACTTTTATATATGTTGCAAAAGTAGGATCAAATTTTGTTATATGTGCCACACCTATTATTGATGGAAAAAAGATTTTAAGTGATATTCTAAGCTAATACAAAGATTATCAAGATGTTTTTAAAAAAACAAATGTAGATATTCTTCTAGAGAATTATTCTAATGATTGTTCTATTAATCTTTAAGAAAAAGCTCAACCACCATTTAGATCAATCTATAGCCTATTATAGAAAAAATTGGCTGCATTTAAGGAATACATTAATAAAAATTTGGCTAAAAACTTCATAAGCCATTTTAAATCTCTAGTTGGGACTTCTATCTTATTTATGAAGAAAAAAGATAAATCTCTATGGATGTGTATAGAATGTCAAAGACTCAACAAGATGACCATCAAGAATAGATATCCTCTATGCTTGATTTTAAAACTTTTTAATCAATTAAATCAAGCAAAGATCTATATAAAAATAGATCTATAAAAAATATACAATCTGATATACATTAAAGAAAGTGATAAATAAAAAACTATATTTTGAATCAAATATGGGCATTTCAAATATAATATCATACCTTTTTGATTCATGGATATACCAACTACTTTTTAATATCTAATGAATGATATTTTTTGTGAATTTCTTAATGATTTTGTTATCTATTATTTAGACAACAACTTGATCTAATTTAAAAATACAAAAGAATATAAACTTTATATTTGTCATGTGTCATAAAAACCAAGAGGTATAGGTTTATGTGTCAAGATAGAAAAGTGTGTATTTGACATTACTCAAGTTGCTTTTTTAGAATACATCATTTCAAATAATAGTCTTATAATAGATCCTTAAAAGGTTCAAATTATTATAGATTGAAAGTTCTCAAAAATAGTCAAAGATATATAATGCTTTTTAAGGTTTGCCAATTATTATTGGATCTTCATTAAAAAAAAATTTGAAATTTTAGCCCTTTTTACATACTTAATATGTAAAGACAAACTTGAATAGAGCAAAGAAGCTGAAGCATCTTTTGAAGCCTTGAAGACAATATTTATTTATGCACCAATCTTGTATTCCATCAACTTTTTGAAGGCATTTTTTATGAAAAAAAATGTATTATATTTTGCCATAGGTGCCATTTTGTGACAAATAGGAGCAAATGATAAGTTCCAATAAGTAACTTTTCATTCCAAAAAAATTTCAACAATTAAGATTAATTATAAGTTTCATAATAAAAAACTTCTTGGAATCATGGATTTATTTCAAGAATGACATCATTCTTTAAAAGACACTTTTAGTCTACTTATTGTACATATAGATCACAAGAATCTTAAATACTTCATATCAATACATATTTTGAATCATTGCCAAGCCTGTTAGAACATAATTTTAATAAAAATTTGATTTTAAGATTATTTATTGATTCAAAAACAAGAAGATTTGTCAAATGCCTTTTCTAGACATTCTTATCTTGTACCAAAAGAAAGAGATGTAGCTTTTGATCAATAAAGAACAATCGTCTTCAAACTAGAGCATTTTCATCTTTGAGCAATAAAATCAACATTGATTGTTGATTCAACCTTTGTCAAGAAAATTCAATTAAGTGTATCCTCTGATCTTCTTATTTATGATATCAAGAATAATTCTTCCAAGTCTCATGATACTTCCAAGTTTGAGTTTAAGAATAATCTATTCTATTTCAAAGGAAAATTATATATTCTACAAAGCAAAGTATAATTACATATTTTTTAAGCTCTTCATGACTTTTCAACAACCAAATATTTTTAAATCCATAAGACTTTGGAGCTAATATCAAGAGATTTTTAGTGGCCTCAATAATGAAAGGTAATTTAAGACTTTATACAATCATGTAATATTTATTCAAGATAAAAAACTCTTCAACATCAACTTTATAGACTTTTCTAGCTATTATTTATTCCAAAACAACCATGACTTTTTTTTTCTATGGATTTTATTACAAATCTTTCAATTTCATATTTGTATGATTCTATATATGTAATAGTAGATTATTTTATCAAGATGGTATATTTTTTATTATTTATAAAATCTATTATAGGTAAAAAAATGACTAAGCTTTTTTTTGACCATATCTATTGCTATCATGAATTATCCAAAGATATTATATCAAATAAGAGGATTCAATTTGTATCAAGATTTTAAAAAATCTTTTTTAAGATTTTAAAGGTAGATATAAAGCTTTGTTCACCTTTTCATCTTCAAATTGATAGACAAATAGAATAACTGAATCAAATTCTTGAGTAGTATTTAAGATATACCATCAATTATCATCAAGATGATTGAACAACTTTTTTACCATTGGCCAAGTTTGTATATAATAATTTGATATATTCTTCTATTTAACAAATGCTTTTTATTACCAATTATGATTATCATCCATCACTTGATACTTTTGACTTTTAAAAAGTTAATGATCTTGAGGCAAAAGATTTAAAAAATTATTTGTCAAAGCTACATACAAAAATGAAGGTACAATTAAAAGAAACTCAAATATGACAAAAGATCAATATGGATGCTTATTGTAAGAAATAACCACAATTCATTGTAGGTAATAAGATATGGCTACTTTGTCACAATATTAAGAGTACTTATCTTTGTGACAAATTGGACTATTATAAGCTTGGATCTTTTTTTATTTGTAAATAAGTTAATCTTATTACTTATTGATTATATCTATTGGAATCTATGAAGATTTATTTTATATTCTGCATGTCTCTTTTTGAGCCTTATAATAGAGTGAATATCTTAAAAAGAAGACAAATGCCACATCCTCCTATAAAAGTTGATAATAATTAAGAATTTAAAATAGAAGAAGTCTTAGATTTAAGGTGGTGCCAAAATAGATTAAAATATCTTATTTATTAGCATCGATATGATATTAGTGAACATATATAAAAGCCAACAAAGAATCTTGTAAATATAAAAAAAAAGATTGAGGCTTTTTATTAACAACACCCATCAAAACCAAGATGAAGAATAACAAATCTTCGTTATAAAAGAAATAAGATACAGAGAAGATTATATTGTACTTTATATTCTTATTTATAACTTTTATATATTTGTGATAGTAAACAGATGGAGAATCAACAACGAGTAGATTTAATGCAAGGGCTATCACTTATTGAGTTAGTAAATGAGACATTGTGATTGTTTTAACTTTTAAGATGACGTAATCAAAATGAAGATCCTCAAGAACAACATGTCCTTCTTCAAATAGATGGCAAAGTACAACATATTTGATATCACGACCTTCGAAGCAACTTTTGATGTTGAATGATTTTAATAGAGATAGAAATGATTCTTGATGGTGTTTTAAATGTTTTATTTAGAAGAAGTTACAAAGGCATCAACAACGATCAAATTCCAGGGTGGTCTTCATGTCCTAATATGAAATACTATCAATGAGTAAAATGACCTATCAACCATCTTTAAAGACAACAAAGATCAAAGTATATGATAAATGTAATTTGCTATATCTAGAATTTTTTCAATATATGATGACCACTCTTTATGAAACTCATTTCTAGAAAAGAGGATAATATCATGAATATATATATTTATTCTAATATTTATCTATATGATTAAATAGAAGTAAATGAAAATAAATTTATTTCATAATATTTTTTAGAAAAGTTTCTTAAAAGCTTTGTAGATGTTGCTTTGACTTTACATATATTTGTAGTTGATTGATAGATTAAAAACTTAATTAATAAATTAATCACATATTGATAGCTTAGAAAACAAGCTAATTATATGATGTATATATAAAAAACTTATCTTATAAATTAAGATATGTGTTTGGCAAAGTCAACATATTTCAAAGGTCTTATAGGACATCGCCATGTAATTTCTAGTTAAGAGTATATATGGAGGCAAAAATAAAGCCTTCTTGATTCTTATCAATGCTTTTTTAGTCATTAGTCTTGTTTCAAGACTTTTTAGTCTTCTTGTCTTTAGCAATAGCCATTCTACTTCAATGTAATATCATCTTTAAGTGATTTTCTAGTCTTTTTGAATGACAAAAGAGTATATTGAGGTTTTCTTTCTTCAAGACTCATGTCTTTGATAATATTTGAGGTATACCATTAATTATCATCAAGACGATTGGACAACTCATTTGCCATTGATAGAGTTTGCGTACAATAATTTGATACATTTTTCGACTCCATAAACATCTTTCTTTTTTAAATATGGTTATCATCCATGATTTGATGCTTTTGAATTTTTAAAAGTTAATAATCCTATGGCAAAAGATTTGACAAATTATTTGTTAGAGCTATATACAACAATGAAGGCATGGTCAAAGGAAGCTCAAGAATGACAAAAGATCAATGTGGATGCCTATTGCAAGGAAAAACCACAATTCAATGTGGATGATATGATATATTTATCTTGTTACAATATCAAGTCTATTCGTCTTTGTAATAAGTTGGATTATTGGTGGTTTAAATTTTTTTTATTTTATAATAATTTAATTTTATTGCTAATTAATTATGTTTATTAAAGTCTATGAAGATCCATCTTGTATTCTACATGTTTCTTTTTCAATCGTATAAGACAATGAATATTTCAAGAAGAAGTCAAATGCCACCTCCTTTCATAGAAGTTAAAAATAATCAAGAGTTTGAGATGGAAGGAGTCTTAAATTTAAGGCGGCACCAAAATAAATTAAAATATCTTTTTCATTGGCACATATATGATATTAATGAATACACATGGGATTCAATAATGAATCTTATAAATATAGTAAAGAAGATTGATGCTTTTCATCGATGATATTATCAAAAAGAAGATTAAGAATAAAAAAACTTTGCTATAAAAAAAATAAGATACATAAAAGATAGAATTTATCTTCTAATTATATTTATAATTTTTTTCTATTTATAATACTAAAGAGTTAAAGAACCAACAATTAATAGATTCAACTCAAGAACTATCATTTTTTGAATTATTAAATATGACATTATAATTATTACAACCTTTTATCACGGACATATATATTTATCCCAATTGTTACTTATATGATTAAGTAGAAGTAGATAAATATAGATTAATTTCATAAAGTCTTCTAAAGTAACTTATTAGAAGCTTTATAGATGCAATTTTGACTTTAGATGTCTTTATAGGTTAGAAACTTGGCCAAAAAATTAACCATGTATTAATGGCTCATAGAACAAATTAACTCTATGTAGTAGCTTATGGAACAAGTTAACTATGTAGCACATACATAGATAACTTGTCTTGCAAGTTAAGACATGTGGTTAACAAAGTCAATACATGTTTGAGGTCGTATAAAATATTGCCACATAACTCCTAGTTAAAGAGCATATATGGAGGCAAGAGTGAAGCCTTCTTTACTCTTGTCAACGCCTTTTTAGTCTTTAGTCTTATTTCAAGACTTTCTAGTCTTTTTGTTTTTATAATAGCTATTCTAATTTAATATTATATCATCTTTGAATGACTTTTTAGTTCCTTTCAGTGATATAAGAGTATATTAAAGATTTTCTTTCTTTAAGATTCATATCCTTGAAAGTTTGACAAGAGTACTAATATATTATTTCTATCTTATTTTAGAAGTGAGTGAATTATTCTACTTCTATTGTTGTATTCTTAAGATTACAAACTATCTATCTTTAAATAAAAAATCTTATTTTCTAATACTGATCTTTTTCTTAAAGAGAGTAGATTATCGCTCTTTGTAGAAATTTTTATTAATGGTTGTAGATTATCCTCTTCTAATTTAATTTTTTAAATTTATTTGGATTTTTATATAGAAGAAAAGATTATGGATACTATTCTTAGTAGAAGTGAGAATAGATTTGTAACTATCGTAGATCTTTATGAGTTTGTCAATATTCTAAGAGTGAAAATCTCACATATTTTTAACATGAATCATAGAGGTACTATGCTTATGCAAATAGAAGAAGTTTAGAATGTGCAGCAAAAAATTATGGAGTTGAAGGAAGTAAGTAGATTAATCTCACAACCAAATCTAAGGAGTTTTGCTTCTACAAATATGATGAGGACAAGGATTAGTATGCTTGGGAAGTTTGATGGAATACGATCAAAATTTTGAAGATTTTTGCAATAATTCAAGTTCTATCTAAGGTTGCATCTTTTCCAATACCTTGATGGATTTACTCAAGTCGGATTCATAGGTACACTTCTATGAAGAAGTACTCTCTCTTGCTTTGTACCTTTAATGAAAAAATATTTGTAACTCTTTTATGATTTGAATTCATTTCTAGAAGTATTTATAGCCACATTCAGAGAAAGTGATTAAAAAAGAATAGTAGAGACTAAGCTCTTATATTTATGGTAAGGATCATGTTTAGCCATAATATATGTTGCTAAATTCCAAAACTTTGTTTGATATGTGTACTGGAATGACAAAGTCCTTATCAATCAATTTTGATATGGATTGAAGGATAATGTCAAAGACTTGTTATTGATAATACTAAAGATAAAATCTTTAAAATAATTTATAACTCAAGCGATTGCATGTAATAATCCATTATTTGGAAGATGTCAAGAATAAAGATATGGCTGCAGAGGAACAAATTAAATAATGATAGTAACTCCTTCTTTTTTAGAAACTTATTCATTAAGTCTAAAACCAATAAAAATTGATATGATATGTTTTAAATCTCTTACAAATCAGGAAAAGAGTCGACAACATCACGAAGGCTTATGCTTATATTGTGGAGAAGGTCACCACACTGCTCAACATTATCTAAATAAACAATACAATTACAAAATGAGAAACATGATTGCCAAAGAAGACAATGTGTTGGAAAATAAATTGTTCTAGCTATAATAGGAACCATGCTACTAGAATTATATGTAGCATCTAGTAAAGGTCCTATTTTCTCCTCTTATTTCTCACCTTGTTTTATAATAGAAGTCTATTTAGGACCAAAAAATCATAAAGTCTTAGCTTTGTTAGATTCAGGAATCTCAGCTTGTCTTATAAATGAAGACTTTAATAAAAAATAAGATATATCTTTAATCAAGAAAATCAAACTTCTACATGTAGAAATAATAGATGGATGTTCATTGCCTTTTGGAGATGTTACACATGAAACTATGATTGTAGAAGTAGCAATAGGTGATCACAATAGTTTAGTAATATTTAATGTGATTAAATTTTCTTCTAATATAATGTCATGGATATATATATATTTAACTTGACAATTATTTAGATAATAAGAATAGGTAGAAGTAAGTCAAAGTAGATAAATATGATAATAACTTGTAAAAAGCTTCTTAAAAGCTTTATAGATGTTGCTTTGCCTTTATACATGTCTATAGGTGATTAGTAGATTGAAAACTTGGCCAACAAGGATGCCACATGTTGTCATGTTGACCACTTATAGTACAATTTGGACATATGGTGCACACTATTGTTCTCGTTGTATTCAAGCTTCAATTCAATTGAACTAATAGAGGTGGGTTCGAACATGGGAAAAGAATGGTTATATGAATTGGGTCTGCTAGTGTTACAATTGACTGTACTCTGGCTATCTGAAATCAATTATCAAACTACAAAATACTAAGGCTTACTACTTCCATCTTAATTCAACCCATAATCCATTCTACGACTATTAATTCAACAATACTTCCATATTCTTATCCGTTCATCTCTCACTTACTCTCTTTGTCGTTTATACATATTCAATTACTGATCTCTAGCTTACCTATTATATTCAGTTTTTTAATTCATTATATAGAATTTAATATCTCGACTTACGACTGTCACAGTCTGGCACTCTAGACTAACTTCTCAGTACTCAGAAACTATCCATTACTCGTCAACAACAAAGAAACAAAAAGAGGTAGCACCAAGATTGCCCCGGCTTACGACTCTCACAGTCTGGCTTCTTTCTCCCTTTTTTCAACTTCTTTATGCTACCAAAAGATGGATCGTCGATCGGCAGATTCCAAAGGTTATGATCCTTTGAATTCTTAACCATTTATTCTACTAACAACCTACTTTTATCAACTAAACTGCCTAACCATCAGTCTAATTCTCAAGGTTATCAATAACTAACCAGTAACTTACCACAAAGTTTATTTACCTATTCTATATAGTCCCACTCCTAATTGTGCAACGTCCTCGCAAATACACAATTGTTACTTATCTAAAAACTACTTAACAAAACTCTACAAAGGTACTATTTCCTTTGGCCCACCCAATTGATCATTTGCTGCATTATTGAATGTGTCTTCTACCGAATCTGGTTCCAATTGCAAATCTTCTTTTTCTTGCTTCACTTCGTCCATCGACTTCTTCCTCAACTGATTTGATAGATCTTCATTATACTATCCCAATTCATGGACATGAGCCTCTAGTTTCAAGATCTGGGCATCACGAAGTTTTAATTGATGCTGCTGCTGACTCATCCATTCTAGAACATCTTCAATTGATAATTGTGACCGGCTCCTCACTGTTAACTCTTAACTGGAACTACTATTCTCAAAAATACAAGAAATACAAAAAAATGGCACTCCAACCAATCCAAAACAATACCACAAAATGACTTTAATTGGTGCCCCACTCCTATTCTTTTACTATCTGGTAATAATAACAACATGTTACCCATACTGTCCATAGAAGGTATTGGGAAGTAATCTTTCTTGGTGGCCACATTAAGTTTTTAGAATTCGTGACAAATTCAGATTTTACTATTTTTTTTCGACACCATCACGATTGAAGAAGTCCACTCACAATTCGGTACTGGGTAAATAAAACCAACTTCAAGAAGCTTGTCCAATTTCTCCTTCACCATGAAAGAATATTTAGGATTAAGGCAATGTTGCCTTTTTCATACTGGTTTAGCGTTCTCCTCTAAAATGATATGATACTCACAGACTTTGGTGGAGATATCTTTTAGATCAATATAAGTCTAAGCAAAAGCTGATTTATGATGCAAGAAAAATTATGTTCAAGAGGTTAATTCCTATTCCTTAATATCTTTGTATACTTTAATTGTTTGAGGCTCTATTGTGGTTGCCAAGTTGATAGTTTGACATAAAGGTGCAATAGCGATGTTTTGTTTCAACTCCCATGCGGGTTTTAAATTAGTCGATAAGTCCGATATGTGCAAAGTACTGAATCTTATGTCTAAGGCACTCACATGATGCACATCATACTTGGTCATCCAATCAATACTAATTTTAGCAGAGATTTCTGAATTCGTCGGGTATATCAAGTACTCCCTCGGATTGCCACATTCATACATGACTCCAGGGTATTGGTCTGCTTCCACGAACACTTCTGTAATCAATGCTACTATGTCATCATCAGTGCTAAGCTCATCGTCTGACGTCAATTCAGATGCTAGTAATTGAGATTCCCTGTGATAGTATATTGGGTACATTTGAAGCACAATTTTATCTCTGTCCTTGCAAATTGTCAAAGTACCCTGATCCCAATCATTCTTGGCCTTCGCATGATAAAGCCAAGATCGTCCCAATAAAGTTGGATATGATAAAATTGAACATTGTAATCAAAAGATGATGTAGTCAATTTCATATACAATATTGGTAATTATAATTTGAACACTTCATAAAATATCCATTGATTTAACCCGGCTATGATCTGCCATCCTTAACACCAATGTTGTGGATACTAAGTTTTCCAAATCTAAAGCATCCATTGTATCAACATTCATTAAATTGACATTGGAACCACCATCCACCTGAATATCCGAGATCATAACACCATCAATCAAAACATCGATGATTAGTGCACCTAGGTCAGGGTTCAAACTGACTTTACAAACTTCTTTATTCCATTGCCTATGCCGTGTTAATGATGAATTCAATATAAAACGGCACTCTAGAGCAATCACTAGAAGTTGCTTCATAGAAATAGAAGGTCGAATAGGGTCCAGATGTTGAATTCGTCCTTTTTTCTTTTGTTGACTTCTTGTATGGACAACTTGGACTACTTCTACCTTATGAATTGGTGATTCTTGTGTTCCATTATTTTTTTCCTCTACAATTTATACAGTCAATTGTATCTTCTGATCATGATTATTAGGATTAAATGGAATATTGTATTGATAATGAAAATGACCCGATTGCTTGTAATTTCTACATACTGGAGCATATTCGTCTATAAACCTTGGATTAGGGCATTCACTGGCATAATGACCAATTTGCCAACATCAATGTAGTGGTTTTTGACCCATACTGTCAAGTACACTTGGAGTCTCCACTAGTATATATCTACTAGGCCAATTCCAGGTAGCCATGATAAATGATCTTGGCTGACTAATTGCTACTAGTCGAGAATTAGATTGCTAAATTGGTATAGTTTAGGAATTACCCCCTTGATTATTTCCACCGTTCTGCATATTTGTTCCATAAATCGAATTATAATTAGTATTTTAAAATTTTTTGAAGCCACGATTAGGTCGATTTGAGCGATTATTATTCCAACCATCCATATTTCCAGTCTGTACTTGATTAACATCCTATTGAGTTGGCTATATTGTCTGGTTATTGAACTATTATTGCCTTTGTAAATGCCAATAGTTTTGGGTAGGGTGCTTTCTTCCACAAAATGTACATTGAACACCTTTTTGTCTAGGTGATGGACATTTCGTATCAACATGACCTTGTCCCTTACAATTATTATACCATATATTACATCTTGTATTAGAAGACTTAAGCCGTTTTTTCTTATCTTTAGCCAAATTTACGGCCAATTCTTCCATCTTCTTTATTAGATTTAATAACAAGGCTTCATTTGGATCTTTAACAACCGTATTTGTGAACAACTCTAGTTATTGATAGGTTGGCAATGTAAAATAAGGTATCATTGTTATTAGCACTATTGCTTGGAATGGGGTAGCATTAATTGGTTTTTGCAACAAAACATTCTTCATGTTACATATAGCCATTTGTAGATAATTATCCATCAACACATTTCTCGATTGTATTTGTTCGCTTCTTGAACTTGGAATCATCGTGGCTCCTATTATTAACAATTGGTTATAATGACATTCTTTCCATACCTTTGCTCGTGCCAATGATGCCTCTACTATAGCTAGTTGAGCCTCTTTTACAAATATTTTCAATTCTGGTGGATGCAAACCATTGATTAATATCGACAATATAAAGTGTAGAATAGATATTAGTTTATTTTTGTAAGATATTAGTAAAATAGATTAATAGTCCATAGAATAGTCAGTTTAGGAGGATGGATGGTTGATTTAGTTATTAAAAGTAGTTAATTATAGGATTACAGTTAGGATCTGGAAATCAGTAGCAATCATATAGGAGTTGTAGAAGTTTCTTGGAGTGCCAAACTGTAATAGTCATGAGCCGGGGTTAAGCTTGGTGATGTCTCTTTGTTCTCTTTATTTCTTTATTGTTGAAGAGTAATGGATAGGTTTTGAATACTGAGAAGTGAATCTGTGGAATAAATTAGAGATTGATTTATGAGTTATTGATTATGTAATTGGAGTACTGAGTGATTGAATTATATGAGAAGTTATTGGAAGATTGATTATAGGTAGAAGATTATGATTGTTGTTTATTGACAATTGTGTGTATTTTGGACAGAGAAATTCTTTAAATCTAGATTGGTTGGTATGAAGTATGTTATTCGTGGTGTTAGATGGAATTTATGAATTTTGAGCAGTCTTTTAAGAGTGCAAGATTGCACGCTGTTGTTATCAGTTGTTGAAGGAGTATTGTTACTGGAAGGAAGTACTATAGTATTTTTTAGTGTTTTAGTGGTTCGGAATATAGTTAATCATGTGACCCTAATAAGTAAAGCTCATGTGCTTAGTCTTTCCATGTGTTTGAATTCCCCTATACAGGTTTATTCTGAAAGGAATTTGTAGAATAAATAAAATTATTATTATATTTTGGTGCCATTGTCAAAAATTGACAATAGTATTGAGTGTTAGGAATTAACTCCCAGATGAGTAGCTAGGAAATAGGAAGCAAATTCATTAATATATAATGAAAGATTATGGTTATTAAAAATAAAAACATTGCAGTAAAGAAAATATGCCAATCAAAAGAAAGACAAGAAAGAGCAAAAACAAGAGAATTGCTGTAAAATGAGCAAATATGTAAGTTAAAAAGGAAGCATTGATAAAGTTAGATTAAGCCATGGTTGCATGCTTGTCGGCATATCTGAGCATATCTAGAAGCTGATCGACATCAAATATTTCAGCAATATATACCGTTAAGAAAATTACCAAGAGCACTCGCAAGAAATTTTGTCAACAACCCAGCATATCTCTTGAGCTTGTTAACTGCAAGTAGAGGAAATACAAAAGAATTGGGTACTCCATTGGGTACCTTTTCAATAGCAAAAACTGCCAATTTTATAAAAACTAATTCCATAGAATAGCATAAATTGCTTGCCAATAAGGGCCAATTTGGCGTATTTCAAAATTCATCATTGTCACCTCTAATTCAATCAATAAACTTATTCAGGGATAATAATAGTAAATTAAGGAGGTTAGAAAGTCCAAAAAAGATAATTGGAAAAGATAGTGGTAATTTCAATAAGAGATTAAGCAGCACATTGTCCTCTTCAATGCTAACACGTGGTCCAGCGGTTCCAATAGCAGTACAAATGGGTGATGTGAGCGATCCCACAATGAGCATGACTCCATTATCTACTTTTAGGGACTTTTTGAGTGCGGATCCCGATCAATATTTGTCTCAATTTCTAACAACATGTATAGCCAGTAATGGAAGAATCGAAGATATTTAGTTACGATGGTTGGTAGCAATCTTAAAAGACACGGCATTTGAATGGTACAACCGCTAACCAATGGATCAATTTTTGAATTGAAAAGCATTGAAGAATACATTTTTGATCCATTTTTGATCAATAGGTTTTGAGGATCGTCTTCGAGAGAGGTTAATGAACAACAAAATGATCCTATGGGAGGCAATGGAATCGTATTATAGCCATGTGGCTGATATTCTCAGTAAGTGGCCAAATCACCAAATGTAGGAGGCATTTATCTTATCCATATTAATCAATGGTTTGTAACCACCAAAGTTAAAAATGTTTGTGAAAGAAGCTCAACCCGTTACGATGTCTGCATCCTTTAATAGAGCCAAGGTTTGGTAGGAATGCCATTATGATTAGTTTTTAACTGTGGAAGCTATGACTATTCTAATTTAAGGTAGTTATCAAAATCCAATTTAGAACGGATCAGTGGATGTTTATTCATGGATGTTAGATATAAGGTCCAATTCCAGTGCCAATATTCAAGGGCCAGTTAATGTCACCCCATTACAAGCTATGCGACCGAACTTGACAACAACGTATACTCTCTATTTTTTGTATCAACAACAAGTATTAACTTCGACAGAGTTACCAATAATTCCAGTCCCAAAAGATTCCAATGAAGCCTTGTTGTTGAACTTGACGAAGAAAATGGAAGAAATGGCCGTTTATATAGCCCAGGATAAGGAGAAGAGGCAAAAGCCTACTAATACTAGGACCAATGTTTGGTACAGTAATTATAAGGGCCACGATCATTTGATAATAGAATGCCCTTGACCCTCACAAATGATGGATCAATGCACATTTTGCGAAGGAAAGCATTTAATAGCTAATTGTTGGAATTTACAAAGGCAACAAGAATTCAATAATTAGACTATGATGCCACCAATTCACTGAGATGTCAATCAAGTTCAATCGAGAAATACGTTTGGATGGAATGGAAAGTGATCTAATCGATAAAATCAATTATTGAATAACTTTCAAAGTTCTAATTTTAATCAAGGGTCTTCATCAAAATCCTATCAGTACAGGAAGGAGCAGTAGAGATATCAGTAATATGCTCCTCCAACGTTATCAAACCAAGTTCCTTCCATTTCAACAAGACAACTAAGATCATTTTTTAATTCTATATAGAATAAGCCTAGTAGATATATACTAGTGGAGACACCCAATATGCCTAATGGGGGTGCAAGAAGACCACTTCATTGTTTCTGTTGCAGACAGATTGGCCATTATGCCAGTGAATGTGTCAATGCCAAAGCTAGTGATGATTATGCACCAGTTTATGGAAATTGTAAGTAATCAAGGCATACTTATCAACGATGTAATGTACCATTCAATCTCAATAATCGAGATCAACAGATCCAAAATCAAGAAAAAATCGAGGAAATAAATCAAGGTCCTCAAGATTTTTTAGTAAATCAGATGGAATGTATCCAAACCGTTCTTACCAGGAGTCAGCAAAAAGAGAAAGGACCAATTCAGCATTTGGGTGAGCCTGATGTGAAGGGCCAATTTAACCCAATTATGGGGACATCCAATCGAGATCCTATTATGGACATCTTACCTAGTATGAGACCTGACTCAATTGGGCAATCTAATGAGGTCTTGATTACAGAGGCTTCGATTTTGTTTCAAGTTGTTCCATTCTCTATATAGTTTCAGGAACCGTCCTTTTTGTTGAAAGATCCTCTAAGAGGCGTAAATTCCAAAGAAGCTCCATTTGTTGTTCCAATTCCAAATCTAGGGTGGAAGAATATCTTACTTCAAGGAGTTAAACTCCAATCAATGAAAAAAAAGAAGGTATTAGGTATTATTCTAAATATAGAATCCTATGACATATTGAAGGATCTAGATGCTATTTGGCCTTCTATTTCTATGAAGCAACTTCTAGCGGTCACACCAAAGTATCGTTCTACATTGAATTCATTATTAACATGGCATAGACAACGTAATAAAGAAGTTTGTGAAGTCAGTTTGAACCCTAACCAAGGTGCACCAACCATCGATGTTTCAATTGATGGTGTTATGATCTCAGGTGTTCGGATGGATGGTGGTTTCAATGTCAATTTAATGAACGTTGATACAATGGATGCTTTAGATTTAGAACACTTAGTACCTACAACATTGGTATTACGAATGGCAGATCATAGCCGGGTTAAACCAATAGGTATTTTATGGAGTGTTCAAACTATAATTGCTTGTATTACATATGCAATTGACTATATCATCTTTCGGCTACAATATTCGGCTTTATCATATCTAATTTTATTGAGATAATCCTGGCTTTATCAAGCAAAGGCCAAGAATAATTGGGATTGGAGTACTTTGAAAATCAGCAAGGGTGGCGATAAAATGGTATTACAAATGTACCCAGTACGCTATCAGGGGGAGTCTCAATTGCCAACATGTGAA
Organism: Physcomitrium patens; assembly: GCF_059467195.1. NCBI lineage: Eukaryota > Viridiplantae > Streptophyta > Bryopsida > Funariales > Funariaceae > Physcomitrium > Physcomitrium patens. The sequence continues at coordinate 17,788,824 of NC_143414.1, read as the reverse complement.
TTAACGTCGGACAATGAACTTAGCTCTGATGATGATGCAGTTGCATCCATTACAGAGGTGCCCGTAGAGGCAGCGCAATACTTTGGAGTGGAGTACCAATGTGGAGGTCTGGGGGAGTACTTGATATACTTGACAGATTTGGAAAGCACTGATTATGTTAGTATCGATTGGATGACGAAGTGTGATGTGCACCATGTTAGTGCCCTGGACACAAGATTCAGTACTTTGCACATGTCGGACTTACCGACTGATTTTCAACCAACGCGGGTATTGAAACAGAACATCGTTGTTGCACCTTTATGTCAAACTATTAACTTGCTGACTACAACAGAGTCATAGATAATTAAGATCTACAAAGGTATTAAGGACCAGGAGTTAATCTATTGGACAAAATTTTTCTTGCATCATAAGTCCGCTTTTGCTTGGACTTATGCTGATTTAAAGAGTATTCTCGCTGACATCTATGAGCATCATATCATTTTAGAGGAGAACACTAAACCGATACATCAAAGATAATATCACCTTAATCCTAAATATTTCTTCATGGTGAAGGAGGAATTGGACAAGCTTCTTGCGATTGATTTTATTTACCCAATATCAAAAAGCGAGTGGCTTTCTTCAATCGTCATGGTGCCGAAAAAGAATGGAAAAATCTACATTTGTCAAGATTTCAGGAAACTTAATGCGGCTATCAAGAAAGATTACTTCTCATTACTTTTTATGGACAGTTTGGGTAACATGTTGTGATTATTACCACGTAGTAAGAGAATAGGAGTGGGGTACTAATTAAAGTCATTCTGTGGTGTTGTATTGGGTTGGTTGGAGTGCAATTTCTTGTGTTTCTTGTGTATTTGAGAGTAATAGTTGTAGTTAAGAGTCAACAGTGAGGAGCCGATCACAAGTATCAATTGAAGATGTTCTAGAATAGATGAGTCAACAGCAACATCAATTGAAACTTTGAGATGCCGAGATCTTGAAATTAGAGGCTCAAGTCCGTGAATTGGGTGAGTATAATGAAGATCTATCAAATCAGTTGAGGAAGGAGTCGATGGATAGATTAGAGGATGAGAAAAAATTGAATTTAGAACTAGAATCAGTAGAAACTACATTTGATAATGCAACAAATGATTAATTGGGTGGGCCAGAAGAAGTAATAACTTTGTAGAGTTTTGTTAAGTAGTTTTTAAATAGGAATCAATTGTGTGTTTGTGAAGATGTTGCACTGATAGGAGTCAAGTTATGTAGAATAGATATTAGTTCATTTTTGTAAGATATTGGTAAAATAGATTAATAGTCCATAGAAAAGTCAATTCAGGAGGATGGATGGTTGATTTAGTTATTAAAAGCGGTTATTATAGGATTATGATTAGGATCTGGAAATCAGTAGCAATTATATAGGAGTTGTAGAAGTTTCTTGGAGTGCCAGATTGTGATAGTTATGAGCTTGGGTTAAGCTTGGTGCTACCTCTTTGTTTTCTTTGTTATTTTGTTGTTGAAGAGTAATGGATAATTTTTGAATACTGAGAAGTGAATTTGTAGAATAAATCAGAGATTGATTTATGAGTTATTGATTATGTAATTGGAGTACTGAGTGATTGAATTATATGAGAAGTTATTGGAAGATTGATTATGGATGGAAGATTATGATTGTTGTTTATTGAGAGTTATGTGTGTTTTGAATAGAAGAAGTCTGTGATTACAGAAATTCTATGAATCCAGATTGGTTGGAGTGAAGTCTGTTATTCCTGGTGTTGGATGGAATTTATGAGTTTTGAGCAGTCTTTTAAGAGTGCAAGGTTGTACACTATTGTTATCAATTATTGAAGGAGTATTGTTACTAGAAGGAAGCATTGTAGTATTTTTTAGTATTTTTAGTGGTTCGGAATATAATTAATTATGTGACCCTAACAAGTAAAGCTCATGCGCTTAGTCTTTCTCTATATTTGAATTCCCCTATACAGATTTATTCTGAAAGGAATTTCTAGAATAAGTAAAATGACAATTACATAAACGCATGTGACATTTGATTATTTGTCTATTTACAAAGTATATCCACGACCCAGCCATAATAAGACTCCATTGATTCCCCCGCAAACATCCTGCTATTCATAAAACTTTCTCCAAATCGATCTTCAAATCCAATTGGTCTAAATTGGATTATGAAGGTATTCCTCAAGGCCTCCCAATTGAAAAATCTATCCAATGGTTGCCGATTAAACCTTTGAAAAGCTGTATCTTTTAAAGTTGCTAGCAACCATCTCAACCAAATGTCTTTAGTTCTACCATTATTAGCGATGTAGGCTGTCAAGAATTGAGATATATGGTGATCAAGATCAGAGCCCGACCAACCATTAAAACTAGGTAATGGTGCCATACGTGTAATTCGGTCTCCTACTGCTCCCATTTGTACTGTTATTGGTACTTCTGACACTCCCGCAGTAATTAGTGTTATGACTGATCTCTTTGCTATTTGAATTTGAATTTTTCTTCTTTTGGTTTTACTTAGACTTATAATTCTTTTTTGTTGTTCCTATAAGAGATTTCTTATGCGTAATCGCTCATGTCTTTTTTTTTCTTGTCGATTAATTCTTTGATAATCTTCCTCTTCATGATTATTACTCATAATCTTCAATTCTTTTTTATAAAATTAATAATGTCTTGAATTATAATTCATATATTTGTAATCCTAAAACTAGTTCTTTTCATATTTTCATTCAACATATAATTCCATCTCCCATACAATCAATTTTTAACATTTTATATTATTATCATTTTCTCAAAAGCGGTGCAAAAATGTTGTTCTCGTTGGCTTTAAGCTTCAATATATCAAAGCAATTGAATTAATAGAGGTGGATTAGAACACGGGAAAAGACTAGTTATATGAATTGGATCTGTTAGTGTTACAATTGACTATACTCTGGCTATCTAAAATCAATTATCAAACTACAAAATACCAAGGCTTACTACTTCCATTTTAATTCAATCCATAATCCATTCTACGACTATCAATTCAACAATACTTCCAAATTCTTATTCGCTCATCTCTCACTTACTCTCTTTGTAGTTTATACATATTCAATTACTGATCTCTAGCTTATCTATTATATTCAGTTTCTCAATTCATTATACAGAATTCAATATCTCAGCTTACGACTCTCACAGTCTAGCACTCCAAACTAACTTTTCAATATTCAGAAACTATCCATTACTCGTCAACAACAAAGAAACAAAAAGAAATAGCACCAAGCTTGCCCCGGCTTATGACTCTCATAGTTTGGTCCCTTTCTCCCTTTTCTCAACCTCTTTATCCTATCAAAAGATGGACCGTTGACTAGCGGATTCCAAAGATTATGACCCTTTGAATTCTTAACCATTTATTTCACTAAAAACCTACTATTACTAACTAAATTACCTAACCATTAGTCTAATTCTCAAGGTTATCAATATCCAATTAATAACTTATCACAAAGTTTATTTACCTATTCTACATACACCTAAGAAACTTGTCTTATAAATTAGATATGTATCTTGTAAGTTGGACGCGTATTAGAGGTCTTACAGCATGTCGCTACATAGTTTTCAATTAAGTAGTATATATAGAAACAAGAATGAAACTTTCGTCATTCTTGTCAACTCCTTTCTTACTTTTAGTTTAGTTTGAAGAGACTCATGTTTTTTAGTCTTTGGCAATAGCCATTCTAGTTCTTCTTTGAATATACATACTTTCTTCTATTTTGTCACTTTTCTTTTGACACACATTCCAAGAATTTATGTATCTTCTTTTAATTTGTGTCCTTGACAAATTGACAAGAGTATACATACAATATCACAGTTTTGTCCTTTCTTGATTAAGAGTGGATTATCCTTTTTTCTTGATAAGACATAAATATATTAAAAGTTGCAGATTACACTCTTTTAAATTGATATTATTTTAATTTTTTTTTTCTTGATTCTTAAGTATGAATTAAGAGCAAATGAGAGAATTAATGCTTACAATGCATCAACTTAGTCTATGACTATAAGGAGCAATAAGATTATCAGGCAATGAAGATATAGAAATGATTGAAGTTGCTTCAATATCTACACCAAGCCATATTACTACTCCTACATAAAACATCGTTCTAGTTTTAAGGACCAAAAATTAGATTGCTTAAAAAGTTTGATGGCACAAGATCTAAATTTTGAAGATCCATCAATCAAGTAAAACTAGTGATTGAACTACAATCTCAAAGTTATCCAACTTAAGGATCATAAGTCAAGTTTATTAAAACACTACTTTCAGGTTCTTCTTTATCATGGTTTTCATCATTTTTTGAATGATATGATCGAATATTAGATAATTTAGAATTATTTTTAGTAGAGTTTAGATCTATATATAGAGAATATGATACAATTCATGTTACAACTAATAAGATTTGTAACTTGCGACAAGATAATTCATCAGTGATATTATACGCTTCATAATTTTGATAATTAGTGACAAATATTTAGAATGATGTAACATTAATTAACCAATTTTTCTACAAATTACAATATGAAGTAAAGAAATTGATGCTCAATTTATTTGATCTTCAAACATTGAGTCAAACAATTGACTTTGCTATAAAATGTGTTAATTGAATTTTTGAATTTTGATCTGAGAATTGTACTAGGAAACCTCAACATTATTACAATTCAATGACAACACCAATGACTTCTCAATCTAAACATTTGAAAGTAGAAGATATATAAATTGATGTAGTATATTTTAAACTTCTTACCGAAGGTACTCAGAAATATCTTTTGAAAGGTGGTTGATTTGAATTGCTAAGGCAGTCAACCTTTTTGTACTCAAATTTTTTCCAAAATTTTTTCTTTATTCCAAATTTAATAAGCCTTATTTTATTAAAAAGATGACACCAAAAGCTACAACTATAAAATATTTTATATTAAAACTAAAAAAATTAAATGATTGATTGAGGAAAATCTAAGGTTTTTAGAATTATTAGAATATTTTGGAGGCCAAGGGAGCTATCTACTACAATGAAGTGTGAAACAAGATCAGTCTATTTTAAGTGTCTAAGACCCTTCTAATCTATAGCAATATAAAAACTCATTACAAGATAAGATAATTCAAATAAAATAAAACTAAATATAATAGAACGTTGAAGAAAAAATTGAATAACCAAAATTAAAACAAAATAAAACAAAAAAAAGGATAAAAAATCCAATTTTATTAAGAAAAAAGGCCCAAAGCTGTACCAAACTAGATGCCTTGAAAGACCATAGCCACACTTATTAATATTTTGTTCTACTACCTAAGACATTCTAGAATGTTCTTAAATGATAGATCCTACTAAAAAAACTTTCTTAAATTCTTTTTAGAAGGCTCCATGGTAGATCCCATTTAAATAATCATCCTAAAATCTTTCTAAAATATTGTATAATTGATTCTATCAGGTCTACTGAGCTAACTCTAATTCTAAAAACTTCCATGGTTCTAATTATCTATCGCTATGTACCAATAATATAAATATCTTACCTATATTTTATTATAATTAATCTCCCTCACTAATACAGAACATCCTCATTTTGCTCCCAATGGTATCTCCAAATTGTCTCTAAGCAATGAGTGAAGTTTTGTGTAGGTTCTCACATTGCATCATAGATGAAATAACCTTTTCAAAGAACTTTTTACTAAAGTTTTGGACGTCCAATATTGTGGTAAAGGTAGCAATGTACCAAAATACTGTCCACTTCATATTCTTATTGGTCATTAAGTACAATTGGTAGTAGTAGTGGTTAGTATCAATTTAGAAAGGGCTTTGGCTTGATATAAAATTCTTTTAGTTATAAAATACATAAGAGTGGATAGATCCAAATATGTGGCAAAAAGTTGAGGTTGTATGCGATATCAAAAATCTTTACAGAAATGCCAAAAGATCTAAGCCACCAAGGTACTATTTTACAAATTTGGATTGATGTAGCAAATAGCAAGTTGGTATTAGAAAATAACACTTAATCACTTTCTTGGAAGATTCTTAAAAGGTCTTGAATTACTGATGGTTATCCACATATTATTTCTGTTGATTTTGTGGAATAAAAAAGCGATGTCGTGGTTCTTATAAGGCCATTGTAAGTTATTGAATAAATTCCTCTATTATCAAGTTGTTGATATCAATGGGATGATGGAGAGTTATAAGTATAATTGAATGCTAATTAATATTAAGAAAAAATGGTGAATAATCGATGTTTGCTTGAATACTATGATTATAAGAAAATTCTAAGGGCATCAAGTATTTATCTCATTCATTATGTTGAACCACTACAAATGCTCATTGCATAACTTCTAAGGCCTAATTTTTATGCTCTATTTGTCCATCTGTTTGTAGATAGAAGGCTGTAGACATGATAAGTCATATGCCTAGTAGCTTGAATTATGCTTGCCAAAGGCTTCCCTTGAAGCATGGATTTCAATTTGAAATGATGACATGAGGTAATCCATGGTGGAAAAGGATGGTATAAAAGAAGACTCATGCAAGCATTGAGATATTAATATCTAAGTGTATTGCAACCAAATGAAGTTGCTTTGAAAGTTAATCTACAAAGATGGTAATTGCAATATGATTATTAAGCATCTATGGAAAACATGTAATGAGATCTATAGTCACATGCTCTTAACATGCCGTAGCTAGTGGAATTGACTGCAATAGTTCAGAAGACGTTGTCGTATAGCGTGATTTATAATCCAAAAATATAAGCAATATTTAGTTGTAGAAAGTTTAGCTTTAACTTATTGGCTAAACTCCAATAAGTGATTTATTCCACTTTTAATTTATATACAAATTCTTGTCTCTCAAAACCTCTTCACTTTATATAAAATATCCAAATTGTAGCAAAATCCCTCAAAACATATTTTTCTTGTAAACGATTTCTTCATTTTGAACTTTAGAAATTCATATCTTGATCTAATCATTCAGTTTCTTTCAAATTTTTATATAATGTAGTTATTATCTTTAAGCTTTATTACAAAAAATGAACTGTAAAATTGCTATCAATCTTTTGGTATCTTAGAAATCCTTGTAGGTACTCTAAATCCTAACTTAAAAGCATTTAAGTACTATTTTCTTCATATTTCAAAAATCCAAAACTCAAATACTACAAAATTTATGTGCAAAGTTTATTAACATAATTATACACATTCTTAAAAATTTTGAGCCAAAATTTCATCAAATTGCTCAAGATATAGCTCAAAATACAACCACTAGTGAATCACGTCACTTACTATCCTTAGATATGCAAGCATTGACTTCAACCTCCAATAACTTCTTTATCCTAACTTCAAATCTATCATATAGTATGCCAAAAGTATAGCGAAGAAAATACTTTCTTCAATCCTAGTTTCCAATTCTTTATTGTTTTTTGTATATATGCGTTATATCCAAAAGAATGACAATAGATACAAAATCAATACTTTAACTTTGAGCGCCCATATCTCTTTCATATAAATTCCAAATCATATAAAATTTGTACCAGAACCATAGCCAAAAACCTAAAATTTTTGAATTTAGCCTTTAAAGCTGAAGTGGCCTCTATAGTAACCCTAATTTCTAATAAGGCCTCAGGCAACCTCCTTAAAGTCCATTGGACATGATTTTTGGCCAATAGGAATGGAGATTTTCATCATCCATCTCCATTCATCAATATGGATGCCTTAACTATTCTTTTTGCTGCCAAAATCCCTCTCTAATCCTTTTTTCTTATAAGATCTACATAATATATGTCTTAAATACCAAATAAAAGAAACAATATAAGACTTCAAATATCACCAATGTCTAGCAAAGGTGACTTTAAATATGTAAAAATTACTATCAACTAAAATTAGTCTTAAAAGCCACTATCAAAAGAAAATGAAATTATATAAATTTTAATAATAATTCTTTTAAACAACTTCTTTTTAAAATAATACTCTAACTATATTTTACAATGAATTAAAATCTACTAATATGGCTTTTACTATATTATTTAATAAATTATATATCAAATATATAAACATAATATTTTTATATAGTAACCAAATTACAATAGAATAATGCTACATTACATGCTTTATTACATTAATATGATATGCAAGAGCATACAAAAGCTCAAACATCATAATCCAAATTTGTACAAAATCATATCTTTGAGATCCATTTTAAAGTCTCTTCTCGCTCCACATATCTATATATTAGGATGTCATGTCCTTCTTAAAATATGTGCATCAAAAGTATAACATTGATGAGTATATACATCCACTTCTTGAAATAGAGTAAGCCATCATTAAGAATGTAATCTTGATACTATATATTATCATCTTTCAATCAATCCCTAACAATCTTAAAATAACCATTCTAATGCATAGTTTCTTTCCATTCTACTTCTTTGGTTAGATTTGAAATGATATTACTAATTGTAGTGACTTTTGTCTTATCTCTCAATTTATCCTTCAAGTCTCATCTTCATAATAGATTATCTAGTACAGTATGTTCTTGTCCTTGATTGTATTCAAGATTGATATCAAAAAATTATAATTATTTTTCTTAACAATGATGTCATGATTTCATATTTTTTGGATACAAATCATATAGCAAGGATGAATGGTCAATCCAAACAACCACTAGATTCTCGAATAGATAGTGTCGCCAGACTTTTGTGGCATATACAATTGCTAATTGCTCTTGATCATATATAGAGTAATTGTGCTCTGCTCTTTTGAGCTTAGATGATTCATACACCACAAATTAAAGGCTCCTATCAAAATATTATTAAAGAACCACTCCAATAGCAAAGTTGAAAGCATCAATGTTAAGCGTACAAAGAAGATTAAGATCATATGGTTGTAATATTGGATCAATAATGAGTGCCTCTTTCAATCTAACAAATGCACTTTGTTGCTCCAATTTCCATTCAAATGGAGCATCCTTCTCTAATAGGTTTGTTAATGAGGCAGTAATGTATATTAATTCTTGAACAAAATGGTAATAATATCTAGTAAGGCATAAAAATAAAAAGGACTTCAAAAGCATCTTTGGGGGTTGGTCAATCTTCTATTGCTTTTATCTTAACTTGCTCCATACGCATACCTTTAGAGGATACCACATGCCTCAAAAATCTGACTTTTGACTTCTAAAGTTTACATTTTGATTGCTGGCTATGAGTGGATTTTTTTCCTTTTACTTAAATTTGATTTAATTAGATTATAATTTAAATTAGAGCTTAATATTAATTGATGTGGAGATGAAAATCATATATAAGATAGGAAAAATAAAATGATATAATAATCAAGATTAATCCAACAATACAACAAGTTAATTACATATTTTTATGATTTAATTTTTAGCATTTGTAGTTCATTTAGTTAAGTACCTTCCAAGTCTTATTCCATCAAACTTAAACTATAAAAATTATGAATTAGAATAAAATAAAATAAAATAAATAATGAATACCATGCTATAGTATTAGTCTAGGACTTTTTAAGATGGTATTAATTATATAAAACTATGATTTATATAGGAAATTATCTACAAATGAAGTTTTGATGACAAAACTTCATCTAGAATTGAAAATTCAATAATAAATTTCTTAAATATTTAAGTTCAGTACTAGCATGATGTTAAGATTTTTAAGATAAAAGATGAAAGTTGAAAGATTACAAAATTAAAAATAAAAAGTAAAAAATAAAAATTAAAAATAAAGTTCGAATTAATAATTAAAAGTTAAGTAAAAATTCAAAAGTAATAGAAATAAAAGTTGAAGATTAAAAATAAAAGTTTAAAGGTTAAGGTTAAAAGTAAAAGTTTAAAGTTGAAGATTAAAAGTATAAATTTAAAGGTTAAGGTTTAAAAAAAATTAAAATATTAGATTAATTTTTAATTTATTTTTTATTTTATCCTTAAAAGTTAAAAATGGATGGAAAGATAAGAATTTAAGATTAATTTCTAGAATGAAGTAAAAAGTTCTTTAAAATTATTAAATAATATTAAATAATGACAATAAGACAATTGAATGATAATATAGTAATTTAGGTGCTAAAAGATGTGATTAGAGGGTGATTAGGGAAGAAAAACTTACTTAGAGTATATCAAGTTGAAAGCAACAAATCCCTTGTTGTTCAAAAATTTTCCAACATTCTTCTACAACTTCTATGCATTTGAAATTTCTTATGGTTGAGGTAGACTTAGAGTTGCTCCTATCTACCAAATTTCATAGTGATCCGAGGTTCGACGTCCAAGATATGTGTTTTCAAAGCAAGGTGATTTGAGCTGCCTAGGCAGCAGACCCCCTTCTACTTAAAAATTCACTTAAAATCGGTTAATAGTTTAAAATTGACAAGTATAATTTTTCTTAAAACCAAACTTAGTAGAATTATTTTCCCAACAAATTTTAGCACAAAAATATAGGAAAGTACTAAGATAAATTTTTTCAAAGTTGGTTGTTCAAAACTGCCAAGGCAGTAGATTCCTTTGCATTTAAAAATTCATTAAAAAATTGATATATCTTGGAAATTAGTGATTTAAATTTTTTAGTAAACTAATCTTTAGAGTGCATTAATTTTAACAATCCACATCAAATTTCAGTTAGAGGTCTATGAGTTATAGATTTTTTAAGCTGATGCTCTTACTTTGCTAGTGGGTAGTAGACCCTTGCCACCTTGAAAACTCGCCAAAAATTTGTCACAACTTCAAATCAAGCGTGCCTTACGTTGTTACAAAGCTAAGAGTGAGTAGAATTTCCTTACAAAGTTTTACAAAAAGAAAATAAAAAGAAATAGACTGAGCAAGTTATAACAGGGGCCATATAAGTTTGAAGAAGAATATTTGCATTCACAAGATGGGGGGACATTTTGCCATGGCTTCACCACAAGAAGATAGAGAGAGAGGGAGCTTGTCCACCCAAGCCCTCTTAACCAGGTAGAAGGAGGCCCAAAAGTGGTAGACACATCTCCACCATTAAAATCAGAAAATCTCTAATCAAGATCAAAGGTCCTCAATAATTCTCAGCCTAATCCCGGTTTCAAGGCTGGAAATGCCTAGAACTCAAAAACTAACACCTTTTTGGTGAAACCAATACAACCAATGTCTCTAAAACATATTTTTATCCTAAGATTGTCTATTCACAAGTCCAAATCTGAGTTCTAAATCATAAGGATCAATTAATTTGCTAATTTAGTTGAAAATTTCAACTACAATTCTAATTCTAATTAGCCTACTTGGAAATCAGCAAGGATTCTTACCATCAAAGCCTTCATAATCACCATTCTTCAATTTAAACTCCCTTTAGTATGGACTCTCAAGAAATCCAGAACCTAATTTCAAATTAGCCTTGAATTAATATGCGTATGATTTTTTCCAATTTTCCTTTTTTTCAATTTCAAGTAGTGATTAAAATCACTATGAGAGGAAACTCCACCAAAAAATTTAGCTTGTCTCCATAATTTTAAGGTCATCATTAATTTAAAAATTAGATTTTATATTTTTAATCCAATTAAATTATAAAATAAAATTTAAGCTTAAAAATCTCAAAACTAATTAAGAAGATAGAGCAATTAGACTTAAGGGACTTTCTAACCATAGTCAAATTAGAAATTAGCTTTTGGATTGAAAATTAAGATTGTCGATTAATTTAAATTATAATTCTTAAGAATTAGAAGAAAAATTCTACTAAAATTATAATTTTATCACTAAAAAAAAGATTTAAAGTAATTCAAGAAAAAAAAATCATAGACCTTCAAAATTTACTATTTTTTCTTTTTAGTTTTAAAATAGTCAATCAATCTACTAATTAAAAGTATCCATCTAATTAACAACTTGAAGATATGATCAAAATCATAATTAATTAAATTTTTTTTTGAGTATATTAATTAATTATTTTAGCATTAAAATTAATAAAAATATGTTAAAAATTACAAAAAGAATTGTAACTAACTATTGGAGCTTTTAATTATGCTCACACTTGCAATAGAAGCAACTATCTTATAGCAACAATACTTTTTGTAGGTATTACTCATGCTCTTTGGAGATTTTATTATATACAAGGTTATCATCAATGAAGATGATTAGATACTTGTCTAAAAGGTCTCAAAATAATCTATTCATATAAACCATAAAAGAGGATAGAACATTGGTAAGGCCAAAAAGTAAAACCAACCATTCAAAATATCCATAGCACATAAAAAATACCATCTTTTTTACATCTTCTCTTGTAATAAGTGTCTGCCAATAGCCGCTTCAAAGATCTAATTTACTAAAGATGGTTGTAACTTGAAGTTGGTCAAGAAGATCATCCACGTATAGAAGTAGATATGCATTTTTAACATTCTACTTATTGAAGCCTCGATAGTCAATACAAAGTCAAAGTCAACTATCTTTCTTGGCTGCAAAGAGTACATGTGCTCTCCATAGTAATGTGCTTTCTCAAATGAGGTCTTTTTCCAAGATTTTATCCAATGTCTTCTGCAACTCTTCAAGTTCTTTTGATGCTAGGTGATAAATTATTTGACTTGTTAGATTGGCTCCAAACAATAGTTCTATTTGAAAGAAGGCACCTCAAGTAGGAGGCACACCACTAGGAAAGTCGGTTGAAAATATATCTTGATATTTTTGTATGAGTTGATTTGCTTATTCTATTATTTTGGTTGTCTTTCCTACTATTGATACAAGATTTGGAACTACCATATATACTGATTGCTTATACTATATTTGATTTTTTATAACAATCATTCTTATGAGTAATCTTTGTTTACAAATTGTCTTTCCTCTTTACTTGATATGAAGGTGCAAAGAGTCACCTCATATCTACTATCTTTAAAAGAGATTGTCTTTGCTATCTAATCAATTTACTTATTTTGCATTTTTAGCCATGATATATATAAAATAGATATTAGTTTGTTTCTGTAAGATATTGGTAAAATAGACTAATAGTTCATAGAATAGTCAGTTCAGGAGGATAGATGGTTAATTTACTTATTAAAAGTAGTTAATTATAGAATTATGGTTAGAATTTGGGAATAGGAAGTAAGTATATAGAAGTTGTAGATGTTAGTCTGAGTGCCACATTGTGATAGTCATGAGCAGGAGTTAAGCTTGGTACTACCTCTTTGTTTTTCTTTGTTGTTGAAGAGTAATGGATAATTTTTGAATACTGAGAAGTGAGTCTATGGAATAAATTAGAGATTGATTTATGAGTTATTGATTATGTAATTGGAGCACTTACTGATTGAATTATATGAGGAGTTATTAGAAGATTATGATTGTTGTTTATTAAAAGTTGTGTGTATTATGGATAGAAGAACTCTGTAATTACAGTAATTATGTGAATTCAGATTGGTTGGAGTGAAGTTTGTTATTCTTGGTGTTGGATGGAAATTATTGTGTTTTGAGTGGTCTTTTGAGAGTGTAGGATTGCTCACTATTGTTATCAGTTGAAGAAAGAGTATTGTTACTAGAAAAAAATATTGTAATCTTTTTTGGTATTTTAGTGGTTTGGAATACGGTTAATTGTGTGATCCTAACAAGTAAAATTCATGCACTTAGTCTTTTGCTTTGTTTGAATTCTCATATACAGATTTATTCTCAAAAGAATTGAAGAATAAGTAAAACAAAAATTACATTTTGGTGCTAGTACTGGGATAGAAAATAGCATTGAATATTAGGAATTAACTGTCGGTTTAATTAGATAGGAGATAGGAAGAAAATTTAGTAGAATATAATGAAAGAATATGATTATTAAGAATGAGAATTTAATAGTAAAGAGAATATGGTAGTTGAAAGAAAGAGTAGAGAGATTGTAAGCAAGAATTTTGTTACATAATAAGCAAGAACGAAAGTTAAAAAGAAATCATCGACAAAGTTGGATTAAACTATGGTTGCATGCCTTTCGGCATATTCGAGTATATCTAGAAGCTGATTGACATCAAATATTTTAGAAGTATATATCGATAGAGAAATTGCCAAGAGCACTCGCAGAAAATTTGGTCAATAGACCAGTGTTTCCCTTGAAGCGATTAATTGCAAGTGGGAGAATTATAAAAGAATTGGATACTCCATTGGATACATTTTCAATAATAGAAGCTTCCAATTTTACCATAACTGGTTCCGTAGAGTGGCATAAATTACTGGTCAATAAGGGCCAATTTAGTGTATTTCAAAATCTATTATTTTTATTGTTAATTCAATCAAATAACTTAGTAAGGGACAATAATAGCAAATTGAGGAAACTTGAAAATTTAGAATAATTAATTGAGAAAGATGCCAGTTGTTTTGACAAAAGATTAAGTGGAATATCGTTCTCTTCAATGGCGACGGGTGGTCCAACGGTTCCAATAGCAGTACAAATGAATGACGTGAGCAATCGCACAACAAGCGTGGCTCCATTACCTACTTTAGGGATTTTTTGGGTGCGGATCCTGATCAATATTTGTCTCAGTTTTTGACAATATGTATAGCCAATAATGGAAGAACTGAAGATATTTGGTTACAATGGTTACTAGCAACCTTAAAAGATACGATGTTTGAATGGTACAACCGTCAACTAATGGATCAATTTTCTAATTGGAAAGCATTGAAGAATACATTTTTAATCCATTTTTGCTCAATTGGTTTTGAGGATTGACTTCGAAAAAGATTAATGACAAGCAAAATAGGTCCAAGAGAGGCAGTGGAATCATACTATGGTCATGTCGCAGATATACTCCGCAAGTGGCCAAATCATCAAATGCTAAAGACTTTTGTATTGCCCATATTAATCAACGGATTACACCCACCCGAACTAAAAATGTTTGTAAAAGAGGCTCAACCAAATACGGTAATTGCATCTCTTAATAGAGCCAAGATTTGAGAGGAATGCCATTATGATCAGTTTTTAACTACGGGTGCCATGATGATTCCAGTTCAAGGCAGCTATCAAAAATCTGACTTGGAACAGATCAAAGGATAGTTATTGACAGATGTTAGAAACAGTGGCCAATTCTAGTGCCAATATTGAGTGGCCAATTAATGTCATCTCATTATAAGCTATACCATCAAATGTGCTAATAGCATATGTTCTCTATTTTCCATAACAACAACAAGCAACAGAGTTACCAATAATAATAGTCCCAAAAGATTCCAATGAAGTCTTGTTATTGAACCCGATGAAGAAAATGGAGGAAATGGCTATTAATATGGCCAAGGATAAAGAAAAGAGGCACAAGCCTACCAATACTAGGACCAATATATGGTGCATTAATTGTAAGGGCTATGATCATTTGGTAACAAAATACCCTTCACCTTCAAAAATGATGGATCAATGTACATTTTGTGGAGGAAAGCACTTAATAGCTAATTATTGGAATTTGCATAGGTAACAACAATTTAGTAATCAGACCATGATCCCATCGACTCAATGAGATGTCAATCAAGCTCAAACAAAAAATACATATGGATGGAATAGAAATCGATCTAATCGACAAAATCAAGCATTTAATAACTTTCAAAGTTTCAATTTTAATCAGGGATCTGCATCAAACCTCTAGAACTACGATAAACAGCAATAGAGGTATCAGCAATATGCTCCATCGGCATCATCAAACTAAGTACCCTCCATACCAATGGAACGACTAGGATCATTTTCTAATCCTACATGGAACAAGCCTAGTAAGTATATACCAATGGAGACACCCAATTTGCTTGATGGGGGTGCAAGAAGACCACTTCGTTGTTTCCGTTGCAGACAGATTGATCATTATGCCAGTGAATGTCTCAATCCTAGAGCTAATGACAATTATGTATCAATGTATGGAAATTGCAAGCAATTAAGGTATACTTATCAATAATGTAATGCTCTGTTCAATTTTAGTAATCAAAATCAAGAGATCCGAAGCCAAGGAAAAATTGAGGAGATAAATCAAGGTCCTCAAGATTCTTCGGTAAATCGAGTGGAATGTGTCCAAGCCATTCTTACCAAAAATCAACAAAAGAAAAAATGACCAATTCAACATTTGGGTGAGTTTGATGTAAAGGGCCAATTTGATCCACTTACTGGGACATCCAATCTAGGTCCTGTTACGGGCTTCTTATCAAGTATGAGACTTGACTTGATTATGCAATCCAATGAGGTTCCAAATACAGAGGCTTTGGTTCCGTTCTAAGAGGTTTTGTTCTCTATACAGTTTCAGGAAACGACTTATCTATTGAAAGATCCTCTCGGGGGCGCAAATTCCAAGAAAACTCAAGCTATTATTCCAACTCCAAGTCTAGTGTGGAAGAATATCTTATCTCTCGGAGTTAAATTTAACCCAATGAAAAGTTAGAGAGCATTGGAAATTATCTTAAATATGAAATCCTATGATATTTTGAAGGATCTGGATACTATTCGGCCTTCTATTTCTATGAAGTAACTTCTAGCAGTCGCACCAAAATATCATTCTATATAGAATTCATCATTAGCACGGCATAAGTAATGCATTAAGAAAGTTTGTGAAGTCAGTTTGAACCTTGACCCAAGTACACCAACCATCGATATTTTGATTGATGGTATTATGATCTCGAGTGTTAAGATAGATGGTAGTTCCAGTGTCAATTTAATGAAAGCTGATACAAGGAATGCTTTAGATTTGGAAAACTTAGTACCTATAATATTGGTGTTAAGGATGGCAAATCATAGCCATGTTAAACCAATGAATATTTTATGGAGTGTTCAAACTATAATCGTTGGTATTGCATATGTTATTGATTATATCATCTTTTGGTTACAACATTTGACTTTATCATATCCAATTTTATTGCGACGATCTTGGCTTTATCAAACAAAGGCTAAAAATGATTGAGATCAGGGTACTTTGACAATTGGCAAGGGCAGAGATAAAATGGTGTTACAAATGTACCTAATACACTATTATGGGGAGTCTCAAATGCCACCTTCTAAATTGACATTGGACGATGAGCTTAGCTCCAATGATGATGCAGTAGCACTAATTACGAAGGCATCCATGGAAGTAATCCAATACCTTGAAGTGGTTTACTAATGTGCAGGTCGGGGGAAGTAGTTAATATATCTGTGAGATTTGGAAATCTCTGCTAAAGTTAATATTGATTAGATGACCGAGTATGATGTGCACCATGTAAGTGCCTTAGATACAAGGTTCAGAACTTCATACATATCAGACTTACTGACTGATTTTAAATTAGTGTGGGAGTTGAAACAGAACATTGCCACTATACCTTTATGTCAAACTATCAACTTGGCAACCACAGTAGAGCCTCGGATAATTAAGGTCTATGAAGGTATTAAGAAACAAGAGTTGACCTGCTGGACAGAATTTTTTTTGTATCATAAATCCACTTTTGCTTGGACTTATGATGATCTAAAAGATATCCCCGCTAAAGTCCGTAAGCATCGTATCATTTTAGAAGAGAACGCTAAACCGATATGGCAGAGGTAACATCACCTTAATCTTAAATATTTCTTCATGGTGAAGGAGGAATTGGACAAGCTTCTTGCGGTTGATTTCATTTACTCGGTATCGAATAGTGAGTGGATTTCTCCAATCGTGATGGTATCGAAAAAGAACAAAAAAATCCGAATTTGTTACGATTTTTGAAAACTTAATGCGGCCATCAAGAAAGATTACTTTCCATTACCTTTCACAAATAGTATATTAGACGCCATAGCAAGTCACGAATATTATTCATTCCTTGATGGATTTTCCAAGTATAATCAAGTTCAAATTGTACTGGAAGTCCAACTCAAGATAATCTTTACTATGGATTGGGGCACATTTGCTTATTGCGTGATGCCTTTTGAATTATGCAATGCCTCAATTACGTTTCAGAGAGTGATGACTCAAGCCTTCCAAGACTATCTCCGACTGTTTATGGAGAGCTTTTTAGATGACTTTTGTGTATTTAGTACAAAACAAGATCATCTTAGTTATCTAAGCAAATGTTTGGCTTAATGTGCTAAGTTTGGAATATTATTTAACTAAAAGAAGTTTCAATTTGGCGTTCCGTCTAGAAAATTATTGAGACATATCATCTCTAGCTGTGGTATTGCTACAGATCCTAACAAAGTGCAACATATAATGAACTTGCCCAGATCAGAGACTGTCTCTGGTATTCAAGGATTCGTCAACCATGTCAGTTATTATCGCCACTTTATTCATTTGTTTGCAATTATTTGTCAACCTTTAACAAATTTAGTGAAGAAACCTCCATCAGATGGGACCAAGGTGAGAAACAAAAATTATGGATAATATGTTGTCATTATTACTAAGTAGTAAGAGAGTAGGAGTGAGGCACGAATTAGAGGTCTTTCTAAGGTGTCGTTTTGGATTTTTTTTTTTTTTTTTTTTTTTTTTTTTTTTTCTTGAAATTACTATTTCTTGTATTTCTTGTATACTCAAGAGTAGTAGTTCCAATTAAGAGTTCATAGTGAGGAACCGGTCACAAGCGTGAATTGAAGTTGTTCCAGAATGGATAAGTGAAGAGCAGCATCAATTGGAACTCCATGATGCCTAGATCTTGAAACTGGAGGCTCAAGTCCATGAATTGGGAGAGTATAATGAAGATCTCTCAAATCAATTGAGGAAGGAGTTGATAGATGGATTGAAGGAAGAAGAAGATTTGAATTTAGAACCAGAATTGATAGAACCTATATTAGATAATGTAGCAAATGATCAATTGGGTGGGCGAGAGGAAATAGTAACTTTGTAGAGTTTTATTAAGTAGTTTTTAGATAGGTAACAATTGTGTATTTGCGAGGATGCTACATAGATAGGAGTGGGGCTATGTAGAAAAGATATTACTTTGTTTATATAAGATATTGGTAAAATAGACTAATAGTCCATAGAATAGTCAATTTAGGAGGACGGATGGTTAACTTAGTTATTAAAAGTAGTTAATTACAGAATTACGATTAGAATCGAGGAATAGGGAGTAAGTATATAGGAGTTGTAGAAGTTAGTCTGAGTACCAGACTGTGATAGTTATGAGTTGGTGTCGTGTTGTAATACAACTATATGGTGAAAATATAAATGAAAAAGATTTTATTAATATTTAGTCATCTTGGATGTTATAAACAGTGGCCAATTCCAGTACCAATATTCAGAGGGCCAGTTCATATCACCTCATTGCAAGCTATACCATCATACGTGATATTAATAATATGCTCTATCGGCGTCATCGAATCAAGTACCTTCCATACCAACAGGACAACCATGATCATTTTCTAATCCTACATGGAACAAGCCTAGTAGGTATATACTAGTAGAGACACCCAATATGCTTGATGGGAGTGAAAGAAGACCACTTCGTTGTTTTTGTTGCAGATAGATTGCTCATTATGCTAATGAATGTCCCAATCCCAAAGCTAGTGACAATTATGCGCCAGTATATAGGAATAGCATACAGTCAGGGCATACTTATCAGCAATATAATGCTCCATTCAATTTCAATAATCGAGATTAGCAGATCGAAAATTGAAGAGATAAATTGAGGTCCTTAAGATTCTTCGATAAATCAGTTGAAATGTGTCCAAGCCATTCTTACCAAGAGTCCGTAAAAAGAGAAAGGATCAATTCAATATTTGGGTGAGTTTGATGTGAAGGGCCAATTTGACCTAATTATAGGAACATCCAATCCAGGTGCTATTACAAGCCTCTTACCCAGTATGAGACCTGACTTGATTGAATAATCTAATGATGTCCCGAATACGGAGGCTTCAATTCTATTTTAAGTTGTTCTATTCTCTATGCCATTTTGGAAGAAACGTCCTTTCCATGGAAAGATCTTCTTAGAGGCAGGAATTCCATGGAAGCGCTATGTGCTGTTCAAATTTTGAGTCCACGGCGGAAGAATAGGGGACCTCATGGAGTTAAAAGAAAAGAAAGATAAAAGAAGAGGGCATTCGGAGTTTAGAGATTTTTGAGATCAAAAAACTAGCTTCAAGCTCCTTATTAGGAACATAGTCCTTAGAACCTTCTAGAAACAAGTTTCTAGAACCTTCTAGAAGTAAGTCTCTGGAACCTTCTAGAAGCTTCCTAGTTGATAGAAGTTATTTGAGAAGCTTCCTAAATAGGAGTATATATTGGAATCCAGGCTGAAGAGTTCTTCAGTCTCGACAATACATCTCTTGGAGCTCTAGTTCACCTCTCTGGTGTTGTTCTTGTATTCATGTGATTAATCTAGTTCTTGTCAGTTCTTCTTGAACTTCTTGTTAGATCTCGAGTCTGTATTTCTATATCCGTGACAGTTTGTCAAGACTGCACTCACCTCAATTATCAGAGTTAGTTTCTTCTTTGTTAGAGTGTGGATTACCCCTCTGCTTGGAAGCGTACTAGCATTTTAGAGGTTGCGGATTACCCTCCTCTAAACTGATACTTCTTTTGTTACTATATTGGAGTCTTATTCTTCTTGGAGAGAGTGGATTACCCCTTTTCTTGAAGCTCTTAAAGCATTTTAGAGGTTGCAGAGTACCCTCCCTTAAACCAATATTGTCTTCTTGTAGAGTCCTTTTTGTCCTTCTCTTAGAATGGCCGGGGGCCAAGACATTAGTATGACGGAAAGTTTGGAGTCTAAGTTGGATGCTATCATGAATGCCCTCGCTACATTATTGTAAAGAACTGCAGAGATTGAAGGAGTCATGGCAAGGCTTCATAATGATGGAGCATCTGGGATGGCACAATCTAGGTTGCAACAGCCTCAAACTTCTACACTTAGAGAAGCAACTTTGCCTCAGGTTCGACAAGCACTATTGGTTCTATAACATAAGAAGCTCCAAGTTAGCCTTTTGGACAAGTTCGATGGTACACATTCTAAGTTTCAGGAATTCGTCAACCAAATCAGGTTGATAATAGTTTTACAGCCCGAACGCTATCCAACGGAGGAGTCACGTATTGGACTTGTTGAAACCTTATTTACAGGGTAAGCTCTATCGTGGTTTGCTCTTTTGTTTGAGAAACGATCATCCATACTAAACAACTTTGAAACCTTTTTGGAGGCGTTTGTGGAAGCATTTGGTGAACACGACAAGGTTCAATGGACTACAATAAAAATCCGGTCACTACGATAAGGGATGCGCTCTACATCAGTCTATGCATCGAACTTAAGGCAATTAGCATGCGACATCAATTGGGATGAAGAAGCGTTGATGAGTCAATTCTATTGGGGTTTAAGGGATGATGTAAAGGATTTGTTGTTAACTCTTCCTGATCTGCAAACGCTCAACAAAGCTATTAGCCAAGCTGTGAAGTGCGATAACTGCCTACTCCAATGCCGCCAAGACCAACATTCAAGACAATATACGGTTCGTCATGTCCCAACTATGTCGGCAAGTAGCATGAATTCACATTCAGAGGTAGAAGACATGCAAATTGATACGGTACGTATCAAATCCCTTACTCTAGAAGAAAAAAAGCGACGTATGGAAGAAGATCTATGCTTGTATTGTGGTGAAGAAGGCCACAAAGTTGGAAACTACACCAAGAAGCAAAATCGACGTATTGTCAGGACCAGGGGCATGTTTATTCAGGAAAACAAGGATGCCCAACCACAATAGGAACCGTGCGGCTGGACAGTGAAACATCGCAACAACAACCAAGTTCCTTTCTTTCCGCTCAACCTGCCCTTTGCTTTACAA
Source organism: Physcomitrium patens (assembly GCF_059467195.1). Taxonomy (NCBI): domain Eukaryota; kingdom Viridiplantae; phylum Streptophyta; class Bryopsida; order Funariales; family Funariaceae; genus Physcomitrium; species Physcomitrium patens. Next base: position 17,767,191 of record NC_143414.1, on the reverse strand, counting down.
TTCTTTTACTTATTGGCCCTCACAAACTGAGAACCTTAGCATTATTAGATTCAAGAGCATCTGCTTGTTTCTTGGACGAAGAACTTACGAAGCGTCATAAGATCCCTTTAGTACAAAAATCCAAACTTGTTCACGTTGAGGTCATAGATGGACGACCTTTATTGTCTGGTAGTGTCACCTATGAATCAAAACTCATAGAAGTGACGTTTAAGGGCCATAGTAGTCATATTATTTTCAATATTATTAGAACCCCATCAAATCCTGTTATTCTTGGTGTTTCTTGGTTGAAAAAGCATAACCCATCTATAGATTGGAAGTTGCAGAAGATGACCTTTTCCACAAAACCACCCAAGAGCAAGTCTAGTAGAAAATCCCGAATAGAGAAATCCTTATTCATTGGAGCAAGAGTGTTTATAAGATCGTCCAAGGAAGGCATACCATTTGTCATTTATGCGACTCCAATTACTGGAGAGAAGATCTAGACAGCAAGTATATCTAAGCAATATAAGGATTTTAAAAACGTGTTTCAAAAGAAGAATACCGATATGCTATTGGAACATTGACCATATGATTGCGCCATAGACTTGCAGGAAGGAGCACAACCGCCTTTTGGCCCAATCTACAATCTATCGCAAATGGAGTTGGCGGAGTTGCGGAAGTACATCGACGAGAATCTAGCCAAGAACTTCATTTGTCATTCAAAATCGTCAGCTAGAGCACCCATCTTATTTGTGAAGAAGAAAGATGGCTCGTTGTAGATGTGCGTGGACTATCAAGGCCTCAACAAGATAAGAAAGAAAAATCGTTACCCATTACTGTTGATTTCTGATCTCTTAGAACAACTTGGACATACAAGGATCTTTACAAAAATTGATCTAAGGGGAGCTTACAACCTCGTATGAATCAAGGAAGGAGATGAGTGGAAGACAGCGTTCCGTACAAGGTATGGCCATTTTGAATATAATGTCATGCCTTTTGGTCTTATCATTGCTCCAGCGGTCTTTCAATATACGGTGAATGATATTTTCCGAGAGCGCCTTGATGATTTTGTTGTCATCTACTTGGATGATATTCTAATATTCTCCAAAAATGAGGAAGAGCATGAAAAGCACATTCGTTTGGTCTTGGAGAAACTACACGAGCGAGGACTATATGTCAAGTTGGAGAAGTATTTATTTCACTAAATGGAGATGGAATTTTTGGAGTTCATTGTGACTACGGAAGGCTTGAAGATGGATCCCAAGAAGGTGGAAGGAATCATGTCCTGGGAGGTTCCGAAGATGGTTAGAGACGTACAATGCTTTCTTGATTTTGTCAACTTCTATTGGATTTTCATCAAGATTTACTCTCAAGTTGCTGCTCCTTTCACTCGGTTGACATGCAAGGATAAGCTGGAATAAGGACCTCTAGCGGAGGAGGCGTTTCAAGCCCTGAAGATTGCATTTACTATGGCTCCAATCTTGGTACATCCAGACTTTACAAAGGCCTTCTATTTAGAAATTGATGCTTCGGATTTTGCTTTGGGAGCTGTACTTTCACAAATGGGAGAAGACAAGAAGCTCCATCTGGTTGCATTCTATTCTCGAAAGTTCTCTATTGCTAAATCAATTATGAAATCCACAATAAGGAACTTCTTGCTATAGTGGATTCTTTCCAAGAATGGCGTCACTTTCTTGAAGGAGCTGCACATCCAGTGACCGTATATACAGATCACAAGAATTTGGAGTATTTCATATCGGCTTGAGTTCTAAATCAACATCAAGCTTGATGGAGTATGTTACTATCTAGGTTCGATTTTATTATCACTTATCAACCTGGAAAGCAGCAAGGACTATCTGATGCCTTATCGAGGAGATCGTATCTTGTACCAAAGGCTGGAGAAGCAACGTTTGATCAACAATGTACGACATTGTTGAAGTCAGATCAATTTCAGCTTTGCGCTACTATTATGCCAATTGATGCTGACTTCCTGAATCAGGTACGTGTCGTAACCATTGAAGATTCAGTAGCCATTGATATTAAGCAGCATGCCAATGACGATAAGTTCAAGGTGGAGGGAGATCAAAAATACTTTGAAGAGCGGTTATATATCCCAAAAGAACCAATACGACTCCGAGTTCTTCAATCTCGCCATGATTTTCCAACTGCGGGATATTTTGAATTCAACAAGACCTTGGAGCTTATTTCTCGAGATTTTTGGTGGCTCCAAATGTAGAAGGATGTAAAAGATTTTGTCCTCTCCTGCGACATCTGTTCAAGATCCAAGAATCCTTGACATCATCTTTATGGACTCCTATAGCCATTGCCGATTCCACGTCGACCATGGTCTTTAATTTCCATGGACTTCATCACGGACCTGCCATCATCGAACTCATTTGACAACATCTTTCTCATGGTAGATCGGCTTACAAAGATGGCGCACTTTGTCCCTTGTAAGAAGACATCGTTCAGTGAAGTCACAGCAAGGCTCTTTTTCGATAATGTGTATCGATATCATGGACTACCAGATGATATCATATCAGATCAAGGAACCCAGTTCGTATCAAAGTTTTGGAGATCTCTCTTTGAAATACTGAAGGTGGATATCAAGCTTTCTTTGGCTTTTCATCCACAAACTGACGACCAAACGGAACGGGTGAACCAAGTCTTGGAACAATACTTACAATACAACATCAACTATCAGCAAGACGATTGGACCACATATCTGCCGCTAATTGAGTTTGCATATAACAACACCCTCCATGTGTCGACTTAATACACATCATTCTTTTCCAACTATGGGTATCATCTGAAGTTTGATTTATTGAGTCCGTCAACAAATAACAATCCAGCAGCTGAAGGATTTGCAAAACAACTATCAGAGCTTCAAAATACGGTGAAGCTTCAATTACAATCCGCTCAAGAATCCTATAAGTCATCTGCAGATAGATTTCGAAATCAAGTACCTACTTTCAAAATTGGAGATAAATCATGGCTTCTTCGATGGAATATCAAGACCTAGGGACCATGTGATAAGTTGGATTATTGAAGATTGGGACCATTTATCATCTAGAAGCAAATCAATCTAGTGGCGTACCGTCTGAAATTATCGACTTCTATGAAGATACATCCAGTCTTTCATGTTTCTCTGTTGGAGCCTTATCGAGAGTCGTCTTTTCTTGGAAGAGTGCAATATCTGCCACCTAGTATTGAGATCGAGAATCACAAGGAATACAAGTTTGAAAAGGTGCTGGATTCACGGCAAAGGTGGGACAAGTTGGAGTATCTTGTTCATTGATGCAGCTATGACATTAATGAGCGAACGTGGGAGCCAGCTGAAAATCTCGCCAATGCGCCATAAAAAGTACAAGAGTTTCATCAACAACATCCTCATAAACCTTAGCCGATTTGACGATAGCTTTTTTCTAAAGCTTGTTCACCTAAGAATATAAGAAAAGGGGAGAGCACCACCAAAATTCGTAGTTGATGTAGTTATTTTCTCCAAGATAAAATAGAATTTTTTCAGTAGCCATAGTTTCGTCTTCTGATATAGATAGCCAAGAGATAGATACTATGCCAGTCAGATTATTTCAACCGACTAGCTCACGAAGGCGACCCCGAAATGAAGAACCGCCTACTCTACGACGACGACGGAGGATACCGAGTAACCGATCACTGGTGATTGTATTTGAGTCCGAGCTTGCTTACGATGGTCAGCCAGAAGGCGTGTTTGCAAGACAATTTCACAATGAGGACATAGAAGTTCATGCTTTGTAAGAAGTTGAAGGAGTGGGCTACTACCGTTGGCTTCAAGGGTCGATGAACCACTTGCCTCGTGAACAACAGTTGGAGTTCATAGCAGACGTTATACGACAGATCTTCATTTTCTTGCGTTGGTACTGATTAACAACAACATTGCTTCTCAGAGACCTCGAAGCTAAAGGAGGGGGTGATGTTAGGAACATAGTCCTTAGAACCTTCTAGAGACAAGTTTCTAGAACCTTCTAAAAGTAAGTCTCTAGAACCTTCTAGAAGCTTCTTAGTTGTTAGGGATATAGTCCTTAGAACCTTCTAGAAGCAAGTCTCTGGAACCTTCTAGAAGCTTCTTAGTTGATAGAAGTTACTTGAGAAGCTTCCTAAATAGGTGTATATATTGGAATCGAGGCTGAAGAGTTCTTCAGTCTCGACAACACATCTCGTGGAGCTCTAGTTCACCTCTCTGATGTTGTTCTTGTATTCATCTGATTAATCTAGTTTTTGCCAATTCTTCTTCAACTTCTTGTTAAATCTCGAGTCTATATTTTTGTGTCTGTGACACTCCTTCGAAAGGTGTAAGACTTAGTTTTATAGCATTTGGTAGGATTTTGCAATCGTTGCTCAAAATCAGTGTTTGTATTGGTGAATTGGGTTTTTTTTTTTGCAATAAAGTTAAAGCTAATACTCTTGACTGTTTTGTGAAAATTAGATAAACATCTATGGTTGAAATTTTAGAAGTGTCTAGATGGTTGAGTATGCCAAGTGCTTGCAAAAATTTATATTAATCTAACAGTACGGTGTCGTAATGTGTGAAGTCATGCTTGACAATGCTCCGGGCACCTGGCTGTAGAAGGAAGAATAGAAATTGCGATAACAAAATCCTAATTCTAATAGAATACTAACAATGCTCTAATTAGACTATAATAATGATAAACAAACGTAATCAAATTCAAAACAACTCAAAGAAATTTCAAACAAACAATAAAATTCTTAAAGAAATATTAAAATGAACACAAATATTACTCAAATATATGTCAATTCAACCTTAATTTAATTCTAGTTAAAACCCTATTGAATTTCACTCAAATTTTAGACCAAACCTAATTAAATCTTAAAGCCTAATAAATCCTAAATCCTAAGTCAAATCCTAAATAAACCTTAAATTAAACCCTATTTCAAATTCTAAATCCTAAATCAAATCCTAAATCCTAAGTCCTATCCTAAATAAATCTTAAATTAAATTCTATTTCAAATTCTAAATCCTAAATCAAATCCTAAACCAAACCCTAAATTCTAATCCAAACTCTAATCTAATCCTAAATCCTAATCCAAACCCTAAATCCTAAACCAAACCTTAAATCAAACCGTAATCCAAATCCTAAATCAAATCCTAACAAAATCCTAAACCCTAACCCAAACCCTAATCCAATCCTTAACCCTAATCAAATCCTAAACCCTAATCCAAACCCTAATCCAAATCCTAATCCAAATCCTAAATCAAACCTTAACCAAACCTTAATCCAAACCCTAAATCAAATCTTAACCAAACTCTAAACCCTAATCCAAATCCTAATCCAAATCCTAAATCAAATCCTAATCAAACTCTAATCCAAATCTTAAACTCTAAATCAAACCCTAAATTGAACCCTAGATAACTCTAATCCAAATCCTAGTAATTCCTATAACAGATTTAAACCTCAATATCTAATGAATAAACCGTTGATCTCAATTCAAAATTTTTATTCTTCTTAAAAATCAAGTTTAAAACAAGTACAAAAAAATTTAAAAAGGATCGGAGTTACTAAATTGACGAAAACCTCAAAAATGTGTTCAGGTGTTAGCCGGCCTCCTTCTTCAATCTTGATGCCAACCTTCTAAAGCTAATTTCTCTTCTTTGCACCATTTGATTGATTTTAAATTTCTCATAGTTATAGAAAAACAAGTCTAATACCCTCTCATACAAGTTTTACTCCAATCCAACTAGTAGATTGCATGAAATCTTAAAAACTATCATTGGACCTAAAATTCTACTTTCTGAGACCTTGACCCGCTTAAACCTCAATATCTCTCACTTCAACCGTTAGATCGAGCTCAAATTCACAACATGTATTTAAAAAAACTATAATCATGAATCCAAAAAATTTCACTTGTAGATCTGCAACAAAACTCTTGAAATCACTCAAAACATAAATCCTATTTTATTTCATAAAACCCAAGTCATCTGAAACAAACCTCCACTTTGCAAAGCTCTTACAAAGTCATATCAACTCCAAATCATGCTAAATAAATGCCTATAAAAACCCTATCTAATATTCTATCAAATCCACTTCTCTGATCTGCCAAAGAGTCTTGGAGTCGTCGTCGAGACTCGGTTTTGTGCCTCATGGTCTGATTTCGACCCTGGTTCATAACCGGCCCTCTCTGGGTATCAACTTTCGTCTTCTTGAGGTAATTTTTTCTAATTTGCACTCCTAACTCCTCCCTACATTTTTCTATATTCTTTATTTTTCTAATATACCTTGTTTTGCCTTATTTATGGCCTTACAAAGTAAATAGAAGCATAATTTGTAAAAAAGCAGCATTAGCACCTTTAATTTTTCTACCCTTTTACTAATATCTATTTTTCCAAGATAATTTTCTATATTATTTTTGAAGTGAGATCCTCAAAACATGATATATTTCTTCACCCTTTCACCTACTAATCATATTACATCACGACAACGGATAGAGGATATTTGATCATTAGTGTAAAGAGGTATCAAAAGTCGGCATATTGAAGTTGTTTAGGGTTTCTTTAATATCTAGAGATCTATTAGCTAGAATAAGGTGAATTTTAACGTTGTAAGTCAAGGGCTTAAAGGCGGAGCTACACACAAAGTTTGAATAAAAATTAACGATTAGAAAAGGAAAAATTATAAGTTACAATTCATCATCAACTTCTAGGCGGTGGTCAAGGGACATCAGTGTGGATTTATGGTGTTTTCTTACAATCTATAAGCTGAATTGGTTTGAAACTTCTTGAGCATTTAAAAGACTTGTAAAGACACTAGTGCTAGAAGTTTCACAACAATCGAACAGTCAGATTGAGAATTATAGCTTGCCCAAGCTCGTTGTCTAGAGTTAGGATTTAAAAAAAATAACTAAGTAAATAAAATAAATAAACAAATAAATAAATAAATAAAATAAAAATAAAACTAAAAAATAACAAAAAGAATTGTACTTATAATATCTCAAAGTTATTAAAAATAGTATTTCTAAGCACTTTGTATTAGAAGTAAGCTTTTACATTGAAATCCAAAATAGTTTGTATTTAGATGGTTGAAATCCACTAGACTACTTGGATACTTGTAAAACATTATTTTATCTTCCACAACTAAATATCCATTGCAATCTCAAGCTAGATAACATGTAATATGACATAAGTGATGAATCCAACATGAAACTCTTGAAGTGGGAAGTATTAGAATTCGATTATTTTTATTTTTATTTTATGAAGAACGAGAATAAAAATTTTGAAGGAGCTTTGGAAAGAGCTTCAAGTAGAGCTTTTGGTAGAGTTTCTTCTAAAGGACAAGGTATATACATGGATCCATTCATTGCTAGTATGTTTCAAGCCTTATCATTATCTATGCAGTAACAACAAAGCAATGATCGCAAAAAAGCTTTAGCAACCAAAGTATTATAAGTAGTCGTCGATAAAATTGATCAATTTGATGGAAGACATATTTCAAAGTATTTACGATGTTATGTTCGGGAAATGGAATTAAATCCGGTTTCTGAGAAGAAGATGGTTGAATTATTTGGACTTGCCATGATATCGGAAGTAAGAGAGCATATTACCTCAATCATAGAGCATTATGGAAATTCATGTGAGATTTTTTTGCATGCATTTAAAGACAATTACTTCTTGGAAGATACTAATTGTGTTACTAAGAAACTATTTCTAGAATGGATTGAGCGGCCTAATAAGAATTTGGAAGCAACAGAGCTACTAAAGGAATTTGAGAGGCAATATTCTCAATTATCGAAGGTAGAAAAATTGACATTAGAGCCGAAGAAGGTTGAATTATTTCTTCAAGCTGTTGATGGAGAATTACAAGGGAAATTGGAATTGCTTCATGAAGACAAAGAAGAAGATGAAGGATTGACAACAAAGTGGAAAAATGTTAAAAATGCAATGGATTTTCTTGTAAAAAGAGAAAAGAGGAAGGATAGGAGTAATATTTTAAAATTAGTACAAGCACCTAAAATTCCAGTACAAACAATACAACCAACAATATCTACTGTTTAACCTTCAATATCTTTATTGAAAAAAAGAGATATGGAAATTGAAGAAATTATACGTGGATTGCGAGATCTTCAAATCAAATTTACAAGATTTGAAGAAAATACTTCTACAAATAATTTGAAGAATGTTTCAAAATAAGGATATATACAAAGTTGTATCTGGTGTAATGACACTTCACATACTAGGAAGGATTACAATGAATTTAATAGTATGATACAGTAAGGAGTTATTTACTAAAAAGATGGAAAGATTACATTAAAGGATACACAGAATCTCCTCCAAACCAATTTTGGCAAAGGAAGTATGAGAGCATTAATTCAAGATTACTTAATAGAACATGGAATAGCAACACGAGAGAGTGGGAGTTATGGTGCTAGAGTAGATGATGACTTTGGTAGAAATATAGAAACTAGTGAATTTTGAACTTCTGCCATTTTTACAATACAAAAGGAGAAAATGCCTTGGAAAGCATTATTGAGGACTGCAGCTATAATATGAGGTGCAACAAGTTGGAAAGATCCTCTTGAGTCTCTTTTAATTCATGCATATATTGCTAAGAGCCAACATGAAGCTTTGATGGAAGAAAAGAGATGAAGAAATTTTGATGATACAAGAGAAGAAAATTCTTCTAAAAGGGAGACTCAAGGAAACGAGGCTCATGAGGCGGTTTCACAAGAATTGTCTATAAAAGATACTTCAGCATTATTAGAAGAAAAAACAAAGGAGACAAAAGATAAAGATAAATCAATTACTTATAAGCTACTTTCTGATATTGAAGTTGCAACAAATTTAAAAGGGATGTTGAAAGAACATATATTAAATGCTAAGGTAGAATTCACATTGAAAGAGATTTTGGGAATTGTAAAGAAAAAGTTTCATGATATTATCATTGACAACATTAAGCGAAAGAGGCAATTAATGGGCGAAGCTAGAATGAGTCATGCTATTTGATGCAAGATTATAAAAAGATGAAGAAGAGGTTGATAATGGTTACAAGCAATCAACAAATAAAAAGAATGGATATAATCAAGGACTACATTTTGAAGATTATAATAATAAGAAAATGAAAGCTTTAAGCCATTATATTCAAAAGTATTGTGCAAAGGTAAGTACTGAAGTATTGGTGAAAGTAGGAAATATAGAAGAACCAATAGTTGCTTTTATTGACCATGGTTCTGAAATAATTCTTGTATCTAAGGATCTTTATAAGAAGCAGAAATGGCTCATTGATACAAAACATGGATGGATAATATGAGCAGCTAATAACATAGGAGGCAAATTATATGGAGTTTGTCTAAATGTCAAAATTTGGATTGGAGATGTTGTGACAGAAAAACATTTCTTTATTCTAGATACAACTTCTTATCTATTGATTTTAGGACAACCTTATATTTTGCCAATACAGATAAAAATAAAAGTACTTAACGATGGTTTTGCATATGTAAGGGTACGTAGTAAAGATGGAAGGAAAGTTGTATAATTTCTAATAGTACCTCCTAATCATGAACGAAATCGAGATAGGTTGAGAGAGAAACCATTGCCAAGGGTTATTGAAGAATTTAAGGATTTTGGAGAAGTACTACTATAAAGCGGGAATATGGAGGTACAAAAGAGGAGGTACTCTTGCAAGTTGAAGGTTCCTTTGATGCGAGTTTTATTGATATTTTTGAGAATAGAAATATTATGTATAAAAAAATTGATGATTTTAAAAGAAAAGAAAGAAAAAGTTTATATAGTATTGAAAGGAAATTATGCAAGTTAGGGACATTAGAAGATGATGAGAGGATTTTAGATGTTTATGAAGAAAATGGACTGGAAGATTCTTTGGAATTAATTGCATCTATTGATTTAAGGGATAATGATAAGATTGTAGAAATTCATTCGAGGGAGGTTTATACTATACTTGAATCTTTTCAAGTACCAGAAGTTACTATAGAAGAAAAATATAAAATAATAGATAAAAAGATAAAACCTATTGCCGGAACTTTATAAGAAGATTCTAAAGAATAAATAGAAGAAGCATCAAAAGAAGAGAGTTTAAGAGATCCAAAAAATATTAGACATATTTTACAAAAGAGACTTTTGAAGAATTGAAGATTGGATGTGATGGTTCTTTGTTTCCAACAGAAATTGAATATTTTTAAAAAATGCTTGCAAAACGAGGTAAATCATTTGTCTTCGGGTCTTATGAAATAGGATGTGTAGATCCTAATGTTATTGTTCCTCTGCTTATCTTTACAGTTCTTCATGTGCCTTGGAACTTAAAACCAATTCCCGTACTGAGGGCACATTTATCTAAATTGGTGGAATTATTGAAAGAAAAGATGCGAATGAAAATTTTGGAGCCTTGTTTTGTTCCATATTCTAATCATTGATTTAAAGTACCTAAGAAAAATAAATCGTTACGTTTTATTCAAGATATACAATCAATGAATGTAATAACTAAAAGAAATATAGGAATAGGACCTTTAGTAGATGAGTTTGCAGAAGCATTTGCCGGAAGGGCAATTTATTCAATGGGTGATTTATATTCGGGTTATGATCAATTTCAACTTGTGCATGGGAGTAAAGATCTAACAACTATGAAAATGCCACTTAGATGACTTAAAATATGTACTCTTCTACAAGATGCTACTAACTCAATTGCATATATGATGAATGGGATGAACAAGGTACTAAGAGACTTCATTCCTAAAAAAACTATGCCTTTTTTAGATGATGTTCCTATCAAAGGATGTAAAGAAGGAGAAAAAGATGAAACTTTAGATGAGAGAGGGTGTTGCAAATATGTTGTTGATCATATACAAGATTGTAAAAAGATTTTAACTCGACTTGAAGACGTTCATCTTACACTTCAGGAGCAAAATCTACATTTGGAGTGCAAAAAGTTCTTATTGTTGGTCATTTGTGTGGATTTTATGGGAGAAAGCCAGATCTAAGCAAAGTTGATGCAATTGGAAGGATGAAAGATTCATGTGACTCTTTAATAGAAGTACACATGTTTTTAGGAGCTTGTATATTTTATTGTATGTGGATTCCTCATTATGTTCATGTAGCAGATCCATTGTATGAATTATTACATAAGGATTATTGATTTAAATAGAAAAAAAGCATACAAAAGCAATACAAAAGCTAAAGGTGTTATTGGTGACACCTCCAATTTTAAGAAAAATTAATTATGATTGTAATAGACAAGTAATTCTTACTATGGATACTAATTCTATTACTATTGGATGGGCTGTGGATCAAGATGATTCAAGTAGAAATAGATTTGCAGTTCGATTTGGAGCTAAAGTTTTAAGTACTCGTCAACGTGTATATTTACAAGTCAAAAGAGAACTTTGGGGAGTTGTTTTGGCTATGAAAGCTGAAAGGGATTATTTGATTGGTATAGTAGTAGTAATTAAAATGGATTGCTTTCTATTACTTGGAATTATTACTAATTGTTCATTGCCGGATATTGCAATGTTAAGATGGATTACTTATATTAAGTCATTAAATCTGGAATTTAAGCGTATTGCTAGAAAAGACAATTTAGTAGTAGACATGTTATCTAGAGCAAGATATGAAAGAGAAGACGAAATGGATGAAGACATTGATGATATTGGATCAAAATTCTATTCAGTATCAAATATTAACAAAGAAGACAAGCTATTTTTTGAAGAATTTTATGAAGGAGAATTATTGGATATTGATTATAGAAGAGACCAAAGAAAGAAATTGAAATGCCACAAAGAATGATAGGCAATAAGGAAGAGAAACAAAAATTATTAAAGGGGTTTCATGATAGTTTATGGGTAGGACATAGAAGAATTTAGGCTACTTTTGCTAAACTTAAGGAACAATATTGGTGGAGAAATATGTATCGAGACGCGCTCTTATTTGTAGAGTCATGTAAAATTTATCAAACGTATACTAATATACGACATCGAGATTATCTTCAACCTACATATCCTCTAGCTATTCATTTTAAATAGATTGTTGATTTGGTTTTTATGCCAATCGGATTATGGCAAGTGAGATATTTGGTCTTAGCTTGTGAAGATTTATCAAATCAAGAAGAAGGAAGAACATTGAGAACAAAATCTATAGAAGGAATTTGTAGATTTTTGCTTGAAGATGTTATTTGCTACTACGGATGTGTAGGAAAAATCACTATAGATCATAGAGAATTAAATGTACAAGAAGCTTGTGAATTCTTTGAAAGATGTGGAATTAAACTATCATTGACTACTGCTTATAATCCTGAAGGAAATGTAAAAAGTGAACATGGTCACCCACCGATTGTAAAAGCATTAGTTAAAGCTTATAACGGGAAGGTTAGAGAATGGCCACGACTTTTGTCATTTACATTATGGCCTGATCAAACAACTCATAGCTCAGTAATGGGATATATGCCTATTGAGCTTATGACAGGTCAAAAATCAATTATGCTAATTGAAAAAAAAGTACCTACTTTGAGTATGCTACCATGGAAAGATGAATTGACAAGAGAAGAACTTCTAACTATTAGAATTCAACAATTAGAGCAAAGATCAGAAGATGTGCAGATAGCATTAGAAAGGTTAAAAAGAGCGAGGTTACAAAATAAGGCATGATTTGATAAGCAACATCGATTGAGGCCTAATGTAATTGAAGAAGGTGATTGGTTTTGGTCTATGATAATAGCTTGGACAATCAACATAGTACGTCAAGGAAGTTTTCTAAGCGATGGTTTGGATCGTATGTGGTAACAACTGTTCATGATAATGGAACTTACTCATTGTGGGAGTTAGATGGAATAAGGTTAAAAATACCAATTATAAGGAAGCAAGTAAAAATATTTAAATAAAGATACACAACAATAATTATAGAAGACTTTGGTAAAGTCATAGATATTCCTCAACAAAAAGATAAATTTTACTTGGATAGCAAAAGTAATGACAAAGATTTGGACAAAGACTTGGAGAACATATTATAAATCAAATACCAACTAGATTATTTAGTGCATATTTGAGGATGTACAGGTTCAGAGAGAGGGGATGTCGTGATGTAACACGACTATATGGTGAAAATATAAATGAAAAGGATTTTATTAATATTTAGTCATCTTGGATGTTAGAAACAGTGGCCAATTACAGTGCCAATATTCAGAGGGCTAGTTAATGTCACCCCATTCCAAGCTATAATATCATACATGACATCAGCAATATGATCTATCGGCATCATCGAATCAAGTATCCTCCATACTAACAGGATAACTTGGATCATTTTCTAATCCTATATGAAATAAGCCTAGTAGATATATACCAGTAGTGACATCGAATATGCCTGATGGGGGTACAAGTAGACCACTTCGATATTTTCATTATAGACAGATTGGTCATTATGTTAGTGAATGTTCCAATCCCAAAGGCAGTAATAATTACATGTCAATGTGTAGTAATAGCAAGCAATCGAGGCATACTTATCAGCAATATAATGCTCTGTTCAATTTCAATAATTTCAATCAGTAGATCTAAAGCCAAAGAAAAATTGAGGAGATAAATTGAAGTCCTCAAGATTCTCTGATAAATCGGGTGTAATGTATCTAAGCTGTTCTTACCAAGAGTTGGCAAAAAGAGAAAGGATCAATTCAATATTTAGGTAAGTCTGATACGAAGGGTCAATTTGACCCAATTATGGGGACATCCAATCCATGTGCTATTACGGGCCTCTTACCCAATATGAGACTTGACTTAGTTGAGTAATCCAATGAGGTCTAGAATATGAAGGCTTCGATTCTATTTCAAGCTATTCTGTTCTCTACGCTATTTTGGAAGAAACATCTTTTCCTTGGAAAGATCTTCTTAGAGGCGGAAATTCCATGGAAGTGCGGTGTGCTGTTTCAATTTCAAGTCTAGGGTGGAAGAATAGGAGACCTCACAAAGTTAAAGGAAAAGAAAGAAAAAAGAAGAAGGCATTCAGAGTTTGGAGATTTTTGAGATCGGAGAGCTAGCTTCAAGCTCCTTTAAAAGGTGTAAGACTTAGTTTCATAGGATTTGGGAGGATTTTGCAATCATTGCTCAAAGTTAGTGTTTGTATTGGTGAATTGGATTTTTTTTTGCAATAAAGTTAAGGCTAGTACTCTTGACTGTTTTGTGAAATTTTAGAAGTATCTAGATGATTGAATATGCTAAGTACTTACAAAAATTTGTATTAATCTAACAGTACGGATAGAGGATATTTGATCATTAGTGTAAAGAGGTATTAGAAGTTGGCATATTGAGGTCGTTTAGGGATTCTTTAATATCTGGAGATCTATCAGCTAGAATAAGGTGAATTTTAATGTAGTAAGTCAAGGACTTAAAGGTGGAGCTGTACACAAAGTTTGAATGAGAATTAACAGTTAGAGAAGGAAAAATTGTAAGTTACAATTCGTCATCAACTTCTAGGCGGTAGTCAAGGGACATCAGTGTGGATTTATAATGTTTTCTTATAATCTGTAAGTTGGATTGAATTGAAACTTCTTGAGCATTTAGAAGACTTGTAAAGACATTAGTGTTAGAAGTTTCAGAATAATCGAATAGTTAGATTGAAAATTACAGCTTGCCGAAGCTTATTGTCTAGAGTTAGGATTTAATAAAAATAAATAAGTAAATAAAATAAATAAACAAATAAATAAATAAATAAAATAAAAATAAAACTAACAAATAACTAAAAAAATTATACTTATAATATTTCAAAGTTATTAAAAATAGTGTTTCTAAGCACTTTATATTGGAAGTAAGCTTTTACATTGAAATCCAAAATAGTTTGTATTTAAATGGTTGAAACCCACTAGACTACTTAGATACTTGCAAAACATTGTTTTATCTTCCACAGCTAGTCGCTCGGTGCATTCTCAAGCTAAATAGCACGTAATACGACACTGGGGTTATGATTGGTGCTACTTCTTTGTTGTTGAAGAGTAATAGATAGTTTCTGAATACTGAGAAGGAAGTCTGTGGAATAAATTAGAGATTGATTTATGAGTTATTATAGAATAGATATTAGTTTGTTTTTATAATATGTTGATAAAATAAACTAATAGTCCATAGAATAGTTAGTTTAGGAGGACGGATGGTTGATTTAGTTATTAAAAGTGGTTAATTATAGGATTACGGTTAGGATCTAAAAATCAGTAGCAATTATATAAGAGTTGTAGAAGTTTGTTGGGGTGCCAGATTATGATAGTCATGAGCCTGGGTTAAGCTTGGTGCTACCTCTTTGTTCACTTTGTTGTTTTGTTAGTAAAGAGTAATGGATAGTTTTTGAATACTGAGAAGTGAGTCTGTGGAATAAATCAGAGATCAATTTATGAGTTATTGATTATGTAATTGGAGTACTGAGTGATTGAATTATATGAAATGTTATTGGAAGATTGATTATGGATAGAAGATTATGATTGTTGTTTATTGAAAGTTGTGTGTGTGTGTTTTGATAGAGGAAGTCTATAATTACAAGGATTTTGTGAATTCAGATTGGTTGGAGTGAAGTCTGTTATTCTTGGTGTTGGATGGAATTTATTGAGTTTTGAGTAGTCTTTTGAGAGTGCAGGGTTGCATATTGTGGTTATCAATTGATGAAGAAGTATTGTTACTAGGAGGAAGCATTGTAGTATTTCTAAGTGTTTTAGTGGTTTCGAATACAGTTAATTATGTAACCTTATAAGTGAAACTCATGCCTTTAGTCTTTTCCTATGTTTTGGAAGGAATTATAGAATAAGTAAAATGACAATCACATTTTGGTGCCGCTACTAGGGAATGACAATAGCATTGAAAGTTAGGAATTAACCGTTAGATGAGTAGCTGGGAAATAGGAAGCAAATTCAGTAGTATATAATGAAAGATTATGGCTATTAAGAATGAAAACATTGCAATAAAGAAAACATGTCAGTCTAAAGAAAGATAAGAAAGAACGCAAGCAAGAGAATCATTATAAAATGAGTAAGAATGCAAGTTAAAAAAAAAGTGTCAATAAAGTTGGATTAAGCCATGGTTGCATGCCTGTCTGCATATTCGAGCATATTCATAAGTTGTCCGATCTCTAATATTTCAGACATATATACCATTAAGAAAATTTCCAAGAGCACTCGTAAGAAATTTTGTCAATAGTCCAGCATATCTCTTGAGCTCGTTAACTACAAGTGGAGGAAATACAAAAGAATTGGGTACTCCGTTGGATACCTTCTCAATAGCGGAAACTATCGATTCTGTAAAAACTGATTCTGTAGAATGGCATAAATAGCTTGTCAATAAGGGCCAATTTAGCGTATTTCAAAATCCATCATTTTAACCTCCAATTCAACCAATAAACTTATTCAGGGATAATAATAATAAATCGAGGAGGTTAGAAAGTCTGAAAAAGATAATTGGAGAAGGCAATGGTAATTTTAATAAGAGATTAAGCAGCACAATGTCCTCTTCAATGTCGACAGGTGGTCCAGCGGTTCCAATAGCAGTACAAATGGGTGACGTGAGCGATCCCACAACAAGCGTGGTTCCATTACCTACTTTTAGGGACTTTCCGAGTGCGGATCCTGATCAACATTTGTCTCAGTTTCTGACAGCATGTATAGCCAGTAATGGAAGAATCGAAGATATTTAGTTACAATGGTTGCTAGCAATCTTAAAGGACATGGCATTTGAATGGTACAACTGCCAGCCGGTGGGTCAATTTTTGAATTGGAAAGCATTTAAGAATCCATTTTTAACCCATTTTTGGCCAATAGGTTTTGAAGATCGTCTTTGAGAGAGATAAATGAACAGCAAAATGATCTTAGAGGAGGCGATGGAATCGTATTAAGGCCATGTAGTTCATATACTCAGTAAGTGGCCAAATCACCAAATGCTAGAGGTATTTATCTTATCCATATTAATCAATGGTTTGCAATCATTAGAGTTAAAAATATTTGTGAAAGAAGGTCAACCCATTACGGTGTCTTCATCCTTTAATAGAGCCAAGGTTTGGGAGGAATGCCATTATGATCAATTTTTAACTGCGGGATATACAATGATTCGAGGTCAAGTCAGTTATCAAAATCTGACTTGGAATAGATCAGTGGGTGCTTATTCACGGATGTTAGATACAAGGGCCAATACCAGTGCTAATATTTAGGGGCCAATTAATGTCACCCCATTGCAAGCTATGCCACCGAATGTGACAACAACGTATGCTCCTTATTTTCCATATCAACAACAAGCAGTAACTTAGACAGAGTTACCAATAATACTAGCTCCAAAAGATTCCAATAAAGCTTTATTGTTGAACTTGATGAAGAAAATGGAAGAAATGGTCGTCAATGTGGCCTAGGATAAGGAGAAGAAGTAAAAGCCTACCAATACTAGGACCAATGTTTAGTGCAGTAATTATAAGGACCAAGGTCATTTGCTAACAAAATGCCCTTCATCCTCACAAATGATGAGTCAATGTACATTTTGTGGAGGAAAGCACTTAACAGCTAATTGTTAGAATTTGCAAAGGCAACAATAATTCAATAATTAGACCATGATGCCACCAACTCATTGGGACGTTGTCGTACTGTAAATGCTTACAGTATGTAAAAATTAGCTAAAACATATTATATGTTGATAAATCTAGATGTGTGTTAGAATGGCTAGTAGATTAAATTAAAAGGATTTGGTATAAGAAACTTTACTTTATTTCTTTACTTCTTTTGATTTTGATATTAAAATATATATATATATATATATATATATATATATATATATAGATATATATATATATATAGGACCTAAATGTTTAGTATGAAGCCTTGGAAGAAGGTAGAAACCTAAGGATGAAAATCTAAACTAATAGGAGGCTAATTGAAAGGGATGAAAGCAAGGCATGGTCGGATGAAGGCAAGGAATGGAGAACTTCATCCCTATTGGTCGAATACCATACCCAATAGACTTCAAGGAAGCTGCCCAAGGCCTTATTAGGATTCAGGGTTCCTTTTTTGAAGGAATTTGGAGATTAGAAGCTAAGGTTATAAAGTTTAGGATTTGGAGAACAATTTTTGTACAAAAATTAGAGGATTTGGAGTTAGGATGAAGAAGTTATAGCCATTTGAAGTTAAGATGTTTATTTAAGACATACTGTTACTCTTTTGAAAGTACGAGGAGTTTTACAGAAGCTTTTGAAGAACGGAAGGTGCGATTGGAACGGCGATTTTAAGGCCTACATCTTTTATGAAAGAATTATTGCTTTTAGAATTTATATGAAGGAGTTGTAAGGAGATGAAGGCGACGCTTCCAAATCAAAAGCAGTAAGTAAGTGGATTTGTTTGTAGTAATGGTTGAAGCCATAACTTGAGTTTTCGGACGAATTTTTGGCTCAAAATTTTTGGAGAATGTAAAATTTTGTATTAAAAAGCTATACATACAAATTTCGTGGCATTTAAGCTTATATTTTGTGAGATATAAAGAAAATTTCACGCGGATGTATAAAGACAAGGGTTTGAAGCAGCTGTTAGGGATTTCAAGATATCTCAATATCTGCAATGAATTTGCGGTTGAAAATTTTTGTAGAAGTTAATAAGAATACATCAGTACCTCATGTAAAATTAGAGTTTGTTTGGACGATCGGATTAAGAGATATGAGGTGTTGAAATTTGGGAAAATCTCTACATAAGAATAAACAAGGATTTAGAAGATTTTATCATATTTTGGAAGTTGTGGATTACTTGATGATTGTGTATTTGGTGTAATTACTCAAAAAGGGAAAAATTATATATAAATTTAGGGCTTTCCTTATTTTCAAGCTTGATATAATAATTAGTGACAGCTAGAAGCCCAGCATTTTCTTGAGGCAAATTCTCTCTACCCCGACAACTTCAATCAAGTTCAATCGGGAAATATGTTCGGATGGAATGGAAATCTATCTAATCGATAAAATTGAGCATTCAATAACTTTCAAAGTTCCAATTTTAATCAGGGATCTGCATCAAATCTCTAGAACTATGAAAAGGAGCAACAGAGGTATCAGCAATATGCTCCACCGGCATCATCGAACGAAATTTCCTTTGTTCCAATAAGACAACCAAGATCATTTTTTAACCCTAGATGGAATAATCTTAATAGGTATATATCGGGGGAAACACCCAATATGCCTGATGGAGGTACAAAAAGATCACTTCGTTGTTTCCGTTGTAGACAGATTGGCCATTATGCCAGAGAATGTCCCAATCTCAGAGCGAGTGACGATTATGCACCAATTTGTGGAAATTGCAAGCAATTGGGGCATACTTATGAGCAATATAATGCTTCGTTTAATTTCAATAATCAAGATCAGTAGATCCAAAACCAAAGAAAAATTGAAGAAATAAATCAAGGTGCTCAAGATTCTTTAGTAAATCGAGTGGAATGTGTCCAAGCCATTCATACTAGGAGTCAGTAAAAAGAAAATGACCAATTCAACATTTTGGTGATCCTGAAGCGAAGGGCCAATGTGACCCAATTATGGGGACATTCAATCTAGATCTTGTTATGGGCCTCTTATTCAGTATGAGACTTGACTCGATTGGGCTATTCAATGAGGTACCGATTATGGAGGCTTCGATTTCGTTTCAAGTTGTTCCGTTCTCTACACAGTTTTAAGAATCGTTTTTTTTGTTGAAAGATCCTCTAGGAGGCGTGAATTCCAAAGGAGCTCTATCTGTTGTTCCAATTTCGAGTCTAGGACGGAAGAATATCTTATCTCAAGGAGTTAAACTCCAACCAATGAAAAGAAAGAGAGCATTGGATATTATCCTAATTATAGAATCCTATGACATATTGAAGGATCTAGATGCTATTTGACCTTCTTTTTCTATGAAACAACTTCTAATAGTCATACCAGAGTATCGTTCTACATTGAATTCATCACTGACATAGCATAAGCAACATAATAAGAAAGTTTGTGAAGTCAGTTTGAACCCTGACCGAAGTACATCAACCATCGATGTTTTAATTGACAGTGTAATGATCTTGGGTGTTCAAGTGGATGGTGGTTCAAGTGTCAATTTAATGAACGCTAATATAATGGATGCTTTAGATTTGAAACACTTAGTACCCACGACATTGGTATTACCGATGGCAGATCATATCTGAGTTAAATCAATGGATATTTTATGGAGTATTCAAACTATAATTACTAGTATTGCATATGCAATTGACTATATCATCTTTTGGCTACAACATTCGACTTTATCATATCTAATTTTATTGGAACGATCCTAGCTTTATGAAGTGAAGGCCAAGAACGATTGGAGTCAGGGTACTTTGACAATAAGTAAGGGTGACGATAAAATCATATTACAAATGTATCCAGTATGCTATTACGGGGAGTCTGAATTTCCAACATCTGAATTGACATCGGACGATGAGCTTAGCTCCGATGATGAGGTAGTCTAACCGATTATGGAGGCATCCGTGGAGGCAGCGCAATACCTTGGAGTGGTGTACTAATGTGGAGGTTCGGGGGAGTACTTGATATACTTGACGGATTCAAAAAGCTCTGATTATGTTAGTATTGATTGGATGACCAAGTATGACTATCTCTGGCTATTTATGGAGATCTTTTTAGATAATTTTTATACATTCAGTACAAAACAAGATCATCTTAATTGTCTAGGCAAATATTTGGTTCAGTACATTAAGTTTGGAATATCGTTAAACTTGGAGAAGTGTCAATTTAGTATTTCATCCAGTAAATTATTGGCACATATCATCTCTAGCCGTGGTATTGCTACGGATCCTGATAGTGTGCAGCATATAATGAACTTGCCTAGACTAGAGGCAATTTCCTGTGTTCATGGATTTTTGGGCTATATCAATTATTATCGAAGATTCATTCATTTGTTTGCAGTTATTTGTCAACTTTTAACGAACTTACTAAAGAAACCTCCATCAGATGGGACTAGTTCTATCTAGACCATGGAGTGTACCATGGCCTTTGAAGCGTTGAAGTCAAAATTGATCTCTGCACCAATATTGGTGGCTCCTCGTTGGACAAAGCTCTTTCATGTGTACGTTGATGGATCCAATGTAGCTATTGGATCTGTGTTAAGTCAGAAAGATAACAAGAATCTGGATCATCCTATCTATTATGCCAGTCGGTAATTGGTGGCTACTGAATGTAATTACACTATTACTGAACGAGAAGTGTTGAGTATGATATACTCGGTTCAAAAATTTTGGCACTATAGGCTTAGATATCCATTTATTTTTTATGTGGATCCTGATGCCCTCAAATACATGATTAATAAGCCTCAATTGAGTGGATGTATTTTACGATGGATCTTACGCTTACAAAAGTTTAATTTTATGATTGTCGTACGACCTAGAAAGAAACATGCCAATCCTGATTATTTATCCCGATTGTCTAATATTCTTGGCAATGAACCTATCTCGGATGTTCTTTCAGACACCAAATTATTTGTGGTGGATGTGATTTCCCTCGAGTATAGTGAAATCATTCAGTTTCTGACATTCCACACCTTTCCGCCGACTTTCATCGAGAAGCTTGAGAAGCGACTCATTCTGAAGAGTGCCCCGTACACAATGATTCGCGATGCTTTGTATAAACAAGGCAAAGATGGTATTTTAAGTCACTGTATCTTTCCATGTGAAGTACAATCGATCCTCGAAGATTGCCATTTAGATAGTTGTGGTGGTCATTTTTCAGGAGATAGTACTGCTTGCAAGGCTTTAATGGCCAGATATTGGTGGCCCACAATGTTTTCTAATGCATACCAATTTTTTCGTCGTTGTAATCTATGTCATTGAATTGGTCGACCTATGGGTACTTCCGCCATGCTGTTAGTTCCAATCTTGGCACAGGCACCATTCAAAAAATGAGGTATTGATTTTGTGGATCTCATCACAAAAGTATCAAAATCTAGCCAGAAGCGATATGTTTTAGTCGCCACGAACTATGTAACAAAATGGGTAGAGGGTGTTGCTACCCGCCATAATAATGTCAGTACAGTATCGTGTTGTAACACGACTATATGGTGAAAATATAAATGAAAAAGATATTATTAATATTTAGTCATCTAGGATGTTAGAAACAATGGCAAATTCTAGTGCCAATATTCAGAGTCAGTTAATGTCACCTCACAAGCGTCATGGAATCAAGTACCCTCCATATCAACAAAACAACCAAGATCATTTTCCAACCCTATATGGAACAAGCCTAGTAGTGTGTAGGAATTGTAAGCAGTCGAGGCATATTCATCAGCAATGTAATGTTCCGTCCAACTTCAATAAACGAGATCAATATATCCATAGTCAAGGAAAAATAGAAGAAATAAATCAAATTCTTTAAGATTCTTTGATAAATCGAGTGGAATGAATTCGAGCCATTCTTACCAAGAGTCAAAAAAAGAGAAAAGGACCAATTCAATATTCGAGTGAGTCTGATGTAAAGGACCAATTTGACCCAATTACGAGAATATCCAATCCAGGTCCTGGTATGGGCCTCTTATCTAATATGAGACCTAACTTGGTTGGGCAACCCAATGAGGTCCTGAATACGGAGGCTTCAATTCCATTTCAAGTTGTTTCGTTTTCTATGCTGTTTTGTAAAAAATATCCTTTTTGTAGAAAGATCCTTTTAGAGATAGTAATTTCGGAGAAGCGTCGTTGGTTGTTCGAAAATAAAATAAAATAAAAATAAAAATAAAAATAAAAATAAAATAATAAAATAATAAAATAAAATAAAACAAAATAAAAACTAACAAATAAAAAAAGAATTTGTACTTATAATATCTTAAAGTTATTAAAAATAGTATTTTTAAGTACTTTGTATTGAGATTAAGCTTTTACATTGAAATCCAAAATAGTTTGTTTCTAGATGTTTCAAACCCATTAGCCTACCTGGATACTTGCAAATATTATTTTCTCTTTTACAGCGAGACGCCTAGTGCATTCTCAAGCAAGATAGCCTATAATAGGACAATGGTGGCTACTTTTCTATACGATAATATTATAACTCGATTTGGGTGTTCAAAGGAATTAGTTAACGATCGCAGCACCCATTTCCTAAATACTACCATAATTGCCTTGACGAACACATATGAGATTTATTATCAAAAAACCACTCCATATCATCTTTGTGCTAATGAAGAAATAGAAAAGACCAACGAAATTTTATGCAAGGTCTTGACTAAGATAATTTTGAGGACGGGTACCGATTGGGAGATTAAACTCTTTGTGGCTTTGTGGGCATATCACACCGCATATAAATTAACTACTAACTCTACTCCGTTTCAACTAGTTTACAATCAAGAGGTAATTTTATCCATTGAATTGGAGGTTCAAAGTTTACAGATTACCTTAGATGAACGACTTAATGACTAAGAGTCATTACATTCTCGATTGGCAAAATTGGAGGAATTGGATGAAATACTGGCTACAACTCTTTTCTATATGGAAGCAACTCAAAAATGGAAGAAGAGTTACTATGGTAGTAAACTGTGTCCAAAGATTTTTATGTCTAATGATTTGGTATTATTGTATGATAGCCGATTTAATCATTTTTTGGAAAAATTTCAAGTTCGCTTGCATGGGCCGTATCAAGTGATTGAAGGTTTTTTCAATGGGTCTGTTTAATTGGAGGATTTCATAGACCATCGCTTTACTACCCGCATTAACAGGAACTGATTACGGTTATATAATACATAAAATTCGAGACGAATTTTTATTTTTTTTGGAGAGATGACTTCGAATATACACAAGTTCCAATTAAGAGTTTGAGAGACGGAACATCATGACAATTGAAAGTGCAAAGCGAGCTATAGACAAAGAGGACAATGGCCAAAATATGAGAGCTAGATGCACATCAAAACCACCTTCTGTGATAATCATTACAAATATGGAGGCGATGAAGTTGGATATCTGCTGGACGCCGAAAAGAATAAAAGACTTTCGAAATATGCAATTGTTCTAGTTTTTGTACTTGTCAGATCGCTTACCATCAATTAATGTATCATTAGTGGAAGAATATATCACGAACTACAACCCAGAGGATGGATCGAGTGTGACACAAGGACGAATTATCGAGATTGATGGAACAATCCTGGAAAAGGTGCTGTGTCTTTCCATTTGAGAAATTGAGATAGGAGTTGATGATTCAAGCAACTTCGATCCAGGAAGATAATTTAAGGGAGGTGTGTCGGCCTTTGAAATGAGCAAAGGTTGGCAGATTACTGAGGCAATTTTATCGAGACTCGTTGTCGTACTATAAATGCTTACAGTATGTAAAAATTAGTTAAAATATATTATATGTTGATAAATCTAGTGTATGTTAGAGTGGCTAGTAGATTAAATTAAAAGGATTTGGTATAAGAAACTTTACTTTATTTCTTTACTTATTTTGATTTTGACATTAAGGAATATATATATATATATATATATATATATATATATATAGGATCTAAATGTTTAGTATGAAGCCTTACGAGAAGTTGGAAACCTAAGGATGAAAATCTAAACTAGTAGGAGGCTAATTGGGAGGGATGAAAGTAAGACATGGTTGGATAAAGGCAAGGAATGGAGAACTTCATCCCTATTGGTCGAATATTATCCCTAAAGGGCTTTGAGGAAGCTATCCTCGACCTTAAGAAGGGTTTCGGCGACTTCAAAGAAAGCATTCGGAAATTACAAGCTAAGGTTGTAAAGTTTTGGATTTGGGGTACAATTTGTGTACAAAAATTAGAGGATTTGGAGTTAGGATGAAGAAGTTATAGCCATTTGAAGTTAAGGTATTTATTTAAGACATACTGTTACTCTTTTGAAGATACGAGGAGTTTTATAGCAGCTTTTGAAGATTGGAAGGTGCGACTGGAACGATGATTTCAAGGCCTACATCTTTTATGAAAGCATTATTACTTTTGGAGTTCATATGAAGGAGTTGTAAGGAGTTGAAGGGGGCATTTCCAAATCAAAAGCAGTAAGTAAGTGGGTTTGTTTGTAGTAACGGTTGGAGCCATAACTTAAGTTTTTAGACGAATTTTTGGCTCAAACTTTTTGGAGAATGTAAAATTTTGTATTAAAAAACTATAAATACAAATTTCGTGGTATTTGAGCTTATATTTTGTGAGATATAAAGAAAATTACATGTGGATATATAAAGACAAGGTTTTGAAGTGACTGTTAGGATTTTCAAGATATCTCAAGATCTGCAATGAATTTGTGGTTGAAAATTGTTGTAGAGTTAATAAAAATACATCAATACTTCATGTAAAATTAGAGTTTGTTTGGACAGTCGGATTAGAAAATATGAAGTATTGAAGTTTGGGAAAATCTCCACATAAGAATAAGCAAGGTTTAAGAAGATTTTATCATATTTTGGAAGTTGTGGGTTACTTGAGGATTGTGTATTTAGTGTAATTACTCAAAAAAAAAAAAATTATATATAAACTTAGGGCTTTCCTTATTTTCAAGCTTGATTGAATAATTAGTGACAGCCAGAAGCCCAGCGTTTTCATGAGGCAAACTCTCTCTACCGAGACATATTGGTGCTTCCATTGACAGAGCCTTAAGGCACTGATTTTTCAACAAGTTGAAATAGGGGATCAAAATCCATGGTTTAGATTATCAGAAGGAGTAGGTATCCATGTTTTATTTAGGGTATTTGCTCAATTTTTGGAAGAAAGGCAACAGGTGCATGGAGAGGATAGAAACACTACTAAGGCCTTACAAGTAGTAGTAGACAAAGTTGAGAGGTTTGATGGGAGGAATATCACCAAGTTCTTAAGGATTTACACATTTGAAATGGAGGTGCATCAAGTTTCAGAGATGAAGATGATTACCACCTTTGATTTGGCAGTTGTACTAAAAATCAGAGAAAGGATGCAAGAATTACATACTGAGACAATATCATGGAAGATATTTGAAGAATTCTTGAAAGATGAATTTTTTGAAGAAGATTCAAAAAGAATGACAAGACAGACTTTTTTGGAGTGGATTGAGGAAAGGCCAGGGAATTAATTGGCTCCAAATGAATTAATCACGGAATTTGAGACCAAGTTTGAGCAATTACCACGGCAAGAGAGGCAGCTCTTGGAAACAAAGAAAATTGGATTATTTTTATAAGCAGCTGATGAATATTTAGAAGACAAGCTTCTCTTTTATCTAGCAAATAAGATATCTGAGAGTGGTTTTATAAATAATTGGAAGCTAATAAAAGAGACTATGGAACTTTTGGCTAAACAACAGAAGATTAAGACTCGTGGTTTAATATCGAGATTGGAACCAGTGCTTACATCTCAAAATCAAGGACTACTTTAAGAGATGATCACGACTATTAATGATGGTACTCTTGAAGAATTAATTAAGGGCATACGGGATTTGAAGGTAGAAATGACAGAGTTGAAGAAATCCTAAATAGCAAATTCATCAAAGACAATTGAAGGCTCAAAGAGATTTGTAGAGAGATGTATGTAGTGTGACAATCCAAACCACAAGCGAGGTCAATGTGACAGCTATAAAGGTGCAATCAAGGATGGCATTATATACTTCAAAGAGGGCAAGATAAGACTCACAAGGTTAGATGAGCCTGTAAAGACAAATTTTGGAAAGAGTGGCATGAAAAAATTGGTAGAAGAGCAAATAGCAAGAAATAATGCCATACAAGGAGAAAGAGCTAAGTCTTACTCTGTTACAATTGAACAAAAAGTACTTAAGGCTATTTCTCTACCAACTACAGAAGTCATGATTAGGGGAGTTGAAGCTATCAGAAAAATGACTGGATAGAATGATCCAGTTGATGCTATTAATATTAAAACATATTTATGCAGAGAAAAATATGATGATGATTTACATGATGCCATGGTTGAAGAAAAAAGAGGTAGAGCTATTTATGAAGAAGATGTTATTGAGCCTGAAAATAAGAAGAAGTCTCTAAGAAATAAAGAAGCTTTTAAGGAGTAAAAATTGGAGAAAATGCCTTGTTCTATTCATCCTGGTGGTACACCATTACCAAAAGAATGGTGGAAGAAGAGAAAAGAGAAAGAAAAAGATGATACAAGCAAACTTAAAGGTAAAAATCTTGCTTATAAACTTCAATCTGATATTGAAACATCTACAGATATAAAGAACATTTTGGAAGAAAAGATCTTAGATGCAAAAATTGAATTCACTCTGAGAAAAGGTCTTGGTATAGCTAAAAAGGATTTCCATGAGTTGATCATCAATGTGATAAAGAAGAAGAAGAAAATGACAGCTAAAGCAATTATGGTAGAGGCATTGGATACTTAAGTAACTATAGATGAGGAAGAAGAGATAGGGCAAGTATTTGCACAATTTACAATGATAGAAGCTGGAATTAAGGTTGATATAGAGAATGAGGTTTTAAATAAATATGAAGAAGTTATAGATGAACATCAAATGAAATGTGCATCTATAAAAATTACTAAGATAAAGAAGAATACACAAGAAGCATGTGTAAATATTTGTTCTAAATGTGATAATGATGGAATGGGAAGTAATAGCTATTTAGTTCTTTATTGGGCTAGAGCTACTATGGAGACATATGTGAGGTTGGGAGACTCTAAAGATCCAATTTTGGCTTTAATTGATCATGGACCAGAAATCAATATCATGTTAAGGCAAATATATGAGAAAAATAAGTGGCTAATTGATACCAATCATGGTTGGATAATTAGAGCTACAAATAATCAACAAGCTGATTTGTACGGAGCTTGCCTAGTTGTAAGGACTAGAATTGGAGATGTGGAAGTGGAGCAAAATTTCTTCATGTAAAATTCTACTACATATCTGGTAATACTTGGTCAATCTTATATTACAACTGCTAGAATAGAAACTAGAGTCTTGGATGATGGTTCACATTATGCCAGGATTCGTAGTTGGAATGGAAGAAAAGCTGTGTAGTTTATTACTATGAAACTTATTCATGAAAGGCATAGAAAACAATTAAGAGGGATGTCTTTAGAGCCAGGAAACAACTTTGTGGATTTCTAGAAAGCACCCTTGTAGAATGAGGACACATGGGTACAAATAAGTCATCTGCAAACCCCATTGTAGATAATATGAATTTTGGATTTTTAAACTTGACTAGTAATAGATTTGTAAATATTCGAAAGATTAAAGATTTAGATTCTGTACATAGAAGATGGGTGAAGAAACAAGAGAAAAACTTAAAAAGAGTGGATTTAGTTTGAAGTGATGAAGCCATAATTGGAGTAATAGAAGAAATAGGTTTGGAAGATGATTTGATAAAGGTTCTTGAGAATTTAGCTATAAGTATAGATAGAAATGCTATAGTAGAAATATATTCAAGAGAGACTTATGAAGAATTAGAAAAGATAGTAGTAATTGGTGGACTTATTACAAGCTATGGATTAAAACATGAAGCTAGAGTACAAACTAAATATAAAGCTGTAGCAAGAAAGGTAAAGCCTATAGCTACTCAATTATCAGTTGATACTATAGATCATATCAATCAAGCAATTAAAGAGCCAAGTCTAAGAGAAGGATGTGGAATTAGGCATCAATTTACTCAAGAATCATTAACTAAATTGAAGATTGGAGGGGGTGATTTCTTGACATCAATGAAGAAAATTATATTTCAAAAAATATTTATTAGGCATGATAAGGCATTTGCCTCAACTCTTGATGAAATTGAAGGTGTGGATCCTAACGTTGTAGTACCTATGATAATCTTTACTATATCGCATGTTCCATGGAATTTAAAGCCTATACTTGTGCCGAGAGCTTTACTTCCAAAGTTGATAGAACTACTAAAAGAGAAGGTGAAGATGGATATTTTAGAACCTTCAATTGTTCCCTATTCTAATAGGTGGTTCACAGTACTGAAAAAATCAGGGGCATTAAGGTTTATTCAGGATATGCAACCTGCAAATAGAATAACTATTCAAAATATGGGATCAAATCCTGTAATAGATGAAGTGGCTGAATAATTTATAAGTCATGCCATCTATTCTATTGGAGACTTGTATTCTGGATATGACCAATTTCAATTGGCTAAAGAAAGTATGAACTTAACTATCATTAAGATTCTTTTGGATTTAATGAGGATGTGTACCTTACCTCAAGGTGCAACCAACACAGTGGCTATTACGGACAAAGAAATACAGATTCGAGATCTAATCAGAAGTTCAAGAAGAACTGGCAAGAACTAGATTAATCAGATGAATACAAGAACAACACCAGAGAAGTGAGCTAGAACTCCAAGAAATGTGTTGTCAAGACTGAAAAACTCTTCGGCCTCGATTCTAATATATACTCCTATTTAGGAAGCTTCTCAAGTAACTTCTACCAACTAGGAAGCTTCTAGAAGGTTTCAGAGACTTGCTTCTAGAAGGTTCTAGAAACTTGTCTTTAGAAGGTTCTAAGGACTATGTTCCTAACATCACCCTCTCCTTTAGCTTCGAGGTCTCTGAGAAGCAATGTTGTTGTTAATCAGTACCAACGCAAAAAAATGAAGATCTGTCGCATAATGTCTGCTATGAATTTCAACTGTTGTTCACGAGGTAAGTGGTTCATTGGCCTTTAAAGCCAACGTTAGTGGCCTACGCCTTCGACTTCTGACCAAGCATGAACTTCCATGTCCTCATTGCAAAATTAATCTGCAAACACGCCTTCAGGCTGACTATCGTAAGCAGGCTCAAATTCAATACAATAATCAATGATCGGTTACTCGGTATCCTCTGTCATCGTCGTGGTGTAGGTAGTTTTTCATCTTGGAGTCACCTTCATGAGCTAGTTGGTTGAGATAATCTGATTGGCATAGTATTTATCTCTTGTCTATCCATATCAGAAGACCAAACTATGGCTACTGAAAAAATTCTATTTTATCTTGGAGAAAATAACTACATCAACTACAAATTTTGGTAGTGCTCTCCCCCTTTTTTATATTCTTGGGTGAGCAAGCTTCAGAAAAAAGCTATTATCGAATGGACTTAGGTTTATGAGGATGTTGTTGATGAAACTCCTGTATCTTTTGTGGCGCATTGGCATGATTTTTAGCTGGCTCCCACATTTACTCATTAATGTCGTAGCTACACCAATGAACAAGATACTCTAACTTGCCCCACATTTGCCGTGAATCTAGTACCTTTTCAACCTCGTATTCCTCGTGGTTCTCGATCTCAATACTAGGTAGCAGACATTACACTCTTCCAGGAAAAGATGACTCTCGATAAGGCTCCAACAAAGAAACATGAAAGACTAGATGTACCTTCATAATAGCTGGTAATTCCAGATGGTACGCCACTGGATTGATTTGCTTCTAGATGATAAATGGTCGCAATCTTCGATAGTCCAACTTATAACATGGTCGCTTGGTCTTGATATTCCATCGAAGAAGCCATGCTTTATTTCCAATTTTGAAAGTAGGTGCTTGATTTTGAAATCTATCTGTAGACGCCTTGTAGGATTCTTGAGCGGATTGTAATTGAAGCTTCAACGTATTTTGAAGCTCTGATAGTTGTTTCGCAAATCCTTCAGCTGCTGGATTGTTATTTGTTGATGGATTCAATAAATCAAGCTTCGGATGATACCCATAGTTGGAACAGAATGGTGTGTATTGAGTCAACGCATGGAGGGTGTTGTTATATGCAAACTCGACTAGCAGTAGATATTTGATCTAATCCTCTTGCTGATAGTTGATGCTACATCATAAGTATTGTTCCAAGACTTAGTTCACCCGTTCCGTTTGGCTGTCAGTTTGAGGATGAAAAGCCAAAGAAAGCTTGATATCCACCTTCAGTATCTCAAAGAGAGATCTCCAAAACTTTGATACAAACTGGGTTCCTCGATCTGATATGATATCATCTGATAGTCTATGATATCGATACACATTATCAAGAAAGAGCCTTGTTGTGACCTCACTGAACGATGTCTTCTTGCAAGGGACAAAGTATGCCATCTTTGTAAGCCGATCTACCACGACAAAGATGTTTTCAAATGAGTTCAATGATGGTAAGTCCGCGATGAAGTCCATGGAAACTGAAGACCATGGTCGACGTAGAATCGGCAATGGCTGTAGGAGTCCATAAGGGTGATGTCGAGGATTTTTGGATCTTGAACAGATGTCGCAGGAGAGGAAAAAATCTTTTACATCTATCCACATTTGAGGTCACCAAAAATCTCAAGAAATAAACTCGAAGGTCTTGTTGAATCCAAAATGTCCCGTAGCTAAAAAATCGTGGCGAGATTGAAGAACTCGGAGTCGTGCAGGTCCTTTTGGGATATACAACTGCTTCTCAAAGTATAAAAGATCTCCCTCCACCTTGAACTTGTCGTCATTGGCATGCTGCTTGATATCAATGGCTACTAAATCTTCAATGGTCATGGCACGTACCTGATTCAGGAAGTCAACATTAATTGGCATAATAGTAGTGTAAAGTCGAAATTGCTCTAGCTTCAACAACGTTGTACATTGTTGATAAAATGCTGCTTCTGCAGCCTTTGGTATAAGATACAATCTCCTCGATAAGGCATTAGATAGTCCTTGCTGCTTTCTAGGTCGATAAGTGATAACAAAATTGAACCTACATAGCTACATACTCCACTGAGCTTGACGTCGATTTAGAACTCGAGCCGATATGAAATACTCCAAATTCTTGTGATTTGTGTATACGATGTCGTATGGCATGATTTGCTATCTGGGAATATACTAGGTATGTAGCTATAGAGAGTGTACCTTAAACCTTTATATGATTCTTTTCTTAGCTTCCAAAACTCCTTTATTTTTGTATAAAACTCCAAATATAACAAAATTCCTTAAAAACATATTTTTCCCCCTAAGGATTTTTTCACCCCGAACTTTAGAAAATCATTACTATTGATCTAACCGTTCAGTTTGTTTCAAATTTACAAGATAGGTTTAATTTATCCTTAAATTTTACCACAAAGAAAACCACCACAAATTCACTCCCGATCTTTTGACATCTAAGAAACCCTAGCAGACACTCCAAACCCTAATTTACAAGCACCCAAAAAACTATTTTCCTTATATCTCAAAAACCCGAACTCCAAATGTCATATAACTTAAGCACAAAGTTTATTAACATGAAATTACACATTCTTTGGAATTTTGAGCCAAAACCTTGTCAAATTGCTCAAGATATAGCTCAAGAGACAAACACTAGTAAATCGGTTTACTTACTACCCTTAGATTGCATGTGCTGACTTCAAAATCCAACAACTCCTTCACTCCAACTTAGAATTCAGTAAGAAGTATGTGAAAAGTGTAGCCGCAAAAGTGCTCTCTCCAGTCGCGGTCGCCGATCCTCAATTGCCATCCGTACGCGTGCGTTATGCCCAAAAGAGTGACAGTAGGTGCAAAACTAACATCTTAATTTTGAGCGCCTATAATTTCTTCATAAATACCCCAAATGACACAAAACTTGCACCAAAACCTTAACCAAAAACCTAAAGCTTCTGACCTTAGCCTTCAATGTTCGAATGAATTCGAGAAACTAATCCTAATCCCTAATATGGCCTCGGGCAGCCTCCTCAAAGCCCATTGGTCATGATTTTTGACCAATAGGAATGGAGATTTTTATTTTTCATCTCCATTCATCTATATTGGTGCCCTAATTACTCCCTTTGCTACCAAAATCCTTCTTCAATCCTTTTTCTTATAAGATTTACATAATGTATGCTCTAAACATCAAATGAAAGAACCAAAATAAGTTTTCAAATGTCACCAATGTCTAACAAAGGTGACTCTAAATATCTAAAAGTTACTATCAACCAAAACCAATCTTAAAAGCCATTATCAAAAGGAAATTAAAGTTATACAAATTCTATAGTAATTTTTTTAAACAACCTCTTCTCAAAGTAATAATCAAATTATATTCTCAAACCAACTAAAATCTGCTAATATGGCTCTCACCATGTTACTTAATAAATTATATATGAAGTACATAATTATATTATTTTCATATAGTAGCCAAATCACAACACGACAACGGTCACTGAGTGTGCAGATCCTTCAAGAAAGTAATACCATTCTTGGAAAGAATCCACTATAGCAAGAAGTTTCTTATCATGGATCTCATAATTGATTTCAGCAGCAAAAAACTTTCGAGAATAAAATGCAACCAGATGGAGCTTCTTGTCTTCTCCCATTTGTAAAACTACAACTCTCAAAGCAAAATCTGAAGCATCAGTTTCTAAATAAAAGGCCTTTATAAAGTCTGGATGTACCAAGATTGGAGCCGTAGTAAATGCCGTCTTCAGGTCTTGAAACACCTTCTCCGTTAAAAGTCTCCATTCCAGCTTATCCTTGCATGTCAACCTAGTAAGAGGAGCAGCAACTTGAGAATAATTCTTGATGAAGATCCGATAGAAGTTGGCAAAATCAAGAAAGCATTGTATGTCTCTAACCGTCTTCGGAACCTCCTAGGACACGATTGCTTCCACTTTCTTGAGGTCCATCTTCAAGCCTTCCATAGTCGCAACGAACCTCAAAAACTCCATCTCTATTTGGTGAAATAAATACTTCTTCAATTTGGCATATAGTCCTCGTTTACGTAGTTTCTCTAAGATCAAACGAATGTGCTTTTCATGCTCTTTCTCATTTTTGGAGAATCTCAAAATATCATCCAAATAGATCACAACAAAATCATCAAGGTACTCTCGAAAAATATCATTCATCATATGTTGAAAGATCATTGGAGCATTGGTAAGACCAAAGGGCATGATATTATACTCAAAATGGCCATATCTTGTACGGAACGCTGTCTTCCACTCATCTCCTTCCTTGATTCGTATGAAGTTGTAAGCTCCCCTTAGATCAATTTTTATAAAGATCCTTGCATGTCCAAGTTGTTCTAAGAGACCAAAAATCAAGGGTAACGGGTAACGATTCTTCTTTGTTACCTTGTTGAGGCCTCGATAGTCCACGCGCATCTGCAATGAGCCATCTTTCTTCTTCACAAATAAGATGGATGCTCTAGCTGATGATTTTGAATGATGGATGAATTTCTTGGTTAGATTCTCGTCGATGTAATTCCGCAACTCTGCCAACTCCGTCTGCGATAGATTGTAGATTGGGCCAAAAGGTGGTTGTGCTCCTTCCTACAAGTCTATGGCGCAATCATATGGTCGGTGTTCCAGTAGCATGTCGACATTCTTCTTTTGAAATACATCTTTAAAATCCTTATATTCCTCAGGTATACTTGCTGTCGAGATCTTCTCCTTGGTAGTTGGAGCAACATAAATCACAAACGGTGTACCTTCTTTGGACGATCTTATAAACGCTCTTGCTCCAATGAATAAGGATTTTTCTATTCGGGATTTTCTACTAGGCTTGCTCTTGGGTGGTTTTGTGAAAAAGGTCATCTTTCGCAACCTCCAATCTATGGATGGATTATACTTTTCTAACCAGAAAAGACCAAGAATAACAAGATTTGATGGAGTTCTAATAATATTAAAAATAATATGACTACTATAGCCCTTAAACGTCACTTCTATAGGTTTTGATTCATGGGTGACACTACCACATAATAAAGGTCGCCCATCTATGACCTCAATGTGAATAGGTTTGGATTTTTGTACTAAAAGAATCTTATGATGCTTCACAAATTCTTCATCTAAGAAATAAGCAGATGCTCTTGAATCTAATAATGCTAAGGTTCTCAGTTTTTGAGGGCCAATAAGTAAAGGGATTGTAAAACAAAGGGCAGGTTAAGCGGAAAGAAAGAAATCTGGTTGTTATTGCGATGTTTTATTGTCCAGCTGCACGGTTCCTATTGTGGCTGGGCATCCTCGTTTTCCTGAATAAACACGCCCCTAATCTTGACAATATGTCGATTTTGCTTCTTGGGATAGTTTCTAACTTTGTGGCCTTCTTCATCGCAATACAAGCATAGACCTTCTTTCATACACTCCTTTTTTTCTTCTAGAGTAAGGGATTTGACACGTACCGCATCAATTTACATGTCTTCTACCTCTGAATGTGAATTCACACTGCTTGTCGACATAATTGGGACGTGATGAACCATATGTTGTCTTGAGCGTGGTCTTCGCGACGTTGGAATAGGCGGTTATCGCACTTCACATCTTGGCTAATAGCTTCGTTGAGCGTTCACGGATCAGAAAGAGTTAGCAGCAAATCCTTCACATCATCCCTTAAATTCCAATAGAATTGACTCATCAATGCTTCTTCGTCCCAATTGATGTCGCATACTAGTTGCCTGAAATCCGATGCATAGACTGATATAGAGCGCATCCCTTGTCGTAGTAACTGCAACTTTGTTGTAGTCCATTGAATCTTGTCGTATTCACCAAATGCTTCCGTAAACGCTTCCAAAAAGGTTTCAAAGTTGTTTAGTATGGATGATCATTTTTCAAACAAAGGAGCAAACCATGATAGAGCTTGCGCTGTAAGTAAGATTTCAACAAGCCCAACACGTGACTCCTGTGTTAGATAGCGTTTGGGCTATAAGATTGTTATCAACCTGATTTGGTTGATGAATCCTCGAAACTTCGAATGTGTACCATCGAACTTGTCCGAAAGGCTAACTCGGGGCTCCTTATATTGTAGAACCAGCGGTGCTTGTCGAACCTGAGGCAAAGTTGCTTCTTCAAGTGTAGAAGTTTGAGGCTGGTGTAACCTAGATTGTGCCATCTCAGATGCGCCATCATTATGAAGGCTTGCCACGACTCCTTCAATCTTTGCAATTCTTTGTGATAACATAGCAAGGACTTTCATGATAGCATCCAACTTGGACTCCAAACTTTCCGTCATACTAATGTCTTGTCCTCCGGCCATTCTAAGAGAAGGATAGAAATGACTCTACAAGAAGACAATATTGGTTTAAAAGAGGGTACTCCGCAACCTCTAAATTGCCTTAAGAATTTCAAGAAAAGAAGTAATCCACTCTCTCCAAGAAGAATAAGACTCCAATATTGTAACAAAAGAAATATCAGTTTAAAAGAGGGTAATCCGTAACCTCTAAAATGCTAGTACACTTCCAAGTAGAGGGGTAATCTACACTCTAACGAGGAAGAAACTAGCTCTGATATCTGAGGTGAGTTCAGTCTCGACAAACTGTCATGGACTCAGAAATACAAACTCGAGATCTAACAAAAAGTTCAAAAAGAACTGGCAAGAACTAGATTAATCAGTTGAATATAAGAACAACACTAGAGAGGTGAGTTAGAGCTCCAGGAGATGTGTTGTCGAGACTAAAGAACTCTTCAGCCTCGATTCCAATATATACTCCTATTTAGGAAGCTTTTCAAGCAACTTCTACCAACTAGAAAGCTTTTACAAGGTTCTCGAGACTTGCTTCTAGAAGGTTCTAGAAACTTGTCTCTAGAAGGTTCTAAGGACTATGTCCCTAACAGTGGCTCATATGTAAAATGCTATGAATCAAATATTGAAAGAATTTATTCCTGCAAAAATCATACCGTTTTTGGATGATATATCTATAAAGAGAGATAAAGAAGAAGATAACGATGAGATTATGCAGGTTGAAGGTTATAGAAAGTTTGTTAAGAGGCATATTGAAGATGTGGCTTGAATATTGGAGAGATTGGAATTAGTTAATGTCACGGTATTTTTAAAAAAATCAAGCTTTAGAGTTGATGAGATTCTAGTGGTGGGATACATGTGTAGCAGGTATGGTAGGAAACCAAATCCCGATAAAATTGATGCTATATCTAAAATGAAGGCTTGTAAAAATATTACAGAAGCTAGAAGATTTTTAGGAGCATGTGTATTTTATCATATTTGGATGCCTCACTTTGCTCATATCTCAGAGCCATTATATAAGTTATTAAGGAAGGATAAGAGATTTGTTTGAGAAGAAGAACAAAAAATAGTTATAGAAAACCTAAAAAAGATGTTGAGTTCATCTCTTGTGCTTAGATAAGTGGATTATCAATGTAAAAGACCAGTGGTTGTAATAGTGGATACAAGCTCTATAGCAATTGGATGGGCTATTGGACAAGATGATGTAGAAGGGAAAAGATTTGCTATGAGGTTTAGAGCTAGGATTCTTACAAAGAGGCAAAGGACTTATCCAAAAGTTAAAAGAGAGCTTTTGAGAGCACTCACCACTTTAAAGGTTGAGAGGAATTATTTGATTGGAGCAAGTATGGTTTTGAAAATAGACTGTTTGCCATTATTTGGAATGATAATTAACTGTACTACTCCAGGCATTGCCATATTAAGATGGATAGCCTACATAAGAACATTGAATCTTATTTTAGTACATATTATTGGCAAAAAAAACTTAATGGCGGATATGTTGTTTAGAGCTAGATATACCTTTGAAGAAGAAATGATGGCATACAAAGGAGGTGAAGATTGAGAAGAGAGGAGTTATGGAAATTCATTTGCTACTAGTGGAATGGATTTTGGTGATAAGGTTCAAAAATTCTATGAAGGTCTGTATGAAGGCAGATTGAAGGATATTGGAATTTATTTAAGTATAATGAAGAAACAAGAAGGATGGATGGATAAAACCTTCAAAGATATTAGACATCAATCCTATGGTTATTTGCTTAGAGATGGATTCCTATAAAAGAGGCCAAAATAAGGTGATAAAATTCCATTGAGGATAGTAGGAGATCTTCAAACTAAGTTTAAGATTTTAAGAGAATATCATGATACACTTTGGGCTAGGCATAGAGGAGTTTGAGCTATATATATCAAGATCAAGGAAAGGTATTGGTAGAAGGGCTTATACAAGGATATAGAAGATTTTGTGAGCTCCTCCACAGAGTGTCAACTATAATCTAAAATTAGATATAGAGATAGATTACATCCTACTTATCCACCTTCAATATATTTTCAATGGATTATTGATTTGGTAGCTATGCTATTAAGACTTTGGGATATGAAATATTTAGTTTTGGCAAGAGAAGAGCTATCAAATTATGTTGAAGGAAGGGCTTTGAGAATCAAGACTATAAAAGTAATATACAAATTTATATTGAAAGACACCTTTAGTAGATATGGTAGCATTGAGAGGATGAGAGCTGATAGAGGAGAATTAGATGCTATTGAAGCAAGAGAATTTTTCAAAAGGTATGGAGTTCAATTGAAGTTAACTACTTCTTATAATCCTGAAGCCAATGAAAAGAGTGAGAGAGGTCATCTTCTTGTCATTTATGCATTGATTAAGGCATGTAAAGGTAAGTCAATTCAATGGCCTAAACTACTTCCATTTGCTTTATGGGCTGATAGAACTACTCACAATACTGTCACTGGTTATATGCCTATTGTCACGGACAGAGAAATATAGGCTCGAGATCTAACAAGAAGTTCAATGAAAACTGACAAGAATTAGATTAATGAGATGAATATAAAAACAACACCAGAGAGGTGAGCTAGAGCTCCAAGAGATGTATTGTCGAGACTGAAGAACTCTTCATCCTCGATTCCAATATATACTCCTATTTAGGAAGCTTCTCAAGCAACTTCTACTAACTAGGAAGCTTCTCAAGCGACTTCCACTAACTACGAAGCTTCTTAAGGAACTTCCACCAACTAAAAAGCTTCTCAGGTAACTTCTACCAACTAAGAAGCTTCTCAAGTAACTTCCACCAACTAAAAAGCTTCTCAAGCAACTTCCACTAACTAAGAAGCTTCTCAAGCAACTCCTACCAACTAGGAAGCTTCTCAAGTAACTTCTACTAACTAGAAAGCTTTTCAAGCAACTTCCACTAAGTAAGAAGCTTCTAAAAGATTCCAGAGACTTGCTTCTAGAAGGTTCTAGAAACTTGTCTCTAGAAGGTTCTAAGGACTATGTCCCTAACATTACCCCCTCCTTTAGCTTTGAGGTTTCTGAGAAGTAATATTATTGTTAATCAGTACCAACGCAAGAAAATAAAGATCTGTCGCATAATGTCTGCTATGAACTCCAACTGTTGTTTACGAGGTAAGAGGTTCATCGACTCTTGAAGCCAACGGTAGAGGCCCACGCCTTCAACTTCTGACCAAGCATGAACTTTCTTATCTTCATTATGAAATTGTCTTGTAAACGCGCCTTCTGGCTGACTATCATAAGCAGGCTCGAATTCAAATATAATCACCAGTGATCGATTACTCGATATTCTCTGTCGTCGTCATAGTATAGGCGGTTTTTTATCTCGGTGTCACCTTCGTGAGCTAGTCGATTGAGATAATCTGATTGGCATAGTATCTATCTCTTGGCTATCCATATGAGAAGGCTATTGAAAAAATTCTACTTTATTAACTACGAGTTTTGGTGGTGCTCTCCCGTTTTCTTATATTCTTCGATGAGCAAGCTTTAAAAGGAAGCTATCGTCGAACCAGCTTAGGTTTATGAAGATGTTGTTGATGAAACTCCTATACCTTTTGTGGCGCATTGGCAAGATTTTTAGCTCGTTCCCATGTTTGCTCATTAATATCGTAGCCACACCAATGAATAAGATACTCCAACTTGCCATACCTTTGCCGTGAATCCAAGATCTTTTTGACCTCGTATTCCTCGTGGTTCTCGATCTCAATACTAGGTGGCGGATATTGCACTCTTCCAAGAAAGGACGACTCTCGATAAGGCTCCAACAGAGAAATATGAAAGACTGAATGTACGTTTATAAAAGGCGGTAATTCCAGATGGTATGCCACTGGATTGATTTGCTTCTAGATAATAAATGGTCCCAATCTCCGATAATCCAACTTATCACATAGTTGCTTGGTCTTGATATTCCATCGAAGAAGCCATGCTTTATCTCCAATTTTGAAAGTAGGTGCTTGATTCCAAAATCTATCTACAAGCGCCTTGTAAGATTCTTAAGTGGATTGTAATTGAAGCTTCAATGTAGTTTGAAGCTCTAATAGTTGCTTCGCAAATCCTTCAACTGTTGGATTATTATATGTTGACAGACTCAATAAATCAAGCTTTAGATGATACCCATAGTTCGAAAAGAATGGTGTGTATTGAGTCGACGCATGGAGGGTGTTGTTATATGCAAACTCGACTAGCGATAGATATGTGGTCCAATCCTCTTGCTGATAGTTGATGCTGTATTGTAAGTATTGTTCAAAGACTTAGTTCACTCATTCCATTTGGCCGTCAGTTTGAGGATGAAAAGTCGAAGAAAGCTTGATATCTACCTTCAGTATCTCAAAAAGAGATCTCCAAAACTTTGATACAAACTGGGTTCCTTGATCTGATATGATATCATCTGGTAGTCCATGATATCGATACACATTATCGAAAAAGAGCCTTGCTGTGACTTCACTGAACGATGTCTTTTTACAAGGGACAAAGTGCGTTATCTTTGTAAGCCGATCTACCATGAGAAAGATGTTGTCAAATGAGTTCGATGATGGCAGGTCCGTGATGAAGTCCATGGAAATTGAAGACCATGGTCGACGTGGAATCGGTAATGGCTATAGGAGTCTATAAGGGCGATGCTGAGGATTCTTGGATCTTGAACAGATGTCGCAGGAGAGGACAAAATCTTTCACATCCTTCCATATTTAGGGCCACCAAAAATCTCGAGAAATAAGCTTGAAGGTCTTGTTGAATCCAAAATGTCCCGTAGTTGGAAAATCGTGGCGAGATTGAAGAACTCGAAGTGGTGCTACTCCTTTTGGAATATACAACCGCTCTTCAAAGTATAAAAGATCTCCCTCCACCTTGAACTTGTTGTCATTGGTACGCTGCTTGATATTAATAGCTACTAGATCTTCAATGGTTACGGAACGTACCTGGTTCAAGAAGTCAGCATCAAATGGCACAATAGTAGTGCAAAGCCGAAATTGCTCTGGCTTCAACAACGTCATACATTGTTGATCAAACGCTGCTTCTCCAGCCTTTGGTACAAAATATGATCTCTTTGATAAGGCATCAGATAGTCCTTTCCAGGTCGATAAGTGATAACAAAATCGAACCTAGATAGCAACATACTCCACCGAGTTTGACGTCAATTTAGAACTCGAGTTGACATGAAATACTCCAAATTCTTGTGATCTGTGTACACGATCACTGGATGTGCAGCTCCTTCAAGAAAGTGACGTCATTCTTGGAAAGAATCCGCTATAGCAAGAAGTTCCTTATCGTGGATCTCATAATTGATTTCAGTAGCAAAAAACTTTCGAGAATAAAATGCAACCAGATGGAGCTTCTTGTCTTCTCTCATTTGTGAAAGTACAGCTCCCAAAGCAAAATCTGAAGCATCAATTTCTCAATAAAAGGCCTTTGTAAAGTCTGGATGTACCAAGATTGGAGCCGTTGTCGTGTTGTAACATGAGTATACAGTGAAAATAAAAAAAAGAAGGGGAATTTTATTAATATTTAGTTACCTCGAATATTGGGAGCATCGACCAACTCCAGCGCAAATACTGAGTGGTCAGGTTCAGTCACCCCGTTACAGTCAGCCGGGGCATACTGAAATGCTCCGTTCGATTCTAATAACGGGAGTTAGCAGGATGAGAAGGACCAATTCACACGACGGGTTTGAATAGCCAATTGGATCCAAATTCGAGAATCTAATCTGGGTCCTCTTACCCAATATGAGACCTGTATTGGTGGGGCAACCCAATGCAATCTAGTTACGGAAAAATTCGGGTCTTACTACGGGCCTCAGCCAGTCTGACGCGAAGACCAATTTGACCCAATTATGCGAGCATCCAGGTTACTACGGGCATCTTACCCAATATGGGACCTGAATTGGTTGGGCGACTCAATGTGGTCCCGATTACGGGGTTTCGATTCTGTTTTGGGCTGTCCTGTTCTCTGTGCCGTTTCAGGGAACGTTGTTTACGGTAAATGGATCTCTTAAAGGTAAAAACGGAGGAGAAGGCCTTGATGACGTGAGCCAATTTCGGATCTAAACTCTGACGGCGGGAGCCAATTCCGGATCTAAGATGGAAGATTGAAGAAATTCAGAGGATAAGGTTAGGGAAGAATATAGTTTTAGGGAGGGAGGTTTTTTTTGGAGGAATCGGGGGGGGGGGAGTTTTTCAAGCTTTTGCAAGGTTACCAGTTCGGATTTCATTGGAGGTTTTTGGAGATCAAGGGAATTAGAGAGAGGAGCTTCATGCTTTGGGTCGGGGAAGGAAAGACATAGAATTTGGATTTTTCTTCTTCGTAGAGTTTTGGGAAGACTGAGGCAATCGCTGCTGAAGTTAGTGTTGTAATGGTGAATCGGGATTTTTAAATGAAGTGGGTTTGAATACTCTTGACTGTTTTATAAAATCGAGTTATGTCTGTGATTGAAGGATTAAAGGGGTGTCTATAGGATTGAGTATGCGGAGTGAATGAAATTTATTGGGTTAATATAATAGGACAGTCAGTGGATACAAGATCGTAAGTACAAAGGGGTATTGAAGATTAACAGTTTGGGTTGTTCGGGGTTCTCTGTAACGTCTAGAGACCTATCGGCTGGAAAAAAAAAAAAAAAAAAAAAAAAAAAAAAGACTTCGACAAGCAGTCGAAGAGCATCCGTATAGATTTACGGTACATTGTTGCAGTCGTTTATATTCCAGCAGTCAAAAACTGATAGACTACTTGACTATCGGCAAATCTCCATACTACCTTCTACAGCCAGACGCCCGGCGCGTTCTCAAGCAGGAAAGCACATAATACGACATAAGTGGTGAACCCGACGTGAAAGCTTGAGGTGGAAGGTATTGGATTTCGGTTGATTTTATCTTTATTTTTATGGAAAACGAAAATAAAAATTTTGAAGGATTTTTGGGAGAAGTTTCGGGTGGGGAGTCTTCTAAAGGACAAGGTATGCACATGGATCCATCTATTGCTAGTTTGTTTCAAGCCTTCTCATTGTCAATGCAGCAACAGCAAAGCAATGATCGAAAAGAAGCTTTGGTAACCAAAGCATTGCAAGCAGTGGTCAATAAAATTGATTAATTTGATGGGAGGAATATTTCAAGGTATTTAAGATGTTATGTTCGTGAAATGGAATTAAATCGGGTTTTTGAGAAGAAAATGGTTGCACTATTTGGACTTGCCACGATATCGGAGATAAGGGACCACATTACATCGATTACGGATCGTTGTGGGAATTCATGGGAGGATTTTTTACATGCATTGAAAGACGAATATTTCTTGGAAGATGCTGATCGTATTACTAAGAAGTTGTTTCTGGGATGGATTGAACGGCCCAATAAGAATTTGCAAGCAACAGAGCTACTAAGGGAATTTGAGAGGCAGTACTCTCAATTATCGAAGGTAGAAAAATTAACATTGGAGCCGAACAAAGTTGATCTATTTCTTCAAGCTGCTGATGGAGAATTGCAAGAGAAATTAGAATCCCTTCTTGAAGACAAAAAAGAAGATGAAGGATTGACAACGAAGTGGAAGAACGTTGAAGATGCGGTGGGGTTGCTTACAAAAAAAGAAAGGAAGAAGGATAGGAGCTATATTCCGAAAACAGTACAAGCACCCAAAGCTCCAGTACATACAACACCACCGACAATGCCTACAGTTCAACCTTCGACATCCTTGTCAAAGAAAGCAGATATGGGTATGGAAGAAATTATACGAGGAATGCAAGATCTTTAAATCAAATTGGTAAGACTTGAAGAGAATACTTCTATAAACAATTCGAAGAATGTTTCAAAACAAGGATATGTACAAAGATGCATTTGGTGTGATGATGCTTCATACACTAGAAAAGATTGCAATGAATTTAATAATATGATACGGCAGGGAATTATTTGCTGGAAAGATGGGAAGATAGCATTGAAAGATAGGGAGGATCTTCTTCAAACCAATTTTGGTAAGGGAGGAATGAGAGCATTGGTTCAAGATTACTTAAAAGAGCATGAAACAGTAGTACGAGAAAGTGCAAGTTATGGTGCTAGAGTAGATGATGAAATTGGTGGAAGTACGGAAACTAGTGAGTTTTGGGCTTCTGCCATTTCTACAATGCAAGAAGGAAAATTACCTCAAGAAGCGTTATTGAGAACTGCAGCTACAATACGAGGAAGAACAGGTTGGGAGGATCCTGTTGAGTCTCTTTCAATTCATGCATATATTGCTAAGAGCCAACATGAAGCTTTGATGGAAGAAAAAAGTCGAGGAAATTTTGATGATACTAGAGAAGGAAATTCTTTTAAGAGGCAAACTCGAGGAGACAAGGCTGGGGAGGCAGCTTCACAAGAATTGCCTGTAAAGGATACCTCAGCATCATTGGGAGAAAAAACAACGGAGATAAAAGATAAGGGCAAATCAATTGCTTATAAGCTACTTTCTGACATTGAAGCGGCAACAAATTTGAAAGGGGTGTTGGAAGAACGTATATTAAATGCTAAGGTAGAATTCACATTGAAAGAAGTCTTAGGAATTGCAAAGAAGGAGTTTCATGATGTTATCATTGACAGCATTAAGCGAAAGAGGCAATTAATGAGCGAAACTGGAATGAGTCATGCTATTGATGCAAGAATATGTAGAGATGAAGAAGAGGTTGATATTGGTTACAAGCAACCAACAAATGAAAAGAATGGGTATAATCAGCGAGTACGTTTCGAAGATTCTAGTGACAAGGAAATGGAAACTTTGAGCCATTATACTCGAAAGCATTGGGCAACGACAACTACTGAGGTATTGGTGAAGGTAGGAGATATAGAAGAACCAATAGTTGCTTTGGTGGACCATGGTTCTGAAATAAATCTCATGTCTAAAGATCTTTATAAGAAGCAAAAATGGCCAATTGATATGGAACATGGATGGGCAATATGAGCAGCTAATAACACACGAGGCGAATTATATGGAGCTTGTCCAGATGTCAAAATTCGGATTGGGGATGTTGCGACGGAGCAACATTTCTTCGTTCAAGATACAACGTCTTATCCGTTGATTTTAGGACAACATTATATCACGGCAACACGGATGGAAACAAAGGTACTTGACGATGGTTCTGCTTATGCAAGGGTACGGAG
The DNA here is from genome assembly GCF_059467195.1 of Physcomitrium patens. NCBI lineage: Eukaryota > Viridiplantae > Streptophyta > Bryopsida > Funariales > Funariaceae > Physcomitrium > Physcomitrium patens. The sequence goes on along the minus strand of NC_143414.1, from coordinate 17,722,301 downwards.
CGAAGATGGGAGGAAAGCTGTACAATTTCTAACAGTACCTCCTAACCATGAACGGAATCGAGATAGGTTGAGGGAGAAACCATTGCCAAAGATTATTGAAGGATTTAAGGATTTTGGGGAGGTACCACTGTAAAGCGAGATTATGGAGGTACAAAAGAGGAGGTACTCTCGCGAGATGAAGGTGCCTTTGATGCGAGTTTTATTGGTATATTGGAAAATGGAAATATTATGTATAAGAAAGTTGATGATTTTAAAAGAAAAGAAAGAATAATATTATATGATATTGAAGGACAATTATGCAAGATAGGTACATTGCAAGATGATGAGAGGATTTTGGGTGTTTATGAAGAAAATGGACTGGAAGATTCATTGGAATTGATTACATCTATTGGGTTAGGGGATAATGATAAGATTGTTGAGATTCATTCGAGAGAGGTTTATACCATGCTTGAATCTTTTCAAGCACCAGAAGTCACAGTAGAGACGAGATATAAAACGGCAGATAAGAAGGTAAAGCCTGTTGCCGGACCATTACCAGAGGATTCTAAAGAACAAATGGAAGAAGCATCAAAAGAAGCAAGTTTAAGAGATCCAATGAGTATTAGACATCAGTTTACTGAAGAGACTTTTGAAGAATTGAAGATTGGTTCTGATGGTTCTTTATTGCCGGAAGAAATTACTTGCTTCAAAAAGATGTTGGTCAAACAAGGTAGATCGTTTGCCTTCGAATCTCATGAAATTGGGTGTGTGGATCCAAATATTATAACACCTATGGTTATCTTCACTGTACCGCATGTACATTAGAATCTAAGACCGATTCCAGTACCGAGGGCACATTTACCTAAATTGGTGGAACTATTGAAAGAAAAGATAAAGATGAAAATATTAGAACCTTCATTTGCGCCGTATTCTAGTCAATGGTTTACGGTACCTAAGAAGAATGGGTCACTACGGTTTATTCAAGATATGCAGCCGGTGAATGCTGTAACTGTCAGCAATGCAGGAATTGGACCTATTGTGGATGAATTTATTGAGGCGTTTGCTGGAAGGGCGATCTATTCAATGGGTGATTTGTATTCAGGTTATGATCAATTTCAACTTGCCGAAAGAAGTAGAGATATGACAACGATGAGGACACCGCTTGGATTGGTTAGAATGTGCACTCTTCCTCAAGGCGTGACCAACTCGGTTGTGCATATGATGAATGGGATGAATAAGGTATTGAGAGATTTTATTCCGAAAAAGACTATGCCTTTTCTGGATGATGTTCCTGTAAAAGGATGCAGAGAAGGAGACAAGGATGAAACTTTAGATACGAGGGGGTGTCGCAGATATGTTGTTGATCATATACAAGATTGTGAAAAGATTTTAACTTGACTTGGAGAAGTTCATCTTACATTATCGGGTATGAAGTCCGTATTTGGAGTGCGAGAGGTTGTAATTGTTGGACATTTATGCGGATCTTACGGAAGAAAACCAGATCCGACTAAAGTTGATGCAATTGGAAGGATGAAAGAGGATTGTGGTTCTTTAACAGAGGTTCGCAGGTTTTTGGGTGCATGTGTATTTTATCGAATCTGGATCCCTCATTTTGCTCACATAGCGGATCCATTATATGAACTGTTATGCAAGGGTTACCGATATAAATGGAAAGAAAGGCATATTCAGGCAATGCAAAGATTGAAGAATTTATTGATGTCACCTCCAATATTGAGGAAGGTTGATTATAAGTGCAATAGACCAGTGATTCTTACTGTAGACGCTAGTCCAATTGCCATTGGATGGGCTATGGGTCAAGATGATTCGAATGAGAGTAGATTTGCAGTTTGATTTGGGACTAAAGTTTTAAGTATTCGTCAGCGTGCATATTCGCAAGTCAAAAGAGAACTTTGGGGAGTCGTTTCGGCTATGAAAGCTGAAAAGGACTATTTGATTGGGGCAGTAGTAGTAATTGAAACAGATTGCTTGCCATTGCTTGGAATGATTATTAACTGTTCAATGCCAGATATTGCAATGTTGAGATGGATTGCTTATATTAAGTCACTAAATCCAGAATTTAAGCATATCACTGGGAAGGACAATTTAGTAGCAGACATACTATCTCGAGCAAGATACGAGAGGGAGGACGAAATGGTTGAAGACATTGATGATGTCGGATTGAAATTCTATTCAATATCAAATCTCAACAGAGAAGACAAGCTATTTCTTGAAGAATCTTATGAAGGAGAATTATTGGATATTGGTCATTATTTGAATACCTTGTCTAAGCAGGGGAATTGGTCTACAGAAAAATTCAAACAAATAAAAAAAAAGCATATGGATTTTTACTTCGAGATGGATTCTTATGGAAGAGACCGAAGAAAGGAATTGGGATGCCACAACGAGTGATAGGCAAAAGGGAAGAAAAACTAAAATTATTAAAGGAGTTTCATGATAGTTTATGGGCAGGGCATAGAGGAATCTGGGCTACTTTTGCTAAACTCAAGGAACGATATTGGTGGAAAAATATGTATCGAGATGTGCTCTCATTTGTAGAGTCATGTGAAATCTGTCAATCGTATTCTAATATCCGACATCGAGATAGTCTTCATCCTACGTATCCTCTGGCTATTCATTTTAAATGGGTTGTTGATTTGGTTATTATGCCGATTGGGTTATGGTAGATGAGATATTTGGTTTTAGCTCGTAAAGATTTATCAAATCAAGTAGAAGGAAGAGCATTGAGGACAAAATCTACAGAGGGGATTTGTAGGTTTTTGCTTGAAGATGTCATTTGCCGTTACGGGTGCGTAGGAAAAATCACTGCAGATCGTGGAGAATTAAATGCACAAGAAGCTCGTAAGTTCTTTGAAAAATGTGGAGTTAAGCTATCACTGACTACTGCTTATAATCCGGAAGGGAATGCAAAAAGTGAACGCGGTCACCCGCCGATTGTGAAAGCATTGGTTAAAGCTTGTAATGGGAAAGTTAAACAGTGGCCACGGCTTTTGTCATTTGCATTATGGGCTGATCGAACAACACATAGTTCGGTGACAGGATATATGCCAGTAGAACTTATGACAGGTCAAAAACCAATTATGCCGATTGAAGAAAGGGTACTTACTTGGAGTATGCTACCATGGGAAGATGGATTGGCGAGAGAAGAACTTCTGGCTATTAGGATTCGACAACTGGAGCAAAGAACGGAAGATGTCCAAATAGCATTGAAAAGGTTAAAAAGAGCAAGGTTACAAAACAAGGCGCGATTCGATAAGCAACATCGATTAAGACCAAAAGCAATCGAGGAAGGTGACTGGGTACTTGTTTATGACAATAGTCTGGATAATCAACATAGTACTTTGCGGAAATTTTCAAAACGTTGGTTTGGACCATATGTGGTAACAACTGTTCATGATAATGCGACTTACTCATTACGGGAGTTAGATGGTACAAAATTGAAAATACCAATTGCAGGAAAGCGAGTAAAAATATTTAAACGAAGACACGCAGAGATGAATATAGAAGACCTTAATGAAGGTACAGAGATTCCGCAGCAAGAAGATGAAAGTGATTTGGATAATGAAGGTGACGAAGACGAACTGGACAAAGACGTAGGAGATATATTCTGAATCAAAGAGCAATTGGATAAATTAGTGCATAGCGGAGGATGCACAGGTTCAGAGGGGGTGGATGTCGTGTTGTAACATGAGTATACAGTGAAAATAAAAAAAAGAAGGAGAATTTTATTAATATTCAGTAACCTCGAATATTGAGAGCATCGACTAACTCCAGCACAAATACTGAGTGGTCAGGTTCAGTCACCCCGTTACAGTCAGCCGGGGCATACTGAAATGCTCCATTCGATTCTAATAACGGGAGTTAGTAGGATGAGAAGGACCAATTCACACGACGAGTTTGAAGAACCAATTGGATCCAATTTCGAGAATCCAATCTGGGTCCTCTTACCCAATATGAGACCTGTATTGGTGGGGCAACCCAATGCAATCTAGTTACGGAAAAATCTGGATCTTACTACGGGCCTCAGCCAATCTGACGCGAAGACCAATTTGACCCAATTACGCGAGCATCCAGGTTACTACGGACATCTTACCCAATATGGGACCTGAATTGGTCGGGCGACTCAATGTGGTCCCGATTACGGGGTTTCGATTCTGTTTTGGGCTGTCCTGTTCTCTGTGCCATTTCAGGGAACGTTGTTTACGGTAAATGGATCTCTTAAAGGTAGAAATGGAGGAGAAGGCCTTGATGACGTGAGCCAATTTCGGATCTAAGCTCTGACGGCGGGAGCCAATTCCAGATCTAAGATGGAAGATTGAAGAAATTCAGAGGATAAGGTTAGGGGAGAATATAGTTTTAGGGAGGGAGGTTTTTTTTGGAGGAATCGGGGGAGGGAGTTTTTCAAGTTTTTGCAAGGTTACCAGTTTGGGTTTCATTGGAGGTTTTTGGAAATCAAGGGAATTAGAGAGAGGAGCTTCATGCTTCGCGTCAGGGAAGGAAAGACATAGAATTTGGATTTTTCTTTTTCGTAGAGTTTTGGGAAGACTGAGGCAATCGCTGCTGAAGTTAGTGTTGTAATGGTGAATCGGGATTTTTAAATGAAGTGGGTTTGAATACTCTTGACTGTTTTATAAAATCGAGTTATGTCTGTGATTGAAGGATTAAAGGGGTGTCTATAGGATTGAGTATGCGGAGTGAATGAAATTTATTGGGTTAATATAATAGGACAGTCAGTGGATACAAGATCGTAAGTACAAAGGGGTATTGAAGATTAACAGTTTGGGTTGTTCGGGGTTCTCTGTAACGTCTAGAGACCTACCGGCTGGGGCAAAAAAAAAAAAAAAAAAAAAAAAAAAAGACTTCGACAAGCAGTCGAAGAGCATCCGTATAGATTTACGGTACATTGTTGCAGTCGTTTATATTCTAGTAGTCAAAAACTGATAGACTGCTTGACTATCGGTGAATCTCCATACTACCTTCTACAGCCAGACGCCCGGTGCGTTCTCGAGCAGGAAAGCACGTAATACGACACAATAGTAAATGCCGTCTTCAGGTCTTGAAACGCCTTCTCTGCTAGAGGTCCCCATTTCAGCTTATCCTTGCATGTCAATCGAGTGAGAGAAGCAGCAATTTGAGAGTAATTCTTGATGAAGATTTGATAGAAGTTAGCAAATCCAAGAAAGCATTGTACGTCTCTAACCGTCTTCTGAACCTCCCAGGACTCGATTGCTTCCACCTTCTTGGGATCCATCTTTAAGCCTTCCGTAGTCGCAACAAACTCCAAAAATTCCATCTCCATTTGGTGAAATAAATACTTCTCCAACTTGGCATATAGTCCTCACTCGCGTAGTTTCTCCAAGACCAAACGAATGTGCTTTTCATGCTCTTTCTCGTTTTGAAGAATATCAGAATATCATCCAATTAGATGACAACAGAATCGTCAAGGTGCTCCCTAAAAATGTCGTTCATCATATATTGGAAGACTGCTGGAGGATTGATAAGACTAAAGGGCATGACATTATATTCAAAATGGCCATATCTTGTACGAAATGCTGTCTTCCACTCATCTCCTTCCTTGATTCGTACGAGGTTATAAGCTCCTCTTAGATCAATTTTTGTAAAGATCCTTGCATGTCCAAGTTATTCTAAGAGACCAAAAATCAAGGATAACGGATAATGATTCTTCTTTGTTATCTTGTTGAGGCCTCGATAGTCCATGCACATCCGCAACGAGCCATCTTTCTTCTTCACAAATAAGATGGATGCTCAGTTAACAATTTTGAATGACAGATGAAGTTCTTGGCTAGATTCTCGTCGATATACTTTTACAACTTCACCAATTCCATCTGCGATAGATTATAGATTGGGCCAAAAGGTGGTTGTGCTCCTTCCTACAAGTCTATGGCGCAATCATATGGTCGGTGTTCCAGTAGCATGTCGACATTCTTCTTTTGAAATACATCTTTAAAATCCTTACATTCCTCAGGTATACTTGCTGTCGAGATCTCCTCCCTGGTAGTTGGAGCAACATAAATCACAAACGGTGTACCTTCTTTGGACGATCTTATAAACGCTCTTGCTCCAATGAATAAGGATTTTTCTATTCGGGATTTTCTACTAGGCTTGCTCTTGGGTGGTTTTGTGAAAAAGGTCATCTTTTGCAACCTCCAATCTATGGATGGATTATACTTTTCTAACCAGAAAAGATCAAGAATAACAAGATTTGATGGAGTTCTAATAATATTAAAAATAATATGACTACTATAGCCCTTAAACGTCACTTCTATAGGTTTTGATTCATGGGTGACACTACCACATAATAAAGGTCGTCCATCTATGACCTCAATGTGAATAGGTTTGGATTTTTGTACTAAAAGAATCTTATGATGCTTCACAAATTCTTCATCTAAGAAATAAGCAGATGCTCTTGAATCTAATAATGCTAAGGTTCTCAGTTTTTGAGGGCCAATAAGTAAAGGGATTGTAAAACAAAGGGCAGGTTAAGCGGAAAGAAAGAAATCTGGTTGTTATTGCGATGTTTTATTGTCCAGCTGCACGGTTCCTATTGTGGCTGGGCATCCTCGTTTTCCTGAATAAACATGCCCCTAGTCCTGACAATATGTTGATTTTGCTTCTTGGGATAGTTTTTAACTTTGTGGCCTTCTTCATCGCAATACAAGCATAGACCTTCTTTCATACACTGCTTTTTTTCTTCTAGAATAAGGGATTTGACACGTACCACATCAATTTACATGTCTTCTACCTCTGAATGTGAATTCACACTGCTTGTCGACATAATTGGGACGTGATGAACCATATGTTGTCTTGAGCGTGGTCTTCGCGACGTTGGAATAGGCGGTTATTGCACTTCACATCTTGGCTAATAGCTTCGTTGAGAATTCACGGATCAGAAAGAGTTAGCAGCAAATCCTTCACATCATCCCTTAAATTCCAATAGAATTGACTCATCAATGCTTCTTCGTCCCAATTGATGTCGCATGCCAGTTGCGTGAAATCCGATGCATAGACTGATGTAGAGCGCATCCCTTGTCGTAGTAACTGCAACTTTGTTGTAGCCCATTGAATCTTGTCGTATTCACCAAATGCTTCCGTAAACGCTTCCAAAAAGGTTTCAAAGTTGTTTAGTATGGATGATCATTTCTCAAACAAAGGAGGAAACCATGATAGAGCTTGCCCTGTAAGTAAAGTTCCAACAAGCCCAACACATGACTCCTCTGTTATCGAGGTAGAGAGGTTTTGCCTCAAAAAAGCGCTGGGCTTCTGGCTATCACTAATTGCTCAATTAAGCTTAAAATAAGAAAATCCTAATTTTATATATATAAGTTCTCCTTTTGGGACAATTACACCAAATACTTAAGTCTTAAATAACCAACAACATCCAAAATATGGTAGAAGTACTCTAAAACCTTGTATATCCTTGTATGGAAATTCTCTTGAACCTCAATACCTCATCACTCTTGATCCAACCGTCCAAACAAGATCAAAATTTACATGAAGTATTGATATGTTGTTATTAATTTTTACAACAAATTTCAACTGCAAATTCGTCGCCGATCTTGAGATATCTTCAAAACCCTAACAGTCGCTTCAAACCCTAAACTTTATATATGCGCACGCAATTTTCTTCATATCTCACAAACCATAAGTTCAAATGCCGCGAAACTTATATAAATAGCTTTTTAACACAAATATTTACATTCTTCCAAAGTTTGAACCAAAATTTCGTTCGAAAACTCAAGTTATGGCTCCTAAAACTACTTTGAACAAAACCGCTCACTTACTGCCTTTGATTTGAATTTGCTGTCTTTAACTCCCTATAACTCCTTTACATAAACTCCAAATGGAAAAGCTTTCTTCGCAAAAGATGTATGTCTTGAAGTTGCCCATCTAGCCGCACCTTCCGATCTCCAAAAGCTTTCGTAAGACTCCTCTTAAATTCAAAAGAGTAACAGTAGGTCTCAAACTGACATCTTAACTTCAAACGGCTATAACTTATTCACCCTAACTCCAAACCCTATAAAATTTGCACAAAAATTGTAGCCAAAATCCTAAAATTTACAACCCTTGCCTCTGATTTCCTAATGGCCTCTTTGAAGTCGCCGAAACCCTTATCAAGGTCGCGGGCAGCCTCCTAAAAGCCCATTGGGCATGGATTTCGACCAATGGGATGAAGATCCTTATTTCTACCTTCATCCAACCATGCCTTGGTTTCATCCCTCCCAATTAACCTCCTATTAGTTTAAATCTTCATCTTTAGGCCCCTATCTCCTCTCAAGGCTTCATACTTAACATTAAGGTTCTATAACTTTTATATACTATAATCAAACTAAGTAAGAAAAACAAAATAAAGTTTTTTCATACCAACTCTTTTTAATTTAATCTATTATCCACTCTAACATACATTCAGATTTATTAACATTTAATGTGTTCTAATTAATTTTTACATACTATAAGCATTTATACTACAACATCCACCCTCTCCAAACCTATTCATCTTCTAGTATGTGCCATGTCTTACTCCTCTCTTTCTTCTTAAAAGTGCTCCAAATCATTCATAGGTTTTCCTCCTTTACATTCTTGATCCAAATATTGAGGTGGAATTCTTCAAGGTCTTCTATTTTGAACCATCCATCTCTTCTTTTAAAAGCCTTTATCCTCTTTCCAGCTACTGGAATTCTAATGATAGCTCCATCTAACTCCCGTAAGGTGTATGTGGCATTATCATGGACTGTGACTACCACATATGGTCCAAACCATTTTTTTGCAAATTTCTTTACGGTGCTATGTTGATATTCAAGGCTATAATCATAAACTAGAACCCAGTCTCCAGCTTCTATAGGCCTAGGCCTTAATCTGAGTCCTATCAAATCTTTCTTTATTTTTTAACCTTGCTTCTTTTAACCTCTCTACTGCAATCTGCAAGTCTTCAGGTAACCTTCTCAATTGTTGGATTCGAAGTTCTAACAATCTTTTTCTATCAATGTTATCTTTCCAAGATAGAAACATCCATGTAGGATATGTTCTTTCAGCTGGCATCATAGGTTTTAGTCCTAACATTAATTCCATGGACATATAACTAGTGACAATACTATGAGTAGTCCTATCAGCCCATAAAGCAAACGGAAGTAATTTAGGCCATTGAATTGACTTATCCTTACATGCCTTAACCAATGCATAAATAATAGGAAGGTGACCTCTTTCACTCTTGCCATTGGCTTCAGGATTATAAGAAGTAGTTAATTTCAAATGAACTCCATACTTGTTGAAGAATTCTCTTGCTTCAACAGCATCCAACTCCCCCCTATCAGCTCTCATCCTTTCAATGCTTCCATATCTGCTGAAGATATCTTCCAGTATAAACCTACATACCGCTTTTGTGGTCTTGGTTCTCAAAGCCCTCCCTTCAACATAATTTGATAGCTCTTCTCTTGCCAAAACCAAATATTTCATACTCCAAAGTCTTAATGGCATAGCTACCAAATCAATCACCTATTGAAAATGTATAGAAGGTGGATAAGTAGGATGTAATCCATCTCTATATCTAACCTTGGATTGTAATTGACACTCTGTACATGAACTTACAAAGTCTTCTACGTCTTTGTATAGACCCTTCCACGAATACATTTTCTTGATCTTGGTATATGTAGCCCAAACTTCCTTGTGTCCTGCCCAAAGTGTATCATAATATTCTTTCAAAACTTGAATTTTAGTCTCAAGATCTCCTATTACCTTTAATGGAAATTTATCACCTCTTTTTGGCCTCTTCCATAAGAATCCATCTTTAAGTAGATAACCATAGGATTGATGTCTAATACCTTTGAAGGTCTTATCCATCTATCCTTCTTGCTTCTTCATTGTGCTCAAGTAAGTTCCAATATCCCTCAATTTGCCTTCATACAAATCCTTATGGAAAATTTTAGCCTCATCATTAAAATCCATTCCACCTGTAGAAAATAAATTTCTTTAGCTCTTATCTTCTTAATCTTCACTCCTTTCATGAGACACCATTTCTTCTTCAAAGGTATATTTGGCTCTAGACAACATGTCTGCTACTAAATTTTCTTTACCAGTAATATGTACTAAAATAGGATTCAATGTTCTTATATATGCTATCCATCTTAGCATAGCAATATGTGAAGTAGTACACTTAATTATCATTCTAAGTAAAGCTAAACAATTTGTTTCTAAAACCACACTTGCTCCAATCAAATAATTCCTTTCAGCCTTTAGAGCATTGAGTGCTCCCCAAAGCTCTCTTTTAACTTGTGGATAAGTCCTTTGTCTCTTTGTAAGAATCCTAGCTCCAAATCTTATAGCAAATCTTCTCCCTTCCATATCATCTTGTCCAATTGCCCATCCAATTGCTATAGGACTTGTATCCACTATTACAATCACTAGTCTTCCACATTAATAATCCACTTGTCTAAGCACAGGTGGTGAACTCAACATCTTCTTTAGATTTTCCATAGCTATTTCTTGTTCTTCTCCCAAACAAATCTCTTACCTTTCCTCAATAACTTATATAGTGGTTCTGAGATATGAGCAAAGTGAGGCACCCAAATGTGATAGAATACACACGCCTCTAAAAACCTTCTAACTTCTGTAATACTTTTATAAGCCTTCATTTTAGATATAGCATCAACCTTATCAGGGTTTGGTTTTCTACCATACTTGTCGCACATGTGTCCCACGACTAGAATTTCATCAACTCCAAAGCTTGATTTCTCCAAAGATAATGTCAAGTTAACTGATTCCAATCTCTCTAATATCTTAGCCACATCTTCAATATGCCTCTTGACAAACTTTTTGCAACCTTCAACTTCCATGGTCTCATCCTTATCTTCTTTCCTATCTCCCTTAATAGGTATATCATCCAAAAATGAGATGGTCTTCTGAGGTACAAAGTCTTTTAATATTTGGTTCATAGCATTTTGCATATGAGCCACTGAGTTGGTTGCACCTTGAGGTAAAGTACACATCCTCATTAAATCCAAAAGAGTCTTCATGGTGGTTAAATCTCTACTCTCTTTAGCCTATTGAAATTGGTCATACCCAGAATACAAGTCTCCAATAGAATAGATGGCATGACTTGCAAATTGCTCAGCCACTTCATCTACTATAGGTCCTGATCCCATGTTTCGGATAGTCACTTTGTTTGCAGGTTGCATATCCTGAATGAACCTCAATGTCCCTGACTTCTTGGGTACTGTAACCCATCTATTAGAGTAGGGAGCAATTGAAGGTTCTAAAATTCCCATCTTCACTTTTTCCTTCAATAATTCTATCAATTTTGGAAGTAAAGTCGTAGGCACAGGTATAGGTTTTAAATCCCATGGAATATGTGGTACCACAAAGATTACCATAGGTGCTATAAAATTAGGATCCACACATCCAAACTCATCAGGATTTAAGGCAAATGCCTTACCATGTTTAATAAGTATTTCTTGAAAAAGATTCCTCTCTATTGATGTCAAGAAATCACCCCCTCTAATCTTCAGCTTAAATAATGATTATTGAGTAAATTGATATCCAATTTTGTGCCTTTTCCTTAAACTTGGCTCCATAATTGCTTATTTGATATGCTCCATAGTATCCACTGGTAACTAAGTAACTACAGGTTTAATCTTTTTAGCTACACTTTTATATTTAGTTTGTACTTTAGCCTCTTGCTTCAACCTATAGCTTATAGCAAGTCCACCATTTGCTACTATCTTTTCTAACTCCTTATAAGTTCCCCTTGAGTGCAACTCTACAATAGCATCTCCATCCATGCTTACAGCCAAATCCTCCAAAACCTCTATCAAATCCTCTTCAAAACCTACTTCTTCTATCATTCCAACTATGGCTTCATCACTTCAAACTAAACCCACTCTTTTTAAGTTTTTCTCTTTTTTCTTCAGCCTTCTTTTATTTACAAAATCCAAATCTTTCATCCTTTGAACACTCACAAATCCATTACCAGTCAAGTTTAAAAATCCAAAACTCATATTATCTACACTGGGATTTATAAATGATTCATTTACATCCATGTGTCCCCATTCTACAGAGGTGCTCTCTAGAAATCCACAAAATTATTTCCTGGCTCCAAAGGCATCCTTCTTAATTGCTCCCTGTACCTCTCATGAATAGGTTTCATAGTAATAAATTGTACAGCTTTTTTCCCATCCCAACTACGAATCTTGGCATAATATGAATCATCATCCAAGACTCTAGTCTCCATTCTAGCAGCAGTAATATAGGGCTTACCAAGTATTACCGGATATGTAGCAGAATTTTGTACGAAGAAATTTTGTTCTACCTCCACATCTCCAATCTTGATCTTTATAGCTGGACAAGCTCCATATAAATCACCTTATTGATTATTTGCTGCTCTAATTATCCAACCATGGTTGATGTCAATTGGCCATTTATTCTTCTCATATATCCGCCTTGACATAATATTGATTTCAGATCCATGATCAACTAAGGCCAAAGTTGGATCTTGAAAATCTCCCAGTCTCATATATGCCTCTGTAGTAGCTCCAGCCCAATAAAGAACTGAATAGCTACTATTTCTCATTCCATCATTATCACATTTAGAACAAGTGTTTACACATGCTTCTTGTACAATCTCTTTTTTCACAGTAGATTCCTCTGATGCGTATTCTATTTGATGCTCTTTTATAACCTCAACTTGTTTAAATGAATCCTTGTCTTCTATATCAATCTTACTTCCAACTTTTGGCATTAAAAATTGTGTAAATACCTATCCTATCTCTTCTTCTTCATCCACAGTTACCCGAGTGTCCAATGCTTCCACCATAATAGCTTCAGTTGTTATCTGCCTCTTTCTCTTTATCACATTGATAATCAGCTCATGGAAATCCCTCTTGGCAATACCAAGAGCCTCTCTTAGAGTGAATTCAATCTTTGCATCTAGGTTCTTCTCCTCTAAAATACTCTTCATATCTGTTGATGACTCTATATCAGATTGAAGCTTATAGGTAGAAGTTTTACCTTTAGCTTTGTTACAATCATCCTTCTCCTTCATTTTGTCTTTCTCCCACCACTCTTTTCGTAATGGTGTGTCTCCAGGATGAGTAGAAGAAGGCACCTTCTCAAGATTTTGTTCCTCTTGAGCTTCTTTATTTCTTGGAGACCTCTTCTTACTTGCTAGCTCACCAATATTTTCTTCACGAATAGCTCTACCTCTTTTCTCTTCAACCATAGCATCATGCAAATCATCATCATGTTTGTCTTTACACAAAAAAGCTTTAATGCTAATGATATCAACTGGATCATCCTATCCAGTTACCTTTCTGATAGCTTCAGCTCTCCTGATCATGGCTTCAGTGCTTGGTGAAGAATTAGCCTTAATTGCCTTTTATTCAACCGTAATAGAATAAGCTTTAACTTCTTTTTTTTTTATGGTATTACTCTTTGATGTTTGATCTTCTATCAATTTTTTCATACCACCCTTTTCAAAATTGGTCTATAAAGACTCATCTGATCCTGTGAGTCTTATCCTACCCTCCTTGAAATATAGAATAACATCCTTGATTGCAGCCTTATAGCTATCACAATCACCATGCTTGTGGTTTGGATTGTCACACCACATACATCTCTCCACAAATCCTTTTTACCCTTCAACTACCCTTGATGAGCTTATTATTTGGGATTTCTTCAATTCAGTCATTTCCACCTTCAAATCCTGTATGCCCTTGATTAATTCTTCAAGACTGTCATTCTTCACAATCTTTATTCTTTTTTGAGGTAGCTCTAGATTTTGAAATGCAGGCATTGGTTCCAACCTTGATATTATACTATGAGCCTTAATCTTCTGTTGTTTAGCCAAAAGTCCCACTGTCTCTTTTACTAGCTTCCAATTATTTATAAAACCACTCTCAGATGTCTTGTCTACTAGGTAAAAGAATAACTTATCTTCCAGGTATTCATCAACTGTTTGTAAGAATAATCCAATTTTTCTTGTTTCCAATAGCTGCCTCTCTTGCCGTGGAAATTGACCAAACTTTGTTTCAAACTCTCTGATTAATTCATTTGGAGCCATTTGATTCCCAGGCCATTGCTCAATCCACTCCAAAAAAGTCACCTTGGTCATTCTTTCTGAATCCTCTTCAAAAAATTCATCTTTCAACAGTTCTTCAAATTTCTTATATGACATAGCCTCTGCATGCAACTCTTGCACTCTCTTCCTTATTTCTAGTATCACTGCCAAATCAAAGGTAGTAATCATCTTCATTTTTGGAACTTGATGCAACTCCATTTCACATATGTAAATCCTTAAGAACTTGGTAATATTTCTTCCATCAAACCTCTCAATCTTGTCCACCACAACTTGTAAGGCCTAAGTAGTGCTCCTATCTCTTCCATGCACCTGTTGCCTTTCTTCTATAAATTGAGCAAATGCCCTGAATGAATCATGGGCACCTACACCTCCTGGTAATCCAAACCCTGGATTTTCATCTCCCATTTTAACTTATTGAGGAAATTAGTGCCTTAAGACTCTCTCAGTAGAAGCACCAAGATGTCGGGGTAGAGAGGTTTTGCTTCAAGAAAGCACTGGGCTTCTCACTATTACTAATTGCTCAATCAAGCTTAAAATAAGGAAATCCTAATTTTATATATATAAGTTCTCCTTTTGGGACAATTACACCAAATACTTAAGTCTTAAATAACCAACAACATCCAAAATATAGTAGAAGTACTCTAAAACCTTGTATATCCTTGTATGGAAATTCTCCTGAACCTCAATACCTCATCACTCTTGATCCAACCGTCCAAACAAGATCAAAATGTACATGAAGTATTGATATGTTGTTATTAATTTTTACAACAAATTTCAACTGCAAATTCGTCGCCGATCTTGAGATATCTTCAAAACCCTAACAGTCGCTTCAAACCCTAAACTTTATATATGCGCACGCAATTTTCTTCATATCTCACAAACCATAAGTCCAAATGCCACGAAACTTATATAAATAGCTTTTTAACACAAATATTTACATTCTTCCAAAGTTTGAACCAAAATTTCGTTCGAAAACTCAAGTTATGGCTCCTAAAACTACTTTGAACAAAACCGCTTACTTACTGCCTTTGATTTGAATTTGCTGTCTTTAACTCCCTATAACTCCTTTACATAAACTCCAAATGGAAAAGCTTTCTTCGCAAAAGATGTATGTCTTGAAGTTGCCCATCTAGCCGCACCTTCCGATCTCCAAAAGCTTTCGTAAGACTCCTCTTAAATTCAAAAGAGTAACAGTAGGTCTCAAACTGACATCTTAACTTCAAACGGCTATAACTTATTCACCCTAACTCCAAACCCTATAAAATTTGCACAAAAATTGTAGCCAAAATCCTAAAATTTACAACCCTTGCCTCTGATTTCCTAATGGCCTCTTTGAAGTCGCCGAAACCCTTATCAAGGTCGCGGGCAGCCTCCTAAAAGCCCATTGGGCATGGATTTCGACCAATAGGATGAAGATCCTTATTTCTACCTTCATCCAACCATGCCTTGGTTTCATCCCTCCCAATTAACCTCCTATTAGTTTAAATCTTCATCTTTAGGCCCCTATCTCCTCTCAAGGCTTCATACTTAACATTAAGGTTCTATAACTTTTATATACTATAATCAAACTAAGTAAGGAAAACAAAATAAAGTTTTTTCATACCAACTCTTTTTAATTTAATCTATTATCCACTCTAACATACATTTAGATTTATTAACATTTAATGTGTTCTAACTAATTTTTACATACTATAAGCATTTACACTACGACACTGTTGGATAGCGTTCGGGTTGTAAAACTATTATCAACCTGATTTGATTGACAAATCCTCGAAACTTGGAACGCATACCATCAAACTTGTCCGGAAGGCTTACTCGGGGCTCCTTATGTTGTAGAATTAACGGTACTTGTCGAACCTGAGGCAAAGTTGCTTCTCTAAGTGTAGAAGTTTGAAGCTGGTGCAACCTAGATTGTGCCATCCCAGATGCTCCATCATTATGAAGCCTTGCCACGACTCTTTCAATCTCTGCAGTTCTTTATGATAATGTAGCGAGGGCATTCATGATAGCATCCAACTTGGACTCCGAACTTTCCGTCATACTAATGTCTTGGCCTCCAACCATTCTAAGAGAAGGACAAAAATGACTCTACAAAAAGACAATATTGGTTTAGAAGAGGGTACTCCGTAACCTCTAAAATACCTTAAGAGCTTCAAGAAAAGGGGTAATCCACTCTCTCCAAGAAGAATAAGACTCCAATATTATAACAAAAAAAGTATCAGTTTAGAGGAGGGTAATCCGCAACCTCTAAAATGCTAGTACACCTTCAAGCAGAGGAATAATCCACACTCTAACAAAGAAGAAACTAGCTCTGATATCTGAGGTCAGTTCAGTCTCGATAAACTGTCACGGACACAGAAATACACGCTCGAGAACTAACAGGAAGTTCAAGAAGAACTGGCAAGAACTAGATTAATCAAATGAATACAAAAACAACACCAGAGAGGTGAGTTAGAACTCCAAGAGATGTATTTTCGAGAGTGAAGAACTCTTCAGCCTTGATTCCAATATATACTCCTATTTAGGAAGCTTCTCAAGCAACTTCTACTAACTAGGAAGCTTCTCAAGTGACTTCCACCAACTAGAAAGCTTCTCAAGTAACTTCCACCAACTAAAAAGCTTCTTAAGCAACTTCTACCAACTAGGAAGCTTCTCAAGCAACTTCTACCAACTAAGAAGCTTTTCAAGCGACTTCCACCAACTAGGAAGCTTCTCAAGTAACTTCCACCAACTAGGAAGCTTCTCAAGCAACTTCCACCAACTAAGAAGCTTCTGAAGTAACTTCTACCAACTAAGAAGCTTCTCAAGTAACTTCCACCAACTAAGAAGCTTTTCAAGCAACTTCTACCAACTAAGAAGCTTCTTAAGTAACTTCTACTAACTAGGAAGCTTCTCAAGCAACTTCCACCAACTAGAAAGCTTTTCAAGCGACTTCTACCAACTAGGAAGCTTCTCAAGGAACTTCCACCAACTAAGAAGCTTCTCAAGCAACTTCTATCAACTAAGAAGCTTCTCAAGTAACTTCTACCAATTAGGAAGCTTCTCAAGCAACTTCCACCAACTAAGAAGCTTCTTAAGCAACTTCCACCAACTAGGAAGCTTCTTGAAGGTTCCAGAGACTTGTTTCTAGAAGGTTCTAGAAACTTGTCTCTAGAAGGTTCTAAGGACTATGTCCCTAATACCCATGGTATTAATGTTAGAAAAAAAACCTATGATGCCAGCTAAAGAAACCTATCCTATATAGATTTTTTATCTTGAGAAGATGATAAAAATAAAAAAAGATTATTGGAGCTTTGAATCTAACAATTCGGTAGGTTACCTGAAGAATTATAAATTACAGTTGAGAGGTTAAAGAAAGCAAGATTGAAAAATAAAGAAAGATTTGATAAGACTCATAGGTTGAGGCTTGAGCCTATAGAGATTGGAGACTGGGTTCTAGTTTATGATAGCAGCCTTGAGCATCAACATAGTACTAAAAAGAAATTTGTAAAAAAATGGTTTGGACCATATGTGGTGGTTATAATCCATGATAATGCCACATATACTTAACGTGAATTAGATGGAGCTCTCATAAGGAATCCAATAGTAGAAAAGAGGGTGAAGACTTTCAAAAAAAGAGATGAGTTATTTCAAATAGAAGACCTTCAAGAATTCTTACTTCAATATTTAGATCAAGAAGATGAAGAAGAAGAGCCTATGAGTAATTCAAAGAAATCTCAAGAAGATGAAGAGGAATAATATGTGGCACACATAAGAGGATGTGCAAGTTTGGAGGGAGTGGATGTCATATTATAAATGCTTACAGTATGTAAAAATTAGTTAAAACATATTATATGTTGATAAATCTAGATGTGTGTTAGAGTGGCTAGTAGATTAAATTAAAAGGATTTGGTATAAGAAACTTTACTTTGTTTCTTTACTTGTTTTGATTTTGATATTAAGAAATATATATATATCTATATATATATATATATATATATAGGACCTAAATGTTTAGTATGAAGTCTTAGGAGAAGTTGGAAGCCTAAGGATGAAAATCTAAACTAGTAGGAGGCTAATTGGGAGAGATGAAAGTAAGGCATAGTCGGATGAAGGCAAAGAATGGAGAATTTCATCCCTATTGGTCGAATACCATGTCCAATGGGCTTTGAGGAAGCTGCCTGCGACCTTAAAAAGGGTTTCGGTGACTTCAAAGAAGACATTCGGAAATTACAAGCTAAGATTGTAAAGTTTAGGATTTGGGATACAATTTGTGTACAAAAATTAGAGGATTTAGAATTAGGATGAAGAAGTTATAGCCATTTGAAATTAAGGTGTTTATTTAAAATATACTATTACTCTTTTGAGGGTACGAGGAGTTTTACAGTAGCTTTTGAAGATCGAAAGGTGCGATTAGAACGGCGATTTTAAAGCCTACACCTTGCATGAAAGCATTATTGCTTTTGTAGTTCATATGAAGAAGTTGTAAGGAGTTGAAGGCGGCGTTTCCAAATCAAAAGCAGTAAGTAAGTGGATTTGTTTGTAGTAATGGTTGGAGCCATAACTTAAGTTATCGGACGAATTTTTTACTCAAATTTTTTGGAGAATGTAAAATTTTATGTTAAAAAGTTATAAATACAAATTTCGTGGCATTTAAGCTTATATTTTGTGAGATATAAAGAAAATTACATGTGGATGTATAAAGACAAGGGTTTGAAGCGAATGTTAGGATTTTTAAGATATCTCAAGATCTGCAATGAATTTGTAGTTGAAAATTGTTGTAAAAGTTAATTAGAATATATTAGTATCTCATGTAAAATTTTAGTTTGTTTGGACGGTCGGATTAGGAGATATGAGGTGTTGAAATTTGAAAAAATCTCCACATATGAATAAGCAAGTTTTAAGAAGATTTTATCATATTTTGGAAGTTGTAGATTACTTGAGGATTGTGTATTTGGTGTAATTACTCAAAAAGGGAAAAATTATATATAAAATTAGGGCTTTCCTTATTTTCAAGCTTGATTAAATAATAAGTGATAGCCAGAAGCCCAACGTTTTCTTGAGGCAAATTCTCTCTACCCCGACATCGCGGAATGGTTCCGTTTTGTGGTGAGGCAGTTAGGATTATATTGACACCCCACATATATGTCCAAACGGTTATTGTATGTAGCAGTAGGGGTACTAGAAGAGATGGTGTTCAACTGGGTAGCTTACGTAGCCACTTGTATTCATGCGGAAATAGGAACCAAGTAGAAATTGGAGAAATTTACTTATTTGCTTTGTTCCAATCATGTGTATGCTGTGATCATGCACACATTGCATCAAACACCGCCAATAGAAGAAAGTCCTCTACTAATGCCAGTGCCTTTGCAGAGAGAACAAAATTCGTTAGTACATAATATCAATACAGTGGGTGTAATACACGAAATTGGGGAATCAAGTCATACAGTGGCACAAGGAGTTGTTCCAGTTATTGAATCAAAACGGATTCTAATTTATTTAGTTGCAAAAGAGGAGAATGAAACCCCAATTTTGATGGATATTAATCACTTAGCATTTCCATAGGATTAATTGTCCAAAGGAATACCTCTTAAGAATGCTTTATTGAAGCACATTTCACAAATACATTGTATGGTGCGAGAATTGGATGTAGAAGGCAGTAGCAAACGGGATTTAGAAGACAGTAAGAAGGTAATATCAGAGCAAAACCAAAGAATTGAAGAGCAAAAACAGACGATAAAAGAAATTGGAGAATCCAAACTGGTATTGGAGCAGAAATGGGTTCACCAATATGCGTCTTGGATGAAAGAAAAAGAACACATCTTATGGATTATGGAAGGACAATAGAACGAATTAATCTTGAATTGCAAGACTTGAGATTTGGAACAAAAAAAATTCAAATGCTAGTTGCAGGCGGAAAGAGACAAGACATAGTTATTGACAAAAGAGAAAGAAGCATTGAATGACCAATCCAGATGTGAAACGTAGAAGTCGAGGTCCAAAATTGAAGTTTTACAAGCTGAGGTAGTAAAATTGATGGAAGAGTTAACAGTGAGGAGCCAATCACAAGCATCAATTGAAAATAATACAAAATGGATGAGTCAGCAACAGCATCAATTAGAACTTCGAGATGCGTAGATCTTGAAACTTGAGGCTCAAGTCTATGTATCGGGTGAGTATAATAAAGATCTATCAAACTAGTTGAGAAAAGAGTCGACGGATGGATTGGAGGAAGAAGAAGATTTGAATTTAGAACCAGAATTGGTGGAACCTACATTTGATAATGCAGCAAATGATTAATTGGATGGATGAGAGGAACTAGTAATTTTATAGAATTTTGTTAAGTAGTTTTTAGATAGGTATCCATTGTGTGTTTACAAGGACGCTGTACATATAGGAGTAGGGCTATGTAGAATAGATATTAGTTCATTTTTGAAAGATAATGGTAAAGTAAACTAATAATCCATAGAATAGTGAATTTAGGAGGACGGATAGTTGATTTAGTTATTAAAAGCAGTTAATTATAAGATTACTGTTAGGATCTAGAAATCAATAGCAATAATATAGGAGTTGTAGAAGTTTGTTGGAGTACCAGACTATGATAGTCATGAGCCGGGGTTAAGTTTAGTACTTCATCTTTGTTTTCTTTGTTTCTTTATTATTGAAGAATAATAGATAGTTATTGAATACTGAGAAGTGAGTTTGTGGAATAAATCAGAGATTGATTTATGAGTTATTGATTATGTAAGTGGAGTATTGAGTGATTGAATTATATGAGAAGTTATTGGAAGATTGATTATGGATGAAAGATTATGATTGTTGTTTATTGAGAGTTGTATGTGTGTGTTTCGATAGAGGAAGTCTGTGATTACAGGAATTTTGTGAATTTAGATTGGTTGGAGTGAAGTCTATTATTCTTGGTGTTGGATGGAATTTATTGAATTTTGAGCGGTCTTTTGAGAGTGCAGGGTTATACATTGTGGTTATCAATTGATGAAGGAGTATTGTTATTGGGACGAAGCATTGTATTATTTCTTAGTGTTTTTGTGGTTCAAAATATAGTTAATTGTGTAATCCTAACAAGTGAAACTCATGCGCTTAGTCTTTCTCTTTGTTCGAATTCTCCTATATAGATTTATTCCTGAAGGAATTATAGAATAAGTAAAATGATAATTACAATTATTGATTATGTAATTAGAGCACTGAGTGATTGAATTATATGAGGAGTTATTGGAAGATTATGATTGTTGTTTAGTGAGAGTTGTGTGTATTTTGGACAAAAGAAGTCTGTGATTACAAAAATTATGTGAATTCAGATTGGTTGAAATGAAGACTGTTAATTTTGGTATTTGATGGAAATTATGTCTTTTGAATGGTCCTTTGAGAGTGCAGGGTTACACACTGTTGTTATTAGTTGATGAAGGAGTATTGTTATTGAGAGAAAATATTGTAGTATTTCTTAGTATTTTAGTAGTTTAGAATACAGTTAATTGTGTGATCCTAACAAGTAAAACTCATGCATTTAGTCTTTTCCTATATTCAAATTTTCCTATACATGTTTATTTTGAAAGGAATTAAAAAATAAGTAAAATGACAATCACAACATACTAAGGATAACATCATATCTTAGCTTTATTACCTTGAATCTCTCTCTTAAGACATAAGTGTCAATCAAGTTTAAGGATTCTTCTTTACATGTCTCACTCAATACATTCTTTTGGTCATCTATAGGATATATACTTCCTGCCTTGATTGCCTTAATTTTAATTCTAAGTCAGTTAACAATTTAAGTTGAGATGTAATTTTTTGTAGAATAACAATTTACAAGCACTCGACATAGTTATTTTTTTAGTAATCTCATTAGATGCACATGTCAATTCTTTTTATAGGTTTCTAAGGCCATGCCATTTGTCTCTTAGAGACAGTAGCTATTCCTCGTACTCGCCTTCAATGCTTTAATTAAGGAGCATCATTTTCATGCTTTGTTTCTTTATCAACTTAGTGAGTTTTGATATTGTAAACTTCCCTTATTTTGCTGGTACTTAAGTTTTGATATTTTTGACAACCTTCAATTTATTGAAGAAATACAATAAGTAAGACACAAATAAGTAAAAAATAGCAAGGTTAGACATAAGAAAAGTGTGGAATGAGATGCCTATCACTTCTAACATTCTTTACTTATAGGTAGAGGTTACATCCATTTTGGCTAGCATTCATCTTACTTTCATTCAACTAAATCCTAGATTCTCCTTAACCTAGCCAATACTTTAATTCCTTGTCACCACCAATAATCCTAGCTACCACCTTGGTAACTTTCTTTCATTCTTTTGCTGCCTTTTGATCATTAGCAACTTATCTAAGATAATATCTTTTACTTTCTAACTTATCCTCCATTTACTTTAATACTCCTACTTTGCTATTGGTCAAAGGCTAATAAACCTAATCCCTTTGTCAATTTATAATGTCTATCTTTCACCAATGCTTTTGTGAGCAAATCAACAAGCATGTCTTCCGTTGCACTATACTTCATGTTAATTACTCCTATTTCAATCTTCTCATTTATGAAGTGATGTTGAATGTCAATGTTCTTTACACTTAAATGATGCTTTGGATTCTTGGAAACAACAAGGCATCCTTGATTGCCACACTTCATTGGAGTTGCTTCCAATTGCACAAGTCCAATGTCTTCTAAAACTTGTCTTAGCCATATTACCTCCATTACACTATGACTTGCTATCATGTATTTTGCCTCCATTGTAGACTTTACAATTGTTAGTTGTCTCTTATAATTCCATGAAATTGCTCCCATTCCAACAAAGAATACATATCCCATTAATGATCTATCATTTACATTTCTAGTCCAATCCCCATCACAATATCCATGCAATATAATACTATCACCTCTAAGGCACAATTTGAAGTTCAAAGTGCCTTTTAAGTACCTCAAGATCCTCTTAATGGTTGCTCAATGAATTGGTTCAGCCTTTGACATGTATTGACTCATAACACTCACCGCATATGCAAGATCAACCTTTGTATCAACCATTGCATACATAAGTGAGCCTACAGGTGCCTTTTATGAAACATCTTTTATTTCTTCTTCAACTTCAGTAAATTTCTCATCTGTAAGCTCCATCAACTTCAAATTTGCCTCCAAAGGTGTTCCAATGTCACGAACATACTCATATAAGCTAGTAATTACATATACAAATAAGTAGAAGTAAGTAAAAGTAGATAAAAGTAAGTTAATTCTATAGTATTTAATATAGAAGCTTCCTAGAAGCTTCATAGATGCTGCTTTGACTTCATAGGTGTCTTTAATTGATTTTTTGGATTAGAAACGTGGTCAATAAGTTAGCCATGTGCCACACATGTTGTTAGCTTGAAAATCAAGCTAACTATGTGGCCCACACATAGAAAAACTTGCCTTGTAAGTCAAGGCATGGATCCTACAAAGTCAACACATATTGAAGGTCCTATAGAATGTCCCCACGTAGTTCTTAATTGAATAATATATATAGAGACAAGAGTGAAGCCTTCTTCACTCTTGTCAACTCTTTTCTTGCTTGTAGTCTAGTTTCAAGGGTCTCTAGTTTTCTTGTCTTTTGGCAATAGCCATTCCAATTTCTCTTTCAATATACATACTTATTTATTTATATTTTTTTACCTTTCTTCGAGTGAAGGCTCACTTGTCTGAATTTCTTTTTATCGAGTTTTTGTCCTTGACATCCAATGGATTTGCACTTGTCTATGTTGAATTGTTTCAATACTTCTTCAGTGTACTTCTTTTGGTTCATTGTAATGATCTTCTTAACTCGATCTTTCACAAACTCCACTCCTAAGTAATAGTGGAGCTCTCTCAAATTACTCATTTCAAATTCTTTTACTAGCTTTGCCTTCAACCAATCCATCTTTATCAAAGTATTGGTAAAGATGATCAAATCATCAACATAAAGAATAAAAATCAGCAAGAAGGCTTTTAATTGCATCATATACATGGAATGATCAGCCTCACTCCTCATAAATCTTTCATTCACAAATAAGGTGTCAATACGTTGGTATTATGACCTTGATGATTGCTTAAGCCCATACAAGGATTTCTTCAACTTACACACAAGGTGATATTTGCCTTCTTCAATAAATCCTTGAGGTTGATCTATGTAGATATCTTCTTCCAATTCTCCATTTAAAAAAATCGTCTTCAAATCCATTTGGTGCATCTCCAAGTCCATTGCTGCCCTAATTGCTACAATGGTTCTAATGGTGGTGAATTTGGCCATAGGAGCAAATATCTCATTGAAATCAATACCAGCAACTTGTGAATAGTCTCTCGAAATCAATCTTGCCTTATACCTCACAACATTGTCTATTGCATCTCTCTTTGTTCTAAACACCTACTTACAACTAATTGAACCTCGATTTGGTGGAATTTGAGTCAATTCCCATGTTCCATTTTCCATGAATGATTTGTACTCTTCTTCCATAGCATTCTCCCACTTCATAGCATTCTCCCACTTCATAGCATCCATGGACTTCATTTCATCACATAAATCCAACGGATCAGCAAGAAGTACAACATTGGCATGTTCTTTACTTACTTGAAGAAAAATGTGGTCTTTTTACTATTCACTATGTTTTTTTCTATCTCTAAAAATATATCTCCTTTAATTTGAAGAAGACTCAACCTGTTGTACTCCATGGTCACCTCCAACCTTCTTTTCTTTTGAAGATAGTCTTTTCTCACTCAAAGATTCATAATCCTCATTACCATCATTATCAACATCTTCATGTTCTTCATTGCTGGTCTTAGCAATTGTTGAGGCCTTCTTATCCACCTTCTTTGCCTCTTCATCTTCATTTCCACCTTTACAACCATCATTGTCTTTGTCTTCGTCCTTCTTTACTAAATTTGAAGATGTATCTACAAACACACCATTATTCCTATTTGGACACATCTCCAAGTATTCACAAGTACTCTTATGCTCCAAAAACTCAATATCATGATTTTTGATGATCTTTTTAGTCTCCAAACACATGAGCTAATAAGCCTTTGTACGTTCATAATATCCAACAAACATACATTTTGTACCTTTTGCATCAAATTTTGATCTCATACAATCTAGTATTTTTACATATGCTATGCATCCAAAGATCCTCATGTGAGAAATACAAGGTTTTCTCCTACTCCAAGCTTCTTCCAGCATCATTGATGTAAGTGCACTTGTAGGACACCTATTTCTTGTGTATACTGCATTCATTATTACTTTTGTCGAAAATTCATGTCGAAGGTGTTGTATATGAAGCATACTCCTTGCCATCTCCACAATGGTCCAATTTAATCTTTTAGCAACTCTATTTTGTTGTAGAGTGTAAGGAGCAGAGGTTTGTCTTGTAATATCATGTAACTTTAAGAAATCATTGAATTGCTTTGATATATACTCACCTCCATTGTCTGTACGCAATATCTTAATTTTGCATTCACATTGCTTCTCCACAAGTACCTTAAACTCTTTAAACCTTGTGAAATACTCACTCTTTGCTTTGAGGATGAAAATCCATACTTTCCTTGAAAAGTCATTGATGAATGTGACAAAATACCTTGCACCTCCTATTGATGGCATCCTCATAGGTCCACAAACATCAGAATGGACAATCTCCAATAACTTGATTGCACGTCTTGCAATTCCACTTGGAAATGAGGCCTTTTGTTATTTACCTTGAATACAACCTTCACAAGCAAGTGTCATAGTATTGTGGCTTATATGACTAAGATCTAAGCTACTTACCATAAATTGGAGCTCCTTCATGCTCTTCGCATTCAACTGACTAAGGCGTCGATGCCAAATGCCAAATTTGTCTTGATCTTGAGGAAATTCAACAAATGCTGCCACTTCAACTCCATTCACCTTCTTACACTTGATGAAATAGAGGTTGCCATCTCTAAAGCCTTTTGCAATATGATCTCCTTTCAATGTCTTCACAAAACATCCATTCTTATCAAATTATACTTTACAACCATGTGAAACAAGTTTATTCACCGAGAGGAGGTTTTTCTTCATCTTTGATACATTTAAGACGTCCTTCAATCTGATTCTCTTGGTTTGGCCTTTTACAACAATCTCTATAATAATTAAGCCCATTCCAATAGCTTGTACTATGACATTGTTTTTCATAAGGATATTTCTTGTTGAAATCTCTTCATAAATGTCAAATGAAGACTTGTATGGAATCATGTGCTTGGTGGCACTAGAATCAATGATCCACTTAGACATGGCAGCCATGGAAGTGCCTTCACTTGTCGTGAATGCATAATCATTACCTCCATATTCATCACGAGCATTGTTTACACTTTCTCTATCTCCTATCTTAGCTTTTTAGTAATTTCGAGCAAAGTGATCTAGTTTTCTATAAATGAAGCAAGTTCTCACATTGCCACGTTGGTTAGGATGACTCTTCTTGCCTTGCCTTGAAAAAAGAGCGGAATCTTCACTTTGGAGTTTTTTTTTTTTTTTTTTTTTTTTTTTTTTTTTTTTTTCTCTTGGTGACTTCATGGGCAAGTCTTGCGGTCACACAATCCATTATGAGTTCTTTTACTTTGATGGATTTCAATGCCACAATGAGGTAGTTGTAGGACTCAAGAAGGCTCATAAGTAAGGTCATGATAATATCACTCTCTTCTAAAGGCTTGTCAACAATAGCAAGTTGCTGAGCAAGGGCCTTTACCTTGTTGACATGAGCTATGAGGTCTTCACCTTCTTCCATCTTGCAAGTGAAGAATTTCCTCCTTGTGAAGATGATATTGGACAAGTTCTTGCTCTCATATATGTTGCAAAGAGTCTTCCATACTTCTGTTGGTTCTTTACAAGAGATGATGTGAGAAAAGTTGGATTCATCCAAAATAGTAGAAATCATGCCAAAAGCCTTCTTTTCACATCTTGTGAAGTCCTTCATCTCTTTAGCATCAGCATGCATGCTTGGAGGCTCTTCACTTTCATCTACAATGTCCCAAATGTCCAAAGATGCCAACAAAAGCTCCATTTTGACCTTCCAATGGTAAAAATTATCACTTCTAAACTTCTCAATCACTCTCAAACCTTCATCTTCACTTGAAGTCATGTATTAGAAGAGGTCTATCAAGAAATATCAAGAAAAAGAGTCTCTATGTGCTTAAAATCACTAAAATATTTTTACTCTAGCAAAATCTCAGAATGTCCTCTTGTGAACAAATGAATGTTTCTTCACTCCAAATACTTCCAAATCAACTTTTGAAGCTTCTAACAAGTATGTGAACTCCAATCAACCTCACCATCAAGTTCTTCCACTCATAAAACTCACTTTCTTACTACAACACCAAAGACACTATTAAGGTCTTTGTATAAGATCTTAATCACTCAATCCTAGGAGTCAAGAACCTTCAAACTGATATTAGAGATCTATAAGGCCCAAATCAGAACCTCCACAAGTCTAAACACCAGATTATATCATAGAATCTCTAACATCAGCAAACACCATAAGATCTATTCCACACAAGAACAACAACTAGAAAATGACTTCAACTTACTTGAATAGCACAACAAAGTGTGTGTGGGTCCATAACCTATTGAAAAAATATAATAAGCAAGACACAAGTAAGTAAAAAATAGCAAGGTTAGACACAAGAGAAGTGTGGAAAGAGATGCCCCTCACTTCCAACATCCTTTACTTATAGGTAGAGGTTACATCCATTTTGGTTAGCATTCATCTTACTTTGATCTAACTAAACCCTAGATTCTTCTTAACCTATCTGCCACTTTAAACCCTAGCTGCCACCTGTAACCCTAGCAACCACCTTGATAACTTTCTTTCATCTTTTTGCTATTCTTTGACCATTAGAAACTTATCTAATATAATATCTTTTATCTTCTAACTTATCTTTCATTTACTTTGACACAATTTCATGGATTTACTTATACCAATAGAAATACAATCTCTTTTGTACCAAAATTTATTTTCTTTGTGGTATCAATGATCCTTGTGGGGCATCAATTTCCATTGGCATTGATTGTTGTGACATAGTATTAGATAATGTGAGTCATCAAATTGACTCAATAGTTATTTTAGAATAAAAGAATGCATATAGAGTGCCAAAATTACAATTTTTAGATAAAAATGTGCTCAAAAGATGTTAAATGAAGGAAAATAGTATTAGTAGAGAAGAAATGAAGTCTTAATAAGTCTTATAGGTAATTTTTTTAGTTAGTTTAGGATTTTTATTTATTACTAAATAGTGAATATTAATTATTAATATTAATTATTAATATTAATATCTATATTTATCTTTTATCTATATATATTTATAATTATTATTTTACTTATTCTACAAATTCTTTTCAGAATAAACATATATAGAAGAATTCGAATACAGGGAAAGACTAAGCGCATGAGCTTTACTTGTTAGGGTCACATGATTAATTATATTCCAAACCACTAAAACACCAACAAATATTACAATGCTTCCTTCGAGTAACAATACTCCTTCATCAACTGATAACAACAGTGTGCAATCTTGCACTCTTAAAAGACTGCTCAAAATTCATAAATTCCATCTAACACCACGAATAACATACTTCACACCAACCAATCTAGATTTAAAGAATTTCTATAATTAAAGACTTTCTCTGTTCAAAATACACACAATTGTCAATAAACAACAATCATAATCTTCCACCTATAATCAATCTTCCAATAACTTCTCATATAATTCAATCACTCAGTACTCCAATTACATAATCAATAACTCATAAATCAATCTTTAATTTATTCTATAGGCTCACTTCTCAATATTCAAAAACTATCCGTTATTCTTTAACAACAAAGATAATAATAAAAAAAAAAAAAACAAAGAAGAAGCACCAAGCTTAATCCCGGCTCATGACTATCACAGTCTGGCACTCCAACAAACTTCTACAACTCCTATATAATTGCTATTAATTTCTAGATCCTAACTGTAATCCTGTAATTAACCACTTTTAATAACTAAATCAACCATCCGTCCTTCTAAACTGACTATTCTATAGATTATTAGATTATTTTACCAATATCTTATAAAAATGAATTAATATCTATTCTACATAGCCCCACTCCTATCTGTGCAGCGTCCTCACAAATACACAATAGATACCTATCTAAAAACTACTTAATAAAATTCTACAAAGTTACTAGTTCCTCTGGCCTACCCAATTAATCATTTACTGCATTATCAAATATAGGTTCCATCAATTCTGGTTCTAAATTCAAATCTTCTTTTTCCTCCAATCCATCCATCGGCTCCTTCTTCAACTAGTTTGATAGGTTTTCATTATACTCACCCAATACATAGACTTGAGCCTTCAGTTTCAAGATCTAGGCATCTCGAAGTTCTAATTGATACTATTGCTGACTCATCCACTCTAGATCATTTTCAATTGACGCTTGTGACCGGCTCCTCACTATTAACTCTTCCATCAATTTTGCCACCTCAGCTTATAAAACTTCAATTTTAGACCTCAACTTCTACGTTTCACATTTGGATTGGTCACTCAATGCTTCTTTCTCTTTCGTCAATAACTTTGCCTTGTTTCCTTCCGCTTGCAACTGACATTTGAATTTTTCCTATTCCAAATCTCAAGTCTTGCGATTCAGGATTAATTCATTCCATTGTCTTTCCATAATCCATAAGATGTGTTCTTTTTCTTTCGTCCAAGACTCATATTGGTGAACCCATTTCTGCTCCAATACCAGTTTGGATTCTCCAATTTCTTTTATCGTCTATTTTTACTCTTCAATTCTTTGGTTTTGCTCTGATATTACCTTCTTACTGTCTTCTAAATCCCGTTTGCTACTGCCCTCTACATCCAATGCTCACACCATACAATGTATTTATAAAATGTGCTTCAATAAAGCATTCTTAAGAGGTATTCCTTTGGAAAATCGATCCTATGAAAATGCTAAGTGATTAATATCCATCAAAATTGGGGTTTCATTCTCTTCCTCCGCAACTAAATAAATTGGAATCTATTTTGATTCAATAACTGGAACAACCTCTTGTGCCACTGTATGACTTGATTCCCCAATTTCGTGTATTACACCTACTATATTGACATTATGTACCAACGAATTTTGTTCTCTCTACAAAATATCGTTGATTCTTTCCATTTGCCTATTAGTACAAGGATGATATGGAGTGATTTTCTGATGCTAAATCTCATATGTGTTCGTCAAGGCTGATATGGTAGCATTGAAGAAATGGGTGCCGCAATTGCTAACCAATTCCTTCAGATATCCAAATTGAGTTATAATATTCTCGTATAGAAAAATAGCCACTATACTAGCATTATCATTGCGAGTAGCAATAGCCTCTGTCCATTTGGTTATATAGTCCATTGCGACTAAAATATACCACTTCTGGCCAAGTTTGGACACTGCTGTGATAGGACCGATAAAATCAATACTCCATTTTTTGAATGGTGCTTATGTTAAGATTGGAACTAATGGCATGGCAGAAGTGCCCATGGATTGATCAATTCGTTGATAGGAATCACAACGACGAACAAATTAGTATGCATCAAAAAACATTGTAGGCCACCAATATCCGGCCATAATACGATTCCACCGCCTCTCTTAGAATCATTTTGTTGTTCATTAACCTCTCTCGAAGATGATCCTCAAAACTTATTGGCCAAAAATGGGTTAAAAATATATTCTTCAATGCCTCCCAATTCAAAAATTGACCTATTGGTTGGCAGTTGTACAATTCAAATGCTGTGTCCTTTAAAATTACTGACAACCATCATAACCAACTATCTTTGGTTCTTCCATTATTTGCTATACATGCTGTCAGAAACTAAGACAAATATTGATAGAGATTTGTACTTGGAAAGCCCCTAAAAGTAGGTAATGGAGCCACGCTTGTTGTGTGATTGTTCATATCACCCGTTTGAACTACTATTGGAACCGTTGGACTATCCGTCACCATTGAAGAGGACAATGTGCTGCTTAATCTCTTATTAAAATTACCACTACCTTCTCCAATTATTTTTTTTGGACTTTCTAATCTCCTCAATTTACTATTATTATTCCTAAATAAGTTTATTGGTTGAATTGGAGGTGAAAATGATGGATTTTGAAATATGCTAAATTGGCCTTTATTGGCAAGCAATTTATGCCATTCTATGGAACCAATTTTTACAGAATCGATAATTTTTGCTATTGAAAAGGTACCCAACGGAGTACCCAATTCTTTTGTGTTTCTTCTACTTAAAATTAACAAGCTTAAGAGATACGCTCAGCTATTGATAAAGTTTCATGCGAGTGCTCTTGGTGATTTTTTTAATAGTATATATGTCTGAAATATTAGAGATCGGTCAGCTTCTGGGTATGCTCGGATATGTCGACAAGCATGTAACTATGGCTTAATCCAACTTTGTCGATGATTCTTTTTTAACTTGCACTCTTATTCATTTTGCAATGATTCTCTTGCTTGCACTCTCTTTTATCTTTCTTTTGACTGACATGTTTTCTTTACTGTAATATTCTCATTCTTAATAACCATAATCTTTCATTATATACTACTAAATTT
Source organism: Physcomitrium patens (assembly GCF_059467195.1). Taxonomy (NCBI): domain Eukaryota; kingdom Viridiplantae; phylum Streptophyta; class Bryopsida; order Funariales; family Funariaceae; genus Physcomitrium; species Physcomitrium patens. The sequence continues at coordinate 17,690,643 of NC_143414.1, read as the reverse complement.
GCGTCCTATTTCTCAGCTACTCATCCGATAGTTAATTCCTAATACTCAATGCTATTGTCAATCTCAAGCAGCGGCGCTAAAATGTAATTATCGTTTTACTTATTCTATAATTCCTTTCAAAAAAAACCTATATAGGGAAATTCGAACATATGGAAAGACTAAGCGCATGAGCTTTACTTGTTAGGATCACACGATTAACTGTATTCCGAACCACTAAAACATCAACAAATACTACCATGCTTCTTTCCAGTAATAATACTCCTTCATCAATTGATAACAACAGTGAGCAATCTTGCACTCTTAAAAGACTGCTCAAAATTCATAAATTCCATCTAACACCACGAATAATAGAATTCACACCAACCAATCTAGATTCACAAAATTTCTGTAATCACAGACTTCTTCTATCCAAAAGACACACAACTCTCAATAAAAAATAATCATAATTTTCTATCCATAATCAATCTTCCAATAACTTCTCATATAATTTAATGACTCAATATTCCAATTACATAATCAATAACTCATAAATCAATCTCTAATTTATTCCACAGACTCATTTCTCAGTATTCGAAAATTATCCGTTACTCTTCAACAACAAAGAAACAAAGAAAACAAAGAGGAAGCACTAAGCTTAATCTTGGCTCATGACTATCACAATCTGGCACTCCAAAAAACTTCTACAACTCCTATATAATTGCTACTGATTTTCAGATCCTAACCGTAATTCAATAATAACCGCTTTTAATAACTAAATCAACTATCTATCCTCCTGAATTGACTATTCTATGGACTATTAATCTATTTTACCAATATCTTACAAAAATGAAATAATATCTATTCTACAATATAACTATTAAAAAACTATAAATATTGATTAGTAGTTAGAAGAATCATGAGAAAGAACCACATGTCTTTTTAGTTATTTATGTAAAAAATAGGATTTATAGTGGATTTAAATTAATTTTATTAGTATAAAAAATTATCAAGGAAAGAAAGCATAGCTTCAAATTTATTTTAATATTATAAAAATATTATAAGAATTTTTAGAATTTATTTGAAATATTTTAGGAATTTTTAGAGAAATTTTCAAGTCTTTGGTAAAAATGAGTTTTATCACTTTGAAAGCCATTATGAAGAAATGGAGTAAGATTTGAAAGCCAAATCAAGATTCTAAGCTAATTGGATGTTTTTAAAGACCATGGTGAAGTTAAAAATGAAAAATTATTGGTTCTACTAATAGAAAGTAGGAGGACCAATAGTTAGTGTAGTCCTTGTAAAAAAAGAGGTTCACAAGTCCCATATGGGTTGTAGTATCTTGAAGGTTTACATCTTAAAGATAAGACTAAACCCTTGTAGTATCTCTTAGCAACTCATATATATTACTTATGAGCCTTGGTGAGGCTCGAGCTCTTGATCTCTTAAGCAAGTTATTCTTGAAGTAAAAATTATTTACTTAATTTTTTATTTATTTACTTGTTATTTTTTAAACCTTCATAACTTATTCATAGTAATTTGAATTTACATATTTTTTATACTATTAAAAAGATAAAAAAATTAAATTTTTAAAATTTTATTCTTTATTTTTATTTTTTATTGGATGAAAACTCAATGAATACATCGTGACTAGTTTTATAATGTATAATTTTTTAATTGCAATTGTTCCACTTGTTTTGTGTTTTACTTCTTTTATTCTTATTTTTGCTAATTCCACTTTGTACCATCAATTACAAATAATTCTTAATTAAGGCCATTTAATAATTCGATTACAGAGTGGATTTTACACTCACAGATAGCGATATAAGACTTTGTGCTATAGGTAGTGCTCCATGATTTTTGAAATCTGTAGCATTGACCTTCTTTGCAATCTGAATTGCCTCTTCAAATATTTGTTAGGGACATATTCCTTAGAACTTTCTAGAGAGAAGTTTCTAGAACCTTCTAGAAAACAAGCCTCTGGAACCTTCTAGAAGAGAAGCCTCTGGAACCTTTTAGAGAGAAGTTTCTAGAAGCTTCTAGAAAGGAAGTCTCTAGAACCTTCTAGAAGAGAAGTTTCTAGAAGCTTCTAGAAAGGAATCCCCTGGAACTTTCTAGAAGCTTCTTAGTTAATAGAAGTAGCTCGAGAAGTTTCTAGAACCTTCTAGAAAGGAAGCCTCTGGAACCTTCTAGAAGCTTCCTAGTTAATAGAAGTAGCTCGAGAAGCTTCCTAAGTAGGAGTATATATAGGGATCGAGGCTGAAGAGTTCTTCAGTCTCGACAACACATCTCTTCGAGTTCTAGCTCACCTTTCTAGTATTGTTCTTGTACTCATCTGTTTAATCTAGTTCTGCCACTTCTTCTTGAACTTCTTGTTAGATTTCAAGTCTGTATTTTGTGTCAGTGACAATATTTGTAGATCTCTTAGTTCTATCTTTCATTAGAATTCAGGTTTCAATCCTTGTAGGAATTAATCTATCACCCCCACTTACAAAATATTATCAATTTGGAGATGTAAGAACTTGAATCAGGAGACATAATCTTGTACCGACTTAGATTGTATAAGATTTGTAAACTGATTTCATGCTATCTTCTTTACATTGATGGACCAAAATTATTTCTTAAACTTGGTTTCAAACTCCTCCCAATCACAAAATCTATCTTGAATATCATAGCTTTGAATTTAATGTTACTACCAAATAGCTGCCACATCTCTCAAATAGCTGGTTGCATATCTAATTCTTTTAGTGATATTTTCCTCAAATAATTAGAAATATTGTTGTATGTTTAAGAGTCATTGACATATATCTTCTTGTCTTAAAGTCCTTGAGTATGTACTAGGCTTATTCAATTTTAGTCTAGCAGATGTCAACTCTCTTGTCCTTAAGGCTTCTACTTGCCTTTGTAAAGTAGCTATTTAGCCTAAGAGGTGTTGTATTTGAATCTCTATTTGGAATTACTATGTCATATCTTCCATGTTGTAATTTCTCTATTAGACTCTAGTATTGTAATGCATTTTTACTTCTTAATTGATTTTTTAAGAATATCTTGTGGTAGCTTCAATGTAGTATCCAATGTAGACATGACAACTGTCTTTGGATTAGATAATGACTATTGATATACTATCGAAGAATAGTCTAACACTCGCTATGATATCAATAATATATGATTGGTCTATCTTAAGTATCTAAGATCCATCTAATCTACAACAATATAAAACTTCATCACAAGGTAGGACAAAATGGACTAAAACAAAACAAAACAAAACAAAATAGAACATTGAAGATAAAATTGAGTCATTAGAATTAAAACAAAATAAAACAAAATAAAAGGATATAAAATCTAATTATTTTAAGAAAAAGGGCCCAAAGCCATATCTGACCAAATGCTCCAAAAGGCCCTAGCTAGTTTTATTTATACTTTATTCTACTATCCTCGACTTTCTAGAATGTTCCTAGATGATGGATCCTATTTAGATAACTACCTTAAATTCCTTCTAGAAGGTTCTATGGTAGATTACATCTAGATAATCATCCTAAACTCTTTTTAGAATGTTTTATAGTAGATCTTATCTGATCTACTAACACAATCCTAATTCTAGAAACTTCTATGGTTTTAACTATCTATTGCTATATACCAATAATATAAATATCTTATCTATATCATATTACAAAGTATTTTTTAAAATCCAAAGACCATCATTTACTACTCAAAATCCATGCACATACACCTACAAAGTTCACTACAAGATTTAAAATCATAAATAAAATTAAGATTACGATTTAAGGCTAAATTTTGACATGGCTTTGCCTTTCACCACTAAAAAAAAAAAAAAAAAAAAAGATGGCTTGGAAAACCAAGCCACTTTTATACAATTGAGTGGTAGCTTGTGAAAAGGTGGCCACATCTCCACCCTTGATCTCTAAGATCACTAATATAGAACTACTATCTATATTCATCCAAAAACTAATTTTGTTATGAAGGTTGATGGCTCTTGTAAGTGGTCAAAGAAAGCACCTTTGGATAAATTTAATTTCACTATTGTATTCAAAATACCTTTTTATGCTAAGATCAACTACTTACATGTCTCAATCTTTACTTATTTGTAATTTTTATGAAAGTTTTTACCTACAAGGATTTTAGCAATTCTTGTAAAATTCTTCAAAATGAGAATTTCATTGCTCTACTTGTATTTTGAAGGAGAGGGTGTTGATCTTGTTTTCTTCACTCCATGAGATGAATCTGCTATCATACTATAATTGCTAATAGTATGTAAAAATTAGTTAGAACATATAATATTTCCATAAGTCTTGGTGTGTATTAGAATGGTTAGTAGATTAATTTAAAAAGAATGGATATAAGAAACTTTGTTTTGAATTTTATGTATTTTTATTATGGCATTTAAAAAATTATAGGACCTAAATATTAAGTATGAAGCCTTGAGAAGAGATTAGAGCCTAAAGATAAAATTCTAAACTAATAGGAGGCTTATTGGGATACATGAAAGCAAGGCATGGTCGGATGAAGGCAAGGAATAGAGATCTTCATCCATATTGGTCAAAAGCCATATCCAATGGACTTCAAGGAGGCTACTCGAGGCCTTATTAGAGATTAGGATTTCTTTTTTGAGGTCATTTGAGCTTTCAAGGCTAAAATCAATAAGTTTAGGTTTTTTGGATATGAATTGGATGTAAATTTTGTGAGATTTGGAATTTTTATGAAGGAGTTATTAGTACTCAAAGTTAAGATATCAATTTCATACCTACTGTCACTCTTTGAGGCGTAACATACATTTACAAAGAGCAACAAAGGATTAATAACTGGGATTGGAGAAAATACTTTTTTTAATATACTTTTAATATATTAATTGATGATTTTAGAATTTGGATGAAGAATTTATAGAGAATTGAAGTCAATACATCCAAATCAAAGGTAGTAAATAAGTGATTTTATTCATAGTAATGGTTGGAGCTATATCTTGAGTTTTTAGAGAAATTTTTGACTCAAATCTTTTAAAGAAGGTAGATTATTGTATTAAAAATCTATATATATAAATTTTGTAGCTTTTAAGTACTTAGTTTGTGAAATATGAAGAAAATTTCATGAGGGTGTATAGTAACTAGGATTTGAAGCTACTATTAGGATTTTGGTGATATGCTAAGTTCCACAACAAATTTGCAATTGAAATTTGTTGTGATAGTTGTTAGAAGTATATTAGTACTTTACATAAAATTTTAATATATTTGAATGGTCTGATTGGAAGATATGAGTTGTTGAAGTTTAGAAATAATATCCTATAAGGATTTATAAGGAATTAGATTTTTTATCATATTTTGGATGTTTTTTTTGGAACTTAAGACTTATATGTTTAGTGTAATTTCTCTTAAAAGTGACATATATATATATAAACTTGGCCTTTCTTATCTCAAGACTTGATTGAGCAATTAGTGACAACCAAAAGCCTAGTACTTTCTTGAAGCAAATTCTCTCTACCTTGATACCAGTACCACCATTACATTTCACTCTTAAATTTCACTAGATCTTTTAAAAAATTATAATTCTCACTGACTCTAAATCATATGAGATGATTGTAGGTGAATTCAAAGGCTCTTAATCAATCCTCATAGTAATAATTAACAACCTCTAAATTATTAAAACTAACTAAGTTGCTATTTTAATTTTCTAATTCTTATTACTTTGGTCCTAATTAATCTAATTCAAGGAATTAGCTTATGATTTATACTATCAAAGGTTATAATCTTAAAAATTCTATAAAATTAAATTCTACTTATATGAATCCTAACCTAACTTGCTCAATTATCATAAAATAAAGAAATAATAAAAATTTAAATTTTGAAGCATAATTGAGAGTTTAAATGTAGTGCACTGTATATAAGCTATTTGCCATGCAAATAGAACAGACCATTAAGTCTGTTACAAATGAAGCTAGTATCTTATTTCAAGGTATACAATCAATACAAATACATAAGAACTAGACTCTTATAAAAATAAAAATAAAAAGTTACAATATAAAATTTTAATATTAAATCCTATCTATTTTAATATGAAATTTTTGATATTATAATTTAGAAATATTGAAATCTATCTTTTTTTTCTCAATTGGTGTTGATTTAGAGCATTAAAAAAATAATTAAAAATTGAGAAGTAAAAAATAAAAATAACCTTGTCTTCCTTTGTTAAAATAAGTTTTGACCTATAAATAATAAATTACTTCAATCGGCCTTCTTCTTCCATTAGAGTAGATTTGGATTAAAAGAGAGATAGAAGTTTAAAGATAAAAAGAATCCATATTATTTCTTTAAAAAAAAAGTTAGATTTATAGCAAAATAAAATATAAAAGAAATCCTTCTACTTACAATAGAGTGGATTTAGAATATAAAAGAAAAAATAAATAAAAGAACAATAACAAAAGAAGAAGATATTAATCATTATATAGAAAGTAATACCCTTTTTTTTAGTGATTTGGACCTAATCTATTTTAAACCATCTCATATAAATTAAAGAATTTATATAAGATTGAATAATGAGAGAGAAGGATGAAAATTACTCACTCAATGCCCTCTACACTATGTCTTGGATCTAACACATAGAAGAATATTCATATTATATTTAATTTTTATATATTTTTAATGAATGTATGAATATCATAGAAATTATACTATCACACTTAACTTCATAATATTAATATCTTTACTTAGAAATATGAAGAAGTAGATAAGAAGAGAAGAAGAAAAGTATGAGATATAACAAAAATATTATAAAGAGAGGAACTTAGCTGATATTTCAGCTTTGTGATTGCTATTAAATCCTCAATCAACCGTCCTTGAGGATTAATTGATGTTGATTTTTATAGCTCCTATTTTACTCTCTAACATATTATTTCACATTGATAAAATATGACTTACAAAAGAACTTTTTTTCTATGGTCACACTTTATTTTTTTTACAACATTCTCATGTTGTTAGTATAGGAAATAATGAGCCATCTAAAGTCTTCAATTTTATAGAATTGTTAGTAGAGATGTCCACCATAATACAAGAGTCAATCCATAAGACATCAAATTTTTTTAAGAATTCCATTTTCCTTGCATCTTGAAGCATGACCCACATACTAGGCTCCAATATCCTCTTTTTAATCTTCTTCTTAAAAATTACCTACTTTTTCCATTGAATGGCCTCAATATTTTGGATTTCTATTCTTCTAAATTTATCTAAAGCTTCAATTTGCTCTAACCTATCCTTCACTGATTGTCACAGATATACATAGATACTCTACTAAATATCTATATAATTAAATAGAAGTAGGTGAAAGTAAATAAAAATAGATTAATTTCATAGATGCTATTTTAATTTATATATATTTGTAGTTGATTAGTAGGTTAAAATCTTATCCAACAAATTAACCACATATTGATAGCGTGCGGAATAAGTTAACTATGTAGCTCATATTGTCACGGACATAGAATACAGACTTGATATCTACCAAGAAGTTTAAGAAGAACTGGCAAGAACTAAATTAATCAGATGAATACAAGAACAACACCAGAGAGGTGAGCTAGAGCTCCAAGAGATGTGTTGTCGAGACTGAATAACTCTTCAGCCTCAATTCCAATATATACTCCTATTTAAGAAGCTTCTCAAGCAACTTCTACCAACTAGGAAGCTTCTAGAAGGTTCCAGAGACTTGCTTCTAGAAGGTTCTAGAAACTTATCTCTAGAAGGTTCTAAGGACTATGTCCCGAACATCTTCTACCAACTAAGAAGCTTCTAGAAGGTTCCAGAGACTTGCTTCTAGAAGGTTCTAGAAGCTTGTCTCTAGAAGGTTCTAGAAACTTGTCTCTAGAAGGTTCTAAGGACTATGTCCCTAACATCACCCCCTCCTTTAGCTTCGAGGTCTCTGAGAAGCAATGTTGTTGTCAATCAGTACCAACGCAAGAAAATGAAGATCTGTCGCATAATGTCTGTTATGAACTCCAACTGTTGTTCACGAGGTAAGTGGTTCATCAGCCCTTGAAGCCAACGGTAGTGGCCCACTCCTTCAACTTCTGACCAAGCAATAACTTCCGTGTCTTCATTGTGAAATTGTCCTGCATATATGCCTTCTGGTTGACCATCGTAAGCAGGCTCGGACTCAAATACAATCACCAGTGATCGATTACTTGGTATCCTCCATCGTCGTCGTGGTGCACGTGGTTCTTCATCTCGGGGTCGCCTTCGTGAACTAGTTGGTTGAGATAATTTGATTGGCATAGTATCTATCTCTTGGCTATCTATATCAAAAGACGAAACTATGGCTACTGAAAAAATTCTATTTTATCTTGGAGAAAATAGCTACATCAACTACGAATTTTGGTGGTGCTCTCTCCCTTTCATATATTCTTGGGTGAGCAAGCTTCAGAAAGAAGCTATTGTCGAATCCGCTTAGGTTTATGAGGATGTTGTTGATGAAACTCTTGTACCATTTGTGGCGCATTGGTGAGATTTTCAGCTGGCTCCCACGTTCGCTCATTAATGTCGTAGGCACACCAATGAACAAGATACTCCAACTTGTCCCACCTTCACCAAGAATCTAGCATCTTTTCAACCTCGTATTCCTCGTAGTTCTCGATCTCAATACTAGGTGGCGGACATTGCACTCTTCCAGGAAAAGATGACTCTCGATAAGGCTCCAACAAAGAAACATGAAAGACTGGATGTACCTTCATAGAAGCCGGTAACTCCAGCCGGTATGCCACTGGATTAATTCGCTTCTGGATGATAAATGGTCCCAATCTTCGATAGTCCAACTTATCACATGGTCGCTTGGTCTTGATATTTCGTCGAAGAAGCCAGGCTTTGTCTCCAACTTTGAAAGTAGGTGCTAGATTCCGAAATCTATCTGCAGACGTCTTATAGGATTCTTGAGCGGATTGTAATTGAAGCTTCAACATAGTTTGAAGCTCTGATAGTTGTTTCGCAAATCCTTCAGCTGCTGGATTGTTATTTGTTGACGGACTCAATAAATCAAGCTTTGGATGATACCCATAGTTGGAAAAGAATGGTGTTTGTTGAATTGACGCATGGAGGGTGTTGTTATATGCAAACTCGGCTAGCGGTAGATATGTGGTCCAATCGTCTTGTTGATAGTTGATGTTGCATTGTAAGTACTGCTCCAAGACTTGGTTCACCCGTTCCATTTGGCCATCAGTTTGAGGATGAAAAGCTGAAGAAAGCTTGATATCCACCTTCAATATCCCAAAGAGAGATCTCCAAAACTTTGACACGAACTGGGTACCTCGATCTGATATGATATCATCTGGTAGTCCATGATATCGATACACATTATCGAGAAAGAGTCTTGCTGTGACTTCACTGGACGATGTCTTCTTACAAGGAACAAAGTGTGCCATCTTCGTAAGCCGATCTACCACGACAAAGATGCTGTCAAATGAGTTCCATGATGGTAGGTCCGTGATGAAGTCCATAGAAATTGAAGACCATGATCGACATGGAATCGGCAATGGCTGTAGAAGTCCATAAAGGCGATGCCGAGGATTCTTGGATCTTGAACAGATGTCGCAAGAGAGGACAAAATCTTTCACATCCTTCCACATTTGGGGCCACCAAAAATCTCGAGAAATAAGCTCCGAGGTCTTGTTGAATCCAAAATGTCCCGCAGTTGGAAAATCGTGGTGAGATTGAAGAACTCGAAGTTGTGCTGGTCCTTTTGGGATATATAACCGCTCTTCAAAGTATTTAAGATCTCCCTCCACCTTGAACTTATCGTCATTGGCATACTGCTTAATATCAATGGCTACTGAATCTTCAATGGTTACGGCACGTACCTGATTTAGGAAGTCAACATCAATTGGCATAATAGTAGCGCAAAGCTGAAATTGATCTAGCTTCAACAATGTCGTACATTGTTGATCAAACGTTGCTTCTCCAGCCTTTGGTACAAGATACGATCTCCTCGATAAGGCATCAGATAGTCCTTGCTGCTTTCCAGGTCGATAAGTGATAATAAAATCGAATCTAGATAGTAACATACTCCATCGAGCTTGATGTTGATTTAGAACTCAAGCTGACATGAAATACTCCAAATTCTTGTGATCTGTATATACGGTCACTGGATGTGTAGCTCGTTCAAGAAAGTGATGCCATTCTTGGAAAGAATCCACTATAGCAAGAAGTTCCTTATCGTGGACCTCATAATTGATTTCAGCAGCAGAGAACTTTCGAGAATAGAATGCAACCAGATGGAGCTTCTTGTCTTCTCCCATTTGTGAAAGTACAGCTCCCAAAGCAAAATCCAAAGCATCAATTTCTAAATAGAAGGCCTTTGTAAAGTTTGGATGTACCAAGATTGGAGCTGTAGTAAATGCAGTCTTCAGATTTTGAAATGCCTTCTCTGCTAGAGGTCTCCATTCCAGCTTATCCTTGCATGTCAACCGAATGAGAGGAGCAGCATCTTGAGAGTAATTCTTGATAAAGATCCGATAGAAGTTGGCAAAACCAAGAAAGCATTGTACATCTCTAACCATCTTCGGAACCTCCCAAGACACAATTGCTTCCACCTTCTTGGGGTCCATCTTCAAGCCTTTTGTAGTCACAATGAACCCCAAAAACTCCATCTCTATTTGGTGAAATAAACACTTCTCCAACTTAGCATGTAGTCCTTGCTCGCGTAGTTTCTCTAATACCAAACGAACGTATATTTCATGCTCTTCTTTATTTTTGGAGAAAATCAAAATATCATCTAAATAGATGACAACAAAATCATCAAGGTACTCTCAAAAAATATCATTCATCATATGTTGAAAGATCGCTGGAGCATTGGTAAGACCAAAAGGCATGACATTATATTCAAAATGGCCATATCTTGTATGAAACGCTGTCTTCCACTCATCTCCTTCCTTGATTCGTACGAGGTTGTAAGCTCCCCTTAGATCAATTTTTGTAAAGATCCTTGCACGTCCAAGTTGTTCTAAGAGATCAGAAATCAAGAGTAACGGGTAACGATTCTTCTTTGTTACCTTGTTGAGGCCTCGATAGTCCATGCACATCCGCAACGAGCCATCTTTGTTCTTCACAAATAAGATGGGTGCTGCAGTTGACGATTTTGAATGACGGATGAAGTTCTTGGCTAGATTCTCATCGATGTACTTCCGCAACTCCGCCAACTCCATCTGCGATAGATTGTAGATTGGGCCAAAAGGCGATTGTGCTCCTTCCTGTAAGTCTATGGCGCAATCATATGGTCTGTGTTTCGGTAGCATGTCGGCATTTTTTTTTTGAAACACGTCTTTAAAATCCTTATATTGCTCCGGTATACTTGCTATCAAGATCTTCTCCCTGGTAGTTGGAGCCGCACAAATGACAAACGGTGTGCCTCCCTTGGACAATCTTATAAACGCTCTTGCTCCAATAAATAAGGATTTCTCTATTCGGGGTTTTCTACTAGGCTTGCTCTTGGGTGGTTTTGTGGGAAAGGTCATCTTCCGCAACTTCCAATCTATGGATGGGTTATGCTTTTTCAACCAGGAAAGACCAAGAATAATAGGATTTGATGGAGTTCTAATAATATTGAAAATAATATGACTACTATGGTCCTTAAACGTCACTTCTATAGGTTCTGATTCATGGGTGACACTACCAGCCAATAAAGGTCGTCCATCTATGACCTCAACGTGAACAGGTTTGGATTTTTGTACTAAAGGGATCTTATGATGTCTTGTAAATTCTTCGTCTAAGAAACAAGCAGATACTCCTGAATCTAATAATGCTAAGGTTCGCAGTTTCTGAGGGCCAATAAGCAAAGGGATTGTAAAACAAAGGGCAGGTTGAGCAGAAAGAAAGGAACTTGGTTGTTGTTGCGATATTTCACTGTCCAGCCGCACGGTTCCTATTGTGGCTGGGCATCTTCGTTTTCCTGAATAAACTCACCTCTAGTCTTGATAATACGTTGATTTTGCTTCTTGGGGCAGTTTCCAACTTTGTGGCCTTCTTCACCGCAATACAAGCATAGACCTTCCTCCATACGCCACTTTTTTTCTTCTAGAGTAAGAGATTTGACACGTACCGCATCAATTTGCATGTCTTCTACCTCTGAATGTGAATTCACGCTGCTGGCCGACATAGTTGGGGTGTGACGAAACATATGTTGTCTTGAACGTTAGTCTTGGCAATGTTGGAATAGGCGGTTATTGTACTTCACAGCTTGGCTAATAGCTTCGTTGAGCGTTTGTGGATCAAGAAGAGTTAATAGCAAATCCTTCACATAGTCCCTTAAACCCCAATAGAATTGACTCATCAACGCTTCTTCGTCTCAATTGATGTCGCATGCTAATTGCCTGAAGTCCGATACATAGACTGATGTGGAACGCATCCCTTATCGTAGTGACCGGATCTTTGTTGTAGCCCATCGAACCTTGTCATGTTCACCAAATGCTTCCTCAAATGCCTCCAAAAAGGCTTCAAAGTTGTTTAGTATGGACGATCGTTTCTCAAACAAAGGAGCAAACCATGATAGAGCTTGTCCTGTAAGTAAGGTTCCAACAAGCCCAACACGTGACTCCTCCATTGGATAGCGTTCGGGCTGTAAAACTGTTATCAACTTGATTTGGTTGATGAATCCTCAAAACTTGGAACATGTACTATCGAGCTTGTCCGGAAGGCTAACTTGGGGTTCCTTATGTTGTAGAACCAGCGATGCTTGTCGAACCTGAGGCAAAGTTGCTTCTCCAAGTGTAGAAGTTTGAGGTTGTTGCAACCTAGATTGTGCCATCCCAGATGCTCCATCATTATGAAGCCTTGCCATGACTCCTTCAATCTTTGCAGTTCTTTGTGATAACGTAGCGAGGGCATTCATAATAGCATCTAACTTGGACTCTGAACTTTCCGTCATACTAATGTCTTGGCCCCCGACCATTCTAAGAGAAGGACAGGAATAACTCTATAAGAAGACAATATTGGTTTAGAAGAAGGTACTCCGCAACCTCTAAAATGCCTTAAGAGCTTCAAGAAAAGGGGTAATCCACTCTCTCCAAGAAGAATAAGACTCCAATATTGTAACAAAAGAAGTATCAGTTTAGAGGAGGGTAATCTGTAACCTCTAAAGTGCTAGTACACTTCCAAGCAGAGGGGTAATCCACACTCTAACAAAGAAGAAACTAGCTCTGATATCTGAGGTGAGTGAAGTCTCGACAAACTATCACGGACACAGAATACAGACTTGATATCTACCAAGAAGTTCAAGAAGAACTGACAAGAACTAGATTAATCAGATGAATACAAGAACAACACCAGAGAGGTGAGCTAGAGCTCCAAGAGATGTGTTGTCGAGACTGAAGAACTCTTCAGCCTCGATTCCAATATATATTCCTATTTAAGAAGCTTCTCAAGCAACTTCTACCAATTAGGAAGCTTCTAAAAGGTTCCAGAGACTTGTTTCTAGAAGGTTCTAGAAACTTATCTCTGGAAGGTTCTAAGGACTATGTCCCGAACATCTTCTACCAACTAAGAAGCTTCTAGAAGGTTCCAGAGACTTGCTTCTAGAAGGTTTTAGAAGCTTGTCTCTAGAAGGTTCTAGAAACTTGTCTCTAGAAGGTTCTAGAAACTTGTCTCTAGAAGGTTCTAAAGACTATGTCCCTAACACATATATAGAAAACTTACCTCGCAAGTTAAAATACATATCTTATAAAGTCAACACGTTTTAGAGATCCTGTAGGATATTGCCACATAGCTCCTAGTTAAGACTATATATGGAGGCAAGACTAAAGCCTTTTTCATTCTTATCAATACTTTTTTAGTCTTTAGTCTTATTTCAAGACTTTCTAGTCTTCTTATCTTTAGTAATAGCCATTCTAGTTCAATAATATATCATCTTTGAGTGACTTTCTAGTTCTTTTCAATGTCATAAGAATATATTGAGGATTTCTTTTTTCAAGATTTATGTCCTTGATACTAATCTTAACCAATTTAACCTCTTTTAGACTTTAATCTATAATAAAGGTATTTCAAGCTCAATAGATAAAATGGCTTTTATTTCATACATCAATGCAAAAGGTGTAGTCCTATATATTCAAAGATAGTTACCTTATATGTAGTCCTATATATTCAAAGAGTTGCTATGACCTTCACATCCTAGTCCCTCTTGTTGTCTGCCTTAATTTTGTATAAAATCTTTATTAATATTTGATTCACTTATTTTGCTGCACAATTAATTTGAGGGTGATAAGATGTGATTTTTTGATGTTGGATGGTAAAGATAAATGTGAATTCTTTGATGGTTTCATTGAAGAAATGAGTTCTTCTATTACCTATTAAGAATTTTGAGCTTCCAAATCTTGCAATGATATTTTCATACAAAAAAATTACAATTTGTTTACTATATGTATACTTCAATGCATTTGCTTCACTCCATTTGGTCAAATAATTTATAGCCACTATAATGTATTAGTTCTTTTTTCAAGAAGAAGGCACTATAGATCTAATATAGTTAATTCTTCATTATTCTAGAGATGCTAATGGCAACAAGAAATGCAAAGGTAATTCCATATGTAGACTATTGCATACATATCTTTAGCATGTATCACAACATTGAGTGTGGGCCTTTACATTTGTAAAGAGAGTAGGCCAAAAATATCCTATTGTTAAAATCTATTATAAGGTGAGTCATCCTAAAAAGTGACCACTATAGGTATTATCATAATACGTGAAGTGTTGCTTGAGAGTGCACCAGATATCTAATTATAGAAGATAGAATGGAAATTATAATAATTTTTTTTTAATTCTAATAGAATATTAAATAATCTCTAATTAAACCTTAACAATGCTAACCAAGCTTTAATTCCTATACCAACTCATATAACCTAGAACCTTCTGTACTCCATTGACATCTTTTGGTGGATGTAATTCTACTATCACTTTGACTTTGATAGGGTCTAGTGTTGTAATATAACATGACTAATAAGTGAAAGGAGTAAAAAATCTATTATATTATAAAAGATCTTATTTCAAATATTAAATCAAATTATCTTAGAAAATAGATAATATTCTAAAAGAAAATAGAACTAAAGATTTAAATGCTACTTTTTATAAAGTAGGCTTTTATTTACTTTGTAAAGCCATAAATAAGGTAAAATAAGGTATATTAAAAAAATAAATACTATAAAAATATGTAAGAAGAAATTATGAGTTGATTGGAATAAAAATTAACTCAAAATGGCAAAATTTGATATCCAAAAACGACCGGTTATTAACCTTGGTCGAAATCAGACCCTAAGGTACAAAACCAAGCATCTATGAGAACTTGAGGGTTTCTTGGTAAATCAAAGAATGAGATTTGAAAGAAAATTTAATAAGGTTACTTTAAACAATGATTTTGAAGGAATTGAGTCTATAATGACTTTGCAAGAGCTTTGTAAAATCACAATTTTTTTGGGTGGTTTTGGAATTTGTGAAATAAAAAGGATATTACATTTTGGAGAATTCCATGAGTTTGGTAGTAGATCTATAGTTTAAAATTTGATGTCTTATGAAAATAGTTATTTAAAGTTTATATTGTAAGTTAAAGCGTGATTGAACAATTGAACTAAAGGCTATTGAATTTCAAATAGGTTGAGGTCTCGGAAATTAGACTTTGAAAGGCAATTAGTATTTCTAAAATTTTCAGAAATTTACTAGTTGGATTGGAGTAAACTTTATGTTTAAGGATAAAATACTTGATTTTTTATACACATGTGAAATTTGAAAATAATTCAATAGTTTAATAATAAGATATTCGTACTAAAAGTTTAATATTTAGATTGAATTAGGAGGTTGGCCAAGACCTCAGTGGAATTTAGGATTTTTCTTTCATTTAATAAGTGCAATTATTTCCAAATTTTGTGTACTTGTTGCCAACTCAATTTTTGAAAGGTGTGTAAATTTTTAAGTAAGATAAATAGTTTAATTAATAGATATTGAGCTCTAAACTGTACTAGAATTTGATTTAGGATTTAAGATGTGTCTAGGGTTTGATTTAGGATTTAGTTTAGGATCTAGAATTTGATCTAAGATTTGATTTAGAATTTAGGATTTGTCTAGGATTTGATTTAGGGTTTGATTTAAGGTTTGATTTAGGATCGATAGTTTGATTTAGGATTTAGCATTTGTCTAGAATTTGATTTAGGATTTGATTTAAGATTTATGATTTGTCTAGGATTTGATTGAAGTCCATTAGGATTTCAATCAAGTTTAAATTAAAACTTCATTAAGATTTATTTAAGATATATTTGTGATTATTTTAATATTTTTTAGGACTTCTTAAAGAATCTTTTAAAGTTTATAGTAGATTTTTTTTCAACTCCTTTAAGATTTCTTATTGTTTCTTTTGTAATTTCTTTAATATTTCTTGTGAATTCGATTAAAAATTATTTAGAATTATTAAGTTTTAATTAGAATTTATTTAAAATTCTATTAAAATTAATATTTTATTATTTTAATTTTTATTCTACCTTTTATAGCTAAGTGCCTAATGCACTCTCAAGAAACACTTTATATAATATGATACCAATTCTTTTCTTGCTTGAAATACAATATGACCAAGTAATGCACCATGTTATACTATCAAATAAAAAAATTCTAGATTAATGACTAAATGTCAAACCCTAGACTCTATACCAATCTGTCAATATCAAATCAATGTCTTTTTAATCCTACTTAAGTAGTCTATAGCCATAGATTGAATATAAAAGTCATCAATAAATACCATCATTAATTTGTGCAAGAGGTTTGACAATGTATATATCAGAGAATGTATATATCATTGCTCATTAGAATACAAATGGTGTATTATGAAGATTAAAAGACATGATTATATAAATGAATGTTTGCCATGGCATAATGAAGGTTGTTTTATGATAGTCTTTTGATACTATTGAAGTTTGATTATAGCTTGAATAGCCATCCATAAAAGCATATAGCTTATTTCCAGCCACTTCATTTAGAATAGTATTAATGAATAGAAAGGAGAAGTGATCTTTGCAAGTATGGTTGTTCAAAGTACTATTAATCAATGCATATTTGGAGTTTTTTATTTTTTTTCTTTACAAATATGATTTGAGACATCCAATCTCTGATCTCCACTAATCTAATGAATATAGCCTCCAAAAAATTGTTCCAATTCTACTATTATTATAAATTATAACTTTGGATTCATTTTTTATTTTTTTATTTTTGTCTGATGGGATTAATATCAAGAAGCAAGGAAATGTGATGTAGTACAATTTATGTTGAAATCCAACTTAGATCCAAATAAGATCATGCAAAGATGTTTATATACTCTACAATCATGTCTTTGTATTTAGAAACCTCTTCATATATCAAATGACAGCCAACCTTAATTAATTTGGGTTCTTCTTTTTTTAATGCTACATCCATCTCTTGCCAATCAAAAGGATATACATGCATAGGATTTGTAGGTCCATGGTATCAATTCTTGAGCATCAAAGGATAGATTGGAAGATTATGACCTACTTGGATGCAACTTGAAGTCTTCTTGAAGTATAAAGGAGATTGAATGTCTTCTTCTTGCATTAGAGCTTTTAACTCTTTGAATTTTATACTATCTATTTTAAAACAAAAGGCTTTTTTTCTTTCATATCTTCAAGTAATATAGCCATGTCCCAACAAAAAGAGTCCAAAGATTCTTTCATGATTGATATTGCTTTTAAAAAATACATTGGTTGTTCATCTTCTAAATAGGGATTTTTTGCCAACCATTGTGTAAAACTTCCATCTTCATAATCATATAAGTTTGATTGAATGCACTTAATAGGTATTAAGTTTATGAAAGATTCTACCAACAAAGATCCAAAGCTCTTTTGTATTGCTATCTTTTCTTAGCATCTTTTTATGAGCAATGTAGACTTAATTAGTATACTTATTCCATTTTCTTGAGGTTCATAAATGAAGTATGGTCTTTTTTATAATCAATTTATAATGCTCTTATGTTTTTTTAAAAACCTCTATCTTAATAAGAGTAGATAATTTTCTTCTTCTTCTTTCATCTTTACTACTTCAAAATTAAAGGTATAATCAATTCCACCAGTCTTAACTCTAAAATTCTTAATCACATCTAGTGGCTTATAATTTCCTTGATATATTTTCTTGAGATTGAAAATAGAAGGGTGTATGACTTGGAATTCTAACTTTTATATTGTAGATAAATACATGTTATTGATATTATTGCCATCATCTATAATAATAATGGATGTGAATTTATCTATCATTTCTATCTTTATCTCTTTTATATCATAATTTTCTTCTCAATTAAGAAAATCTAACTTTTCTTCTTTATTCCTTTGAAATTTTTTAAACTTCTTAAATTACCTTAGCACTCTAGCACCTTCCTTCAATTATTTTTTTAATAAAGGTATTAGTTGAATGAACTTCCCAAAAGATACTTTTTTTTTTGTATAAGCTAGGTCTTTCTATAAATCATAAGAATCTACTAGATTATTGACCTTGGATTTCTTCACTTTAGCATTTGATTAAAGGGATGTTTAAAAATCATTGTCATTCACAAATTAGAACTCATCATCATTGAATAGCTTTGTCTCATATATATCTTCAAATTAAACATTCTTGACTATTTTTTTGGTGGTATTATTAAATTCTTAAAAATCAAGTGATTCTTTTGATGAAAATTGAAATTCTACATCTTCTAATTCTTCTTTACTTCGTTCTAGGAGAGTGGTTCTAGTACCTCCTTATGCAACTATCAAAGTTAGCAAGTATAATTTTACTAATAGATTTTCAACTCACCCTACAGTTACTAAATTGAAACCTTGCATGAAAAATTTTATTGCTCCATATAGATAATATTTTAAAATTTTGTCCTTATGACAAAAAAATCATACCTTACAAAATTTGCATAACTATTGATGGATGGTATATTTGTTGTGATTGCTCGTTTTACTTATTCCAGAAGAAACCTCCCAGCATAAATCCGTATAGGGGGATTCAAATACAGAGAATGATTAGTTGCTTAAGCGTTCATGTTAGGGTCACACAATCAATTACCTCCTGAATGTATCATCTCTATTTCCAATATCTGAACACACAAAGAAACTATAATCTCCTCCTTCACCTTATCGATCTCTTCCTTACAGCAATTCAGTCATACCAATAATTGCTATTTCTACCAATATATTCACCCTCATAATCTCCAATTATAATATTGTGCCCTCACAGCTTTCAGCACACAATTACCCTCATTCCAATCATTGGAATTCTTCACACAGAACTGCCATTCACATTACAGTGTTTCACACAAACACAAACTCATTCTCTTTGTTGAACTACAATCAAATTTCAGCATTCAATTTTTTTTTTTTTCTCAAATAATACCAATCACATTTCCATTCCATAATTCACTTCATAATATTCAGAAACTTTCAATCCTCTTATTCAAAGAAAATAACAAATAAAAGAAAAGAAGTAGCACCAAGCTTACCCCGGCTCACAACTCTCACAGTCTGGTATTTTCTTCCCCTCTTCCATCCTCCTTATACTACCCCAAAATACCAACTCCTATACTACAGATAATAACTACTTTTCTTGACTATTCATCCATTCTACGTGCTGAACCACCTTTTCAGCAGTTATCTATCCCTGTTTACACTATACACTAGGTATCTACATTCTGAAAATAACTACTTATTCTACATTTGTCTATTAATTTTTTTATTATAATATAGATTAGGTAGCCCCTTTTATTGTAATTCATGTTTCAATTGCCTTATATCTTATAAATTTTCTACCGCTTGCTTCACATAATCTCTCCTTAGTGATTGCAATGAAGTGGCCTTATTAATCTTGTGCACTAGTCTGATAGATGAATTCTTCTACAATTAGAGCACTTAATTCTATTCTCTATCCAATATATACAAAAAATATGAAATTTTTGGTATGTTTTACATAATAGATGTCTCTATTTTTGTAACTAAGATACTCTTTTGCCTTAATAAAAGTATAGATTCTTATAAGATTGTGCTAATTGATCAACTTTCTTTATATTTTGAGATTATAAAGTATAAGGACAAGTTTGCATTGAATGACTTTGTTAATTGCAACTTAGATACTATAATCTCTTTATATAAGCTTTTGATTCATATTGAAATGGTGGAGGCCTCTACCTATCCTTCATCAAATATGAAATATGCTCTCTTAAGGCTTTAATGGCCTTAATCATTCTATCTTCTCGTACTTTCTTAGCCTTGTCAATATCTGACCTCTTTAAAGTCTCTATAAGATTATAAGTAATAGGTGCTATAAAAAGAAATTTTCTTGAAGCCAAAGCTTACATATAATTAAATTGTGGCACTTGTAGATATGAATATTGGCCATATTTTGAATCTCTCATAGAATTTTGTGCATACATTGGATGAGGGTCATATCTTATCAAAAGGTAGTTAGAAATTAGATCTTTTCTTTGACTCCTAATTTTTTTTATTTTTTAATTCATCTTCTTCTATAAATAGAATAATTTAGATTATATGATCTAATATTTATAACTTATGCTTCCAAATCTCTGAAGATACTAAAGATTAGTCTAAACTTTTAAGGAAGTAATTTTTTATGGTAGTATTATGGAGCAAATTATTCAAAAATCTACTAAAGAAGCATATGTCATTTATAGTGGATTTAAATTAATTTTATTAGTATAAAAAATTATCAAGGAAAGAAAGCATAGCTTCAAATTTATTTTAATATTATAAAAATATTATAAGAATTTTTAGAATTTATTTGAAATATTTTAGGAATTTTTAGAGAAATTTTCAAGACTTTGGTAAAAATGAGTTTTATCACTTTGAAAGCCATTATGAAGAAATGGAGTAAGATTTGAAAGCCAAATCAAGATTCTAAGCTAATTGGATGTTTTTAAAGACCATGGTGAAGTTAAAAATGAAAAATTATTGGTTCTACTAATAGAAAGTAGGAGGACCAATAGTTAGTGTAGTCCTTGTAAAAAAAGAGGTTCACAAGTCCCATATGGGTTGTAGTATCTTGAAGGTTTACATCTTAAAGATAAGACTAAACCCTTGTAGTATCTCTTAGCAACTCATATATATTACTTATGAGCCTTGGTGAGGCTCGAGCTCTTGATCTCTTAAGCAAGTTATTCTTGAAGTAAAAATTATTTACTTAATTTTTTATTTATTTACTTGTTATTTTTTAAACCTTCATAACTTATTCATAGTAATTTGAATTTACATATTTTTTATACTATTAAAAAGATAAAAAAATTAAATTTTTAAAATTTTATTCTTTATTTTTATTTTTTATTGGATGAAAACTCAATGAATACATCGTGACTAGTTTTATAATGTATAATTTTTTAATTGCAATTGTTCCACTTGTTTTGTGTTTTACTTCTTTTATTCTTATTTTTGCTAATTCCACTTTGTACCATCAATTACAAATAATTCTTAATTAAGGCCATTTAATAATTCGATTACAGAGTGGATTTTACACTCACAGATAGCGATATAAGACTTTGTGCTATAGGTAGTACTCCATGATTTTTGAAATCTGTAGCATTGACCTTCTTTGCAATCTGAATTGCCTCTTCAAATATTTGTTAGGGACATATTCCTTAGAACTTTCTAGAGAGAAGTTTCTAGAACCTTCTAGAAAACAAGCCTCTGGAACCTTCTAGAAGAGAAGCCTCTGGAACCTTTTAGAGAGAAGTTTCTAGAAGCTTCTAGAAAGGAAGTCTCTGGAACCTTCTAGAAGAGAAGCCTCTGGAACCTTTTAGAGAGAAGTTTCTAGAAGCTTCTAGAAAGGAAGTCTCTGGAACCTTCTAGAAGAGAAGTTTCTAGAAGCTTCTAGAAAGGATTCCCCTGGAACTTTCTAGAAGCTTCTTAGTTAATAGAAGTAGCTCGAGAAGTTTCTAGAACCTTCTAGAAAAGAAGCCTCTAGAACTTTCTAGAAGCTTCCTAGTTAATAGAAGTAGCTCGAGAAGCTTCCTAAGTAGGAGTATATATAGGGATCGAGGCTGAAGAGTTCTTCAGTCTCGACAACACATCTCTTCGAGTTCTAGCTCACCTTTTTGGTGTTGTTCTTGTACTCATCTATTTAATCTAGTTCTGCCACTTCTTCTTGAACTTCTTGTTAGATTTCAAGTCTGTATTTTGTATCCGTGACAGTTTGTCGAGACTACACTAACTTGAGATATCAGAGCTAGTTCTTTCTTAGTAGAGTGTGGATTACCCCTCTACTTGAAGGTATACTAGCATTTTTTAGAGGTTGCAGATTACCCTCCTCTAAACTGATACTTCTTTTGTTACAATATTGGAGTCTTATTCTTCTTGGAGAGAGTGGATTACCCCTCTTCTTGAAATTCTTAAGGCATTTTATAGGTTGTGGATTACCCTCCTATAAACCAATATTGCCTCTTGTAGAGTCATTTTTGTCCTTCTTTTAGAATGGCCGGAGGTCAAGACATTAGTATGACAGAAAGTTCGGAGTCTAAGTTAGATGCTATTATGAATGCCCTCGCTACGTTATCACAAAGAACTGCAGAGATTGAAGGAGTGGTGGCAAGGCTTCATAATGATGGAGTATCTGGGATAGCACAATCTAAACTACACCAGCCTCAAATTTCGGTACTTGGAGAAACAACTTTACCTCAGGTTCGACAAGAACCACTAGTTCTACAACATAAGGAGCCTCGAGTTAGCCTTCCAGATAAGTTTGATGGAACACGTTCCAAGTTTCGAGGATTCGTCAATCAAATCAGGTTGATAACAATTTTACAGCCCGAACGATATCCAACGGAGGAGTCACGTGTTGGACTTGTTGGAACCTTACTTACGGGACAAACTCTATCATGGTTTGCTCTTTTGTTTGAGAAACAATCATCCATATTAAACAACTTCGAAACCTTTTTGGAAGCATTTGTAGAAGCATTTGGTGAACACGATAAGGTTCGATGGGCTACAACAAAGATCCGGTCGCTACGACAAGGGATGCGTTCTACATCAGTCTATGCTTCGGATTTCAGGCAATTAATATGCGACATCAATTGGGATGAAGAAGCATTGATGAGTCAATTCTATTGGGGTTTAAGAGATGATGTGAAGGATTTGCTGTTAACTCTTCTTGATCCACGAACGCTCAATGAAGCCATTAGCCAAGCTGTGAAGTGCGACAATCGCCTATTCCAACGTCGCCAAGACCAACGCTCAAGACAACATACAATTCACCATGCTCCAACTATGTCGACAAGCGGTGTGAATTCACATTCAGAGGTGGAAGACATGCAAATTGATGCAGTACGTATCAAATCTCTTACTATAGAAGAAAAAAAGCGTCGTATGGAGGAAAATTTATGCTTGTATTGCGGTGGAGAAGGCCACAAAGTCGGAAACTGTCCCAAAAAGTAAAATCGAGGCATAGTCAAGACTAGGGGAGTATTTGTTCAAGAAAACGAGGATGCCCAGCCACAGTAGGAACCGTGCGGCTGGACAATGAAATATCCCAACAACAATCAAATTCCTTTCTTTCTGCCCAATTTGCACTTTGTTTTACAATCCCTCTGTTTATCGGCCCTCAAAAACTGAGAACCTTAGCACTACTAGACTCAGGAGCATCTGCTTGTTTTTTAGATGAAGAATTTGTAAAGCGTCATAAGATCCCTTTAGTACAAAAATCAAAACCTGTTCATGTTGAGGTCATAGATGGGCGACCTTTATTGTCTGGTAGCATCACCCATGAATCAAAACCTATTGAAGTAACGTTTAAAGACCATAGTAGTCATATTATTTTTAATATTATTAGAACCCCATCAAATCCTATTATTCTTGGTCTTTCTTGGTTGGAAAAACATAATCCATTGATAGATTGGAGGTTGCGGAAGATGACTTTTCCCACAAAACCACCCAAGAAAAAACCTAGTAAAAAACCTCGAAAAAAGAAATCCTTATTCATTGGAGCAAGAGCGTTTATAAGATCATCTAAGGAAGGCACTCCATTTGTCATTTATGCGGCTCCAACTACCGAGGAGAAGATCTCAACAGCAAGTATACTGGAGCAATATAAAGATTTTGAAGACGTATTTCAAAAGAAGAACGCCGACATACTACCGGAACACCGACCATATGATTGTGCCATAGACTTGCAAGAAGGAGTACAACCACCTTTTGGCCCAATCTACAATCTATCGCAAACGGAGTTGGCAGAGTTACAAAAGTACATCGATGAGAATCTAGCCAAGAACTTCATTCGTCATTCAAAATCATCAGCTGGAGCACCCTTCTTATTTGTGAAGAAGAAAGACGGATCATTACGGATGGTGTGGACTATCGAGGCCTCAACAAGGTAACAAAGAAAAATCGTTATCCATTACCCTTGATTTTTAGTCTCTTAGAACAACTTGGACGTGCGAAGATCTTTACAAAAATTGATCTAAGGGGAGCTTATAATCTCGTACGAATCAAGGAAGGAGATGAGTCGAAGACAGCATTCCATACAAGGTATGGTCATTTCGAATATAATGTCATGCCTTTTGGTCTTACCAATGCTCCAGCGGTTTTTCAACATATGATGAATGACATCTTTCGAGAACACCTCGATGATTTTGTTGTCATCTACTTGGATGATATTCTAATATTCTCTAAAAACGAGGAAGAGCATGAGGAGCATGTTCGTTTAGTCTTGGAGAAACTATGCAAGCGAGTACTATATGCCAAATTAGAAAAGTGTTTATTTCACCAGACGGAGATGGAATTTTTGGAGTTCATTGCGACTACAGAAGGTTTGAAGATGGACCCCAAGAAAGTAGAAGCAATCATGTCTTGGGAGGTTCCGAAGACGGTTAAAGACGTACAATGCTTTCTTGGTTTTGCTAACTTCTATCGGATCTTCATCAAGAATTATTCTCAAGTTGCTGCTCCTCTCACTCGATTAACATGCAAGGATAAGTTGGAATGGAGACCTTTGGCGGAGAAGGCGTTTCAAGATTTGAAGAAAGCATTTACTACAGCTCCAATTTTGGTACATCTAGACTTTACAAAGGCCTTCTATTTAGAAACTGATGCTTCAGATTTTGCTTTGGGAGAAGTGCTTTCACAAATGAGTGAAGATAAGAAGCTCCATCTAGTTGCATTCTATTCTCGGAAGTTCTCTGCTGCTGAAATCAATTATGAGATCCATGATAAGGAACTTCTTGCTATAGTGGATTCTTTTGAAGAATGGCATCACTTTCTTGAAGGAACTGCACATCCAGTAATCGTATATACGAATCACAAGAATTTGGAGTATTTCATGACGGCTCGAGTTTTAAATCGGCGTCAAGCTCGGTGGAATATGTCACTATCTAGATTTGATTTTGTTATCACTTATCGACCTAGAAGGCAACAAGGACTATCCGATGCTTTATCAAGGAGATCGTATCTTGCACCAAAGGCTGGAGAAGCAGCGTTTGATCAACAATGTACAACGTTATTGAAGCCAGAGAGATTTCAACTTTGTGCTACTATTGTATCATTTGATGCTGACTTCCTAAACCAGGTACGTGCTATGACCATTAAAGATTCAGTAGCCATTGATATCAAGCAACGTACCAATGACGACAAGTTCAAGGTGGAGGGAGATCTTTTATACTTTGAAGAGCGATTGTACATTCCAAAAAGACTAGTACGACTCCGAGTTCTTCAATCTCGCCATGATTTTCCAGCTGCGGGATATTTTGGATTCAACAAGACCTTGGAGCTTATTTCTCGAGATTTTTGGTGGCCCCAAATGTGGAGGGATGTGAAAGATTTTGTCCTCTCTTGTGACATCTATTCAAGATCTAAGAATCCTCGGCATCACCCTTATGGACTTCTACATCCATTGCCAATTCCACGTCGACCATGGTCTTCAATTTCTATGGACTTCGTCACGGACTTGCCATCATCAAACTCATTTGACAGCATCTTTGTCGTGGTAGATCGGCTTACGAAGATGGCACACTTTGTTCCTTGTAAGAAGACATCGTCCAGTGAAGTCACAGCAAGACTCTTTCTCGATAATGTGTATCGATATCATGGACTACCAGATGATATCATATCAGATCGAGGTACCCAGTTCATGTCAAAGTTTTGGAGATCTCTCTTTGGGATATTGAAGGTGGATATCAAGCTTTCTTCAGCTTTTCATCCTCAAACTGATGGCCAAATGGAACGGGTGAACCAAGTCTTGGAGCAGTACTTACGATGCAACATCAACTATCAGCAAGACGATTGGACCACATATCTACCGCTAGCCGAGTTTGCATATAACAACACCCTCCATGCGTCAATTCAACAAACACCATTCTTTTCCAACTATGGGTATCATCCAAAGCTTGATTTATTGAGTCTGTCAACAAATAACAATCCAGCAGCTGAAGGATTTGTAAAACAACTATCAGAGCTTCAAACTATGTTGAAGCTTCAATTACAATCCGCTCAAGAATCCTATAAGACGTCTGCAGATAGATTTCAGAATCTAGCACCTACTTTCAAAGTTGGAGACAAAGCCTGGCTTCTTCGACGAAATATCAAGACCAAGCGACCATGTGATAAGTTGGACTATCGAAGATTGGGACCATTTATCATCCAGAAGCAAATTAATCCAGTGGCATACCGGCTGGAGTTACTGGCTTCTATGAAGGTACATCCAGTCTTTCATGTTTCTTTGTTGGAACCTTATCGAGAGTCATCTTTTCCTGGAAGAGTGCAATGTCCACCACCTAATATTGAAATCGAGAACCATGAAGAATACGAGGTTGAAAAGGTATTGGATTCACGGTGAAGGTGGAGAAAGTTAGAATATCTTGTTCATTGGTGCGGCTATGACATTAATGAGCGAACGTGGGAACCAGCTAAAAATCTTGCGAATGCGCCACAAAAGGTACAGGAGTTTCATCAACGACATCTCGATAAACCTAAATCAATTCGATGATAGCTTCTTTCTGAAGCTTGTTCTTCCAAAAATATATGAAAACGGGAGAGCACCAGCAAAATTCATAGTTGATGTAGTTATTTTCTCCAAGATAGATCGTAGTTTGGTCTTTTGATATAGATAGCCAAGAGATAGATACTATGCCAGTCAGAGTATCGCAACCGAGTAGCTCACGAAGGCGACCCCGAGATGAAGAACTACATGTACCACGACGACGACGAAGGATAACGAGTAAACGATCATTGGTGATCGTATTTGAGATCGAGCCTGCTTACGATGGTCAACCAGAAGGCGTGTTTGCAGGACAATTTCACAATGAGGACACGAAAGTTCATGCTTGGTCAGAAGTCAAAGGCGTGGGCCACTACCGTTGGCTTCAAGGGTCGATGAACCACTTGCCTCGTGAACAACAGTTAGAGTTCATAGCAGAAGTTATGCGACATATCTTTATTTTCTTGCGTTGGTACTGATCAATAACATTGCTTCTCAAAGACCTCGAAGCTAAAGGAGGGAGTGATGTTAGGGACATATTCCTTAGAACTTTCTAGAGAGAAGTTTCTAGAACCTTCTAGAAAACAAGCCTCTGGAACCTTCTAGAAGAGAAGCCTCTGGAACCTTTTAGAGAGAAGTTTCTAGAAGCTTCTAGAAAGGAAGTCTCTGGATCCTTCTAGAAGAGAAGTTTCTAGAAGCTTTTAGAAGAGAAGTTTCTACAAGCTTCTAGAAAAGAATCCCCTGGAACTTTCTAGAAGCTTCCTAGTTAGTAGAAGTAGCTCGAGAAGTTTCTAGAACCTTCTAGAAAGGAAGCCTCTGGAACCTTCTAGAAGCTTCCTAGTTAATAGAAGTAGCTCGAGAAGCTTCCTAAGTAGGAGTATATATAGGGATCGAGGCTGAAGAGTTCTTCAATCTCGACAACACATCTCTTCGAGTTCTAGCTCACCTTTCTAGTATTGTTCTTGTACTCATCTGTTTAATCTAGTTCTGCCACTTCTTCTTGAACTTCTTGTTAGATTTCAAGTCTGTATTTTGTGTCCGTGATAATATTTGTAGATCTCTTAGTTCTATCTTTCATTAGAATTCAGGTTTCAATCCTTGTAGGAATTAATCTATCATCCCCACTTACAAAATATTACCAATTTGGAGATGTAAGAACTTGAATCAGGAGACATAATCTTGTACCGACTTAGATTGTATAAGATTTGTAAACTGATTGCATGTTATCTTTTTTACATTGATGGACCAAAATTATTTCTTAAACTTGGTTTCAAACTCCTCCCAATCACAAAATCTATCTTGAATATCATAGCTTTGAATTTAATGTTACTACCAAATAGCTGCCACATCTCTCAAATAGCTGGTTGCATATCTAATTCTTTTAGTGATATTTTCCTCAAATAATTAGAAATATTGTTGTATGTTTAAGAGTCATTGACATATATCTTCTTGTCTTAAAGTCCTTGAGTATGTACTAGGCTTACTCAATTTTAGTCTAGCAGATGTCAACTCTCTTGTCCTTAAGGCTTCTACTTGCCTTTGTAAAGTAGCTATTTAGCCTAAGAGGTGTTGTATTTGAATCTCTATTTGGAATTACTATGTCATATCTTCCATGTTGTAATTTCTCTATTAGACTCTAGTATTGTAATGCATTTTTACTTCTTAATTGATTTTTTAAGAATATCTTGTGGTAGCTTCAATGTAGTATCCAATGTAGACATGACAACTGTCTTTGGATTAGATAATGACTATTGATATACTATCGAAGAATAGTCTAACACTCGCTATGATATCAATAATATATGATTGGTCTATCTTAAGTATCTAAGATCCATCTAATCTACAACAATATAAAACTTCATCACAAGGTAGGACAAAATGGACTAAAACAAAACAAAACAAAACAAAATAGAACATTGAAGATAAAATTGAGTCATTAGAATTAAAACAAAATAAAACAAAATAAAAGGATATAAAATCTAATTATTTTAAGAAAAAGGGCCCAAAGCCATATCTGACCAAATGCTCCAAAAGGCCCTAGCTAGTTTTATTTATACTTTATTCTACTATCCTCGACTTTCTAGAATGTTCCTAGATGATGGATCCTATTTAGATAACTACCTTAAATTCCTTCTAGAAGGTTCTATGGTAGATTACATCTAGATAATCATCCTAAACTCTTTTTAGAATGTTTTATAGTAGATCTTATCTGATCTACTAACACAATCCCAATTCTAGAAACTTCTATGGTTTTAACTATCTATTGCTATATACCAATAATATAAATATCTTATCTATATCATATTACAAAGTATTTTTTAAAATCCAAAGACCATCATTTACTACTCAAAATCCATGCACATACACCTACAAAGTTCACTACAAGATTTAAAATCATAAATAAAATTAAGATTACGATTTAAGGCTAAATTTTGACATGGCTTTGCCTTTCACCAAAAAAAAAAAAAAAAAAAAAAAAGATGGCTTGGAAAACCAAGCCACTTTTATACAATTGAGTGGTAGCTTGTGAAAAGGTGGCCACATCTCCACCCTTGATCTCTAAGATCACTAATATAGAACTACTATCTATATTCATCCAAAAACTAATTTTGTTATGAAGGTTGATGGCTCTTGTAAGTGGTCAAAGAAAGCACCTTTGGATAAATTTAATTTCACTATTGTATTCAAAATACCTTTTTATGCTAAGATCAACTACTTACATGTCTCAATCTTTACTTATTTGTAATTTTTATGAAAGTTTTTACCTACAAGGATTTTAGCAATTCTTGTAAAATTCTTCAAAATGAGAATTTCATTGCTCTACTTGTATTTTGAAGGAGAGGGTGTTGATCTTGTTTTCTTCACTCCATGAGATGAATCTGCTATCATACTATAATTGCTAATAGTATGTAAAAATTAGTTAGAACATATAATATTTTCATAAGTCTTGGTGTGTATTAGAATGGTTAGTAGATTAATTTAAAAAGAATGGATATAAGAAACTTTGTTTTGAATTTTATGTATTTTTATTATGGCATTTAAAAAATTATAGGACCTAAATATTAAGTATGAAGCCTTGAGAAGAGATTAGAGCCTAAAGATAAAATTCTAAACTAATAGGAGGCTTATTGGGATACATGAAAGCAAGGCATGGTCGGATGAAGGCAAGGAATAGAGATCTTCATCCATATTGGTCAAAAGCCATATCCAATGGACTTCAAGGAGGCTACTCGAGGCCTTATTAGAGATTAGGATTTCTTTTTTGAGGTCATTTGAGCTTTCAAGGCTAAAATCAATAAGTTTAGGTTTTTTGGATATGAATTGGATGTAAATTTTGTGAGATTTGGAATTTTTATGAAGGAGTTATTAGTACTCAAAGTTAAGATATCAATTTCATACCTACTGTCACTCTTTGAGGCGTAACATACATTTACAAAGAGCAACAAAGGATTAATAACTGGGATTGGAGAAAATACTTTTTTTAATATACTTTTAATATATTAATTGATGATTTTAGAATTTGGATGAAGAATTTATAGAGAATTGAAGTCAATACATCCAAATCAAAGGTAGTAAATAAGTGATTTTATTCATAGTAATGGTTGGAGCTATATCTTGAGTTTTTAGAGAAATTTTTGACTCAAATCTTTTAAAGAAGGTAGATTATTGTATTAAAAATCTATATATATAAATTTTGTAGCTTTTAAGTACTTAGTTTGTGAAATATGAAGAAAATTTCATGAGGGTGTATAGTAACTAGGATTTGAAGCTACTATTAGGATTTTGGTGATATGCTAAGTTCCACAACAAATTTGCAATTGAAATTTGTTGTGATAGTTGTTAGAAGTATATTAGTACTTTACATAAAATTTTAATATATTTGAATGGTCTGATTGGAAGATATGAGTTGTTGAAGTTTAGAAATAATATCCTATAAGGATTTATAAGGAATTAGATTTTTTATCATATTTTGGATGTTTTTTTTGGAACTTAAGACTTATATGTTTAGTGTAATTTCTCTTAAAAGTGACATATATATATATAAACTTGGCCTTTCTTATCTCAAGACTTGATTGAGCAATTAGTGACAACCAGAAGCCTAGTACTTTCTTGAAGCAAATTCTCTCTACCTTGACACCAGTACCACCATTACATTTCACTCTTAAATTTCACTAGATCTTTTAAAAAATTATAATTCTCACTGACTCTAAATCATATGAGATGATTGTAGGTGAATTCAAAGGCTCTTAATCAATCCTCATAGTAATGATTAACAACCTCTAAATTATTAAAACTAACTAAGTTGTTATTTTAATTTTAGGCCACCAATATCCTATAGTGATGTGGTTTCTTAAATGAGGCTTTTTTTTAAGAGTTCATTCAATGTCATCCATAGCTCTTCAAGTTCTTTTGGTATTAGGTGATAAATTTTTTGATTTGCTAGATTGGCTCTAAAAAATAGTTCTTTTTGAAAAGAGGTACCTCGATCAAGAGGCATGCCACTAGATAAGTCGATTGAAAAGACATCCTAATATTTTTGTATAAATTGATCTCCTTATTCTATTCCTTTGGTTGTCTTTCCTACCATTGATCCAAGATTTGGAACTACCATAATTTCATAATTTCTGAAATCTATAGCATCAACTCTCTTTGCAATTTGAATTGCGTCTTCAAATATTTGTAGATCTCTTATTTCTAACTCTTGCTAGACCCTAGATTTCAAACCTTATAGAAATTGATCCATCATCTTTGCCTCCAAAACATTACAAATTTGGAGACATAGAGACTTGAATCAAGAGACCAACCTAGATTGTATAAGATTTTCTAACTAATTGTGTGTTATTTTTTCTGCATTAATGGACCAAAATTAATTCCAAAACTCAATCTCAAACTCCACTCATTGACAAAATCCACCTTGAGCTCTATAGCTTTGAACTCGATATTGCCACCAAATAACTATAACATCTTTCAAATAACTGGCTGCATATATAATTCTTTTAGTGGTATTTGCCTTAGATAATTGAAAGTATTGTCAGATGTCGAAGAGCCATTAACATACATCTTCTTGTCTTGAAATCCTAGAGTATGTACTAGGCTTATTCAATTTCAATCTAACAAAAGTTGACTCCCTTATCCTTAAGGCTTCTAT
Organism: Physcomitrium patens; assembly: GCF_059467195.1. Taxonomy (NCBI): domain Eukaryota; kingdom Viridiplantae; phylum Streptophyta; class Bryopsida; order Funariales; family Funariaceae; genus Physcomitrium; species Physcomitrium patens. The sequence goes on along the minus strand of NC_143414.1, from coordinate 17,658,552 downwards.
TTGTCTTTAAAAAGTAGCTATTTAGCCTAAAAGGTATTATATTTGAGCTTCCATCTAGGATTGCTCTGCCATATCTCCCATGCTATAATTTCTCCACTAGACTCCACTATTATAATGCTTTTTCACTTCTTACTTGATTTTTAAAAAATAGCTTGTAATAGCCTCAATATAATACCTAGTGTGATCATAAGAACTGATCTTGCACTAGATGATGACTGTTGATACACTATCAAAAGAAAACAGTCTAACACTTGTTTTGATATGAATGAAACATAATCGGTCTATCTCAAGTGTCTAAAACCTATCTAATCTACAGCAACATAAAATCTCATTACAAAGTAGGAAAAAATGAACTAAAACAAAACTAAATAGAATTAAACAGAATGGGACACAGAAGACCAAATTGAGCAATCAGAATTAGAACAAAAAAAAATAAAATAGAAACATAAAAAGTCCAATTCTATGAAGAGAAAGGATTTAAAGCCATACCTGACCACATGCCTCAAAAGGCCCTAACTAGTCCTATTTATATTTTTTTCTATCACCGTAGACATTCTAGACTGTTTCTAAGTGGTAGTGTCACGGACCAAAAATACAAACAAGAAATCTAAATAAGAAGTCAAAGAAGAAGTGGCAGAACTAGTTTAAACAGATGAGTACAAGAACAACACCAGAGAGGTGAGCTAGAACTCCAAGAGATGTGTTGTCAAGACTGAAGAACTCTTCAGCCTCGACTCCTATATATACTACTAGCCTATGGTTCTAAGGAAGCGCATCAAGAAGCTTCCCAAGAACTATGAAGCTTCTCGAGCAACTATCCAAGAGCTAGGAAGCTTCTCAAGTAACTTCCTAGAATCTACTAGAATATTCTAAGAATCTTCTAGAGCCTTCTAAGGGAATCTTTAGGGAATCTTCAGAGAATCTTTAGAGAATCTTTGAAGAATATTCTAAGAGAATATTCAAAGAATCTTCTTGAAGTTTCTAGAGACTTCTTTCTAGAAGGTTCTAGAAACTTGTCTCTAGAAAGGTCTAAGGACTATGTCCCTAACATCACCTCCTCCTTTAGCTTCAAGGTCTCCGAGAAGCAATGTTATCGTCAGTGAATACCAACGCAAGAAAATGAAGATATGTCGCATAACCTCTACTATGAACTCCAATTGTTGTTCACGAGGCAAGTGATTCAGTGGTCTTTGAAGCCAACGGTAGTGGCCCACGCCTTCAACTTCTGACCAAGCATGAACCTCCGTGTCTTCATTGTGAAATTGTCCTGCAAACACTCCTTCTGGCTTACCATTGTAGGCAGGCTCGACCTCAAATACAATCACCAGCGATCTGTTACTCGGAATCCTTCGACGTCGTCGTGGTGCAGGCGGTTCTTCATCTCGCGGTCGTCTTCGTGAGCTAGTTGCTTGAGATGACATGACAAGTGTAGTATCTTGGCTATCCATATTCAAAGGCTAAAACAATAAGAACAAACTTGGGCTACTAACAAAGTTCTACGCTATCTTGGAGAAAATGACTACATCAACTATGGATTTTGGTGGTGCTCTCTCCTCTTTTCTGTTTTTTGGATGAGTAAGCTTCAGTAAGAAGCTATCGTCGAAACGGCTTGGGTTTCTCAGGATATCGTAGATGAAACTCCTGTATCTTTTGCGGCGCATTCGCAAGATTTTCGGCCGGCTCCCATGTTCGTTCATTAATATCGTAACCGCTTCAATGCACAAAGTATTCTAATTTACCCCGTCTTTGCCATGAATCCAGGACCTTTTCCACCTCGTATTCTTCGTGGTTCTCTATTTCTATGCTAGGTGGTGGACATTGTACTCTTCCAGGAAAAGACGATTCTCGATAAGGCTCCAACAAAGAAACATGAAAGATAGGATGTACTTTCATAGTAGTTGGTAACTCCAAACGATACGCTACAGGATTGATCTGCTTCTGGATAACAAATGGTCCCAATCTCCGATAGTCCAATTTATCACATGGCCGCTTGGTCTTAATATTTCGTCGAAGCAGCCAAACTTTGTCTCCAATCGTGAATTTAGGTGCCTGATTCCAAAATTTATCCGCGGACGCCTTGTAAGATTCTTGGGCAGTTTGTAATTGAAGCTTCAATGTAGTTTGAAGCTCCAAAAGCTCCTTCACCAATCCTTCAGCTGCCGGATTGTTAATCGTTGACGAACTCCATAAGTCAAGCTTCAGATGGTATCCATAATTGGAAAAGAATGGCGTTTGTTGAATTGACGCATGAAGGGTGTTGTTATATGCAAACTCGGCTAGCGATAGATATGCGGCCCAATCATCTTGTTGATTGTTGATGGTGCAACGTAAATATTGCTCTAAAACTTGATTCACCCGTTCTGTTTGGCCGTCCGTTTGAGGATGAAATGCCGAAGAAAGCTTGATATCCACCTTCAATATCTCAAAAAGAGATTTCCAAAACTTTGACACAAACTGGGTTCCTCGATCCGATACGATATCATCTGGTAGATCATGATATCGATACACATTATCAAGAAAGAGTCTTGCTGTATCTTCGCTTGACGATGTCTTCTTGCAAGGGACAAAATGCGCCATCTTTGTAAGCCGATCTACGACAACAAAAATGCTGTTAAATGAATTCGATGGTGGTAGATCCGTAATAAAGTCCATGGAAACCGAAGACCATGGTCGACGCGGAATAGGCAATGGCTGTAGAAGTCCATAAGGCCGATGTCGAGGGTTTTTGCATCTTGAATAAATGTCACAAGATACAACAAAATCTTTCACATCCTTCCACATTTGAGGCCACCAAAAATCGTGGGAACTAAGTTCCAAGGTCTTATTGAATCCAAAATGTCCCGCAGCTGGAAAGTCATGACGAGATTGAAGAACTCGGAGTCGTGTTGGCCCTTTTGGGATATACAACCGCTCTTCGAAATATACTAGATCTCCTTCCATCTTGAATTTATCATCACTAGCATGTTGCTTGATATCAATGACTAGAGAATCTTCAATGGTTGCGGCCCGTACCTGGTCGAGGAAGTCAGCATCAATTGGTACAATAGCTGCGTTGAGCCGAAATTTCTCTGGCTTCAACAATGTCGTGCACTGTTGATCAAATGCTGCATCTCCAGCCTTTGGCGCGAGATATGATCTCCTTGATAATGCATCGGACAACCCTTGTTGCTTCCCAGGCCGATAAGTAATAACAAAGTCGAACTTGGATAGCGACATACTCCACCGAGCTTGACGCCGATTCAAAACCCGAGCCGACATAAAATACTCCAAATTCTTGTGATCCGTATATACGGTCACTGGATGTGCAGTTCCTTCGAGAAAGTGGTGCCACTCTTGTAAAGAATCCACTATAGCAAGGAGTTCCTTATCGTGGATCTCATAGTTGATCTCAGCAGCAGAGAATTTTCGAGAATAGAACGCAACGGGATGGAGCTTCTCATCTATGTCCATCTGTGAAAGTACAGCTCCCAAAGCAAAATCCGAAGCATCTGTCTCCAAATAAAAGGCCTTTGTAAAGTCTGGATGTACCAAGATTGGAGCTGTAGTAAATACCATCTTCAAATCTTGAAATGTTTTTTCTGCGATAGGTCCCCATTCGAGCTTGTTCTTGCACGTTAACCGAGTGAGGGGGGCAGCAACTTGAGAATAATTCTTGATGAAGATCCAATAGTAGTTAGCAAATCCAAGAAAATATTGTACGTCCCTAACCATCTTCGGAACTTCCCAAGACATGATTGCTTCCACCTTCTTTGGATCCATCTTCAATCCTTCCGTAGTCGCGATGAATCCCAAAAACTCCATCTCAGTTTGGTGAAATAAGCACTTCTCCAATTTGGCATAGAGTCCTCGCTCCCGTAGTTTTTTGAGTAGCAGACGAACGTGCTTCTCATGTTCTTCCTCGTTCTTAGAAAATATCAAAATATCATCTAGATAGATGACAACAAAATCGTCTAGATGCTCTCGAAAGATGTCATTCATCATGTGTTGAAAGACCGCTGGAGCATTAGTAAGACCAAATGGCATGAAATTGTATTCAAAATGGCCATACCTTGTTCGGAACGCTGTCTTCCATTCATCTCCTTCCTTAATTCGCACAAGGTTGTAAGCTCCCCTTAGGTCAATCTTTGTAAAGATCCTTGCACGCCCAAGTTGTTCTAGAAGACCAGAGATCAAAGGCAGTGGGTAGCGATTCTTTTTTGTCACCTTGTTGAGACCTCGATAGTCCACACACATCCGTAGTGAGCCATCCTTCTTCTTCACAAATAAGATTGGTGCCCCAGCTGGCGACTTCGAATGACGGATGAAGTTCTTGGCTAGATTCTCGTCAATGTACTTCCACAACTCAGTCAACTCCGTGTGCGACAAATTGTAGATTGGTCCAAAAGGTGGTTGTGCTCCTTCTTGCAATTCAATGGCATAGTCATAGGGTCGATGCTCTGGCAGCATATCAGCATTCTTCTTTTCAAAGACATCTTTGAATTCTTCATACTGCTTTGGAATAACCAAAGTCGGAGTTGCATCTTCTCGAGTCGGAGTTGCAAAGATGACAAGAGGTGTATTTTGCTTGGCTTCCTTCATGAAAGCCCTTGCACCTATAAACAAGGATTTGTTTCTAGACATTGTCTTGACAGATTCCACCTTCAAGGAGTTTGTTGGAAATGTCACTTTCCGCAACTTCCAATCTATCAATGGATTATATCTATCAAGCCAAGATAGTTCCAAAATGATAGGACATGAAGGGGTCTTGATAACATTAAACACAATATTGCTCTCATGGTTTTCAAGACGTACCTTCAATGGTTTAGTTTCATGGATAACATTGCCCGAAGACAATGGTCGTCCATCTATGACTTCTACATGGACAGGCTTAAGTTTCTTTACAAGAGAAATATTGTGAAGCTTGGCAAACTCTTCATCTATAAAGCAAGCGGATGCACCCGAGTCTAATAAAGCATCGACTTGTAGTTCTTGAATACCCAGATGTAAAGGTACCATAAAACAATCTGAAGGTTGAGCTGAGAGAAAGGGACCTTGATTAATTTTGGATGTTGAGATGTCCAGCCGCACGGTCCCTATTGTGGCTGGGCGTCCTTGTTTTCTTGCATGCTTGTACTCCTGAGTCTTGTTGTTTGAGGCTTCTGTTTCTTCCGACAATCTACAGCTTTATGGCCCGCTTCTCCGCAATATAAACACAAGTTTTGTTCAAACCGTCGCTTCCTTTCCTCAGCTATGAGGGGTTTGAAATGTACCGCATCAATTTGCATGGGTTCAGGATCTGTGGAGTGATTCTCTGGACCTTTTGAAAATGTAGCAAATGCTCTATCATTTCTCCAGCTTGATCGTCTTTCTTGTCGTAATTCAAAGAGGCGGTTGTCACAAATAATTGCGATATAAGTTCTTCTAAAGTATCCACCTTAGGCATGGTGATCAATAAGTTCTTGACATCATCTCTCAGTCCATATCAAAATCGTGTTATGAACGCCTTATCATTCCAATCAAGATCACATGTAAGCTGTTGAAATTCTGCAGCATAGATTGCAGCAGAACATGATCCTTGTCGCAGATTTTGTATCTTTCTTTCAGCCACTCTTTCTCGATCGCTATCTCCAAACGCAGCAGTAAGTCTCTCTATGAAAGCCTCTAGGTCGTACAATATTGGAGAATCCTTCTCCAATAGTGGAGCAAGCCAAGAGCGAGCATTTCCTGATAGAAGAGTACCTATGAAAGCAACCTGGGTAAATCCATTCGGATAACGAGAAGGGTATAGGCGTAGGTAAAGCCGTACTTGTTGCACAAAACCTCGAAAGTTGGCTCTTGTTCCGTCAAACTTGTCTGGCATACTCGCTTTTGGTTCTTTCGTACTAATCCTTGAAGTATCTATAGGGGTCGTATGTGACACATGTCTTGCTTTTCTCAGTCGAATAATCTCTTGTTGTAGGCTATGAATTTCGCGTCTAGCTTCTTCGGTCACTAGATCAATTTGAGGTTCTTTACTTGGATTGCGAAGAAATGCAATCTCCTTTCGTACACTATTCATAAGAGCTTGAAGATCTGCAAGAGTTGCCACTCTATTGTCTACTTGTGGAGATGCACTATCTATGACCTGGTCTACTTCCATATTTAGAGAATAGATGGATTAAAATTTTGAAAGAAGAAGAAATTGCTAAGTCTCTTGGAGAAAATTGTAGCACTACCTGTTACTAAAACCTACTCGGAGAAAAGGAAAAAAAAAAACACTAAACGATTTCAGTTTTAGAGGAGGGTAATCCGCAACCTCTAAAAATGCCTCAATGCTTTCGAGAAGAGGGATAATCCGCACTCTATCAAGAAGGCAAAGCTCTGAAATCGATGTTAACAGTCTTTTCTACTAGCTATGCTAAACAAAAAGAAGGAATTAATATCAGTCCAAGAGAGGGTAATCCGCAACCCTTAGAACACTCAAGTATCTCCAAGGAAAGGGGTAGTCCACTCTCTGCCTCAAAGAACTAAGCTCTGATATTGTGATTGAGAAAATATCAGTTTAGAGGAAGGTAATCCGCAACCCCTAAAGCACTAGAATACCTTCAAGAAGAGGGGTAATCCGCTCTCAAACAAGAAGGATTCAGCTCTGATATTAAGATAAAGGTAGTCTCGACAAACTGTCACGGACACAAAATACAGACTTGAAATCTAACAAGAAGTTCAAGAAGAAGTGGCAGAACTAGATTAAACAGATGAGTACAAGAACAACACTAGAAAGGTGAGCTAGAACTCCAAGAGATGTGTTGTCGAGACTGAAGAACTCTTCAGCCTCGACTCCTATATATACTACTGGCCTATGGTTCTAAGGAAGCGCATCAAGAAGCTTCCCAAGAACTATGAAGCTTCTCGAGCAACTATCCAAGAGCTAGGAAGCTTCTCAAGTAACTTCCTAGAATCTACTAGAATATTCTAAGAATCTTCTAGAGCCTTCTAAAGGAATCTTTAAGAAATTTTTAAAGAATCTTTAGAGAATCTTTGAAGAATATTCTAAGAGAATATTCAAGGAATCTTCTTCAAGTTTCTAGAGACTTCTTTCTAGAAGGTTCTAGAAACTTGTCTCTAGAAAGGTCTAAGGACTATGTCCCTAACAATCCTCCATGGTAAATAAGAAAAATTGATATTATCTCTATGTAAATTCTTGATTTGAACCAAATATTTTTTGTGATTGTAATTAAATTTTAACTAATTTTAATTATAAGTGCTAATAATATATATATATATATATATATATATCAATTGAATAAAACAAAAAATGTATATCCATTGATAATTGAAAGATGATATTTAATCATAAATTATATTTAAAATCACACTTTGTTATTTTAATCAAATATACATGTGAAAAGTAATATATTATAAATATAATATTATATTAACAATTATCTTTTCACACATAGATTAGATATTTTAACCATTGATAAAATAATTTTTATTAATATTTTAAAATTATGCAATCTTACTTATCATAAGTACACAATCTTTTACCAGAATTTCATTGGATACATATGTAATAAACAGATCGGCCTTCAGAAGTAAATGAAACAATAAAAGACTCAAATAATTACTTCATAAATTAAATTTAAAAACAAACATAGTTGGTCGAAACTAGCCAAATATGACAGGATACTTTTATCACACATTCTACCTGTACATTTTATTATTTTGTTATGCAGTACCTATTGAATATAATAATGACTGAAAAGTAGTTCAATGACTCAAAATGAGCTATTATGACACACAGAATGGACTTCAATAATAATACGCATTAGGCTTTAAAAAATAAAAACATACTTAAACATACTTAAACAACAACAAATAAAACAAAACAAAACAAAATCCATTTAATTCTGCTGCAAAACAAATGTAAAAAGCAGAACATGCTACACTAACTGATAAGCAATAGTATTAAAATCAGGCAGATGTATAAATTCAATTACTACTTTTACACAATTTGGAAAATACTTGGAGAAACAAAACATATTCCACAAAAAATTTACTCACTTCATCATTACACGCATCCACACTGGTTGATTCTCTAGGATATTTAGTAAGGTAACATCTTTGAAGTGGTCATATTTTCAGGTTCACTACTGATGAGGAGACGTTTTGGAAAACAGGCAATTTACAACAAATATTTCTGATAATGCAAATGGAAAGCTGTGTGTACAGCCTCATAATCAATTAGAATTGCTAATAACATATCGAAAAGTAACACTGGAAGTAAGACCCCGATATACTACAGGAGTTCATGTAGGGCAATAAATAACCCACTAACAAGGACCAGTACTACAGCCTCAACCTACAAACTCCAAAAACCTGAGACCTTTCGACAACCACGTGTTGATCGAGAAGTTGTGAATAACTCCTTTCTATCAGCAGCCACTAAGTTTCTTAAGAGTAAAAGCAATTAAAATGGTGCTTACTTTCGTGGGAATTATTATACAGGCTTACGGTTGTTGATCGTGACGCGCCAGGAGTGAGCTCGACATGATATGCATCTCCACCGTTCCAAGACGAAAGAGTTGAATGTAGCTTTTCCTTCGAAGGTCCAAGACTATTCAACCTTTCAGTGTCGTCCAGATTCAGTCTCCTGTAACAGACTTGCTTTAAAATGTGGAACACGGCAGTGAACTATTTAGTTGATGTCGTACCGTGGATTTGATTGGTCGCGGTAACGAGCGAGCCCCTGGATTTACAAAGTTTGGATTTTAAAAATAAATAAATTGTGACAGCTTAAGGGTGTAAAATATGGGTCAGCCCGCAAAACCAAAGCATGAGAGATGCACATGATATTCCATGGTTTCGAAATTCTAGAACTTTTCTCTGACCTGTGTTAAAGCGTAGACACCATGAACCGTTGGTCCAACCGGACTTCCCCTGCGGAGGAATTTTGAGCCCTTGAGAGTGTAAAGCATGGGAATGCCTGTTGAAAGCTCAAGCTCGATGACCTCCTTTGAGGTAAGTTTGTCCAAGAACATGATGATGGCACGCAAAGAATTGCCATGGGCTGCGATCATTATGTTCTTCCCAGCCTTCAGCTCTGGAACCACCTGCTCCGACAGCATCCATCGCTGGGTCTAAGAATTCAATTCTAGAAGGACGGATAACCCGAGACCATCAAAGGGATAAGCTCATAGTAGACTTTTCAGTCTCATAGATTTACAATAAGACAGGGTTTGTGATTCTTACGTTCTCCACGAAATACTTGACAGCACGCTCAGCACACATCTCAAGGCTCTCTCCATGGGGAGGAGGTATGTCGTAACTACGACGCCACTCCTTGACTTTCTCATTGCCGAATTTTTCAGCAGTCTCTGCCTTGTTCAAGCCCTGCAATTCACCATACCTGTACACAGCAAACATAGCATGCACTATTCAATTTTCACTGCACTCTTTTTGAATCCTTGAAATCACTGCCCAACTCGTCAGAAACAGGCTTGAGGCAAAACCCTCTTAACTCAGAGCTTAACACCACGATCCACGGTTGAAAGGATTCAGAGGAAAAGCATCAGGCCACCTCATAAGAGGAGTGACGTGCTAATCCAAAATGCATATTGTAACAATTTTCGGTGCTTAGAAAATACTAGCAGTGCTTCAAAAACGAAAGTAACACTTCGATCTTCATCGTGAAGCTCTCTGGAGCCAACGCCCTGAAGGTTTAACGTTTGTCTCTGGAATTCACACACGACGCCCCAGCAAAACTGGGTAAGAGAGAAATGATCAGGAAAGTGTGACTACATGCGCTCATTGAGCTGCCACGCAGTGACCACGGGGATGACCTCGTCCGTGTCGCTGAAGATTCTGCTCCACGCCTCTGCCCTCTCACTTTCGTTGTGAAGGATGACTGGCACCTGAAGGACAAGAGCCCAGGCCATTTCATTAAGCCACTTCCATAACAAATGCACGACTGTGCGGTCACCTTGTGGTGGATTCAAATAAAGCATGATAACATCGAAATATTGGGAAGAAAGAGGCGCTCACTTTCTGACGATGGTGTTGAGTCATAGCAAGCATTGCAGTCATCTGTGCCCGAATAAGCGCCGAGGTGAAGATCATATCTACGGGGAGCTCGCTAATACACTTGCCCGCTTCGATCGCTTCATCCACACCCTTTTGAGACAAAGGAACGTCCACACATCCAGTAAAAAGATTCTTCGAGTTCCATAGCGACTCTCCATGACGGATCAAAATCAACGCTGACTCCCCTGCAACCAACGCAAACAGACTCGCCCGTGAGTACCACGCCAAAACCAGAACTAGAAGCCCCGTAATATTCTACCAGACAACAAATAACACAGGTTTCTAACGACCAGACCGCACTCCAATCTGCTGGTTGGTTTTCCCACCGGGTGAATATCTATACTAAGCGGAGATTGCGAGGGAGGGGCGATGAAAAATACTGGTAGAGGTAGAGGAGCCATTGCCGTTGGCAACGATAGTTTCGGCAGATTGTTGCAAAGTACACGAGACGATTGCTCGGCGCCCACGTGAGACCCCTGACGATAACGGGATGCGAACTCCGTTCAAGGTTGGCGTCGCCTTCAGAGTACTCACAGCCTTGAGAACTGCGCAGCGGCTTGTCCACTGCGTCGAATGGAGCTGGTTCGTAGGGCGCAATGCCACAGAAGCAGAAGAAGCAGAGCAGAAAGCAGACGCAGCTGCCATAGCTGCGACAGGAACGAAGTGGACAACGTCGAGGCAGCTCTAGAGAATGAGGGGCTGGAATGGGGACGGAGAGACGACGAGGCCGAGGTGGGAGGAAGCAAAACACGCGAGCGAAGGCGAAATGTCACTTATTATTAGTCTGGGAGGAGGACCAGAGAGCACCCCAACATTGAACAGACTCGTCAGCCTTTGCCTCCAACTTTTTACCCTTTTCAGCGAATATGAGAAGGTTCCACTTCGCTACAGATGTTTTCTCGTGGCTTTTAGGGGACCATCTCAACCTAGATTAGTTCCATTCATGCACTTTTGCTCTCTGTTTCCCACCACCATTTTGTACGCTACCGCCGCACCGGCGTGGCCGAAGAAGGATGTTATCAAATTATTCAATCCCCCCTAGTTTTTCGTTTTCTCTATTTCCACAATTTCAGAAACTCGTTAACGCATGTTGTTGTCGCCTCACGTATTTCCTGCCATTGAGCCCATCCACCAACCAGTTCCCATGGACGTCAACCAACGGGTGACTAAGAAACAGCTTTTTTGCCGCGATTTGACTTGGACTTAACTCGACTCAGCGAGAGCAATCGCGACCGACGGGCGATGACACCCATGCGAGGGTCTACAAGGTGGGAGAAAAGTGAAACGGAGAATTGAGAGAAATGAACACGGGCATGGGGCTTGCATGGGTTTCCGGCAACTAGAGTCCGAGGACTTGGACTCCGTGGACTCCGGGTCGTGAATCCTGAGGCGTGATGAGTGGTCGTCAACAGCTGGAAGCCACGCGAGAAAGACAAAATTGCTGCAACCTCGGCGTCGTCGCGTTCATCGACCCCGTGGATCCCCACTTGGACGCCGCGGAAGGGGAAAATTCATGGGCCCCATAGCTTAGTCTCCTACACAACGAGCCATCTTTCACAAAACCCTAGCCATCCCATCGCCACGTCCATGAACCCCTTCTTTTAGGGTTTCGTCGCCCATCGGTCGTCCACCGACGAGGAAGCCATCGATCGTCGATCATCTCCGTCGTCGTCCGAGTCCGTCGTGGTTCTGTCAACGTGGTAAATATCGTCTCCCTAGATAACCAGTTTTGTGGATTTCTTTTAGAAGTATCAATTGCTTCAGAATATAGATAAATTTAATTTATTTAGAGAATTGTGAATTGATCCATCCTTTTGCTAAATTAACCCATCCAAACAAGAATCAAGAATGAGGGGTTCAACACCCTCTTGCAAATCAAGAAAAGTTATGAAATTGGAGCCCATGAAGCCCTTCCATTACAGCAAATACCCAAAGCACGCTCACAAAACAATGAAATTGGGCACACATTCCCTTGATTTAGTAAAATAGTAGGCCAAATTAACTAACTCTTTGATTACTTAATTCATTTTTAAATATCATTTCTATGTGAGTCTCTGGTTACTATTATTTATCTTTTTATGTTGTTGTGGTTGTTGTTGTAGAAAGTAATAATTTTTTTTATGCTAGAAAAACCATTTTTAAAATGATTAATGTTATTTGTAGAATTGTAATTTTGAATTATCAAGTAAAGATTTATGATCTTATATCTGCAACTTTTTATTTATTTATCTTGCTATTATAACAATAGTTACATTTTATTCATTTATATAAATTTTTATTTAAAGTGTCATTTTGTATAAGTTTTTAGAAAAAAATTATTTACTAATTTTTTAATATCATAGTTTATAATTTTGATATTTTTGATTGATTTTGTTTTGAATAAGATATAAAACAAATCTCTTGATTAAGTTTAAGGCATTGCTCTTAATATTTATTTAAATGATAAATTATATACCTAAGACTAAATTAAGATTGGTTTTTTTAAAATCTATCAACAAAAAAGTATATATTTTTTTTAAAACTTTTTGTGAAAAAATTATATTTTTTTTAACAAATGACACTAACATAATATTTTTTTAAATAGTAAATGGATTAATTTTAAAATTTTAAAATTAATAAGTTGGTGGATTGTTAATTATTAAAAAAATATGAATTTTTTTTCATTAATTGGAATTAATGATAAAACTTGCTCAAATTTTGTGATAGAAGATTTTTTTTTTATTTAACTTGTACCTATTACTTTACATATTTGAATCTTTATTTAAAATTTCAACTAATATTTTTTTAGAAAATTAAAAATTTATAATCTACCAAATTAAATCAGATTTATATCTTTTGGAATTTATATATGTAAATATTATTCTTTGAACTAGTTTCAAAGTACTCTTATTAATATAAAATTATGCACAAATGAAAAGGTATCTTTTCATTATTATAAAATACTTCTTGATGATTTTAATTTAAGTAGTTTTTAATATCTTAGAACAATTACAAATACTATTAATATGTGTTGTAACATTTTTTTTTAAATGTAACTTAATATATAATTATAAAAATAATCAAATTAAAAAGTTCTAAAAGCATATTATTTAGAATAGTTGATTTTATGAATTAAATATGAAACAAATTAGATAAAGAAATAGATTATCTTTAAGATAGAATTAGAAAATCTTTTATTACTAAATACTTGTTCTATTACCATTAACTTTAATAAGATTTTTTTTATTAAATTGGTATTGATCTATATCTCTTATATAAACAATTTATGTAGAGACAAATATATGTATGATAAACTAGAAGAGACAAAAACTATGTCTAATTGGTTGCATCTTTCATTTTTTTCATTAAAAGTAAAGAAATTTTTTATAAATGTATAGGACCTTAACAACACATTTGATTCATTGCACTTAAGATCATTCAATGTTATTACAGAGTTTGTATTGTTTTCATTAAAAAATAATCTCTACAATTGAAGTCATTTGATATTGTTGAGATCATTTGATGTGGATGTTGATTATTGCCTTCATTTTAAAAAAAAATGTCTAAGAGTTCAACATCACACTTGGTGTTAATAGTCTAGAGAAATGACTAACTTGATCATTGTTGTAGCATTTTTGTGTTGCATTGGTAGATAAATATTCCTTCTTATGAAAATTCCTGCATATTAATTACTTACAAAAGTTATTTCTTTGGCACTAAGTCAATTTTTGGTTTTTGCAATTTAAATGTCCATGCCACTTAACTCTACATATAGCAATATGTTAATTGTCACTTTAAACTATAACTTACAAACTGATCATTGTCTTCTGATATTTTCATTTATATTTATAGTTTTTACGCAAAGTTTTTGAAGTTGGCTAGATATCAAACTTTGAAGGATTTTAGAACTTATCCAATTTTTGTTGTTTTATGTGACTATGTGTGTATAATGACTTTGTTTTAGGTTTGGTAGTTCTTGAATTCAATCCTATAATCCAAGCTTTTATGCTATCAACTATATATAATTCATGTAGGGTAGAAACCACCTTGGCAAGCTTGGATGTATATAAGATTGGATCTTCTTTAGCCTTTGCAACTATTATCTTAGCATCTAATGTATTTAGTAAACAACATCCTAGATTTCATGCCATTTTTATTCTTAGTGTATACAATTCATAAATATGAATATTATCATTTCTATATGTTAAAAACAATTTGTATGCTTGAAAATCCTTCTGATTGCACTTATTAGTTGCAATTGTTAGTGTTGATAGGTTGAAGAGTTCTTCTACTTACATAATCTACATACATCCTAATTCTTAGTTTTTAAATTCAAAAGATTTTAATTAATAGTTCTTAAGTTCATTTTGTCTTAATATAGTCTAAAATACACTTCATTTTTTGGATCTTTTTTGTGATAATGATACGAGTTTAGTTAGTTTATTATATAAAATAACTTATGTAAGGAAAAATTAATGAAATAAATAAGAGGAGAAAAAACCATCTTTGATTGGCTACATTCTTTATTATTTTTATCAAAAGTGAAGCAAAATTAGAGTTCTTAGGGTCTTAGTAGAATGTAAAATGAATGAAATTTTAAGTGGAGAATGAGTTGCAAGTAGAAAACTATTAGTTGCTTTATGCAATTGTATTGATGCATTTAAAGATTATATTCGACCATGTGTATAATTCTTTCAAATTCATCTTTGTATACAAATTACAAATGAACTCAAGAAATGTTAATCTTTAGACTAAACACAATATTAATCAAGTTGTTATGAATGAAGTCAATTCCACATTATCTATTGCTATTTAATTTTTAATTTTTTTAATATATATCTTAATAATACAACTAAATCAAGAGTGTATACAATTTTTTGAGCTTTGTAGAAATTTATCACTACTAAACTTGTATTGATATTCTTGCAAATGTGGTTTTTGGAAAGAGCTGCTTCTTTTGGATAGACATGATGTAGATTATGAATGAGATCAAAAAATACTAATCAAGTTGTTATGAATGAGATCAAGAAATATTAATCAAGTTGTTATCAATGAAATTAATTCTGTATTATTTGTTGCCATTTAATTGAAAGATAGAAATAAATTTAAGCTAAGAAATAAGCTAGATGTTTATAGAAAGAAGAAGGTGTTTTTTTGTCATTTGAGGTGGTAGTGAGGCTAGATTTGTTTTTTATTTTTAAAATGACAATTTGAATTTTTTTTACATGGCTTATGTTGAAAGAATATATAAGTAATAGTTGAAAGAGGTGAAAAAGTGGGTGCATGAATTGAGAAAATGGTTGGATATAAATTTATATTAAAGTCAATATAATGTCAACAAATGTCTCAATATGTGTTGATTTGATGATGCAAATGATTGCATCAATAGGTTTTTGTAATAATGATTTTTATTTTATTTTTAGAAAGCATTGTGTCTAATCCTATGTTGTACAAGTTTCTCCTATGTCTATAATATATTTTTCAACTATTTCCAAATATACTTCAAGAAATTTGTTTGTTATTTTGGTTTTTTTGGTTTTTTTTTTCCAAAAACTGAAATTCACTCTATGTCTACTCACACAATCTAATCATCTGAATACATGAAAAAAAATCACTATTTTACTTGATACCTGTGCGATTTATTTTTAATAATGAATATCTTTAAAAGTTTATTATCAATTGCTGAAAATGGCACTATTTTTGAGCTTCATATCATTAGCAAAGTTTCCAGCTAATGCTTATTTTTACTAAAAAAAATAGACCTAATTGTGCTAATATTATATACTTCAATGCATTTGACAAAATTAAGAGACCATTGTGCTACTACCATGCAATAGACTCTATGAGTACAAAGATGAGATCTTATTGTGCAATTCTTGAAGAAACAAACTTTTGCTTTGTGATATGTTGAATGTCTACTAACAATCTCATGTAAAGAAATGAATGCAAGCTTTGTGGCACAAAATTTTGGATTTGGAATTTATTTATAAATAGAAAGAGGACAAGTGGTGTATAAGTATGGTAGCTCTTCTAACTTTGCCATGATGCTATTTCGTAATGCACAACATGCTAGCATGTAATCAATCCTTTTTAAAAACTTTAACTAATTTTGTTCTTACTTTTTACACATCACAACAAGTTGCAATGCATTTTGATAAGTACCTGAGTGATGAAGCAACAAAAGACATTGTAAAATTTGAAAATAAGACTCGCTTTGAACTTTGAGCAAAAGTAGCTTTTGTGTCTTTGTCACAGAGCAAAAAACCACCACCAAACCAAATGCACAAGAAGAAAATGACTAATATTATTCAACTTGTTAGAGAGCCTCCTTTTAAATTCAATTTTAAATCTTTGGAAGAGAATCAAAAAAACTTAAGAAAAAATATCTTTATTTAACTTGATTTTAATTTTGACAATAGTGAATAACCTTCAATTACTTAAAAATCTTAAATATAATGAGGTTTACAAGGTCCATGCATCTTTTGTTTAGATGAGGTGCCTTAGATAGGATGGACTAAGAAATAAAGTAGTGGAAGATGGTATGGTTGTTTTAGACATTACGCTACAAAAGAAAACCTTCAAGACATTGCTAAAGAACCATGGTGGGAGAAGATAAAGTAATGATGGATTCATACATTGTAGGCAATATATAGGTATACATTATAAGATTCACAATACACTCTAATTTTATCTATGAAATTATACAAAAAGAAGGAAAGACAAATAAAAGGTTAAAGTAAGGTGTAGAATAGATATTAATTTGTTTTTGAAAGATATTGGTAAAATATATTAATAGTTCATATAATAGGAAATTCAGGAGGACAAATGAGTGATTTAGTTCTTAAAAGCGGTTAATTATAAAATTACGATTAGAATTTGGAGATTCACAGGAAAATATATAGGAGTTGTAGAAATTAATTAAGGTACCAGACTGTGATAGTTGTGAGTCGAGGTAAGCTTGGTGCTACCTCTTTTCTTTTATTTGTTATTTTCTTTGAATAAGAGGATTGAGAGTTTCTGAATATTGTAAAGTGAATTATGGAATGAAAATGTGATTGATATTATTTTAGAAGAAGAAAGATTGAATGCTAAAATCTGATTATAGTTCAACAAAGAGAATGAGTCTGTGTTTGTATGAAACACCGTAATGTGAATGGCAGTTCTGTGTGAAGAATTCCAGTGATTGGAATGAGGGTAATTGTGTGCTGAAAGCTGTGAGGGCACAGTATTACAGTTGGAGATTATTAGGGTGAATATATTGGTAGAAATAGCAATTATTGGTATGATTGAATTGCTATAAGGAAGAGACCAATAAGGTGAAGGAAGAGATTATAGTTTCCTTGTGTGTTTAGATATTAGAAATAGAGACGATACATTCAGGAGATAATTGATTGTGTGACCCTAAAGTGAACGCTTAAGCAACTAGTCATTCTCTGTATTCGAATCCCCCTATACGGGTTTATTCCCATTAGATTAATTTGGAATAAGTAAAACGAGCAATCACATTTTGGCACTGCTATCGAGGAGTGATAATAGCTTTGAATATTAAGAATTAATTACCAAACAAGTGAGAAAATTGGCAATAGAAGACGATTTCAGTAGTGTTTGAAGCAAGATTATGGTTAATAAGAACAAGAGCATTGCATCGAGGAAAATAAATCAGTTGAAAGAAAGACATAGAAGAGCATAAGGAAGGAACTTGCTTAAAGAGGAGCAAGAACGTAATCTTAAAAAGAAGCATCGACAGAATTGGATTAAACCATGGTTACAAGCTTGTCGGTGCATTCAAACATATCAAGAACCAGATAGACTATTAATTTTGCAGTCGTATGAACCATTAGAAAAACTGCCAAGAATACTCGTGGGAAATTTTGTTAATGTTCTAGTGGAAATCTTGAAGCTATAAACTGAAAGAAAAGGAGGCGTAGAAGAATTTGGTACTCCATTAGATATTTTTCTAGTAAGGAGTATTGCTGAAATGAGTAATAGTGGCTCTTCAGATTGGCACAAATTGGTCGCGAAGAAAGATAACTATATTATATTTCAAAATCTGACGTTTTTACCTACAATTCAACCAATAAAACTATTTGTGGAAAATAACAGTAAATCAAGGAGCACTAAGAGCTCAAAAATTAGAATAAAGAAAAGCAGAGATTATTTTAAAATGGAGTTTAGCGAAACAAGAAATTCAATGGCGTCAGGAGGACCAGCCATTTTGATTGCAGTACAAATGGGTGCAGTAGGCAATCATACGACTAGTGTCGTGCCACTACCTACTTTTTGAGGATTTTTGGGTGTGGATCTCGATCAATATTTATCTCAATTTCTTATAACATGTATAGCTAATAATGGCAGAACTGAAGATATTTGGATGCGATGGCTGCCAACGACCTTAAAAGATACGACATTTGAATGGTACAACTGCCAACTAGTGGGTCAATTTCTGAATTGGAAAGCATTGAAGAATACATTTTTATCTCATTTTTGACTAATTGGTTTTGAGGACCGCCTTCGAGAGAGGTTAATGAACAGCAAAATGATCCTAGGGGAGGCGGAGGAATCGTACTATGGCCGAGTGGCTGATATACTTAGTAAGTGGCCGAATCACCAAATATCAGAAGTATTTATCTTATCCATATTAATCAATGGTTTGCACAGACCAGAGCTAAAAATATTTGTAAAAGAAGCTCAAACCATTACGGTGGCTGCGTCCCTTAATAGAGCCAAGGTTTGAAAGGAATGTCATTATGATTAGTTTTTAACCTTGGGAGCAACAATGATTCTAGTTCAAGGTAGATATCAGAATTCAACTTGGAACAAATGAGTGGGTAGTTATCCACGGATGTTAGAAATAGGGGCCAATGTCAATACCAATATTTAGGGGCCAGTTAATGTCACTCCATTGCAAGCTATACCATTGAACATGACAACAACGTATGCTCCATATTTTCCATATCAACAAGCGTTAACTACGGCAGAGATACTAATAATGCCAGCCCTAAAAGATTCTAATGAAATCTTGTTATTGAATTTGATGAAGAAAATAGAGGAAATGGCCATGAATATGGCCAAAGATAAGGAGAAGAGGCAAAAGCCTACCAATACTAGGACCAATGTCTAGTACAGCAATTGTAAGGGGCAAGTTCATTTAGTAACAGAATATCTTTCACCACCCCAAATGACTGTACAATGTACCTTTTGCAGGGGCAAGCATATTACCACCAACTGTTGGAATTTACGGAAGCAACAACAACTCAGTAACCAGATAATGACTCAACCAACTTCGTCAGATGTCAATCAAATACAAACGAATAATAGGTTTGGCTGAAATGGAAATCGAGCGAATAAACAAAACAGGAACTATTCCAATTTCTTAAACTCTGAATTTCACCAAGAAGGTGTATCCAATACTCACGGATTGGTGATAAATTAACCAGGATACCATCAATATCTACCCATAAGAAAGCCAATGCTAGAGTCTACAGTAACAATGGGTCAATCATGATCCTTTATTCATCCGACATGGAACAGACCTAGCCGTTATATACCAATAGAGACACCTATTATCCCTAAAGGAGTTGGCAAGAGACCACTTCGTTACTATCGTTGCAGAAAAATCAAACATTATGTAAGTGAATGTCCTAATCTAAGGGCCAGTGATGACTATGCTCCAATATGTAGAAATTATAAGCAGTCTGGTCACACTTATCAGTAGTGCAATGCGCCCTTTAATTATAATAATCGGGACTAGCAAATACAAACAAGCCAATCGGTGGAGGACAAAGGCCTTATTCAACGAGACTCACCAGTACATCATGTCAAGGTGGTGAACATAGTGCTTATTAGAGGCCAACAAAAAGATAAGAATCTAATTCAAGACCTAGATGAATCAATCACAGGAGAGCAAGTAGCGCCATCCTTGGGGCTAAATGAACCAATATCAGTATTTGAACGTATTCCAATATTGAGACCTCAACAGACTGAGGAACCCAATTCGGTTCCACATGCCAATTTGCTAGGACCATCAAGAACGATTCCAACTGACCAAGTACCAATACATGTACAGCCCAATAAAAGATCTTACGCATTAAAGGAACCTTTAGTGGTAAAAAAGTTGGCAAAGCTACAAGTAGCAATCTCAATTGCCAAGAAGGAATTGCTACCGAATGGAGTAAAATCGAAACCAATGAAATACAAAAGAGCATTAGAAATTACTCTCAATATGGAACCCTATGACATTCTGAAGGATTTGGATGTTATTCAGCCTTCAATTACAATAAAGCAACTTTTGGCTGTAGCATCGGAATGTCGATTTACATTGAATTCAGTGTTAATACGACAAAGATCCTACACTAAAGAAATTTATGAAGTTAGCTTAAACCCAAATCTGGGAGCACCAACAATCGATGTATCAATCGATGGCGTTTTAATTCCAAGGGTACAAGTCAATGGTGGTTCCAAAGTGAATTTAATGAATGTGGATACAATGGAGGACTTGGATCTAAAGCAATTGCTACTTATGACATTGGTCTTGTGAATGGCAAATCATAGTCGGGTAAAGCCAATAGAAATCTTACGAAATATTGCCACTGCAATTATGGGATTGACATACAAAATTGATTATATTGTATTTCGATTACAGAGTTCTATGTTATCGTATTCCATTTTATTGGGCAGACCTTGGCTTTATCAAGCCAAAGCTAAGAACGATTGGAGCCGAGGTACATTGACAATTGAAAAAGGCCGGGACTAGATTGTTCTACAGATGTATCCGGTACAATATCATGGAGAATCTCAATTGCCAAAATCAGAATTTACATCGGACAACAAGATTCAATCGATTGAAGAAGATGCTGATGATATAGATTCACTGCAATTTGGGATAGGACAAAACACTTCAACAGCAAAGGCAGGAGTCTATCAATGTAGAGGTCCGAACGAATATTTATTGCATTAGGAGGATGCAACTAACTCGGATCATGCTATTGCCAAATGGATGAACAATCCCGTAGTCAATAGAGTCAACACATTGGAACTAGATTTGGGTGGTTCCCATATGTTGGAAAATACAAAATATTCTGATCAGGAGAAGACAATTAAATTAGAGGTTGTTGAAGACCTTGTGTGTCAATCTATTAACTTGGGCACCAACGAAATACCACGGCTAATTAAAATATATGCTGGTATTATCAGTACAAAATTGGATGCTTGGAAACAGTTTTTTGTCTATCACAAATCTACCTTTGCGTGGTCGTATGCGGATTTGAAAGGGATTCCAGTTGACGTGTGTGAGCACTAGATTATTTTGGAGGAGGGTGTTACGTCAGTTCGTCAAAGACAACACCGACTTAATCCAAAATATTTTCTTTTAGTGAAAGAAGAATTAGATAAACTTCTCGACGTGGATTTTATTTATCATGTTCTGCATAGTGCATGGATGTCACCAATCGTGATGGTACCAAAAAAGAATGGGAAAATCCAAATTTGTCAGGATTTTTGGAAACTTAATGCAGCCACCAAGAAATATTACTTCCTATTATCTTTTACGGATAATATGGGTAACATGTTGTCATTATCACTAAGTAGTAAAAGGATAGGAGTAGGGCACTAGTTAAAGTCATTCTGTGGTGTTGTTTTGAATTGGTTGGAGTACCATTTTCTTATATTTCTTGTATTTTTGAAAGTAGTAGTTTTAGTTAAGAGCTAACAGTGAGGAGCCGGTCATAAGTGTCGATTGAAGATATTCCAAAATAGATGAGTCAGAAGCAACAACAATTAGAACTTCGAGATGTCCAGATCTTGAAACTGGATGCTCAAGTCTGTATATTGGGTGAGTACAATAAAGATCTATCAAACTAGTTGAAGAAGGAGTGGATGGACTAGAGGAAGAAGAAAAAGATGTGTAATTGGAACCAGATTTGGTTGAACCTACATTCGATAATGCTGCAAATGATTAATTAGGTGGACCAGAGGAACTAGTAACTTTGTAGAGATTTGTTAGATAGTTTTTAGATAGGTATCAATTGAGTGTTTGCAAGGACACTGCATAGATAGGAGTGGGGCTATGTAGAATAGATATTAATTTGTTTTTGAAAGATATTGGTAAAATATATTAATAGTCCATATAATAAGAAATTCAGGAGGACAAATGAGTGATTTAGTTCTTAAAAGCGGTTAATTACAGAATTACGATTAGAATCTGGAGATTCACAAGAAAGTATATAGGAGTTGTAGAAGTTAATTAAGGTACCAGACTGTGATAGTTGTGAGTCAAGGTAAGCTTGGTGCTACTTCTTTTCTTTTATTTGTTATTTTCTTTAAATAAGAGGATTGAGAGTTTTTGAATATTGTAAAGTGAATTATGGAATGAAAATGTGATTGGTATTATTTGAGAAGAAGAAAGATTGAATGCTGAAATCTGATTATAATTCAACAAAGAGAATGAGTTTGTGTTTGTATGAAACACCGTAATGTGAATGGCAGTTTTGTGTGAAGAATTCCAGTGATTGGAATGAGGGTAATTGTGTGCTGAAAGCTATGAGGGTGCAGTATTATAGTTGGAGATTATGAGGGTGAATATATTGGTGGAAACAACAATTATTGGTATGATTGAATTGCTATAAGGAAGAGACCGATAAGATGAAGGAGGAGATTATAGTTTCCTTGTGTGTTTAGATATTAGAAATAGAGACGATACATTCAGGAGGTAATTGATTGCGTGACCCTAACGTGAACACTTAAGCAACTAGTCATTCCCCGTGTTCGAATCCCCCTATACGGGTTTATTTCCATTAGATTAATTTGGAATAAATAAAATGAGCATTCACATAAGGCAAAAGTAGTGGGATTGCTATGTAGTCTTCTTTCAAACACCATTATATAATTTAATTGTCTCAATATATTGTGTGTTTAATTACTTTTTTGTCTTCTAATGTTGGTATAATTTTTCAAAGCTAATAATTTTCTTTTATCCTCTCATGTTAATATTGCTCTTATTAACATTTTCTTCTATTAAACAATAATGTGTTGTAAAAAAACTAACATATTGTGTTAAAACTAGCATAAAAACGTTGCAAACAATACTAATTTTTATTAGTTTAATATTTCATTAGACTTAAACTATAATAAATACTTTGTTTTGATCAAAATCTTAAACTCTTACTTTTAAAAAATTGACAATAAATGGATGTAAATATTTATAACTCTTTTTTAGTAGAAAAATAAGAAATTAATACAACATCAAAAAATAATAACAATAATATTAAGATTACTTTTACAAAGTCAATTTAATTTTTTAAAATAGTTAATATAAACCAATATTTAAATTATATGTAATAGTAGAAAATATTTCAATTAAAAATTTATCTTAATTCATATTAAAATATCTTTATTAAGAAGTTTTTGCAACATCATTCAAAATTCATATATATATATATATATATATATATATGTGTGTGTTGAAAAAAACCGAAAAGAAAAAAATCAAAAAAAAGAATTCTAAATAAATTATATTTAGAAAAATATACATTAAAAAATAACTATTATACTAAACTAAAAAACTAAAATCTATATTTTACATTCATTATAATTTTATTTATTTAGTTTTCAATAACAAAGTATATAACATTATAATTACAAGACTTATTTCTTTATAATAAAAGCATTGCAATCACTATTTTATTTAATATTCAAATAATAATTTAAATATACTATATATCTTAGTATTGGTTCAAATATAATCTAAAATACTATATATTCATGTTTGTTCACAAGAAATATCTTTTTAAACTAACACTTAATTAATCTTTTGATTACTTTCTAAAAACATCTTAATTATAAATTAATTTTTTTTAAAATATAATTAAAACTTATATAATATACTTTAAATAGAAAAAATAAATATTAATAAAATAAAATATTCAAAAATAAGATAAAAATAACTACCTATTTAATTAGTAATACAAAGAATTAAATAAATTTATTAATATTATTATTCATTGACACATTTAAAATAATAAAAAATATGAATAAAAAATCTTTATAATATATAAAATCTAAAAAAAAATTAAAAATTATATAAAACTTCATCTTAATATTTTATAACATATAAAACTTATATGTGAAAAAATTATGAAGAAAAATAAAATAATAAAAGATTTTAGAAATCTTATTAGTCTATAGAGTGTTGTCAAGGATAAAAACTTGATAAAAATAAACAAACAAGTGAGACTTTTTTCAAAGAAAGATGACAAAATAGAAATAACTCAATATGTATATTAAGAAAGAAACTGGAATGGCTATTGCAAAAAGATAAGAAAATTAGATACCCTTGAAAATAGTCTAGAAGCAAGAAAGGAATTGACAAGAGTGAAGAGGCTTTACTATTACCTCTATGTATACTATCTACTTAGGAGCTATGTGGCGATGTTCTATAAGACCTCTAATATGTGTTGACTTTGTAGGACATATGCCTTGACTTACAAGGCAAGTTTTTTTACCTGAGGGCCACATAGTTAACTTGGTCTTCAAACTAAAAATATGTGTGGCACATGGCCAACTTGTTGACTCCGTTTCAAACCAAAAAGTTAATTAAAGACACCTAAAAGGTCAAAGCAGCTTCTATAAAGCTTCTAGAAAGCTTCCATAGAAAAAATATTAAAGAATTAATTTACTTTTACTTACTTTTACTTACTTTTATTAATTTATAAATGTCAAAAATGGCTTACAAACATATGGCCGTGACATTATCCCTCCTTTGATACACTAGTTCCATGACGAGCACTAATCAAATGTCAAAGAAGTTTAAGAAGTAACAAATTCTATTTGCCACATACTTTGATCATTGTTTTCTTTGAAGATGATTGATAGGGCCACTCAACTATCAATAGTGTCTCATACCATGGCAAGAAGACCACCCAATTATTTGATCATTGTTGAGGCCTTTATAACTTCTTTCAAATAAAATATTTAGAACACCATCAAGAGTTGTTCCTACATCAAGTAAAATCTCCAAACATTGAGAGTCCCTTCTAAAGTCATGATACCAAACGCATTATATCTCGCCATCTATTAGAAGAAGCATATGTCATTCTTGAAGATCTTCATTTCAATTGCATCATCTTAAAGGTTGTGACAATCGTAAAGTCTCATTTGGCAGGTCAGGAAACAAAGGCTCTTCAATCGAACCCGTTGGTTATTAATTCTCCATTCTCTTAGCCTCACAACTACAAAAAAGCTACAAACAAAGATTGAAAGTAAAATGTTATCTTGCCTAGATATTGTTTCTTTTATAAGGAGGATTTTCATCTTGATTTTAATGGATGTCATCAATGAAAAGCCTCCACCACCTTTATTGCATTTGCAAGATTCTTTACTGACTCTCATGTGCATTCACTAATATCATATCTGTGCCGATCAACAAGATATTATAATTTATTTCATTGCCACCTTAAATCTAAGACTTCTTTCACTTCAAACTCTTCATTATTGTCCATTTCTTGTTAGGGACATAGTCCTTAGACCTTTCTAGAGACAAGTTTCTAGAACCTTCTAGAAAGAAGTCTCTAGAAACTTCAAGAAGATTCCTTGAATATTATCTTAGAATATTCTTCAAAGATTCTCTAAAGATTCTTTAAAAATTTCTTAAAGATTCCTTTAGAAGGCTCTAGAAGATTCTAGTAGATTCTAGGAAGTTACTTGAGAAGCTTTCTAGCTCTTGGGTAGTTGCTCGAGAAGCTTCATAGTTCTTGGGAAGCTTCTTGATGCGCTTCCATAGAACCATAGGCCAGTAGTATATATAGGAGTCGAGGGTGAAGAGTTCTTCAGTCTCGACAACGCATCTCTTGAAGCTCTAGCTCAATTCTCTTGGCGTTATTCTTGTACTCATCTGATAATCTAGTTCTTGACATTTCTTCTTGAACTTCTTGTTTAGATTTCTTGTTTGTATTTTTGGTCCGTGACAGTTTGTCGAGACTACCTTTATCCTAATATCAAAGCTTAGTTCTTCGAGGCAGAGAGTGGACTACCCCTTTCCTAGGAGATACTTGAGCGTTCTAAGAGTTGCGGATTACCCTCTCTTGGACTGATATTAATTCCTTCTTTTTGTTTAGCATAGCTAGTAGAAAAGACTGTTAACATCGATTTCAGAGCTTTGCCTTCTTGATAGAGTGCGGATTATCCCTCTTCTCGAAAGCATTGAGGCATTTTTAGAG
Organism: Physcomitrium patens; assembly: GCF_059467195.1. NCBI lineage: Eukaryota > Viridiplantae > Streptophyta > Bryopsida > Funariales > Funariaceae > Physcomitrium > Physcomitrium patens. Next base: position 17,632,321 of record NC_143414.1, on the reverse strand, counting down.
GTTGCGGATTACCCTCCTCTAAAACTGAAATCGTTTAGTGTTTTTTTTTTTCCTTTTCTCCGAGTAGGTTTTAGTAACAGGTAGTGCTACAATTTTCTCCAAGAGACTTAGCAATTTCTTCTTCTTTCAAAATTTTAATCCATCTATTCTCTAAATATGGAAGTAGACCAGGTCATAGATAGTGCATCTCCACAAGTAGACAATAGAGTGGCAACTCTTGCAGATCTTCAAGCTCTTATGAATAGTGTACGAAAGGAGATTGCATTTCTTCGCAATCCAAGTAAAGAACCTCAAATTGATCTAGTGACCGAAGAAGCTAGACGCGAAATTCATAGCCTACAACAAGAGATTATTCGACTGAGAAAAGTAAGACATGTGTCACATACGACCCCTATAGATACTTCAAGGATTAGTACGAAAGAACCAAAAGCGAGTATGCCAGACAAGTTTGACGGAACAAGAGCCAACTTTCGAGGTTTTGTGCAACAAGTACGGCTTTACCTACGCCTATACCCTTCTCGTTATCCGAATGGATTTACCCAGGTTGCTTTCATAGGTACTCTTCTATCAGGAAATGCTCGCTCTTGGCTTGCTCCACTATTGGAGAAGGATTCTCCAATATTGTACGACCTAGAGGCTTTCATAGAGAGACTTACTGCTGCGTTTGGAGATAGCGATCGAGAAAGAGTGGCTGAAAGAAAGATACAAAATCTGCGACAAGGATCATGTTCTGCTGCAATCTATGCTGCAGAATTTCAACAGCTTACATGTGATCTTGATTGGAATGATAAGGCGTTCATGACACGATTTCGATATGGACTGAGAGATGATGTCAAGAACTTATTGATCACCATGCCTAAGGTGGATACTTTAGAAGAACTTATATCGCAATTATTTGTGACAACCGCCTCTTTGAATTACGACAAGAAAGACGATCAAGCTGGAGAAATGATAGAGCATTTGCTACATTTTCAAAAGGTCCAGAGAATCACTCCACAGATCCTGAACCCATGCAAATTGATGCGGTACGTTTCAAACCCCTCATAGCTGAGGAAAGGAAGCGACGGTTTGAACAAAACTTGTGTTTATATTGCGGAGAAGCGGGCCATAAAGCTGTAGATTGTCGGAAGAAACAGAAGCCTCAAACAACAAGACTCAGGAGTACAAGCATGCAAGAAAACAAGGACGCCCAGCCACAATAGGGACCGTGCGGCTGGACATCTCAACATCCAAAATTAATCAAGGTCCCTTTCTCTCAGCTCAACCTTCAGATTGTTTTATGGTACCTTTACATCTGGGTATTCAAGAACTACAAGTCGATGCTTTATTAGACTCGGGTGCATCCGCTTGCTTTATAGATGAAGAGTTTGCCAAGCTTCACAATATTTCTCTTGTAAAGAAACTTAAGCCTGTCCATGTAGAAGTCATAGATGGATGACCATTGTCTTCGGGCAATGTTATCCATGAAACTAAACCATTGAAGGTACGTCTTGAAAACCATGAGAGCAATATTGTGTTTAATGTTATCAAGACCCCTTCATGTCCTATCATTTTGGAACTATCTTGGCTTGATAGATATAATCCATTGATAGATTGGAAGTTGCGGAAAGTGACATTTCCAACAAACTCCTTGAAGGTGGAATCTGTCAAGACAATGTCTAGAAACAAATCCTTGTTTATAGGTGCAAGGGCTTTCATGAAGGAAGCCAAGCAAAATACACCTCTTGTCATCTTTGCAACTCCGACTCGAGAAGATGCAACTCCGACTTTGGTTATTCCAAAGCAGTATGAAGAATTCAAAGATGTCTTTGAAAAGAAGAATGCTGATATGCTGCCAGAGCATCGACCCTATGACTGTGCCATTGAATTGCAAGAAGGAGCACAACCACCTTTTGGACCAATCTACAATTTGTCGCACACGGAGTTGACTGAGTTGTGGAAGTACATTGACGAGAATCTAGCCAAGAACTTCATCCGTCATTCGAAGTCGCCAGCTGGGGCACCAATCTTATTTGTGAAGAAGAAGGATGGCTCACTACGGATGTGTGTGGACTATCGAGGTCTCAACAAGGTGACAAAAAAGAATCGCTACCCACTGCCTTTGATCTCTGGTCTTCTAGAACAACTTGGGCGTGCAAGGATCTTTACAAAGATTGACCTAAGGGGAGCTTACAACCTTGTGCGAATTAAGGAAGGAGATGAATGGAAGACAGCGTTCCGAACAAGGTATGGCCATTTTGAATACAATTTCATGCCATTTGGTCTTACTAATGCTCTAGCGGTCTTTCAATACATGATGAATGATATCTTTCGAGAGCATCTAGACGATTTTGTTGTCATCTATCTAGATGATATTTTGATATTTTCTAAGAACGAGGAAGAACATGAGAAGCACGTTCGTCTGGTACTCAAAAAACTACGGGAGCGAGGACTCTATGCCAAATTGGAGAAGTGCTTATTTCACCAAACTGAGATGGAGTTTTTGCGATTCATTGCGACTACGAAAGGCTTGAAGATGGATCCAAAGAAGGTGGAAGCAATCATGTCTTGGGAAGTTCCGAAGACGGTTAGGGACGTACAATATTTTCTTGAATTTGCTAACTACTATCGGATCTTCATCAAGAATTATTCTCAAGTTGCTGCCCCCCTCACTCGGTTAACGTGCAAGGACAAGCTCGAATGGGGACCTATCGCAGAAAAAACATTTCAAGATTTGAAGATAGTATTTACTGCAGCTCCAATCTTGGTACATCCAGACTTTACAAAGACCTTTTATTTGGAGACAGATGCTTCGAATTTTACTTTGGGAGCTGTACTTTCACAGATGGGCGTAGATGAGAAGCTCCATCCAGTTGCGTTCTATTCTCAAAAATTCTCTGCTGCTGAGATCAACTATGAGATCCACGATAAGGAACTCCTTGCTATAGTAGATTCTTTCCAAGAGTGGCACCACTTTCTCGAAGGAACTGCACATCCAGTGACCGTATATACGGATCACAAGAATTTGGAGTATTTTATGTCGGCTCGGGTTTTGAATCGGCATCAAGCTCGGTGGAGTATGTCGCTATCCAAGTTCGACTTTGTTATTACTTATCGGCCTGGGAAGCAACAAGGGTTGTCCGATGCATTATCAAGGAGATCATATCTCGCGCCAAAGGCTGGAGATGCAGCATTTGATCAACAGTGCACGACATTGTTGAAGCCAGAGAAATTTCGGCTCAACGCAGCTATTGTACTAATTGATGCTGACTTCCTCGACCAGGTACGGGCCGCAACCATTGAAGATTCTCTAGCCCTTGATATCAAGCAATATGCTAGTGATGATAAATTCAAGATGGAAAGAGATCTAGTATATTTCGAAGAGCGGTTGTATATCCTAAAAGGGCCAACACGACTCCGAGTTCTTCAATCTCGTCATGACTTTCCAGCTGCGGGACATTTTGGATTCAATAAGACCTTGGAACTTAGTTCCCACGATTTTTGGTGGCCTCAAATGTAGAAGGATGTGAAAGATTTTGTTGTATCTTGTGACATTTGTTTAAGATCCAAAAACCCTCGACATTGGCCTCATGGACTTCTACAGCCATTGCCTATTCCGCGCCGACCATGGCCTTCGGTTTCCATGGACTTTATTATGGATCTACCACCATCGAATTCATTTGACAACATTTTTGTTGTCATAGACCGACTTACAAAGATGGCGCATTTTGTCCCTTGCAAGAAGACATCGTCAAGCGAAGACACAGCAAGACTCTTTCTTGATAATGTGTATCGATATCATGATCTACCAGATGATATCGTATCGGATCGAGGAACCCAGTTTGTGTCAAAGTTTTGGAAATCTCTTTTTGAGATATTGAAGGTGGATATCAAGCTTTCTTCGGCATTTCATCCTCAAACGGACGGCCAAACAAAACGGGTGAATCAAGTTTTAGAGCAATATTTACGTTGCACCATCAACTATCAACAAGATGATTGGGCTGCATATCTACCGCTAGCCGAGTTTGCATATAACAACACCCTTCATGCGTCAATTCAACAAACGCCATTCTTTTCCAATTATAGATACCATCCGAAGCTTGACTTATGGAGTTCGTCGATGATTAACAATCCGGCAGCTGAAGGATTGGTGAAGGAGCTTTCGCAGCTTCAAACTACATTGAAGCTTCAATTGCAAACTACCCAAGAATCTTACAAGGCGTGTGCGGATAAATTTTAGAATCAGGCACCTAAATTCACGATTGGAGACAAAGTTGGGCTGCTTCGACGAAATATTAAGACCAAGCGGCCATTTGACAATTTGGACTATCGGAGATTGGGACCATTTGTTATCCAGAAGCAGATCAATCCTGTAGCGTATCGTCTGGAGTTACCAGACTCTATGAAGGTAGATCCTATCTTTCATGTTTCTTTGTTGGAGCCTTATCGAGAATCGTCTTTTCCTGGAAGAGTACAATGTCAACCACCTAGCATAGAAATAGAAAACCACGAAGAATACGAGGTGAAAAAGGTCCTGGATTTACGGCAAAGACGAGGTAAATTAGAATACTTTGTGCATTGGAGCGGTTACGATATTAATGAACGAACATGGAAGCGGGCCGAAAATCTTGCGAATGCGCCGCAAATGGTACAGGAGTTTCATCGATGATATCCTGAGAAACCCAAGCCGATTCGACGATAGCTTCTTACTGAAGCTTGCTCATCCAGAAAACAGAAAAGAGGAGAGAGCACCACCAAAATCCATAGTTGATGTAGTCATTCTCTCCAAGATAGCATAGAACTTTGTTAGTAGCCCAAGTTTGTTCTTATTGTTTTAGCCTTTGAATATGGATAGCTAAGATACTACACTTGTTATGTTATCTCAAGAAACTAGCTCACGAAGACGACCGCGAGATGAAGAACCGCCTGCACCACGACGACGTCGAAGGATTCCGAGCAACAGATCGCTGGTGATTGTATTTGAGGTCGAGCCTGCCTACAATGGTAAGCCAGAAGGAGTGTTTGCAGGACAATTTCACAATGAAGACACGGAGGTTCATGCTTGGTCAGAAGTTGAAGGCGTGGGCCACTACCGTTGGCTTCAAAGACCATTGAATCACTTGCCTCGTGAACAACAATTGGAGTTTATAGCAGAGGTTATGCGACAGATCTTCATTTTCTTGCGTTGGTATTCACTGACGATAACATTGCTTCTCGGAGACCTCGAAGCTAAAGGAGGAGGTGATGTTAGGGACATAGTCCTTAGACCTTTCTAGAGACAAGTTTCTAGAACCTTCTAGAAAGAAGTCTCTAGAAACTTCAAGAAGATTCCTTGAATATTCTCTTGAAGATTCCTCTGAATATTCTTCAAAGATTCTCTAAAGATTCTTTGAAGATTCCTTAAAGATTCCCTTAGAAGGCCCTAGAAGATTCTTAGAATATTCTAGTAGATTCTAGGAAGTTACTTGAGAAGCTTCCTAGCTCTTGGGTAGTTGCTCGAGAAGCTTCATAGTTCTTAGGAAGCTTCTTGATGCGCTTCCTTAGAAACATAGGCCAGTACTATATATAGGAGTCGAGGGTGAAGAGTTCTTCAGTCTCAACAACGCATCTCTTGAAGCTCTAGCTCAATTCTCTTGGCGTTACTCTTGTACTCATCTGATAATCTAGTTCTTGTCATTTCTTCTTGAACTTCTTGTTTAGATTTCTTGTATGTATTTTTGGTCCGTGACATTTCTATACAAAGAGGTAGAGTTTGTCTTCTTCTTCATATGTCCATTGTCTTGTATGGTTGAAGAAGAGATACCTGGAATACTAGATGGATTTTCTTTCACTTCAGTAGGTATAAACGATATGCAACTGGATTGATTTGTGCAGAAATAGAAAATATTTCAAGCATTTGATAGTCTAACTTGTCATAAGGACTAGTGGTCTTGATATTGCGACAAAGTAACCATACCTTGTCACCCATGTGGAATAGTGGTTGTTCCTTTCGATAGACATCCGCATTAAGCTTTTGTTGTTCTTGAGCTTCTTTTAACTTTGTCTTCATTGTTACATGTAGCTTTAACAAATAAATTTCCAAATCTTTCGTTGTAGGATTATCAACTTTCGAAAAGTCAAAAATATCAAATCATGGATGATAACCATAATTGGTAAAGAAAGATATTTATTTTATAGAAGAATGTATTGTGTTATTATAAGAAAATTCTATCAATGGCAAAAGAGTTGTCCAATCATCTTGTTGATAATTGATAGTACATCTTAAATACTGCTCCAAAACTTGATTAACACACTCCGTTTGTCTATTAGTTTGAAGATGGAATGCCAAAGATAGTTTTATATCTATTATTAAAATCTTGAAAAGAGTCTGTCAAAATCTTAATACAAACTAAGTTCCCATATCTGATATAATATCCTTCAGTAATCCATGATAGCCATAGATATTGTCAAGAAAGAACTTAGTTGTTTCTTCACATGTAATGGATTTTGTACATAGTACAAAATGTGCCATCTTGGTAAAACGATCTACTATCACGAATATAGAGTCATAAGCATCTGAGATTGGAAGATCTGTGATGAAATCCATAGAAACAAAAGACCATGGTTGTTTTGAAATAGATAATGGTTGAAGAAGTCCACAAGCTCGCTGACAAGGAGTTTTTGATCATGAACAGTTATTGCATGACTAAACAAAACCTTTTATACCCTTCCACATTTGTGGCCACTAAAAATCCCTGGATATTAGTTCCAAAGTTTTATTGTATCCAAAATATCTTGCTACTGAAAAGTCATGACGAGCTTAAAAAACACATAATCAAGCTTCACCTTCTGGAACATATAGGCGCTCCTTGAAATATAATAGATTGTCCTTGAATTCAAACTTAGAAGTATCATGACACTTTGAAGGATTTTTCTTAATATCATGAATAAGAAGATTAGAAGACATACTTGATTGAACTTGTTTAATAAAAGTTGAATCAACAGTTAGTGTTTATTTCATTGCTTCAAGTTGAAGATGCTTTGGCTTCAAGAAAATTGTCCATTGCTAATCAAAAGTAGCATCTCCTTCCTTTGATGCAAGATAAAATCGTCTAGAAGGTGCATCTAACAAACCTTATTATTTTTTTGGTAGATAAGTGATCTTGAATTCGAATCTTGACAAAGACATACTCCAACAAGCTTGGCAACATTTCAAAATATGTGCTGACATAAAATATTCAAGATTCTTGTGATCCGCATATACGGTGACTAGACTAGGAGCACCTTCTAAATAATGGTGCCATTCTTGAAATGAATCCACGATTGCAAGAAGTTCTTTGTTGTGGATCTTATAGTTGATCTTGACTGCTAAAAACTTTTTAGAATGAAAAGCTATTAGATGAAGTTTATCATCTGTTCCCATTTGTGACAATACGACACCTAAAGCAAAGTCTAATGCATCTGTTTTCATAAAAAAAATGGCTTAGAAAAATCAATGCGATACAAGTTTGGTGAAGAAACAAAGGTTGTCTTCAAAGCTTCAAATGCTACTTCTACTTCTTGATTCCATTAAAGTTTATTTTTACAAGTCAAACGAGTGAGTAGAGCTGCAACTTGAAAGAAGACTTTGATGAAGATCCAATAGTAGTTAGTAAATCCCAAAAAGCATTGGACATCTCTTACCATTTTATTAGATCTTCCAATCTATAATAGATTGAATATTCTTAGGATCCATCATAAATCCATCATTTGAAATGATGTATCCTAAAAAGTTGACTTAAGTAGTGTGAAATACACACTTTTTTATCTTGGCATAGAGTCCCGTATCTCTTAGTTTTTGTAACACATGGCGAATATGAAGTTCATGTTCTTTTGTGTTCTTAGAATAAATTAAGATGTCATCTAGGTAATAAATAATAAAATCATCTAAAAACTTCTAAAAGACATCATTCATTAGATGTTGGAATGTTGTTGGTGCATTTGTAAATCCAAAAGGCATGATGTTGTATTCAAAATATCCATAACTTATTCAAAATGTAATCTTCCATTCATCTCCTTCTTTGATGCGTACCAGATTGTATGCTTTTCATAGATTTATTTTTATATAGATCTTAGCTTGATTCAACTAATCAAGGAATCCAGATATCAAAGGTAGCAAGTACCTATTCTTGATAGTGATTTTGTTGAGTCCTTCATAATTGACACACGTCTACAATGATCCATCTTTTTTCTTCACAAATAAAATTGGAGCTCTCATTGGAGATTTGAAATGGCATATGAAGGTCTTGGCTAGATTCCCTTCAATATAATTCTTGAGTTTAGCCAACTTATTTTATAATAAACTACAGATTGATCCAAATGGCACTTGTGCTCTTTCTTGAAGGTCAATTGAGCAGTCATAGGAATGATGTTTCAAAAGAGTGTTTGCATTTTTCTTCGCAAATACATCTTGAAAATCTTGATATTGGCTTGAAATGCCACTTGAAATCTTTCCACCAATAGAAACAAATGCGGCATAAATAACACAAGATGATCCTTCTTTTGCAGCATGCAAGAAAGCTCTTACACCTATAAATATAGATTTAATTGTACTAGACTTATGACTTTCTTCTTGATAAACTATGCTCTTAATTATACTTTCAAAAAAGTCAAGTCTATAAGAAGTCCAATCTATTTTAGGGTTATATTTTTCTAGCCATGATAAATCTAAAATGATTAGATTAGAGGGAGATCTAATGATATTAAATATTACAAAGCTACTATGACCATTAGTTGCTACTTCTATAGGAAAGGTTTCATGAGTAATACCTTTTAAAGACAACAGATAACCATCTATCACTTCTACATGAACAAGTTTAGTTTTCTCCACTAAAAGTATGCTATGTCTTTTAGCAAATTTTTCATCTAAGAAACATGCTAAGGCTCTTGAATCTAACAAGACAGAGGCTTTGTGATATTTAGGTCCTAAAATAACATTTATCGTAAAACAAGGAGAGGGTTTTGAGAAGAGAATAAGTCCTTCACCAAGTGTTGTACAAGGTTTCAACCGCACGGTGTCGTATTACGTGCTTTCCTACTCGAGAACGCGCCGGGCGTCTGGCTGTAGAAGGTAGTATGGAGATTCGCCAATAGTCAAGCAGTCTATCAGTTATTGACTGCTGGAATATAAATGACTGCAAGAATACACCGTAAATCTATACGGATGCCCTTCAAGTGCTTGTCGAAGTCCTTTTTGCCCCAGCTAGTAGGTCTCTAGACGTTAGAGAGAATCTCGAATAACCCAATCTCCTAATCTCTGATACCGCTTTGTACTTACGATCTTCTATCTACTGACTGTCTTGTTAGATTAACCTAATAAATTTTATTCACTCCGCGTACTCAATCCTATAGACACTTTTTTAATCCTTCAATCATAGACGTAATTCGATTTCACAAAACAGTCAAGAGTAATCAAACCCACTTCATTAAAAAATCTCGATTCACCATTACAACACTGACTTCCGCAACGATTGCCTCAGTCTTCCCAAAACTCTATGAAGAAGAAAAATCCAATTCTCTGTCTTTTCTTCCCCGACCCGAAGCATGAAGCTCCTCTCCAATCTCCTTGATCTTCAAAAACCTCCAGTGAAAGAAAAATAAAATAAAATAAAAACTAGTAACCTTCCCAAGAGCTTGAAGCTAGGTCTTCCCTGATCCCCCAAAAAAAAACCCCGATCTCCCCCAAAGAAAAAACCCCCCCTAAAAAACTTATTCTCCTCCTAACCTTATCCTCTGAATTTCTTCAATCTTCCGTCTTGGATCCGGAATTGGCTCCCACCGTCAGAGCTTAGATCCAAAATTGGCTCTCGCCATCAAAGCTTTCTCTTCCGTTTTTACCTTTAAGAGATCCATTTACCGAAAACAACGTTCCCTGAAACGGCACAGAGAATAAGACAGCCTGAAACAGAATCGAAACCCCGTACACGGGTCCACATTGAGTCGCCCGACCAATTCAGGTCTCATATTGGGTAAGATGCCCATAGTAACTTGAATGTTCACGTAATTGGGTCCAATTGGTCTTCGCGTCAGATTAGCTAAGGCCAGTAGTAAGATCTGGATTTTCCCGTAATTAGACTGCATTGGGTTGCCCGGCCAATTCAAGTTTCATATTGGATAAGAGTCCAGTAGTAAGATCCGGATTTCCCCGTAATTAGACTGCATTGGATTGTCCGACCAATTCAGGTCTCATATTGGATAAGAGGACCCAGATTGGATTCTCGAAATTGGATCCAATTGGCTCTTCGAACCAGGCTCACCCGTCGCGTGAATTGGTCCTTTCCCTTCCTGCTGACTCCCGTTATTGGAATCGAACGGAGCATTTCAGTATACCTCGGCTGACTGTAACGGGGTGACTGAACCTGGCCACTCAGTATTTGCACTGGAGTTGATCGTTGCTCCCAATATTCGAGGTAACTGAACATTAATAAAAGTCCCCTTTCTTTATATTTTCACAATATACTCGTGTTACAACACCCCATCCACCCCCTCTGAACCTGTGCATCCTCCGGTATGCACCAATTTACCCAATTGCTGTTTAATTCAGACTATATCCTCTACATCTTTGTCCTGTTCGTCTTCGTCACCTTCATTATCCAAATCACTTTCATCTTCTTGCTGCTGAATCTCTATACCTTCATTAAGGTCTTCCATATTCATCTTTGCGTGTCTTCGTTTAAATATTTTTACTCGCTTCCCTGCAATTAGTATTTTCAATTTTGTACCATCTAACTCCCGTAATGAGTAAGTCGCATTATCATGAACTGTTGTTACCACATATGATCCAAACCAACATTTTGAAAATTTTCGCAAAGTATTATGTTGATTATCCAGACTATTGTCATAAACAAGTACCTTGTCACCTTCCTCGATTGCTTTTGGTCTCAATCGATGTTGCTTATCGAATCGCGCCTTGTTTTGTAACCTTGTTCTTTTTAACCTTCCCAATGCTATCTGCACATCTTCCGTTCTTTGCTCCAATTGTCGAATCCTAATAGCCAGAAGTTCTTCTCTTGTCAATCCATCTTCCCATGGTAGCATACTCCAAGTAAGTACCTTTTCTTCAATCAGCATAATTGATTTTTGACTTGTCATAAGTTCTACTGGCATATATCCTGTCACCGAACTAGGTGTTGTTCGATCAGCCCATAATGCAAATAACAATAGCCGTGGCCACTCTTTAACTTTCCCATTACAAGCTTTAACTAATGCTTTCACAATCGGTGGGTGACCGCGTTCGCTTTTTGCATTCCCTTCTGGATTATAAGCAGTAGTCAGTGATAGTTTAACTCCACATCTTTCAAAGAACTTACGAGCTTCTTGTGCATTTAATTCTCCACGATTTGCACTGATTTTTCCTACGCACGCGTAACGGCAAATGACATCTTCAAGCAGAAACCTACAAATCTCCTCTGTAGATTTTGTCCTCAATGCTCTTCCTTCTACTTAATTTGATAAATCTTCACGAGCTAAAATCAAATATCTCATCTGCCATAACTCAACCGGCATAATAACCAAATCAACAACCCATTTAAAATGAATAGCCAGAGGATACGTAGGATGAAGACCATCTCGATGTCGGATATTAGAATACGATTGACAGATTTCACATGTCTCTACAAATGAGAGCACATCTCGATACATATTTTTCCACCAATATCGTTCCTTGAGTTTAGCAAAAGTAGCCCAGATTCCTCTATGCCCTGCCCATAAACTATCATGAAACTCCTTTAATAATTTTAGTTTTTCTTCTTTTTTGCCTATCACTCGTCGTGGCATCTCAATTCCTTTCTTCGGTCTCTTCCATAAGAATCCATCTCGAAGTAAAAATCCATATGCTTTTTTTCTTATTTGTTTGAATTTTTCTATAAACCAATTCTCCTGCTTAGTCAAGCTATTCAAATAATGACCAATATCCAATAATTCTCCTTCATAAGATTCTTCAAGAAATAGCTTGTCTTCTCTGTTGAGATTTGATATTGAATAGAATTTCAATCCGACATCATCAATGTCTTCAACCATTTCGTCCTCCCTCTCGTATCTTGCTCGAGATAGCATGTCTACTACTAAATTGTCCTTCCCAGTGATATGCTTAAATTCTGGATTTAGTGACTTAATATAAGCAATCCATCTCAACATTACAATATCTGGCATTGAACAGTTAATAATCATTCCAAGCAATGGCAAGCAATCTGTTTCAATTACTACTACTGCCCCAATCAAATAGTCCTTTTCAGCTTTCATAGCCGAAATGACTCCCCAAAGTTCTCTTTTGACTTGCGAATATGCACGCTGACGAATACTTAAAACTTTAGCCCCAAATCGAACTGCAAATCTACTCCCATTTGAATCATCTTGACCCATAGCCCATCCAATGGCAATTGGACTAGCATCCATAGTAAGAATCACTGGTCTATTGCACTTATAATCAACCTTCCTCAATATTGGAGGTGACATCAATAAATTCTTCAATCTTTGCATTGCCTAAATATGCCTTTCTTCCCATTAAAATCGGTAATCCTTGCGTAACAGTTCATATAATGGATCCGCTATGTGAGCAAAATGAGGGATCCAGATTCGATAAAATACACATGCACCCAAAAACCTGCGAACCTCTGTTAAAGAATCACAATCCTCTTTCATCCTTCCAATTGCATCAATTTTAGTCGGATTTGGTTTTCTTCCATAGGATCCACATAAATGTCCAACAATTACAACCTCTCGTACTCTAAATACGGACTTCATACCCGATAATGTAAGATGAACTTCTCCAAGCTGAATTAAAATCTTTTCACAATCTTGTATATGATCAACAACATATTTGCGACATCCCCTCGTATCTAAAGTTTCATCCTTGTCTCCTTCTCTGCACCCTTTTATAGGAACATCATCCAGAAAAGGCATAGTCTTTTCCGGAATAAAATCTCTCAATACCTTATTCATCCCATTCATCATATGCGCTACTGAGTTGGTCCCGCCTTGAGGAAGAGTGCACATTCTAACCAATCCAAGTGGTGTCCTCATCGTTGTCATATCTCTACTTCCTTCGACAAGTTGAAATTGATCATAACCTGAATACAAATCACCCATTGAATAGATCGCCCTTCCAGCAAACGCCTCAGCAAATTCATCCACAATAGGTCCAATTCCTGCTTTCCTGACAATTACTGCATTCACCGGTTGCATATCTTGAATAAACCGTAGTGACCCATTCTTCTTAGGTACCGTAAACCATTGACTAGAATACGGCGCAAATGAAGGTTTAAATATTTTCAACTTTATCTTTTCTTTTAATAGTTCCACCAATTTAGGTAAATGTGCCCTCGGTATTGGAATCGGTCTTAGATTCCAAGGTACATGCGGTACAGTGAAGGTAACCATAGGTGTTATAATATTTGGATCCACACACCCAATTTCATGAGATTCGAAGGCAAACGATCTACCTTGTTTAGCCAACATCTTTTTGAAGCAAGTAATTTCCTTCGGCAATAAAGAACCATCAGAACCAATCTTCAATTCTTCAAAAGTCTCTTCAGTAAACTGATGTCCAATACTCATTGGATCTCTTAAACTTGCTTCTTTTGATGCTTCTCCTATTTGTTCTTTAGAATCCTCTGGTAATGGTCCGGCAACAGGCTTCACCTTCTTATCTGCCGTTTTATATCTCGACTCTACTGTGACTTCTGGTGCTTGAAAAGATTCAAGCATGGTATAAACCTCTCTCGAATGAATATCAACAATCTTATCATTATTCCCTAACCTAATAGATGTAATCAGTTCCAATGAATCTTCCAGTCCATTTTCTTCATAAACACCCAAAATCCTCTCATCATCTTGCAATGCACCTATCTTGCGTAATTGTCCTTCAATATTATATAATCTTTTTCTTTCTTTTCTTTTAAAATCATCAACTTTCTTATACATAATATTTCCATTCTCTAATATACCAATAAAACTCGCATCAAAGGCACCTTCATCTCGCGAGAGTACCTCCTCTTTTGTACCTCCATAATCTCGCTTTAAAGTGGTACCTCCCCAAAATCCTTAAATCCTTCAACAATCTTTGGCAATGGTTTCTCCCTCAACCTATCTCGATTTCGTTCATGGTTAGGAGGTACTGTTAGAAATTGTACAGCTTTCTTCCCATCTTCGCTCCGTACCCTTGCATAAGCAGAACCATCGTCAAGTACTTTTGTTTCCATCCGTGATGCCGTGATATAAGGTTGTCCTAAAATCAACGGATAAGACAATGTATCTTGAACGAAGAAATGTTGCTCCGTCGCAACATCCCCAATCCGAATTTTGACATCTAGACAAGCTCCATATAATTCGCCCTGTGTGTTATTAGCTACTCGTATTGCCCATCCATGTTTCATATCAATTGGCCATTTTTGCTTCTTATAAAGATCTTTAGACATGAGATTTATTTCAGAACCATGGTCGACCAAGCAACTATTGGTTCATCTATATCTCCTACCTTCACCAATACCTCAGTAGTTGCCCTTGCCCAATGCTTTCGAGTATAATGGCTCAAGGTTTCCATTTCCTTGTCACTAGAATCTTCGAAACGTACTCGCTGATTATACCTATTCTTTTCATTTGTTGGTTGCTTATAACCAATATCAACCTCTTCTTCATCTCTACATATTCTTCCATCAATAGCATGACTCATTCCAGTTTCGCCCATTAATTGCCTCTTTCGCTTAATGCTGTCAATGATAACATCATGAAACTCCTTCTTTGCAATTTCCAAGACTTCTTTCAATGTGAATTCCACCTTAGCGTTTAATATACGTTCTTCCAACACCCCTTTCAAATTTGTTGCCGCTTCAATGTCAGAAAGTAGCTTATAAGCAATGGATTTGCCCTTATCTTTTATCTCCGTTGTTTTTTCTCTCAATGATGATGAGGTATCCTTTACAGGCAATTCTTGTGAAGCTGCCTCCCGAGCCTTGTCTCCTCGAGTTTGCCTCTTAAAAGAATTTCCTTCTCTAGTATCATCAAAATTTCCTCGTTTCTTTTCTTCCATCAAGGCTTCATGTTGGCTCTTAGCAATATACGCATGAACTGAAAGAGACTCAATAGGATCCTCCCAACCTGTTCTACCTCGTATTGTAGCTGCAGTTCTCAATAACGCTTCTCGAGGTAATTTCCCTTCTTGCATTGTAGAAACGACAGAAGCCCAAAACTCACTAGTTTCTGTACTTCCACCAATTTCATCATCTACTCTAGCACCATAACTTGCACTTTCTCGTGCTACTGTTTCATGCTCTTTTAAGTAATCTTGAACCAATGCTCTCATTCTTTCCTTGCCAAAATTGGTTTGAAGAAGATCCTCTCTATTTTTCAATGCTATCTTCCCATCTTTCTAGCAAATAATTCCCTGCCGTATCATATTATTAAATTCATTGCAATCTTTTCTAGTGTGTGAAGCATCATCACACCAAATGCATCTTTGTACATATCCTTGTTTTAAAACATTCTTCGAATTGTTTATAGAAGTATTCTCTTCAAGTCTTGCCAATTTGATTTGAAGATCTCGCATTCCTCGTATAATTTCTTCCATACCCATATCTGCTTTCTTTGACAAGGATGTCGAAGGTTGAACTGTAGGCATTGTTGGTGGTGTTGTATGTATTGGAGCTTTGGGTGCTTGTACTGTTTTCGAAATATTGCTTCTATCCTTCCTCCTTTCTCTTTTTGTAAGCAACCCCACCGCATCTTCAACGTTCCTCCACTTTGTTGTCAATCCTTCATCTTCTTCTTTGTCTTCAAGAAGAAGTTCTAATTTTCCTTGCAATTCTCCATCAGCAACTTGAAGAAATATATCAACTTTGTTCAGCTCCAATGTCAATTTTTCTACCTTCGATAATTGAGAGTACTGCCTCTCAAATTCCCTTAGTAGCTCTGTTGCTTGTAAATTCTTATTGGGCCGTTCAATCCATCCCAAAAACAGCTTTTTAGTAACGCGATCAGCATCTTCCAAGAAATATTCGTCATTCAATGCATGTGAAAAAACCTCCCATGAATTCCCATAACGATCCGTAATCGATGTAATGTGGTCTCTTATCTTCGGTATCATGGCAAGTCCAAATAGTGCAACCATTTTTTTCTCAGAAACCCGATTTAATTCCATTTCACGAACATAACATCTTAAATACCTTGAAATATTCTTCCCATCAAATTGATCAATTTTATTGACCACTGCTTGCAATACTTTGGTTGCCAAAGCTTCCTTTCGATCATTGCATTGCTGTTGCTGCATTGATAATGAGAAGGCTTGAAACATACTAGCAATAGACGGATCCATGTGCATACCTTGTCCTTTAGAAGAATCCCCACTAGAAACTCCTTCCAAAAATCCTTCAAAATTTTTATTTTCGTTTTCTATAAAATAAAGATAAAATCAACCGAAATCCAATACCTTCCACCTCAAGCTTTCACGTTGGATTCACCACTTTTGTCGTATTACGTGCTTTCCTGCTCGAGAACGCGCCGGGTGTCTGGCTGTAGAAGGTAGTATGGAGATTCGCCAATAGTCAAGTAGTCTATCAATTTTTGACTGTTGGAATATAAACGACTGCAACAATGTACCGTAAATCTATATGGATGCTCTTCGACTGCTTGTCAAAGTCCTTTTTGCATCAGCCGGTAGGTCTCTAGACGTTACAGAGAACCCCGAACAACCCAAACTGTTAATCTTCAATACCGCTTTGTATTTATGATCTTGTATCCACTGACTGTCTTATTAGATTAACCCAATAAATTTCATTCACTCCGCATACTCAATCCTATAGACACCTTTTTAATCCTTCAATCACAGACGTAACTCGATTTCACAAAACAGTCAAGAGTAATTAAACCCACTTCATTAAAAAATCCCGATTCACCATTACAACACTGACTTCAGCAACGATTGCCTCAGTCTTCCCAAAACTCTATGAAGAAGAAAAATCCAATTCTCCGTCTTTTCTTCCCCGACCCGAAGCATGAAGCTCCTCTCCAATTCCCTTGATCTTCAAAAACCTCCAATGAAAGAAAAAAAAAAAAAAAAAAAAAAAAAAAAAAAAAAAACTAGTAACCTTCCCAAGAGCTTGAAGCTAGCTCTTCTTTGATCCCCAAAAAAAAAACCCCGATCTCCCCAAAAAAAAAAAAACCCTCCCAAAAACTTATTCTCTCCATTACCTTATCCTTTGAATTTCTTCAATCTTCCGTCTTGGATCCGGAATTGGCTCCCACCGTTAGAGCTTAGATCCAAAATTGGCTCTCGCCATCAAAGCTTTCTCCTCCATTTTTACCTTTAAGAGATCCATTTACCAAAAACAATGTTCCCTGAAACGGCACAGAGAATAGGACAGCCTAAAACAGAATCGAAACCCCGTACTTGGGTTCACATTGAGTCGCCCGATCAATTCAGGTCTCATATTGGGTAAGATGCCCATAGTAACTTGGATGTTCACGTAATTGGGTCCAATTGGTCTTCGCGTCAAATTGGCTAAGGCCCGTAGTAAGACCTAGATTTTCCCGTAATTAGACTGCATTTGATTGTCCGGCCAATTCAAGTCTCATATTGGATAAGAGTCCAGTAGTAAGACCCGAATTTCCCCGTAATTAGACTTCATTGGATTGCTCGACCAATTCAGGTCTCATATTGGGTAAGAGGACCCGGATTGGATTCTCAAAATTGGATCCAATTGGCTCTTCGAACCAGGCTCACCTGTCGCGTGAATTGGTCCTTTCTCTTCCTGCTGACTCCCGTTATTGGAATCGAACGGAGCATTTCAGTATGCCTCGGCTGACTGTAACGGGGTGACTGAACCTGGCCACTCAGTATTTGCACTGGAGTTGGTCGTTGCTCCCAATATTCGAGGTAACTGAACATTAATAAAAGTCCCCTTTCTTTATATTTTCACGGTATACTCGTGTTACAACACGACAACGGTCCCTATTGTAGCTGGACAAATTTGTTTTCTAACATGATATCTTCTTTGATCACCATACTCCTCATTTTATGGTTGCGTCACTTCTTTAGGCAATGTTGAGTAGTGTGCTTAGGTTCTCCACAATATAAGCACAATCTTTTGTGATGATGATGAATCTTTTCTTGCTTAGTAAGAGGTTTGAAATGTATTGCATCAATTTGTATATCCTCTACTTTTGAATATGTGTGTTGAAGAGATGTTGGTGCTGCCATTGAATTACAATAATATTGAAGTCCACTTCTACAGTTCTCAGATCAAAAATTAAAAAGATGATTATCGCACTTTATAGCAAAGTTAATTGCTTGACTCAATGTTTGAAGATTAGGTAAGTTGAGCATTAATTTTTTTATCTCATATTATAATCCATAGAGAAATTGGCTGAGAAGTGCAATATCATCCCACTTGATATCAGTTGCAAGTTGTCAAAATTCTAAAAGCATATAATGTTATTAATTGATTGCCTTGTAACAAAATATAGATCTTGTTGGTTGCAATACGAATTGCATCATGTTTTCTATACATGGATCAAAACTCCGCCAAAAAAGCCTCCAGATTATTCAATATTAGATCTCGTCATTGAAAAAAAGATGAAAACCATAATATTACTCAACCTAAAAGAAGCACATCAATGAATCTAACTTGCGATTCTGGAGTTAGATAGCTTTGAGGTTGAAGTTCAATCACAAGTTGTACTTCATTGATAAATCCTCTAAACTTTAATCTAGTGCCATCAAACTTCTCGAATACGGCAATTCTTGGTTCTTTAACACTAGAAGGATGTTCTGCTATAGAAGAAGGGACATAATTTGGTGTAGATGTTGAAGCAGCTCCAATCATTTCTATATCTTCACTTCCTGCCAAACTTATTGCTCATTGTGGTAGTAAATTGAGTTGATGCATCGCAAGCATTAACTCCCTTAATTGCTCTTGTATTTGTGCCATTGGACTCTTCATTTCAGCAAGTTTTGTCATAATAACACTTAGAAAAGATTAGAGGTCTAATATCGCTCAAGATAAATAGAAGAAAAGACTTCAGAACAAAGATAATATTAAGGATAATATCAATTTAAAAGAGGGTAATCCACAACTTCTAATACGCTTATGTCTTATTAAGAGAAAGAGGTAATCCACTCTTAATCAAGATTAGATAAAGCTCGAATATTATAAGTGTACTCTTATCAATCTGTCAAAGAGAAGAACTTGATAAAGATGAATAAAAAAGTGAGACTTCTCTCAAAGAAAGATGACAAAATAGAAATAACTAATTAGGTATATTAAGAAAGAAACTGGAATGGCTATTGCTAAATGACATGAAAACTAAAGACCCTTGAAACTAGGCTATAAGTAAGAAAGGAGTTGACAAGAGTGAAGAGGGCTTCACTCTTGCCTCTATATATACTATCTACCTAGGAGCTATGTGGCGATGTTCTATAGGACCTCCAAAAATGTGTTGACTTTGTATGACATATGCCTTCACTTACAAGGCAAGTTTTTCTACGACTGGGCCACATAGTTAACTTGGTTTTGAAGCTAACAACATGTGAGATACATGGCTAACTTGTTGATTACGTTTTTGATTCAAAAAGTCATTTAAAGACACGTTTATAGTCAAAGTAGCATCTATAAAGCTTCTAAAAAGCTTTTAGAGCAAATATTATAGATTTAATTTATTTTTACTTACTTTTACTTACTCTTACTTACTTCTACCTATTTATACATGTAATTACTTGCCTACATGTGTATGTCTGTGACAAATATGTAGAATTGAATCATTGAAGAAAATAATAGAAAAAAATAAATCATACAAATATGATATTAGATTAAAATTGAGTTATCTTTATATATATTTGAAGTCTATTTTAAGTCTATTTTTTAAAAAAAATATTACAATATTACAAAAAATATATATATTTTAAAATAAAAAAATATCATATATATATATATATAGATAGATAGATATATTCTTGAAATATGTTGAAATATTAAGAATATCCATTTGTTATCATCATGAATATATTTGCAATGTTGTCGCCATATCATGTCTAAACCTTTCTACATCTCACTATAATTCTTTCTAAACTCCACTACATAGACTTTTCTCCCTCACTCTCATCCACTATACAATCCTATCTACCAAGCTAATGTCCCAAAACACAAAATTTGTGATGTGTTTGAGTTAGTGCAATGTAGCATTGCTACTCTGCAATGGCTTTGCAACCTTTGTTAGTAGCTAATTTAGAGGCAATCTCAAAAGGTGCCACATTATTCATATGTACCACATTATTCCATCACCATCTCACAAATATGACCAAAGTTGGAACTTTATTTTTATAGGTTTAATCCAAAATCTTAAAATAGTTTTTTTTTTGCAATATGAGTTATTAACTAGGAGGTCTTGTTATGGACAAAATGGCAAGTTTTTCATAATGGTAAGAATCTTTATTGATTGTGGTGGATATAATCAATATATAACTAAGTTGGTTTGTTTGCTAATAGAAAATGGTCCAAATCTATAATAATCTAACTTGTCAAGAAAGCAATTAGTTTTGATATTATGACAAAATAACCTTATCTTATTACCAACTTCAAATTGAGGTTGTTTCCTTCAATAAACACTCACATTGATTTTTTGTTTTTCTTAAGTTTTTTTTAGTTATATATAATTTTTTGTTATATGTAGCTTTGATAAATAATTTTTTAAGTCTTATATTGTAAAATTAATAACTTTTAAAAAGTCAAAAGGGTAGTTTGAGTTTTTCAGGCTCTATGCGCAGTCTTGTGACAAAGATAAGGTATTGTCCTGATTATTGAATGGATTTTTGTAGTAGTTTTGTTGTAAAAAAATGTCTTGTTGCAGGTTGGTACTTGTTGTGTGAGGAGTTTGTTATGTTGGTTGTAGCAACTGAATTTTGCTCTACAGTGTTTCTGGTTTTTTTGCAGACAAGCTCTTTATTAACTAGTCTCTTGTTTGTTTTGTTTTTGTTTTTGTTTTTTTGTTTTGTTTTGTTTTGTTTTTTTTTTTTTTTTCTATATTTACTAAACGTTATTTATTGATTCGTGTAAACTGTGTTGTATAGTTTGTAACAATAAATTGAATAGAATGTCAATTGAAGACTAAATATTGATTATTTTATTTTGAAGTTGTTTTGAATTCGGGTTAATAACTATCAAATTTGTTTTTTTTTTATTGAGGATGCTATGATTGTTTTGCTATTAGGCATGTAGAATGTGATAAAATATTGCAATTGATTTTTAAAGATGTTTTGGTGGCTGTTAGTAAATAATGTGTCACAAAATGTATCAATAAGTAACAAATGGTCCAAATCAAGAGATCATTAACTATGGTTTCATAGAATTTTGCCACCAGGATTGATACTAAGACAATTACAGTTCTTTATTTAATGGAATAAATATCAAAGAATTTCTACCACAAAGTTGAATTGGCACCCACAAACCTGCAGGGTTTTTTTTATTTATACTTTCTGTTTTGCAATTAGAAATTTGCTGACTAAAAGCAAGTTTCCAAGAATTTATTTTGGCATAAATTACTTGAAATAAAATATTACTATTTATCAAAGGTTTTATATTTATGTTAAAGAATACTGAATTATGTTTACCAGGTTTCGATTAAAAATATTACTATTTATCAAGAATACTGAATTATGTTTACCAGGTTTCGATTAAAAATTCTACAATAAAAAATATATATATTCATTTAATCATTCTGATTTAGTTACTGTGTAGCATAGATTTAAAAATATAACAGAATACCACCAAAGCTATTTTCTCGTCCAAATGGATGATGGTATCGTTCATCCATCACATACCCCATCCTGGCTGCCGCTCAAGCGGCAAGCAGCGGCGGTCGAGAAGCCCCTACGAAGCCGCCATGAAGCCGCCGAGAAGCCGCGGAGAATTCGAGGGCGGATAAGTACGTCGAGAGGAAAATCACTGTAAGGAATCGTGTCCTAGTGGCTTTACGAGGCTCGGCGGTAGGATTACTCCATGTTGGCACGTGCCGGAATTGGTGACATTATTGCTTTCCAGATGGCCCATCCCCTCGGATGGAATTAGGGTTTAGCATCACACGAGGCTGGCTTCATGAACCAGTGCAGGCAGGCTCTGCTGGTGGCCAGGTGATCTATTTGGTGCTGCTGTATTAGCACCAGTTCTAGCACCTCTGAGATTTTCGTGTTGTGGGTGGGGCGTTAGCTTATTAGATAGGGTTTTGTTGTGGAGGAGAGCAGGGGAAAGGGGTTTACATTCGAGATTAGAAAGTATTGAAGCGAGGTGTGGAGAGGGTTTTAGGTAGGATATGGCGGCGACATTGCGAATCGGTTGTGTAAAAAGTCATGCTGCAGCGTTTGAAGTGGGTAGTTTGTGTGGTGCGAGTGAGTGGGAGCCCCGGCACTCGGCTTCGTTTCGTGGTGTTCGGTTAGGCAATGTGGTGCCGAAGACCGATGCTAGGGCGGTTAGGCAGAGGGTCGGTGCTGCTAGGGCTGCGCTGATGCAGGCTCCGTCGCTCCCCATGCGCAGTCATGCCACCAAGATAAGGTGCTGTCATGGCTGCCGAATGGTTTTTGTACTAGTTTTTTCTTTGGTGTGTTCTTGAAGAAGTGGGTTTTGTTGGTTAGAGCAACTGGAAGATGCTACACAATATCGCTGGTTTTCGTTAACGATTTCTTTGTCGACCGTTCCCGTTATATTTTAACACACACGCACGCACACACACACACACATATATATATATATATATATATATATATATATATACGCTTTTTCCTCCATGGTTAATTCATGATCCGTGTGGCATTATCAGTGTAGCGTCTACAAACTTTCGTAAGAGTGCCTTGGAACGCCCATGTGGATTGTGATTTTTCATTATATTGAGACGCGTCTTTCTCAGTGTTGAAGTAACTGACTTTGTTTCCCCGCAATGTGTAGAAATTCGGTGGAAGCGGTGAAGAATTTGAGGTTGATAACTGCTGTCAAGACTCCTTACCTGCCAGATGGGCGCTTTGATTTGGAAGCCTATGATACGATTGTTGACTTGCAAATTGCAAACGGCGCTGAGGGTCTCATTGTTGGAGGAACCACTGGAGAGGGTCAACTAATGACTTGGGACGAACACATAATGCTCATAGCTCATACAGTCCATATCTTTGGTGATGCAATAAAAGTTATTGGTAAGCTGGATAAATTGAATACATGTACATTTTCCCCTCCTCTCAATAACTGGAATATGGAGAGAACGGAGGATTTTTGTTACTCATGGTCCTGATGCAGTTCTCTATAATGCCGGATTTTTCTGCAGGTAATACCGGTAGTAACTCAACAAGAGAAGCCATTCATGCGACAGAACAGGGATTTGGTGTTGGCATGCATGGAGCTCTTCACATCAATCCGTATTATGGCAAGACCTCTAACGAAGGCCTCATCAAACACTTCGAAAGTGTATTGGAAATGGGTCCAACTATCATCTATAACGTTCCTGGGCGTACAGGGCAGGATATTCCTCCGAGTGTAATTGAGAGGATTTCTGATAAGCGCAACTTTGTAGGAATCAAGGAGTGCGTGGGTAATGACCGAGTCGGAGCCTACGTGAAGAAGGGATTGACAATATGGAGCGGAAACGATGATCAGTTCCACGATGCTAGGTAAATCAAGTTTCGATTTTGGTCTTCATTGCGCATGAAAACCGCAAGTTGAGTATATCAATTTGACTGTACCTTATAATTCTGAATTGAATTTCTTTCACAGGTGGGATTACGGGGCACAGGGGGTCATTTCTGTGGTGAGTAATTTGATCCCACAACTCGCTCATAAATTGCTCTTCGAGGGCAAGGACTCGGAACTTAACGAAAAGCTCCTACCTTTGATCGACTGGTTGTTTGTGGAACCCAACCCAATAGGATTGAATACAGCTCTATGTCAGCTAGGCTTGATTCGACCTGTATTTCGTCTCCCCTACGTTCCCCTGGGTAAAGAGAAGCGCCGTGAATTTGTTCAGATGGTCAACCAAATTGGCCGGCACCATTTTGTCGGTGACAAAGATGTGCAGGTTATGGAAGACAACGACTTCTTGCTTCTGGATCGGTTTTGATAGATCTGCTTTGAGATGAATCTCCACGCACATGATAGGTTCTGCCTCGGCGGTTCACGTTGTCTTGTAGTGGTAGATGTGAATCCGGAGTGTGTCTATCACTCCCGAGCATTTTTGGGAAGTGGTCTTGATGTAAGACGTAGGCCAGAATTTTTTAGAGCGTTTCTAGGTTCTCTTCTGTGTATGAAATATGGAATTTAGTTTGAGTTGGAAAATGCCAATCACATAACAACTTCGCATGGAAACTTTCATTCAAGATTTCGAACCCACTGTTTGGTCGATGCCACTTTGTGCTATTCTGTACCACCACTGATTTCTCTCCAACATACAGCAATAACTTGAGTTCTAGGCAGATTTGAGCTAAACTGTTGGTCTAAAGCTTCATTAAATTTAACCGACTAGTAGGTACTTGAAAGAGACTACACAAAACAAAAGCAGATTTTGATTAAAAAGAAGATTGATGTAAGCTTGCTTTTACTATCTGCATACTACAAATAGACTATCGTATTTTAGATTGTTGTGCAAGACTTGCTAAGTCTTTCAAGTTACAGAGTAATTGCTTCCAAATGAATCTAAATTTAATCTTCACATTACTTATTGACTAAAACCCAATCATTGTATGGATTGAGTATCCTAATGCCAACTCTATCATTGCAGAGTAGATCAAATACATCGTAATAAACAATATTAGGAATTTAAAACTAATCCATCGACTAATTAGCAGTTAAAAACCTTCAATTAAAGTTGTGATGAAAACCAACCTGGTTGTTATCACGGGATGTTTTCCATCCTTGGTTTTGGTTCATACTATCAACCTTACATATTCCATCAAAGGACTAACTTGTAATCTTGAAATAATTCATTGCATCCACCACATTTTTCACCTCTTCTACATTAATTAGCAAAGTATGCGGGAATGAGAAAGTTTGTTCTTGCATTCTGGCCTTAATTTTTCTCTTGTATAGATGAACTGTTCTAAAGCCCCCTTCCATTTAAAGAAAGCTGGATCGAACAGTGACATATACAGGGCACACAAAACAGTGTACACATCTGATTTGTATTGATTTGCCCTCAACATACCATGAGAACCACGAAATCAACTCACAGCAAGGTAAGGAGAAAATACTATGTTTAGATAGGCTTGCACATAGAGACTGGCTACATACGGATTAACAAGCAATTGGAGCAATTTGTTGTAGATTTCACATGGATACGGATGCATCCACGTTTTGTTGAGGCACTCTTCCTCTGTATAGAATCAAAAGGAAGACACCCACCTCAGTAATGGAATAGTTGTGTGTAATGTAGTGGAATTCATGTTGGTGCTAAGATTGAAACCAAAATTCTTTATGTTCTGTCTTTACATGCATGTTCCCACTATTTTGCTATCAGTTGTATATGTCATAGCAATCAGCAAATTAATGCATTTAATTTTATAATAATAATAATACCTATACATACACACATTGATTGATGAATACACATTTTTGTGCACATGGGGGTCTCTACATATTGAAAGACATTTGACCTTCCAGCAACCCTCAGGAGTGAAGCTCTCTATTCTCATCTGCCCATTGATGGTTCTGATGAATAATACAAACATTTTAATGGATTTGTGGTGACAATGCAGTGAATTATAAGAATGTCCACCATATTTGTAAGATAATCCTGTGCTACATGTGCAAAAAATATATATATATCCACATGCATGTCTTTGTCAAAAACTTAAAAAAACTACAATTGGTTAAAAGAGAATGTTTTATGAGGTTTATGCTGTGGGTAGAAAATTGCATAAGAAAATGATCAGAGGTGAATGGTAAACTGATGTAGTTGTTTACATTAATGCAATGTTGTTATTATTATTGATTTTTGCCATGAATACTTTGCATTACTGTAGAACATCTACAAACTGTTCTTCTAAAGCTGAATTCATAATTCACCCTTTCATAAATGGCAGATGCTCCCTTCCAACTTTCACAACCCAACCTCCCACCCACCCATTGAACATAGGGAAGTGTTATTCTGCAGTTCCTGTATTGAATGCCACCAGAATAGGGTGGAGTCTATCCAGTTTCACCGAGATAAATTCCACACAGAGCTTGGATCCAAAGATTCACACTCTACATCAAAACTGAACCTTACATTGAGACTAGTCAAGGGATTCATAAAGATTAAAATTTTAAAAAATATAAAAATATAAAGTGGTTGTTCTTGGTTTCAAAGATGGGGCTAGCTCAAAAGCTTTAAGTAATAATCAACTCCAACTTTTGACCACTTTTTTTTTGCATAAAAATTTATCCATAGTTTCCAATGAAGACAGAGAAACTCCCCTGAGGTACAAAACATAAAAATAAAAATAAATTAATGCCACTCAACTTTTGAGTGGCATCACTACTGACTTTTGGTTTTGATGCCAAATATGCATATTGGGTTTTGAAGGGTTGAACTTTGCTCAACATGAAACTTCAAATGTAAAGAAAGGCAGCTCTGAAGTGACATTTTTGACCATGGGGTCTAAAGCCAACTCCTAAAATTAGCTCTCAAGACTCAAATCCCTGTTGAATCTGGTGTCAAAAAAAGGGAGTTAACAAACAAGAAGACCCCATTTTTACTCTTGGATGAAAGTAGCACCTTGATATTGCAAGGTGGACAGTTCTCGATTAATTCAAATCATGAAAAAAAAAAAAAAAAAAAAAAAAAAAACTCGTACACACACACACAATGAAACCATTGATATAGAAGAAGGCAAGTTTTGAACTACTCATATCCATCTTTAAAGAAAAAATGAAAAAAAAAAAACAGATATATATATATATATATATATATACATATTTGTTTATGAGCAATAGTCAACAAGATTTCAATTTAAACTGTCAATCTATCTTGTAAAATCAAAATCATAATCAAAAGAAACCCTTGGCCCACAGCCACCAAGTACACATTCCATTTGTATGCATTATGCATCACAAAACAGTTATATTTAATTGCTTGTTCTTTTCTTTGCATACTGATAAAAACAATTTCAAACACTGTTGGAGTCTACATCAAGATATTGTGTTAAAAATCAAGAGTAATATCAATGGCTTGGTAATAGAGCATTAGTCTAATTTTTTTTGGTTTTTTTTTTTCCTTCAGAAATGGAGGATTTTGAAACAAAAGTATACACCACTAACAGTCAATGATAGCATCTACTTTTCTTTTTGGGTTGTTCAAACTATAATTGGGGTTGATTTGGAACTGATGATGACAATAATAAAATGAATATATATTTGATTCTTCCAAAAATCTCTCTCTATCAATTACTCTGATTTTTGAGGTTATGGGCAAGCACAAGACACCATTGTGGTGCTATTGCATGGGACCTGCTACATACTATGCTACTCAAGTTTCCACTAAGTGCTTCCCCAACCCTTAAGTTCTCTTCTACCTTATTGTGTCCCCTGTTAATTTTGATGCCCTCATAATGGTGCCTTATCTCTTCGCTTATTGCACCTTTGATGTTGTGCCATCAGAGTACTTTAGCAGGTATTATCCATGGTGGGTATGGGCTCCTTGGTAGGATAACATTGTCATAGTTGAGTGTAGTTACTTTGGGTGGGCAACACCACCTTATTCATATTAGCCAATAACTTGCAACTTGTCTCAAGTTCTTCACACCAAAGTCACATCTCAAATTTTGAAACCCATATCACAGCATATCATTTCATCCTTATCTCACACACCAAAACCAAGCATTCACACATCCTTAAGCATACAAAAGGTACACAACCAAATTTCTAAACCAATCCTAAAACCAAAAGTCAACATCCTCAACAAAAAGACAACAACTCTCAAATTGGTTATATTTTGCACCATCATGTTTGTCAATTTTCATGCCCATTTTCCCAATGCCGAAATGGGTGCTTTTTCCTGACCTATTCAGGAATTGGGGTGTCACACATGGGCGAAGATAAGAATGTAAATTTAGAAGGTTTGACGAGTCAAAACGTGTGTGGAAACAAGCAAGCACGAGGAAACGCCGAGCAACATGCAGGTTGGAAAAAAAAAGGAACCCAAAGGTGGGACTTTGGAGAAGTTACGACACGAGCGCGGAGGTGTGCGAACTGCAGCGGAGCTTTCGGAAGGGCCTGGGCCAGGGATGGTGATCGTGGAGGGTGTCGATCGCCGAAAGAGCATGTGCCACAACATCCCACCAGCACAATCTCTCACCAATCTCCTCCACAGTGCGGCATTCATCAATGCCCCGCTTACCCATGTCCCGCTTTACCTCAATGCCCGTTATGGACATCACCCCCCTCATATTTCGGTTTTAGCCTCCTAGCTTTCCACTTGTAAGTGGACGTTGTTGGATTCTCAATTGTCCCAGCTGTTGTTGTTCTTTTCGTTTTTGGCCCGTTTCGGCGTGCGAGGTGGAGGATCGTGACGGTTTTCGTTGCTCCCACATGATCCATCACCTCTGGTACCGTTGGTGATTTTTGAGCCTGGTTTGGGTTTCATGAGTTGGGGTTTTTCTAGGGTTCATGAATGGATGCGGTGGATTGAATGTCATATTAAGAGAGAGGCTTTGACCTATGGGGGTCTTAGTGTTTTTTGAGGTGGGAATTAGGAGTGCGCGAGGTGGTGTTTGATGGTGCCGAACGTTGGAAGTCGTGTTGGATGGTTTGAAGATGAGAGTGAGTTTTGAAGCTTAGGAGGTTGGGGACAAATGCTGAGGTTTTTCTTCGATGGGCTCGTTCGGTTCGGCTGCGGAGAGAGGCTCCCACACAGTCATGAAGCTGCAATTCGTTTGCACAATTCTTCTCGGTCTTAGCATTGTTTTGTTCTCTGTGTTTGCCTTTTCTATCGGTGTGATCGACAGTAACAGCCGGAAGTTGTATAACCAGCGACCACCATGGCCAACCTCCGAAAGCCCCGTCAGGTATTTTAGTACTGCGAGATGAGGCTTGCGTTTGTCTGTTTGAGCAGATTTTGTATTTTGATGTCCTTAGATTTCTTTTCGCGCGAAGCGTTCTGTTTCATTGCTCAATCTTGCTTGATTCTGCAGTATTCAGAGATGGCGGGTATTGCAAAGCAGCGGGGTGAAGTCAAATCTGCCTCCCAAGGCAGACATACTCGCGGAGAAAGCGCTCCAAGGCATGGGAACCTTGTTTAGAAAAGGCACTCAGCACATGCAAGAATTGATAGTCGCGCACCTTTCTGAAAACACTAGTCTCGATAGTCTTCGACTGTTTCTCCGGACGTTGCACCGGAGCGGCGCCACAGCACGGGCGGACGTTCTGGTACTTTTTGCTGGAGTTTCTTCAGGTTCTCATGGAGAACATTGGGAAGTCTTCCAGGAAGAAGAAGAAAACTTCCAGAAGATGTTGGCTCTGTTTGATCCCAAGAGCACTGCGAAGCGAAGAGCGTCGGGTGGGTTTATGTCTTTAACCTTTTGAAATTGTTTAAGAGTGTTTTTTCAAAACAAAAACAAGGAGAGATCTAATAAACGAATTGCGTAGCATTCACCAAACATGATGATGTCTCTATCGATGGTTTTCTGTATCGACGCTATGCGATCGTTTAGCGTAACGAAAGGCTATGTGTTGATACGTGGTTGTTGGCAGATATATCAAATTCAACTCTTACACCTTTTAATTCGGGGGTGTTCAAGCGCGCATCAGAAGAGCAAGCGCAATCTGTCCGTGTGGATGTGATATGGGGCAATCGGTCAAATAACTCACAAATGGATGCCAAAGAGCAGGGCTGGTCTAGCTATGGGAGCATCGCAGGTTTCGAGATGCAAGACCTGGACCCTACCAACGTCTTGAGCGGGTTTTTGGACGATCCTCCAGCACAGCTTCGCCGCTGGGTATGCTATGAAATGTTACTGGGAATGGTTAAATCAAAGTACCACAATGTGCTTCTGACGCAAGTGAAGGGCGTTGCCTTTGTGGGTGATGCGCTCGCCGCTATCCGTAGGCGACAACATTTGTATCTCTCTGCGGAAGACCGCTCATGGTTGGATTTAAACGCAGAAGAATTTTTGGAAGTGGAAGACGCAAGTTACCATCCTAATTCCTTACAGAATGCGGAGATGGCGAAGCCGTCGACAGACACGGGATTGAGTTCTGTACATAGAAGAGTGCTGCTAGAAGCTAAGGAGGGCCGCATCAACTTGATAACTGAAGAGAAGAACGTCGTTAGATCACCGAAACGCTCAAAGTCGGTGAAGAGTTCTAAGGGAGAGTTCATTGGAGACGAACAGGTAAAGGGGTTGATACCAAGTCTCTACGGCAGCGTATTGTGGCGATCGCTTGACAAGGCTCACAGAGAGAGGGTCGTGATAAGCAGCGGCTTTGTAATGGGAAAGATTGAGTATGTCCGCAAGCTCGCGAATAAGATGACTACCGAGATCGTACGCATAGCGTTGGAGAAGAAGAACCGCCGGCCTTTCCATGACAAAGCTGTGATCAATTACTTAGTTCACCAGAGCTCTGTGTTGGGAAAACGTGTGCTTGACCATCTGAAGATAGTGCCGAACCGGAACTCGGCGGTGCATTCTCTCCCAGGTACAAAGCAACCGCACGTGTTTTGGAAACGAAAAGGAAAGTCCACGCGCTACGCTATCATCCAAGGACTGGAAACGGCGAGGTCAGTTGCGGATTCCGAGAGGAGATGCAAGATCACCGCTGCAATCCACAACGACATCTGCCGTTCTCCAGCCGAGTCGCAGGTGTATCAGGATTGCTAGCGCTCCGGATCGCTCTCGATTTGTAAACATATCTGTACATTTATTAAACTTTTGGTAAGCATTATCGCGAATAGTGCGATGGATTTGCAAGCAGTCCTTGTCTCTCCTCGATTGTTCGTCTGAATTATTTGTTTTCTTGTGTGTGTTGCGGGGCTGTCTCCTGGTGCCCAAATTACAGCCGTCACGGAGGTAGCATTTTGAGCGACAAAGTTCGCAACGTGGCAAACAATGACTGATTGTGTTTGTACAGTCAGTCCTGGTAGGCCAGACTCTCTGAGAAATATGCAAAAGCATTGGAAAGGTGTAATATAGGTTTTGGCGGGTAGCTGTTCTTTGTGATGTAACAGTTTAGGTGCGTTTGGTGAATGCTTTGTTATGCAGGTGTCAGATGCTGGGGAGCCTCATCGAATGTTGACTGCTGATAGCTATTTTCTTGCAGGAATGTTTAGAGTAGTATTGCATTCTCCATTTAAGTGGCCGTTCGTTATGAAAAGTTATTAAGGAATCCTTTCATGTCATGAAAAAGCTTCATTGCGGCGTCTCAACTGACGATGTTGGGAGTGCATCCGTTCTCGTCCATCTGCAACAGCTGAGACCCAGCTCGACCTGGACCATTCATCAGAACATCTTTAGAGATAGTTTCGGAATTTATTCCCTCAAATATTTCCCTTGAATTGCTCCATCCAGCTTCTACTAGCCCCGATTCGGTCAAGCAATTCAGATCATCGTAAAAATGACCTCACAAATAAACTTACTACACCTTCACATGAAATGAATCATTTCATCCAGCTGTTATCCAGCCTCACCTCTGACCTTCATCAGATTACCTTACATGACAGCGTCAGTTCTGTGCCTGTATTGCACCATTTGTTGAACAGCCTAGCACGCTTCATCGACTCGTCTAAAGGTCCCCAAAGCGTGCATTGCTCTCATAACTGACGAGGGTTGTTTAGCGTCTGCATGTCTTGATTTAATACAAACAATAGCAGGATCTAAGCTTGCAATCAAAACAAACAGCCATGAAATGCACCTATTAGATCGGTAGTGCACACATTGTCTAGAAACCATCACTGGCATGCACAGGCTTTGTGGATGTATCAGTGAGGTTGTGCAAATTTTCAGCGAATATATATGACTGTGGTGAAGGATTCCTATTTCTTTTGAGGATTTTCTTTTTTGTGTATCTATTTTTGTGTTGTAAGATTCAGGGTGGTTTTGTTAACAATTTTGCCTTCTAAGTAACATGCTCGACATAGTTTTAAACAATTGAAAAGTTTACTAATAGAGGTTGGACTTTTGTTGCTTGTCTGTGAATGAGATATTTTATTCCAATGACTTAATGGATTGTTCTTTTAAAAATACACGCCTATTATTTGATGTGCTTTGGTTCAAGTTGATTTTTTTTTTTTTTTTTTTTTTTTTTTTTTCTTGTCTTTTGTCTTATTCAACAAAGCATCAATAAATTAGATTTTATAATTTAAGATGCAATCAATTTGTATTACTTATGGATAGTAATTTTTTTTTATAATAAATATAATTTTTTTGTGGGATAGGAATGAATGGAATTCTTGTTTAAATTAAGATAAAATTGTTGTACAATTTTGATGAAGCATTTAATTTTAATAAAAAAATTCAACATATATTAATATTTTTTAAATATTTAATTGATGATATATATATATATATATATATATATATATATATATATATATATATAGTAATTAAGTATAGTCAATTTAAGAATTTGATGTTAAGAAAATAAATATTCAAGTTGTAGGTTGTTTCAATAGCAATTTCTTAAAAATAAGAAACTTGTAAAAACGTTTCAAAAGATAAGTGACATATTTAAAAGAATTCAAAGTCCAAATTTGCATCTAAGAAGCTTCTTTGATGTTCATTGACAAAAAATAATCTAATTAATATGGATTTAATTACTTCTACTTAGCTCTCATTATTTAAATAAAATAGGCATCTAATATATTATCTCTCTTTATAGAAATAAGTTCTATAAAAAAAATCAAGTTATCTTCTATCGAAAGAAAAAAATGCAACTTTAGATCAATGACAAATGCATCTTTTGATGCCAAAGCAATTTTATCTTCAAGCAATGAAATCAACATAAATTGTTGCTTCAACATTTCTTCATTAAGTTCAATCAAGTATGTCCTCAAATTTTCTTGCACATGATATTAAGAATAATTCTTTTAAATCTCATGATACTTCTAAATTTGAATTCAATAATAATCTTCTCTATTTCAAGGAACACTTATGTATTCTAGAAGTGAAGCATAAGTAGGTGCTCTTTAAACTTGTTACAATTTTTTAGCTATATTATTTTATAAATACAATAAGATTTTAAGAGATTTTTGGTGAATTCAAATGTGGAAGGCAGTTAAAGACTTTGTACAATCATGTGATATTTGTTTAAAGTCAAAAAATCCTTGTCATTGACCTTATAAACTTCTCCAACCACTATATATATTAGAAAAATCATGGTAATTAATTTCTATGGATTTGTGTCCCATAAATTATGCACCAAAATTTTATTTAGTTAATTTTTGGTGTTTTGATAAGATATAATGTTAATTATTTATTAATTGTGAAAAAATAGAGGTTGTTAGGAAAGATGGAATTACTCGTAGTAGGAATATGGTGAAAAAATAATGAGAAGTTATTTCACTCTTGAAGCCATAAAAAATGGTGAAGAAAGAAGATAGAGAGTTACTTTGCTCTTGGAGCCATAAATGATGGTGAAGGAAGAAGATGGAGAGCTATTCTATCTTTTAACTATTACTCCCATGACAACAAATTAATTCAGCTCCTAGTAAATCCCTTTTAAAAGTTAATAAGTCATTTTTCATAAGTTTTGGTTAATTAAATTATTTAGAATTAAAATCTATTCATTGATTGAAATCTATGGTAATTTATCATCACCGTGTAGTAAATAGATGCAAACCATTAGTTTTTTTTGCAAATAGCATTGGTTGAAGATCATATGGAATATATGTTGACTTCTTAATGACTAATGGTGCTAAAAATATTAATTGGTAGTTAGAATTAAATGAAATGACATACAAGTTATACCACTTGCATGGATTAGTTAATGAAAAGGCTCCCAAATTAGTTATTACTTACAAGTTACTAGTAAGATAATTGTCAATAAATGCTTAAGGGCTTGGATATACAAGGCCCTCTCAAAGCCTGGCTCTTCATCTCTCTTTCTTCCACCTTTGATTTGAGTCCTTAATAAAAGAGGTCCATTGAGGCAGCAAAGAGTTGTTGTATTTTTATTTTTTATAAATTTATATAGTTTTTAAAGTTATTCTATTATAATATCAAAACTACTTATTTTTTTGACAAATTGAATTATTGTAGATTTTAAATATTTTTTATTTTTAAATAAATCAATCTAATTGCATATTATTTATACCTATAAAAGTCTATGAAGATCCATCTTATATTCTATCTTTTTTTTAAGACATATAAAATAATAAATATATTAAGAATAAAAAAATGATATCTCCTTATATTAAAGTGAATAACAATCAAAATTTTGAAATAGAAGATATTTTAGATTCTACAACATCCATCAATATTAAGATGAAGAACTTAAAAAAATATTTGTTATAACACTATTATATATATATATATATATATATATATATATATATTCTAATAGTTATTCAAATAATATAAATAGATAGAATAAATAAAAGTAGATTGATTTAATAATATCTTATAAAAAAGCTTTTTGAAAGCTTCATAGATGTGGTTTCACTTTCATATATGTTTATAGGTGATTGGTAGATTGAACACTTGGCCAACAAGTTCACTACATATTATACATTGTTATGTTGTGGTTTGGCTACCATGTAAAAATAATATTTATATATATCTAATATTTAATTTATTATATAATATCATGAAAGCCATATTATTAAATTTTAGTTGGTTACAAAATATGATTAGATTACTATTTTAAAGTGGTTAGTTTAAAAGGACTATTATTGAAGTTGATTTTATATTGATAATAGTTTTATATATTTAGAGCCACTTGTATTAGATATTTTTGATTCTTGAAACCTTCTTTTGTTTCTTTTATTTGATGTTTAAGGTACATATTATGCAAAATTTATTAGAAAAAAGATTAAAAAAAGATTTTAACATAAAAAGAGTAGTTATGCCAACTATATGAATGAATGGAGATTGGTGATGAAAATCTCCATTCTTATTGGCCAAATTTCATGCCTAATGGAATTCAAGGAGACTTCCTAAGGTCTTATTAAGGATTAAGATTACTCTTTTGAATGCATTTGAATTTAAGAGGCTAGAGTCAGAAAGTTTAGGTTTTTGGCTATGATTTTGGTACAAATTTTGAGTGATTTGAATTTTTTATAAAAGAGATATAGATGCTCGAAATTAAGGTGTTGATTATGTATCTACTATCACTCTTATAGACATAATGCATGCATATAGAAAGTAATAACGAGATTGGAGAGAATATTTTTTTGGCTATATCTTTTGTGAATTACTTGATGAAATCTAAGTAAAATGAAAGAGATGTAGGAATTTTAAATCACCTCTTGTAATCTAAGGGTAGTAAGTGACTTGATTTATTAGTAGTTGTGTTTTGAATTATGTCTTGAGCAATTTGATAAGATTTTGGCTAAAAATTTCTAATAACGTATATTATTATATTATTAAATTATATATATATATATATATATATATTCTAATAGTTATTCAAATAATATAAATAGATAGAATAAATAAAAGTAGATTGATTTAATAATATCTTATAAAAAAGCTTTTTGAAAGCTTCATAGATGTGGTTTCACTTTCATATATGTTTATAGGTGATTGGTAGATTGAACACTTGGCCAACAAGTTCACTACATATTATACATTGTTATGTTGTGGTTTGGCTACCATGTAAAAATAATATTTATATATATCTAATATTTAATTTATTATATAATATCATGAAAGCCATATTATTAAATTTTAGTTGGTTACAAAATATGATTAGATTACTATTTTAAAGTGGTTAGTTTAAAAGGACTATTATTGAAGTTGATTTTATATTGATAATAGTTTTATATATTTAGAGCCACTTGTATTAGATATTTTTGATTCTTGAAACCTTCTTTTGTTTCTTTTATTTGATGTTTAAGGTACATATTATGCAAAATTTATTAGAAAAAAGATTAAAAAAAGATTTTAACATAAAAAGAGTAGTTATGCCAACTATATGAATGAATGGAGATTGGTGATGAAAATCTCCATTCTTATTGGCCAAATTTCATGCCTAATGGAATTCAAGGAGACTTCCTAAGGTCTTATTAAGGATTAAGATTACTCTTTTGAATGCATTTGAATTTAAGAGGCTAGAGTCAGAAAGTTTAGGTTTTTGGCTATGATTTTGGTACAAATTTTGAGTGATTTGAATTTTTTATAAAAGAGATATAGATGCTCGAAATTAAGGTGTTGATTATGTATCTACTATCACTCTTATAGACATAATGCATGCATATAGAAAGTAATAACGAGATTGGAGAGAATATTTTTTTGGCTATATCTTTTGTGAATTACTTGATGAAATCTAAGTAAAATGAAAGAGATGTAGGAATTTTAAATCACCTCTTGTAATCTAAGGGTAGTAAGTGACTTGATTTATTAGTAGTTGTGTTTTGAATTATGTCTTGAGCAATTTGATAAGATTTTGGCTAAAAATTTCTAATAACGTATATTATTATATTATTAAATTATATATATATATATATATATATATATAAATTTTGTGATATTTATATTTTGGATTTTTGACACATAGAAAAAATAGTACTCAGATGCTTATAATTTAGAATTAGAGAATGTGCTAAGGTTTCTAAGATGCCAAAAAATCTATAATAGATTTATGGTTTATATTTTTTTTAGTAAAATTTAAGAATAATATCTAAATTATTTAGAAATTTGAAAAAAATTAAATTTTTGGATCAAAAGATATGAATTTTTAAAGTTTGAAGAAAAAAATCTTTTGGAAGAGAAAAATATTTTGAAAGGATTTTGCTACAATTTGGGTATTTTATGCAAAGCAATTCTTCTAATTCTTCCATTGGACATATAAAACTTGGACTTATCATCTTAAGATTTACTTGCATGAGACTCTTAAGTTATCTAATTTTGATGTAATCTCAGACTTTGGTAGCAATAAGGAAATATGGAAGTCCACTTTTCAAAGTCATTATTATATAACCTAAAGAATACTTATACAAATATAGCAATAATATAAAAAAAAGAAGCCATTTTAGGCTTTTCTACCTTCTTTAAATACATATATGTTTAATTAGATTCATCTTAAAAATAAACAAATGTCAAAGACAAAAACTAAATGAAAGCAAATGAATAACTGAAACTATTTCAAAAATGTAAGACAAAATAGAAATAAGAAAGTATGTATATTAAAA
Organism: Physcomitrium patens; assembly: GCF_059467195.1. Lineage (NCBI taxonomy): Eukaryota > Viridiplantae > Streptophyta > Bryopsida > Funariales > Funariaceae > Physcomitrium > Physcomitrium patens. The sequence continues at coordinate 17,595,046 of NC_143414.1, read as the reverse complement.
AAAAATTAGAATGGCTATTGCCAAAAGATAAAAAAACTAAAATGTCTTCAAATAAGATTAGAAGCAAAGAAGGAATTGACAAGAGTGAAGAAGGCTTTACTCCTACCTCTATATATACTATCTACTCAAGAGCTATGTAACAACATTTATAAGGCTTTCAAAACATGTTGACTTTGTACGACATCTATTTTAACTTTTAAAATAAGTTTTTTATATATGTGCCATATATTTAACTTATTCCAAAAGCTATCAATACATATGGTACATAATTAACTTGATGACCAAATTTTTAACTTATCAATTAATTACAAACTCAAGTAAAGACAAACAATATCTACAAAGCTTCGAAGAAGCTTTCTTAAAAGATATTATGAAATTAATCTACTTTTACATATTTCTACTTATTCATATTATCTAGATAATAATTATAATAAATATATGTTTATGATATTACTTCCTTTTTTAAGGATGAGTTCTACAAAGAGTAATGATTACATATTGAGAAAGTCTAAGATGCAATAAATTATATTTGCTACATATTCTAATCTTTGTTCTCTTCAAAGATAGTTAATAGGTCCTTTTAGCCATTAGTAATGTTCCATTCAAGAACAAGAAGACCATCATATTATTTGATCATTATTGAAACCTTTCTAACTTCTTTCAAATAATATATTTGTAATACCATGAAGAATTGTTTCTAACTCCAATAAAATCACCAAACATCAAGACTTCTTTTTTGAAGTTGTGATATCAAAAACCATATATCTTTCCATATATTTAAAGAAAAATATGATATTTTTAAAAATCTTTATTTCTATTATGTCATCTTAGAAATTATGATAATTACAATGCCTTGTTTGATAAGTCAACAAATGATGGCTCTTTAGTTGAATCTACTAGTTTTTGATTTTTTATCTTTTTAGCATCAAAAATACACAAAAAATAAAAATAAAAGTAGAAGGTAAATTTTTATTTTTCTTAGATCTTATATTTTTATAGAAAAGATTTTTTATTTTTTTATCTTAATTTTGATGGATGTTGTTAATAAAAAAAATTCAACTATCTTTTTTGTATTTACAAGATTCTTTATTTTCTCCCATGTATATTCATTAATATCATATTTATACAAATAATTAAGATATTTTAATCTATTTTGGTGCTACCTTGAATCTAAGAATTTTTCTACCTCAATTTTTTTATTATTATTTACTTCTATAAGAGGAGGTAGCATTTGTCTTTTTTCCAAGATATTTACTATTTTATATATCTCAAAAAATAATACATAGAATTTAGGATGAATTTTCATAGACTCTGATAGATGTAACTGATAAGCAATAAGATTTACTTATTGTGAAGGATATAAATTGGAAGAAGATGCATAAACCTCAAAAATTTGTATCAAAAGGAAAGTGAAAAAATAAAAATAAAGTAGTATATATATTAAAAAGAAACTAGAATGGCTATTACTAAAAGACAAAGAAATTAGAGACTCTTGAATCTACATTAGAAGCAAGAAAAGAGTTGACAAGAGTGAAGAAGGCTTCACTCTTACTTCTATATATACTATCTATGTAAGATCTATGTGGCGACATCCTATAGGACCTCCAAAAATGTGTTGACTTTGCATGACAAGTATCTTGACTTGCAAGGCAAGTTTTCTATATAGTTACCACATAGTTAGTTTGTTCCACAAGCTATCAATACATATGGCACTAAGGTAGCTTCTTAACTAAGTTTTAAACCTATCAATCAATTACAAATATATATAAAGTCAAAACAGTGTGTAAGAAGTTTCTAAGAAGCTTTTTTATAAGATATTGTGAAATAAATCTACTTTCATCTAATTCTACCTACCTCGGTAATAATTATAGTAGGTATATATTCGTTGTCGTAATACATAAAGTCTTGTTCGAGAATGCACTAGACACCTAGCTTTGAAAGGTAGAATAGAAATTACAAAAATAAAATCTTAACTCTAATAGAATACTAAATAAACTCTAATTAAACCATAACAATATTAAGTAAGTTTTAATCAAATTCAAAATAACTTTAAAGAAATTTCAAATAAAACAATAAAAAATCTTAAAAGAGTTCAAAGAAAATCCACAATAAATTTTAAAAGAATCTTTAAGAAATCCTAAAGAAATCTTAAAATAATCATAAATTTATCTCAAATAAATCTTAATCAAATACTAATTTAATCTTAATTAAAACCTTCAATTAAATCTTAGGCCAATTCCTAATTAAATCCTAATAAAATTCAATCAAATCCTAAGCCAAATCCTAACTAAATCCTAAATTCTAAACCAAATCTTAAACAAATTCTAAACTTTAAATCAAATCCTAACAAAATCCTAGACAAATTCTAAATCTTAAACAAATCCTAGATCTTAAATCAAATCCTAAACAAATCTTAAATCTTAAACCAAATCCTAATCAAATCATAAATTCTAAACCAAATCCTAATCAAATCTTAAATCTTAAATCAAATCCTAACTAAATCCTAAATTCTAAATCAAATCCTAATGTACTTTAGAATCTCAATATCTTTCGCTTAAATCATTGATCTTATTTAAAATTTTACACACCTCTCAATCTCTTAGTTATAAATAAATATAAAAAATTTGAAGGCAATTGTACTTACTAAATAGAAGAAAAATCCTAAAATTTGCTTAGATGTTGGCCAGCCTCCTTCTCCAACCTTGATGCTGATCTTTTAGTACTAACATCTCTCTATTGCATCATTTAATTTAACTCAAAATTTTCATATACATAAGAAAACAAGTCTACTACCTATATACATAACTTTTAATCCAATCCAATTAGTAAATTGCAAGAAATCTTAGAAACCCTCATTGGACCTAAAATTCTACTTTTTGAAACTTTGACCTACTTAAACTTAAATAGCTCTCAATTCAACCATTAGATCAAGTTAAAATTCATAACACATATTAAATACAATTATAACCATTAATCCATAAAATTTCACTTACAGATCTACTGCAAAACTCTTATAATTGTCTAAAATATCAACCTTCTTTTATTTCATAAAAATTCCAATCATCCAAAAAAATCTTAACTTTGTAAAGGTCTTATAAAGTCAATACAAATCCAAATCATACAAAAATAATGCTTATAAAAATCCTATCTAGTTTAATATCAAATTCTACTTTTTGATTTATAAAAAAACCTTAGAATCGACATAGGTGTGCAGTTTTGTACCTTGGGATCTGATTTCAACTCAAGTTGACAACAGATCCTCTCTAAGTATCAATTTTTATTTTATTGAGGTAAATTTTGCTAAAATATATTCTAAATTTTTTCCTATACATGCCTATATTATTTAATTTTCTAATTTGCTTTATTTTACCTTATTTATAGTCCTACAAAGAAAATAGAAGTCTGTTTTATAAAAGATAATATTAGTACTTTTTAGTTTTACTATCCTTTTAACTATTATCTATATTAGGTATCTTCAATTCTGTACTATCAAGTTCTTATAACAAGTATGTTCCATTGTTGTATATTTTTTTGACAATATAGTCTTTTACAGCCTTCTACATTTGTGGCCACCAATTTTTTTTGGATATTAACTTTAAAGTCTTGTTGTATCCAAAATGTCATACTGCTAGGAAGTTGTGACGTGCTTTGAGAACACATAAACATACCTCTTTTTCTAGAATATATAGGCATCTTTTGAAATAAAGTACGTTGTTCTTAAACTTGAACCTGGAAGTATCACAAGACTTAGAAATTTTCTTAATATCATAAATAAGAAGACCAGAAGACATATTTGATTGAATTTGTTTGAAAAAAATTAAATCAGTTGTCAATGTTGATTTTACTACTTTAAGATGAAATTATTTTGGCTTCAATAAAATTATTCTTTGTTGATCAAAAGTTGCATGTCATTCTTTAAGTGCAAGATAAGAATGTCTAGAAAGGGCATCAAGGAAACCTTATTGTTTTTTTAGTCGATAAGTAATATTGAATTTGAATCTTGACAAAGACTTCTTCCAATAAGCTTGGTGATAATTTAAAACATGTATTGATATGAAATACTCAAGGTTTATGTGATCCATATATATAGTGACTAGATTAGAAGCATCTTCTAGATAATGATGCTATTCTTAAAAAGAATCCATAATTACAAAAAGTTCTTTATTGTAGATCTCATACTTAATCTTGGCTGCTGAGAATTTTTTAGAATAGAAAGCTATTGGGTGAAGCTTGTCATCTTCTCCTATTTGTGACAAAATAACATACATAGTAAAATTTGATGCATAGGTTTCTATAAAAACTTCTTTAAAAAAATCAACGCAATATAGATTGGTGTAAAAATAAATGTCAACTTCAAGGCTTTAAAAGATGCTTTAGCTTCTTTGCTCCAATTAAGTTTATTTTTGCATGCAAGACATGTAAAAAGAGCCACAACTTGAGAATTTTTTTCAATAAAGATCCAATAGTAATTGACAAATCCCAAAAAGCATTGCACATCTCTTATTATTTTAAAAATCTACCAATCTATTATAGTTTGAACCTTCTTTGGATCCATCATAAGCCCTTTATTGGAAATGATATATCTTAAGAAGTCAACTTGAATAGTGTAGAATACATACTTTTTCAACTTGGCTTACAATCTTGCATTTCTAAGGTTTTGTAACACATAACAAACATGAACTTCATACTCTTCTGCATTCTTAAAATAGATTAAAATATTATCTAAATAAAAAACAATAAAATCATCTAAAAATTCATAAAAATTATTATTTATAAGATGTTGAAAAGCAGTTGGTGCATTCATGAGTCCAAAAGGTATGACATTATATTCAAATTATCCATACCTTGTTCAAAATGTAATCTTCTATTCATCTCTTTCTTTAATGCAGACCAAGTTATATGCTCCTTATAGATCTATTTTTGTATAGATCTTAGCTTAATTTAATTGATCAAGAAGTTTAAATATCAAGGATAAAGGATACCTATTCTTGATAGTAATCTTGTTGAATCTTTGATAATCTATGCACATTTTAAGTGATCTATCTTTTTTCTTCATAAATAAGATAGGAGCTCTAACAAGAGATTTTGAATGACATATGAAATTCTTAGCAAAATTCATCTTAATGTATTTCTTGAATTCAATTCGTTTTGTAATAAACTGTAGATTGGACCAAATGGTGGCTGACTTCTTTCTTTAAGGTTGATTGAGCAATCATATGGACAATGCTTTAAGAAAATATCTACATTCTTTTTTTTAAAAATATCTTGAAAATCTTGGTATTGACTTGGAATGCTACTTAAAGTCTTTCTATCATTAAAAATGGATGTTGCATAAATAACAAAAGACAATCCTTCTTTTGCACCATACAAGAAAGCTTTTGCACCTACAAGTATAAGTTTGATTACACTAGACTTATGACTTTTTATAAAACTCTTAATAATGCTCCCAAGGAAGTCAAGTTTACAAAAAATTTAATCTATCAAAGGATTATATTTTTCTAATCACAATAGATCTAAAATAATCAAATAAAAGAGAGATCTAATTATATTAAAAATTATGCAACTATTATGACCATTTATTGCTAAATCTATAGAAAAAGTTTTATGAGTAATATCTCTAAAAAATAATAGATGGCCATCTATGACTTCTACATATATAAATTTAGTTTTTTGTACTAACAATATTCTATGGTTTTTAATAAAAACTTCATGTATGAAATAATCTGAGGCTCTTGAATCTATCAAGATAGAGACTTTGTGATTATTAGGTCCTAAACAAAAATCTATTATAAAACAAAGAGATGGTCTTGAAGAGAAGATATGACCTTCATTTGTATAAGATTTCAGCCGCACGATCCCTATTGTAGCTTGAAAATTTTATTTTTTGACATTTTTTCATCTTTGATGGTCATATTCTTTATTTTGTAGTAGTATTGTTTCTTTGGAAAATATTGAGCAGTGTGCATAGCTTCTCTATAATATAAATATAGTCCTTTTTGATGACAACAAGTCTTTTCTTATATAGTAAGAGGTTTAAAATGTATCACATAAATTTGCATGTCTTCTATTTCTAGATGTTTAGCTTGAGATGTTGTCATTATTGTCATTAAATTATAATAGTGTAGAGGTTCTTTTATGCAATTTTCAGATTGAAACTCAAAAAGCTAATTATCTCACTTCACAACAAAATCATTTATTTGACTCAATGTCTAAGGATTAGATAAGTTGAGCATCAATTTTTTTACCTCATATTATAATCCATAGAAAAATTGGTTGATAAAGATATTATTATTCTACTTGACATCAATTGCTAGTTGTCAAAATCATAAAGCATATGATATCATTGATTGATTTTTTTATCACAAAATATAAATTTTATTGATTGCAATACAAATTGCATCATGTTCTCTTTACATGGATCAAAACTTTGCCAAAAAAGTCTCCAAATTATTCAATATTGGATCTTGTTATTAAAAAAAAGATGAAAACCATGATAATGCTAAACTTGAAAGAAGTATATTAATGAATCTAACTTTTGATCTCAACATTGAATAGCTTTGGAGTTGAAGTTCAATCATAAGTTATACTTGATTGATAAATCTTCAAAACTTAGATCTTGTGCCATTAAACTTCATGGGTAAGGCAACTTTGAATTTTCTAAGATTGGAAGGATATTCTACTATAAAAAAAAGAAATGTGATTTGGTGTAGATATTGAAGCAACTCCAATCAGGTTTGTATCTTCATTTTCTACTATTTTTGTTGCTCCAAGTGATAATAAATTGACTTGATGCATCGCAAGCATCAACTCTCTCAATTTCTCTTGCATTTGTGTCATTACACTCTTTATTTCAAAAAAGCTTTGTTATAATGATATTTAGAAAAAAAATCTAATATTACCTAAGACAAGCAGAAGAAAAGACTTGAGAATAAAGAAGATGCTAAAAAAAATATTAGTTTAGAAGAAGGTAATTTACAACTTCTAATATGCTTATGTCTTATCAAGAAAAAAGAATAATCTACTTTTAATCAAAAAAAGACAAAGTTCTAATATTGTAAGTATATTCTTGCCAATCTGTCATAGAGATGAACTAAAAAAAGATGTGTAAATTTGAAAAATTTATATAAAAAAATAAAAAATAGAAATAAAGTAATATATATATATATATATATATATATTAAAAAAAATTAAAATGGCTATTGCTAAAAGATAAGAAAACTAAAGACTCTTGAATCTAGACTAGAAGCAAGAAAAGAGTTGATAAGAGTAAAGAAGGCTTTACTCTAGATTCTATATATATTATCTACCTAAGATCTATGTGGTAACATTCTTTAGGACCTCCAAAAATGTGTTGACTTTGCATGACATGTTGTTGTATTATGTATTGTCTTGTTTGGAAATGCATCGGGCATCTAGTTGTAGAAGGTGAGGTTGTATTTTATAATATCCAAGAAATCCTAATAGATTTCATCTATATTAGAAGAATATAATCTAAATTTTAATTCAAAATTGCTAAAAAAAAATACTCTTCTTGGTAGCCTCAATCATACATAAATCCCAATTACCTTGTTACTTTCATATTTAATCAATTTAGATTTTTTTTATGAAACTTAATCCTAATCAGTGAGCTTTGACATGTTGTAACTTCTAATTTGATCATCCACTTGATGTGAAATTTTGTATGCGATTGTCAATGTAATTCTTCTATATGCTCAAGAAATTTTAGCCCAATCCAACTTATAAATTGTGAGAAAACCTCCAAAAATTGCACTAATGTCACTTGGCCACCAACTTCAAAGATGATGCAGAAGTTCCAATAGTGATTTCTCCTTCTTTAATCATTAACTTCAACTCAAAATTGGTATGTAGCTTGATCTTTAAGTCTTCCAATATCATGCCAAATTTCACCTTTATCCAACAAGTAGATCTCTAGATATCATAGAAACCCTACTCAACCTCAAACTGCCAATTCTAATATGTTCTTATATCAAAATCCATATATCTCCCAATTGCAATGTTGGATTATCAAAAAATTTTACATATACTTAAAACACCTAATTAACCAAGAATTATCAAAATTTGAACCATAGATAAGACACCAATTTTATGAAATAATCGAGAGTGCTAGTCCTAATTTCATTGCATAAATTCTAAGTTACCAATACAAACTGTGAGCTCCAAATTCGCCACTCATTAAATTGATGCCACACAATGGATTCATGGAGTAGAATAGAGAGACTGCGAATTGTGAAATTGTTGAGTTAATTTAAATGTAGATGCTTGTAGTTCAATTCAAATTAACGCCTTCCAAGCAATGGTTACCAACATTAAATTAAAATATTAAATAAAATTTATTATGCAAACATAGTAAAAAAAATAATTAACTAAATTGTTACTATTAATTGACAGTAAGAATAAAAACTTAAGTTTGAATTAAAAGTTAAAGTTAAAAGTTAAGTAAAAAAATTAAAATTAAAAGTTAAGTTAAAAATTAAAGTTAAATTTAAAAGTTAAAATTAAAAGTTTAAGTTTAAATTTAAAATTAAAAAGGTTAAGTTAAAAAGTAAAAATTAAAAATTAAGTTTAAAAGTTAAAGTTAAAAGTTAAAGCTAAAAGTTAAAGTGAGAATATTAAAGGTTAAAAGTTAAAAGTTAAAATTTATTAGCCATAAGGTGAAATGTGGAGATTACAATTCACTCTGAAGGTAATAATAAAAATAAAATAATAGAGATGAAAGCGAAGGTACCTTGACAACATGCAAGGATTGAAGGCAGCGACCCTCTTCTACTCCAAAATTGGCCAAAATTTGTAATTAGCTTCGATTTGAATGATTTTTATCTTGTTGCAAGGTTAACTTAAAGGTGCTCCTGATTCAATAAATTTCGTTGCAATCTAATCATCAAATTGTGAGGATTCCTCCCTTGAAGTTGAGTGATCTAAACTACCGTGGTGACCAACCCTCTTCACTTAGAAATTCAATAAAAATTCAGATTGTCTTCAAATCCAACAAATCTTATGCTTTTTATAGCTTAACTAATAAAGCTTGATGCTCTCAAAATTTCAAATGAAGCCAATCATCAGGCACTGAGAAATGCCTTTCCGAACTTGATTGATCCAAACTGCAAAGGCAGTAAACTCCCTCACACCCAAAAATTCACCAAAAATTCCTCCTTATTCCAAATCAAGCGAGTCTTATCTTGTTGGAAAGCTATCAATAAAAGATAAAACTATTCAGAATTTCTTATCAAAAAAAAAAAAACTGAATGACTGATTGAGGAAAATCCGAGGCCCTTGAAGGAGTATTTGGGGAGGCCGAGGGAACTATCTACCTCAATGAAGCATCTTTTAAAACCTAATGACCATCCTCCACAATTCAAAATCCATACACACACATTCACAAGGTTCACAATGAGATTTTAAGTCTAATCAAAATTAAGATTAAGATTTTGGCCAAATTTTGGCATGGCTTTGCCCTTCACCCTAAAGAGGAGAGAAAGAGGGCTTGGAAAATCAAGCCTCTCTTATACAATTGAGTGGAGACTTTTAGAAGGGTGGCTACATCTCCACCCTTGACTTTTAAGATCCCTAATCTAGATCTATGGCCTTCATTCATCTAAAAGCCAATCTCGTTACTAAGGCTGATGGCTCTTGTAAGTAGTAAAGAAAGCATTTTTTGGTAAATCTAACTTCACCATTGTGTTCAAAACACTTTTTTAAGCTATGATCAACTACTCACATGCCTCAATCCATGCTTAATTATAATTTTCATGGAAGTTTTTACTTTCAAGGATCTTGGCAATTTTTTTATAAAATTCTTCAAAATGAGAATTTTATTGCTTCATTTGTATTTTGAAGGAGAGGGTGCTGAGCTTGTTTTCTTCACTCCAAGAGGAAAATCCGATGCCACCATTGCATTAAAAAGACTCCCATTAATTAGAAGAACCACCATGCCACTTGAATTTATTAAATTTGGGAGAAAATTCAAAATTATCATTGCTAACTTTACTAAATCTTTTAAAGAATTATAATTCCAATTCCTAAATCATGTGAATGATTATAGGTGCATTCATAGGCTTTTAGTTAACTCTCATAGTAATGACTATCATCCTCTAAATTATTAAATTAACTAAGTTGCTATTCTAATTTTCTAACTTTTATTACTTTAGTCCTAATTAACCTAATTCCAGGAATTAGGCTATAATTTATACCATCAAAGATTTTAATCCTAAAAATTCTATAAAACTAAATTCCACTTATATAAATTCTAATATAACATGCTCAATTATCATAAAATAGGAAAATAATAAAAATTTAAATTTTAGAGTATAATTGAGAGCTCACACAAACATTGACTTTCAACAACAATTGCTAAGTTTTTTCAAATCTTATCAAATGAGCCTTACATCTTTAGAAGGAGCTCCAACCTAGCTCTCAAATTCTAATCTCCAATCATAGAATGAAATCCTATTTTATCCTAGGCAGTCTTTTTAGTATCCAGAGGTCTAATTTCAACCCTATCTCACAAACAGACTATCTTAGGTATCAATTTAATTTATCCTAAATGTTTTTTAGTCCAACCCTATCTTCAACTTAACCTTAGTATCAACCATACTAATCATTTATCTCTTCTAATATGATTTTATCAATTTATGGTCTTTCTAAAGTAGTAAAAGAGTCTTTACAACTTAGAAGATAAAAGTATGAAGCAACCTTCAACCTACTAACTATTAAGATAAGAAAATAAACTAAAAGACTTTTATAAAAGCCAAGTTTAGATACCTTGAATTATTGTTGAATTAAAATAATTAAATATTATTTAAAAATTTAATTTTGATTATAATTTTATAATGTAATTGTATTATATCACAACATCCATTCCTTCTGTACCTGCACATCCTCTGACATGCACCAAATGAACCATATGTCATAATTGGCATGACACCATCTCTTCATTTTCTTCATTAAATTCTTTATTTCTATTTTTACCATCTACTTCAAAATAATTGTCTTCTTCAAAAATATTGATATCTTCAATATGATCCTCTATATTGATTTTTCTATCTCGGCTTTTGAAAATCTTCACTCACTTCCTAGAAATAAATATCTTCAACCTTGTACCATCTAACTCCCTTAATGAATGTGTGGCATTATTATGAACCGTTACTACTACATATAGTCCAAACCAATATTTTGAAAACTTTTACAAAATACTATATTGATTATCTAGATTGTTGTTATAAACAAGTACTCAACCACCTTCTTCAATTGCTCTAAGTCTTAATTGATGTTGCTTATCAAATCGAGTCTTATTTTCTAACCTTGCCTTTTGTAATCTTTCTAATGTTAGTCCTATATTTTTTGATCTTTGTTCAAGTTGTCAAATTCTAATAGCTAATAATTCCACCTTTGTCAATCTATCTTTCTATGGTAGCATATTCCAAGTTGGATTATGTTCTTCAATTGGCATAATTGGTTTTGACCTATCATAAGTTTCATTGGCATATATCTTGTCATTGAATTATATATTGTTTGATTAGCCCATTATTGAAGATCAACAAGCTCTTACTTAGTTACTATGACATAAAGATTAATCATAGTAAGTTGCTAATAGTAAAAAGGTATAAAAAGATTAAAAGAAACTATAGTGGCAATCAGGGTTTTAAGAAGGTGGCTAGGTTAAGATGAATCTAGGTTTAGTTAGAAGGATAAAAATGTCTCTGGATAAAGTTCATGTACTTTGGATGTAAACTCTACTTATAAATAAAGGATTTTGGAAAAAAGAGACATCTTACTTTACACTTCTCTTTGTATGCAAACCTTGTTAATGCTCAATATTTGTAGCTTTTAGACTCCTTTTCTTAAATACCTATAATACATAAAGTAGAAGTCGAGGCCATTCTCTCACTCTTCTATTGCAAGCTTTAATTAAGGCTTTTATAATTGGTGGATGTCCACGTTCACTCTTTGCATTCCCTTCTAGATTATAAGCAATAGTCAATGATAATTTAATCCCACATTTGTTAAAAAATTCACAAGCTTCATGTGCATCTTATTCTCCATAAACTGCATTGATCTTTCCTACACATCCTTAGTTACAAATAATATCCTCAAGTAAAAACCTACAAATTTTCTTTGTAGACTTTGTTCTTAGTGCCATGACTTCTACTTGGTTTGATAAATCTTCATAAGCCAAAACTAAATATCTCATTTGCCATAATCCCATTGGCATAATAACCAAATCTACAACCTATTTAAAATGAATAGCCAAAGGATATATTAGATGTTATCCATCTCATTGTTATATATTTGAATACATCTAATAAGTTATACAAGATTCTACAAATAAAGCTACATTTCAATATATATTCTTTCATCAATTTTGTTCCTTCAATTTAGCAAAAGTAGCCCAAATTCTTCTATGTCCTTCCTATAGACTATCATGAAATTCTTTGAGTAGTCTTTGTTAATCTTCTTTGGTACCTACTACTCGTTGTGGCATCCTAATATTTATTTTTGGCTTCTTTTATAGAAAATCTCATTGTAATAAAAATATATATATATATATTATCTATTTAAATTATTCAAGTGATCAATTAGTATGCTTAGTTAATATATTCAAATAATGTGTAATATCCAATAACTCTTCTTTATAATTTTCTTCATGAAATTACTTATCTTGTTCAATTGTGCAACTAAATAAAATTTTGTACCTACATCATCAATATTCTCAATTATTTCATCTTCTCTATCATATATTGCTCAAAATAACATATCTGCTATGAGATTATCTTTTTCTGCAACATGCCTAAATTTTGGATTTAATAATTAGATATAAGTCATCCATCTCAACATTGCAATATCTGGTATTGTATAATTGGTAATCATGCAAGTAAAAACAAACAATCCCTTCCAATTACTACTATTGCTCCAATCAAATAATCTTTTTCAGCTTTCATCGCTGAAATAACTCTCTATAGTTTCCTTTTTACCTATGAATATGTACATTGGCGAGTATTTAATACCTTAGTTCCAAATTGCACTACAAATCTATATCCATTTAAATCATCTTGACCTACAAGTAATGTAATGGTAATTAAACTAGTATCTATTATAAGAATCACTAGTCTATTGCATTTATAATCAATTTTTTTCAACATTAGAGGTAATATCAATAATTTCTTCAATCTTTGAAGTGCTTTAATGTGCTTTCTTTTTCATTTAAATTGATAGCTTTTGTGTAACAATTCATACAATGGATTTGCTATGTGAGCATAACAAGTAATCCAAATGTGATAAAATATACATGCACCTAAAAATCTACGAATCTCTCTTAAAGAATTACAATCTTCTTTCATTCTCTCAATTGCATCAATCTTGGTTGGATCTAGTTTTCTTCCATAAAATCCATATAAATGTCCAACAAACACAACCTCTTATTTTTCAAACGTAGATTTTGTACTCGATAATATAAGATGATCTTTTTTAAGCTGAGTCAATATTTTTTTATAATCTTGTATATGATCAGCAACATACTTGCAACATCCCTTCTTATCTAAATTTTCATCCTTGTCTTCTTCTTTGCACCCCTTTATAGGAACATCATCTAAAAAAGTCATAGTCTTCTAAAGAATAAAATCTTTCAACACCTTGTTCATTTCATTTATCATATGTTGGCAAAATAAGGCATAACTAAGTTAGTTGTGCCTTGAAGAAGTATATACATTCTAACTAATTCAAGTGGTGTTCTCATGGTTTTCATATCTCTACTCCCTTCTACAAGTTGAAATTGGTCATAGCTCAAATACAAATTATTCATTGAATAGATTGTCCTGCATGCAAATGCCTCAATAAATTCATCTACTATAGGCCTAATTCCTACATTACTGATAGTTACCACATTCATTGATTGTATATCTTAAATAAATCAAAATTATCCATTTTTCTTAGGTAGTGTAAACCATCAACTAGAATATGGTATAAAAGAGGGCTCCAAAATCTTCATCTTCATCTTCTCTTTTAATAATTCCACCAAGCTTGGTAAATATGCTCTTGATATTAGAATTACCTTTAAATTCCAAGGTATATGTGGTACAATTAAAATAACTATAGACATTATAATATTTAGATCCATACATCCAATTTTCTAAGATTCAAAAGCAAATGATCTACCTTATTTTGCCAACATCTCTTTGAAGCAAACAATCATCAAAATTAATCTTCAATTCTTCAAAAGTTTCTTTAGTGAACTTGTGTCCAATATTCCTCAAATCTCTCAAATTCTTTTTCCTCAATGCTTCTTCCATTTGTTCTTTAGAATCTTTTGGCAAAGGTTCAACAATGGATTTCACCTTCTTATCTACTATCTTATATTTTGTCTCAACTATAATCTCTGATGCTTGAACAAATTCAATTATTTCATAAACTTCTCTTGAATGGATTGATATAACTTTACCATCGTTACCTAATTCAATAGTTGCAATCAATTTCAAAAGATCTTGCAATCTATTTTCTTCATAAATAGCAATAATCTTTTCATTATCTACTAATATTCCTAATCTATACAACTCTTTTTCAATAGTACACAATTCTTTTTTTTTTTCTTTTTTTTTTTTTAATTAAGTCTTCAATCTTGTTATACATGATACTTCCATTTTCAAAAATATCAATAAATCTTCTATCGAAGTTACCTATATCTTGCAAGAGTACCTCTTCTATTATACCTCTATAATTTCGCTTTATAGGGGTATCCTCAAAAAATATTTGAATTCTTCAACAACCCTTGGCAATGGATTTTCTCTCAATTTGTCTCGATTATGCTCATGATTTGGAGGCTTAGTCAAAAACTGTACTGATTCCTCCCATCCTCACCACAAATTCATATATAACTAAACTATCGTCAAGTATCTTTATTTTGATCTAAGTTATAATAATATATAGCTGCTTCAAAATAAGAGGATAAGACGTTACATCTTGAATAAAGAAATTTTTTTCTATTGTAATATCATTGATTTGAATTTTTATATCTAAATTAGTACCATAACTCATCTTGTGTATTATTGGCTACTTGTATTGCCTATCCATGTTCCATATCAATTGGCCACCTTTGCTTTATATAAAGATCTTTAGATATAAGATTTATCTCTGAACCATGGTCAGTCAAAGCAACAACTGGCTCATCCATATCTCCAACCTTCTTTAATGCCTTTGTAGTTGCTCTAGCTCAATGCTTTTAAGTATAATAACTGAAAATCTCTTTATCTTTATTACTTTGATCATCAGAATATATTCTTTGATTATGTTTCTTCCTGTCACTTGCTGATTGTTTGCAATAATTATCAAATTCATCTTCTTCATTTTCATATATGCATGCATCAATAGCATGACTTAATCCAGCTTCTTTCATTAATTACTTTTTTTGTTTAATATTATCAATAATGATATCATAGAATTTTTTCGTGGCAATTCTTAAAATCTCTTTCAATATAAACTCAATCTTAGTATTGAGGACATGTTCTTCAAGCACTCTCTTTAAATTTGTTGCCGCTTCAATATCAAAGAGTAGTTTGTAAATTATCAATTTACCTTTATTTTTCATCTCCTTTGTTTTTTCTTCCAATACTATTGAATTATCTTTTGTAGGCAATTCTTATGAAGCTGCTACATGAGTCTAATCTCTTTGAGTTTGCTTCTTAGAAGACATTCTTTTTTTAGTATCATCAAAAAAAATTCTTCTCTTTTCTTCTATTAAAGTATCATATTGGCTTTTAACAATATATACATATATTGATAAAGCTTCTATGGGATCCTTTCAATTCATAGTACCACAAATTGTTGCAGCAGTTCTCAATAAAGCTTCTCATAGCATCTTCTCTTTTTGTATTATAAGAATGGCAAAAGATCAAAGTCCACTTGATTGAATATTTCCAACAATATTTTGCTATTATTATCTACCATAGTTCTATAATTTGTAGCTTTCATTGTTGCAATCCCATAAGTTGTCAAATAATCCTTAACCAATTCTTTCATACCTCTTTTTCTAAAGTTGATTTAGAGAAGATCACTAATATCTTTCAATGGAACTTTTTCATCTTTTCAATAAACAATATCTTGTTGTATTATCTCATTAAATTCACCACAATCTTTTTAAAAATAAAAATCATCATCACACCAAATACATCTTTGTACATATCTTTGTTTAAAAGTAGCCTTTGAACTTGTTGTAGAAGTCTTTTCCTCAAGCCTTCCAAGTTTCATTTGAAGATCCCACATCCCATGCATAATCTCTTCAAGTGCCATATCTTCTTTCTTTGATGTAGACAGTGGAGGTTGGATAATAGGCATAGTCAATTGTGTAGTAGGAATTGGAGACTTTGGTATTTATACCACTTTTTGAGCATCAAACTTGTCCTTTCTCTTTTCTCTTTTAGTAAGCAATCCAATAGAAACTTTAACAGCCCTCCACTTTGTTGTCAATCTTTCATCTTCTTCCTTGTCTTCAAAAAGAATCTCTAACTTCTCTTGTAATTCTCTATCAATAGCTTAAAGAAACAATTCAACCTTGTTTGGTCCCAATGTTAACTTTTTTATTTTTGATAATTGAAAAAATTACCTTTCAAATTCTTTTAATAATTCAATAGCTTCTAAATTTTTGTTACTTCATTCAATCCATTCTAAGAATGATTTCTTAATAACTCAATGAGTATCTTCTATAAAATACTCATCTTTCAATACATGTAAAAATACCTCCCATGAACATCCAAATTGCTCTATAATAGGCCTTATATGCTTCCTTATCTTTGGTACTATAGCAAGTTCAAATAATTGAATCATCTCCTTCTCAAAAACATAATTAAATTCTATTTTCTAGATATAACATCTTAAATATTTAAAAATATCTCTTCCATCAAATTAGTTAATCTTGTTAACCACCACTTGTAATGCTTTGGTTGCCAAAGCTTCTTTGTGATCATTACTCTCTTGCTATTGAATAAATAATATAAATACTTAAAATATTTTTGCAGTTTTTGGATCAAAGTGTATGCTTTGTTCTTTAATAGAAAATGCACTTGAAACTCCACTTGAAGATCCACTTGCAACTCTATCCAAAGCTCCATCAAAGACACCAAATTCAACCTTATTGCCTTTTTGTACCATTAATTTTAAATAACTACAAATATAATCCAAAGCCTTCTACCTCAAACTTTCACATTCGATTCACCACTTATGTCATATTACGTATTGTCTTATTTGGAAATGCACCAGGTACCTAGTTGTAGAAGGTGATGTTGTATTTCATAAGTATCTAAAAAATCCTAATATGTTTCATCCATATGAGAAGAATATAATCTAAATTTTAATTCCAAAGTACTAAAAAATACTCTTCTTAATAGCCTTGATCATACATAAATCCTAATTATCTTATTACTTTCATATTTAAACAATTTAGATTTTTTTTATAAGTCCTAATCTTTATCAGTGAGTTTAGATAAGCTGTAACTTCTAATTTGACTATCCACTTGATATGAAAATTTGCATGTAATTGTCAATATAATTCTTCTATATGTTCAAGAAATTTTAGCCCAATCCAACTTACAAATTGTGAGAAAACCTCTAAAAACTACACTAATGTCACTTGGCCACCAACTTGAAAGGTGATGCAGAAGTTCCAACAATGATTTCTCCTTCTTTAATTATTAACTTCAATTCAAAATTAGCTTATAGCTTGATCTTTAAGTCTTCCAATATCATGCCAAATTTCACCTTCATCCAACTACTAGATCTCTAAATATCATAGAAACCCTACCTAACCCTAAACTGCCAACTTCTAATATGTTCTTGTATCAAAATCCAAATATCTCCCAATTACAATGTTGGATTATCACAAAATTTTACTTATACTTAAAATACCTAATTAATCAAGCATTATCAAAATTTAAACTATAGATGTGATACCAATTTTATGAAATAGCTGAGAATGCTAGCCCTAATTTCATTGCATAAATTTCAAGTTGCCAATACAAACCATGATTTTCAACAATAATTGCCAAGTTTCCACAAATCCTATCTAAACCAGCCTTATGTCTTTGAAAGAAGCTCCAACCTAGCTCTCCAATTCTAATCTCCAATCATAGAATGAAATCCTATTTTATCCTAGACTATCCTTTTAGTATCTAGAGGTCTAATTTCAACCGGGTCTTACAAACAAATAATCCCGGGCATCAATCTAACCTATCCTCAGGGTTTTTTAGTCCATCCCTATCTTCAACTTAATCATAGTATCAACCATATTAATTATTTATCTCTTTTAATATGATTTTATCAATTTATGGTCTTCTATAGTAAATAAATCTTTATAGCCTAGAAGGTAAAAGTATTGACCAACCTTCAACCTATTAACTATTAAGATAAGAAAATAAACTAAAAGGCTTTTATAAAAGCCATGTTTAGATACCTTAAATTATTATTGAATCAAGATAATTAGATATTAATTAGAAATTCAATTTTGATTATAGTTTCACTATATAATTGTATTACATCATGACAACTTATTTTGACTTGCAAGGCAAGTTTTCTATATAGCTGCTACATAGCTAGCTTGTTCCACAAGCTACTAATACATGTAGCACCTAGGTAGCTTATTGACCAAGTTTCTTACCTATCAATCAACTACAAACATATATAAAGTCAAAGTAGTGTATAAGAATCTTTTAAGAAGCTTTTTTGAAAGATATTATGAAATTAATCTACTTTTATGAAATTCTATCTATCTAAATAACAATTATAGTAGATATATATCCATGTTACTTATTTACAAATAAGAAAAGATCCTAGCCTAGGATAGTCCAACTTATCACAAAAACAAGTAGTTTTGATATTAGAATGAAGAAATCATATCTTATCACCTATGTAGAATTATGGTTGTTTTTTGACATAATCATCCGCATTGATCTTTTATTGCTCTTGAGCTTCTTTTAACTATGCCTTCATTGTTGTATGTGGCTTTAATAAATGATTTTTTAAGTCTTTTTTTGCAAGATTATTAACTTTTAAAAAATCAAAATATCAAATTATAGATAATAACCATAATTGATAAATAAAGGTGTTTTTTTAATAAAAAAAAATTATATTCAATTATCATATGTAAAATTTACCAATAGCAAAAGAGTTGTGTAATTATCTTGATGATACTTGATGGTATACTTTGAATGTTGCTCCAAAACTTGATTTACATACTTTATTTGTCTATCAATTTGAGTATAAAAAGCTATAGATAGTTTTATGTCCATCTTTAAAATTTTAAAAAGTATTTTTTAAAATCTTAATACAAAAAAAGTTCTCCTATTTAATATAATATCATTAGATAATCCATGATAGTAATAGATATTATCAAGGAAAAGCTTAGCTATTTCTTTACTTAAGATAGATTTTGTATATGGTATAAAATATGCTATTTTGGTGAAACAATTTACTATCATAAATATAGAGTCATAAAGACCTGAGATTAGAAGATCTGTGATAAAATCCATAGAAATAGAAGACCATGGTTGTTTTAGAATGGATAATGGCTAAAAATGTCCATAAGATTGATGACAAGGAGTTTTTGATCTTAAAAAAATATCTCAAGATTATACAAAATCTTTGATTGCCTTCATCTTTTGAAACCACCAAAAATCCATAGATATTAGTTTTAAAATCTTATTGTATCTAAAATTTCTTATTGCTAGAAAGTCATGACAAGCTTTAAGAACATATAATTGTGATTTACCTTTTGGAATATATAAATACTCCTTAAAATATAATAGATTTTTTTTAAAATTTAAACTTTGAAGTATTATAAAACTTTGAAGGATTTTCTTTAATATCTTATATAAGATAATCAAAAGATATATTTGATTAAATTTGCTTAATAAAACTTAAATCAATAATTAATATTGAATTCATTGCTTAAAAATGAAGATACTCTAGCTTCAAGATAATTATCTATTGTTAATTAAAATTCAGTATTTCTTTCTTTTGGTACAAGATAAGATTATTTAAAAAATATATCTAATAAGCCTTATTGTTTGCTTAGTAGATAAGTGATCTTGAATTTGAATCTTAACAAGGACATGCTCTAATAGACTTGGCACCAATTTAAAATACATGTTGACATAAAATATTCAAGTTTCTTATGATTTATATATACAATGACTAGACTAGAAGCGCCTTCTAAATAATGGTATTATTCCTGAAATAAATCCATGATTATAAGAAATTATTTGTCGTCGAACTTGTAGTTTATCTCGGCTGCAGAAAATATTTGGAATGAAAAACTACTAACTAAAGTTTATCATTTGTTCTCATTTGTGATAATATAATATCCAAAAAAAAATTTGATGTATCTATTTCTATAAAAAATAGCTTAGAGAAGTCAATGTGATATAAAATAAATGTAAAAACAAAGATTGTTTTTAAAGCTTCAAATATTACTGCCACTTCTTGATTCTATTAAAGTTTGTCATTACAAATCAAACGTATAAGTAGAGCTACAACTTAAAAAAAGTCCTCAATGAAGATTTAATAGTACTTGGAAAATTCCAAAAATCATTAGACATCTCTTATTATTTTTGAGATTTTTTAATTTATAGTAGTTTAAATTTTCTTAGGATCTATCATAAGTCTATCATTAAAAATGATGTATTCTAAAAAGACAACTTGAGTAGTGTGAAATATATATATTTTTTAATTTGGCATAGAATCCCACATCTCTTAATTTTTGTAACACATGATAAATATGAAATTAATATTTTTTTATATTCTTAGAATAGATTAAGATGTTTAGATAATAAAAAATAAGATTGTCTAAATTTTTTTAAAAGACATCATTCATTAGATGTTAAAATTTTTTTGATGTATTATTAGGTCCAAAAAGCATGAAATTATATTCAAAATATCTATATTTGGTTCAAAATATAATCTTCTATTCATCTCCTTCTTTGATGCATATCAAATTGTATTCCTCTTATAGATCTATTTTTGTATAGATCTTAACTTGATTCAATTAATCAATATATATATATATATATATATATATATATATATATATCAAAGATAATAAGTACTTATTCTTGATGGTGATCTTATTGAGTCCTCAATAATTAATATGTATTAGTAATAATCTATCTTTTTTCTTTAAAAATAAAATTGGAACTCCTACTGGAGATTTGAAATGACATATGAAGTTTTTGGCCAAATTTCCTTCAATATACTTCTTAAGTTTAGCAAATTCATTTTGTGATAAATTGTAGATTCGTCCAAATAGCAATTAAGCTCGTTCTTGAAAGTCAATTAAGTAGTCATAAGAACAATATTCTAAAATAGTATATATATTTTTTTTCTCAAATTTATCTTAAAAGTCTTTATTTTAGTTAGAAATGCAATTTAAAGTCTTTTTATTATTAAAAACATGCATGGCATAAATGACACAAAATGATCCTTCTTTTGCAACATACAAGAAAGCTCTTGCACCTACAAATATAGATTTAGTTGAACCAAACTTATTACTTTCTACTTGATTAATTATCCTCTTAATTATACTTTAAAAAAATCAAGAGTACAAGAAATCTAATCTATTCAAAGATTATACTTTTTTAACTACAATTAACCTAAAATGATTAGATTAGAAATTTTTTTGATAATATTAAATACCACAAAGCTACTATGACTATTAATTACTACTTTTAGAAGAAATATTTTATGAATAATGTTTTTAGAAGACAATAGATGAAAATCTATGACTTCTATATAAATAAATTTTGTTTTCTTTATTAAAAATATGTTATGTCTTTTAACAAATTCTTCATCTAAAAAATAAGCTGAGGCTTCTAAATCTAGTAAAGCATAGGCTTTGTGATGTTTAAGTTTTGAATTAACATCTATTAAAAAATAATGAGGGTTTTGAGGAAAAAATAGGACCTTCATTAGGTCTTGTGTAAGGTTTCAACCGCACAATTCCTATTATAGCTAGACAAACTTGCTTTCTAACATATTATCTTGTTTGATAATTGTACTTCTTATTTTATGATTGCATTGCTTCTTTGGAAAATATTAAGTAGTATACTTTGTTTTTCTATAATATAAAGAAAATTCTTCTTAATAATAGTGAGTCTTTTTTTACTTAGTAAAAAATTTGAAACATATCACATTAATTTATATATCCTCTACTTTCAAAGGTATGTATTGAAAAGATATAGGTCTTGCCATTAAATTATAATAATATTGAGGCTTGCTTATGCAATTCTCAAATCAAAATTCAAAAAGTCAATTGTCATACTTTATAACAAAATCAATTTCTTGATTCAATGTTTGAAGATCAAATAAATTAAGCATCAATTTCTTCACGTCATATTGTAATCCATTAAGAAATTAATCAATGAAAGTAGCATCATTCCACTTGATATCAATTGCAAGTTGTCAAAATTGTGAAGTACATAATATTATAGATTAATTTTTTTGTTATTAAATATGAATCTTGTTTGTTGCAATACAAACTACATTATGTTTTTCATAAATATATTAAAACTTTGCCAAGAAAGATTCTAAATTATTTAATATTAAATCATGTCATTTAAAAAAATTAAAACTATGATAATACAAAATCAAAAAATAATGTTTCAATAAACTTGACTTGTAATCTTGAAATGAGATAGCTTTGGAATTGAAATTCAATTGTACTTGATTGATGAATCCTTGAAACTTTAATCTTGTACCATCAAACTTCTCAAGTAAGGCAATTCTTAGTTTTTTAGTCCTTGAATGGTGTTCTACTATAGGAGAAAGAATATGATTTAGTACAAATATTGAAGTAATTCCAATCATCTTTATATCTTTATCTTTTGCTATTTTTATTCTTTTTTACGGTGGTAAATTGAATTAATATATTGCAAGCATTAACTCCTTCAATTGTTCTTCCATTTGTGCCATTGCCATCTTCATTTTGACAAGTTCTACCATAATAAAACTTAGAAAAAAAGAGATGTCTAATATTATTCAAGATGAATAAAAAAAATAACTTAAAAATAAAGAAAATAATAAAAATAATATCAAATTAAAAGAAGATAAATCTCAACTTTTAATACTCTTATTTTTTATCAAAAAAAAAAATGATTCACTCTTAATTGAAAAAAGATGAAGCTTTGATATTGTAAGTATATTCTTATTAATTTGTCATAGACAAGAACTAGATAAAATCAATTGAATAAGTGAGACTTTTTTAAAAAGATATTTTAAAATAAAAATTAAAAAGTATGTATATTAAAAAAAAATAGAATAGTTATTATCAAAAGATAAAAAAAAAATTAGAAACTTTTGAAACAAGACTAAAAGCAAGAAAAGAATTGACTTTGTATGACATGTATCTTAACTTGCAAGGTAAGTTTACTATATGTGCACCCCATAATTAGCTTGTTTCACAAGCTATCAATATAGGTGGCACATTATTAACTTAATGACCAATTTTCTAACCTATCAATCAACTACAAACATATGTAAAGTCAAAGCAATACATATAAAGCTTCTAAGAAGCTTCTTTAAAAGTTATTATGAAATTAATCTACTTTTACATACTTCTACTTATTCATATTACTTAAATAAGAATTATAGTAAATATATGTCAATGACAATAGAAGGCAACTGATTGACACTAAATCAGACATATATATTGGATTGATTTTAGAAACTCACTTCAAATATAGACATAAATATGAGAATATCTATCCCTACTTATCATATACTCTAGATGATTTTGATATGGACAAATTGAGATCTGGACTTAGTATTGAATTCTCAAAAATTAAACTCTTGTATTTAAAACTATGAGTTTATAATTACAAGGTGTAAGTAAGTCCAATGTTTTATTTTTCTAAAATATTTGTTTTATTCTTCTTTTATGGTATCAAAGCCAAAGTATTTTTTTTTTTATTATTATTATTATTATTATCATCATTTTTCTAATATTGGTTATTTACTTGGCTTAGTTGTGATACTAACCATTGACTCATTACAACCTTGTATTAAATATATATTTTAGATCAAGTATTGTTTTTTTTTTCTTCTTAATGTTACTTGATATTATCACCTTATTACAATAAGTAGTATTACTTTGAGATCCAATAAACTCTCAATTCTTTATAGGCTCTCATTTGAATTATTTTTGAAACTAGTATTTTTTGTCTAGATCCATTGAACAAGATAAACAATTTAGAAATAATTTGTTCAAAAGAATTGATGTTAATTGGTTCAAAAAATTACAAGCACTAGGCTATTACTCTCCAAAGCATATTTAAAAATGAAGATTTGTAAGACCTTATCAAGCCACAATCTATTACCACTATATTAGCATCTATAAAATTGCTATCAGAAAAAAAAAATGAACAACTTAATATAGATATTACTCAATTAAGTAAGAGACAAGCAAAGGCCATGATTCAACTCTCATTCATTTTGGATTTGTACTACTGTATAATCAATATCTCAAATCTATAAGATATATGGCAAGCAATCAGTACTATGTTTCACACCAATATTATTTTAGATATCATTGTGGTCTTAAATTGTTGGAAGTATTTCCAAATATAAGAGCAACAAGATATAGCCACCTTCATGGACCAATAAAATGACATTATCTACAACTTAAAATTAATCAAGCACGTATCATATAATAAGGTTATTATACATAGAACTTTGAATAGATTAGCTTGTCGGTTTGATAAGCTTGTTTTACAAATCTAATCCAAAAAAGAGATTCTTAGCCTATAAAAACTATAGAATCAGTTATACATGGAAGAAACTAATGCTAACTTATAAAAATCACATAAGATACATGATAAAGCATTTTTAATGTGGATCCAAAATATTTACAATAAAAAATTTTATTAAAATAAATCTCAATGGAGTCGACAATCTCTGCAAAGATAATATCTTATTTTCCATTGATATAGAAAAAATAAAACATGTATTTTGTATTTATAGGGCTTTTAAATTGCTATCATATCTAATTATCAAATCACTATTTTCTTAAAACTAGTTAGAAAGAAACTACACCTCTCTACACAACTATATAATTAATAAAAGATTCAATCTCAGAGGAAATTTTATAAAAGATTATTCCAAACATCCTTTCACAAACTCAAATGAATCAAGTGATCAAGAAATTTTCTATGTACTAGAAGCATCTACTATAAACCTAAAAGAATTTAATGAGATAGTAGATTTTGGAGCATCTAGGTATTTCTTAGGAAATTATACAGTTTTTTGGGAGGTTGATCATTCTTAAGGATACATTATCACCTCTACAAGTGGCTACTTTGATGTCATAGCAGGACATGGAATTATCAATCTTGTTGAAGTAAAAGTGAAAGTAGAATAAGTTATCTTATAGAAGATATTACCTTAGATAAGTTGCTAATGGTCAAAGGATTGACTCTTGGTGCATAGAAAGGGCATCCTATAGATATAACATGAGATCAAGGACCAAGAATCAAAGTCAAGAGGATAAAGTATGAACTAAAGAATATCCAAAGACTAGGTAAGAGTAATTAGTGTTTGGCATAGGATACCCTTGTAGTTAGTAAGATGCCAAAGGATCCAAGGACCATAGGATACCCTCGAGGTACATTAGATACCATAGGATGCTAGGACCTAGGATTATAAATGTAAAAGTCAAAGAGTGGAAGTTTTCTTATAAGGCAACAACCACAACCTATAAGTATTGGATGATGGAAGTGAGAGATATCTTACTCTATACTCTCTTTGTGTGCAACCTTACTGATGCTATGTGTTGTAACTTCAAAGTTCTATTTATTCAATAAATCTTTCCTTGCCAAATAACAAAATAAAAAATCTAAAGAATGTTTGTTATGTGCTTGGATTATACATAAATATTCTATCTACAGGTCAGATTACTAACTTAAAAAACTTGTGACTTTTTTCACCAGCAAAATATAAAATCATTTCTATCAAAAAACTATACCATATAATTATAAAGAGTTTCAAAGCCAAAATAACAACCTCCATAAACTTGACTATATTAATGATTATCCACTTTTTTGTAAAAACTATAAAATCTCCAATCTAACAAGCTTGTTGAAGTACATGGACCTTAAAGTCAATAGTATCTTAAAATCAAAACTTCTTGAGATTAACCAAATCAATCTAGTAGCCTCAAAAAACCAACAATGCTTGTAATTAATAATACCTTAATAAAAAAAAATTAAAAAAAAATCTAGAAATCACCGATACTTTAAAGACAACAAATCTTGAATTTAATATTTTTGAAGAAGAAAAATCAAAACTATGATATTTTACCACTTAAGTTACAAAAATTCACAACTACTCACTTTTCAAATAATTGATATTCTAAATTTTTTTGTCACATATCAAACCTTAAAAATTTGCCATGATGCAAAATAGACTTGACAAAAAATACCAAAAGATTCTATTGTATGTACAACATCTCTGCTAGCTTTCATATATATAAATGTTTGCAAATAGCTACATATCAAATCCTTTGGATACAATTGATATTTCTTATTGTCCAAAAAAAATTACAACCACTTTTAATAGATTTATTTCTTAATAAAAAAAAATCAAACACTTTGAATATTTTGTAACTTTCATATTATGATAGAAAAATAAACTATATTGTTGTATGGCATAATTTACAATCTAAAAATACACTGGGTACCTAATTGTAGAGAGTTTAGCTTTGACTTATATATGATGTCTTAGCTCACAAAAACTCCTTTATTTTGCACAAAAGTTCAAATTATAACAAAATTCTTTAAAATATTTTCTTCCCACAAGGGATATTTTTACCTTGAATTTTAAAAATTTATATCTCTTAATCCAACTATTTAGTTTTTTTTAAACTTCTATATAATGTAGATTTCATCTTTAAGCTTTATCCAAAAAACAATGAATCATAAATGTATTACTGATCTTTTGGCATCTTAGAAATCCTAGAAGGTACTCTAAATCCTAATCTATAAGCATCCAAATATTATTTTCCTCATATCTCAAAAATCCAAAATCCAAATGCCACAAAAGTTATGCATAATATTTATTAACATAATTATACACAATTTAAAAAAAATTGAGCCAAAATATTTTTAAATTACTCAAGATATAGCTCAAAACACAACCACTAGTAAATCAAGTTACTTACTATCCTTAGATTTAAAGCGCTAATTTCAACTTCTAATATTTTCTTTATTCCAACTTGAAATCCATCAAACAATATGCCAAAAGTCTAGTTGAAAAAATGTTCTCTCTAAAATTGGTTGCCAATTCTTTATTGCTTTCTGTATATGTGCGTTATATCCAAAAGAATGATAATAGGTACAAAATCAACACCTTAATTTTTAGCGCTCATATCTCTTTCATATAAACTCCAAATTATAGCAAATTTGTACCAAAACCATAGCCAAAAAACTAAACTTTCTGATCTTAGCCTCTAAAGCTCAAATGGCCTCAAAAGAGTAACCCTAGTCCATAATAAGGTCTCCAACAGCCTCCTTGAAGCCCATTGAGCATGATTTTTAGCCAATAGGAATGGAGATTTTTATCATCCATCTCTATTGATCCATATGGATGTCCTAACTTTTCTTTTTGCTACCAAAACCCCTCTCTATTTCCTTTTCTTATAAGTCCTACACAATATATGTCCTAAACATCAATCAAAAGAAACAAAATAAGACTTTAAGGATCACTAATGTCTAACAAAGGTGACTCTAAATGTATAAAAGTTACTATCAATAAAACCAACTTCAAAAGTCACTATCAAAAGAAAATAAAGTTATATAAATTCTAATAGAAGTCCTTTTCAAAAACCTCTTTTTGGGGTAGTAATCTATCTACATCCTATAACCAACAAAAATCTACTAACATTGTTGTCACCATGTTATCTAGTATATTATGTATTAAATATATAAACATATTATTTTCATATGATAGTTAAACCATAACATGACAATACATTGCTTGCTCTATTTGTAATTTAATAAAAGGGGCAAATTTACCTTGGTTGAGTTCACGCACTACCTGAAACAATATGGAATTATCCACCAACTCAGCATAGCTTAGACACCCTAATAGAACAAGGTATTTAAATATAAGAATTGCACAATATTGAATTCAATTTGTGCCATGCTTATCAGCAAGTGTATATCTTTGTTTCTTTGGACTAAGGTACATACATTGTACTTCAACTCATGAACAATAACTCCACTCAATCTAACAAAGGCCAAACATCATATGAACTCTTCATAGACAAACAACCTGACCTGAGTAAAATCAGAGTCTTCAAATGCCTTTGTTTTATTTACTACAATTCTATACAATGTCATAAACTTAAATCCCACTTTACTTTGGACATCTATCTAGGCTTGGACAATATTTTCAAAGCATATAGAGTATATCTACCAACATTCAAAAATATTCAAATATCATGAGATGTTTTATTGGAAAAAATCTATTTTTTTAACATTAATTATGACCTCATATTTCGAATCAATAATTTTGCTCTTAATTTCTTTTAAACCATTGAATTGTCCAACATTGATTATATAGATTGCCTTCTAAATATCTTGAGTATACAACTATTTGATTTATATTCCAACTTAATAGAATAAAATATCAAAGCATCAATTTCAAAAATCAGACTATTTAACTTCAATTCCATTCTAACTAAGCAAAATTTATCAAAAACAATGGTCACAAATACTGAATAAAACTCAAAAAATCCAATAAAACCATCTTCATGTGACACCATGGCACTACTGGCGAATTTTTCTCCTCACGTTTTTAACTTCAATAATATAGATGAGTAGTTAACTTCCAACACAACTAATGATCTTTCTTCTTATTGTGAAATAACTATTGATACATCTCAAATGACACAGACTCAAGAATTAGGACAACTAAGATCAATTGCTCAAGCTTGTTGGATCACAAAACATCTAACTTTACTTCAAGTCTACTTTTGTAATTTTTTAGATTTGTCCATTGAATCAAAGTCATATGAAGAAGTAGTTCAAGACAAAGGTCAAAGAAACTCAATGATTAATCAAATCAAATCAATTCATGACAACAAAATATGATCACTTACTACTTTTTTTAAGAAAATGGATATATAAAGCAAAAATGAGAATAATAAATGGAACTTTATATAAAAAGAAATCATGACTAATAGTTTGAGGTTTTGAAGAACAAAAAAAACTTAACTATGAAGAAACTTTTACTCTAGTAGTCAAATGGGACATAAAAATATATATATCTATGAAGAAACTTTTATTGTTCTATAGTAGGTAAACTTATACAATTAAGTCACTTCCAACCTGATGTTTCATACTCCATTAGAATTGTTAGTCATTTCATGATGAAATCATAAGTTCTATATTTAATAACAACAAAAAGAATCTTAAGATATATTATAGAAACATCAGATTATAGAATATTCTACCACATAAATTCACCAACAACACCATTAGGCTATATAGACATAGATTGGACAAGAGACTTAACTAATGATTGATCAACAATGGGTTTTTTTCAAACTAGGAATCAATCCAATCACTTGGCTTTTAAAGAAACCATCTATAATTGTTCTATCCTCATCAAAAGAACAAGAAAGATCTTTAGTTGTCTATAACATCCAAAGAATCAACATTGCTAAACAAACTTTCATATGATTTTGCACTAAAGATTTTAAAATCAATACCAATATTTTGTGAAAATGAAAGAAGCATCAAAATGACAACAAATCCAAATATCCTTCCATATACAAAACATAAAGCCACATATCATCATTCTATAAGAGAAAAAATAGAAACGATGAAATAAAATTCATTTATGTGCCCTCTTTGAAACAAGTAGTTGACATCTTCACCAAACCATTGGGGCGTGACCTATTTGAAAAATTCAAAAATTCAGATCAAAATTGAACATTATTCCTAATTGAAGAAGCATGATCCTAACTACAATACCATCTCTCTCATCTTCTCTATCCTTTGCTCATAGTTATAAGCCTCAATTAGTACATCCAATTCTATAGGAAATAAATCACCATCTTCCTCTCTCTTAGCTACTACATCTTCTTTAAATTCAGCTATCCACTTCTCCCAAGCTTGAGACACCACTCTAGTGATTGAAGAAGATGGAACACTTGGTCACTAACTGTAGAACTACAAATCAGTTTTGGGATTGCCACTTAATGTAGAAGGGTCTCTGAAATTCCGCACCAATATAAAGCAGCCCCTTTTGACTTCACCAACTACCTCCTGGAAAATTGCTTCCTCAAAAATGAACTCATCCTCCATGTTTTGAATTTCAAAATCAATAGCCATTGATCCTCCAGAAGCACATGTGCCCATTGAGTCAAACACAGAATCCTCTACTGGACTACCAACTCTCAAGAAAAAGGCAGAACCTGGAAGTTCCGATAACTGAACCAGATCGTTACCCAAAGCGCAGCTTCACTACGGTCAACATACCAAGATCTTGCGATTATCAAGACCATCTTCGCCAAGCTCCTGAAAACAAATTGCTGATGCAGATTGCTCAAGCCCAGTAACCTCTCTTTACACAAGAATTTCATCATCAGTAACCCCCACATCGAAGTCACAAATCCCAGACTTCAACCACATCGACGGACTCCTGCAAATCCACCTCAGAATATTGCTCATATTGACAATCCAAACAAGAAATTTTGTGAGAACTCCCCACACTCAGCAAATCAACTTTCTCCTCTTCATACGACACCTGGTCACAACCTAGGGTTACAGAAAACATGATAGATAGGAGACACCAAGCAAGGATGTAGTAGGACAATAAACAAACATTCTGGGGAAAGAGACTCGTGAATACCAAGGGCAGAACTAACACAAAAAATTCTACCACCTCCAAAAATAAATCGTCAACGATGAATCACTATCATCTGCAAGAAGCTACCAGTTTTTAGAACTAGGGCTCTTAATTGTAATTGAGAGATGATTGTAGATGATCTCGCAGTGAGCGAGGGTATGGGAACATCCATCCCTACTTATCATCTACTCTTGATGACCATGATATGGACGAACTGAGATCTGGACTTAGCGCCGAACTCTCAGGAACTAAACTCTTCCACTTAAGTCTGCGAGTTTACAGTCGCCGGATGTAAATCAAATGTCTAATTTTTCTGGAATCTCTGTTTTATTCTTCTCTCAATAAGCCCTCGGCGAATCGGTTGCGCCGATGCTGCAAGCGAGGTCCATGATCCACACAAAAAAACTTCCAAGTCAACAGCGACGGCGCCAGTCTGTGCTAATGAGGGGTTCGCGCAATGACCCACTCGGCAATGGGAAACTCGTGCCCTGGAGACAGTTCCCTTCTATAGTTTCTCTAGTGACGAATCGGTCTAGAAAATTAGCTTATTGGAGGGTGCTCATCTTTTTGAACAGAAGGTTGTCCTGCAACTCCATATTTTGTGTGGCTCCATTATTGGTCTGCGTGAAAAATGCCGGAGAAGAGACGCAACTGGTTGGAGGAATGCAATTTGTGAATTTATCTGGGTAATTGTTCGGCCGTGTGGGCTTCGGCGGTAACGGTGAGCAGTAATTGGCTCGAAAAGTGGTTCTGGAATCTTGAGTTGCGGCTTGAGGACGGAATCTGAATAGACGGTGTTTAGCAGGAGGGAGAGAGAGAGAGAGAGAGAGAGAGAGAGAGAAAGAGATTCGGAGCATACTGTAGTCTGTACTAATACTCTGCGAGCTCCTAAGAGCAGGGAAAAGCTCAGTTAGAGGTGGCCGGCTGGTCTAGTTGTAGAAGTTTCTGATCTTCAACGTGAAACGGTCCGTTGTCGAGGTGAGGATCTTGAATTGAGCTTGCCCTTCTCTCCGCTCTGAGTTTCCTTGGTATGTAGGCTTTGAGATCCTGTCGCAGTCCCAGTTGACTGCAATCTAGATGGCTAAATTGTGCAGTGGTGAATGGCAATTGAAACCTGTTGGACAGCAATTGGTTTTCCATGGGAAAGATTCGCTTCTCACTGAGTGTTCGCAGTAAAAGCTTGATGAAATCTGTAGTGCTTATGATATAATGAATTCGTTGGACGCATGCCGACTCTGGGAGTTGGGTTTGAGAGCACCTTGTGCGGGCAAATTTTGCTGTCTGTGTTCTCACTCTGGACCTCTAAGCTTCTGCAAAGAACATTACTATATCTCACTATCATGATAATGTGCACGGCTTGAGGGTCACTTCGAACGTCGTTTAGCAGATGGTAGCGTATGTAATTTTAACTTGAGTATGTAATTACAAACTTTGAGAAATTTTCGGTATCCCTCTTCCATAACTGTTTCGTGCGTTCACAATGATGTAACACGTTTTACAGATGGTTTACCACTGCAAAGCCATCTGAGAGGAGATCCGCTGACTGTTTTGTCCGAAAACCTGCACGGAATCTTCGTAACACATCTAAACAAGAAAGAATTAAGAATGTGGCCACGTTAAGTTAAGAACGGGTCTTCCTCTTAGTGCTTTTGAAGACCCTCATCATTCTATTTTGTTTCTTTGCTCCAGGACCATAGTTTCCTCTCTGCATCAACAAGGGTCTGTTGCGTATACTCTGGTGATTCGCACACCATGGAGGCCGATGACACGTCCGCGAGGCTGTTGCCCTTGGCTTCGTGGCAGAGCACACACAAGAATTCAACAGAAGCGAAATTCAGCCTAAGGAATGTGGTGCTGTACGTGTCGCTGCTTGTAAACCTGCCTGCCCTTGTCATAGTATTTCATCCCATTCAAGGGTTCCTTTGGACTCCTCCTCGTAGTGAGCAACCAGCCGCGCCTCAATGGGCTGAGGCTGTGCAGGCAGCAGAACGGGCCGCTTCGAAGTGGTGCTCTGGCAACGGTAACGTGTTCGTGGACACTGTGGGCATAGACGCTGATGGGTCTCCTTCCTGCGAATGCAATGACTGCTTCGCCGGGCCTGATTGTTCACTTCCCCTGCCGGACTGCGTGGCTGATGCTATCAGGTTATCGCTTTATACTGCGAAATACTATTCATAGCTAAATGGTTTCAAATTCCTTGTGCATCTTTTCAGAGTGTGAGTTTCTGCCATTGCTAAGACAAGCTGATTCCATATGAGCTTTTTACCTTCATATTATCGGCATCTTTGCAACAGTTGATACGAATGTCGTGGTATGCTCAACAACACGGCAATGATTATCTTGAAATACTGTTGATTACTGAGAGAATAAAGTTTTGGCAGTGGGGACCCACTTCTGTTTGAAGCATATTGGAGGAAGAACTCGGACTTGGGCGCTGTGGTGATTCCAGCTTGGTATCGTATGGGCTACCAAACGCGAGACGTGACGTCTATGCCATATACGGAAGCCCTGGTTGCTTCAATCAGAGAGCTCCACGCCATGGTGGGGAATGCTGTCACTGAGGGACGCTACATTGCGTTCGGAACAGGATCGACGCAACTCATCAATGCTGTAATCCACAGTCTTGCACTCCAGGATCCGGGGAGAGTCACTCCTGTGGTATCCAAAGCTCCGTATTACAACGTAAGCAAACATTCACCAGTCTCACACGACGATACTTCCTACAAGCAATATTTGGCTTCAACAAATTTCCGCCGATTATTTGCACGTCTTCTGAAAACACAGTTTGTTTACCCGATTTAGGTTTTGTACAGATATGTGCTCAACGGAAGGAATGCTTTTGTTGCAGGCTTATTACACGCAAACAGAATATTTCAAATCACCTTTCTACAGTTTCTCAGGAGAACCCGATCGCAAGGTGGGACAACAAGGACCTGCTCAAATTGAGGTGATAGCATCTCCAAACAATCCAACCACTCAAATTCAGGAAGTGCCTCAGAATGTTAGTGGACATGTTGTGTATGATCACGCATACTATTGGCCCCACCTGACCCCGATCACTAAGGCTGTTGACTACGATATCATGCTTTTCACTCTGTCGAAATTGACTGGGCATGCTGGGAGTCGTATTGGGTAACGTCAACCTTCCCTAACCCTGCATTTCATCCAATACCCGCATATCGGATTGTTTGCGTAGTACCAAGGATTCTTCGATTCACCGTGCTCATAATATTCGTAGAAATCAGTGCTCAGAGACCGTCTATGTTGTTGAGTGAATTGATTTTTCCTGATGTCAAATAACTGGCTATCCTCACAATTCACTGGCAAGAAAGCCTGACGCTTGAATGTTTTGTAAACGGGGTAGCGTAGAGTAGATTGTTTTGTGAATTTCAGTATCGGATTTCTGACCTGCGGCAATGCGTGCAAGCAGCTGGGTGATCCTCAAGGATTTTGATCTTTACACAAAGGTGTTGAGATATGCGGATGTAAGCACTATCGGATTAGGGCATGAGGCCCAATTAAGAGCATCTCAATTGATACGCACCATCATCGATGGTTACTCGGAAGGCAACTCAGGCAGGGAAGGGATATTCCATTTTGCTCATGATGTGTTGCAATCTCGCTGGGCCAAATTGCAAGCCATTTTCCAGAATGTCTCTCGTTTCTCTCTGCAGGAGCTGAAGCCTGGTTACTGCTCCTTCTTCAAGCGGGTCTCAGATCCCTCCCCAGGTGCGTGAATCTCAGCAACCGAGAGTGCTAAACCCTAACAGCGCAAGCTCACCTTCTGATCTGAATTAAACTGACAAGCTGAGGGCGCTTCATGTCGTTACAGGTTATGCATGGATTCGCTGCAACCGCGAGGAGGACGCGGATTGTTCCGCGGTGCTATTGTCTGCTGGTATCATCGGACGGGCGGGCCCTATATTCGGTACAACGCCTCGTTATGTCCGATTGTCACTACTCAAGCGGGCGTCACACTTCGACAACCTGGCAGACCACCTCCTCAAACTCGTCGCTCAATCTTGATCTCACCTCACAACCTTGAAGGTCCTAGTATGATCTTCCACCCTACGAGGTTTCATTTGCATTTCATTGAACCAGAACTATTACTACCTTTAAATTCTCCACGGCTAGTCTGCTGCCTTGATTTTGTCAGGCGGTCAAACTTGGCGAGGTCAGTGTCAACTTCTACCGAAGCAAGATCAAGCCCGTTTCCGTGGGTACCGACACACACATATATCAGCTTCTACCAGTTCGACAACACCTAGTTGTTCCCATATTGACCACACCCAGTTGTTCCTGTATCGACAACATCGAGTTGTGTCTGTATATACAACACCTACTTGTTGCCATATCGATAACACCCAGTTGTTCAACTATTTGACTTTCAAACTGCGCCACAACCCAGTGTGGATCCAACACTGCAGGTATAATTGTAATTCATAATCATCCATCTAATCAACTAGATCTGCTTCAATAATGTGCTGAAGCGAGGTTGGCGATAGGTTCATCTCCAGTCTAAGTATTCTAGATGTGGGAGATCGTCTGAAAAACAGATTTGAAAGTGGAAGAAGGCAAATTCTGTTCGAGATTTGTATGTAATAGTAACTAAAATATGTAGTTGATTTCATGTTTATTTATTTGTTTACTTATTTATTTATTCATTTGTTTTGTGTGTGTGTGTGTGTCTATGCTAGGGCACCGTATTTTATTGAGCTCGTTTGTTTCTTCATTTGTGTTCATTAGATCATCTCGGAATGAAAGTTGCTGGATGGTAGGTCTAAATCCATACATGCAAATTGTAATATTGATACAGTGGATTCTGTGATTTTAAGCAGTGTATCATATATAAAATTTTATTTATTTAAATAAACTTGAATAGAATTGCAGCACCTACAGTGAATTTAATAAAATATATAATTTTTTATAAAAAGAATAAAATTTTACTCCAGAAAATATTTCTAACAATATCAATCACTTTAAAGTAATTCACAAATAAAAATAGAATTCTTATTAGGATTTTGATTAGATTGAGAATTGATCTATCTAAAAAGATTTATTTTTGTAATATCTATGAATAAGGTTTTAAGGTACATATTAGTATAGTAAATAGAATATAATATAAATTTATATACCATTTCATGGTATTATCTTAAAATGATAAATAAATGGTATATTTTGAAAATTTGGTACACATATGTGATGCATTATGTATTTGATTTGTATCAAATTAATCTAATATTTTTTTATAAATAATGCATTATCTTATTAAAAAAATTTGAAGATATATTTTAAACTTCTATTTAAAAAAATTAAGAAACACATAGAATATAAGATATTAGATACAAGATTGGAATAAAATAATAGTTTAATTGCATAAAATTTTGTATTAGTAAGACAAAGATATCATTTTATTTGATTCATTATTTATATTATAGAAAATAGATAAAATATATGCTTCTTCTAGAAATCCTAGGAATTATAGAATAATTTTGGAAGTTCAATGAATCTTTTGCATATACTTCTAAGAGATTACAAGAATTTTTAGAAGTTTTTATATAATCATGAAATATTTTATAATGCCATAAATAGATATAAACTTTTTAAAGATTTTTAGGGATAAAAAATAGTAATATTTTAATGTAAAAAATTGTAAAAGGTACTAGAATTTTTTTAAAAGGTACTTGAGATTTTAGTTTGTTATATACTTGTGATACTTAACTTAGTTCTATTTATTAAAGTTTTCTTTTACTTATTTATATTTCAAAAAAAATTATAAATATTTGTGCCACTATCTGCTTGATATATATTAATTAGTAATTAATATAAATATAAAAATTAGAAATGAGCTCAAACATGTAATAATATAAAATTTTCATAGAAATCTTTTGGTTTAAAATATTAAAGATAAGAACAATATATTCTATAACAAAATAAAGATTAGACTTGTATAAAAGCCAATAAAGAATATGTTTAAAATAGATCCTTCAAATTCATTGATTGAACCTTATTAAGTTTTTATCTTCAACAAAATTAATATATTGGCTTTTATATATATATATTCTTTTTTCTTTTATTTATAATGAGCTTTAAGTTATAGTTATGAGATTAAATTAAAAAATTTAAAATCAAATATTTAATAATCTACATAATAATTATATAGGTTTATTTTTAAAAATCTATAATATATCAATTAAGACTATAAGTATTGAATAAAATTGAATTAAAAATAATATATGCAAAACAAGACTAGTCTATCTTGAGAGTTTAAGACTCTTCTAATCCACAGCCACATAAAACCTCCTCACAAAGTAGGACAAAATGGATCAAAATAAAATTGAACAGAATTAAACAGAATAGGACATAAAAGACAAAACTGTACAAATGGAAATAGAACAAAATAAAACTAAATATGAAGATGCTAAACCAAACTATATTAAAGGAGAACATCCAAAGCCATATCTGATGACATGCCCAGAAGGCCTTGGCCAATCCTATTTATGCTTTGTTCTACTATCCTAGATTTTTTAGAATGTCCCTAAATAATGGACCTTATTTAGATAACTACCTTAAGCTCCTTCTAGAAGAATCTATAGTGGATCCTTTCAAAATAATTGCCTTAAGCTCTTTTTAGAATATTCTATGGTGGATTCTCCATGGTCTATTAACTTAGCCTTAATTCTAAAAACTTCCATAACTTTTCAAGCATAGTTTCAACTATCTATTCTTATGTATCAATAATACAAATATCTTATCTATACCCTGTTCTAGATAATCCTCCTTTACTAATACGGAACATCATCATTTTACTTTTGATGGTATCTCCAAAATGTCTATTGGCAATGGATGAAGTTTTGTCCAAGTTCTCATATTGCATTGTAGATAGGATAACCTTTCTAAAAAACTTTGTACTGAAGTTGTGGACGTCCACTGCTATGATGAAGGTAGTAATGTTCCAAAATGCCGTCTACTTCATAATCTTATTAATCATTAACTACAATTGGTGGTGGTGGTGGTGGTGGTGGTTGATATTGATCTAGAAAGTGTTTTGGCTTGATATGAAATTTCTTTAGTTGCAAAATATAGAAAATTGGATGGATTTATAAAAAGCTTGTAAACGTTAGTTAATAGTTAGAAGAAGCATAAAAAATAATATCATGCCTTTTTAGTTATTTATAAGAAAAAAATAATTTTTAGTTGTTTTAAATTTATTTTATTTTAATATAAAACTTATAAGGTAGGATTTTTTAAAATTTGATATCATTATAATAAAAAAATTATGAAGATTTATAGAATTTATTAAGAATATTTTAGAAATTTTTAGAGTAATATTCAAGACTTTGATAAAAATGAATTTTATCACTTTGAAAGGCAATTATGAAGAAATCAAAGAAGATTTGAAGATCTTAGGAGGTTTTGTGGCTAATTTGGTATTTTTGAATATCATTGTGCAATAAAAAATGCAAAAACAATTTCTTCTACTAGTAGAAAATAAAAGGATTAGTAACTAGTGTAGTCCTTGTAAGAAAGGATGTACTTAAGTCTCATATGTATTGTAGCACTTTGGATGTAGGTAAGAGGATTAAACTAAGGCCTTGTCGCCTTTCTATGACATCCATATATACTATTTGTGAGCCTTGACAACACTCAAACTCTTCATTTCTTGAAAAAATTATCCTTGAGGTAAAAATTATTCACTTGATTCTTTTATTATTTACATTCTATCTATAAACCATCATAACTAATTTATAATAAATTATAATTATATATTTTTATAACTTTGAAAAGATTTTTAAAATTATGTGTGTATATATATATATATATATATATATATACTTATTACTAAGTAAAATTCTAATGAATAGACTATGAATAGTTTTATATTGTGTAATTGCTTAATTGTACTTATATCATTTTTATTTTATTTTATTTTACTTTTTTACTTCTTCAAGTTTATACCATTGATTACAAATAACTACTAATTGAAACCATTTTATAATTTAGAAAGAGAAGTAGATTTATCTTCACAATGACTTTTTATAATTTGAAATTAATATTAAGTTTGTATAGTTCAAATTTATGAAATTTAAGAAATTTATCTACTTATACTTGTTTTGTTTTTTTTTTTTTTAAATTGCACAACTTCTTAATGTA
This sequence comes from Physcomitrium patens, assembly GCF_059467195.1. Lineage (NCBI taxonomy): Eukaryota > Viridiplantae > Streptophyta > Bryopsida > Funariales > Funariaceae > Physcomitrium > Physcomitrium patens. The sequence goes on along the minus strand of NC_143414.1, from coordinate 17,555,995 downwards.
AATATTAGATTTTTATCATAAAATTCTTTCTACATAAATTGAAATAATATCTCTATAGTTAAAATTGCAAATACATAAGTCTTTTACTTGAAGAATATTATAAAAATTGTAAAGATTTGTAATTGTTATAAATCTATTTACACATCTATTAAGTATAGCATCTATAATTTATTTTTATTCGATCCAGTTAATAAACAACTCTAATAATTATAAGTCAAATTAAAATAGGATAATCTATAGCTTCTAATATCAAATGCAAATTTATACAAACGAGAGTAGTTTATTCTTAATATAAAATCAAAAATAGAAAAAATAAAAATATAATAAAAGAAAAATAAAGCTAGATTATTTATAAAATTTTAAAAACAAAATATTATTTCTTAAGAAGTAGAATAATTCAATTAATTTTTAAACAAAACAACTATAAAAGTTAGAAATCTTATCAAATATCTAAGACATCAATTATAACAAAATCTTAAAGAGAAAATATACTATTTTGTCATTAAAAGAAAAAAGTATAAATATAAATATATATATATATATATATATATATGTATATATATAAGATTAAAATAAATTAAAATATTTATTTTTAATTATAAAGAACTTAAAAATTTTGAATCAAAACTATAACACAAAAAAGACATTGACAAGATTAAGGATGGCTTTAATCTTGCCTTTGTATACATCAGCTTCCAAAAAGTTCTTGCAAAAGCTTCATAGGAATAATAAGGCTTATGGTCCAGTCATCAAGTTATAAGTTGCTTTCAACATAACTTCCTAAAAGTGAGATACTTATAAAAAAAATGTTCAGTAGCTACATGACATATTTATAAAAGACTAAATATTTTATGTACATTTAAGATACTTCTTCAAAATTTCTTAAGAAAGAGTTAATCTTTCCAACATATTTCTATCTATTTCTATTTACTACTATTTTCTATAATAATTTAGGCATGTGTTATAGTTTTCTTCTTAAGTACATTGTATATCGTAAAAATAAAATAAAATAAAATTTGATAGTACAAACATAAAATTACTTTAATAAGTGTAATTCTTAGAAAATGAAATATAACTTAATACTAATTTGAAAATATAATTAAATTTGGAATTAAAAATTATATTTTATTAAGTATTAATATCTAAATTATATGAATAAGTTTATTTTTTAATGATCTTTTAGTCTATATACAAAGTTTATATCTTTATAATCAATAAAAACAAAAGAATTTTTTTAAAGAATAAAAATATTTTTATACTTAATCTGAATATTCTTTAAAGCATTGTTAATTTTCATTAGTTTATACATGCAAAAGAAATCACAATTTAAATATGTACAATAAAATATTTCATTATATATTATATATAAAATCAATGATATTCAATAAAGTTTTATAAAAATAGGATATATTCTTATTATATTATTAAAATAATAGATTCAAAATAAAATTAAAAGATATATGTAGGAATAATATTCTATATTTAAAAAATATATAAATATATCTATATAATTAATATATTTTTTGAATGTAGTTTATAAAGTACATACTTTGTAAACCATAGATACTATTCTTTGAAACAAAAATTATATCAATATTAGTTGATTAGAGAGAATTGAGACTCATTTTCTTCTTGGAAGTATTACTCCTGTCTCATTTAATGCATACTCCTTATGGCTAAAGCTTCCTAAAAATTGCACTTCCTTCTTCATTACTTGTAGCCCCCACAATTCTCTTAGCAATTTTAAACCCCCTTGCACCCAATCACCTTACAAAGAAACAATTCTTATCCTTGTAATCCCTATTATTTCCACAAAAGACATCAAGATTGGTAGAAATGAGTACAACCCATAAACAAGTAATAAAGCAATTAAAGCAAAACCTCCAATACTCACAACAACTACAACAATCAAAGATAAATAGGGGGAAAATAAATAAATAAATAAAAAATCTCCACTCAACTATTCTTCATGATAATACAAACTCCCAACCACGCTTTTTCAGAAAATATCTTTAATTGAGCTTTTAGGGTTTAAATTTGGACAAGCGAAACCCTTGCACCAGGTCTCAAGGATACTCGCAGTACCCAAGTGTAGGGTTGTCCTGTCAAACCGGGCTAGGCGGTTGGCCCTATCACGATTGATACCAGGAGAGACGCACACGTAAGTTGATACCTGGGGATGCGGGTACGATGTCGCCAACGACGCAGGGGGTAGATAAGATAGGGCACAAGAAGACCAGGTGAGGGAGGGAGGGGTGCGAGAGCTGGACTGGGTCGCCTGGGTCGCCTGGGTCGCGCGGCCTTTCTTTAGACTCCGGGAGAACCTGCCTCGCCCATCGCTGTAACAATCTGTTGTCGGGTGAGTCGGATCAGATCCCACTTCACAATCCTTACGTGGAATCGCACGCCGTCGCTGCTGATCTCGCTCTCTCACACATCGCCATTACTCCATCGCGAGGCAGCCGATGCTGTGGTGGCAGATAAGCAGGGTTCTCTGGGACAGATTCTTCACTCCCTCGCGGTGTACAAGTGCCAACAAAGAGCGCAATTCCCTCGTCCCATCTCACTTCGCTCAAGGTCCCTTGTCGTCGCTAGTTTCAGAGCTGCTACTTTCCTCGCCGGCTTGAGTGAGAAGACGGTTTACAGCGAACGGGACGGCTTCGGGTGGGTTCTGGAGCCTGTCTGTTGGGTTTTTGTTGGGTTGTTGAATTTCGTCCCGTGGTGTGTATCGTGATGCATGGGAGTGTGGGTTTGGCAGAATCGCGGTGAGTTAGTGATCGGAGCTGTGCAAGGGGTCGTCTGTCAACATGTACGGCCTTTCTAGACTCGTACAGGGCCAGAGGAGTGTGCTGTCGAGGTGCGTGCTGCAGCACGTTCGAGTTGGCGGCGGCGCTTTCTCGTTTGGGTCGCAGACAAGAAAGGAAACCGGGCAAGCTACCACGAAGGAGAGCCTGGAGGAGCACGGCTTTGAGAGCACTACCATTGCGGATATCCTCAAGGAGAAGGGTCAGCAGGCGGATGGATCCTGGTTGTGGTGCAGCGTGGATGACACAGTGTACGATGCCGTGAAATCGGTAAGCCTTTTGGGTTATTCGTCTGTGCCCAAGAATGTGGCCTTCTCGCCTTGGAAGTACCCCCAGGATCTTCAATTGTTCTCCAAGTTATTTATCGGATCGCAGTGAATTTGTGCCCACTGTCATGTTTTTCTTGCTTTTGTATACTTATTTGACGTACCCGGCGGTTCGGTTGGGTGCAGATGACTGCACACAATGTAGGGGCGTTGTTGGTGGTGAAGTCGGGAGCGGAGAAGAAACTCGCCGGCATTATCACTGAAAGAGGTTAGTATTAAGAAGGAAGGGAAACAGGTTGGAATTGATATGATCTGTTTTGTACACGAAACATTTTGAAGAATTGGCGTGTTGATTTAGAAAATGTAAACCTGTCCTCTTGATTGTTCAGTTTTACTTCCATTTGTTGCTCTCAACTTGGAGCGAGAATTGGTCTCTGGGACGTGTTTGTAGAGATCTTGTCTTACCAGAAAGCAATAATAAGATTTTTTGGTTTATGTAATCAGATTATTTAAGGAAGATCATTGTACAAGGCAGATCGTCCAAGACTACCAAAGTCGGAGACATTATGACAGAAGAGGTAAATTATCCTCTTGGTAGAGCTTCTGAAGCTTAATTTATTTTCCTACACGTCTTTTCACATTTCATTCCAGACCTTGGCCGGACGATACTGTATCGATTGTCTGTCAGCCTTTACGCTCTATATTGCTTTGTGACTATCTCTGGACTAAACTGGGATCCAAATGGAAGCTAACGGAATTCATCTGACGTCTAATATTGTGTTCTCCTATCTATGCAGAACAAGCTCATTACTGTGAAGCCAGATACTAAAGTGCTGCGCGCTATGGAGTTGATGACCGGTAGGCGTCTCATCAATCCTTGTTACCTTCGGTGCGATACTGTGCTTGCATGTTTCCTCTTTTAGCATACTTTTCGATGGTTCTTCACAGGGATGAAATCGTATTGAGATTCTTAGATTTTTGCAGATAATCGCATTCGGCACATTCCTGTGGTGGAGGAGTCTGGAATGAAGGGAATGGTGTCTATCGGTGATGTGGTGCGTGCCGTGGTGGATGAGCACCGCGAGGAGCTGCAACGCCTCAACTCCTTCATTCAGGGTGGATACTAGAAACCGTCTGGTTTCCTTTCTGAGCTGATAATGACGATGGAGGTTTGATACGCTCGACTTTGAGGATCAGTGGCAAGCGGAGCCCAGGCTTGTGATATCTTCAGATATATATCTATATATCTAAATATGTACATGTATATTTATATTTAGATATGAATGTACATAGACAGGTCCAAGCAGTCGGTGCGATGGTTGACAAAACTTAGTGATGTAATTGCTAGAAGCAACTACAGCGTGATTTGAAGACGCATGTTTATCATGTTCTGAAGTAAATATAGTCATTGCGCTTTGTTTTCCATGATTTCACTCTGCTTTTGAGATTGATTAAATTCGAATTTGACCCTCTGTCCCGATACACTGTGCAGCGGAACTTTTCTTTTTGCCTCGTGCAACTTTTCATATGTTGATATTGCATCTAAAAATTTAGGGCTTTTCTGTGCACTCCTACATTGCGGAGGAAGATGGTAGAAGATAAAATTTTCCGGTTAATCAAACATTGGTACTAGCGTGACTAACCACATCATTCTGAGAGAAATGCAAAAGTTGAGCTCGCGAAATGAAGTTGATTGTGCCCAGACCACGCCAATTGCACGTCACAATTTAAGCATTAGTAAGCGGTCGTTCTACCTGTCAAGAGCGCAAGCAACATCCCCGATTGAAACAATACATTCTCTGCTATCATGCTGCAAAATTCTGATAATTGTCAGAGCTATGTATACATCTCACATTTACAAATTGTAATCTGCTTTTTTGACCGTATTGCAGACTTGAATTGATGTAGTAAACGCATGCAATTGTTCTGAATGTGTATGAAGTCGTCGAGGAGGAATCAGTCAGCGAAAATGGCGAGGAACCTTCTCGGGTGAGATCCCAAGAAGGGTTCTTACTAGAGATTTGTTCCTCTTTATTTTTTGCATTTAAAGCCTTCATTCACGTTTCGATTCCTGCGATCCTAGGTTTGGGAAACACGAGTCAGACGGCTTCCTCAATGGATTGAAACTTCGCTCCCAGCTTCACATAATCCTTGTACTACCTTTGCCCGCCGCAATGCGTAGATGATATCTTGGAAGAAGGAGCATCTGCGCCAATGTCAATGTGCTGTTGAATCTGTTAGTCTAGTCAAGCTTTGGCAGATAGTAAGAAAGAGCGTGTTAGGGTTCGGAAGGTGTAAGAAAAGAGTGTAGGTGGCAAAGTCACATGTGTCAATAGATCGAGGAATTTGATTTTGCAGGGACTGGTTCCTGCGTTGTTGCAGGATGGGCTCTAGGGCTGGTGTTCATGAGAGTTCAGAATGCGCGAATGATAGTATTGAGTATTTTGAAAACTTTCAAGCTTTTGAGGGTTTTGAAGGTCTGAGAATGAGCAGGAAGGGGAATTGAAGAGAGTGGCAAGAGGTGTGAGGGAAAGTTGATCTAGAATCGGTATTGCGACCGCGCCATTTCTGGTGTGCTTCTCCCTATCTGTGAGTGCTCTGCTTTTCGTGGCAATTTTCATGTACGGCGAAGCTTTCGGAACGCCGTTTGCTAGTGTCAGAAAGTATGGCCAGTCGTTCTCAGAGCTCAACCTCCCGTATACTAACCTGCAGAATCTTGTTACAGTAGCTGCGCTCCCCTTATACACGAGCTCGAAGTGCGACAAGCCGGATGTTGAAAATTCCTCTTTCGTGGAGCCCTACCAGAACCAGTCTGACTCACAAGACACTTTCATACATGACATCAAGGCTGGTGTAGAAGCCGCCGCTGCAGTCACAGCCGCATTGCTTTTGTTCAGCGGAGGTGAGACGTGGAAGGATGCAGGGCCCAGCAGTGAAGCTCAAAGCTACTGGAGTGCCGCGGAATCGGAAGTCTGGTTTGGAAAGGAGGACGTGCGATTGCGAACTCTTACAGAAGAGTTCGCCCGGGACACTTTTGAGAATCTGATGTTCAGCGTATGCCGATTTAGGGGATCAACCGGGCACTATCCCACGAATATTACTGTAGTGAGCTACGATTTCATAAAACTGCGATTCACGGATGTCCATCGCCACGCTCTTCGGTTCCCAGAGACTTAGTTCTATGTAGGCATTCCGACACCTCCTGCGTCCAAGGAGGCAGCGATGAAGGGAGGGAGAAAGTTTTGGGTATGTTCCAGGCGGACCCATGTGGCTGCAAAGGAGAGTTGCTTTAGAAGAGAATACTTCGAGATCCATTTCTCCGAGCTGTGCCATACCCTGTGGGATGTCCTGAAATGCGAGGACTTTTCAGATATTGTGCCTTTGAGTATTACATCGGGAGCCTTCCTTGGTCGCACTGAACGTGGAGCGGAGCTAGGATTTGTGACCTCATCAGTAGAAACCACTTGAACGCATTTATTACCACTGTCTTGTTTCAATAGTTGAAGAAACAGACAGACTGGCAATGGGAAGTGTATAGCTGACGCTTGTGAAGTGAGCGCCAGGGAGAGAGCTCACAGCCAAAATGGAGCGTTATGACTCGCTTGTCTTGTTCTCCATCAGCGTCATCGTGTCGTTATTCGTTATCTTGCAACATTGCATACGACGAATGATTAAAGAAGAGCGATGAAATAGAGTCGAGCTCGTTTAGTTGGCGATTCTGAACCGCGACCTTGGTTTGTCTTTTCGCGTCCAACTTGTTCACATGCGGTATTCTTTGTCACGTCCTCGAAGTATTCCAAGTTGAGGATGGGCTGCTGCTCTATCCCAGAATCCGTCGACGTGGAGCATGATTGTCTTGTAAGCACTGAGCGGGGATCAGCTCTGACCGCGAGCTATCTATTCCTAGAGCCGGTTCTAGAACAGTCGCAGATTGGAGGGTACCTACAAGAGAATCCGCCAGAGGTGGTTTAATGAAAGTTAGGATCTAAAAAATGCCCTGGTTCTCATTAATTTTCAGGGAGTTTTTACAATGTTATCACAGTGCTGCAACAAGAGAACACTGGCAGATGTAGATCTGTTGAATGAGCAGGTACATCATATTCTTTCATAGCAGTCTTGTAAGCAGGATTGAGACAGCACAATACAGTGTAGACCGTGTCTCCCATTCAAGTCACGTTTAATCGATGAGTATTGGTCCCCTGGCAACATACTCCATTGTTCAAACCTGCACTAATCCTATTCAAGCTATCCAAATTTGTAGCATACGCTGAGAAAGCTCATGTAGACAAACTTAGTGCTTGCGTTTGTAGGCTTTGTAGGGTAAATTCTGAACCTATACTCTCTCGTAGATACATTGGTGGCAGCTCCATTTGAATCAGTGTTGAAGATGTATCAATTCAGTAATAAGTATTAAAACAATCTGCATTATGGATTGAGATGCAACAGACGCAAGGTACTCAGTTAATGCTGTGGTTTGGTCCATCACTTTGCCCGTCCCTGAAAATTGTAATGCTCTGGCGACGGATTTAATACGTTGCTAAAGCTCTAACTTATTCAGCCTATAACCTTCCTAATCTTTCAAGGAACATGCTGGAAGTTATTGTGAAATCTTGGCTTAGATCACCAAGAGCCCATTAAGCGTGAAACTAGCACAGGTGTCATTGCCAGCTGTCTGTCTTCAATATGTCATTCCAATAATCATACCTACGGAAGGACTGCTCTGCACTTTCTAGACACCAGGGCAACGTTATTATTTCCTCCATTAACACCAAATTGAAAGCTCATTAATATACAGTTTGGGAGCTTGCAAAGGGACAACGAGGGAAGACGCTTGTGTGTTTCAGAACACTGGTAGTCGTCGCATCAGATGCTCAGCACGAAAGCCTGGTTGCCGGCGCTTCTGTAGCAATCTATCCATCCATCTGAAGCCTGAACCATCTGCAACACTAATCTGGTCACCTAGCTTAGTGTTGAAATTTGAGCTGGTTCAGTATCTTCGGATCCCAGGACTCTGCAGCTTGGGACTCTGGGATAGTTGATATACGATATTAAACTGTTCAGCTATACAATATTAGGAATGAGCCTTCAGAGCACTCACACTTGAAGAAACCACGAATTTGATGTGGTCATGACGAGGCCATTTGTGAATTACCTTTCAAATACGCGATAATCAGAAATACTGTAAGTATTGGGCTCTTGGAAGTACTTACTACAAGATCGTCGAAAACAGTACGTTAGCATTTACGCAAGAATTAATCAACGATTTTAAAATGAAACGATTTGTGCTCGCTAATTAATTATGACGTACCAGCAAGACCTATTTGGCATCGATAGGTGCCTACGGTACTTTGTCAGGGAGAAAACTAAAGTAAGCGGACCACCTGCAATGAAGCCGCCACAACTGACAACTGCTACGCATTCGTTGTCGACGATCATCTTCCTCCTCCCATCACCGTTGGCACTGCCGTTGGCTCTGCCGTTGCCCGGCCCATTGCTGATGTCAGGGCCCAGGAGGCTCACTCTCACTCTAGTTAAGCTCCCTAGCCCTCACGCCCTGATCATCCCATCATCGATCAGCAAGTGAACCTTCGGATGTTGATTGAGACCGCTGTCCAGGTCCAGCACTGCCCTCTCGCAGTACTGGTCCGTGTAGCCCATACATTCTCTTTGTGAAGGGTCTCTGAGTCTCTCAGGTGTGCACATTCTATGCAGTTAATCAGTCGCTTATAACTTGTGGTCCTCTCGGCCTAGTGGTTGCGCATTCAGGTACACTTGGCTACCATCAGTTTCGCTTTTGCCATTGGACTAATCTTTTGTGTATGAGTTCATTCGACGAGCCCGTCCAGTGGAACGGTGCCCGCCACAGTGCCCTGCTGATAGTGTTGGTCTCTAGAGGTGTATATTTGACGCTCATTCAAGTGTTGACAGCACAGATGTATCACACGGATCCAGACCCGTGAGCATCAGTGACGCATTGCAGTTATCGATTCGGTCGCTCCCAAATGTGCCCTGTATGACGTTCTAAAGTCATTTGAGATTCTTCCTGTACTTACAAGGTTATTGCAATGTGGTCAAGTTCACCAGCTCTGATCGTCTTACTTTGAATGCCCTCTTGCAGTTCTTTGTGGGCGCGTCTATCCTAACATCAGAGTAGACCAAGGGCATTGGATGTGTCGCTGTCTGATCGGTTCCAACTGATTCTGTGTCCAGCTGAGTGTAATCTGGCTTCCGATACCTGAGCTCTTCAACAGAAGAGTGCGACGATCCAGCTCCATACGTCAATATAAGTGCAATCGCTTGGGGTTAGACGTCTTCTGGTACGTCCCTTGACACACATTGCTCAACATGGCTACTCTGTCGCTACTGACTGATTCCATTTAGTGCTGTTAGTGGTGCGAGACCTGAGCCACAAGGATGTCGTAGATTCTTGGTTCGTTTTTCGACCTGGTGGTAAACATAATCTGTTTGCTAATAGATTCAGATACACGATGGTTAAGTTCAGATATGCGATGTGACACCTGGCAATGCCCTTCCCTGGAGTTCCCATTATCATGCCGTTGCTAGTTTGGTCCCCGTCGTCAGCTGAGGTGAAATGCACTCAAGCATCATGAATTGTACACCAGCGGTATTATGACCCTGGCATTCTCTGATGTGCAGAAAATATGGCCATTCGTGCTAGCTGCTCATGGCTTCTCGCTGTTGTCATAATAGGCACACTACTACTTGACCCAGCTCAAGCGAGATGGTCTGGGTGAGTCTATCAACCTACTGCGAAAGTACTTCTGATGTAAACATAAGTTTCAGTGCTTTGGCTTCACCTTCTCACCATTTGTATCACATCCTTGCAGTCCTATTCCATCTCCAGCGTACGCACCGTCACACGTATCCTACCCTCCGAAGGATTCTCATCCAACATACGCCCCTTACTCTCCACCTAGTGAAATCCTCCCTCCTGCTTACGCGCCAGAAACGACGCCAGCAGCGTCCTCTCCTTACACCCCTCCTGCTGCACCGTCTCCTTACACTCCTGCTGCACCGACTCCTTACATTCCTCCTACTGCACCGTCTCCTCACACTCCTCCTGCTGCTCCATCTCCTTACTCTCCTCATTCTGCACCATCCCCTTACACCCCTCCTGCTGCACAATCTCCCTACTCTCCTCATTCTGCACCATCCCCTTACACCCCTCCTGCTGCACAATCTCCTTACTCCCCTCATGCTACTCCCACACCCGTGTACGCCCCTTACAAGGCACCGTCCCCCGTTGCACAATCTCCTTACACTCCAGCTGCCCCTACACCTGCGTACGCCCCCTACCAGGCCCCATCCAGTCCAACTCAAGCTCCTTACTACACTCCTGCTCCTGCGACTTACGCCCCTGCGCCGGACGTAGCTCCGCCCACTGCTGAACCTGTCCCTTCACCAGCATATGCACCCGTCGTGTCTCCAGCAGGCCCTGCATATACCCCCTGGATGGCTCCTTCCGGATCTCCCACCCCTACCCCGTCGTACTCTCCATCTTACACACCATCCTTTGAACCAGGTAAATGTTTGTTGTCGTTGTCGTGTCATCTGTGGGTCCAGGATCGTCCTTTCGGTCTGTCTAGAAATGGCTACGGTAACTTGATTATTCTCGGAGTTAAACTAGACCCTGGAATACTGTAACCATTGTTTGTGTCCGTTCCAGTTCCGTCTCCTGCACTTTCACCTGCACCAGTGCCCACGCCTGATTCATTTTCACCGGGACCAGCCCCTGCATCTTTCGCGCCAGCCAGCTCTACGCCGAATCCGTCCGCTTTGACACCCGGAGAAGAAGTTCCTCTCTCTAGCGACCCTATCGCAGCGCCTGCTGATTCTGTATGTCTTGCTTTCCATCTCCTGCTTGATTTAATGTACCGAGTGCTTTCTAGCGTAGAGATATCCGTAGACGCTGACAGGAAGCTGCTGTAATGCGGTGCTGGTGTCCATGTGTGGTTAACCGTGATTTCTTCCAGGTGAGCGCTGGATCGAGTTCATCGACGCGGTTAAGGTGGGTATTTGCGATAGCATCCGTCATCACTGCAGTCGTGCAATTCACGATGTGAGGATGTTTATCTTTCTATTATCTGCCACTTCGATGGCTCCACATTCATATTTTGTTCCTACCAATTCACATTCTGAAGCGGGAATTTTTTAGTTAGCTCGCATACTGAGATAATACTCTTCTTGTAAAGGATTTTCGACCTCGCCATTATAAATAAAGTCTTTGACTAGACGAACATGTGTATAAGCTGGTACTTTCAACGGTACTTGAAACATATGTTGACGGTATGTCAATAAGATAAGGAATAGTTGTGCAGAAGTTAAATCGCCAAAATTAAACTATATTCAATGCTACTTCGTGGGCCCAATACTCTAATTAAGTCAGATTCATACTTCGCAAACGTCTCACTGTTATTATAATTGACATCATATGGCTACAACCATGCACTCTAATGCAGTATGATGTACACTCACTGTACCAACAACTTCAACTAGTCGGAAAGTCTTCTCTCGCTATTGCATCAAATGCAATCAAGCAAACGATTTTGATAAATCCTTTCTCCACAATATGTCTAGTAACTCTTCCATGATTTGTCTACCTGGACAAAGGGATATCTGTTTTAGTTCCTCTTACAAGGAGTTGAAACCTGGAGTTGCTTCGACTTATGTTTAGGGGCATGACACGAACTGACAGCGGCCGACGAATGATTAAAAGTCATTGTGATGAGTCTTCGTGTATACGTATAGAAACATCAACACCCACACACACACACACACACACACAAACTTGATTAAGTACAAATTTTGATACAGTACAGCTTGGAATCGAGCAAAAGTCCTGATCACCGATCTGTCGGTGATGTAGTGGGCTCAGAGACGGAGCAACACGTCGACCGCATTCATTAAATATTATAAATAGGTAAGAAGATGAAGCGATATGGTGAAGTCCCAGCTCAGCCAGTTGGAATTCACTGAATCTCACGCGGTGCCCACTACCTCGAGGGAGAACACAAGCCCTACGCGACACTTTCTCCAAAGAAGCAAGGGCCCCATGAGATGAATTCTCCTGACTCTTTCCAGCAGCAACATCCCAAAGAGCCCTGCCAAAGTGGACCCCAGCGGGCAGTCGGGCGTGGATCTCCAGTCTCCAGCTCCGAGGCCACACGACAAGCCAACGGGACAAAGAAGCTTGGGCCAAATTCAGAAAAAAAAACCTACACCACCCACACATGCATCAGGTTATTGTTGGATGAATACGCTCACCTAATTTCCTACACACGAATGTAAATCATAATCAGTGATATATATAGTGTACAAAGCAAAGCTAGATCATTCTTTATAGTGAGCGAAACTTTTGTCGGGGTAGAGACTAGCATTAATTAATTGTATAACTGCTGAAAGTATGTGGACAAAGCTATGCACAATATGTTTTCAACGAACTGCCAAGAACGTCTTCTAATGGAGGACTTGAGCACACGATTACAAGGAAAAATTTACAATAATAAATTGTCTGAAAATGATGATATTATTACTCATATCTAGAATGTAAAGAATGATCTAGCTTTGGTCAGCTAACGGCTTTCCTACCAAAGTAGAAGTTCTTTAAGAGTAAAAACAATCTATTAATCTTTTGAGACATTAGCCCAAGCCACAAGTAAACTATAATAACTCAGTGGAAGAATGGACATTATTTTTGAAATAATCATATTCTTGGGAAGTTCATGCTGTAAGTCTTTCTGTAACATTGGACAGCTAACTGCTCCAAACTATAGAGAAATAAATAAATAAATAAATAAATAAATAATGTTTTTTTTCAACACATTCTTTCACACTGGGGCCAACAAATTAAAAGTTTACATTATCATTCTAATTCAAATGACAAAGCAATGTTACACATGACAAATTACAAATTAATTTTAATCCAAAGAATTGTAATTTTGCATTCATGACTTTCAGTTCATTATCTCATGCATACTTTATTAGCTTTCACGGCAACTTTTAATATGTGGACTCTGCTGCCACCAAACACATGATAGATTGATGTGTGTAATTCAATACCTTCACACTTATTCCTGAAGGTCATTGGCTTGTAACTATAGCCAACATCTAAACTCTATAGGGTTAAGGTTGCAAAACCATTTGTATCATCCAATAAGTTAATGATGCATCTTTACCCAGATTATTAATTAAAATAATTTTTGTTCTATCACTTGCTCAAAATCTATTTTTGGTCAGAATTATGTCTAAATTTGGAACTTCTTTTATTGCTATTCTTAGAGGCTACAAAGTTTTATTTAAATTTGGTGATACAATTCTTGAAGGTAAACAAGTTAAATGGCTCTATCAATTTCTCATTGAAGTTGTTTCGTTGAACTTCTCACCTGGCTCATCCAAATCTAATCTACCTATGAAAGAATCAAGATTTTTTTTTTTTTTTTTTTTTTTCTTCTCGATAGATCACCTTCTATTGGTATTACTTCCTAACATATTTGATTGCAACATATTAATCTTTGGCACAAGAGAATGACACATGTTAATATTACAACAATCAAGAAAATGTTCAACCACAACTCTCTTTTTGATTTTATTCTTGGAAATAAAATGGTCACTTCTTCTTTGTGTCATGGTTGTATGCTCAAAAAACATACCAAGTCTATCTGTTGGCATGATTTTAAGAAAATTAAAAAAAAAAAAGTTCCAAAATAATTTTTACATGGAAAATATTATAAAAATTGAACATTTTATCTATTTTTTATTTTCAATATTTTATGTTTCTAAAAGATGATGCAAATTTATATTGTTTTATTTATTTAACTAAAAAAATATCGAGCATTTGATTATTTCTAATAAACCGCCAAACTCATCTATCATTAATTATTTGCTTATGTAAAGTATTTTTGTAATTTGAATTTCAATAAAAAAAATTATAAGATTATGCTATTCATCACAAACTTGCCACTGTTTACACCCCTCAACAAAATGACGACATTGAACAAGATAATCACATTGTTTTTTTTTGAGGTCGCAAGATCCATGTTACATGAAAAAACATTGCGGCAACAACCATGGGCACAAGCTATATAACAGAAGTATACAACAGAATAAATTTTAAACAAAACTAACAATTCACAAACTGGTATTCAAACTTTTTTTGAAAAATGGTTTGGTTACAAATCTTTTATTTCTCATTACAGAATTTTTGGGTCACTTGCATATGTATATGTCAATAAACAAAAAAAAAACAAAACTTGGAGCAAAAAGCACCTCAATAATATTTATTGGCTACTCTATGATTAATGAAGCATATCATTTCTTAAATCTCGTACTAAATAAGATTATTGAAGCTGAGATGCTATATTTGATGAAACATTAGAGCGGTTTTATGATAATGATTTCCCAGTTTTCAACCTCTTGCAACTCTTATTGATACAAATTCAACAGTTCTTTATCAACTTTATGTTCATCTTCTTTCCACCATATCTGTAGGCAGTGTTTGCCCGACCTTTAGCAAGGATTGTAGTAGTTGTTTGTGAAGCTCAAATACAAAAACCTTTTGAAAGAAGCATTGCTTGAGCTTGTTTTTTGGCCACAAAAGTAACTCAAAGGTGTTGCAAGGCACAAGCACCTTCACATAATATACTTTATGAGAATATGAATCTTACATGTGATTTTTATTGAAGAATTGGAAAGCTTAGGAATGAAAGAAGAAGGGTAGATTTTGATATTGGAAGAACCACATGAAAAACCTAAAAAGATGGAAAGCAAGGAAAGATGGAAGAAGATTATTCTTTGTAAATTCTTCCCTATTTCATATTAAATATGGATCAATGTTGTTTAGTGTTATGTGTGCATAATAAAAAATTCTTATTGTTTTGATATATAAAAGATTGGTATATATATTTTTACAAAAAACTAGATAGTCTTCTAAAGTTGTCAATATTAATGGTTGTTGGTTTTTGTATAGGTAACTTGGAGGTAGAAGTAGAGTACAAAAAAAATAAAAAAATAAAAAAAGAAAAAAGAAAAGGGTGGAGTAGATAACTTTGTTATTTATTTTATTGTTGGACTTGAACATGATATGTGATATAAAATCTATTGAAAAGAATTACATGCATTAATAAAAGTATCAAAATATGAGAGTCTTATATAATGTTTTTATATTATATATTATAGTATCAAAATATAATAGTTTTATATTATATATTATAATATCAAAATGTAATAGTTTTATATAATATATAAAATACTCCAACATAATATAA
The DNA here is from genome assembly GCF_059467195.1 of Physcomitrium patens. Lineage (NCBI taxonomy): Eukaryota > Viridiplantae > Streptophyta > Bryopsida > Funariales > Funariaceae > Physcomitrium > Physcomitrium patens. Next base: position 17,540,641 of record NC_143414.1, on the reverse strand, counting down.
TATTTTTTATTTAAACTTACTTATAATATTTTTAATTAGGATTTATAAAACAAAATAAATACACATATAATTAGTTTAAAAAATATTATCTAATAAAAATATTATTAATCGTTAACCAAGGTAGTATTTTTCTAATATGTATTTAAATAATGTTCTTTATATAGATAAATTTTTAAATCTTATATGTAAATTATATTCTTTTCTTTTCTTCTTGTAAATTATAGTTAATAACTTTTGAGCTTTTATAAATATTATTTATTCTAAAAAAAGAAGTTAATTTATAGAATGTTCGTATTAGATTCAAATCAAAGAATGTACATATCTAAGACATGATATTAGATAATTTAAAAACTATTCACAATCATGAATAATAAAAAAAAATATTGAAAATGTATAATTTTTTCGTATTAAATTTTTAAGTAATAATAATAAAAAAGAACTTTAAAAAGTTGATTAATACTTATATTATTATTATATTCAATAAAAATAATAGTAAATAGTTCTTTTTATTTTTAATGCCAAGTAAATTATAATATTTGAAGAAAATTTTAATATTTATTTTGTATTTTTTGAAATAAAAAAGAATATCTAAAATTATTCAAGAATATTATATTAACTTGAATAAATTAAAAATAGATAGGTAAATAAATAAATAAATAAGGTCCATATGTTATTAGGTACCACAATCTTAATCATTTAATACTTTCACGTTTGATTGCAAATTATTTTACTTTTACTTGTAAGTGATTTAGAACACAATTTTTCTTTAAATTTCTTAGAAGAATTATGTTATTTTGATTATTTTTCATTCTAAATTTTAATTTAACAAACATAAAGGTTGAAGATATCTATGATCTATACATTCTATTCTATTATATCAATAAATTATTTTTGAGTCCAAAGATGATAATAAAACTAAGTGAGGTCAATTATAAACTATTATTTTATTTTGAAATTTGATAAAAAATAATAATTTATATTTTTGATAAAAATTTCTTATTCTAATAACTTATTTTTTAAAATTATGAAATATTTTTTAAAATCTACACTAATTTATATTTTACATCAGATTGTTTTACTCTCAAATTTTTATTCTTAAATCTCAACTACTATATATTATAAAATTAAAAAATAAATGAAATTAATTAAAAACTCATAGAATAAAAGCATTATAGATATCATTAATTTCTTCTTTTCTATTTATGTTAAAATATTTTATTTTAAAAATTCTTTTTAAAGCAACAACTTACTATTACATTTTTTTCCAACTTTTCTTACCAATGTCAATCTCATTGCAAATTATAAAGATACATAATGTGTTTTAATATCTTTTTTTTAATTATTTTACATAGTAATATACATAGAAAATATATTTCTTATTTTTATTATTATTCTTATTAATCATATATTTTTATTTTTATAATTTGAGTAGATGTATTTTTATCACAATTTAGATCATCATTTTAGTAATCTTCAAAAAATAATTTATTTTATCAATTATTAATTTATTGATCTTCTAAATACATTTGAAAACTAATTGAATATTAATTCTATTTTTGAATTTAATAGAACCATATAACATTCTTATTTTTATATAAAGATCAAATCTTGTCAAAAATTAATTATTTTTAAATATTTTTAAAAAATCAATAGCATTATTTTACGCAAAAATTCAGCCAACATGTATCTTATTATTACATGTCTATATGTAAGGAGTTGATTAAACCACATTCCAATGTTGTTAAAACCACATTCTCCCTTGTCATCTCATCATTGATTATGCCCATCTTTTTTCCCAGCCCCAATTCCATGCCCCCAAGTTTCCAGCTTATTTCCACATTTTGGCTCCAATTTTCCACTCATTGGCTTACTCCATCTACTGCTTACTGTAGCATCCTTCACGGTGATTGCTTTACTATATTGGTCTTTAATGCTTGCATTGTCAAATATCACATTAGTCTCTATACTCCTCTCATTGCACAGTCCAAGGAGGACGCACTCGCAATCATCTATGACATCATGGAGGAGCAATTGGCTTATAATAAAAACACCACCATGTTTGATTCTAAATTTGTTGACCTCGATGCTAATTCTCTGGGCATTGTGAAAATCTGGGTTTTGTGGCTTTAACAACATTGATGTGTGGCTTTTTCAACTCCATATATGTATATATATATATATATATATATATATATACATATATAATCTAAAATTTTAATGATGAAAAACTTAATAATATAGATCAATCTACTATTATTATTTATTATATAATCTAATTTTTTATTTATTATTCATATATTTTTATTTTAAATTAACTATAATTTTAATATAAAAAATTATAAATTTTGGAATAACATTTAAAACTTATTAAAATATAAATAGGATTAATTATTGACATTTTAATAAATAATCTCCAAAGAAATAATTAGATTTAAAAAAATATATATATCATATATTCATCCCTAAAATATGCTAAAATATCAAAAATATTCATGTATTCTTGATAATAGAAAATATATCCCTCATATTTGTAATGATAGAAAATGTACCCTTGTTGGTGATAAGAAATAACTAACATTCTTTGTTTCGTTGTCCTTTGGGGCCTAGACCATGGATTGCATAGATTTTATTGCACTCATTTTTGGCTTTTCAATAAATTAGAAAAATCTTGCAATCTTTTCTTCTATCAATTTGCAAACCATGCCTTCACTCCAATCTCCTTCACTTAACAAAATCAACTCTCTCAACATGCTTTTGTAGTTTTTATATGGACAAACTTCTTCTACTATCTATGTGGCAAGGTGAGCTTACAAGATTGATGAAATGCTCCAATAGCAAGCCTTCTTTGCATTTGTATTCCAAGTTGAAAAGAGATATGGAAAAATTTGCACAATTCACAATCTAGGCCATAGATGACAACTATACAAGGAATGTTGGTGATATCTTATCACCAACAAGGGTATATTTGCTATTATCAAGAATACAAGGATATTTTTGATATTTCATAATATTTAAAGGATATATATATATATAGTTTTTCTTTATTATATTTATTATTTATACACACACATATATATATATATATATATATATATATCTCTCTCTCTCTCTCTCTCTATATATATATATATATATATATATATATATCACTTATATCTGCATTTTTTACTTTCTTTTTGAATGTTTAAACATCCAGATTTAGGAGTCAATTATGTCTCTAAGTCCACTAGATAAAATATATACTGATACAATATGTTTCAATTTGTGCACTGTTTCAATGGAATTGCAATTTGAAATGAAATAGGGCACCATTGAAAATATATACTAATGCAATATGTTTCAATGGTGCACTGTTTCAAATTGCATTCTAACTTTTAAATATATGGAACAGCAAACCGTACACATTTGATTAATAATTAGAAATTCACAAGGTGCCTATTTTAAAGAGACAAACTACAATAGTAAGGTGCATTGGAGAGTCACTTTTACATTAATTAGCCTAACCCCTTCAAAATATAGTTTGTAAATTACAAACCACTATTACGCACATTGACTCTACTAGTAAGTGACTTCCAACACACTTTATCCTCTAAATCCAGCACATGCATTAAATGCAAAATAAAAATAAAAATAAAAAACATGTGTATTTTTATGATATTTAAATAAAACAGAATTGTGATAGTTGTTTGAATTTGTATGAGAGAATATTCCTAACACTGGACTTTAGCTTGGTCCAATTCATGAAGTCCATGTTTGAAGACCCCCTCCTTTTAAGATGGGCCCGGGTGAATCCCCCAATAACAAATACCACGAAAAGCATGTATGTGAATAGGCAAATGGATGAATATATTGACATGGGTTTTGGCCCCTGTTCTCATGTTCTTTATAATGGGGCCATGGACCCAATCCTCATGACATGGCCTTATCAGTTATGCCACCCTGATTGAATTATTTTTATTAAGTTTTATTTCTATTTCCATGGGCTTATTGAGAAAGAGTTGACTTGCAATGGTTTCAGTGCAATTCCCTTGTTGAGGCCAAGCAAGGTGGCAAAGCTAATCCTATTCCCCACATGACCCCACAAATTATAATACTGTTTTCATGTGTTGCCCACTCAAATTGAAAAAAATAAAAATAAAAATAAAAAATCGTTAGACTTTCCTTCATGGAAACCCTAATGTTGCTTTTCTATTAAACATATAAACAGCCAAAAAGAAAAGGGTGGACTCTGCATGCAAGTGACATTTTGGCTGTAGAAATTTTGCAATGTCAAATGAGCAGTGCAATTGTCAGATCAATCATTGTCCTGATGACAATGTTGCTATTTTTTTTCATTTATTCATTCATCAATAAAAATTATCATTTCATAGCTCTGTACCCATATTGTATTCTTGCACAAAACAACTTCGTTTTTAATTATTTATTTATTTATTTATATTTGAACCTATCCCCATTCCTTTAAATTTCTCTACAAATTCCGTTTGTCATTGCCCCGTGATACAAAATTATAAAAATTAGCAACGGATCTCCTCATTTGAAATAGTTAGTAGTTCTTGCAAAGTCGAATTTTTGAATTGTGGGTGCAGTTGGTAGGATTTATTTTAATTAATTGTAGTGTGTTGGGCAATGATCATACTAAATATTGAAGATATTTAGGAGAAAATGACTCTGAAACATAACGAGAGGTAGATGCAACAACTTTCCGACCTTCTTCTCCTTCCAAATATTAAACTAGGTACCGAGGTGACATGGCAACTGGGTACCTAGCAATGAGGAGGGTCGACAAACGACTTGGTACCTTCCGACTAGGGGTGTCGATAGAGACGGGCGGGGCAAGGTCGCAAAACCAGACTTCGCCCGCCCAAACCCGCTTCATCTGGGCCAGCTCCTACAGCGCGGAGCTTCAATCGTCGGCTGAATTGCTCAGCATCCTCCTCTCCCAGCTCTCACCTTTGCGCTCGCCCCACCTCCTGATTTCCCCTCTGCTATCTGCTCTCGCTGCCAAAACATTAGCTTGTGGTGCGCTCGGTTGCTGGGTCCCTGTAGGTTCCGAGGGTGGGTTTTTGAGAGGTGAGGAGGGTAGGATAGCGAAGCGAAGGTGGAAGGTGGGGGAGGAGGATCACGTTTGCCTCGGGAAGAAGTCCTTTCGTGAGGGTGCGTGTGAGGATTGCGGCGTCGCCCTCGTATCTCCGACGAGTCCCCGAGACTAAGCCCATTGCTTTCGGTGTCCTCTTTCGAGCATATGCGTAGCGTTACGGTTTTTTTTTTTTTTTTTTTTTTTCTTCTGTGAGGCGTGGGGAGAGGGGTGGATTTGTCGTCTCGTTTCCAGGATTTCGAGGCTTTTCGTGATCTTGGAAACAGATCTCAATAGAAGGGAGTGAGTCTCATACATAGCCGCAGGATCTGTGAAATAGAAATTTCTTGTGAAGCATAGTTTTCAGCATTCGTTAAGTGTGGATTTACCCCTTGGCTGGTACTGGAGGCGGCCCTGCGGATCTTGGCGTTTCAAACTTTGGAAGCGTTGGAGGGTTGTTTGTGTGGCGGTGGAATATCGGAGCTCGGGTGTGGGTTGCATATTCCGTGTGTTCTTGGTGACCGACAACTACAAACTCTTCAGGTGTGGTGTTTTTGAAGTAATATCGTTAGGCTGTTGTATGTGGGATGCTCGAATCTTGATGCACACGAGTCCAGTTATTTGCATGAGGGTCCAGTTTCAACACACATGGAGAATGATGCGTGGTTGAAAGCATTTCAGGACTGGTTCGGGTAAAGTCGGATTGCACATTGGTAGAAGTCTCGCGAAAACTTGCTGCCGTCACTGCCCTCTTCACTAATTCTGAAACGAAGTATCAACGCCAATAAGGAATATTGTCGATACTTGGTTTCTGCACACCATTTATGAAAAGTTTCGACAAAAAGATTAGTGATTCAAATTGTAGACTAAAAGTGAAGATTCCTTCCCAGGATGAAGAATCTTTGACGTCGCACTGAGAGTCAGACTGCTTGAAGCAAGCACCTAGTGTTGTGGTCTGGGTTCGTGAGATGATCAAGGGTGTGAATGTTATTATCTCATAGAAGCTCATCGTTTTTTATGCTGTGATGAAATGTAAACTTTTACTATTTTTCGGGACAATCATGCTTCCTCACAATCCATCGTAGTATCTTCTATTCCCTTCGAAATCTGTAACTGACCACGTGCTGTCGCAGACGTTTTGTTTTCTTACATCACGTTTCACTCACGTCGCAGTCCCTGGGTCTTCTCTGATATTTGGGCATGTTTTAATGTGTGAAGTTGCGCAGGAGGTTGTGGAACTGAGATGTCCAGTAGTATGGACCCTGCGCATGAATTTGCACTTTGCGAACCTTCTTAACTTGTCGTTATTCTTCTGCAGGTTCCTTGATGGTGACATAACTGGACGCATTGTAAGATCCATTCAACAGCAGTCCTCCATGAATCAACATCAGCATCAACAGCACATATTTATCCGCAACATTGGATTTCACGAACACTGGCTCCCGCTTGAGCTATGCGAGCAATAGCCTTTGCCATCCCCTCCCCTTACTCGTATTCTGCTTCTCAACACATAGCAGCTGACGCTTCAATCTTGGTTCTTCCAAGCACCTGAAGCGGATCCTGAGTTGCTATTCCTAAGTCGCTCACCTCTGCTGTCATCACCATGCCGAACAAGATGCAGAAGGCTTTTCAGAAACTCCAGAAGAGTATATCAAGCTCAAACTTACAATATCGAAGCATCTACCACAACGATGCGAAATCCCCATCGAAATCTGGAGGCTCTGTTAGGAACGGAAGTGTCAGCAACGGCTGTGCATTCGGCAGGTCCGGCCGATTAGCAGTCAGTGATTTAAGCGACTCCGACGACGACAGCGACGGTTCCGCTCCAGATGACGTGCCTGAAGGGTATCTCGTCGTGTACGTGGGCGTAGAGCGGCGCCGGTTCGTCATCAAAGCGAAGTACTTGAGTCACCCTGTCTTCAAGGCACTGCTCAACAAGTCGGCGGAGGAGTTCGGGTACGAGCACAAGGGAGGGTTGGAGATTGCTTGCGAGACGGTCTTCTTTGAGCATCTGCTGCATCTCATCGAGACTGACGATCCTTCACTCTCCACCATGTAGATTGACGAGCTTGTGGGCTTCTATGCCTACTAATAGAATGTCCGTATGCTTATTGTTTCGATAGGCACAATGCAGCTTTCGAGGCTAGTACCAAGCTTAGGGAAAAAACCGTTGTACCTTTCCTTCATAAATAATTAGCAGCCTCTCTTTGCCTCTACATCGTTCAGGAAGCATGCATTTCCAACTATTGGTAACTGGTCAGGGGTTTTGGGCAGCACGGAATCGATAAACAGTGGGGGAGATTTACTTCTGTCACTAATGAAACCGCCCTTCATAATCGTTCCATTCTTGGATTTCAAGATCACAAGGATTGCATTACCATGGGCGACCAATTCTCATGACTTCACCTACGATTGATACCTGTAGTATCTACGACCACCTTCCGTCCTTGCGTGGAACTAGTTCAAGACGAGTACAGCTTGTAAGAGCCTTCCGAAACGTGTCTTGAAGCGTTGTCAAGGAGTTTTGCAGAGGTACTTTTCTTATCTTGGACAGGTTCTTGAACAAGTCCATTAGATGCGTGAAAGCTGATACTCACAAAAGATAGACTATCCGTCAAAGAGTTGACGAACGCTGTTGGTCTCCATCTCTCTACACCAGCGGCAGTATTCTGTTCATCGCGGTGAAGTCGGGGCCGGTGCCTCCTACTGTAGCAGTCGGTCGAAGTCGTACTTTTTTGTTGAGAATAGTGGTAATTCTGCAATGTCTGTATTGACCAGTGTGCCTGGTTTGAATGTATTTTTTAATTTGATTGATGTTTCCTTATCATTCACCCTCTAATCAAGGTTGGGGATAGCTCCAGTGATGCATTCTCTGCTCCAGTGCAGCGTCTTGGATCTACTCACTTTGAACTATTCTTCATTGGCAAGCTACGATAACTTCTTACCTCGACATGGTACTACCGATTGCGAAACCCCGCCCTGAAGGCACTTGCAGGTGCACTACGTGCAGTGGTGAGTTAACTCCATTGCCTCCATTTCAGATGAAGATTAAGGATGCACATTCATAAGATTCAGGAAGAGTTGTGGGGCCAGAATAATCGGCTCTACTGCCTTCTTAAACACTAGTAACTCCTCAACTGGAGCCTGGCTTCAAACCATGGCTAATCTGTATACCACATTCCCCACTCCAGACCAGAGGCTGACCACAGATCAGATATGATTCTCAACAGGCGATGAAGGAACACTCTCTGCGCACAAGCTCAGAAGTATTATCCAAAACCAAATGAAGAAACCTGTAGTAGTACTATTACCATCCCTGACATGTGGGTTTTGTGATTTTGCACTGTGCAATTGGTCGGTGGTGTGAACTGGTCAAGCTTAGACTTGTTAATTAGCAATGTCAGGCCATCTCGCTTATGGTTACGGAGAGTACGATTAGCCTAAATAGACAAGATTAATTGCAGTAATTGAAGTGTCAAAGCTTGGTTGTGTGTTCAACTGAAACAAAGCAGTGTGATCAAACTGGAGGAAGTGGAGCAAGCTGAGCATCTTTGCAAAAGATACACAGTAGCAAATGTGTAGATCGTGTAGAATTAAAGAGTGTCACTTGCAAGCAAAAGTAGTAGTGATCAACTACAAAAACTTTGCATCTAGAATAGCACAAATTGTTTAAAGTGAGTGTAGAAAAGAAATAGTTTTAGGGTGATTGTAAGAAATATTTTTTACATGGATTCATTTTAGTAAGATTTGATTAAGTTGCTTAGGGTGGATAATCCCTTTTATTGCACATTTGAGGTTTAAACAAACAATTACAAACATATGAAAATTTTAAAATAATTTTAGCATTAAAGTGATGATAATTGGCTCTTATATATATATATATAAAGTGTATAATTTTTGTAGCCCTTCTTTAATATGTAGAAGACAAATTGCCACTAAAAAAACTCAAAAATAATTTTTTAATCAATTACAAAATATAAAAAAATATTAGAAAAAATTACATAAAAGAATTCTCATTTTTTCAAAAATATTATCATATATATATGAAAAATATTATAGTTGGGTATCCAAAATAAATTCCTAACTTTGATGTGAGTACAATCTTAAATCTTAAATTTAAAAATAACTAAATTACTTCTATTAAGATTTCTATAAAATTAACCATCTATAAAGTATTAGAGAGATTTTTCATGACAGAAAATCTAATTTTAAAATTAAAAAAAAATTAAAGAAGTAACATGAGTTTATTTCAATAATAAAAAAATTTAAATTTTCATATCAAAATAAAAATAAAAAGATAGAAATTGAAAATGTTAGGATTTTTTTCTCCCTCTTATATATATACAAATATATATATATATATATATATATATATATACATAAGTGTATGTATATATATCAAAAATCTTCTAATTAAATATATAGAAATCATTGGCAATAGCACTTAGCTAATAGATCATCAGATTAATGTCATGACTGCAGCAAATCTACCATCAACACAAGTAAAAAAGAAATTGTAGTATTTATTGCTTCTTGGAAGCAATAAAATAACTAAGATAATAATATTACATATAATATAGCCAAAATTATAATAAAAGAAAGAAATAAAAACAAGTGTATAGTTGAAGGAATTGAAAAACAACACTTAGATAGAAAATGCTTGCTTTGCTAATTTGAAAGAAAATTTAAATCACTTATAGGTGAAATTTTTGTTTCTATATTTTTATGAAATTTAAAATTTAAAATTTAAAATTTCAATAATTTTCATATAATATAGAAATAATTCAGTAGATATTTTTTATCAACTAATTGGCCAAAATTTTAAAAGTATCATAAAACCAGTTATTGTAGTAACAAAAGATTGAGAATTTTTTCTATTAAATTTTAACAACATATGTAACACTATATAACAAAATAATAAAAAAAAGAAGTAATAGTCCTTTACTATTGCTCCACAAAACATATATAAGTTGGTAGAAAAAATTGAGTAATTAGAAAGCTAAAATTGCAGCTCTAGGATAAAATAACTTACAATAGCAAAATAATGCAAAGTGTAATGGCCATCTTCTCCAATTACACAAATCGGTACAAGTATCATATGATTAGTACTATCTATATTTTGAAGCTTAAAATAATTTTTTTAAAATTAAATTATAAATTTAGTAATTTTAGTAATTTTTAGAAATTATTTATTTAAATTATATTTTTGATCTTCAAAGATGTGATGTATTATTACATAAATTATGTAGAACAAAGGAAAAAGAATTGGAACAAGTATTATGATCAAACATCAATTTAATATTTATTTTTTAGAATTTATATTATATAAATATTCAAATAAAGCTAAGACTTGTAGTTTACATATTTTATTTATTTTTTTGTATTAAATATCCTTTTTTTAATTTTAATTCTTTTTATAATAAAGATCTATTATAGATTATTTTACAATATTTTTTAGAAGAGAAATTAGGTACAGCTATGATATAAGTTACTATGTAATTACTAATATAATAATATTTATGAATACAATTGACCAATTATTTATTTAAAGACTTTAATTAGATCATAAAAGTAGACTAAAATATCAAAAAATAAATATAGATTTAAAATTATATAATAGAAATAATTAAATAAAAAAAGATAATTTATGGAGCATAATTAAGAACTAATATATATATTGGGCTATTTATTTTATAGGCATATACTTTTTTCCTTGTAGGAAATAATGAGAGAAGATATAAAAAACTTACTAAATTGAATTAGTTCTACACATGTAAAAAAGTCCTAGTAAAAAATAATATAATATAATATAATATAAAATAAGATAAAAAAATGATATAACATATCTAGCCATTTATTTGGATAATTATGTTATTTGGATAATTAGATTATGTCTCTACATTAAAATTTAAGAAATATGTAAAATATGTAAAAATATGTAAAAGTATGAAATAAAAAATATATATATATATATATAGAGAGAGAGAGAGAGAGAGAGAGAGAGAGAGAGAGAGAGAGAGAGAGAGCATTTTAAAACTAAGCTACAATTATATTTTATGTTACATAAGAATTTTTGAAAAAATATAGCATTAAAAAAAACAAAAGGATTTGAATGTATAGCAAAATTATCAAAGACTCAAGTCTAACCAGAAAATTTATTGGTATAAAACCTATTAAAATAAGCTTATAGAACTTAAATTTCAATTCTTCCAACTAATAAATTAGAGATTGAAAGCTTTTAAATTTTAAAAGAGAATGCAGCAACAAAATGTTTGTAAAAAATACATAAAAATTTGTTTAATGCATTAAAAAAAAAATAACAATCCAAACAAAAATAATCAAATTGAAAACAATTAAGGATAAGTATACTACAAGCATTAAAACATTAAACATGTCTGTTTTGATTTTTATTTCAAATTTTATAAAAGTATACCATATAAAAATAATATAAAAAATATTCTATTCTAAATTATATTTATTGAAACAATCAAATAAGGAATAAATAGGTTTCTAATTACTCCATTGGTTTTTCTTTTTTAATTAGAAGATATTCTTTCAAAAATAATCCAAGAAATAATATCAAAGCTAAAGAATATTCTTAGAAAAGACCAATTTATTATAATTAAACATGATATTGAATATAATTTTTTTTGTAACATATCAATTATAGTAACATTATTTTATTGTATGAAAAAAATAAAAATAAAAACTTTACATGGAAAATTTTGAGGCCTATTGTTGTACTAATTTTTTTAATAAAATGTATGATAAAATTCTATAATTATGTCTTTAATTGGATCTTATAGAAAACAATTATTTAAATCAATAAATTTTAAAATTTTAAAATTTACTATGGATTACATATTGGCCTTTGAGGAAAAAATTTACTAAAAAACATTCAAAGAAATCCCTATTTCAATTAAAATTCATCATAAAAACATACAATAAAGTCTTATCAGTCTTTTATTTTTTATAATATAAAAAGTTATACTTCTATTCTAATTTTATCTTTACAACAAAATAATTTGTAGAAGAGTTAAAGAAAATATTTCTATTAACAATAACTAATCTATTCGTTTTTTTAAAAAAAAGAGCAAGCTAAGGATGCTTAAACTAAGATTTAAATAAGAGCTTTTGATACATAAAATATTTAATGACTATCAAAATAATAGAACCATCAAGCAATATAAAATTATCTTATGTACAAATTATAAATACTTCTATATTCTTGACATATCCACTACAACTTACATCACTTACCACACCAGTTGCAATTTCACTACTACATCTATTACACTTCTAGCAAATCTTGAAGCTTCCAAATTTATATTTCTTAATTTCATGTTTAGTAGACCTAAGACACCAAATAGCTCATGACAAGTTCATGAAGCTGTACACCCATGTCTTTGTACACACATATTAATCACCTTTACTTCTAGCCGTATAAAATCTAATTGGTCAAAAATAGAATACTGATTGGAAAAACTTGCACATCTTACAAATTTCTAGGATACAAACATACGAACTTTGCTGTTAGGGGATAATACATGATCCCCCAACTTTCAACTAAATAGCTCAAATATCTAGAAAAATAGTAGGGTGTTAAAAGCCAGTGGCAACCCATGTTCCATTTTATTAATCTACAAGCAGTAGACCTCATTCATTCATTCGTTCATATATATATATATATATATATATATATATTGTAATTAAATAAAATCCAACTTGTAAGCTGAATTTCCTATCATGTTTATCACGTTGCTGATGCAATAAATGTTTTTAGATGTTGAATACACTCAATTAAAAAAACTTAGCATAAGTTTTCCAGATGTTGAATACACTCAATTAGTCACAACAGTCTCAAGACTGTAGCAGCATTTCAGAGGATAGCAAATAGTGGAGAAAAGAAAATAGTGGTAATAGGAGTGATAGTAATAATAATAGTAATAATAATGAGCTAAAAAGTTTATCTGGTCAGGTCACTCACATCTTCTGCTCGATTTGCAGCAAGAATATCTTCTACGGTATTTACTGAGAAGCTTTTCGCAGAGCAAGCACAGGGTTGTACTTTAGACAAAGTTGGATACTCCTCCGGTCAGAATCAGCCCATGACATGGGAGTCAGAGCCATTAATGGAATCATCCCTGCTATGACAGACTCCTCGTGCCTGGCACATGCCACTGTCAATGAAGATGATTAACATGCCAAGATTTCAAGAGGGCTACAGACGATACAAAGCATGATTCCTTTCTGTAATATTCATGACAATTCCAACATTGGTAGTGATCGTATATCATGGAACTTACAAACCAGGAAAAATACTTCTGCACGATGTTTACAGAAACGAAGCTCACTCCCCCAAAAACAACATTGCATTAGACATTTCACATAGATAACAGATAACTGGGTGTGACCGCATGTTTACTACAAACGCCACACAGGTATTATGGATGTTGCGAATACAAGCAAACTGACAAGAAATTGAAACCACCGCAAGCATGTTAGATCCCACAGTGAAAACACTAAGTATTAACAAAGTGAATAATAGAAATGCATGGCAGTCTCCAAATTACATTCTCATTCATGACAGACTGAAGTCTGTCAACACATGCTCAAAGCGTATCGCTTCATTAAGCATATTCATCATGCACCTCTAAAAATTGTAACTTCTACTAATGTACAGGCTTTCCTCTGCACAGATAGGACTAGATCCTCATTGCACCTATACATATGTTCGTCATTATCCCTACACGATTTTCTCTCAATATGATGAAGCAGAATTATAAACCCGCCATGTCCACCACATTTTTAACACTCTTATAACTAGTACTACATGGAGTTAAACCACTATGCGGTCACGACTTTTCAGAAAAAAAGTATTCTAAGAAATAAAGAAAGTAAAAAAAGAAGAAAAAGATAAAAAAGAGGAAGACTCCTTCCAGTATAACCGCGCAGTGAAGAAGCCCATTAGTGTCAATAACCCGTGTTCAGAAACCAAAATTGTGTTGAAACTGGAATCAACCTGCCGGTTAGCTGACCCCTCGTCGTGGAACACGCTCAGAAACAAAATTTATGAACTCATCTGAATGATTAAGCACGTGCAGCCAGGTGCCACGATCAAAGAGCGCACTTAAAATATCTTTCAGATGCCAAGCGCTGCATTGTCGATAACTGCAGTTTCCAACGCATTGCGACAGCATCGTTTGCTGCTCGATCAGCGCATCCCGTAACCGATATAAGCCTTTACAATTTTCGTGACACAAATCCTGAATTCCTACTGTGTCTGATGTCGGCTCATCCAAGCGCCATGAGAGAGCTTCCTTCCATTTACCAGATCGAGTCTCTGAGAGCAAACATCCTTGAGACCCCATGACATGCAAAGGGGTCAAAGATGCTTCGTCTACTCAAAAGACGCAAACCAGCGCGCAATGCGTCGTAGCATGCTGCAAGTGAAAAGCTTCCGAACCAAATCTACTGGGATCAAACTACATCTATCTGGAGCGATCCTGTCCCGGGATCTCGGCTTCTTCCACAAATTCGTGGGTAACACCTTCCAACCACCAAAGCAAATGCTCAAAGACATCAGGAGTACAAGCTATACGCAAACCTCCATCGCAACAGAATCCAAATTCCTCTTCAGACTTCGCTAGCAGTGCCCGAAAGGCGTTGTTCGAGAGACATGAAGTGGGGATGACAAACCTCCTCCGCTCCTTCCCAACGTAGACCGCCAGGCAACCAACCGGAACATCAGCTGGAGGACTGGAGTGTTCTTCGTCACTATCGTAACAGTGTGCATCAGACACGCTTCCCCATGAGCGCCCCGAGTTGATATTGAGTGAAGAAGACTCGAAAGAGTTTGAGGCTGCGCTTAAGTGTCGGGAGAGAGGCGGTTTGTAGCTCTGAGGCGAGATGTGGAGGACCCTGTGAAAGAACTTGATGAGCTTCTTCGATGCAGCCATGATTAAAAAAGGAGATACCTTACTGAACGAAATTATTTCTCACAGTGCTGTATCCCGGAGTCGATTGTGAAACAGTTACTGGGATGTGCTCTTCACTGCAGTCGCCAATCGAAAATTTGAGATCATCATAATTGTTGGTGAAGGCGCATCGCAGCATAAAGAACTATAAGAGAACATCGGCAAGCCTGTCCAGTTTCTCGCGCAGCAATGCACCTCTGGCATCAACTCAGACTAGGTGACAACAATACCCAATGGAAAACCTTACAAAGCTAGATAGCGCTCTAGTAGAGAACAGAGACAAGGAGGTCAAATGATCATTCCGATCAGTTGTAGGCGATTGGATGCACATAAGCACAGGCTGCGGCCAATAATGCATCAATTCTTTTCGCAGGCATGCACAACGAGTTGCAGTCAAGAAGTCGGCATCACAGGGAACGAAGAGGCAAAACGTAATGAAAATACTTTCTAATACTTCTCGACACGTAAGGGAATTGGAAAGCTACAATCAAGCTTGACCAAGACTAAGCAAGCAAGAACTAATGGCATATGCCAAAGTCGCCTCGAGGTAATGTAAGCATCCTCCCAAGAAACAGTTTGCCAGGCCACCTGAGGAAGAGGGGGCCACGACGGAAACAACCTCGAGCACCTTAAACCCTTCCTCTCCGCAAGTGCCACCACGAACTTACACGCCTCCTCACAACTTGAAAGTTCAAGAAATTAACGAAAGCTTCACACAAGTCACACGACCATTATACTGTGATCGCGCAATCACAAGCCCTTGTGCTATAGAATCTAGGCGACTCTTCAACCTGAAGATTTTCCAGCTATCCACCCTACCAGCACACGACTCCTGGAAGCAAGGAGCGCGTACTACGGTAAGGGGCGTAAGGGGTTCTACAAACTTAACTCCACACTAAATCTTTCTCCCTCTTTGCAGCGTCTGCAAATAGCTACAGATAATAACAAATTCACGCCTCTCCTCACATTTAACCTTCGCTGTCAGGGCGAGTTCCTGCCAACAATCAATGCTGCAGGGAAACGCAACACATGAACTGAGAGCGAGTCAGCCGAGAACCCTTAGACAATCTGACCGATCCCTTTTCCAATGGCCCTGTTGGAGAAACAAATTAAAGCACTCTGTTCTTGGGGCTAACGAAGACGCAATCCAGCGCGATAGTTGACCGATTTTAGAAGCACTATTGTGCAGTCTGTCGGCCGCGAATGCAGGAGCACGGCGCTGGCAACAATGGCGACAACACCGAGCACCACGGAAGTAAGTATGCGTGCGTCGTCTGTGTTCATCCAAAGTCTACCGTCGCGATTCTCGTTCGTATCTGGCCAAGGAATCCAACACCATGGAAAGGGAGATTCTGCATGAGAGCACACCACTCACTGCAAGACAAAACAATAATCGAGGATTTAAAACCACAACAACAACAAAAAATAGCTCTCGAGGAAATTCGATCAAGCTCGGGACCGCATTCTGGTCGGAGATGAAGGCGGGCGGGGATAAATAAATACAGCCCGTTTCACTCGCATTCTCCCGTCTGGTAGATTCCACAATTTTTAGTGAAATCTGAAGATTCCTGGCCTCGTTAGATCTGTGTCGTATTATTTATTTATTTTCCTTTTGACTGTTGTTGTTGAGTAGTCGTGTTCTTATGCACATAAATAGAATGGCCCTACGAAGTTGGCTATTACTACTTTACAATGGCATAAAGTTAGGGTTTTTGAAAAAGTTAGCAGTGTGAAAAATGACATAAAGATAGAAAAAAATTAATATCTATAAATTCTTGATAATAGCAAATATATCCTTCAAATTTGTGATAATAGCAAATATATCCTTCAAATTTGTGATAATAGCAAATGTATCCCTTGTTGGTGATAAGATATCACCAATATTCCTTGTTCAATCGTCATATGGAACCCACATAGTAGGTTGCACAGATTTTGCCCTTGCCACTTTTTGGCTTTTCAAGAATTGGAAAAATCTGGCCTCTTTTTCTTTTATCAATTTGCAAACCATGCCTCACATAGCAGATTCTTGACAGTGCTTAGTTGCAGCAACACTTTTCCTATTGTTGTGCTCACATCCTTTGAATTACATGCCTCATCTAACATTTACTTATATGCAAGCCTTTGCACTTTAGGGTATAAATATGGCTTGTGAGGCAATAAAAAACCAAGAGTGTGACTTTACACAAAGATGATGAATTGCCCAAATTAGGTTTTCACTATGGCAAAAAAGTGTCGTTGCAACCAAGTGCCATTGAGAATCTACAATGTGAGGCATGATTTGCAAATTGATAGAAGTAAAAGAGGCAACATTCTTCCAATTCTCAAAAAGCCAAAAGGGAGTGTGGCAAAATTTGCACGACGTGCAGTCTAGGCCTCAAATGACAACTAAACAAGGAGTGTTAGTGATACCTTATCACCAATAAGAGTGCATTTGCTATTATCACAAATTTGAAGGATATATTTGCTATTATCAAGAATACAAGGGTATTCTTGATATTTTAGCATATTTGAGGGATATACATGATATTTTCTCTCATCTTTTTAACTTTTCATATCTTTTCAATGTAGACACAACTCAAAGACATGTCATGTGGTTGTCATAGCTAATTGTGACAAGTCATGTGAACAATACATGAAATATTTCTTCATGTAAAGATCTAAAATATTTATACTTTACATAGAACCGTTTGTTGAATTTGCCATTTGATGCAGTGAAACTCAATTGGTTAGTAAATTATCAGATTTTCATTCATAGATTGTTGATTAGGAGAATTAAACATGTTAAAAAAAAACAATTTCCTCGCTATGCTAGCAAAAATAGTAGAAAACTTCAATCTATTTGCAAAGGAACCCCTGATTTGATTGCAACCTACCTCAGCTCAACTGGATACCTGACCCTACCTGGTCACACTATATATGCATGTATATATAAACCACAAGACCAGTTTTATACACTCTTTCCAGTAGCCCAGTTTTTTATTTGGCTTCTATAAAAATTTGAATGGATAAATAAACGACGATCATTGTTATTTTGGTTGGTATTTATGTTTAGAATGCATGAAATTAGAAAATACTTGTTGAAGCGTATGGAAGGCTCCACTCTTTGGTTGGTTGGTTGATATATGTTTATAAATATATATATATATATATATATACATGAACAGTAGAGGTCATCATATATTGATTCTACTTTTCTGACTATTACCAATCTTGTGAAAGTTGATGTTTAAATAAAAGTGACATTTAGGGATTTTAATAGACTGATATATATGCATTTAAATCTAAATTTGCAAAGATACACAATTGCGTTAGAATATGTTTTTGACTCGATATGTGGTGTATTCTGTCTCAGAAGTCCTAATTTTAAATAGTTCCAAATGTTTGGTGGTACCAAAGACAAAGGGATGTGTTCTAATGAATATTTCAATTTTAGTTACTAAGTGTTTTGTGGATATATATATATATATATATATATATATATATATATATTTCTGAAACTACACAAATTCCACAATAAAGTGAAGTCTTTCTTAAATGACTTTGTAAGATGTAAATTATTTGGTTTAATTACTCACTATGTGATTTTCTTCTTGAATTATATTTCTTCCTTAACATCATCCTTTCAATGGACATTATTCTCTTAGCTGTAAAGTAACTTTCTTTCAACCAATTGTAAAATTATGAAAGTCTCATTTTTCATGCTCTTGTGACATTGGTACCACTATTCCTGGAATATTTACATACAGGAATTATTTCATTTTTTTGTATCTTTTTTTAAACATCAGTTCTAAGGTAGTAAATATGGATATTTCAAATTAATTTGATGTCTCCATTTATAAAAAAATATACCAAAGGATTCCTTTTTTACTTAGTAATTATGGGATTTTAAAATTATATAATATATTGAAAATAGTAAAAAGGATAATGTAGATTTAGACCTAGTTCCTTAGTTTCAAAATACAAACATTTGAAGTTTTTCCCAATGAAATGTCTCGAAAAGCTATTTATTTCGTATCTCTACACTTGATCTATTGCTACGTAGAATAATTTGACACGAGTTTAGAAGGAACGTTCTTTCATTCATCCAAAAAAACACATCCATCCATCCATCCATCCATCCATCCGATGTTCGATACTTCCAGCTGAAGCAAACTCAAGTCAGTGTGGGTCACAAATCAGGGGATCGCGTACCCGAGTTGGGTACGACCGTACCCGGTGGAGGGTACGCAGCCAAGTCGGCAGAGGCATGGGCATGGAGAGGGGGTGGAGACCCATAGCCGTGCCAACCCGTCAGAACTGTCGTCCTTGCCCGTCCCATTCCCGGTGTCCTTTTCAGGTACGGCTTTCACGGCCACGTGCCGCGATATGAGTGGGTCAGCACTTTAATCCACTGCCCTTTGCTACGTGTCATATCTCCATCCACGTCAGCTTCCCTTCTTAAACAAAATAAAGTTTTAAAAAGTTAAGACAAAGTTTAGAAACAATGAAGGATTCTATTGTTGTGGGTGCTTTTTGATCCTCCACTCATAATTTTCATATAGAGATGATATTTGTGTTTGCATGGTATTATAGCTTGTTTGGTGAGCATGTAATGGATTTCTAATTTACATGCAAAAAAAAATTTGTTTACCATTGATGCAACAAAGATCACTTTAATTTATATTTATTTATAGTTTGTATTGTGGTACTTGCAAAAGAAAAAGGTGAAAAGATTGAGATTTGTGTATCAAATTATACTATGAAAATGATTTTTAAAACTTCATTTTGAATGTATTTGTCTTTATTGTCTTATAAATATATAAACTACTAACCATAATGATAATAAACATAATAATAGATTTTTTTTTATCACTTATATCTATTGAATTATTAATAACTATTACAATTGTTATTAACATTATATAATAAGATAGAAAAGACTATAGCAAATTCATTTAAAATCAAATAAAAAAATTATTATATTAGAATAGGAAATTTGAAGAAGCACAAAGAAGAAGAAAATATTGTCATTAGACTTAGAATTGGCATTAAAAAGAATTAAAAAGAATGCAAAACTTTTTTTTTATTGTGATAAGTTTACAAAACTTTAAAAATTACTCTAAATCCTAAATTTTATTGTTCAATAAAATATAGCCTTTTAATTTTTAATTTTCCAAATCTACTACTTTTCTAGCCTATCATACTTCAAAGAATTATATATCACAAACTAGATAATTTAGAAACTTAAAAAAAAATTAAAAATTAAGAAAAAAAAAAAAACTAAAAAAACTAAAAAAATCCTCCTTCATAAGTTTTAGTTCAAATTTTATATTCATTAGAATTTTATACCACTTAAAGAAAATTGGTTCTTATACACATATACATACATATAGTATCAAGAACATGAACTAAAAGAAGATGTATAAACTTGAAAAATCTATGTGAAAAGAAAAGTGGTAAAATAGAAATAAAGTAGTATCTATATTAAAAGGAAACTAGAATAGTTATTGCCAAATGACAATGAAACTAGAGACTCTTAAATCTAAACTAAAAGCAAGAAAAGAATTGACAAGAATGAAGAGGGCTTCACTCTTATCTCTATATATTATCTAAGTAAGAGCTACGTGGCAATGTTCTATAGGACTTTTAATATGTGTTGATTTTGCAAAACACATGCTTTAACTTACAAGGCAAGTTTTCTATGTGTAGGCCACATAGTTTACTTGTTTGTCAAGCTATCAACATGTGTGGCACATGGCCAACTTGTTGACCACGTTTCTAATCTAAAAAGTCAATTAAAGACACTTATATAGTCAAGGCAACATCTATGAAACTTCTATAGAAGATATTATGGAATTGACCTACTTTTACCTAATATTATCTAAATCATAAAAATAATTATTGGTTTACATGTGTATGTCTATGACAAATAGCTCACAACTTTAAAATAACATTAATTTCAAAAATTTGTTTTAAGAAAATAAATACTTGTATAATACATCCAAAAAAAAAAATTTAAGAAAATAAATACTTGTATAATATATCCACAAAATTTGTTTTAAGAAAATAAATACTTGTATAATATATCCACAAAATTAGACAATCTTAATCTTTATTTTTCAAAGATATTTCATCTAAAGATTGAATTTTCATGATAAATTTTATTTTACTTTAAAGCCTCATGACTCTTCTTACACTTAACATTTGTTTAACTACTTTGTATAATAGAAGTAAATTATTTTTGATGATTTACTTCAGAATTTTACTTTAAAAAATCACTCAATTAAACAAAGAAATTCCTTCAAAATATTGCTAACTATACACTCAATTTACTCCTAAAACAATCACTAGTTTCATTTTTCATTTTTCTTTTTGAAAAAGCTTCAATGAAATTTACAACTGACCTCTCATAACTCACCAAAGAAACTTTCTTCTATTTCAACTCTTAAAATTCCGTTCATCTTCTTTCACATACTAGTCAAATACTATTTGTTGTCTATTTGGATCCTTGACAAGTAACCACTTTATGATAATAAAAAAACAAAAAGTGTATGTGTGTGTGTATATATATATATATATATATATATATATATATAAATTAACACAAAATTTGTGTGATTAATACATATAAATTAAAATTATATTATCATAATTTTTTATTTATAACAATAATAAATTTAAAATAATATTATTTATAAACTGATCACATTACTGATACAATTTTGTGAAAATAGAAAAAGACAAAATTGTGTCAAAATTACAATTATTAAGACCTTGCAATAGGCTAAAATTTTAATAAAAATAAAATTGATGTTTTAATTGTAATTAACTAATATATTACATTTTAAAATAAAAACTATTTTATTTATAAATTATAGTTTTCTTTTATCAAGAACGTTTGAAAAATAATGTCAAAAAAGTTAAAATATGATTATATATTATATTTGATTTTGATTTTTTATTATCAATTTAAATTATCATAAAATATTTTAAGTATAAATATTTAATTAAATAAGATAATATTATTTATCAAATAAACATAAAAAACTAAATAAAAAATATTTATATTAAGATTAAAATTAGAAAGAAGGTCATAATATAATTTTTTTTTTAAAACGAATTTGTAAAAATGTAGACAAAAATTGATATAGATATAATAAAAAGTATATCTTAAATAAAAATATTAATTGAAGTACTGGTGAAAAATTCATTAGCAAGTAAAGAAACTATCAAAATATGATTCTTTGTATATTTATATAACTTATAAATGTACTATGCAAATCATGTCTTAAATAAAACAATGCAACATTAATAAGTATTAATTGCTTTAAAATTGATGTATTGGCTTTTAAAGTATTTAATGATAATATCTAATTTAAGGAGTAAAAGCCATTCTTATCATTTTTCTTCAAAAAAATAAAATTATTAATATTTAAAAATATATATATTAAAAAAATTCATTAGACAAGATAATTTAATGTGTTGGTTCTAATCAATAAGTTTTAAAAATTAACTTAAGAAATTTTAAGAAGTAAATTTATAAAAGAGAGTTTGAAATTATTTAGTAAAATTTTAAATTATAAAACAACATGGATATAAGAAAAAGTAATATTTAAATATCAAATTTTAAAAGATTTCTAAAATACTAAAAATGAGGAATTTGAATTCATTAGACATGACTTTGAATATATAAAACATTCGAACAAAGAATCTACACTTTCAAAACCTTTCTCACTAGTAAATATTGAATTCATAAAAGGTTTGAGCTTTCCCAAGGCTTCTAGTGCAATGCAATGTATTCTAAAACAATTTTGAACCCTTGATTTTTCTCTACTAGCTACACTTTAGGATATCATAACCTATTCTAGATTAACATACATAGTTTCTTAATATATATTAGTCATGTGGTCCTTTTAAGATTAAAATTAAAAATTTTGAATTAAAAGACTTATGAAATATAACTATTATCTTTTTTTAAGGTCCATATTTCTCCATCCTTCAAACATATCAAAAACCCTCTATAAAACAAATCATTTGTTTATAAAATTTAATACAAAAAGTGTACATCTCTTTATGTTCCAAAAATGTAGGTATGTGTTAATATATAAATCAATAAATAAAGGCAACTTTACACTTGTAATCAACATCAAAGCAACTTTTGGGGCACATAACAAAGGACCAAACCTAATTGAAGTTCTCAAGGAGCATATCCAAAGGGGTCAAAGGAGATCTTAGAGTCATCTATTCCATAGCTCAACAAAGTTTTTCATACCAGAAAAAAACAAACACACGAAATCAAGGCAGGCAAGGGAATGTATTGCAATACATGTGGCAATGAAAGACAATTAGCCTAAGAAAGAGAGCCTAAACCCCTTTACTCTACCATTTCTCAATACATTTTTCTACATTAATGCCAATTGTAAAGAGTGCAAAAAAGCAGGATTAGTGTATAAGCATACGACTCAGGTGACTTCGAGCCACAAGTTTTGTTGTTCTAATTTTTTTGTGGGGTAGAATGCAAAGGCCAAAGAGGTTTCGCTGCAAATTATCGGCTTCACAAGGATATGAAAAAAATGGATTTTGAAGCTAAATTAGTGAGCAGTAGTGAAAACTCTTGCTCTCTCACAGCATCCACAAATCCAACACAATTCAGTGAAAAATTGATATTTGCCAAAGCAACGCTCACCAGACTATGTCCTACATGGAAGAGCTGGGAAAGGGTTTGGTGAGAAGCACTGAATGGCATGGAAATCACGTACATGTTGTGGGATCCGGAGCGCAACAATCACAAGGAGGATGAGCTTTGTTTAGGGATTTGTTGCCATTTTTCACCAGTCGTTGCTCTCCCATTTTAAGACAGCGGAGTTGATGTCCGTTTCTCGCTTGATTTTGTCTTTCTGGAACCAATCGCATATCGAGCCAGCGTTCAGCTCTTCAATGGTCACACCTTCTTGCTCCGCTATAACCCTGAGCAAATTCAAAGATGATATCTGCAACGGGGTGAAACGACACAAGCGGAATTAGCTTCCGAAACCCTATTAATTCTAGGCAAAGGGATTCAGCCACAACTATGACAACAGATTATCCCTTCACCTTAGTCATATAACAATTGTGGTCCTAGTCGCAAGTGTTGAAATCAGTGCAGACCGATACCGACTCTCTTTCTTTTTTTTCTCTTTTTAAAATTAAATTAAATTAAATTAAATCAAACCTACCCTAATTAATAAGCTGTGGTTTGCTGAAATTTGTACAAGTTCTAACTGAACAACGCCAACCGCCACTAAAGCCTACATGCTGGTTACTGAATAAATGTGCTGTGACAAGATTGGACGCGGAGAGTGAATATTAACTGTGAGACGACACAAGAATTTCTCGTGCATGTCGATGTTTGCCATTTCGACGAGCCCAGCTTCTTCCATGGTGAGGAACGATCCAGGTCCACCGCCTCCACCTTGAACTCCCACACGTACCGACATTCTCCCCCTCCCATTATCGGCTGCAGATAATTATTAACCCCTCTGTCAACATACCATTGCCTTACGCAACCAATCGTAAAAAACAAATGAACAAAGCTCCCTGCCTCTCGTCCACAGAGCTCCACTAACCTCGTAACAACTTTTGGCTATGACTTGAACTAAATTCACACCAACCCAGTAAACCCATCAAAATTTCCAACCAACGTAGAAGAGTATGCAATTCCAAAAAAACCTGAGGAGCTTGAGCGAGGTAATGAGATTCGTGAGCAAAGAGCCGGAGCCGTCATGCCATTGAAGCTGCCGTGATGCACTGAGCTTGCTACAGACGCCGCAGGTGAGCTCCATAGCTGGCTCATTACCTGCAGAGCTGCAAATGACACGGCCATGAGGCTCCAATTCGCTCGAGTCGACGACTCACAAACGGAAGAGAAGGCAGAGAATTCGACCACGATAAGCTCGGATTCGGCCGCGATTGAGCTCGGCCAGCTGATGAATTGCTCGACGAGGACGAGCGTCGAGAGTGGTATGAGAAGATGAGGCCAGTGAGTGAGCTTCACTCCGGTGGCTTAGCCTTCGCCTTTTTACTTTTTGCGGTACTTTTCCACCCTCAACCTTTTCCCCTCCTTTATTCTTTATTTTTTTTACCTTTTTACCATATATATATATATAATTCGGATTTTTTTTGAAATGGTGTACATTTGTTTGCTCAATTGTTTTTTTTTTATTATTATTTATGACATGTGCTTTTGTCGAAGTGCATTTGTTAAGTAATTCTAAAGTTTTATTTTATTGTTTTTTTATAATATAACATCGTTTTTTGTAATAAAAAGGACCATTCAGAAAGAGTGCGATTGAACTTATTTTCTTCGAAGCATGATATTCCGAGTTTTTTTACTTGAAGAAGTGGAGACTTTCGGTGACGAATCGGTTCGAGCTTCAGTCTCTACCGAATTGATTTGCTTCGCAGGCTTCGTCGCATCGGCGAGCTATGGTGGAGTCGACCGACAACGTGTTGCGCTAAGTTGTTGTTAAGCGGCGGGAACGACGACATCGCCGGGCTTCGCACCTTGCCCGAGCATGAGCTGCGACAATCGTCGCATGGTGAGCTCGTCCGGAACCTCGGTCAGTCCAAGGGAAGGTCGGAGGGGCTTGTCGCGGTCGTTTTGTGCGAACGGCGAGATTTTCCACCGGAAAGACAAGTTCCGCTCCATGGAAAATGGATTGATGATGCAGTGTCTCTTGGTTCCGATCGCGTTCAGCGGACGCCGCTTCCCGTCGATGTGCATGATGCGCTTGTGAGGGAACAACTGGAGGCGCAAGTCCTGTTGCTTGTCGAGGCAAACTTGCATGTCTTTCATTCGGCGACGCATGTCAGGGGTGACGGAGTTGTTCTTCCTTCGCCAGATGGAAGGTAAGTAGCGGTCTGGCCGCGGAAGGTTCAGCAGCCTCGCAAACTGAGGGCCTTCTGGTAGGATGCGGCCCGTTAGCCAATTCGGCCGCGTCGGATTGTTCTCAGTGTTGAGCGGCATTTGTCCGCAGTCCTTAATCTTTACAGGATACCTTTTTTGAGTGCCTCGTCGGGTGCCGTTGGCTTCGATCTTTCGAACCACATCTTCGCCCTTGATGACCTACGTCACGGCAATGGTATACTATATCGATCGATTAGTCGGATGGATCTCGACTAAACCGCTGTATTCAAACACTTCAATTCAAGAATTGATATGACGATTAATTGTTCACCTTGCCGAATACAACATGCCTGCCATCAAGCCACGGGCACTCTTTGAGCGTGATGAAATACTGAGAACCGTTTGAATTTGGCCCTGAGTTTGCCATGGACAGCACCAGCGCTTCATGCTTCAGCTCGAAATTCTCGTCGTCGAAAAGCTCTCCATAAATCGATTCACCTCCGGTACCGTTATTGTTCATGAAGTCCCCTCCCTACTCCAAAAAGAATAGTGAAATATCGTCCACTACTATGGGCGACGAAGCATCAATATTTCGATTGTTTTTATTTGGGAACAAAGTGCATGTGGCGGATGTTGTCTGACCTGAAGACAAAAACCAGGAATGGTTCGAAACAATTGGCTGTTTCTGTACCACCTGCAAGCTCCGGAGGTGCCAACTCCATACTCTCCCGTGCACAGTCCTCGAAAATTTTCAACTGTCTTCGGCACAACGCGCTTGAAAAGCTCAAACCATATGCGACCAATTAGTTCGTGCTCCATTTGGACATCAAAATACACAAGCGGATTGGGATCGGGATCGGGATCAGGATCTCGTTCTGGCTCAGGCTCCGGCCGGCTCTTGATCGCAAGATAGAGATTATTGTTTTGTCAGAAACGCGTCTGCCGTGAACATAATTGAAGGCAAAAGCACAACCATTGCAATCTGGTGAATTAAAACTTGATGCGCAAAAAGATAACAATGGAGTTCAAATGAGATCTACGTCGGCAGAAACCCACGCTTACATCTGCTCTGGCAGAGCCTCGCCTTCTACGCCTTTCGGTGGAGGTGAATCAGTATCAACAGGCGGAGCCACGACCACCTTTGAGCCTTTCTTCATCGTCGACTTCGCCATGGCCACGTCTCCCTGAAGCCACAAACAAGAGCACAAGAGCACACCTCAGAAGACACTCACGAGACAAAATCCAAACGTAGTTCAAAATCAAGTCAGACTCCTAAACTCTCTCGTAGATCGTGCAACATTTTCAATCGACTTGCACACTCCATGGACACAAGAAAAATGCAGGCTACATTCTATTCCTTCATTAGAGCTACAGATACATGTTTTTTTGACAAATATAAATGTAAACAAACAGTAGTCACCGTGTGCACAAACAAGCACTGTTCGATGAATCTCAATCCTCAAAAGCTTCAACGGCAAATTAAAATCTGCAGCCAACCGATCCACAGCATCACCAATCTCAAATCGTAACTGTAATAGGCGAAGTCATGGCCATCGCTACAGTTGAGGAAGCTTCAATTAGGGCTAGGGTTTCAATTCTTTTGAGCATTCATGAAGATGTGGAGACAATTCTTAAGAATCATGGTCTAAACGCAAGGTTGTCTCAATGGTAGATACTATTTTATAATATACTAGTATGAATGACATAAATAGAAGGTAAAATCATGAAAGAAGTACTTGTATTCTTTATTGCAACGAGCCTTTGTTAAATTTATTCAGGCAAACAAATCAGTTGACAAATAAATAGAAACTATGCAGATATTGCCGAATATATAAATTTGAATATAACATTATACAATAAAAATTTCTGGCATTTAAAATACAGTAAAATCGTATATATATATATATATATATATATTCATCCATCATAAGTTGTTGTACTTTTTATTTTATGATTCTTAATAATGTTATAAGTCTACTAATAATTATTTTATTAGTTTAAATAAGATTAGCTATAATTTTTTTGTGTAATAAATATTTGTATAAGATAATATTATTTTAATCCTGTTTTATGCCATCTTTAAAATTTTCTTGATAGATGTATTCATCTTATGTGATTTATTTATTTATTTGTTTATTTTTGTTGAGTTTAAAGAACAAATTTTAAAATTTTAAAATGGCTTTTAAATAAAATATAAATAAACCAATATAATTTTAGAAAGTAAATATGTATCCTATCTATATCTATATATATATATATATATATATAAATATTAAAGATAATGATACTTGTCTTTACACATCCAAAAAGCCATATATCTGTTTATGCATCTATTCAATCATCTATGTATTTATTCATTTACTTAAATCAATAACAATTTGGATCATTGTCTTTCAACCATCTATGCATTTATCTAAATGTTTAAATCAACAAGTATTTAAAGTTCTATTATTCAACCATTTTTGTGTTCTGTCAACAACTATTTAAATGTTGATCATTTTAGCACAATATAGAAATACTATCACTCAAGTGAATGAGCATAGCAATTCAAATTTGTTTCTTCAGTTGATTCTAAGGGTAGAATATGAACAAGGCAATGCACTTGATTGATTGCACAAGATTAAAAAGATACTTATGTTGGAAGTTTAAAAAAATTTGTGAATATTATGCAACAAAATAAAAGTGAAAGATTGCTATATATTGAACTTTACACAAAATGGTAGAAATTTGGATCAAATTAAATGCATCTCTTTAAGAACAAAAATGTCAAATGTTATAAGGGTATATTAGTAAGCTTTTAAGCTTAGTATTTGTTATCTTCAGTTCTTGCATCCTTGCAAAATTTTATTATATTACTTCATTAAATGCCTTCTTTTATTTATTCTATTGTAGCATTTCTATAATTTATTTGATAATTTTCATATTGGAATAAAATATGTATGTTATTATTATAAGAGCATATTTTTATTATCAATTTCATGGTTTGTAGCTTGTTGATAGAAAGATTTTTTAGTCCAACATTACTGAATTGATTTCCAAAATTGATTTCCAAAATTTGCAAAATATTATTGTAATGGTTTTAGTGCAGAAGTTATAGTAATCTATAGGAATTTATTTTGATTGGGCTTTTATTCAATATGTCAAATTACTACATCAAGTAAATAATTTAATGAATAAAAGAAATCCTTAAAGCATTTACAAATTCAAATTAATGAAAACCCGTAATTGGATATCAAAATATTTCGCCTTCATTTGTTTAATTCTTTGAATTTTCTTATATATATATATATATTTATTTGAAAGTGATCATAGTTTTTAGTGACACTTGTTTTAGACATATTAGTTTTGTTGAACATATTTCATTAATAGCGACAGCAACACATGACAACAATCCATCTACATTAAACATTGAATCTTCTCATTGTTTACAAACACATATCTATATAACCTTGTGTCATTGTTTCGAAACAAACGAAGAAAAAACAACAGAATAAAATCAAAACAAACAAAATAATTAAAATCGCAGCATGATAACCCCCCAAACCTCTTATTCAACCCCATGAATTCAAAACACAAAAAAACCCACAAACAAATCATCCCTTCAAGAAAAATTGGGTTCTCTCATTAAAAAAATGACGAACAGGATTTACACTAATCATCCCCAAAGGATTCCAGTTGAACAGGCAAACCAGGGGAGTGTGTGTGGAATTTTTTCTTCTACACAGGACTCTAACAAAAGAATAGAAACAATGTGAAATGGAACCAGAAATAAAGAGGAAAAAAGTGATAAAACAGTGTACAAAAACCAGCAAAAAATGAGAAAAGAAAGAGAAAGGAATCAGGTGGAATCCCCATCGTTGAGTAGAGTCTCATACTGAGTTGCTTTCAAGCGAGCCAACACTGCATCCCAGTTCTGAATCTGTTCTCTCAGTGGCCGAGTGTGGATCTTCACCTGCAGGCTTTCCAGTTTGCGAGGCTGCACCCCCAAAAACTCTTGGACCTGCATAAGATGCTGCACAACATTCAGGAAGAGTTTTACAATCCACACACACTATCAGTACACAGTCCATATCTGATACGTTGAATGCACTGCAGGTTCACAGAGATGCAAAAAAACCATGCTAAAATAATAGCAAGTTCGTGAGACAGTTAGGAAGAAAAAGAAAAAACCTTTGGATCCATAACGAGATCTTCGTAGTAAACGACTCGGAGACGAGTGTTGTTGAAGAAGCGTTGAGCGTCGTCAGTGATTTGTTCCACTCTGTGCAAGTTGTCTGTCAAGTGGTTCACGTCGATGACTGGCCTGTATTCTGCCAATTTCATGGCCTGTGATGGTGGTGGACTGATCAATATACTAGACAATGCTTTGTGTGTGTTGCCTTTGAACGGTAAAGAATGGGAGGCGTGATGGTGTAATGAGAAAGAGTGAGGAATGGTGTACCTCTTCGACTGAGTGGACATGCGACTTGTGGATGCCGTTCAGTGGTTTCGCTTTGCGGTCGTATGCGTTTGCCAGGATGGAAATTAGCCGCTTCAACACGTTTCGCCGAAGAAGTAGAATGACAGAGACGCCCATTTTCTCAAAATAGTCGCTCACCTCCCTGCTGTATTCCATCGGTCCCTACAAATGATCAACGTCAGACCGCTGGAACAGAAGATGAATGGAGACGTGGGGCAAATAGTTTTGGCTGGAAATAATTAATCCTCGGTGCCCATTTGGCTCACAACCAGGGCAGACATCATGCAAGTTTACATAATAGCCGCATGAAACATTGAAACTAAGCATCTGAGAACGAAAGACAATGATGCTTTGAAAACTGGTATTAGATTGAGAGGATCCTATGCATCCAAATGGCGTGAATAAAATGGTAAGCATGAGGTGGGGGGATGGTTGTGAAATCTACCTGGTTGAGCATCCACTTGAAACCCACAGCTGCAGTGCATTCGTTCTTAGCAGCACTATTCAGCCAGTCCAGATTGTAGATCTTGTCCATGGTGCGTGCGATGGTGGAAAAATTCGCTCTCCGTGGCTTGACAGAGAAAATCTCACCGTGGGAACTAATGTTTGGGTGGTTGTTGAGAAGCGTCTCGAACCACCCACTGCCTGATCTTTGCATTGATAATATTACAAAAAAGTGTACAGGGGTGCATTGACACTCTTGCCTGCATGCAAGCAAGCAAGCACAATGGAGCAAAGCATGAGAGAGGGAGAGAGGTTTTTCTCATGCAGAACGCATCGAAATGGGTACATTGGCATGATAATAATAATAAAGCAACGAAAGCTTGTGATCTCAACCTTCCATATGAATGCGGAAGAGGGTAGTGCTGGTAATAATCCACGGAAGGGCCCCGTGGAGCACAGGATTCATCCTCTCGTCTCCAGTCTTTGACGACTGCCCCTTCCACGGACTCGAATGGGAATTGCCTTGTGCCCACGCCCACCATGCACATGTATAAACTAACAGCTCCGATGACTACCAGAACAAGCAGCCTCCACACAGTTGATATCTTTCTCCACTCCTTCCCGCTGCAAAGATCCTGCCCCCGCGAATTTGCAAAATTCAACACAAAGCTTCTTCTGCCTCCACCATGGCAAACCGCAAAACGGAATACAAAACCGAAAGAGAGAGCAGTGTCTTCGAATACACAGCAAATTTGATGACCGATCTTAATCCAGTCGGTTCAACCAAATCTTGCTACAGTGGTCTAAAATTCGAATAACTAAGAAACTTGCAAACACTTTGAATCGGATTCGGTACCTTCATAGTACTAGCAAAGCATTCATGTCCTCCTTCATATTTCGAATCTGATTGAATTCCTGTCATCTGTGTTCAAATTACACGGATTCCTCAGACTGACCCACCTCAGACGAAGCCCCTTTCTCTTTTCGTTTCGTTTCCTTATGTCTTTTGATGTAACTTGACGTAAAGGGGAAGAGATATTTCACTATGTGGTAGAATCACGACCTGTTCCTCCAGTCTCACTGTGAGCGATGATTTCGGCGATTGTGTAACCTATCATCCTTGTTTCAGATACGGATCCACAAACATTGTAATATTTATTTTTAGAGAAAATGATCCCCAATTATCGACGATGCTAGCGGCGAGCTTGTCCCACAAAGTGCAATTCCACGCCTGAAGACAATCTGCGAATAGAGTTTCGGAAGGACAAACCTGGTGGAATCCATTGCCAGCAGAAGGAACCCCATCTCTGCATCCTTTCTTCTCCACCATAAAGGTCAGTTTTGCAAGAGCACTCGCTTCAAATCACACCAAAAGGCCCATTCACAGAAACCTGAAGGCTAGTCCGCCAGCAGCAGCTCCGACTCCACGGCCGCAGTAGTGGCTGCCATGGTAAAGGCTTCATTCAGCTCCAGATCACCACGAGCTCACAAAACCTGAAAAAAACAAAAAAAACAAAAAAACAAACAAACAAACACAGCACACGATCACCACCCGGAACACAGCAAACACTTCGATCGCAACAGCAGCGTCTCCACTGCGTGGTTCCATGGCAGCCCCAAATTCCAACTTGGCCATCAAACCTGAGCAACGAAGCCGTGTGCACGTACATCACCATCGCCAGCTCCTCCTCCTCCTCGTTGCAATTCCCTGCAGCAGCTTCACGGCCATTGTCGTCCTTCTCCTCCTCCTCCTCCCCACTCGAGGCTTCGAAGCTGCAGGGAGCTTGGTGGTACAATGATCAGTCCTGGTGCATGGCTGGTGTGCAGCGAATGAAGCGAGATGACTCGAAAAAACAACAACAACAACAACAACAACAACAGGACACATACAAGCAAGACAAAAACCAAAATCGAAGACAAAATCCAAAAAAATTACGCTACGTAAAAAGGCGAGGTCAGTGTCGAAATTCCACGCTGATCTCTCTCGTGTCGTTTTGGTCAATTTTTCTTCCTCCTGGAGTCTTCGAATTCAACGTCGATGGTGGGGATGCGATGCTTTTTGATTGCTTCAGCATTGTCGCCCACACCACAACTGGGGCTCTCCCGTTCCGAAGGCCAAAATTCTGACTTTTAGGGTTTGCTATTTGTGGGTGTTTTCAGCGGGAGTGGAATGGATTTTTGTCGGACTTGGAAACTGGAATGGCCGACCCCATCTTGTCGGTGATAAACCCCTTGTTTACTATCAGGAACTTGTTGTATTGTGATAGAAATAAAGCACGATCAATGAAAACATATTGGCGTTGAGGACATCCATGGGAGTTGTTTTCTTTCGACAATCTCCATAGTAAAATGAAGCTAGACTTGGTGGTGTTACTACAGTGTTTCGAAGACGTTTGAGCAAAATTTTGACACTTGTATGTGTGTAGATATATATATATATTTATATGTATTTCGATAGATAGATAGATAGATATCGACATTATTTATTTACTTATTGAAGTTCAAATGAATCTTGTCAAGGATTCCGTTTTAAACAGTTGTTTGCACTTGTATGGTGGCTACAGTGAACGGCATTTAGATACCGAATGTGATGTTGAAAATTATTGTTAAAGTGTAAGATTTTTCCTGTGTACGAAAATACCCCATAAACAATCCTCTTTGCTAGTAAACTCAGTTGGATTGCATAGAATCAAAGGTTCATTTTATATTCATTATCAAAATTTATCGACTGATTGATTGATTGCAATAATCAAATTCACTGCAAGACAGAAACTTCATTACAACATTGGAATTTATGATTATATTACAAATACATATATATATATATATATATATGAGAATGTGTTGTCCCTTGAAGTAGAAAGCAAAGTCGGGTTTAATTTTTTTACTTGATCACATTATAATTACCACTATTTGATTGAAATTCTGGACAAGTATCATCCCTTCAAAAGGTTTAAAAGTAAATAAATAAATCTTTAAATAAAAGATATATATATATATATATATATATATATATATATTGTTTTATTAAAGTGATTCTGGAAGTGGTAGTTGAAAAGTTTTATTCAAAATCATACAAAACTTCAGTTTACAAATGCATTTTGTACATGGAAGAAGAAGAAGAAGAATTATTTTTTCACATCCTTTGAAAAACAGCAAATAGAGTCATGCTTTGGAAGCTTCTTTCTTCATTTTTTTTATAAAGAAAAATAATGTATGCATAAATATATAAATAAAATAAGAGGTAATTATAGGACCATGAAAAATATGAGCAATTCTAAACCAATAGCATTGGCGCCAAATGAATAACAAACTATTGCTTATCGTGTGTGAAATGCATTGCTTGAATTCAACAATAGTTGCCATGTTTATATGTGTGTATGTATGTGAACTTCATCTCAATTTTTGAAGAAAATAATAAAATGATTAGATAATTTGTGCATGTATCATCACATGGCTTTATTTTCTTTTTCACATATATACAACACCTGGGAAATAATGCACCTTTGGTTCACTTTCCTTTACCCACTTCCATTATAAGTGTGCTCCTTTAGCTACCACCCCATGAGAGCATATTGAAATATGTCCTTGTGATCCCTTTCATCTTTGCCCCACTTGAATCAAAAAAGCTCTTTGACCCCACTTCTTTATAAAAAAGTACAAAGAAAACGGATTGAGACACACGAACTTGGCATGAAATTTGCCACAAAACTCAACATGAAACTCAACATGATCCAAAGGTTGCATATAAAGGAGGATCCATGCTCTCATTCTTTTCATGGCTTCTTTTAGAAGTGGTATTTTTTTGATTTATGGTTTTTTTAATATATGTAAATATTTTGTCTCTACATTGATAGAAATAACAATAATTGATCATAGATTGGGGTAGTTGATGTATTATGTAATATTATATCCACAAATATGTTGGATTTGATATGCATTCACATTGCAATGCATGTTGTATTTAATTGTTTCTATTATATGCATTATGTTGTTTTGGTGTAGTATGAAAGATCATTTTGAAAAAATAATTTTTTTATATCATAATATTATGGGGTGGCTTAACAATAGACCACTATTTTTACTTATGTAATAAAAACATGAGATAATTGTAAAAAAAATACATACAGTTTAAAAAATTAATAAAATAATGATTAAATTAAGAAAATATGAAAAAAAAACACAATTCAATGTTAAATCTTGGATTGAATTTATTTCTATATGTATCTCTTAAATTTCTAAGAATACACAAATATCATGAAATTAATTTAAACTTCAATTTTTAAACCAATATGAATTTCTGCTTTTTAATAATAACATTTTGGGTGAAATACAGAATTAAATAAAATTTCTAAGCAATTTTGTGATCTAACAAAGGCGTCATAATTTACAACATAGAATTAATTGACCTTCCAATCAATTTTTCATACTTAATATTTAAAACACAACTTCCTATGTCTACTATTATATCTCTGTTGCTTAAATCCATGCATTCTAACAAGTTAATTGTCATATGGATTTATTTATTTATACAATACCACCCTGTAGGAACTGAATAACCTATAATTAGAATTCTAAATATTTTTGGAAGTGGTTTTCTGTTCTTTGAATATTACCTTGAGATTCACAAGAAAAAGAAAAAAGAAAAAGAAAAAAAAGAAATCAATAATACATATTTAAAACTGAAAGATGAAACAAAATGTTATTGTTGGCTTTGAGTTCATATATTGTTAGATTGTAGTATTTACAATAGTATATGTTTCAATTTTAGAATATAAAATGTATGTATTTTACACTGTAACATTTGTTAGAATAAGATTAGATTCAAAAATAGATTACTTAGGAGTAAGTGTCAGGGACAAGAACTCGATGAAAGCTAAAGAGTAAGTGAGACTTTTCTCAAAAAGAAATAGGACAAAATAGGAATATGTATATTAAGAAAGAAACTGGAATGGCTATTGCCAAAATACAAGAAAACTAGAGACCCTTGAAACTAGACTAGAAGCAAGAAAGGAGTTGACAAGAGTGAAGAGGGCTTCACTCTTGCCTCTATATATACTATCTAACTAGAAGCCACGTGGCGATGTTCTATAAGACCTCCAATATATGTTGACTTTCTAGGCCACATGCCTTTGCTTGCAAGGCAAGTTTTCTATGGATGGACCACGTAGTTAGCTTGTTCTTTAAGCTTCCAACATGCGTGGCACATGGCTAACTTGTTGACCAAGTTTCTAACCTAAAAGTCAACTATAGACTCCTATAAAGTCAAAGCAGCGTCTATGAAGCTTCTAAGAAGCTTCTCTAGAAGATATTACACAATTAACCTACTTTTACATACTTTTATCTATTCATATAGGTAATTATATGTATGTCCGTGACATTACCCCCCCTTCTAGGGACGAGTTCCACGAGGAGCAGTGATTATATATTGAGAAAATCTAATATGCGGCGAATTGTATTTGCTACATACTCTGATCTTTGTTCTCTTCGAAGATAGTTGATGGGTCCTCTTAGCCATCGATAGTGTCCCATTCCAGGGCGAGAAGACCACCCTGTTATTTGATCACTGTTGAGGCCTTCATAACTTCCTTCAAATAATACATTTGAAACACCATCAAGAGTCGTTTCTATCTCCAATAATATCACCAAACATCGAGAATCTCTTCCAAGGTCGTGATACCAAACGCGTTGTATCTCACCATCTATTCGAGGAAGAACATGTCGTTCTTGAGGGTCTTCATTTCGGTTGCGTCGTCTTGAAGGTTGTGACAATCGCAATGTCTCATCCAGTAAGTCAGCAAACGAAGGTTCTTGAGTTGAATCCGCTGGTTGTTGGCTCTCCATCTAATTAGCATCACAAAATGCAAAGAAGTTACAAACAAGGATAGGAAATTGAATGTTATCTTGCCTCAATCTTGTCTCTTTTATAAGAGAGGTTTTCATCTTGGTTTTGATGGATGTCGTTGATGAAAAACTTTGACTTTAGCTGATGCATTTGCTAGATTCCTGGATGGCTCCCATGTGCGCTCACTAATATCATATCCGCCTCAATGAACAAGATATTCCAGCTTATTTCGGCGCCGCCTTGAGTCTAATATCTCTTCCACCTCAAATTCTTCATTATTATCTACTTCTATAGGAGGCGGTGGCATTTGTCTTCTTCCTTGTATATCCACTGTCTTATATGGTTCAAGAAGAGACACGTGGAATACAGAATGGATCTTCATTGACTCCGGTAGATGTAACCGATATGCAACTGGGTTGATCTGTTCAGAAACAGAAAAGGGGCCAAGCCTACGATAGTCCAATTTGTCACAAGGTCGAGTGGTCTTGATATTGCGACGAAGTAGCCATACCTTATCACCCACGTTGAGTTGTGGTTGCTCTTTACGATATACATCTGCATTTATCTTTTGTCGTTCTTGAGCTTTCTTCAACTGCGCCTTCATTATTGCATGTAACTCTGACAACCGATTTGCCATATCTTCTGCTGCAGGATTATCAACTTTTGAAAAATCAAAAGTATCAAGTCGTGGATGATAGCCATAATTGGCAAAGAAAGGTGTTTGTTGCGTGGAGGAATGTACCGTATTATTATAAGCAAACTCTGCCAATGGCAGAAGGTTTGTCCAATCATCTTGTTGGTAGTTGA
This sequence comes from Physcomitrium patens, assembly GCF_059467195.1. Lineage (NCBI taxonomy): Eukaryota > Viridiplantae > Streptophyta > Bryopsida > Funariales > Funariaceae > Physcomitrium > Physcomitrium patens. Next base: position 17,503,171 of record NC_143414.1, on the reverse strand, counting down.
TGGTACACCTTAAATACTGTTCCAAGACTTGGTTTACGCGCTCTGTTTGTCCATCAGTTTGAGGATGGAAAGCTGAAGATAGCTTTATGTCCACTTTTAAAATCTTGAAAAGAGTCCTCCAGAATCTCGACACAAATTGAGTTCCCCTATCCGATATGATATCTTTAGGTAATCCATGATAGCGATAGATATTATCAATGAAAAGCTTAGCTGTTTCTTCACCTGTGATAGATTTTGTACATGGCATAAAATGTGCCATCTTGGTGAAACGATCTACTATCACAAATATAGAATCATAAGATCTTGAGTTTGGAAGATCTGTGATGAAATCCATAGAAACAAAAGACCATGGTTGTTCTGGTATAGGTAATGGCTGAAGAAGTCCGTAAGGTCGATGTCGAGGAATTTTTGATCTTGAACAAATATCACATGATTGTACAAAGTCTTTGACTGACTTCCACATTTGTGGCCACCAAAAATCTCTTGATATGAGTTCCAGAGTCTTATTATATCCAAAGTGCCCTGCTGCTGGAAAGTCATGACGTGCTTGAAGAATACGCAAACGTGCTTTTCCTTCTGGAACATATAGGCGTCCTTCAAAATATAATAGATTATTCTTGAACTCGAACTTAGAAGAATCATGAGACTTGGAAGAATTATTCTCGATATCATGAACAAGAGGGTCTGAGGACATACTGGACTGGATTTGCTTGAGAAAAGTTGAATCAACAGTCAATGTTGATTTCACTGCTCGGAGATGAAATTGCTCCGGTTTCAAGAGGACCGTTCTTTGTTGCTCAAAAGCTGCATCTCCTTCTTTTGGTGCAAAATAAGAACGTCTAGACAGGGCATCGGACAAACCTTGTTGTTTTCCTGGCCGATAAGTGATAATGAACTCGAATCTTGACAAAGACATACTCCAACGAGCTTGACGACGATTCAACACGCGTGCTGACATGAAATACTCGAGGTTCTTGTGATCTGTATACACAGTGACTGGACTAGAAGCACCTTCTAGATAATGACGCCATTCTTGAAAGGAATCCACGATTGCAAGAAGTTCTTTATCGTGGATCTCATAATTAATCTCGGCTGCTGAGAATTTTCTTGAATGAAAAGCTATCGGATGAAGTTTGTCATCTGTTCCCATTTGTGATAAAACTGCACCCAAGGCAAAATCCGATGTGTCTGTTTCCATAAAAAATGCCTTGGAAAAATCAACACGATATAAGACTGGTGCAGAGACAAACGATGTCTTCAAGGCTTCAAATGCTGCTTCCGCTTCTTGATTCCATTGGAATTTATCTTTACTAGTCAAGCGTGTAAGTGGAGCTGCAACTCGTGAGAAGTCTTTGATGAAGATCCGATAGTAATTGGCAAATCCCAAGAAACATTGGACATCTCTCATAGTCTTTGGAATCTTCCAATCCATGATTGTTTGGACTTTCTTAGAATCCATCATAAGACCATCATTTGAAATGATGTATCCTAAAAAGTCAACTTGAGTAGTGTGAAATACACACTTTTCCATCTTGGCGTACAATCCTGCATCTCTGAGTTTTTGTAATACTTGACGAACATGTATTTCATGTTCTTCAACATTCTTAGAATAAATCAGGATATCGTCTAGGTAGCAGACGACAAAATTGTCTAAGAATTCACGAAATACATCATTCATGAGATGTTGAAAAGCAGCTGGTGCATTCGTGAGTCCAAAAGGCATGACATTATATTCAAAATGCCCGTACCTGGTTCGAAACGCAGTCTTCCATTCATCTCCTTCTTTGATCCGTACTAGATTATATGCTCCTCTTAGATCTATTTTTGTATAGATCTTAGCTTGATTTAACTGGTCAAGGAGTCATGATATCAAAGGTAATGGATACCTGTTCTTGATTGTGATCTTGTTGAGTCCTCGATAGTCAACACACATTCGTAAAGATCCATCTTTTTTCTTTACGAATAAAATTGGAGCTCCTGCTGGAGATTTTGAATGGCGTATGAAATTCTTCGCTAAATTCTCGTCAATATATGTCTTGAGTTCAGCCAACTCATCTTGCGATAAACTGTAAATTGGTCCAAATGGTGGCTGAGTTCCTTCCTTGAGATCGATTGAACAATCGTATGGGCGATGCTCAGGAAGAATATCTGCATTCTTTTTCTCAAAAACGTCTTGATAATCCTGATATTGACTTGGAATGCCACTTGAAGTCTTTACGCTTTCAGAAATAGGTGCAGCATAAATAGCAAAAGTTGATCCTTCTTTTGCTGCGTGTATAAATGCTTTTGCACCTATAGGTGTGAGTTTTACTATACTAGACTCATGGTTTTTTACTTGGTTAATAGAACTGTTACTAATGCTCTGAGGAAAATCAAGTTTACGAGAAATCCAATCTATTCGAGGATTATACTTTTCTAACCATGATAAGCCTAAAATTACTGGATTAGAGGGAGATCTAATTATATTAAAAATTACGCAACTGCTATGACCATTTATTACTACATCTACAGGAAGTGTTTCGTGAGTTACATCTCCAGAAGACAACGGACGACCATCTATGATTTCTACGTGTACAGGTTTAGTTTTTTGTATTAATGATATTCTATGACATCTAGCAAATTCTTCATCTAAAAAACAAGATGAGGCTCCTGAATCTACCAAGGCAGAGGCTTTGTAATTATTAGGTCCTAAACGCACATCTATTATAAAACAAGGAGATGGTTTTGAGGAGAGGATAGGACCTTTATTAGAAGTTGTACAAGATTCCAGCCGCACGGTCCCTATTGTAGCTGGACGTACTCGTTTTCCGACATACTGTCTTCTTTGACAGCCGTACTCCTCATTTTGTAGTTACGTCGCTTCTTTGGACAATGTTGAGCAGTGTGCTTAGGTTCTCCACAATATAAGCACAATCCTTCTTGTCGACGACGAGACTTTTCTTGCTCAGTAAGAGGTTTGAAACGTACCGCATCAATTTGCATATCCTCTACTTTCGAAGGTATGTGTTGAGGAGACGTCGGTGTTGCCATTGAATTGTAGTAACGTTGAGGCCCACTTGTGCGACTCTCGGATCGAAATTCAAAAAGTCGATTGTCGCACTTCACAGCAAAGTCAATTGCTTGACTCAATGTTTGAGGATCAGGTAAATTAAGCATCAATTTCTTTACTTCATATTGTAATCCGTAGAGAAATTGACTCACAAGTGCGGCATCATCCTACTTGATATCAGTTGCAAGTTGTCGAAATTGCGAAGCATATAATGTTACTGATCGATTGCCTTGTCGCAAAATACGGATCTTGTTGGTTGCAACACGAATTGCATCATGTTCTCCAAACATGGATCGAAACTCCGCCAAAAAAGCCTCCAGATTATCCAATATTGGATCTCGTCGTTCAAGAAAAGATGAAAACCATGACAATGCTAAACGTGAAAGAAGTGTACCAATGAATCTTACTTGTGACCCTGGAGTTGGATAGCTCTGGGGTTGAAGTTCAATCACTAGTTGGACCTGATTGATGAATCCTCGAAACTTGGATCTGGTACCATCAAACTTCTCGGGCAAGGCAACTCTCGGTTCTCTAACACTCGAAGGGTGTTCCATTCTGGGAGAAGGGACATGGTTTGGTGCAGATGTTGAAGTAGCCCCAATCATCTCTATATCTTCACTTCCTACCATTCTTGTTGCTCCTTGTGGTGGTAAATTGAGTTGATGCATCGCAAGCATTAACTCCCTCAATTGTTCTTGCATCTGTGCCATTGCACTCTTCATTTCAACAAGCTCTGCCATAGTAGCACTTAGAAAAGAGAAGATGTCTAACAACGCTCAAAACAAATAGAAGAGAGGAATTGATAACAAAGAAAATACTAAGAACAATATCAGTTTAAAAGAGGGTAATCCGCAACTTCTAATGCGCTTATGTCTTATCAAGAAAAAAGGGGTAATCCACTCTTAATCAAGAAAAGACAAAGCTCTGATATTGTAAGTGTACTCTTGTCAATCTGTCAGGGACAAGAACTCGATGAAAGCTAAAGAGTAAGTGAGACTTTTCTCAAAAAGAAATAGGACAAAATAGGAATATGTATATTAAGAAAGAAACTGGAATGGCTATTGCCAAAATACAAGAAAACTAGAGACCCTTGAAACTAGACTAGAAGCAAGAAAGGAGTTGACAAGAGTGAAGAGGGCTTCACTCTTGCCTCTATATATACTATCTAACTAGAAGCCACGTGGCGATGTTCTATAAGACCTCCAATATATGTTGACTTTCTAGGCCACATGCCTTTGCTTGCAAGGCAAGTTTTCTATGGATGGACCACGTAGTTAGCTTGTTCTTTAAGCTTCCAACATGCGTGGCACATGGCTAACTTGTTGACCAAGTTTCTAACCTAAAAGTCAACTATAGACTCCTATAAAGTCAAAGCAGCGTCTATGAAGCTTCTAAGAAGCTTCTCTAGAAGATATTACACAATTAACCTACTTTTACATACTTTTATCTATTCATATAGGTAATTATATGTATGTCCGTGACAGTAAGCATGATTTATTTTAAAATGTACTTTTATTTATTATCAACCTCATCATATTTCAATGCCATGACCTTGAAGATTATCAGACAAATAAATAATCAAGTCAAAGTAAATCTACATATCTTCTTATTTATAGTTCTATATAAAAAGATATTTTTACAAATGATATATATACACATAAATTGATTTTTTGGATACAATGTTGTAAAATTGCAATTATTTAATGTATAGAATTACCTAGAATTATATTTAAAAATCATAAATTCTTTAATTCTCATTATTACATATGCTCCAAATCAAGTCTTCAATTCAGTTCTTCTTTCAATCCTGTAATACAAATGGATATTCTATACAAGAGATTTAAACTTATCAAATATACACATGTGCAAATTAATCAAGACAAAAAAATGCACACAAAGTAATGTTTTTTTTTTTTCTTTTTTCTTTTTTTTATAAATAAGATTTTTTTTTCTTCAACATTTTTTAAAATAAATGCATATTATTGTAATGTGAATGCACAATAAATAAACAAAGTCAATATAATATCCTAATTGAAATAAAATATGAAAATTTTATTAATTTTAGATTGATCAAAGGTTTATTCTTATTTTTATATGTTATATATTTTCTTTAAAAGAAATATTATTAAACTTTGGAAGGCATTTTGTATTAGATCCACAACACATAAATGTGTCAATGTGTAGATTGTGGATGTGGATTGTTGGTGTACCAATAGCCTTTGGGTTGAAACTTGATACTATTGACATTGACCTCCATCAATTTGACAAACATTGTTGATGGGAGAGCCATTTATAATTAAGGTGAATATCATCAAACTTTTAGAATCCACCCTTCATTTGAGTTTATGGATGAGAAAACTATCAAAATTTGACAAATTTCAACACAGTTATTTAAGTAGTTTGTGGGTTATGTTTCCAAATAATTATCAATACAAGTTTTTGTAGCAAAGTATGTTTTAAGATATTTAAAAATCACAACATGAATATTTATTTATATTTATAAATAAGTACTGCAATCAGAGTATTGTTTTATGTATAATCTTACTTGCAAGCCTTTTCAATTCAAAAAGTGAAATGTAATTGTGTTACTTTAAATAAAATTTGAGAGTTTTTTATAAAATGAAATTAAAAATTAATGTAAAAAAATTCAAAGAATGTATTATAGTTTCAAAGACGTATGTAATATAGATATATATATATATATATATATATATATTAAAAATTCAATAAAATAATTTAGATTTTGGAATAATCTTTATTAATACAAGTTGAATTTATTTATTTATTTTTTACTTTATGATTTTAAAGTTCAAGTTTACATGTGAATTTCAGTCCAAAATGACTCAGTTGAAGTTTTCAAAATTTTGAATGGTTGAAAATATTGCTGATTATAATTCTTAGTTTCAATATAACAATAATTCAATGAGTTTTTCTGGAATTTCACAGTAAATAAAGAGAGAGAAAGAAAAGAAAAGAAAGACTTGGAAGTATTAAGCATAAGTTGAAAATTCTCAAAACAACAAAAAATCATTGTGACACATTGAATCGACTTGGTTAAATCAATTGATACATTCACAAAATGTTTGACACTGGTATAGAAAGATATAGATGATTTTGCAAAACTTAATTTTATCATGTGAATATTTTATCCTAAATTTCTTAAAAAATAAGAAAGTTAAAAACACCTTTCTTTGTCATATTGATATATATATATATATATATATATATATTTTGTGTTTGAATCAGTATGCTTTAATCCATAACTCTAAAAATCAAAATAGCTGAAAAATAAATATGATTCATTTTATATGAAATTTCAAAAAAAAACTCACTGATTTGGGGAATTTGATGAATTTAATTAACTCTGTTTAATCACAATTAAGAAAAAAAAAAAAAAAAAAAAAAAAAAAACAATATTTTTTTGCTCAAGGTCAATCTTGTTGAATTCTGGTCATACCCTCTATCGCCATCCAATAGATCAATTTTTTCAGATTTAATTGGCATTTTAACCAAATTTTCCTTAGTTTTCCCATGTTATAGAATTAGTACAAAATCCTTTGGAAATTCATTGAAAATGATAACTTTTTCCGAAAATCCTGAAAGTTTCTCTCCAGAGTAATTCATGGGTCAGAAATCTAATTTTTGAAGTCATTTTTTCCATGGAAATAGCAGTTTGGTAGATATCCAGAATTCTATTTCCATCCTTTTTTCTTCTAGTTACTTTTAAAATTCATAGAGACTTGCTCTTATCTTTAAAATTCATAAAAAAAATTATGACCAGTACATCCAAACTCTTAGCACAAGTGGTAAAATTCCCATTAATTTTGGAATTATTTCACTCTACAAACTATTTTTTCTTTGAAATTTGGTAATTTTAATCACTTCATTAAAATACAAAAAATTGTTCAATAACGTGCAAAAAAGATATAATTAAATCTGAAATAAACTATGTAAAATTCAGGACCAAATGACGAAATTCTAGTTGAATGAATGAATTCCAGCGGGATGGAATTCAACAGAGATGAGCCAAATTAGTTTTCATTTGATTGAATTAAATTAACTTAATTTAGAATGGAACGTAGTTGGATTTCAAATCACAAATGCAATTAGTTAAAAAAAAGATCAACCAGAATCAATTCTTGCACATGGTTTAATAAACCACCCAACTAAAAGAATTTATTTTAGCTCATAGGAAGCTTCTAGAATCCTCTATGGTTTTCTATAAAGATTCTAGAATGTTTAGAATATTCTATCAGATTTTGAGGAGTCCTGTTGAGACTCTAGAAGGTTCTTGCTAGTTCTTAAAAGTTTTGTGTGGATCTCAAGAATCTTAGAATGTTCTAAAATGTTTTGTTAAAATGCTCATTATTAACAACTATCTACATATATGCTACTTTCTTTTGCAATTTTCTCTCTTCCTTTGCTTTAAAAAAGAGTGGTGGTTGAGAGGGAGACAATGAATATTTCATGAAATAATAGATTGCAAGCTGTTTTTTTTTCAAAAACATATTTTATTTTATTTTTTTCCTTCAAAATTGTGATTTATAATTTGGCTGCCAAAAATTTTAAATTTTAAAATTTATTCTATTTTTGGATAAATATTTAGTTGCCAAAGGATACAAGCATGTTTTTTAATTAATCCAAGTAGTATTGAGGTCATGTGGGGTGTAGCAATATCAATTAGCATTAATATTATGTATATATATATATATATATATATATATAAGTTCTTCTAGATTTTGGAACTTCAACATACTTTTAGGTGTTTTTTTTTGCAAAGAAGGATAACCTAATATTAATAAAAAAAAACTCATCTTGTATTAGTTGTAGTTATGGATATATAATTTCTTATATTAGGTTTTATTATTAAAGAAGTATAATTATTAAAATTGACACTTAAATTAAACATATATCTATTTTAAATATAATTTAATGTTATTCAAATCTTATTATTCTATGTCTTCTTTGATTTCAATTTCATAATTCTAATATTAATTAGAGGTTGTAAAAAGCATCATTAAGTCTTAAATATTTGAAAAAACATAGACTTAATAAGATGATAATTAAAAATTATTATTTATCACTATTGATATTTAAATTTTTTAACCAATTGGATCAAGCTAAGATTTGTACTAAAAAAAATCTTTAACAATTCTATAATTTAGTGTACATCAAGAAAGGAGATGAATAAAAGATTAAAATTTTAAATAAGACATGCACATTTTGAATATAATGTTATATCTTTTATACTTACAAATGTATTAGTTGTCTTTTAACATTTTAATAAACAACATATTTTATAAGTTCTTCAACAATATTCTTATATGCTACTTAGATGACATGTTATTTTATTTTTTAAAATCAAAAGTATATTAAAAATATATATAACTTATTTTATAAAAGCTAAAAGATGTTGGATTATATGCTAATGAAAGGAATATATATATTTTACAAACATGAAGTAGAATTTATTAACTACATATCTAAAAATGGTTTATTGATGTATCTAAAGAAGAGATAAATCATTTGATATTAGACAAATTCAAAAACAATATAAGATGTTTAATATTTTCTTAAATTTAAAAATTTTCATATAATTTTTATTAAAAATTATTTAAAGATTTCTCTTCACTTATATAATTAACATGTAAATATAATCTTAATTAAAAATTTAAAGCTAAGAAGGATTTCTAAATCTTAAAGATTGTCTTTATTATAATATCTTTTTTTGATTTATTTAGACTTCTTCATGCTATTATTTATATAAATTAATGCTGTAGACTTTATTAAAGAATATTCTTATCTAAATTAAGAAAAAGAGAGATATTATTTAACTTCATTCTATTCTAAAATTATTTTTGGCTACAAAGATTAATTATAATGTTTAAAATATAGAACTTATAGCCATTGTGGATTCTTTTTGAGAATGAATACATTTGTTTTAAGGTACTCTACATTCAATAATTATATATAAAAATCATAAGAACTTTGCGTATTATATGTTGACTTGTGTTTTTGAATTTGTTGCGACATATGATAGAATATATCTTTATTATGTTTTAATTTGAATCTCATATATTAACTTAGAAAATATTAAAATTTGTTAGATATTTTATTTAGGTAGTCATATCTTGTGTCAAAAAAGAGAGAGGCAATAAACAACCAACAATATATAATACTCTTAAAATTTAAATAATTATATCTTTGAACATTAATTATATTAATTTTAATGGATTCTTTATTTTTTGATTAATTTTAGCATGATATTGGCTATAAATCCTCTTCTTCTTTACATTAAACAACGTGCCAGTAACATAAAAGATGAATCTAAAAAACTTAAGTTTAAAGATGATTTTTCTTATTTTAAAAAATATGTGAATATTATTAAAGGACTAATATGTCTTTGTATCTTATAAGCATGCCATAACTTCTTTGTTGCTAATTATATTGAGTTCAATAAGACATTAGAACTTCTTTCAATAGATTTTTGGTAGCCTCAAATATGAATAATATTTAGATGAAATTAACAAATAATGTTTCATCTTTGATATTTGTTAATAGATTGAAAATTCTATTGTAAAAAATCATTGTTTTTATAAGATGCAAGATGTGTTAGTAAGAGATTGCAAAATCATTTCAATATACAAGAGAATTTTAGTTCTATTTTTATTTATTTGAGTACATTTTCTAAGCATGCTTTGTGCATTAAGTTGATAGTGTTTGCTATGGTATAGATTCTCAAAGAAAATTTTCTACTGTAGTTATGTTGTAGTTGTATTGTTCATGGATTGTGAATAAAAGTTTCTAAAGATGTTCAATGCTATTATACTATAATTTCCAAAGCAACTTTAGATTTTCATTTTTTGGTTCTTTTTATTGCAGTATAAATTATGTACTCTGACCTTGTTCATAATTATGTACATACAAAGTCCTTGATAGGGAAGTAATTGTAAATACTCAAATTTTATTTCTTATTTGAGGTATGGGCTTTTGCATGTATAATTTCAGCATAGGCCAAAAATTCGTGTTGAAATTGGTCATTATACACTTGTTAAAAATAATTAGTAATTTTATTAGCCTTAATCCAAATGAAAACTATCTCAATGGACTTCACTTGACAATAAAATAATGGTTTTTAAGATTATTTTAATGTGATTTAATTACATTGTGAAATTACAACATGTCAAAAATATAGGTCATACTTACTTGCTAGTTATGATAACTAAACATATATCAAGATCATTTATTATTAGTGGCAGCATGTTTATATTGACATCCAATAAATCATGGCCACTTTTCATATGGAATTTATATGTAATATTTCATTATATCAAGGCAATAGAAATTATCAAAGATTTTTTTACCAACTTTCAGGTCAATGATCAGCTTACTTCTAATACCAATGCCAAAATAATGTTTGAATCTACTAAATTCAACGTTTTATAGCTACCTTCAATGTTCCATAAGCTTTGCTTAAGTTCAAGTATTCTTAGGCATTATTATTGCAATATTTTTAAAGCCACTTCATGTGGCCTCATAGATTCTATCTAAATTCTATTTGCAATATTTGAGACATCAGTAACCTATCCAAATTATAGTAGTGTATGATGCTGGCTAGTCTTATTATGTACCAATTCTATGTTATTAGACTTGATGGAGTGATTTCTCTTTGATTACTTTCATTAATTGTGGCTGCATATGAGTGTATTGTATTGGAAATACTACCATTCTTTATTTTTTTCTTATCCTATGAATTATTGTTGGCAGTGTAGTATACATGACAATCAAATTGGTACAAAATGGTGGTATATTTGGAAGTCTAATATTTGACAAAGTCATGTTCTAAGCATTCATTCTGTTAAAAGTTTTTCTTGTACTATAGACTTGTGGTTGTGATCCATCACTAGAATAGTTTTGTATATTGTAAGGACATTTGAATGAAAATCAAGTATAGAAGGCGTATCTAAAAGAAGTTGTAGGAGTGGTTCATTAATCTATAGATCTAAATGCAAATAGGAATAGATATTATCTATAACATATGTATGATCACAATTGAAGAATACCTATGAATTTTATCACAATATAGATTTATAGGTCAAACTTAGTATATTCACAAAGTTCCACTATTACTCATTTTATTTACATCTTAAATTTCATATCCACTTATTTTGATTCTTGAATCTTTATAAAAATTAGAGACATACTCTTTATGCAAATAGATACCAAAGTTGATAGCCAATTTCATCAACTTGCTAAAATTTTTGGATATACAATAAATTATTAAAAACATTCATGAGCTAAATTCTAACCTTTGGTTATTTAGGATTTAAGAGGTAGAGATATAATTAATAATGTGCTTGTGGATATATGAGAATACAATTTTGTCTTAAAAATTCTTCTTTTTTCTTTTTATATCTATCCAAGTTAAGAAATTCTTGGTCATGAAATCCATGTGTATTTCATATGTTAACTTTTTCATTGCACATTTTGATTTGCACTATAGTTGTTTCTTGCTACACTTATCATCTATATTAGATGTATGTTGTGATTTATATAAACTAATTAGGATTGTGTGACAAAGAGTGTATTCTTAGATATTGTTGTTTCAATGTTTAAGATTCACTATTCAAATATTTTCAAATTTTTCTTATAGTAAAAACACTACCAACATAGATAGGACTAAGATGACTAAAATTGCTTGATAGTTCATTATAAATCAAAGTAGTATCTTTCATAGTAGTTGGTGGTTGACTTCACTATTATTGTGTCTATCTATATTAGGTCATTTAAGAATCATTTATGATTTATAAATTTATAATTGTAATTAAGTTGCATAAAAATCTTTCTAAAAAATTATTGGGTGCTTCTTATTTCTGAATGAAATTTTTTGGATATGCATATTGACAATAATTTGTTTAAGACTCAAGCCTCAAATACATTTTAAGTTGTTACATACGTGCTACTATATTATAACATGGCTAATAAGTAAACAATCCAACATAGAATTATTGGTGCTAGAAGATCAACATCTAAATTAGATAAGAAGGATGGCTAACACTTGAAAAAATTAGGAGTTCTTTTTCTAATTGGTAACTTCAATTTTTTTCAAATTTTATGTACTTATTATTTGCTTGAAGATTCAAACATATAAAAATTTGTAATCAAGATTAAAAATTTGATAAATAGTTGTTAAGATTTTATGACTGATAAAAATATGGTTAAAGTTTGATTAGGGATTTATTTGAAATTTGATTAAGTTTTAGATATAATTTAATTAAGATTTAGATTAGAATTTCATTAAGATTTTTTTTGATTTTTTAAAAAAAATTATCAATTTTTAATTTAGATTTTTATTAATATTTGGGTAGAATTTAATTATAATTTATATAAGATTTGATCAGGATTTAATTAAGATTTAATTTATAATTTATTTAGAATTTGATTAAGTTTTAGTAAAGATTTTATTAAAATTTAATTAAGATATGTTTGGAATTTAATTAGAGCTTATTAAAGATATAATTAGATTTTAAAAAAAATTTAATTAGAATATGTTTATGATTTATTTGAAATTAATTAAGATTTGATTATGATTATAAATGTTTAATTGAAATTTATTTAAAAATCTATTAGAGTTATTAAAACATTTATTTGTTGCAATTCCTAATTTACTTCTTACAAAAAAGTACCTAGTGCATTCTCAAGTAAGACAACATATTATATGACAATGCTCCAAATTTCTATATATTTATCTAAATAAAATAAAAGCCTCTGATTGATTGGTTATTATTATTTGAAACTTAGCAATAGGAATAACTATAGGAGTGATGAGGTTTTTAGGAGCAAAGTTTATAGAAGAAAATTTTAACTTAAAATTTTATATGGACGAAGTAATTTTATAAACTCAAGATTCTTTTTTAGAACCCTAAATTTATAAATCGTATATTTCTCTATGTCTTTTTTAGAACCCTACATTTATCTATGACTTTTTTAGTATCCTATATTTTTCTATGTCTTTTTTATTTTATCTTTATCTTGACTCTTTTTTTCTATTTCTTCTTCTATTTCTTCTTTATTTTCTTTCTTGCTCTCTATCTCTTATCAATAACAAGCTTAATTTCACTAGACTTAGAAAAAATGTATAATTCATAAAAAGATTTGCTCAAAGATATCTAAACCTATTTGATCTTACATGCAACTTTCACCTCTCCCTCTTTTAATTCCACCATGTATGTTCTAGGATTCAAACTCCATACATCAATAATCAACCAATCAGAAGCCTATATTCTTCTTTGTTGTATGTATAGCAATTTGGAATGTGTATGTAACAACTTAAGATGTGCTTGTAAGTTAAGCCTTTGTATAATAATTTAGAATTTTAGAATTTTTAAAAAATCATCTTTTTAAAATTTATTTATTTTTTATTTCTATAATTTTTTTTTGATTTTTAAATTCTTAATTTATGTCATGTTTTACCTTAGTGATAAACCAATAGAATTAAATTATTTTAATAAAGGAATTGTTGATTGAAAAATCATCAAATTTTTTTTAATAAATTTATAAAAACTATTATTTTTTTAAAAAAACTCTAAAAGGTACATTTTCTTCTCATCTAGACCTTCCTAGTAAGATTTTGTTTCTTTTTAAAGAATTTTTAAGATTTAAAAAGATCTCAAAGCTATCAAAAGATTTATTTTGAATTATTTTATTTCTTTTTATGTTAATTTTTTTTATCTTCTAATTTAGAGTCTATACTACAAATCATGAAGTAGATAATTAACATATTTTAAATAAGGTCTAGAAATAGATGTGCCATTAAAGACAACTTTTAAATCCAAGATTAGTGAATTTAAAGTCTTTTACCTCCAAATATAATAATAAAATCACTAAGAAGAAGAGAAGAATTGTAACTACAATATAGCTGCAGCAAATCATAAGATGCCAAAGATAGTATTTTATTAGAATTTACTACCTCAAAAAATTATTGAGAACTTTTATTACTTAAAACATTAACTAAAAGTTTTAAGCATGCCTCATTTTAATATAAGTCTTATCAAAGTTGGTGTTCAATCAAATAAAAATACAAAAATTACAAAACTAAGTCAAATTCTATAAAGACTAATGATTTAACTTCTAAGGTACTGAAGCAATTACTAATGACAGAAATATATCCATTTTTTTTGATATAATAAAAATAAAAGATCTTATTGTATTGCAATTTATAAAAGTAGTAAATTTTTATTCTTAAGCTAAACTCAAATTAAAACCTTCTAATAAGAACCTTCAAATCTAATTAAAATAAAAGAAATAACATCCAAATAATACATACTACAATCAATATATTAAGACTTTAAAAAGTTGATTGAGGCAAAAATATTTGAATGTAAAAGAAAAAATTAATTTCATTTATAATACCAAAGAATCTAAATATATCAAATTTTATCAAGCAAGTCTCAAAAAAATCAATTAAAACCACTCTTATAAACACTTTTATTTTAGGTCTTATTTAAATCTTTAAAAAATCAAGAATCCAAGAAAGAAATAATTAAGCACATAAGTAATATAGCATTAAAAAATAAATCTATTTTTTATTTTTTTATTTATTTTTTATCAATATCTAATCACTCAAAAAGTATATTTGTTAAACGACTTTGAAACAAACTTTTGCTTTGTGCTACCTGAGAAAAAATCTAGGTAATAATTCTTTGAAAAATCTAAACTTAATTTCAAATTCAAACAACATTTAAGCAAAATAACTTAGCCACATATAAGAATTCAAACATTTTTTGAATCATATATTAGCAACAAAAAATTTCAAAATTGAAATAATAAAATAAAATAAAAATTCTATAAAAAACAAGAAATATAGAGAAGTATGATGCAGTATATATTCCATCAAACTTAGAGAGTATTGCTACATGGGACCAAAAAGTGGTGATTTAAAAAAAACAAGAATTATTGGATGATAAGTCATTGAAGCAACACTATTGTATAACAATACAATCATTAGTTGAAAGAAGGAAGATTATATCAGAGAAGAGCTTAAATGAAATTATTTTAACAAATTATATTAAAAATATAGATAACAGACAATGAGATAATAAAAATTAATATTTGCTAATGTTTTTTTTTTTTTTATTTATTTATTTATTTTTTTTATTTTTATAGAAACTACTTACTTCATAGATATATAAATAAGATAAATCAAAATAGATAAGATATATAGTTACTATAAGAATCTTCAAAAAAAAATTAAAAATAGATTTTAGTAAAAATTTCTTCAAAGAACTAATATCTAAAGACGACCTTTTGTGAACCAAGATAAAAATTAGACCCCAAGACACAAAACTAAGCACTTGCTACAATTTTGGAGTTTTTTCGATGATTGAAAAAAAGAGTTAGATGAGAGACTTGAAGAAAGTTGATTAAGCATTAGTTTCAAGTAGTTTGAATGCATACTGAATTTTTAAGGGCTTTTTAAAATAAGATTTGTAATTTAGGCTTTTCAAAGTGAGGGTTTGATTGATAATTTAGTATAAACCGATACAAAGAAGAAGATAGAAACCAATTGAGGTATACATAAGTAACAAAGATCTCTACAACAAGAAACTCTATGCTTTCTTGAATCAACAATAAACTTTTCAATACTATTATTTGAATTAATATATTTTAAGAAGTCAACTTAAATTATATAAAATATACACTTTTTTTTATCTTAGCTTTTAATTATATATCTTTAAAAATTTTTAAGATACAAAAAATATAAAGGTCATGTTTTTTTATATTTTTGAAATAAATTAAAATATTTTTAAATAAAAAATAATAAAATCATCTAAAAATTCTTGAAAAATATTATATATTAGATATTAAAAAGTAATTGGCACATTTGTAAGTCCAAATAATATTAAATTATATTTAAAGTATCTACAATTGATTTAATATGTAGTCTTTTATTTATCTCATTTTTAAATATATATTTGGTTGTATATTCTTTATAGATCTAGATTATCACCTCTCATAAGTTATCTTTCAATATTTTATAATCTTCAATAAATTTAAAAAAACTAAGGAATTGATCTGGTTACACTATAATTAAATTATAATTTTTATAAAGTATCAATTATGACTAGAGAAGGAAACAATAGAAGGCTATAACTTTGTAGAAGGTATAAATAATAGAGAATCTAGCTTAGCTTTGCTAGATGGCTTTTGTACACAAATTTTGGTTAATGTTGTAAAGGATCTTTTAGGTAGTATATTTATTTACATCTCCAATGCCTTTCAAGGACATTAACCTCAAAGAAAGAAATCCTCAATACATTATTGTCTCACTTGAAAAGACAAAGAAATCACTCAAAGATGATAATTATCAATACAAAATCTTAAATTATCTTAATTTGTAAGGCAAGTTTCTTAACTTGCTTTAACTATATGTTTTTTTAATTATATATTTTTTTAATGTATCTTAACTTATAAGATATGTCTTTGAAGCTTTTAGGAAACTTTTTAAAAAGATGATATGAAATTAATCTACTTTTATCTACTTCTATCCAATTATATAGGTCAAAGATATTATCTCTCTTTTTAGGAACAAGTTTTATAAATAGTAATTATCATCTTTCATAGATCTTATTATTCTTCATCTTAGTTTTGATGGATGTTATTGATGAAAAGCCTCAATTCTCTTTATTGCATATACAAGATTCTTTGCTAGCTCCTATGTATATTCATTAATATCATATCTGTACCAATAAACAAGATATTCCAATCTATTTTTGTATTGCTTTGAATCTAACACTTCTTCCATCTTGAATTTTTGATTCTTATCTATTTCTACAAGAAAAGGTAGTATTTGTCTTCTTTTCAAGATATTCATTGTCTTACATGGCTTAAGAGGAGACACATGGAATATAAAATAGATCTTTATAGACTCTAATAGATGTAATGAAAAAATAATAAGATTAACTTATTTACAAATAAAAAAATTTTCAAGCCTACAATAGTCCAATTTGTCATAAAGATAAGTAATCTCAATATTATAATGAAATAATCATACATTTTTATCTAGGTTGAATTATAATTTTTTCTTACAATAGGTATCTACATTGATCTTTTGTTATTCTTGAGCTTCCTTTCAATACATCTTTATTATTGCATATAACTCTGACAATTAATTTGCTAAATCTTTCAGCTCAAGATTATCAACTTTTAAAAGTCAAAAGTATCAAGTCATAGATAATAAAAATAATTGGCAAAAAAAGATATTTATTGAATAAAAGAATGTATCAAATAATTATATGCAAACTCTATCAATAATAAAAGAATTATCTAATTATCTTCATGATAGTTGATGGTATTCTTTAAATAATACTTCAAAACTTAATTCATCCTATCAATTTGAAGATGAAAGGTCAAAAATAGTTTTATATTCATCTTCAATATCTTAAAAAGGATTCTACAAAATCTTGGTATAAATTATATTCTTCTATTTGATATAACATTCTTTGATAATCTATGATAGTGATAGATATTATTAAAGAAAAATTTAGTTGTTTCTTCACCTAAAATAAATTTTGTATATTATATTAAATGTGCCGTTTTAATAATGTAATCTATAATAATAAATATAGAGTCATATGAACTTGAACTTAGATGATTCATAATAAAATCTATAGAAATAATAGACCATGATTGTTTTGGTATAAGAAATAGTTGGAAAAATCCATAGGATTGATGATAAGGAGTTTTTGATTTTGAACAAATTTTACATGATTGTACAAAGTCTTTTATAATCTTTCACTTTTGTGACTACCACAAATATTTAGATATAAATTCCAAAGTCTTATTGTATCCAAAATATCCCACCACCAAAAAGTTATGATATACTTAAAGAATACATTGTTATATAATAATATAACTATATGGTAAAAATAAAAATATGGATGTTGTTATAAAAGAGCCTAATAGAAAGATGTGGTAGAAAAATAAGGATAAATGATAGGAAGGCAATAAAAAGTTTAGTGTTAATGTTGTCTTTTAGTGAATGAACTTCTATTTACTTTGTAGGTACATAAATACTTCAAATCAAATTAAATGAGATAAATAATTAATATAGACATGTTTAAAAAGAAGTTATCAATAGATTCAAGTAAAAATTACCTCAAATTATCAAATGTTAATATCTAAAGAGGACCAATTATCAAGCTGTGTCAAAATTAAATCATGAGGTACAAAACTATGCACCTATAGTAATTTTGGGATTCTTTAGTAGATTAAAGAGTGGATTTGAGAACAAACTAATAAAAAAAATTTAAGCATTAATTTTTTGTCAATAAAGTTAGTATTAAATTTTTGGGAGATTTTTAAGATTAGTGATATTTTTGATTTGATTAGATTTTTAAAAATAAAATTATATTTATAAAATTAAAGATTTCTTGAATTTTGTGATGTGTGTATAGGTGAATTTTAGGTAATATATTGATGATTTAGTTGATAGTATGTATGGAGACTTTGAGATCAATTGAATAGTTAGATCAAAATAAGTGAAGGTTTTTTTGAGTTGAAGTCTCAAAAATTGGGATTTAAAGGTTATTGAGTATTTTTAAGATCTTTAGCAATATATTAATTGGATTGAAGCAAATATTTTTTATAAAAAGACTAGATTTAATTTTTCATAGTTAAAATATATTTTAGATATAATTCAATAGTTCAAGAAGGAGATATTGGCATTGAAAGTTCAACATTTAGATTGGAATAGGAAGCCGGCCAACATCCAAACAGAATTTAGGATTGATCTTTTATTTGGTAAATTTGATCTTTTTCTAGTTTTGTGTGCTTCTTGCCAACTTAGTTGTTCAAAGGTACATACAATCTTAAGCAAGATTGACAATATAATCAGTAGATATTGAGGTTCTAAACTACTCCATGATTACGTTAGTTTGATTAAGGTTTGATTTAGGATTTAAGAATTGGTTAGAATTTAGGATTTAGTTAAGATTTGATTTAAGATTTAAGTAAGGAATATTGAGATTTTAACTAGGATTAAATTAAGGTTTGGTTGGAATTTATTTAAGATATATTTTAGATTTTATTTTAATACTTTATTTGAATTTCTTTAGGATTTTTTTGTACTTTTTTTGTAATTTATTTAAGATTTTTTTGAATTAATTAAAGCTTGATTAATATTATTAAGGTTTAATTAGAGTTATTGAAAATTATATTAAAATTAAAATCTTATTTTTGTAATATTTCTTCTATTTTCTATAGCCAAGAACTTGGTGCATTCTCAAGCAAGGCTTCACGTAATATAACAATATAAACATGCTTCTTCTTCTAAAACATATAAGCAACTTTTAAAATAGAGTGAGTTTTTCTTGAACTTGAACTTAGAAGTATCATAAAAATTAAAATAAGTATTCTTGATGTCATAAATAAGAGGATCATAAGACGTATTTGATTGAATTTGCTTAACAAAGGTTGAATCAATAGTTAGTGTTGATTTTATTGCTCAAAGATGAAAATGCTTAGACTTCAAGAGAATTACATTTCTATCTTTTGGTATAAGATAAGAACGTCTATAAAGTGCATCTGAAAAAATTTGTTGTTTTTTGAGTCAATAAGTGATCTTGAAATCAAATCTTTGTAAAAACATGTTCCAACACATTTGGCAATAATTCAAAACATGTATTGACATGAAGTATTTGGAATTCTTATGATTCATATACATAGTGACTAGATTAAAAGCATCTTTTAAATAATGATGCCATTCTTAAAATGAATCCATAATTACAAAGAATTCTTTATCATGGATCTTATAGTTAATCTTGGTTGCTAAAAAATTCTTAGAATAAAAAGCTACAAGATGGATTTTTTTATTTTCTCTTATTTAAAATAATATTGCATCTAAGGAAAATTATGATACATTTTTTTTCATAAAAAATATCTTGAAGAAGTCAAAGCAATATAAGATTGGTGTAAAAATAAATTCTTTTTTCAAAGCATCAAACAATGCTTTGGCTTCTTTATTCCACTTAAAGTTATCTTTACAAGTTAAATGTATAAGTGAATAAATTTAAAAAATATTTTTAATGAAGATTTAGAAAAAATATAAAAATGTAAAAAAAATTATACATCTTTTATTATTTTTGGAATCTTTTAATTTATGATAAATTAAACATTCTTTGGATTGATCATTAGGCTTCTATTGGAAATGATACATCCTAAGAAATCAACTTGAATATTGTGAAAAACACACTTTTCTATTTTAGCATATAATCCTATATGTCTAAGTTTTTATAACATACAATAAACATGAAATTTATGTTCTTCTCTGTTTTTAGAATAAATTAGAATACCATTTAAATAACAAACAATAAAATCATCTAAAATCTCATAAAAATGTCATTCATGAAATAATAAAAAGCGGATGGTGCATTTGTGACTCCAAAAGGTATGAAATTATATTCAAAATATCTATATTTAATTTAAAAAAGAATCTTTTATTTATCTCATTCTTAGATGCAGACCATGTTGTATGCTCTTTGTAGATATATATTTTTTTATAGGTCTTTGCTTGATTGAATTAGTCAAGAAGTCCAAAAATCAAAGATAAGGGATATCTATTCTTTATAGTGATCTTATGAAATCCTCAATAGTCTATGGAAATTTACAAAAATCCATCATTTTTTTTAAAAAATAAGATAAGAGTTTTTGTTTGAGATTTTAAATAACATTTAAAGTTTTTAGCGAAGTTTCTGTCAATGTATACCTTGAATACAACCAATTCATTTTACAATAAGCTATAGATTGATTCAAATTGTGGTTGAGTTTTTTTTGTTTAGAAATCAATCATAGGGTCAATGCTCTCAAAGAATATCTATATATATATATTTTTTCAAAAATATCTTTGAAAACTTGATATTGCCTAGGAATATCACTTTACATCTTTCCATCATAAAAAATAAGCATGGCATATGTAACAAAAGTTGATCTTTCTTTTGTTGCATGTATGAAGGCACTTATACCTTCTAGTAAGAATTTGAATGTATTAGACTAATATATTTTATTTGACTAATAGAATTTTATATTAAATTATAAGAAAAATTAAGATTACAAGAAATCTAATCTATCTGAGGACTATATTTTTGTAACCATGATAATCTTAAAATAACCAAGTTAAAAGGAGATCTTATCACATTAAATATTTTTATACTATTATGATCTTTAATTACTATATCTAAAAGAATAATTTCATAGATAACATTTCAAAAAACTAAAAATGACTATTTATAATTTCTACATATATAGATTTAGTTAAATCTAATATTAATAATATTTCTTATTTTTTGATAAATTTTTCATTTATAAAATAAGTTGAAGCTCTTGAATCTAATGATGCAAAGACTTTATGATTTTTGGATCCTAAATACACATCTATTACAAAATAAGATAAAGGATATGAAGAGAGAATAGGATCTTTACAAAGTGTTGCACATGATTTCAACTACCTAGTACTTATTGTAGCTATAAAAACTTATTTTTTAATACATTATCTTCTTTGATAACCATACTCTTCATTTTTTGATTGTATTAACTCTTTGGATAATATAAAGTAGTATATTTTTATTTTCTTTAATATAGGTAGAAATCCTCTTAACAACAACAAATCTTTTTTTGCTCAATAAGAAGTTTAAAATATATTGTATCAATTTACTTGAACTTTAGCCTAAACAAATATCATAGATATATACAATTATTTTAATATTTACTTATATAATTAGGTAAAAATAAATAAATATAGATTAATTTTATAAAGTCTTATAGGGAAGCTTTTTAGAAGCTTTATAGATGTAGTTCTGACTTTAGATGTGTTTGTAGGTTAGAAACTTAGCCAAAAAATTAACCATATGTTAGTAGATTGTGGAATAAGTTAATTCCTCATAATATCTTGTAGAACAAGTTAAATATGTGATGCATATATAAATATTGTACCTTGCAAATTAAGACATGTCGCTTGCAAAGTCAATACATGTTGGAGGTCTTATAGAATATTGTTATATAGCTTTTAGTTAGAGAGTATATATGGAGGCAAGAATAAAGCCCTCTTCACTCTTATCAATATTTTTGTATTATAAATGCTTATAATATGTAAAAATTAGTTAAAACATATTTTATGTTCATAAGTCTTGATATAAGTCAAAATAATTAATAATTAATTTAAATGGAGTGGATATATAAAAAATTAAATTAAATTTTATCTATTTTTATTATAATATTTAAATTATATAAAATTTAGATGTTTAGTATGAAGCTTTAAGAGAAGGTAGAAGCTTAGGGATAAAAATCTAATCTACTAAGGCTAACGGAGAGGGATGAAGCCAATGCATAATCTGATGAAGGCGAAAGGTAAGGATCTTTATCCCTATTGGTCAAAAACCATGTCTAATAGGCATTTAATAGGCTTACCGCCCATAACAAGGTTTTTGGCAACTCCAAAAAATGCATTCAAGAATTGGAAGTTAGGATTATAAGGTTTAGAATATAAACTACAATTTAGGTACAAATATTATAGAGTTTGGAATTAGGATGAAGAAGTTATAGCCGTTTGAAGTTAAAATATTATTTTAAGACATAATATTACTCTTTTAAACATACAAGGAATTTTACAGTAGTTTTTGGAAATCAAAAAGTGTGGTTGAAACAAAAATTTTATGACTTATATCTTTTATGAAAGAATTATTATATTTGTAATTTACTCAAAGAAGTTATAGAAAGTTGAAGTTATTACATCCAAATCAAAGGTAGTAAGTGAGTGATTTTATTCATAATAATAGTTGGAGCTATATCTTGGGTATTCATACAAATTTTTGACTCAAATCTTTTAGAAAAGGTAGATTAATGTGTTAAAAAGCTTTATATATATATATATATATATATAATTTATGGCATTTAAGTACTTAATTTATGAAATATGAAGAAAATTACATGTGCGAGTATTAAAACTAGGATTTGAAGCTACTATTAGGATTTTGGCAATATCTTAAGATCCGCAACAAATCTATAGTTGAAATTTGTAGTGATAGTGGTTAGAAGTACTAATGTACTTCATATAGAATTTGAGGGTGTTTAAATTATCAAATTCAAAGATATAGATTATTGAAGTTTGAGAATAATATCCCATAAGGATACATAACGATTTAGAATTTTTTTTTAATTATATATTGGATGTTTTTGAGAACTTAAGACTTATATATTTGGTATAATTGCTCCTAAAAGTACTCTCTCTCTCTCTCTCTCTCTCTCTCTCTCTCTCTCTCTCTCTCTCTCTCTCTCTCTTTCTCTCTCTCTCTCTCTCTCGCTATATATATATATATATATATATATATATATATAAAACTTAAGCTTTATTATTTCAAGACTTGATTGAGTAATTAGTGATAGCTAGTAGTCCAGTGCTTTCTTGAGGCAACTCCTCTCTATCCTGAGAATGCCTTTTTAGTCTTTAGTCTTGTTTCAAAACTTTTTAGTCTTCTTATTTTTAGCAATAGCCATTCTAGTTTCATATTACATTACCTTTTGAATGACTTTTTAATTCTCTTCAGTGATATAAGAGTGTATTGAGGATTTTCTTTCTTCAAGATTCATATCCTTGATAATTTGACAAGAGTACTAACATACTATTTTTATCTTATTTTAGAAGTGAGTGGATTATTCTACTTCTATTGTTATGTTTTGAAGGTTATAGACTATACACCTTCAAACAAAAAATCTTGTTTTCTAACACTGATCTTTAATTTAAAGAGAGTACATCATCCCTCTTTGTAGATATTTTTATTAGAGGTTGTAGATTACCTTGCTCTTATTTAATCTTTTGGATTTGTTTGAATTGTCTATGGAAGGATAGATTATGGATGCTACTCCTAGTGAAAGTGAAAATAGATTTGCAACTATTATAGATTTTTATGAGTTTGTCAACATTCTAAGAATGGAAATCTCACGTATTTGTAACATAAATCATGGAAGTACTATGCCTATGCCTAAAGAAGAAGTTTTGAGTTAGAGGCTAGAAGTTATGGAGTTGAAGGAAATAAGTAGATCAACTTCAAAACTAAATCTAAAGAGTTTAGATTCATCAAACTCATGGAATCATATTAATATGCCTGAGAAGTTTGATGGAGTAAGATCAAAATTTTGAGGATTTTTGCAACCAATCAAGCTCTATCTAAGATTGTAACTTTTCTAATAGCACAATGGATTTACTCAAGTCGAATTTATACGTGTACTTCTATAAAAAAATACTCTTTTTTGGCTTATATTTTTAATAGAAAAATATTTCTGACTTTTTTATGATTTGAATTTATTCTTAGAAGTATTTATGGCTACATTCAGAGAAAGTGATCAAGAAAAAATAGCAAAGACCAAGCTCTTATCTTTATGGCAAGAATCATGGTCAGCCATCATATATGCTGTTAAATTCTAAAACCTTGCTTGAGACTTGGACTAGAATGACAAAGCCCTTATCAATCAATTTTGATATAGGTTGAAGGATAATGTCAAAGACTTGTTACAAATAATATCAAAGACAAAATTTTGAAAATAATTTATTGCTCAAGTGATTGCATGTGATAATTGATTATTTGAAAGACATCAAGAACAAAATTATGGTTGCAAAGGAACAAATCAAATAATGATGGAAACTTCTAAATTTTCAATAACTTATTTATCAAATTCAAAATCAATGTAAATTGATACGATACATTTTAAATCTCTTATAAAGCAAGAAAAGAGTCGACGATGTCAAGAGGACTTATGCTTATATTATAGAAAAATTGAACATACTGCTCCATATTATTCAAAGATACAATGCAATAAAAAAATGAGAAGTATAATTGCCAAAGAAGACAATGTATTAAAAAATAAGTTGCTTTAGCAATAATAAGAACCGTGCGGATGGAATCATGTGCAACACCTAACAAAGGTTTTATTCTCTCCTCTCATCCTTCACCTTGTTTTACAATATAAGTCTATTTAGGACCAAAAAATTACAAAGTTTTAGCCTTATTGGATTCAAGAGCCTTAGCTTGTTTTATAGATGAAGACTTTGTCAAAAAATAAGGTATATCTTTAGTCAAGAAAACTAAATCGATACATGTAAAAGTCAAAGATGGTCGTTTGCTATCTTCAAAAAATGTTATCTATGAGATTGTTCTTTTAGATGTAACAATTAAAGATCATAACAATGTAGTAGTATTTAATATAATAAGATCTCACTCCAATCCAATTATTTTAGGATTATCATGGCTAAAAAAATATAATCCTCAAATAGATTGAATTTTTCATAACCTTAACTTTTTTAGTAATATAATATAAGATTACGTTAGTGAAGTAGAAGTACATAAGTCTAATACATCCAAACCTTTATTAATAGGTGCGAGAGCTTTCATGCATGCTGCAAAAGAATGATCATCTTTTGCTATATATGCTATATTTATTTTTAATGGTGGATAACGTCAACTGATATTCTTTACCAATACCAAGAATTTTAAGACTTTTTTGAAAAAAAATTGTAGATATTCTTCTAGAGCATCAACCCTATGATTGTTCAATTGATCTGCAAGAAGGAGGTCAACTACCATTTAGACCAATCTATAGTTTATTACAAAATGAGTTGGCTACATTAAAGGAGTAGATTGATGAAAACTTAGTAAAAAATTTCATATGCCATTTTAAATCTCCAACTAGGGCTCCTATCTTATTTGTGAAGAAGAAAGATAAATCTTTATAGATGTGTGAAGATTATCAAGGACCCAATAAGATCATCATCAAAAATAGGTATTATTTACCTTTGATTTTAGGACTTTTTGACCAATTCAATCAAGCAAAGATCTATATCTAAATAAATCTACGAAAAGCATACAACTTAGTTTGTATCAAATAAAGAAATGAATGGAAGACTACTTTTTGAACTAGGTATGAACATTTTGAATATAATGTCATACCTTTTGGACTCACAAATACTTTAGTCAATTTTCAACATCTTATGAATGATATTTTTTATGAATTTCTAAATGATTTTGTCATTTATTATTTAGACAACATTCTAATCTATTCTAAGAAAACTAAACAACATAAGCTTTATGTTCGTCACATGTTATAGAAACTTAGAGATATAAGATTATATGCTAAGTTAGAAAAGTATGTATTCTATACTATTCACATTGACTTTTTAGGATACATCATTTTCAACAAAGGCCTTATAATGGATCCTAAGAAGGTCCAAACTATCATAGATTGGAAGATTTCAAGAATCGTATGAGATATGCAATGTTTTTTGGACTTTACTAATTACTAAAAAATCTTCATTAAGAGCTTTTTTCAAGTTACAACTCCTTTTCTATATTTGACTTGTAAAGACAAACTTGAGTAGAAAAGAGAAGCAAAAGCATCATTTGATGCTTTAAAGAAGGAATTTACTTGCATACCAATCTTAATTGCATAGACTTCTCTAAGGTATTATTCATGGAAACAGATGCGTGAGACTTTGCTATAGGAGTCGTATTGTCACAAATAGGAATAGATGACAAACTCCACCTAATAGCTTTCTATTCCAAGAAATTTTCAGCAGCAAAGATTAATTATGAGATTTATGACAAAGAATTCTTTGCGATTGTGGATTCATTTCAAGAATGGTCTCATTATCTAGAAGGCACCTCAAATCCATCCATTATGTATATGAATCATAAGAACCTCGAATTCTGCATATCAGCATGTATTTTGAATTGTCGTCAAGCTCGTTGGAGCATGTCTTTATTCAGATTCAATTTCAAAATCACTTATCGACTCAAAAAATAACAAGATCTATTAGACTACCTTTCTAGATGTTTTTATCTTGCATCAATAGAAAGAGATGCATCTTTTAATCAACAAAGAATGATTCTCTTGAAGCCCAAGCATTTTCATCTTTGAACAATAAAATCAACATTAATTATTGATTTAACCTTTGTCAAGCAAATTCAATCAAGTATGTCTTCTGATCTTCTTCTTCATGATATCAAGAATATTTCATCTGAGTCCTATGATACTTCAAAGTTTGAGTTCAAAAAAACCCTACTCTACTTTGAAGGACACCTATATGATTTAGAAGGAGAAGCACGTTTAAGTATTCTTCAAGCATGTCATGACTTTCCAGCAGTAAGATATTTTGGATACAACAAGACTATAGAGCTTGTATCTAAAGATTTTTAATCGTCGCAAATGTGAAAGGTTATAAAAGACTTTGTCCAGTCATGTGCCATTTGTTCAAGATAAAAAACTCCTCATCATCAACCCTATGGACTTTTTCAACCATTGCCTATACTCAAACAACCATGCTCTTTTATTTCTATGGATTTTATTATAGATCTTTTAAATTTAATTTTATATGATTCTATTTTTTTAGTCATATATTACTTCACCAAAATGGTACATTTTGTACTATATATAAAATCTATTTTAGGTAAAAAAAATAGCTAAGTTTTTTTATTGAAAATATCTATTGTAATTATAGATTTCCAAAGGATATTAAATTGGATTGGAGGACTTAATTTGTATCAAAATTTTAGAAAACCTTATCTAAAATTTTAAAGGTGGATATAAAGCTCTCTTTAACTTTTCATTTCAAGGACAAAAACTTGATAAAAATAAATAAATAAGTGAGACTCTTCTCAAAGAAAGATAACAAAATATAAGTAATTAAATATATATATTAAGAAAGAAACTAAAATGTCTATTGCCAAAAGACAAGAAAACTAGAGACCCTTGAAACTAGACTAGAAGTAAGGAAGAAATTAACAAGAGTGAAGAAGGCTTCACTCTTGCCTCTATATATACTATCTACCTAAGAGCTACATGGTGATGTTCTATAGGACCTCCAAAAACGTGTTGACTTTGCACAACATGTATCTTAACTTGTAAGACAAGTTTTCTATGTGGGTGCCATATACTTAGCTTATTCCACAAGTTATCAACATGCGTAGTATATGGTTAATTTGTTGACCAAGTTTTTAACCTATCAATCAAGTATAAACACATGTAAAGTAAAATCAGTGTCTATGAAGCTTTCAAGAAGCTTTTCTAGAAGATATTATAAAATTAATTTACTTTTATCTACTTCTACCTATTCATATCATCTAGATAATAATCATAGTAAATATATGTCCATGACATTATTCCTCCTTCTAAGGACGAGTTCCATAAGGAGTAGTAATCACATGTAGAGGAAGTCTAAGATGCGACAAATTGTATTTGCTACATACTCTGATCTTTGTTCTCTTTGAAGATAATTGATAGGGCCTCTCAATCATCGATAGTCTCCTATACGAGGGCAAAAAGATGACCCAGTTATTTGATTGTTGTTAAGGCCTTCATAACTTCCTTCAAAAAAAATATTTGAAACACCATCAGAAATTGTTCCTACCTCTAGTAAAATCACCAAACATCCAGAGTCCTTTCCAAGATCATGATACTAAATGCATTGTATCTTGCCATCTATTCGAGGAAGAACATGTCATTCTTGAGGATCTTCATTTTGATTGCATCATCTTGAAGGTTGTGGCAATTGTAATAACTTGTATGATAGATTAGTAAATGAAAGCTCTTCAATCAAATTCATTGGTTGTTGATTTTCTATCTCCTTAGCATCACAACTATAAAGAGGCTACAAATAAGAATTAAAAGTAAAATGTTAACTTGCTTAGATCTTATTTTTTTTCTAAGAAAGGTTTTTATCTTGATTTTGATGGATGTCTCCAATAAAAAGCCTCCACCATCTTTTTTGCATTTGTAAGATTCTTTATTGACTCCCATATGCGTTCACTAATATCATATCCATGCTAATGGATAAGATATTTTAATTTATTTCAGCATTGCCTTGAATCTAGGACTTCTTCTTCTTCAAACTCTTTATTATTGTTTACTTTTATAGGAGGAGGTGGAGCTTATCTTCTTCTTGGTATGTCCATTGTCTTATATGATTCAAGAAGAGACATGTGCAATAGTAGATGGATTTTTATTGACTCTGGTAAGTATAAATGATATGCAACTAGATTGATTTGTGTAGAAATAGAAAATGGTCAAAGCCTTCGATAGTCCAACTTATCACAGAGACTAGTGGTCTTGATATTGTGACAAAGTAATCATACCTTGTCACATATGTAGAATGGTGGTTGTTCCTTTTGATAGACATCCACATTGATCTTTTGTTATTTTTGAGCTTCTTTTAACTGTCCTTGCATTGTTGTATGTAGCTTTAACAAATGATTTGTCAAAACTTTTGCTACATGATTATCAGCTTTTAAAAAGTCAAAAGTATCAAGTCATAGATGATAAGCATAATTAGTAAAGAAAAGTGTTTGTTTTGTAGAAGAATGTATCATATTATTATAAGCAAACTCTGCCAATAGTAAAAGAGTTATCCAATCATCTTCTTGGTAGTTGATGGTACATCTTAAATATTGCTCCAAAACTTAATTGACATGCTCCGTTTGTCCATCAATTTGAGGATGGAATGTCGAACATAATTTTATATCAACTTTTAGAATCTTAAAAAGAGTTTGCCAAAAACTTAATACAAATTGAGTTCTCCTATCTGATATAATATCCTTAGATGATTCATAATAGTGATAGATATTGTCAAGAAAGAGCTTAGCTATTTCTTTACTTGTGATAGATTTTGTATATGGTAAAAAATATGCTATTTTGGTAAAACGATCTACTATTACAAATATAGAGTCATAAGACCTGAGATTGGAAGATTCATGATGAAATCCATAGAAACAAAAGACCATGGTTGTTTTGAAATGAGTAATGGCTGAAGAAGTCTGTAAGGTCGTTGACAAGGAGTTTTTGATCTAAAGCAAACATCTTAAGATTGTACCAAATCTTTGACTGCCTTCCATATTTGGAACCACCAAAAATCCATAGATATTAGTTCCAAAGTTTTATTGTATCCAAAATGTCATACTAGTGGAAATTCATGATGAGCTTGAAAAACACATAATTGAGCTTCAACTTTGGAAACATATAGGTGTCCCTTAAAATACAGTAGATTGTTCTTGAATTCAAATTTGGAAGTATCATGAGACTTTGAAGGGTTTCCCTTAATATTGCAAATAAGAAGATCAGAAGACATACTTGACTGAACTTGCTTAATGAAAGTTGAATCAACAATTAGTATTGATTTCATTGCTCGAAGATGAAGATGTTTTGGCTTCAAGAGAATTATCCATTACTAATCAAAAGTAGTATTTCTTTGCTTTGGTGTAAGGTAAGATCGTTCAAAGAGTACATCTGACAAATCTTGTTTTTTTTCCAATTGATAAGTGATCTTGAATTCGAATCTTGATAAAGATATTTTCCAATAGGCTTCGCGACGATTTAAAATACGTGTTGACATAAAGTATTCATGATTCTTGTGATTTGTATACATGATGATTGGACTCGAAGCACCTTCTAGACAATGGCACTATTCTTAAAACGAATCTACAAATGCAAAAAGTTCTTTATCTTGGATCTCGTAGTTGATCTCAATTGTTGAAATTTTTTTGAAATGAAAAGCTATTAGGTGAAGTTTATCATTTGTTCCCATTTGTGATAATATACTATCAAAAGTAAAGTCTCATGCATCTATTTCTATAAAAAAAAATGGCTTAGAAAAATCGACATGATATAAGTTTGGTGTAGACATAAAGGTTGTCTTCAAAGCTTCAAATACTACTTCCACTTCTTGATTCCATTGAAGTTTGTCTTTACAAGTCAAACATGTAAATAGAGCTGCAACTTGAGAGAAGTTTTTGATAAAGATCCAATATTAGTTGGCAAATCCCAAAAAGCATTGGACATCTTTTACCGTTTTTGAGATCTTCCAATCTATAATAGCTTGAATTTTCTTAGAATCCATCATAAATCCATCATTTAAAATGATTTATTCTAAAAAGTCGACTTGAGTAGTATGAAATGCATACTTTTGTATTTTGGTATAGAGTCTTGTATTTTTTAGTTTTTGTAACACACGACAAACATGAAGTTTATATTTTTTTATGTTTTTAGAATAGATTAAGAAGTCGTCTAGGTAACAAACAATAAAATCAATTAAAAACTCTTAAAAGATATCATTGATTAGACGTTGGAATGTTGTTGGTGTATTTGTAAGTCCAAAAGGTATGACGTTGTATTCAAAATGTCCATACCTTGTTCAAAATGCAGTCTTCTTTTCATCCCCTTCTTTGATGCATACTAGATTGTATGATCATCATAGATCTATTTTTATATAGATCTTAGCTTGATTCAATTGATTAAGTAATCTAGATATCAAAGGTAGCAGGTACTTATTCTTAATGGTGATTTTTGTTGAGTCCTTGATAATCAATACACATCCACAATGATCCATTTTTTTTCTTCACAAATAAAATTGGAGCTCCTATTAGACATTTAGAATGGCATATGAAATTCTTGGCCACATTTTCTTCAATATACTCCTTGAGTTCAACCAATTCATTTTATAATAAACTAAAAAGTAGTCCAAATGGCGGTTGTGCTCCTTCAAGGTCAATTGAGCACTCATAGGAATGATGTTCTGAAAGAGTATCCACATTTTTCTTCTCAAATACATCTTGAAAATCTTGATATTGGCTTGGAATGCTACTTGAAGTCTTTCTACCAGTAGAAACAGGTGCGGCATAAATGATACAAGGTGATCTTTCTTTTACAGCATGTAAGAAAGTACTTATATCTACAAATATAAGTTTAATTGTACTAGACTTATAAATTTCTACTTGATTAATTACCCTCTGTCAAGGACAAAGACTCGATGAGGAAAAATATACACCAAAAGGCTATCTCGATATAATATAAACAAGTAGGTATATTAAAAGGAAACTGGAATGGCTATTGCCACAAGACAAGAAACTAAAGACTCTTGAACCTGGACTAGAAGCAAGAAAGGAGTTGACAAGAGTGAAGAAGCCTTCACTCTTGTCTCTATATATACTATCTAACTAGGGGCTACGTGGCGACGTTCTATAGGACCTCCAATATGTGTTGACTTTGTAGGACACATGCCTTGACTTACAAGGCAAGTTTTTCTACGTGTGGGCCACATAGTTAGCTTGATCTTCAAGCTAACAACATGTGTGGCACATGGCCAACTTGTTGACCACGTTTCTAATGCAAAAAGTCAATTAAAGACACCTATGAAGTCAAAGCAGCGTCTAGGAAGTTTCTAGAAAGCTTCTATATTAAATATTATATAATTAACTTACTTTTATCTACTTTTACTTACTTCTACCTATTTCTATATGTAATTATTAGCTTACATGATTATGGCTGTGACATTACCCCCCCTTCTAGAGACGAGTTCCACGAGGAGCGGTCATCATATGTTGAGGAAATCTATGATGCGACGAATTGTATTCGCCACATACTCTGATCTCTGTTCTCTTCGAAGATGATTGATAGGGCCTCTCAACCATCGGTAGTGTCCCATACCAGGGCGGGAAGACCACCCAGTTATTTGATCATTATTGAGGCCTTCATAACTTCCTTCGAATAGAATATTCGGAACACCATCAGGAGTTGTTCCTACCTCTAGCAAAATCACCAAACATCGGGAGTCCCTTCCCAAATCGTGATACCAAACGTGTTGTATCTCACCATCTGTTCGAGGAAGAACATGTCGTTCTTGAAGATCTTCATCTCGATTGCGTCGTCTTGAAGGTTGTGACAATCGTAATGTCTCGTCCGGCAGGTCAGCAAACGAAGGTTCTTGAGTTGAATCTGTTGGTTGTTGGCTCTCCATCTAATTAGCGTCACAAATGCAAAGAAGTTACAAACAAGGATAGGAAATTGAATGTTATCTTGCCTCAATCTTGTCTCTTTTATAAGAGAGATTTTCATCTTGGTTTTGATGGATGTCGTTGATGAAAAACTTTGACTTTAGTTGATGCATTTGCTAGATTCCTGGATGGCTCCCATGTGCGTTCACTAATATCATATCCGCGCCAATGAACAAGATATTCCAGCTTATTTCGGTGCCGCCTTGAGTCTAATATCTCTTCCACCTCAAATTCTTCATTATTATCTACTTCTATAGGAGGCGGTGGCATTTGTCTTCTTCCTTGTATATCCACTGTCTTATATGGTTCAAGAAGAGATACGTGGAATACAGGATGGATCTTCATTGACTCTGGTAGATGTAACCGATATGCAACTGGGTTGATCTGTTCAGAAACAGAAAAGGGGCCAAGCCTACGATAGTCTAACTTGTCACAAGGTCGAGTAGTCTTGATATTGCGACGAAGTAGCCATACCTTATCACCCACGTTGATATGTGGTTGCTCCTTACGATATAGATCTGCATTTATCTTTTGTCGTTCTTGAGCTTCCTTCAATTGTGTCTTCATTATTGCATGTAACTCTGACAACCGATTTGCCATATCTTCTGCTGCAGGATTATCAACTTTTGAAAAATCAAAAGTATCAAGTCGTGGATGATAGCCATAATTGGCAAAGAAAGGTGTTTGTTGCGTGGAAGAATGTACCGTATTATTATAAGCAAACTCTGCCAATGGCAGAAGGGTTGTCCAATCATCTTGTTGGTAGTTGATAGTACACCTTAAATATTGCTCCAAGACTTGGTTTACGCGCTCTGTTTGTCCATCAGTTTGAGGATGAAAAGCCGAAGATAGTTTTATGTCCACTTTTAAAATCTTGAAAAGGGTCCTCCAAAATCTTGACACAAATTGAGTTCCCCTATCCGATATGATATCTTTAGGTAATCCATGATAGCGATAGATATTATCAATGAAAAGCTTAGCTGTTTCTTCACTTGTGATAGATTTTGTACATGGCACAAAATGTGCCATCTTGGTGAAACGATCTACTATCACAAATATAGAATCATAAGATCTTGAGCTTGGAAGATCTGTGATGAAATCCATAGAAACAGAAGACCATGGTTGTTCTGGTATAGGTAATGGCTGAAGAAGTCCGTAAGGTCGATGACGAGGAATTTTTGATCTTGAACAAATATCACATGATTGTACAAAGTTTTTGACTGACTTCCACATTTGTGGCCACCAAAAATCTCTTGATATGAGTTCCAAAGTCTTATTATATCCAAAGTGCCCTGCTGCTGGAAAGTCATGACGTGCTTGAAGAACACGTAAACGTGCTTCTCCTTCTGGAACATATAGGCGTCCTTCAAAATATAATAGATTATTCTTGAACTCAAACTTAGAAGGATCATGAGACTTGGAAGAATTATTCTCGATATCATAAATAAGAGGATCTGAGGACATACTGGACTGGATTTGCTTGAGAAAAGTTGAATCAACAGTCAATGTTGATTTCATTGCTCGGAGATGAAATTGCTCCGGTTTCAAGAGGACCGTTCTTTGTTGCTCAAAAGCTGCATCTCCTTCTTTTGGTGTAAAATAAGAACGTCTAGATAGGGCATCGGATAAACCTTGTTGTTTTCCTGGCCGATAAGTGATAATGAACTCGAATCTTGACAAAGACATACTCCAACGAGCTTGACGACGATTCAACACGCGTGCTGACATGAAATACTCGAGGTTCTTGTGATCTGTATACACAGTGACTCGACTAGAAGCGCCTTCTAGATAATGACGCCATTCTTGAAAGGAATCCACGATCGCAAGAAGTTCTTTATCGTGGATCTCATAATTGATCTCGGCTGCTGAGAATTTTCTTGAATGAAAAGCTATCGGATGGAGTTTGTCATCTGTTCCCATTTGTGATAAAACTGCACCCAAGGCAAAATCTGATGCATCTGTTTCCATAAAAAATGCCTTGGAAAAGTCAACACGATATAAGACTGGTGCAGAGACAAACGATGTCTTCAAGGCTTCAAATGCTACTTCCGCTTCTTGATTCCATTGAAATTTATCTTTACTAGTCAAGCGTGTAAGTGGAGCTGCAACTCGTGAGAAATCTTTGATGAAGATCCGATAGTAATTGGCAAATCCCAAGAAACATTGAACATCTCTTACTGTCCTTAGAATCTTCCAATCCACGATTGTTTGGACTTTCTTAGAATCCATCATGAGACCATCATTTGAAATGATGTATCCTAAAAAGTCAACTTGAGTAGTGTGAAATACACACTTTTCCATCTTGGCGTACAATCCTGCATCTCTGAGTTTTTGTAATACTTGACGAACATGTATTTCATGTTCTTCGACGTTCTTGGAATAGATCAGGATATCGTCTAGATAGCAGACGACAAAATTGTCTAAGAATTCACGAAATACATCATTCATGAGATGTTGAAAAGCAGCTGGTGCATTCGTGAGTCCAAAGGGCATGACATTATATTCGAAATGTCCATACCTGGTTCGAAACGTAGTCTTCCATTCATCTCCTTCTTTGATCCGTACTAGATTATATGCTCCTCTTAGATCTATTTTTGTATAGATCTTAGCTTGATTCAACTGGTCAAGGAGTCCTGATATCAAAGGTAATGGATACCTGTTCTTGATTGTGATCTTGTTGAGTCCTCGATAATCAACACACATTCGTAAAGATCCATCTTTTTTCTTTACGAATAGAATTGGAGCTCCTGCTGGAGATTTTGAATGGCTTATGAAATTCTTCGCTAAATTCTCGTCAATATATGTCTTGAGTTCAGCCATCTCATCTTGCGATAAACTGTAAATTGGTCCAAATGGTGGCTGAGTTCCTTCCTTGAGGTCGATTGAACAATCATATGGACGATGCTCAGGAAGAATATCTGCATTCTTTTTCTCAAAAACGTCTTGATACTCCTGATATTGACTTGGAATGCCACTTGAAGTCTTTACGTTTTCAGAAATAGGTGCAGCATAAATAGCAAAAGTTGATCCTTCTTTTGCTGCGTGTATAAATGCTTTTGCACCTATCAGTACGGGTTTTACTGTACTAGACTTATAATTTTTTACTTGGTTTGTAGAACTATTAATAATGCTTTTGGAAAAGTCAAGTTTACGCAAATTCCAATCTATTCGAGGGTTATATTTTTCTAGCCAGGATAAACCTAAAATAACTGGATTGGACGGGGATTTAATTATGTTAAAAGCTATGTAGCTATCATGACCGTCTATTGTTACTTTTATAGGATGAGTTTCATGAGTGACATCTCCAGAAGACAAGGGATGACCATCTATGACTTCTACATGTACTGGTTTATGTTTCTGTACATAGGGTATTTTACGACTTTTAACAAATTGTTCATCTAAAAAACATGCTGAGGCTCCCGAATCTAATAAAGCAGAGGCTTTGTAATTCTTAGGTCCTAAATATAAGTCTATTATAAAACAAGGAGAGGGTTCTGAGGAGAGGATAGGACCTTCATTAGGAATTGTACAAGGTTCCAGCTGCACGGTCCCTATTGTAGCTGGACGGATCCGTTTTCCGACATGTTGTCTTCTTTGACCGTCGTACCCCTCATTTTATAGTTGCGTCGTTTCTTTGGACAATGTTGAGCAGTGTGCTTAGGTTCTCCGCAATATAAACATAATCCTTCTTGACGACGGCGAATCTTTTCTTGCTCAGTTAGAGGTTTAAAACGTACCGCGTCAATTTGCATGTCTTCTACTTCCGAATGTACGTTTGGCAAAGATGTTGATGTTGTCATTGAGTAATAACGTTGAGGTTCCCGTGAATGATTCTCAGATCGAAATTCAAAAAGTCGATTATCACATTTTACCGCAAAATCGATTGCTTGACTCAAAGTTTGAGGATCAGGTAAGTTGAGCATCAATTTCTTTACTTCGTATTGCAATCCATAAAAAAATTGACTGATGAGTGCAGCATCATCCCACTTGATGTCAATTGCAAGTTGTCGAAATTGTGAAGCATACACTGTTACTGAGCGATTTCCTTGTCGCAGAATTCGGATCTTATTTGTTGCAACACGAGTTGCATCGTGTTCACCATACATAGATCGAAACTCCGCCAAAAAAGCTTCCAAATTGTCCAATATTGGATTTCGTTGTTCAAGAAAAGACGAAAACCACGATAATGCGGAACCAGAAAGTAGAGTGCCAATAAACCTGACTTGTGATCCTGGAGTTGGATAGCTTTGCGGTTGAAGTTCAATTGCCAATTGTACTTGATTGATGAACCCTCGAAACTTTGATCTCGTACCATCAAATTTCTCAGGTAAGGCAATTCTTGGTTCTCTAGTGCTTATAGGATGTTGTACAATTGGAGAAGGAACGTGATTTGTTGTAGATGTTGAAGCAGCTCCGATCATCTCTATATCTCCACTTTTTGCTATTCTTGTTTTTTCCTGTGTTGGTGAATTGAGTTGATGCATCGCAAGCATTAACTCCCTCATTTGCTCTTGCATTTGTGCCATTGCACTCTTCATTTCAACAAGCTCTGCCATAATGACACTAAGAAGAAAAATTTGTTTGATATTGCTCAAGACAAAAGAAAAGAAAGACTTGATAACAAAGAAGATACTAAGAACAATATCAGTTTAGAAGTGGGTAATCCGCAAACTTCTAATACGCTTATGTCTTATCAAGAGAAAGGGGTAATCCACTCTTACTCAAGAAAAAACAAAGCTCTGATATTGTAAGTGTACTCTTGTCAATCTGTCAAGGACAAAGACTCGATGAGGAAAAATATACACCAAAAGGCTATCTCGATATAATATAAACAAGTAGGTATATTAAAAGGAAACTGGAATGGCTATTGCCACAAGACAAGAAACTAAAGACTCTTGAACCTGGACTAGAAGCAAGAAAGGAGTTGACAAGAGTGAAGAAGCCTTCACTCTTGTCTCTATATATACTATCTAACTAGGGGCTACGTGGCGACGTTCTATAGGACCTCCAATATGTGTTGACTTTGTAGGACACATGCCTTGACTTACAAGGCAAGTTTTTCTACGTGTGGGCTACATAGTTAGCTTGATCTTCAAGCTAACAACATGTGTGGCACATGGCCAACTTGTTGACCACGTTTCTAATCCAAAAAGTCAATTAAAGACACCTATGAAGTCAAAGCAGCGTCTAGGAAGTTTCTAGAAAGCTTCTATATTAAATATTATATAATTAACTTACTTTTATCTACTTTTACTTACTTCTACCTATTTCTATATGTAATTATTAGCTTACATGATTATGGCCGTGATACCCTCTTAGTTATGCTTTTAAATAAGTCAAGTCTATGAGAAGTCCAATCTATTTTAGGATTATATTTTTTTAACCATGATAAATCTAAAATAACTAGATTAGAGGGAGATCTAATGATATTAAATATTACAAAGCTACTATGACCATTATTTGCTACTTCTATATGAAGGGTTTCATGAGTAATATCTCTTAAAGACAACGGACGACCATCTATGACTTCTACATGAATAGGTTTAGTTTTCTTCACTAAAAGTATGTTATGTCTTTTAGCAAATTCTTCATCTAAAAATAATACCAAGATTCCTAAATCTAACAAGGCACAGCCTTTGTAATGTTTAGGTTCTAAAATAACATTTATTATAAAACAAGGAGAGGGTTGTGAGGAGAGAATAGGACCTTCACTAGGTATTATACAAGGTTTCAACTGCATAGTTCTTTTTGTAGCTAAATAAACTCGTTTTTCTACATACTATCTTCTTTGATAGTCGTATTCTTTATTTTATAGTTGTGTCACTTCTTTGGACAATATTGAGTAATGTGCTTAGATTCTCCACAATATAAGCACAATCCCTCTTAACGACGATGAGTCTTTTTTTGCCCAATAAGAGGTTTGAAATGTACCGCATCAATTTGCATATCCTCTACTTCCAAATATATATGTTGAAGAGATGTTGATGTTGCCATTAAATTATAGTAACCTTGAGGTCCACTTATACAGTTCTCATATCAAAATTCAAAAAGATAATTGTTCTACTTTACAACAAAGTCAATTGCTTGACTCAGTCTTTGAAAATCAGATAAGTTGAGCATTAATTTTTTTTTACCTCATATTGTGATCCATAGAAGAATTGGCTAACAAGTACTACATCATCCTACTTGATATTACTTGTAAGTTGTTGAAATTGTGAAGCATACAACTTTACTGATTAATTGCCTTATTACAAAATATGGATCTTGTTGGTTGCAATACAAATTACATCATGTTCTCCATACATAGATTGATACTCTACTAAAAAAGCCTCCACATTATCCAATATTAGATATCATTGTTCAAGAAAAGATTAAAACCATGATAATGCTGAACTTGAAAGTAGCATAGCAATGAATCTAACTTGCGATCTTGGAATTGGGTAGCTTTAAGGTTGAAGTTCAATCACAAGTTATACTTGATTGATAAATCTCCTAAACTTTGATCTGGTGCCATCAAACTTCTTGGGTAGGATAATTCTTGATTCTCTAGTACTAGAAGGATGTTTCAGTATAAAAAAAGGAACATGATTTGGTACAAATGTTCAAATAGATCCAATCATTTCTATATCTTCACTATGTGCCAATCTTGTTGGTCCTTGTGGTGGTAAATTGAATCGATACATCGCAAGCATTAATTGCCTCAATTGCTCTTGTATTTGTGCCATTACACTCTTCATTTCAAAAAGTTTTGCCATCATTACACTTAGAAAAGAAAAGATGTCTAATATTACTCAAGACAAATAGAAGAGAGGACTTGAGAACAAAGAAAATACTAAGAATAATATCAGTTTAGGAGAGGATAATTTACATTTTCTAATACTCTTATGTCTTATCAAGAGAAAGGGATAATCCACTCTTAATCAAGATTAGGCAAAGCTCTGATATTGTAAGTACACTCTTGTCAATCTGTCAAAGACAAGAATTTGATATAAAAAAAAAAAAAAAAAAGACTTTTTCCAAAGAATTATGACAAAATAGAAATAACTTGATATGTATATTAAGAAAGAAATTGGAATGGCTATTGCTAAAAGACAAGGAAACTAGAGACCCTTGAAACTAGACTAGAAGTAAGAAAAAAGTTGACAAGAGTGAAGAAGGCTTCACTCTTGCCTCTATATATACTATCTACCTAGGAGCTACATGGTGAAATTCTATAGGACCTCCAAAAACATATTGACTTTACACAACATGTATCTTAACTTGCAAGACAAGTTTTCTTTGTAGGCACCACATATTCAGCTTATTTCATAAACTATCAACATGCGTGGCACATGGTTAACTTGTTGACCAAGTTTTTAACCTATCAATTAAGTATAAACACATATAAAATCAAAGTAGCATCTATGAAGCTTCTAAAAAGCTTTTTTAGAAGATATTATAAAATTAATCTATTTTTATCTACTTCTACCTATTCATATCACCTAGATAATAATTATAGTAAATATATGTTTGTGATATTTCATCCCCAAATTATAGGCAAACGGAACGAATGAATTAAGTTTTGGAGCAATATTTGAGGTATACCATCAATTATCATTAAGACAATTAAATAACTTTTTTTCTATTGACAGAGTTTTCATACAATAATTTGATACATTCTTCTATTCAACAAACACCTTTCTTTGCCAATTATGGTTATCATCGATAACTTGATACTTTTGACTTTTCAAAAGTTGATAATCCTGTGGCAGTAGATTTAGCAAATTGTTTGTCAAAGCTAAGTGTAATAACAAAGTTACTATTAAAGGAAGCTTAAGAATGACAAAAGACCAACATAAATGCTTATTGCAAGGAACAACCATAATTCAATGTAGATGATAAGCTATGGTTACTTTGTTGCAATATCAAGACTACTTGTCCTTGTAATAAGTTGGACTATTGTAGATTGAGACCTTTTTTTTATTTGTGAACAAATCAATCGTATTGCTTATCAAGTACATGTACTGGAGTCTATGAAGATGTACCATGTATTTCATGTATTCTTTCATGAGACATATAAGACACTGAATATCTCAAGAAGAAGATAAATGCCACCTCCTCTTATAGAAGTGTATAATAATTAAGAATTTGAAGTGGAAGAAGTCAAAGATTCAAGATGGCACTGAAATATATTGGAATATCTTATTCATTGGTATAGATATGATATTAACAAATGAACATGAGAGTTAGCAAAGAATCTTACAAATGCATCAAAGAAAGTTAAAGCTTTTCATCAAAGATATCTATCAAAATCAAGATAAAGAATTGTAAAGATCAATGAAAGATGATGACTGCTCCTCATAAAACCTATTCTTAGAAAGAAGGTAATGTCATGGATATATACATTTAGTACAATAGTTATTTAGATGATTAGATAAAAGTAGGTAAATATAAATTAATTTCATAAAGTCTTCTAGAGAAGCTTTCTAGAAGCTTTATAAATATGATTCTAATTTTAGATATATTTATAGATTAAAAACTTGGCCAATAAGTAAATGACATATTGATAGCTTGTGGAACAAATTAACTCTGTGTAGTAGCTTATAGAACAAGCTATCTATGTGACATATACATGGATAACTTACCTAGCAAGTTAAGACATGTGGCTAACAAAGTCAATACATGTTGGAAGTCTTATAGAATATATCCATATAGCTTTTAATTAGAGAGTATGTATGGATGCAAGAGTGAAGCTTTCTTCATTCTTGTCAATGCCTTAGTAGTCTTTAGTCTTGTTTCAAGACTTTATAGTTTTTTTTTTTTTTTTTTTTTTTTTTTTTTTTTCTCTAATAGCCATTTTAGTTTAATATTACATCATCTTTTGAGTGACTTTTTAGTTCTCTGTAGTGACATAAGAGTGTATTGAGGATTTATTTTCTTCAAGATTCATGTAGTTGATAACAAATAAACTTTCAAAAATTTAAAAAGTATTGCCATGGTGTCACGGCCATAATCATGTAAGCTAATAATTACATATAGAAATAGGTAGAAGTAAGTAAAAGTAGGTAAAAGTAAATTAATTCTATAATATTTAATATGGAAGCTTTCTAAAAACTTCCTAGACGCTGCTTTGACTTCATAGGTGTCTTTAATTGACTTTTTGCATTAGAAACGAAGTCAACAAGTTGGCCATGTGCCACAGATGTTGTTAGTTTGAAGATCAAGCTAACTATGTGGCCTACACGTAGAAAAACTTGCCTTGTAAGTGAAGGCATGTGCCCTACAAAGTCAACACATATTGGAGGTCCTATAGAACGTCGCCACATAGCCCCTAGTTAGATAGTATATATAGAGATAAGAGTAAAGGCATCTTCACTCTTGTCAACTCCTTTCTTGTTTCTAGTCTAGTTTCAAGGGTCTCTAGTTTTCTTGTCTTTAGGCAATAGCCATTCCAGTTTTTCTTTCAATATACATACTTATTTATTTATATTTTGTTATCTTTCTTTGAGTGAAGGCTCACTTGTCTAAATTGCTTTTTCATCAAGTTCTTATCTTTGACAGATAGACAAGAGTACACCTACAATATTAGAGCTTTGTCTAATCTTGATTAAGAGTGGATTACCCCTTTTTTTGTAATAAGATATAAGCGTATTAGAAGTTGCGGATTACCCTCTTCTAAACTGATATTGTCCTTACTATTTTCTTTGTCCACAAGTCCTCTCTTCTATTTTTTTTGAGCGATATTAGACATCTTCTCTCTTCTAAGTGTTATCATGGCAGAACTTTTTGAAATGAAGAGTGCAATGGCACAAATGCAAGAGCAATTGAGGGAGTTAATGCTCGCAATGCATCAACTCAATTTACCACCACAAGGAGCAACAAGATTGACAGGAAGTGAAGATATAGAAATGGTTGGAGCTACTTCAACATCTGCACCAAACCATGTCTTTTCTCCTATGGTGGAACGCTGTCGTATTACGTACTTTCTTGCTCAAGAACGTGCTAGGCGTCTTGCTGTAGAAGGTAGTATGGAGATTCACTAATATTCAAACAGTCTATCGGTTTTTGACTGTTGGAATATAAACAACTACAAGAATATACCGTAAATCTATACGGATGCCCTTTGAATGCTCGCCGAAGTCCTTTTTGTCCCAGTCGGTAGGTCTCTAGACGTTACAGAAAACCCCGAACAATCCAAACTGCTAATCTTCGATACCGCTTTATACTCACGATCTTGTATCCACTGACTGTCTCGTTAAATTAACCCAATAAATTTCATTCACTCCACATACTCAATCCTATAGACACCCTTTTAATTCTTCATCACAAACGTAACTCGATTTCACAAAACAGTCAAAAGTAATCAAATCCACTTCATTAAAAATCCCGATTCACCATTACAACACTGACTTCAGCAACGATTGCCTCAGTCTTCCCAAAACCCTATGAAGAAAAAAAATCCAATTCTCTATCTTTTTTCCCCACCCAAAGAATGAAGCTAGTTCTCTAATCCTTCTAAAAAATCCCCCCAAAAAAAAAACTTCTTCTCCCCTCTCATTTCTTAACCTTAATTGTGAATTTCTTCAATCTTTCGTCTTGGATCCAAAATTGGCTCCCGTCGACAGAGCTTGGATCCAAAATTGGCTCTCGCCATCACAGCTTTCTCCTCCATTTTTACCTTTAAAAGATCCTTTTACCGAAAACAACGTTCCCTAAAATGGCACAGAGAACAAGACAGCCTGAAACAGAATCGAAACCCCGTAATTGGGACCACAGTGAGTCGCCCGACCAATTCAGGTCTCATATTGGCTAAGAGTCCAGTAATAAGACCCGAATGTTCTCGTAATTGGATCAAATTGGTCCTTCGCATCAGATTGGCTGAGGCCCGTAGTAAGACGTGGATTTTCTCATAATTAGACTACATTGGGTTGCCCGACCAATTCAGGTCTCATATTGGGTAAGAGGACCCGGATTGGATTCTTGAAATTGGATCCAATTGGCTCTTCGAACCAGGCTCACCCGTCATGTAAATTGGTCCTTTCTCTTCCTGCTGACTCCCGTTATTGGAATCAAATGGATCATTTCAGTATGCCTCGGCTGACTGTAACGGGGTGACTGAACCTGGCCACTCCGTATTTGCACTGTAGTTGGTCGTTGCTCCCAATATTCGAGATAACTAAACATTAATAAAAGTCCCCTTTCTTTATATTTTCATGGCAAACTCATGTTACAACACGACATCCACCCCCTCTGAACCTGTGCATCCTCCGGTATGCACCAATTTATCCAATTGCAGTTTGATTTAGAATATTTCCTCTATGTCTTTGTCCAGTTTGTCTTCGTCACCTTCATTATCCAAATCACTTTCATCTTTTTGCTGCGGAATCTCTATACCTTCATTAAGGT
Organism: Physcomitrium patens; assembly: GCF_059467195.1. Taxonomy (NCBI): domain Eukaryota; kingdom Viridiplantae; phylum Streptophyta; class Bryopsida; order Funariales; family Funariaceae; genus Physcomitrium; species Physcomitrium patens. Next base: position 17,458,873 of record NC_143414.1, on the reverse strand, counting down.
CTTCCATATTCATCTCCGCGTGTCTTCGTTTAAATATTTTTACTCACTTCCCTACAATTGGTATTTTCAATTTTGTACCATCTAACTCCCGTAATGAGTAAGTCGCATTATCATAAACAGTTGTTGCTACATATGGTCCAAACCAACGTTTTGAAAATTTCCATAAAGTACTATGTTGATTATCCAGACTATTGTCATAAACAAGTACCCAGTCACCTTCCTCGATTGCTTTAGGTCTCAATCGATGTTGCTTATCCAATTGCGCCTTGTTTTGTATCCTTGCTCTTTTTAACCTTTCCAATGCTATCTACACATGTTCCGATCTTTGCTCCAATTGTCGAATCCTAACAGCAGGAAGTTCTTCTATGTCAATCCATCTTCCCATGGTAGCATACTCCAAGTAAGTACCTTTTCTTCAATCGACATAATTGGTTTTCGACCTGTCATTTGTTCTACTGGCATATATCCTGTCACCGAACTATGTGTTGTTAGATCAGCCCATAACGCAAATGACAAAAGCCGTGGCTACTCTTTAACTTTTCCATTACAAGCTTTAACTAATGCTTTCACAATCGGTGGGTGACCGTGTTTGCTTTTTGCATTCCCTTCCGGATTATAAGCAGTAGTCAGTGATAATTTAACTCCACATCTTTCAAAGAACTTACAAGCTTCTTGTGCATTTATTTCTCCACGATCTGCAGTGATTTTTCCTACGCATCCATAGCGGCAAATGACATCTTCAAGCAAAAACCTACAAATCCCCTCTGTAGATTTTGTCCTCAATGCTCTTCCTTCTACTTGATTTGATAGATCTTCACGAGCTAAAACCAAATATCTCATCTGCCATAATCCAACTGGCATAATAACCAAATCAACAACCCATTTAAAATGAATAGCCAGAGGATACGTAGGATGAAGACCATCTCGATGTCGGATATTAGAATACGATTGACAGATTTCACATGACTCTACAAATGAAAGCACATCTCGATACATATTTTTCCACCAATATTGTTTCTTGAGTTTAGCAAAAGTAGCCCAGATTCCTCTATGCCCTGCCAATAAACTATCATGAAACTCCTTTAATAATTTTAGTTTTTCTTCCTTTTTGCCTATCACTCGTTGTGGCATCCCAATTCCTTTCTTTGGTCTCTTCCATATGAATCCATCTCGAAGTAAAAATCCATATGTTTTTTTTCTTATTTGTTTGAATTTTTCTGTAGACCAATTTCCTTGCTTAGTCAATGTATTCAAGTAATGACCAATATCCAATAATTCTCCTTCATAAGATTCTTCAAGAAATAGCTTGTCTCCTCTGTTGAGATTTGATATTGAATAGAATTTCAATCCAACGTCATCAATGTCTTCAACCATTTCGTCCTCCCTCTCGTATCTTGCTCGAGATAGCATGTCTGCTACTAAATTGTCCTTCCAAGTAACATGCTTAAATTTCGGATTTAGTGACTTAATATAAGCAATCCATGTCAACATTGCAATATCTGGCATTGAACAGTTAATAATCATTCCAAGCAATGGCAAGCAATCTGTTTCAATTACTACTACTGCCCCAATCAAATAGTCCTTTTTAGCTTTCATAGCCAAAACAATTCCCCAAAGTTCTCTTTTGACTTGCGAATATGCACGCTGACGAATACTTAAAACTTTAGCCCCAAATCGAAATGCAAATCTATTCCCACTGGAATCATCTTGACCCATAGCCCATCCAATGGCAATTGGAATAGCGTCTACAGTAAGAATCACTAGTCTATTGCACTTATAATCAACCTTCCTCAATATTGGAGGTGACATCAATAATTTTTTCAATCTTTGCATTGCCTGAATATGCCTTTCTTTCCATTTAAATCGGTAATCCTTGCGTAACAGTTCATATAATGGATCCGCTATGTGAGCATAATGAGGGATCCAGATTCGATAAAATACACATGCACCTAAAAACCTGTGAACCTCTATTAAAGAATCACAATCCTCTTTCATCCTTCCAATTACATCAACTTTTGTCGGATCTGGTTTTCTTCTGTAAGATCCACATAAATGTCCAACAATCACAACCTCTCGTACTCTAAATACGGACTTCATACCCGATAATATAAGATGAACTTCTCCAAGCCGAGTTAAAATCTTTTCACAATCTTGTATATAATCAACAACATATTTGCGACACCCCCTCGTATCTAAAGTTTCATCCTTGTCTCCTTCTCTGCACCCTTTTATAGGAACATCATCTAGAAAAGCCATAGTCTTTTTCGGAATAAAATCTCTCAATACCTTATTCATCTCATTCATCATATGTGCAACTGAGTTGGTCGCGCCTTGAGGAAGAGTGCACATTCTAACCAATCCAAGTGGTGTCTTCATCGTTGTCATATCTCTACTTCCTTCGGTAAGTTGAAATTGATCTTAACCTGAATACAAGTCACCCATTGAATAGATCGCCCTTCCTACAAATGCCTTAGTAAATTTATCCACAATAGGTCCAATTCCTGTGTTCCTGACAGTTATTGCATTCACCGGTTGCATATCTTGAATAAACCATAGTAACCCATTCTTCTTAGGTATCGTAAACCATCGACTAGAATACGGCACAAATGAGGGTTCCAATATTTTTCATCTTTATCTTTTTTCTTAATAGTTCCACCAATTTAGGTAAATGTGCCCTCGGTACTGGAATCGGTCTTAGATTCCAAGGTACATGCGGTACAGTGAAGATAACCATAGGTGTTATAATATTCGGATCCACACACCCAATTTCATGAGATTTGAAAGCAAACGATCTACCTTATTTAGCCAACATCTTTTTGAAGCAAGTAATTTCCTCTGGCAATAAAAAGCCATCAGAACCAATCTTCAATTCTTCAAAAGTGTCTTTAGTAAACAGATGTCCAATACTTATTAGATCTCTTAAACTTGCTTCTTTTGATGCTTCTCCCATTTGTTCTTTAGAATCTTCTGATAATAGTTTGGCAACAGGCTTTACCTTCTTATCTGTCGTTTTATATCTCGTCTCTACAGTGACTTTTGGTGCTTGAAAAGATTCAAGTATAGTATAAACTTCTCTTGAATGAATCTCAACAATCTTATCATTATCTCCTAACCCAATAGATGTAATCAATTCCAATGAATCTTCCAGTCCATTTTCTTCATAAACACCGAAAATCCTTTCATCATCTTGCAATGTACCTAACTTGCGTAATTTTCTTTTAATATTATATAATCTTTTTCTTTCTTTTCTTTTAAAATCATCAACTTTCTTATACATAATATTTCCATTCTCCAATATACCAATAAAACTCGCATCAAAGGCACCTTCATCTCGCGAGAGTACCTCCTCTTTTGTACCTCCATAATCTCGCTTTATAGTGGTACCTCTCCAAAATCCTTAAATCCTTCAACAATCTTTGGCAATGGTTTCTCCCTCAACCTATCTCGATTCTGTTCATGGTTAGGAGGTACTGTTAGAAATTGTACACCTTTCCTTCCATCTTCGCTCCGTACCCTTGCATAAGCAGAACTATTGTCAAGTACTTTTGTTTCCATCCGTGATGCCGTGATATAAGGTTGTCCTAAAATCAACGGATAAGACGTTGTATCTTGAACAAAGAAATGTTGCTCCGTCGCAACATCCCCAATCCGAATTTTGACATCTGGACAAGCTCCATATAATTCGCCCCATGTGTTATTAGCTGCTCGAATTGCCCATCCATGTTCCATATCAATTGGCCATTTTTGCTTCTTATAAAGATCTTTAGACATGAGATTTATTTCAGAACCATGGTCGACTAAAGCAACAATTGGTTCTTCTATATCTCCTACTTTCACCAATACCTCAGTAGTTGCCCTTGTCCAATGCTTTCGAGTATAATGGCTCAAAGTTTCCATTTCCTTATCACTATAATCTTCGAAACATACTCGTTGATTATACCCATTCTTTTCATTTCTTGGTTGCTTGTAACCAATATCAACCTCTTCTTCATCTTTATATATTCTTGCATCAATAGCATGACTCATTCTAGTTTCGCCCATTAATTGCCTCTTTCGCTTAATGCTGTCAATGATAACATCATGAAACTCTTTCTTTGCAATTTCCAAGACTTCTTTCAATGTGAATTTCACCTTAACATTTAATATACGTTCTTCCAATATCCCTTTCAAATTTGTTGCTGCTTCAATGTCAGAAAGTAGCTTATAAGCAATTGATTTGCCCTTATCTTTTGTCTCCCTTGTTTTTTCTTCCAATGATGCTGAGATATCTTTTACAAGCAATTCTTGTGAAGCTGCCTCCCGAGCCTTGTCTCCTTGAGTTTGCCTCTTAGAAGAATTTCCTTCTCTTATATCATCAAAATTTCCTCGTCTCTTTTCTTCCATCAAAGCTTCATGTTGGCTCTTAGCAATATATGCATGAACTGAAAGAGATTCAACATGATCCTCCCAACCTATTGTACCTCGTATTGTAGCTGCAGTCCTCAATAACGCTTCTCGAGGTAATTTTCCTTCTTGTATTATGGAAATGGTAGAAGCCCAAAACTCACTAGTTTCCGTACTTCCTCCAAGGTCATCATCTACTCTAGCACCATAACTTGCACTTTCTCGTGCTGCTATTTCATGCTCTTTTAAGTAATCTTGAACCAATGCTCTCATTCCTCCTTTGCCAAAATTGGTTTGAAGAAGATCCTTTCTATCTTTTAATGCTATCTTCCCATCTTTCCGGCAAATAATTCCTTGCCGTATTATATTATTAAATTCATTGCAATCTTTCCTAGTGTGTGAAGCGTCATCACACCAAATGCATCTTTGTACATATCCTTGTTTTGAAACATTCTTCAAATTATTTGTAGAAGTATTCTCTTGAAGTCTTGCCAATTTGATTTGAAGATCTCGCATTCCTCGTATACTTTCTTCCATCCCTATATCTGCTTTCTTTGATAAGGATGTCGAAGGTTGAACTGTAGGCATTATTGGTGGTGTTGTACATATTGGAGCTTTGGGTGCTTCTACTGTTTTCGGAATATTGCTCCTATCCTTTCTCCTTTCTCTTTTTGCAAGCAACCCCACTGCATCTTCAACGTTCTTCCACTTTGTTGTCAATCCTTCATCTTCTTCTTTGTCTTCAAGAAGGAGTTCTAATTTCCCTTGCAATTCTCCATCAGCAGCTTGAAGAAATAGATCAACTTTGTTCGGCTCCAATGTCAATTTTTCTACCTTCGATAATTGAGAGTACTGCCTCTCAAATTCCCTTAGTAGCTCTGTTGCTTGCAAATTCTTATTGGGCCGTTCAATCCATCCCAGAAACAGCTTCTTAGTAACGAGATCAGCATCTTCCAAGAAATATTCGTCTTTCAATGCATGTGAAAAAACCTCCCATGAATTCCCATAACGATCCATAATCGATGTAATATGGTCTCTTATCTCCGGTATCATGGCAAGTCCAAATAATTCAACCATTTTCTTCTCAGAAACCCGATTTAATTCCATTTCACGAACAGAACATCTTAAATACCTTGAAATATTCCTTCCATCAAATTGATCAATTTTATTGACCACTGCTTGCAATACTTTGGTTGCCTAAGCTTCCTTTCGATCATTGCTTTACTGTTGCTGCATTGATAATGAGAAGGCTTGAAACATACTAGCAATAGATGGATCCATGTGCATACCTTGTCCTTTAGAAGAATCCCCACCAGAAACTTCTTCCAAAAATCCTTCAAAATTTTTATTTTCATTTTCCATAAAATAAAAATAAAACCAAACGAAATCCAATACCTTCTACTTCAAGCTTTCACGTTGGGTTCACCACTTATGTCGTATTACGTGCTTTCCTGCTCAAGAACGTGCCGGACGTCTCGCTGTAGAAGGTAGTATGGAGATTCGCTAATATTCAAACAGTCTATCGGTTTTTGACTATTGGAATATAAACAACTACAAGAATACACCGTAAATCTATACGGATGCCCTTCGAATGCTCGCCGAAGTCCTTTTTGTCCCAGTCGGTAGGTCTCTAGACGTTACAGAGAACCCCGAACAATCCAAACTGCTAATCTTCAATACCGCTTTATATTCACGATCTTGTATCCACTGACTGTCTTATTAGATTAACCCAATAATTTTCATTCACTCCACATACTCAATCCTATAGACACCCTTTTAATTCTTCATCACAAACGTAACTCGATTTCACAAAATAGTCAAGAGTAATCAAACCCACTTCATTAAAAAATCTCGATTCACCATTACAACACTGACTTCAGCAACGATTGCCTCAGTCTTCCAAAAATCCTATGAAGAAAAAAAACCCAATTCTCTGTCTTTTTTCCCCGCTCGAAGCATGAAGCTAGCTCTCTGATCCTTCTAAAAAATCCCCCCAAAAAAAAAAAATTCTCCCCTCTCATTTCTTAACCTTAATTCTGAATTTCTTCAATCTTTCGTCTTGGATCCGAAATTGGCTTCCACCGTCAGAGCTTGGATCCGAAATTGGCCCTCGCCATCAGAGCTTTCTCCTCCATTTTTACCTTTAAGAGATCCTTTTACCAAAAACAACGTTCCCTAAAACGGCAAAGAGAACATGACAGCCTGAAACAGAATCGAAACCCCGTAATCGGGACAATATTGAGTCGCCCTACCAATTCAGGTCTCATATTGGCTAAGAGTCCAGTAGTAAGATTTGGTGTCGTATTACGTGTTGTCTTGTTCGAGAATACACTGGGTATCTGGCTATGGAAGGTATAGTTGTTTTTGTAAATAACAAAGAAATCCTAATAGATTTTATCCATGTATGAAGAATATAATTGAAATATCAATTTCCAAGTATTTAAAAACACTCCTCATAGTCATTTTAACCATACAATATTCCAATTGCTTTATTTCTTTTATAATTAAGTTATTTTTGTTTTTCTTAACAAGCCCTAATCCTAGCCAGTGAGCTTTGACAAGCTGTAACTTTTGATCCAACTATTCACTTAGTGTGAAATTTTGCAACCAAATACCAGTATAAGCCTTCTATATGCTCAAAAATTTTCAAGCCAACCCAACTTACAGATTGTAAGAAAACACCCAAAAACCGCACTGATGACACTCGGCCGCAACCTTGAAATTCGATGTAGAAACTCCAGAAGTGATTTCTCCTTTATCAACCGTTAACTCCAACTCAAAATTGAATAGCCGCTTGATCACCAAATCTTCTATTACCAAGCCAAAAATTACGTCGATCCAACTAGTAGATCTTTAGATATCACAGAAACCCTATCCAACCCTAGACTGCCAACTTCCAACAACCCTTTGTACTAAAACCCAGATATCTCTTGATTGCATCGTTAGATTAACACAAATATTTGTATACACTTAGCACATCCAATTATCCAGACAATATCAAATTTTGATCCATAGATGTTATACAACTTGCACAAACCGATTGAGAATGCAAACCATCAATGTTTTATATAAAATCCGAAACACCAAAATAAACACTGACTTTGAGCACCGATTGCTCTCCCCTCACAAATCCTAATGAAACCAAACTAGTGACCTTGAAAAGAGCTTGAAGCTAGCTCTTCGATTCAAAAAACCCCGATTTAAAAAAACCCCCTCCTCATTTCTTAACTCTTTTCTCCTTTAATCCTAATCCTCTCCTCTTTTAAACCCTAGCCTCTGATTTTCTTCAATCTTCCGTCTTGGATCCGGAATTGGCTCTCTCCGTCAGAGCATTCTCCTCCATTTTTACCTTTAAGAGATCCTTTTATCGAAAACAACATTCCCTGAAACGGCTCAGAGAACAAGACAGCCTGAAACAGAATCGAAACCCCGTAATCGGGACCACATTGAGTCGCCCGACCAATTCAGCTCTCATATCGGCTAAGAGTCCAGTAGTAAGACTCAGATGTTTCCGTAATTGGATGAAATTGGTCCTTCGCATCAGATTGGCTGAGGCCTGTAGTAAGACCTGGATTTTCTCCTAATTAGACTTCATTGGGTTGCCCGACCAATTCAGGTCTCATATCGAGTAAGAGGACTCGGATTGGATTCTTAAAATTGGATCCAATTGGCTCTTCGAATCAGGCTCACCCGTCGTGTGAATTGTTCCTTTCTCTTCTTGTTGATTCTCGTTATTGGAATCGAACGGAGCATTTCAATATGCCTCGACTGACTGTAACGAGGTGACTGAACCTAGCCTCTCAGTATTTGCACTGGAATTGGTCGTTGCTCCCAATACTCGAGGTAACTGAACATTAATAAAAGTCTTCTTTCTTTATATTTTCACAATATACTCGTTTTACAATACGACAACGGATGTTTCCGTAATTGGATCAAATTGGTCCTTCACGTCATATTGGTTGAGGCCTATAGTATGACCTAGATTTTCTCGTAATTAGACTACATTGGATTGTCCGACCAATTCAGGTCTCATATTGGGTAAGAGGATCCGGATTGGATTCTTGAAATTGGATCCAATTGGCTCTTTGAACCAGGCTCACCCGTCATGTGAATTGGTCCTTTCCCTTCTTGTTGACTCCCGTTATTGGAATCAAATGGAGCATTTCAGTATGCCCTGGCTGATTATAATGGGGTGACTGAACCTGGCCACTCAGTATTTGCACTGGAGTTGGTCGTTGCTCCCAATATTCGAGGTAACTCAACATTAATAAAAGTCCCCTTTCTTTATATTTTCATGGTATACTCGTGTTACAACACGACAACGCCCTTCAAATGTTAGAGAACCAAGAATTGCCTACTCGAAAAGTCTGATGGCACTAGATCCAAGTTTTGAGGATGTATTAATCAAGTGCAACTTGTGATTGAACTTCAACCCCAAAGCTATCCAACTCCAGGATCACAAGTTAGATTCATTGGTACGCTTCTTTCAGGTTCGGCACTATCGTGGCTTTCATCTTTTCTTGATCGACAAGATCCAATATTGGATAATCTAGAGGCTTTTTTGGCAGAGTTTCGATCCATGTATGGAGAACATGATGCAATTCGTGTTGCAACCAATAAGATCCATATTTTATGACAAGGCAATCGATCAGTAACGTTATATGCTTCACAATTTCGACAACTTGCAACTGATATTAAGTGGGATGATGCTGCACTTATTAGCCAATTTCTCTATGGATTATAATATGAGGTAAAAAAATTAATGCTCAACTTACCTGATCCTCAAACATTGAGTCAAGCAATTGACTTTGCTGTGAAGTGCGAAAATCGCCTTTTTGAATTCTGATCTGAGAACCGTACAAGTGGACTTCAACGTTACTATAATTCAATGGCAACACCAACACCTCTTCAACACATACATTCGAAAGTAGAGGATATGCAAATTGATGCAGTACGTTTCAAACCTCTTACTGAGCAAGAAAAGACTCGTTGTCGTCAAGAAGGATTATGTTTATATTGTGGAGAACCAAAGCACACTGCTCAATATTGTCCAAAGAAATGACGCAATCACAAAACGAGGAGTATGGTTGTGAAAGAAGATAATATGTCAGAAAATGAATTTGTCCAGCTACAATAGGAACCGTGCGGCTGGAACCTTGCACAACTTCTAGTAAAGGTCCTATTCTCTCCTCAGAGCCCTCTCCTTGTTTTATATTAAATGTTATTTTAGGACCTAAATATTACAAAGTCTCTGCCTTGTTAGATTCAGGAGCCTTAGCGTGTTTTTTAGATGAAGAATTTACTAAAAGACATAGCATATCTTTAGTAAAGAAAACTAAACCTGTTCATGTAGAAGTCATAGATGGTCGTCCATTATCTTCTAGAGATATTACTCACAAAATCCTTCCTATAGAAGTAATAACCATTGGTCATAATAGTTTTGTAGTATTTAATATCATTAGATCTCCCTCTAATCCAGTTATTTTAGGTTTATCGTGGTTAAAAAAATACAACCCTCAAATAGACTAGATTTCTTGAACTCTTACTTTCTCTAAAAGTATAACTAACAGTGTAGTTAAGCAAGTAGAGAGTCATAAGTCCAGTTCAATTAAACCCATATTTATAGGTGCAAAAGCTTTCTTGCATGCTGCTATCAAAGAATCACCATACATTATTTATGCTACACTCGTTTCTATTGATGAAAAGACTTCAAGTGGCATTCCAAGCCAATATCAAGAATTTCAAGATGTATTTGAAAAAAAGAATGCGGATACACTCCCGGAACATCGTCCCTATGATTGCTCAATTGACCTTCAAGAAGGAGCACAACCGCCATTCGGACCAATCTATAGTTTATCACAAAATGAGTTGGCTGAACTCAAGGAGTATATTGAAGAAAATCTAACCAAGAATTTCATACGCTATTCTAAATCTCCGGCAGGAACTCCAATTCTATTTGTGAAGAAAAAAGATGGAACATTGTGGATAAGTGTTGATTATCGAGGACTCAACAAGATTACCATCAAAAATAGGTATCCACTACCTTTAATATCTGGACTTCTTGATTAGCTGAATCAAGCTAAGATCTATACAAAAATAGATCTTTGGGGAGCATACAATCTTGTACGCATCAAAGAAGGAGATGAATGGAAGACTACGTTTCGAATTAGGTATGGACATTTTGAATACAATGTCATGCCTTTGGACTTGCAAATGCACCAGCAGCTTTTCAACACCTAATAAATGATGTTTTTTGAGAGTTTTTGGACGATTTTGTGGTATGTTATCTAAACGACAACTTGATCTATTCTAAGAATCCAAAAGAACATGAATTTCATGTTCGTCGTGTGTTACAAAAATTAAGAGATGCAGGACTCTATGCCAAGATAGAGAAGTGTGTATTCCACACTACTCAAGTCGATTTATTAGGTTACATCATTTCAAATGATGGACTTATGATGGATCCTAAGAAAGTTCAAACTATTATAGATTGGAAGATCCCAAAAACGGTAAGAGATGTCCAATGTTTTTTGGGATTTGCCAACTACTATCGGATCTTCATCAAAGACTTCTCTCGAGTTGCAGCTCTACTTACACGTTTGACTTGTAAAGACAAACTCCAATGGAATCAAGAAGCAGAAGTTGCTTTTGAATCTTTGAAGATAGCATTTGTTTCTGCACCAATCTTGTATTGTGTTAATTTTTCCAAAGCATTCTTTATGGAAACAGATGCATCGGACTTTGCTCTGGGTGTGATTTCTATCACAAATGGGAATAGATGAAAAACTTCATCCAGTAGCCTTTCATTCAAGAAAATTCTCATCAGCAGAAATCAATTATGAGATCCACGACAAAGAACTTCTTGTAATTGTGGATTCTTTTCAAGAATGGCGTCATTATCTAGAAGGCGCTTTTAGTCTAGTCACAGTGTATACGGATCACAAGAACCTCGAATATTATATGTTAGCACGTGTATTAAATCATCGCCAAGCTCATTGGAGCATGTCTTTATCAAGATTCGAGTTCATCATCACTTATCGACAAAGAAAATAACAAGGTTTATCCAATGCCTTGTCTAGACATTCTTATCTTGCACCAAAAGAAAGAAATGCAGCTTTTGAGCAACAAAGAATGGTTCTCTTGAAGCTGGAGCAATTTCATCTTCGAGCAATAAAATCAACATTGACTGTTGATTTAACTTTCCTTAAGCAAGTCCAGTTAAGTATGTCTTCAGACCCTCTTGTTCATGATATCAAGAACAATTCTTCTAAATCTCATGATCTATCTAAATTTGAATTCAAGAACAACCTACTCTATTTTGAAGGACGCCTATATGTTCCAGAAGGAGAAGCATGTTTACGTGTTCTTCAAGTTCGTCACGACTTCCCAGCAGCAGGACATTTCGGATATAATAAGACTTTGGAGCTGATATCTAGGGATTTTTGGTGGCCTCAAATATGGAAGGCAGTTAAAGATTTTGTACAATCATGTGATATTTTCTCAAGATCAAAAACTCCTCATCATCGACCTTTTGAACTTCTTCAGCCATTACCCATTCCAGAACAAGCATGGTCTTCTGTTTCTATGGACTTCATCACAGATCTTCCAATCTCAAGTTCTTATGACTCTATATTCGTGATAGTAGATCGTTTTATCAAGATGGCACATTTTGTACCATGTACAAAATCTATCACAGGTGAAGAAACAGCTAAGCTCTTTCTTGACAATATCTATCGCTATCATGGATTATCCAAGGATATTATATCAGATAAGGGAACTCAATTTGTATCAAGATTTTGGCGGACTCTTTTCAAGATTCTTAAAGTGGATATAAAACTATCTTCGACATTCCATCCTCAAATTGATGGACAAACGGAGCATGTTAATCAAGTTTTGGAGCAATATTTAAGATGTACCATTAATTACCAACAAGATGATTGGACAACTCTTTTGCCATTGGCAGAGTTTGCTTACAATAACACGGTACACTCTTCTACAAAACAAACACCTTTCTTTGCTAATTATGGTTATCATCCACGACTTGATACTTTTGACTTTTCAAAAGTTGATAATCCTGCTGCAAAAGATTTGGCAATTCATTTATCAGAGCTACATGCAACGATGAAGGCGTAGTTAAAAGAGGCTCAAGAACAACAAAAGGCTAATGCGGATGTCTATCGAAAAGAACAACCATCATTCGTCTTGGGTGATAAGGTATAGCTACTTCATCACAATATCAAGACCACTCATCTTTGTGACAAGTTGGACTATCGAAGGTTGGGACCATTTTCTATTTCTGCACAAATCAATCCAATTACATATCGTTTACATCTATCGGAGTCAATGAAAATCCATCTAGTATTCCACGTGTCTCTTCTTGAACCATACAAGACAATGGACATACCAAGAAGATGACAAGCTCCACCTCTTCCTATAGAAGTGGACAATAATGAAGAGTTTGAAGTAGAAGAAGTCTTAGATTCAAGGCGACGCCGAAATAAATTAGAATATCTTGTCCATTGGCACGGATATGGTATTAGTGAACGCACATGGGAGCCAATAAAGAATCTTGCAAATGCAGCAAAGGCGGTGGAGGCTTTTCATCAACGACATTGATCAAAATCAAGATGAAAACCTTCTTTATAAAAGAAACAACATTTAGGCAAGATAACATTCTACTTTCAATTCTTGTCTGTAGCTTCATTGTAGTAGTGGTGCTGATGAGATGGAGAACCAACAATCAGCGGATTCAACTCAAGAGCCTTTATTTGCTAATCTGTCGGATGAGACATTACGATTGTCACAACTTTCAAGACGATGCAACCGAGATGAAGATCTTCAAGAACGACATGTTCTTCCTCGAATAGATGGTGAGATACAATGCGTTTGGTATCACGATTTGGGAAGGGACTCCCGATGTTTGGTGATTTTGCTAGAGGTAGGAACAACTCCTGATGGTGTTCCAAATATTCTATTCGAAAGAAGTTACGAAGGCCTCAACAATGATCAAATAATTGGGTGGTCTTCCAGCCCTGGTATGGGACACTACCGATGGTTGAGAGGCCCTATCAATCATCTTCGAAGAGAACAGAGATCAGAGTATGTGGCGAATACAATTCGTCGCATCATAGATTTTCTCAACATATGATGACCGCTCCTCGTAGAACTCGTCTCTAGAAGGGGGGGTTATGTCATGGCCATAATCATGTAAGCTAATAATTACATATAGAAATATGTAGAAGTAAATAAAAGTAAGTAAAAGTAAGTTAATTCTATAATATTTAATATGAAAGCTTCCTAAAAACTTCCTAGATGCTGCTTTGACTTCATTGGTGTCTTTAATTGACTTTTTGGATTAGAAACGTGGTCAATAAGTTGGCCATGTACCACAGATGTTGTTAGCTTGAAGATCAAGCTAACTATGTGGCCCACACGTAGAAAAACTTACCTTGTAAGTCAAGGCATGTGCCCTACAAAGTCAACACATATTGGAGGTCCTATAGAACGTCGCCATGTAGCCCCTAGTTAGATAGTATATATAGAGACAAGAGTGAAGGCATCTTCACTCTTGTCAACTCCTTTCTTGCTTCTAGTCTAGTTTCAAGGGTCTCTAGTTTTCTTGTCTTTTGGCAATAGCCATTCTAGTTTCTCTTTCAATATATATACTTGTTTATTTATATTTTGTTATCTTTCTTTGAGTGAAGGCTCACTTATCTAAATTGCTTTTTCATCAAGTTCTTGTCCTTGTCACATGGCTTGACTTATTTCTCTGAAATCAAATCTTTGTTTTTGGCATCTTTTAAAAAATTGATTATTACATATAATAGTTTGAGCAATAGTTTATTTTCATGAATCTGCTCTCAACATTATCAACAATAAATTTTTGATATTAACTTTTAATTTATTTTAAAATTTATTAATAAGGATTTTGTGATTTCATTTCATATTAGAAGCCAAATTTTCGAATTCAACAACATATATGGTGGCTAAACATAATCTTTCTTAAAGATATATAAACTTGATCTCTATTATCTTTTTTTAATAATTTTTTTTAAATATAGTCATAAATGTTTATAAAAATGAATTAAAATTATAGAACAATTATAAATCCATTTTTATTAAAGGTACAAATCAAGAAATGACACTCTTAGAAAAAAATTCTCTTATGAATCCAACTTGAATAAATCTCTCAAGATATTAAGAAAGATGCAAATTTAGTCAAAACTTTAATATTCTAAAAACCCTTGAAACTTTGATCTTATTCCATCAAACTTTTCAAATATACTTATTCTTGCTTCTCTTATATTTATAATAAATAAACTTATTGGATTTAGTTTTTAATTTGATCTACTTCCTTCTCTAAATTATATAATTTCTTAATGTAAACTTTGAACTTTATTATTGACTTCTTTCATAGGCAAAGAAATAATATCTCAATGATTTGTATGACACCCTATTTGACCTTAGGTTATTATTTTGATGGCTAGAAGTTTGATTTTGACCTTGTCTCAGAAACAATTGATTCTTGAGTACCAATTTAACCTATTCTAGGAGTTTTTTAATCCAATCTTATCCTCAACTTAATTGTAGTATCAACTATACTATTTATTTACCTTTTTTAATCTGATTTTATCAATTTATGGTCTTTTAAAGGCAATAAAAGAGTTTCTACAGCCTAGATTATAAAATTATTAATCAATCTTTAATCTACTAACTATTAAGACAAGAAAACTAACTAAGAGGCTTTTATAAAAGCCATATTTAAATATATTGAATTATTATTGAACCAAGATAATTAAATATTAATTAAAATTTTATTTTTTATTATATTTTTACCATGTGGTTGTATTACATCATCACATCGAGCACCTAGCTATAGAAGGTCGAATAGAAATTACAATACTAAAATCTAATTTCTAAGAGAATATTAAATAATTTTAAATAAATCTTAATGATACTAAGCAAGCTTTAATAAAATTCAAAAGAAACCTTAAAAATATTACAAAAGAAATAATAAAAGTAAATCCTAAATCCTAAATCTTAAATCTTAAGCAAATCTTAAACCATAAATCCTAAGCAAATTCTAGATCTTAAATCCTAAATCAAATTCTAAATTCTATTCCAATCCTAAATCCTAACCAAATCCTAAATCCTAATCTAATCTTATATCTTAACTAAAACTTAATTAAAATTTAATCAATTCAATCTAATCCTAGTACAATTTAGAACCTTAATATCTATTGATTAAATTATTGATCTTACTTTAAATTTTACTCAATTTTCAACAATTAAGTTGGCAAGAAGTACACAAAATTTGAAAAGAATCAAATCTACTAAATAGAAAAAAAGTATCAAAATCTGCTTGGGTATTAGCCAACCTCTTTCTTTAATCTTGATGTTGGTCTTCTAGTACCAATATCTCCTTTTTATACCATTCAATTGTTCTTGAAATTTATCTTTGTATAATAAATCAAGTCTATTACTTTTATACAAAAATTTCACTCTAATCCAACTAGTAGGTTACCAAAGATCCTAGATATTCCAACTATCTCTCAAAGTCCAATTTTTGAGACCTCAACCTACTTGAAATTCAATAATCGTTAGTTCAACTATTTGATTAAGCTCAAATTTATAGCATAAACTTTAAACAACTATTTTCATAAGTCTTCAAAATTTGAATTGTAGATCTATGACCAAACTTACAAAAAAAATTGTCATCTGTAAGGTATATACTTTTTCCTTTGATTACCTTAGTTTTAATCCCAAGTTGGTCAACAATTTCAATCAAGTTGTAATTTTTTTGTAAAGCCACAATCTACAATTATACAATATGGATTATGTCTTAATTATCTTATTGGATACATTAATTGATCCTATTAATAGTTATTTGATGCCATACCATTTATTTTTGAGAAACAATAACTATTCCTAATACTAGTCTTTAACACCTTTATTAATAAGCCCCATTTTTTTCATCCATCTTATTATAAATTTAGTGAAACTTGAGACTATAAATCTACTTGCATTTGTTGGTGCTTGAATTTTGATGTTTTAGAAAACTTTGTCATCTAATAGCTTAACTTTAAATAATAAAAATATAATTTCTTTTGGGTAATATTTGATGTCTTTGTGGTGTCAATGATTCTTAGAAGGCATCAATCTCCATTGGCATTGGTTGTTATGCCATAGTATTAGATAGTGGCATAAGACTTTATGCTATAGGTCGTACTCTATAATTTCTAAAATTTATAGCATCGACCCTCTCTGCAATCCTAATTGCATCTTCAAATATTTATGGATCTCTTAGTTCCACCTCTCACTTGCTCTCATATTTCAATCCTTATAGAAATTGATCGATCATCTCTGCCTATAAAATATTTTTAATTTCAAGACATAGGAACTTAAATCAGGAGACATATTTTTGCACCAACCTAGATTGTGTAAGATTTTTCAACTAATTGCATGCTATCTTCTCCCTATTGATGAGCCAAAATTGATTCTTAAACTTAGTTTTAAACTCCTCTTAATGACAAAATCCACCTTACACTCCATAGCTTTGAACTCAATGTCACCACCAAATGATTGCTGCATCTTTCAAATAATTGATTACATATATAATTCTTTTAGTGGTATTTGTCCTAGATAGTTGGAGGTATTAATATATACTCAAGAGCCATTGGCATACATCTTCTTACCTTAAAGTTCTACAATATGTACTAAACTTACTCAATTTTAGCCTATCAATTATCAACTCTCTTATCCTAGAGGCTTCTATTTGCCCTTACAGAGTAGCAATCTGACTTAGGATTTATTGTATCTGAGCCTCCATTTAAAATTACTCCACAATATCTTCTATGCTATAATTTCTCTATTGGACTCTATTATTGTAATATCTTCTTTCTTTCCAGCTGATTTCTTAAGAGTAATTCATGGTAGCTTCAATACAATACTCAGTATGACAACAACAAGTGACCTTGAACTAAGTAGTGGCTATTGATATGCTACTAAAGAATAGTCTTAATTTGCTTTGATATCAATAAGATAGAACTAAACTATCTCAAAAATCTAAGATTTTTTTTAACCCATAACAATATAAATCTCATAATAACATAAGACAAAGCAAACTACCACAAAAAATAAATAAAATAGAATAGAATTTTAAAAAAATCAAAATCAAACTTTACTTAGAAAAAGGATCTAAAGCTATATATGACCAAATGTCCAAATGGCCCTACTTATTCCTATTTATACTTTATTCAACTATCTTGGAACTTTTTAGAATGTTCTTAATGATAGATTCCACCTAAATAACCATCCTAAGCTCTTTTTAGAATATTCTATGGTAGATCTTATCTAAATAACTGTCTTAAGCTCTTTTTAGAATGCTCCGTAGTCGTTCCTATATAGTCTACTAACCTAACCCCAATTCTAGAAACTTCAATAAACTTTTCAAACATGGCTCCAACTATCTATTTCTATGTATCAATAATATAAATATCTTATCTATATTCCATTACAATCTTTCTTATATTGTAGTTCTAAATTTTTATGTTCCAATTTATACTTTAAAACTTAGTTGTAATAAAAATATAATCATGTTTCTATAATAGGTTACTTCATAGATGATTATAGTTGTAAAGATTTGTAAAATACATGGTAATACAATAGAAATTGTAAACTTCTATTGCCATGGCAAAGGTAGGAATGCTCCAAAATATTGTCAACTGCATACTTCTATTGTTTATCAATTACAACCGATAGTGGTAGTAGTGATTAGTATTGATCTGAAAGCACTTTGATTCAATGTAAAATCCTTTGAGCTATGAAACATGGATGATTAGATGGACTCTAATATGTGGCAAAAGCTTGAGGCGATATATAACATCAGAAATTATTGTAAAAATATAGAAAGATCCAAGCTATTGAAATACTAGCTTATGAATTTGGATTGATGAAGTAAGTAGAAGTTTGGCATTAGAGAGTAATACTTAGTCCAGCTCCTGAAAGATCTTGTGTTACCAATGATTATCCGCATATAGCTTCTGTTAGTTTTGTGTAGTAAAGAAATGATATTGTGTCTCTTACAAGGCCATTATAAGCTGTTGTATAAATTCTTCTATTAGTGGATTGTTGGTATGAATGGAATAATCGAGAGTTGCTAGCATAATCAAATGCTCGTGGATATTAAAGAAGAATAGTGAATAATTAGTATTTGCTTCAATATTATTATTATAGGCAAACTCTAAAGACATCAAATATTCATCTTAGTCATTATAGTCAATTGTTTTGAATGCATGTAACATATCTATTAGGATCTGATTTGCATATTTTATTTATCCATCTATTTGAGGATAGAAGGTCATAGACATAGCAAGTCTTAAAATAGAAGAAGCTATCATCAAAATGATAAATTTGATATTATATATTATCCACCTTCAATTGATCAATAATCATCTTAAAATAAGCATTAAAATACGTAGTCTATTTTTTATTTTATTCTTTTTTTTAAGTCTAAAATGATATTATTAATAATAGTAAATTTTACCTTCTCATCTCATTCAGATTTTAAGTCAGATCTAGATGATAAAGCATCTGATATGGTATGTTCTTGCCCTTATTTGTATTCAAGCTGAATGCCAAAGGGCTACAACTACTCTTCCTAATAATAATGTTATGATTTTATATTTTTTAAATACAAATTGTATAGCAAGAATCTGAGGTTAGTCCAAATAGTCATTGGTTTTTTCAACAAATAATGTCGCCCCACCTTTGTGGCATATGCAATTGCTAATTGCTCTTAATCATGTACAAAAATAATTACACTTTCTCTTTTTGAGCTTGCAGAATTCATATGCTATAGGTTGAAGGTTCCTACCAAAGTCCTATTAAAGAACTATACCAATAGCAAAGTTGGAAGCATCAATGTAAAGTATACATGAAAAGTTGAGATCATACAATTGCAATATTGGAGCAATAATTAGTGCTTCCTTCAATTCCTTGAAAGCCTTTTTTTGTTCTAGTTTCTATTCAAATAAAGCATCCTTCTCCAATAAGCTTATTAATAAGGTAGCAATGTGTACAAATTGCCAAACCAAGTGGCAATAATATCTAATAAGGCCCAAGAATGAGTAGATTTTAGAAGAATTCTTAAAAGTTGATTAATCTTTTTTTGCTTTTATTTTATCTTGCTCTATGTACCTATCTTTAGAAAATACTACATGCCTTAAAAAAGTGACCTCTGTCTTTCAAAGTTCATACTTTGATTGCTTGCAATAGAAGCGACTATCATGTAACTAGTATAGTGCTTCTCATAGATGTTGCTTATGCTCTTCAGAGGTTTTACTACAAACCAAAATATCATCAATAAAAATAACTATATACTTATTCAAAAGGTCCCGAAATAATCTTTTCATGTAATCCATAAAAGAGGTTGGAATATTATAATCCCAAAAGGTAATATAAGTCAAAGTATCCATAGCATATACAAAATTCTATCTTTTCTATATCCTCTTTGGCAATTGGTGTCTGCCAATAACCACTTCAAAGGTATAATTTCCTAAAGATGGTTAGACCTTGAAGTTGGTCAAAAAGATCATCTATATATCAAAAAGAATATGCATTCTTAACACTATTTATTAAGGCCTTGATAATCAATACAAAGTTGAAGTCCACCATCTTTTTTGGGTGCAAAGAATATAAGTGCCCGCTATAGCGATGTGCTTTTTTGAATGAGATCCTTCTCCAAGAGTTCATCTGTTAACTTTTACAACTCTTGAAGTTTACTTGATGTTAGGTGATAAATTGTCGATTTGGCTCCAAAAACTAATTCTATTTAGGAGGTACCTCAATGAGGTGGCATGCGACTAAGTAAATCAGTTGAAAAGATATTTTGATATTTTTATATGAATTATTCTATTTATTTTCTTTTTTTTGTTATCTTTTTTGCCATTAAGGTAAGATTCAAAACCACCACATATATCGATTGTTTATGTTGTATTTGTTTCTTTATAAAGATCATTCCTAAAAATAAGCTCTTAGCCATAGATTGTTTTGTTATCCTATTTGATACATAGATACAAAGAGTTATTGTACATCTTCTATCTTTGAAAGAGATTATCCTTGCTTACCAATCAACTTATTTATTCTCTGCCTCTAGCTATGTCATCAAAAATAACATCATATTTAAGCTTTGTTACTTTGAACTTCTCCCTCAAGACATAGGTATCACTTAGCCTTAGAATTTCTTCTTCACTTGTCTCGCTCAATACATTCTCTCAATCATCTGGTAGGTATATACTCCCTCTTTTGATTACCTTTATTTTAATCCCAAATAGATTGACAATTACAATTAAGAAGTAATTTTTTGTAAAATTGAAATCCATAAGCACTCTACATAGCTATCTCTTTAGTCAATCCATTAGACACACTAGTCGACTTTTTTGATAGTTATTCGAGGCCATGCCATTTATCTTTGAGAAACAACAACTATCTCTAATATTGGCCCTTGGTGCTTTTATTGAAGAGCTTCATTTTTTCACTCTATTTCTTCATTAACTTGGTGGCTTTCGAGATTTTAAACGAGCCGTAATTTATTCATGCTTGAACTTTGACATTTTTGACAATCTCTAGTATGATGGTCTGGATCTTGACAATAAAAATGTAATTCTTTTTGTACCAATATTTGTTGTCTTTGTAGTATCAATAGTCCTTACAAAGCATCAATTTCCATCGATGTTGGTTGTTACCTCATAATATTGGCTATTGCCATAAAACTCCATGTTATAGGTCGTACTCTACAATATCTAAAATCTATAGTATTGATCCTCTTTGCAATCTTAATTGCCTCTTCAAATTTTTGTAGATCTTTTAATTTCATATCCTGTTGTATAACAGATTTCAATCCTTGTACAAATCAATCCATCATCTTTGATTCTAAGAAATTGCTAATTTTGAGATATATGGACTTAAATTGAGAGACATAATCTTACTTTAATGTAGATTGTGCAAGGTTAGCTAACTAATTGCATGCAAATTTCTCCGCATTAATAGATTGAAATTAATTTATAATCTTAGTCTCAAAATCCTTCCAATCACCAAATCCACCTTGAGCTCCAAAACTTTGAGCTTGATGTCACCACCAAATGACTGTTGTACCTCTCAAATAAGTGAAGACATATGTAATTCCTTCACTAGTATTTGCTCCAGATAATTGGAGGTAATATTGCAGGTTGAAGAGCTATTGGTATACATCTTCTTCCCTTGAGGTCTTTGAATATGTATCAAGCTTGCTTAATTTCAACTTAGCAAATATCAATTCTCTTATCTTAGAAGCTTTTATTTATCCTTATATAGTAACTACTTGGCCTAAGAGGTGTTGTATCTAAGTTTCCATCTAGAATTGCCTTGCTATATCTCCCATGCTACAATTTTCTTGTTGAACTTTTTTATTGTGATGCCTTTTCTCATTCCATTTAATTTCTTAAAATATCTAGTTATAGTCCAAAAATAATACCTAATGTCATCATAACAATTGACTTCCAAGTAAATGGTGGCTATCAATATACTACAAAAAAAAAAAAACTAATACTTGCTCTGATACCATTAAAACAGGATTGAATTTTCTAAGGTCTAAAATCTTACCAAATCCATAAAAACTAAGATCTCAACATAATATAAGTCCAAGCTCACCAAAATAAAATTAAAAGTAACTAAATGGAATGGAACTTGAAAGAGAAGACTAAATAGAAGAGAATATAATCAAATAGAATTAAACAAAACCAAATAAAATAGAAGAAGAAAACCAAACTTTACTAAGAGAAGACTAAATAGAAGAGAATATAATCAAATAGAATTAAACAAAACCAAATAAAATAGAAGAAGAAAACCAAACTTTACTAAGAGAAAGAGTCTTAAGCTATACTTGACCAAATGTCCAAATGGCCTCAATTAATCTCATTTATACTTTGTTCTTCTATTCTATAACTTTTAAAAATATTCCTAATGGTGGATTCTACTATGATAATCATCCTAAGCCTTTCTAAAGATTCCATGGTGGATTCTACATGAACCACCATGCTAACCTAAATTCTAGAAATTTCCAAAAAATAACTCCACCTATATATTTCTATGTACAAATAATACAAATATCTTATTTATGATATGTTACAATTATAGTAAGTGTTTTTTAAGAAATAAGCTATGTAAGCTTAATAGTCAAATATGTATTCAAAATTAAGTAATATTATCCTTAACTAATACTATATCTTTCTAGCAATGGTAATATCTACAATATTTTTATCCTCATTGTCTAACTAAATCTACCTTTGGCTCCTACCATAGAATCTTTTGTAATTGATTACATTGCCATGTAGTATTCAATCTTAGATATACCACATCCAATGTTAATTCAAAGATAGTTTCTATTGTATTTTTTAGAATGATGTCTATATAACATTTAATATAGTTTCTACCATATCTTTGAGAAAAGGTGTCCACAAAACTTAATGTATAAATTTATTACTTAATTCAAATAAGATGGCAGTTATAGTACTTAAAGGATTTTTTAGAGATTGCTATTAATTTGGATTGGCAAGTATTTTTTAGTACAAATTATCAACAACAGAGTCTTCATATAATAGATAAAGATGATAAATTGAGGTTGTAAATGCCAAATTTAAATAGATCTCAAACTTGAGCAATAGTACATCTCTAAAGATATCAAATGCCATAATATCTAAAGAGATTGTAAGTTGGTGATATAGAAACAAAAAGACATATTGATTCAATACAATAGAAATCAATTAATTGCATCAACAAGTTTAATTTGGAATTAGAAATCACACCTAATAAGATCTTGCTTATTGAAAGCATAAACTACTCTAATAATATCATCAAGATTTTTTTTATTTAAATACAAATAGTTTAATTGGTGCTGGTTATTTTGGCACAATACAACTTAGTAATGATGTGTATAGAATGGCAATAGTAAAGATATTTTCAAGAGGCTTTAATTTTTTTATTCAAGTTACATATCTGAAAGGAGATCAAGTAGAGTGTTGTTCTACAAAGAAAAAATATATTGTTTTAAGTCAAAGGATGTCAAGCAATAAAGAAGACTATAAAAAATTATTTAAATTATTGAGGAAGATAATAAGTTTTAGATGTTGTTTTTGGAAAATCTCAAGTTGGATGTTTCTAAAGACAACAAGGACATGACAATGCTTACGGACCTTCAAAGATATTACTTAACAAAAAGGTGATAAGTCTAAAGCACTATGTGATATTGGTGATGGATTTCAAAATGACCTATTACATTACAAGAGAATAAAAGGGGTCGTTCTCTCTCAATCACCAAGGTCTCTATGTCAAAACGACATATTACATGAGAAGAGAGATTAAGACCCTTTTTATTTTAATTTTAAACTTAATTAGATGTTTTAATAAATTTTAAGGCTATCTAATAGTGTATGGATTAAATACGTAAATGTGTATAGATTTATACATGCCTAATATATAGCATTTGTTATGAGACATTGTCTTCAATGACTATGGAAGACCTATAAAGCATATTTTTTAATGTATTATGGATATGTATTTTAGGTTGGAGTGATGTAATTGGATATAAAAATATATTAATAACTCAAGTTTAAATTTTAATTTTAAATCACATTTTATTAAAATTTTAATGATTAAATTTTTTATAATATTAAAAATAGGGATTTAAAAAATAATAATAATTATTATTCTATATATATAGTAATAAACTATTAAATATAATCTATATATATATATATATATATATATATACTTAAATACTCATGAAATGTACAAGAATTCATGGAAACTTAGAAAATACAAGAGAATGTACAAGAATCCATGGAAAGTTGGAGAATTTACAAAAACACAGAAGAATACTTTCTTATGCTCAATAGCATGGATTTTTACTTCTCTATATATGATTAAGATATTATATCTTGAAAATAATGAAGATGAAAATACCACCATAAATGTAATTATTTTAGTTGTTGTAGTAATTAAAAATTATATTTATCAATTACACTCAATCTAAATGCATCATTTTTTTCATTTCCATTCTTTTTTTTATCCTATTATTTGAAAATTTTATAAAAAAAATTAATATATTTCTATTCATGAACTTTTTTCTACCAATATATATTCAGTTTTGCTTATTTAATTTGAATGTAAAATAAAATGATGTAATGAATAATAATAATAATAATAATAATAATATCTAAATTTTATCTGCTTTCTATTTAATTCTTCTTGTGTATGTCTATTAACATATTTATTCATGATTAATTTGTGCCTTTTTAATTTATGAATAAATATAATATTATTTTATAATATAAAATATAAGTCATTCAAATCTACTTAAATCTGATGGTTTGAAGTTCAACAAACATATTAAAACATTCATTATTATTTGAGCATGTGTTATGTTTTGATTTAATACTTTCACTACTTTGATTCAAATGATTACCTTTTTTAGTGTGAAATTCAAAACCCTTAAATAAAATTACATCTTATACAACAAAAATACAGAATGTATATGTTGAATTGTTTGATACATCAGAACACCAACATTGATAATACTTTAACACCCATGTAACAACCAATTTTATACAAAAAAGAAAAAAAAGAAAAAAAAGAAAAACAACACAAAGAAGTAAACCAAAATTATATATTATCAACACGGCAATTCAATGAAAAAAGAATGAACAGAAGCATTCGTGGATGAAAATCAATCAGATTCCCTCAACCTTGTTTAAAACGAGGCTTGGCACCAAGGTACGTGCGAAGGCAAGGGAACGGGGGTTTTGGGCGTTCGCAGTTCGAACGATAGTAGTGAACGCGGAGGGGAACGGAGCAGAGGGGGGTGTGTGTGTGCGCGGGGACAGGGAGCACAAGTAGAACGTCTCGTCTAGGAGGGGAGAGGGGGAGTGATGAGCACAGACAGTGTTGCAGCGGCATGGTGATGGCGATGGCGATCATGTCCCCCATTATGGATTGATTGAGCTCTCCCACTTGTCTCACGTATCGTCCCTCTTCCCTCCTCTGCCGCCGTCTCTTCCTCTCTCGGATTCCTGTACCCTTCCTCGTCTCCGTCTAGCTCTTCTTTTGCGATTCATTTCAATGCTTTCCATGACGAATTTGGTGCCGTATGTCGTCGGCAGGGCCAGGTGAAGATCATGCCTCAATTTCCTTACCGGAATTATGATGTTTTTCGAATTCTGGATTTTTTGTTGTTGTTGTGTTGTGTTGTGTTGTGTTTTTTTTTTTTTTTTTCGTGGATTGCGATGCTGTCGTGACGAGGTTTCTTGACTTGTCGTAGGTCATTGCGGCAGGTTTAAGGATGTAGAGGTTATCCCTAGGCTCGTGGTTACTGTCTTTGCAGTCCTGGTTGAATGCGTGGTGTGGTTTGTGTAGAGAGGCGTGTTGTGAATTTGTATCGCTAACATGAGGACCAAGGCATCGGCAATGGCCGTCTCGGAGAAAGGGAGGGGGAAGGGGATTAAAATTGATGACTCGGACGAGAGGAGAAGAGGTGTGTCTGGAAAAGGGAAAAAGGTCGTGCTCGGTAAAGGAAAGAAAGTCGTGTCAGACGATGACGACGAAGGTAGTGTGAATTTGTTTTGTTTTGTTTTGTGTTTGTTTTTGTTTTTTTGTTCTTCTCTCTCGCTGCTTCTGTACATCTGCAGTGTTTTTCGTGCATTTCCTTGATCCTCAAATCACTCGCATTTCCATGTTCGTGTTCATTGATTACGCGATTCTTATTTTTTTTTGGTGTTTCTGGTGCAGAGGATTATGATAGCGAGGAAAGCTTAGCTGACGAGAAAGAAGAAGACGAAGCTGAGCACAGTAGCGGGGATGACATCAGGATTACGAGGAAGAAAATGCACAAGAGGCTAGTCCTTGTTTACTCATGTCTGCGCTCGAATTCTGAAGGACATTACTTGAATGCTAAGCTGTCAATGTTCGTGTTCGATTATTGTGTGAGGATTTCGATTGTATGCTTTTCTTTTTCTTTTTCTTTCTTTTTTTTTTCTTTTTTTTTTTTTTTTTCCCCTACTTGACACTATCTTTGAGATAAATTTGGCAGAGTCAAGGAGCAATTTGAGCTTGACGAGGATGATTACGATCTACTTGAAGAAGCAAACGTGACTGGCTTTCGTCATCCTTCAAACCTGGTGAGATCGCGACTTTCATTTTCACCGCATTCGACAACGAATATGGAGTCCACCTGACAACTCTTGCTCTCTTTTAAGCTTGTCACAAACTTCGCTCATCTGTGTTTGTTCATAAACATCGATTCCATTGTCCCAAATTACCTTGACATAAAGTGTTCGCAGTTCGCTAAATGGATTGTTTCTTTATTGAAGCACCAGTTTCTCATATGAGCAGGGAGGTAAATTCAAGCGGCTCAAGAAAGCTGATCATGTTCATGGTAGAAAGGATTCAGGTAACACAAGTTATTTCTTTTATCCTTGTAATTCCCTTGAAGAGGAATTCTCTTCGTGAAGTTGCATACTGAATTGAAAAAATCTATTCTCCTTTGAATGAGCACTTAGGTGATACTATCTGCAGTGTAATCAGTATAATCCTTGCTTGAAATGCAGTGCAACAGTTAGAGTATTGCTGTGATTTTTTTTCCGAACATTAGGTGCAGCAGTTGAGGAGATGTCAGAGGACGAAGAAACAGAAGAAGATGAGGATGGGATGGTTGATGAAGAGAATGAGTTGGAAGATGAAACTGGGGTTGACGAAGATAGGTCATTTTTCAAGTAAGTTGTTTCTGGTCTTGTATGTGACCTCGGTCCTCGGTCACCATTTAATTCTCTTAAGAGCCTACAATCGGATAAGTTCAAAGGACACTGCTGGATACCATATGGTGTGAGTGGGAGGAATGGAACTGACTCTGCAGGTTTTTGGGATTTAGGTCGAAAAAACTTAAGTTGAACTTCTCTGGTTATTTGATTCTTTACTCTAGGTCGTGAAATCCACTAATAAATCTTGTAGAATTCACTCAAGTTGCACAGCGTCTATCATGGTTGGATATATTTGTTGACTCTTGTCTACTTGAGAGTAGTCACAAGCCTCACAGCATTTCGATCTAGTTTGTCTTTCGGAACTCCATGTCTGTATCAGCTCGCCCTTTTCCTGAACGACTACTACTTGCTCCTGCTTTGTTATTTTGCACATTACGATGTTCTGGATTATTGTTGTCGAACACAGGTATGGACATTTGCAAAAGAGGAGGGCCAGAAAAGTCCAATCGAAGAGTACAGTATTCCAAAAAGGAGCTCAGTGGATATATAAAGGTTCAAGACCATCTGTGGGGAGCAGAAGAAAACGAGATAGAAATTCATCGGCTGTTATAAACGAGGAGAGTGACGATAGTGACGAAAACGATGGTAACGATCAAGAAACCTTGGCTCGAAAATTTCTGGAGAAACAGTTTGAACCGAGCCCGCTTGAAGCTCATAATGTGATAGCAAGAGATGACCGGCTGCGATCAACCGATATCCCAGAACGAATTCAAGTACACAGCTAGTTTTTTTTTTACCTCTGCTTGTTTTTGGAGCTTATTTTTGGAGCTCATTTTGTCCTCAATCTAGTGGGATTGCATTAAAAAACTTGGGCTACTTTCTGAATCACTGTAATAACATCAACTAAATTCACTGGAAACCCCTGTTTCTGATTTGCAAGCGCTGAAATTATGAACGTATCTTTGAAACGAGAAAGAGTAATTGTTTGACTGCAGATTTCAGAGATCTATCGCTTGCATTCATTCCGTTATGTTTAGAAAGTCATAGTGCACATGCTCTCCATTAAAACCTTGTTTCGCACTGCTGGTTTTCCTATTTTTTTAAACTTTTTTGGTTCAACATAGATTGCAGCCACTAAAATTATTCAGTTTTGAGAACAGGTGTTGGAGGAAGTTGCGGGTCCTTTGCCTCGATCAATTGTTGAATTGAGGCGAGCATCCGAATGGATTTTCGACAGAGCCTTTGGCCATCTTTGTCTGTATAGTCGTTCGGAGTTTCAGCATCTTTTGAATATGGACAAGTATGAAGTTGTGAAGCAGATTGCTAATGTTCTGCATCTTGTCCACAACGAAAAATTGGAGGTGTGTGTCTCAACTTATGGGTAACGTACCTAACTCCACCATTATGAATATGGTCTAAGTTTAGATAGGTATCAAAATTTTGTTCTTTGTCTCTAGAGGATTCAAAGCCGATTCACTAAATTGTAGATTTGAGTCTCAGTTGCACTCACAGAATTGCTACGATTTCGCATTCAACAGATTCCTTTTATTGCGATGTATCGACGGGAGGAGTGCTTAGATCTTTTGAAAGAGCTGACAGACGAGGTTTCACATGAAGATAGACGAACGATCTATCGGTTCGAGGTTCGCTCCTGTTTCTTTTCCAATTTTTTTAATTAAGAATCGTTAATTATTTGCAATGACACAGCATATGTAAGTGGTGCTTATTAGGGCGAGTTCAGTTCATGTAATTTGGTTCATTGATGATATAGTAAGAATCAGCAGCTGCAGCAATTGTACCTCTAAATAGAGTCTGCGGGACATGCTGTTATATACGTCAATTGACTTTCATAGGGTTGGTATTGCCCAAAGACTTGTACAGCCAGCAGCGATTTCGCGTGTATTGGTCAATGTTAGATGTTGCATGACTCATCTGTTGCAGCCTTGGTCGAATCAACTTGGTATTGTTGCAGGCGCTGTGGGCAGTGCATGAATGGAACAAGAAGTGGTTGATTCTTCAACGCAGAAAGTCTGACCTGCAAGATAGTTATGAGATGCGGATTCCAATTGGCATCATTGCCATTCCTGAAAAAGACAATCTTTTCAAGAGAATTCTTAGATCTCTTGCAGATGCTGAATCTGAACAAGCTGTGGGTGATTGCGAAGCCCAATTCAACCTTCACTTTCCTACAGTTGAAGTGGATATGGTAGATCGTGGATTTAAACGACCTAAGTGTCGGTCATCCTACAGCTGCGCTCACGATGCAGGTTTAGGATCTATAACCAAGTACTTTGGATTGACCTCAGAGGCTTTCGGGGACAATTTGAAAGCTGGGCATAAGGTAAATATTGATGTTCTGCTCCTAGTTCTGCAAGGATTTGTCGGTGCAGCGCAAATGAGCACAATACGTCCAGTTGGCTTGACTATTTGGGCTTTGCTAGTCTTGTCTATTTCACAACATCTGGCCACTTTGGCCGTTGTTACATTGTATCGAACTATTGACTGTGTACCTGTTAAGAAATATGGGCTTGTTTGTGAAACCATACAGCCACATGTTAAGGGTAGACCTAGGAATTAGATTTGATCCTTCACATTCCTCCACTTATGGTTATCCAGCATGTTAGGCGTCTCTAATCGGAATTTGTTGATGTATACAGCAGATGCTTTTATTCGTAGGTGAATTTCAGTTACTACTCCATGGGTCGATTTGTTGTAACGTGTGAGTTGGATGAATCGATATTAAAGATAAAGAGTAAAAAAATAAAAATCAATCGACGTGAATCTTGAAGTTTGTTCCATGATTCCCTGATTCTATGGGATATCATAGCATAATGTAATTGAGTTGGTTGCTTCTCATCCTCGTATTAGAACTGGTATGTGTGAGAAGTCCATTACCTAATGGTACATTTACTGCTACTGGCGTTCACTATCATTGAATTTGGTTTTGATTCTTGATGTTTGCAGATGAATGAGATATTGGACGAGGCTTTTTTACCAGATGATATCGCTTCCAAATTTTGCAATGAAAGCGGACCAACAACTCAGTTTCGGGACCCTGCATCTATTCTTCGAGGTGCCAGGCACATGGTACGTGTACGACAGTTCAATCTAGCCAATTGACTCCTGTTTTAATACTCGCATGGCCACCCGGATCACATCCAAGTTTGTTTGGCTCCTTGAATTGGTGTTCTCTGGTTGGTAACATCTTTGATTGCTAAAGACTTCTGGTTCCATTGAGCAGCTGGCTGTGGAGATCAGCACAGAACCTTCGGTACGGGAGTGTGTTCGCATGTTCTACTCAAAAAACGCAACAGTTAACACAAGACCAACTCCAGCGGGAATGGAGATAATCGATGCTTTCCACCAATTCGAAGGTGTGAAATTGATAAAGGACAAACAAATTAGTGCGTTTGATGATGAGCAATGGCTTCTTATACACAAAGCTGAAGCAGAGAAGCTTATTGATGTTACAGTTGGAGTATCAAAAGAGTCAATTGATACTTTTCTTTCTGAATGTGAGCCTCTGTTTTCAAGTGATGGATCAACCTGCACATCCCAACATTGGAATGAGCAACGGAAGCAGATTTTACAGGAAGCAACTGTGACAATTTTGCTCTCAAAAATGGAGAAGGAGGCCCGCATGAATCTGGTCACCAATGCTAAGCGAGTGGTGGTTGCACAGTGTGTCTTGCAGTTATGGAACAAAGTCTCTATTGGCCCGTATGATCCAGCTAAAGGTTCTGGTAGGAAATGCAGGTGCGTCGATTTTCTGGCAACCTTTTGTACAATTTGTAAACCCTACTGTGTAAGATTGAATGGTATTGGTATTCTAAAGGTACATCTTGGAGACAAAACGGTGTAGGTTTTAGGCTTATCACGCTGATGGCATCGTGTCTTGTAGTATATTTTTCTTTCCACACTCTTAATTCAATCTGTGTCTCCTGTCACATCTTAGATGGGGGTTCCTTTTTGAGTCATATTTGGGAGGAAAAGGATCGTCAAGGAACTCATTTTGAGCTGTTTCACATCTTGTTTCTACTCTTACTTTGATCATTGTGGAGCTCGGCTAAGTCATCCTTCTCATCTGATAATTCTTGTTGGCTCATGTTAACGATGGTTGCGAATGGAAATAATGCAACAGAAATGAAGAGGGTTCTGCACTTCGTGTTCTGGCTTGCTGTTGGGGCCCAGCTAGTAAAGGAACGACTTTTGTGATGCTCGACGCTGATGGGGAGATATTGAACATTTTACACACTGGATATTTAAGTACCAAAGTTTTTACTCCTGAACAAGCTCAGCGCAAGGAAAATGACCAATCACGCTTACTGCAAGTGCTAATAGATTTCAAGCCTCATATCGTCGTATTGGGGGCTGCAACTGTTCAGTGCCAGTATCTCTACCGAGACATTTCTGATGTAAGCAAAGACGAGTACTCCCATTGAAAGCCTTTTAAGGACTACGGCTTGAATTGGTTGATAAGCAAAAGCTTCACTTGTACCCGGTGTCAGAATAGACGGAAAGAGTACTATACTGTGACTTGTCAGAGCTGCCTAGTTTAGGGTCACGAATTTGAATAGAAGAGCATTATCATCCTGAAATCCAGTCTTCGCAAGCTTATCTATGTTTTAAAGTAGAATCATTTGAAGAAACCCTAGATTCTATGCACCTTTTGACATTTGCTGCTTTTCATGGGTAATTTGTTGAAGTATAAGGATTTCTTTATCTTTTAGAAGTGTGCATTGCAATATTTTCATGGTGCTGATATTGGTGGTTGCTTGTTTTCTGATTCAAAGGTCCAGCTTACAAAGATCTACCTCGTGACTTCATACTCATTTTGTTAATTAATTTCAGTGTGTATTTTTTCGCCGAACAGGTACTATTCAGAGTTGTTGAGCGGCATGCTGGAGATTTGGCTGGTAGACAAGGCACGATTAAGTTGGTGTATGGAGACGAATCTATTCCCATTCTATATGAGACATCAAGAATTTCCCAGATTCAGCTTCCGGGGCAACCAGGTACGGTCTTGTTTTCCTGTCTAGTCATAGTGTTTCTTGACATTGCGATACTGCATGAAGTTTGCAGTTGAAATGTTTTTCACTAATAAATTTCCAGGTGCTCCTATTTAGCATGTCAACTATCTAATTGAATATTCACTAATGTGATTCTTCGCATGTATCTAACCATTAGTTGATCTTCACAGGTGTTGTTAGACGAGCAGTTGGGCTGGGTCGGTATCTTCAAAACCCTGTGGCAATGCTAGCTTCATTGTGTGGCCCAGAAATGGACATCCTTTCAGTTAAATTTCATTCACTGCAGAGTTTTCTCAGCAATGAAGAACTTTATGACGTTATTGAGCGCGTCATGGTCACAGTAACGAACCAGGTAGCATAATCCACCTGCATTTAAAAGGATTTGAGTATCCTAGAAGTATTCAAGCGTCGACAGCATTTGTGTTTAAGTTTATTTATTTTAAAAAATGAAATAGGCCAAGAGAAATATCAGGAGTTAATCAGGCATATCATTGGCGCTGTAGTTTTGGGGACATTGTGGGAAATTGGTTTTTAGGCATGCTTGATGGTAACCTAGCTGTAGCCCCTGCATCCGACAACGGCTCTGTGGTTACTTCTCTATGTTATCTTTCAGCTTTTGAATCCATCTCACGGCTGATTCTCTTCCTTGTTATCTTTGGCTGGGGTGGATTACCTCAACAAAAATGCCTTTCTTTTTAGTTTTTAAAGCAGTAGTAATTACGGTGTAAAACTGGGACCACATTTTCTGTCGCTCATGATGTTCGTTGGCACAGTTTTATTATTCTTTCTCTCATCTCCTTAAATTTTCAGGTCGGTCTTGATATCAATCGGGCAATTACCCACGACTGGTTATTTGAGACCCTTCCGTTTGTTGCCGGTCTTGGTCCTCGTAAAGCTGGAGCGATTAAAAGAACTATTCAAATGAAAAGGCGTGTACTTTTTCGAGATGATCTGTATTTAACCATACAGGCTTTGGGCGAGAAGGTCTTCAAGAATTCCGCAGGTTTTATCCGTGTGCGACCGATTGAACAAACATCTTCCGAAGTACATCATCTGGAGCCTCTAGACAATACCCGTATTCATCCTGAGTGGTATCAGGTATGCTTTAGTAGAACGTGATTTCTGAGCCTTAACTTAATTTATATTTACTTGTGTCTCTGCTGTATATCAATGTTGTGGCGAACTTCTTGGTCTCAATACGTTTGTACAAATCCATTTTCTATTGTGTGGTTGTTCTTAAACAGTTTAACATAATGTTCTGCTATGCTAGTGTTGATGCATGCTGTTCCAGACGTCTATGCCCTAGAACTCTTATGATGAATGTATGTATGTGTCATTTTAATGTGGAGATCTACGTTGTTGATCTAGTTGTACGTTTACACTATCTTTATCGCAACAGACGGCGAGGAACTTCGCTGAAGCTGTCATTGAAAAGGATCCCAAGCGGAATGATGGAGAAATTGATTGTGATAGTCTTAATATGGCAGTAGAGCATGTAATGAAGAACCCTGACCTTTTAGATACGATGGTTCTTGAAGATTTTGCTGAGTGTGTCCAAGATGATGGAAATAGCAATAGCATACAGACACTGGAGTTGATCAAATCTGAGCTTCAGCACGGGTTCCAAGAATGCCGAAAGGTATACTTGGAGCCCTCTAAAGAAGAGTGCTTCTATTTGATGAGTGGTGAGAGGGAAGAAACTCTCTTTCCAGGCCGAATTGTGCAAGCAACAATCAGAAAAGTGCAGGACAATCAGGTCATGTGTGTGTTGGAATCTGGGTTAGTGGGATTTATCTACAAGGAAGACCTTTCAGATCATTGCGATGCCGAGCCGAAAGAGAGAATCACCGAAGGCAGTTTAGTGACATGCCGCGTGAAAAACGTGAACATGGAAAAATTCTTGATCTATTTGACATGCAAGTGAGTGGATAGATATTACAAATTCTTTCTGAACTGACCTTTGACGCTCTGACGTGAAATGTTATCCTCTTGTCAGTGTCTAGTTTTATCTAGAGCATTTTTTAAGACGTTATTATATATATATATATATATATATATATATATATATATATATATATATATATATATATATATATATATATATATCAGCAGTTAAGATGTTAAATGGTGTCTGGGACTGATAAGTATCCCATATGCAGAGAAAGTGATTTCCGAAGGGATTTTTATGGTGATCTTCACCATGATGACAAGCCTAAAACCACCTTGCTTAGTGAACAAGAAAAGATTCGCAAAGAAAATGAAGATCAGCATAAGAAGACGTTTAAACTACGCCCAATTGTCCACCCTAAGTTTCAGAACATTTCTGCTGACGATGCAATCAAGGTAGCAGTCTGCATATTTTTTAAGCCATCATCTTCTATGCTTCCTTGCTTTTATAACCTTATTTTTTTTTATTTTTTGATTTGTTCTTGACGGTAAATTCTCAATTAAAAACAGTTTGGTTACAACGTATAAATGGGATGCGGCGAGCAAGCCACAGAGAGGTGATTTCAGCTCACGTTAGATTGAGCTCTCAAAGTAATTGCTGACAGAAATTCTGGTTGTTTGCAGTCACTTGCGGAGAAAGATGTGGGCGATTTCACAATTCGTCCGAGTTGCAAGGGCCCAGCACACCTCTCAATTACACTAAAATTATCTGATGATCTGTTCTCCCATATCGATATTGCTGAGAGTGATAAAGAGCACTGGGACCTAAATAGCTTTTTACGCCTTGGAAAGACTCTCACTATTGAAGATGAATCCTACAAGGATCTTGACGAGGTGCAGTTGACTTCAACTGATTGTTGTTTCTAAGCTCTTTTTTCTTTATTGAGCGCTGACTCCGAAGGCTAAATTGTGTAGAGTATAAAGAACTGCATGCCTGTCAGTCTCAAATTGCCGTTGGATGTATGCAGGTGGAAGTCAAATATGTCAGTAAGTTAGTGACTCATCTGCATGCAATGCTGCAATTTCGTAAGTATAAGCAAGGAACCAAAGTAGAAATTACTGATGCTCTACGTTCCGAAAAGACGGAGAAGCCGAAGTCCATCCCATACTGTTTCTCCCTTTCACACGAGTACCCTGGAGCCTTCATGCTTTCCTACATGAAAGCTACCACTCCTTTTCACGAATACATATCTCTGTTCCCAAGTGGTTTTCGCTTTCGTAAAAAGGTATTTGATACTATCGACAAACTTGTTGTTTACTTTCAAAACCACTTTCACGATCGTGTACCTGAAGTTTCCAGTAAAATGAGAACTTGGGGAGAGGAAGGAAGAGGCAGAGGAGGGAGGAGGCGTGATGATCGCGGTCGCGGGCGGAATAGTCGCGGACGTGGAAGGGAAGACTCTCATTTGGACAACTCTGGTGAGCTCAAATGGAGACGGCCACTTATATGCAGGAGATGTTACGAGGAGGGGCATAAGTCGATGGATTGCCCTGACAAAGACACGCCGTGCGAAAAGTGTGACTCTCTGAAGCACCGGACCGTAGCATGTGGGGTACGCTGTGGAATCTGCAGCTTTTGGGGACATTTTGACAAGGAATGTACGAATCGTCCTACAGGAGAACCAAGCACCAACGATGCAGACGGTGGCCATGCTTCTCAAGATGATGGTGTTCCAAGGAGAACTCGAGTAGGCCGTGCTTCACAGAACGATTGGGAGGGCAGAAATTGGAATAATGGTGACGGAAATGATAACTTGGGTGACGACCATGGTACTGCACACGAAACTAATGGAGGAGATACCTGGAACGACCGAGAAAATGGACGAAATGCTGCTTGGGGGATCAAAAGTGATATTGTGAGCAACAAAGAAGGAGAATGTAATGCCTGGAAAAATTCTACTATTGCACCAGGAGGGGGAGGAGATTGGGATAGCTGGAACGAGCCACCAGATGGAGTGGATGCTGCAAAAAATGCAGGAAGTAGGGGAGAAGATGCTGGTTGGGGGCAGAAAGGTGAGAATGCAAGCGACATAGATGGGGAGATTAATACGGAGGAAAAAGTAACAAATCCAGCAGGCAGGGCAGATAGGGAAACCGGGAAAGGAGAAAGTGACAATGTTGAAGGTGATAATATCAAGTCTGCTCGTAGTGATGGTGCTTGGGATTCTACAACAGAATCTACTGGAGGAGATGATGGAGGGGTTGATGTGCCAGCATCTGTTGGTGGGTGGGATGCTGTGGAAGGAGGGCACAATGACTTTTTCGGTAATCAAAGCGGAGTTCCAGACGAAGACCGTGATGTTAATTTGGGAGGTGGAGGAGAGAGGACGAGACGCTGCATGTCCGACCTAAGTTCATCACCTGCAAGGAGACCTGAGTCTATTATTTGGAAAATTAGTGAATGTACATCTGATATAGATTTCTCTGATAATAATCAGCGTGGAGGAAAATCTGCTAGCGACACCACCACTACGGATTGTGCTTGGGGTAGCGCGACAGATGCAGCAGGTAGTGGGATAGACGGCGGGTGCAACACCGTACCCGAATCAAAATCAGGCAGTTGGGATGCTGTGCAAGATAGTGAAAAGGGAAGATTCGGCAGTCAGAATATAGGCGCAGCTGAGAACTGGAACCAAACAGGTCGAGACCATAATGTCGCACTAAGTGAAGAGAGATCTACCAGTCCAAGATGTGATTCGTCACCAGCCGAAACATCGCACATGCCCGTTCAGAACACTTGGGAGGATCAGAATGGACCTCCGGCTTCAATTGGTGTTGGATGTAGTGAATTAGTAGTAAAAGAGCGTGATGCGACAGTGGTCAGCGGAGGAGATTCTGGATGGACTGAGTCAACACAGAAAATTGCTAGTGGAGAAGATTCGGGGTGGGGTGTTCTAAATAACGAAGCAACTGAAACAGCTGGTGCCGATTGGAGTTCCGTTGCTGATCCTTGGGGTTCTGAAGGATTTGGTGGATTAGGCCAGAAAGAAGCAGCAGCAGGTATGGAGGCTTATCTTAACTCTACTCGTAGTGTGAATTGAGACTAGATATTAGACGAGGTTCATCCAGGTGTTCTCTTGACTGGTGAATGTACATTGTTGTAGCATATCGTGATCTTGGGCATTGATCATTTTTGTTTTGTGTTTTTATATTTTGTTATATTATGGTTTGTTTTTGTTACTTCGCATCGTCGGAGCATGTGAGTGGCTATTTGGTTTTTGCTTTCCAACCTGCTCTCTTGTATTTCAGATTTTCATTTATGAAGTCAAGTTCTACTCTGCTTTATTCTTACCATCGTATACTTTTCCTTTAACTATTGAAGCAGAAAGTGGCAAAATATGCAACGATGAAGGGTGGAATTCGTCACAAACAAGTGACGGACAAGGTAGTAACATTGCCCATGGTAGATGGGCAAATCAAGAGAGCCGTGGCGCACAGAACAATGGCGGTCGATGGGAAGGTCGAGGAGGCCGTGGTCCACGTAGCGATGGTGATGGTGGGTTCAAATCAAGAAGACCACTTATATGCAGGAGATGTTATGTGGAGGGGCATAAGGCGATCGAATGCCCTGATAAGGACACACCATGCGGGAAGTGTAACCGTTTGAATCACCGCACCATAGCATGCGGAGTACGGTGTGGAAGCTGTAATTATTGGGGACATTTTGACGAAGAATGCACGAGTCGACCTTCAAGGGGGGTAAGCACCGATAGTGCAAACGGCGGCCGTGGCTTTCAGAATGATGGTGATGCATGGCGAAGTCGAGAAGCCCGTGTCTCAAAAACGGTTCCTAGAGGCAATAGTAGTGGCTGAGACTAATTTACATGGTGTATGTTAATGATATTCATAGAAGCTTGGCAGCAGTAACTCTTTGGACAAGACGTGAGGCACTCTCAAGCAGTGGAAGACC
This sequence comes from Physcomitrium patens, assembly GCF_059467195.1. Classification (NCBI taxonomy): domain Eukaryota; kingdom Viridiplantae; phylum Streptophyta; class Bryopsida; order Funariales; family Funariaceae; genus Physcomitrium; species Physcomitrium patens. The sequence continues at coordinate 17,420,816 of NC_143414.1, read as the reverse complement.
GAAATATTCTATGACCCACTCTAACATTCAGTATTCAGTGGCAACATCGATGTGAATACCTGAGGGTGCGTCCTCTTTGTAACACGCCTGGTCTACAGTTTTTGTGAATGTACATACCAAACTTACAAATACCTTAAAGTATGTACACATGAAATAATAACTTTTGAAGTTGCAAGTGGAGCACAAGCGTAGGATTGTCATTCAATTCTATACCACATGGATATCAACAGTTTCTATCATCTATTGATCAAGTCACTAACGACGTTTTCATCAACAGAAAAAGCCAAGACAAAAAGAATATATAGATGTTCCATCTGCCTTTGGAGACTTTCTTTGATGTAGCCGGCTACTATGGACAGAGAAAAGGTGATCAAACCACTCAACCGTTTGGGTTAGACTGTGCTATTCAGCAACCTCCCATCAATTCCTTCCCAGATCAGCACATTAAATGGAGACTGACTAGGATAACACCTAAAGTGTAGTTCAATAAGGACATAGTGAAGGTTAAAAGTTTAACATTGATGTTTGTTGAAGTGTAATGCTTGCAGAATTCTCAGGTGAAAATGTTACCGTTCACGATGGACATACTCGAAAACTAGAGGTTGTTTGCTTTTTCAACAGTTTCCACTACACAATTTTCTTTTGTTTTTCTATCCAAATGTAGTCAAATACTAAGATTGCCATTGTTGTTAATATTTACTTCAATGACTATACTGAAATACATTCACATATGCTTAAATTTTGGAGTATTAAATAATTTTGGAGGTTAATGCCATTTTAACATATAGACAGTTGTAACATATTTAATACATTTTCTATGATTGGTTATTTATTTATTTATTTATTATGAAGTTTATAAAACAGAATTTTATCACATGCATAGATATGTTTACATACATCAAAATAATATCTAAATACCCAAATTTGCATTAATCTAAAATTTAAATAAGTTTAATAACTTATTTGATATATATATATATATATATATATATATATCTAGAGAGAGAGAGAGAGAGAGATTTTATTTTTATATTTAAATTGAACAACTTAAAAATATAAGTAGGTACTATGTAAAGAATTGGTAAGTAATAGTCTACAAAACGAGATTTTGTATTTTAACTTGTTTGTTATTGCAAGGAAAAAAGAAAGTGGAAAAGACTTTGTATCTTAACTTGTTTGTTATTACAAGGAAAAAAAGAAAGTGTAAAATATTTTACAATGCATAACATAGAAAACAATATTATCATTCCATGTATTTTTTTAGTTTAATTTAATATTTTTTGAAGAATTAAGATTTTATTAAAGATTGCTGAAATTATATGATCGAAAAATTCCACCTTATTGTAGGATATTAAGGCCTCTTTTTGCTTAAATATATATATATATATATATATATATATATATATATGTTTATATATATATATATATATATATGTTTATATATATAATGAATGTTTCAAATTTATTGGTTTGATTTAGAGAGCATACTACAATATTTTGTCTTGCATTTCATAAAATAAAAGTATGCTATTAAAATTAAATATTGATACTTTTTTTAATGGCATATACATATAATTTTTTAAAGTCTAATATGAATTTAATATTTTTTTTATTATTTTTTAAAGAAAAATATAACATTCATAAAACTTTTTGTAAGGCATTGATTCTTGAAAATAAGGCAAAATTATTCATATTTCTTTATTTTTAGATTACAAATAGTCCTAAATTTCAAGATAATTATTAATCATAAAATACAGGTAACATCTAATTCAAAAATTGGCTTCTGAAGTATTTCTCAATTTATTTTTTCAATTTGTTTCTAAGAAAATTATAGTTTTTTATCTAGTATTTTTATTGTGCTGACTATTCAAAACATTTTGTGGTTACACATTATCATAAAATACATATTTAACATGGTAGTTTTTTTTTTTTTTTTTTTTTTTTTTCATAAGAATTATTTAATTAAAAAATATGAAAAAGAAAAAAAATATCTTGCTCTCTCTCTCTTTGTATATGTGTATACATACATACATACATACATACATACTGGTTCAATTTTATCTTTCTTCAATTTTGTGACCAAATTATCAATAAATAAATAGATGTACTTAAACATTTGTGATTGAAATTTCAATTGCTTATAATTTTTATTAGTATTTATATAATTCTATTATGAAAAAAATGATATTTAGAAATTATATACAAAGTTTAAGTTAAAAGTATATGCAAGTGTGTGTGTCTATGTATGTGTCTATGATATAATAGAATTGTGTTTTTTGATAAATCACTTTTTGTTGACTAAGATAATATTGTCTTCTCATTGACCAAAAACTTATGTTGCCTTTTCACAATGTATTAGAAATGTATGTTGCCTTATTTTGTGTTAATTTTTTTTTTATCATGTTGCCATTTCTCAAATATTACTTTATTTGGTATCAAATTTTTTTAGTGCCTGATTGCATAATATTTTGCTATATATATATATATATATATATATACATATATTGGCATTAAATTTCTTTGTTTCACTTTATAAGAAAAATAATAAAGCAATGGGGTTGTGAAAGAATTATAAGAAAAGTAGATATTAATATCTATGGAAGATTTATTTTAAAACTAGAATCACAACAAAAAAATTAAAATAAAAAGAATGCAAAATTTCTGTTACAAAGTGGATAACATATAATAAAGTTAAAGCTTATGGGATGTAATTCCTGGTATCAATCTTGGATATTGAGTTTGTGTTTAACTTTTGCATTTATTGAGACACTTAAAAGTGCCGAGTTTTATAAAATATAATCTCAGAGGAATTCATAGATGGACAGATGCATAAATTTAGATTCAATGTTATATGTAATCTTATTTATTTGTCTACTTCGTTGTGAACATAATAAAACTCTTTGAAATAGTTACATGTAAAAAATTAAATTTAAATATTATTTTATTCATATTATATATATATATTTTAAAATAAACAATAAACATTTATATATATATATATATATATATATATTACCTATGAGCAAATCCGCATGACACACAACTATGGGTTCAGAGTGAGGCCCATGACCGTGGTAGCCCAACCAGGTTCCCACCAGGCAGACAACCCACCCACCGCGGTCCCCCTAGAGCCGCAACCTCGGGGCGCCCCTAAACCCGCGAAGACATTCAAACTTCAAACTCCACTTTGGGTGGGGAACGGGATCGGGAACGCAAGCCTGACGTTGGAGAAGGCGCAGGGAACGGGGCGGGGTACGGCGAGAACGGGCACCCTGTAATAGGGCGGAACCGCGCAGGCCCCGCTTCCCATTCATTCGAGAACTCTCGCGGGAAGGGAAGCGGGACATGTGAGAAGGCCATTTATCTATTTTATCTGTTTTATTATGATTTTATTTATCAATGCCCCAGCCCATTGCTGCGCTCGCTAATTGTTCGATGCTGATTTGCGAGTGCACTTGCGGATGCCGTGCACCACAATCGCGAAGCTCGCGCCGCGTTGCCAATTGCCCGATCTTTTGAGCCGCTCCTCGTCATTTTTGGTTCCCGGTGGAGGTTTCTGCATGAAGTTTCGGTGCTCTGGTGGTGGACGAGTTGTCGGGGCGATTTCGCTAATGTGAACCATCTCTCGCTCCCTGCCGTTGTTTGTCGACGTTTGTGGTTTTTTTTTTTTTTTTTTTTTTTTTTTTTTTGTAACGAGGGGGACGAAATGAATTTTCACGTTTTGCGGTGTTTCTTGCAAGTTGTGAGAGGTCGGGTGTTGTTAGTTAGTTTTTTTTTTTTTTTTTTTTTTTTTTTTTGATTTTTATTTATTTATATTTTTCAAATTAGTGGAATGGTCGTAATTCTCATCAAGGGGATAAGGTATAAGTCAAGAAAGCATTGTGCGGATTATTTTTAATTTTTAATTTAGTTTTTTTTTATCCTTGTTGTTGTCGTCTGTTTGTTCTGGATTGTTTTTGAGTTTCTCCTTTGCTGGCAGTGAGTAGCTATTATGTGGCACCTCCCTTTACCATTGGTTTTGCCCGGTGTATATGTTCTTCGCTCGACTCCCCCCAGTGATTTTCACTTTTTTAAGTGGCACAACATATTCGGCCTCCGAATTTGATCTCTTATCTAGCTCCACGTTGCATAATATATTATTAAGCATCGCCACGCACCCGAAAGACAATGTATAGTCTGGAGCCCCTTAATTTCATGGTATAAATACAGTACATCGGATACTCCCTTGATTTTCTTAAAAGTTTATGATTAGAGTGCGATTTAGGGTTACGTTATTGGCATTCCAGGGGTACGAGTGAGGCATCGAGAGTCGAGAGACAGATGAGAGAAACGCCAATTATAATTGGAAACTCCCGTTTGTTAGAATCTATTCACTACAGTAAGAAGTTGAAAGGACTTGAAGGAGATGATCGAGACACAATTGGTGGAGAGCCATGGTGTGAGTTAGTACATAAGGCGACGAGAGACGAGTGCCTATAAAATAGTTCCATAAACAATCTCTGAGCATGAACCAGAAGTTCAGGAGATACCATCGGTACTGTAGTTCTGTCGATGTTTGTTGTTGTTGTAGGGAGAAATTCCTCGTTAATGCATCCCAGTAGGTAGTTTTAGGATAAATTCAATCTATCTTCTGGTACTTCATGTAGAAGATTCAGTGAACATCGTATTGTACCCATCTGTGGACATTACTGGCGGAATAGTCCTACGATTATTCAGCACTGGACTCTGCTTGGAAGAGAACGTGTATTGAGTTTTGATGACATTGGGTTTGTTTCTCCTAACTCATTCCTAGACTACCTATCAAACATTTAGCGTGATTGCAATATTTGGACGTCAATCAAAAAAGATTGCTATGTTGTGGACGTACGTTACTTCCATCCAGCATTTAACGTTTATGAAATGTCTGCAAGTCTGGCAGATGTGGGCGATTCATGTAGAGATGCTCTGTTCAAGAACCGTGTTATAGCGACTATCTCGACAGGAAGCAGGATCTTGCAGTGGTTCTTGAAGTCTCTCTGAAGACACTGGTCTAATATGATCATGCCCGAGTTGTCTCAGCGCTATCGGAGAGAAGCACTTGGGAGAACTTCGCCGAAGAGGATGACGAGTTAGACATGAAGGGTACAATAGGAGTATGAATGTTGAAATCAAACAATGGGATCTCCCGACACAATGGGGAGCTTGTAGATATGGGAGGCCCATGCCGGATTATGGTTGGCAGGGAGGTCGGTAACACCAATACCAAGGACCTTCCTCCTATCGATGACAAGGCAGCTGCAAAGAGCCTATCTTTATATCAAAAGCCTTATGAGCTGTATCAAAGCATTCGTCAACGTTTTGAAGAGCGGGTACCGAATTTAAACTTATTTTGTGCTTTGCGTCACGAGGCTTTACTCTTGTACTCTTTCGAGTATTCTACGGTTTCTTTGTACCCTTGTTACTGGAATTACCAATCCAGACGATTTCGTGTCAAGAACTCTCTGGACCCTATCGTTGTGATGCGTCATTTGTACCATTTGGTTTGTTGTTTTTCATGGGATCGAGATCGGTTTCTAGTTGTTATACCCTCTTTTTAAGTCTTTTATGTACTGTTATGTTGTTGATTTTAGTGTTGTAGGCTCCCCTGCATTTAGGCTTAAGGCTGTATCTTTTTGCAGCGATGAAATTTACAGTTAGGGGGCTCAAACTTAGCGTTCTGCATAGTTATCTGTGAAACACATGCGTATTTAGTCTTTGGCAGAATTATCGATGGAAATCAAATGTTGTGCGATTTGGCCAGATCATTACTCGAGTTCTAGTCGTATCTGGGCCGGCGGATCTTCTGTTTTTTCATTATTAAAATTTTTCGTTACTCTGGAGGCATGTGTTTAAGAATAGAGAGGATAGCCCACATGTGCTCTTATGATTTTGAGGACTAACGTTATCCCTTTTACATATCTTTGCTGAAGTGTTTACAGTTCTAAGTGACAGTTGGTGATTTGCGATGCAGCCAGTCTTTCTTCAAAGATGTCTCAATTACAAAATTCAAGCCTTGCGACAAAGGCGGTGAGTGTGAGTTTTACAATTGGTCTGGGAAATAACTTTGTGGGGAACCGTTCGCATAGAGTGTGAATTTTTGAGTGGAACATATTGGAACTTATCACTTAATGCTATCATATTCCAACACGCCTCTTGTCCTGTCATTATTTTTTCACCTCACTTGCATCTTTGTTTAGAAATTCCTGCACTGAAGAGTTTTCTGATTCTGGTTAGGTTGAAGGCAACAATTCAGCTGAAGGGACCTCTCTACCTACCCTGCCTTTCTCAATGGTACAATCGCAGGGGGCAAGTGGAGCCTGGTTCAAGCACCGCAGCCACACATCAGTATTTACCTATGTTTGTGATGGTTTCCAGCCAGCCAAATTCTCAACAAGAGGTACTTGGTGTGCATTTCAAGTTCGTATCTAGCTATAGATTCAAATAGATGACCATTAACTAAATTCTTTTGATTTCAAGTTCGTCATATCTTCTTGAGATTGCGGCTCGTTTTCAAGCTTTATGTTATCATGCCAATCGTTCAATTCGATTGATCGATCATACTGGATTTACAGAAGAACATTGCTTACTTGAGGCTGCGTCGTGGATGTGCTACAGATGTTTTCATTAAGTAAAGTCGTCAAGGTGGCAAAAGTACCTCTTCTTGATGATGGTGCGCTAAGTGCTTCAGTGACGTTTTTGGTACCAGACCTGGCGAAGCTGTGTGTACAAGCCAAGAATGGCCATCTTATCCTTTTTTTCGCATTTGGCAAGTCAATATATCCATTTTGTGATCATCATGTGTCTCATCCATAAGTTTTTTGTAGTTCGCGTTTTGTTCATGCGTATGATGTGTTGCATTGCCTTTTGACATGAGTATTGCGCCTTAACTCCACTCTGTTACGTATTTTTTCTGACCTCTTCACAAATTCTCCCCTGTAGTATCGATGATGAAGTGAATTTCTGGGAATTTCTAAAGTCCACATGTCGGTTTCCTTGTAGTAATCAGTCGTTAGAGTCTTCCTAGTATACTGTGGCAGGTTCTTGTGCAAAATGTTTTTATTTTTGTTTTTGTTTTATTTTTTATCCCCTTCTCTCTCTTAATTTATTTTTATTTTTATTTTTATTTTTATTTTTTATAATGATAATTTAATAGTGATTCATCAGTAACTTGATTTCACGTTGAATCCTTGTGTGACTGCAGTTGATCCTGCTGATTTATTAAATGCCGACACTGGGAATATGAAAGATCTAGGTAACTTATGACCTTTTGACCGTCGGATCAACATTAGTGTTTGTCTACTGTTTCCTTTAAGATTATCATGGTCTTTTGATTGCGAAAGGTTTTCGTTCAAGGCCGAGACTTGGTCATCACTTAGTATGGTAGGAACTTTGGTGTGCATGTAATCTAAACTCTCTCGTCCTGAAGTAAGGATTTTGAGTTCAAATGTGGGGAAAGAGAAGACATAGGTTAAGATTCCCTTCTTTTGCAGAGGATTGCAGTGGTCGTGTGGTTTGGAGCAAGCTGAGCATGGCATCACTTTGTCGCCAATGGCTAAAAAATATGAACGGGGGTCCGTCACTGATAGGTCTTAATGGTGTTCCTGTTGAGACTGTGTGTAGTCTGGACTTTGCCCAGAGCAAGCTGCAGGTACTAGGCACATGGTAAAATATGTGGGAAAACCTCATCTTTTTGCAACAATCGATTTCAGTGCAATACATGGGAACATGTCCAAAACTTTCAAGGAGAGACATGATCTGCATTTAGTTCCGCACTTCGTGATCCGTCGATTGTTCATATGCTTGAATTGACTAGTTGTTGCATGAGATGTTACTTTGGCTTTTATTTCTAGCTTATGAAGTAGTCTTGTTTGCTCAAGTGGTACATTATTTGTATCACAGAGGAACGGAACAATATGATGTTTTGGTTTTATATGGTCTATTTTTTGGTATGCAGCATCAGGACACTGCACTTGGGCGCATGGTCTGCATGCAACCTCTTTGGGAGCTTTCAGTGCGAAGCGAGGTACAGTTATGTCTAGTTCGTTTACAAGGATACTGTGTGTTGTGTCTAATCGTACGTGTAGATTATAAATATTCTTTAATTCTAGTAGGGTTGCATTTGTACTCGTGCACCCTGTATTGGCATACTATTGGGTAAATTATCTCTATTGACAAGTGTTCATTATATTAGGGTGTTAATGGTAAGGATTGACTATTTTTCATTGCCACTAGGGTCAAGTGTGACTTTTGGTGAATCTAAGAACTTACTAAAGTGGATTTCACAGATGAAACTGCAAGTGCACGCTCATGCTGTTGAGATTAGGCATGCTCATATAAACGGCTGTACATCAAATGGAACGTCTCTCAAACGTATTTCCTCCTCGCCCTCTCAGGCACTTAGGTACTAACTGTCTCGAAATGAGCCTTCACCTACTCGAGTTTAGACACTACTTGTACTTCGTTTTTTATGAATAGTTTGTAGGAATCCTGTGGTTGTTAGGGGAGTTTGTTCATATTGTGTATGAAGTGCCGGTTGGTCGTCTTTTCTATTGGAAAGTGGTCCTAGCTTTAATGCAGATTGAATCGCTGTTTTCTTGTCAGATGTGACAGGACAGAGAAGTCTTATATTTATCTGATGTTTTGGACAGAAATCCCTTGGGCAATGTGGAATTCCATTTTCGTTGGTACTTCAACCGATTTGAGAAAAAAGAAGGTGAGATGTTTTCTGAATCATGAACGTTACGGATGAAATCATGACGCCCCGGAGACTCAGTTTAGACTCTAGGAATGTTCCGAGTTGCAAAGAATAGGGTTTCTTGTCTTCTGAATTCTTAAGGATGTCTTTATGATGTGGGATACTGAGTCTACTTGTGTTTTGGCATTAGTATTTGAGTGTACCTTCAAAACGCAGCTCAATATGGACCTTTTTTACTTTTTTATTTTTTTACAGTGACGGAAGAATTTTCATGCCCATTTTGCTCTGTACGATGTTACACATTTAAGGTAATTTATTTTGTCGCACAAATAGACTCAAGCTTTATCTTTCAAATAATATTCTTTTATTCACTTGATATAGAATACTTGATGTATTTTTCTTTGTTTAATCTATGGATCTTACATTCATGTCTACTTGGAACATGGTGCATTCTTGAGAGTGACTATCGAACTTGTGCTGATTACTCCTAGCTTTCATTTTGACGATTTCCTGTTAAATCATATGTTATCCGTGAGTCGTCTGTTTTATTTTTTCGTTCCACATCTTTTACATCTGCATCCATCTGTTGGTGCAGGGTTTACGCTGTCACTTGAAATGTTCACACGCTTTATTCAATTTTGAATACCTGGCAAGTGCTATTTATCAAATTTTTAGAATTAGTGCTGTCCATGCTTTTCCTCAATAATATCTGGTTAGTGCTTGTTAATAGTTAGCTTTGTGCAAGTCAGCTTGAATTGCAGCTTAGATTTTGGAGTTCACCTAGTCTCTTTGCTCCTCTGGTACTTCTGTGAAGTTTTCTGTGTCTTTAATAATAATTCAACATGGATGAGTGTCGTTGTTTGGATGCTCAGCGTGGCATCGTAGCTTCTACCTGGGGTTCCTAACTGGAGTTATCTCTTGATCGGGTTTGTTTGGTGAAATTGCCTTTTTCTTTTTTCTTTTTTCCGAAAGAAGAATATTAATTTTTTTTTTTTTTTTCTTTTTCAGCGAACTGGAGACATACCAGTTGTAAATGTTACCGTTCGTACCGAAATGCTGGGATCTGAGGTAAGTTTGGTAACATCTCTCTTAATCGTCATTATATATTAACCTTAAGCTTTTGGTTGACCGTACTTTGATTAATCTTTATAGATGCCCTCGTTTCAGTACGACCACATGTTACAAGATCTTGCGTTTCTTCTACTTTGAATGGTGTATTGTATGTATGCACTACCTGGCTCTACCCTTGCTGACGAGCATAGACTGCTTTAAGACATTCAAAATGAGATCTTGGTAAAATATAGTGCCCCACACCATGTTGCGTAGCTTGATTAACGGTGTTTCATGTATTCTTGACTAGGATTGGTTAGAAACGATGAGGGTTGAGTTTTTGACGTGCGAGTGTGCTCCATGTCGTCCGTTTTGCTGACAGGGTAATATCTTAGATTCAGATCCAGCTCTAAGGACAAAAAGTTGGATGTTTTGGTGAGCTTCCCAATTTGTTTGTACGTTATTGAAGGATGCTTCAAATCATAGGGACTGTTGCCACATGTTTTCGACTTTGAGTATTTGTTTGTAAAGAATAGATTTCTTATCCTCAAGTTTATTTTTTCCTCTCTTCATCCAGAGCTTTGCCTCTCTTTCTTTATTGAATTATAGTACGCAGATGACTTTAGAAGCTAACATGATGCGGGCTAGATATGATCAGTAACACATATCTGATACCTGATTTTATTTATTTATTTATTTATTTATTTATTTATTTTTTGTATCCGAATCTTCTTCACATTCGTTGTGTTCCACTTTTCACCTTTTAATGGGCTTTTAACGCAGTTCCTGTCTTAAGTGTAATAATGAAGTTGGCCATCTTTATGAGCTGGATCATAATTACCTCCTGCAGGTCACGTAGGCCATTTTCGAAGATTTATGGCAATACAACAAAAGTCCACCCCTTACCTGGGGATGGAGGCTACCTTCCTGGTCCCATCAGTGAAGACCACTCCCATGGAGTTACCAACACTGGTCCTGCAAAGTCAAGTAGTGACAATTCGCAGATGGTTCAGAAACAAGTCATGAAGGGGGAAAGAAGGGATGGAAGGTCACCTGGCCTCTCACCTTTAAAACGTCAGAGGCTTGAAGAATGTGATTTCGCTCAGAAGGAGAATTCCAGAACTGGAGTCTGTGCTACAGCATCGGCAGCCCCTGTTGATGAAATTAATGCTCCATTGACGACTGCCACCTCTATTCGATTGCGCCCTGAGAAGAATCGACATGGAGCAGCAGAACGTGCAGAAAGGGCCGAAGCTCGCAAGTACGTGAAGTTTGACCTTTCTCTGTAGATCCTATACCTGCAGTGAGATTGTGTTTCGTTTTCTGTAAAGATGCGCGTGGGTGACTTGCAGTTTTCAAATGCTTGTCAAGATGAAAAGTGTTGACATGATTGAGGAAGTTTCTGCTCTGGCCTACTAGGGCAACTCATATAGATCCTGAAGCTGGTGCGTTTGGTTTTGCTAGGCTGTAAGCTATTCTGGTGAAAATTATTTTGGATGAAGGATTGAATAGGGCTCATTTGAGAAATAGGGAAATAATGTCAGAAATTTCTAATTTGGGGTGAAATGTTAATTCTGTCCTGTGCTTGCAGTCGGCTGCTGCTTCAAAAGCGAACATTTTTCCATTCTCACACCGCCCAGGTACAACTGCAATTTTTTATTTTTATTTTTATTTTTATTTTTTTTGCAAGCTTTAATCATCCATGCATTGTCCTGGTTGTCTTGTCATCTTTAACTTGGTGGATGTGTGTGCACTTGGATTTTATCTATGTGGATGATCAATAATATTTGAGGCTATGATTAGTGACTGAGAAGTTCAGGAGAGTCTTGTATTACCTTGGGAATCTTTTGTAATGAACGATTGATATTCTTTGTTCATTTTGAGCAGCCAATGGGTCTTGAGGAGCTGCTCTCTGACAGGGATAGTGAAGATGAACTGGATGAGGATCTGGCCACAGTTGAAGATCGCCGGGTATTCTACTTGATGTTTGTTATTTTGCTTGGTCTCCATGATTGCTGTCAGTCAGGAAACAGGATTGATTAGCTTTGATTCCGTAACACCATAAACAAGTTTACATACTTGGTTTCTGTTTAAGACCTGTGCTGGAATCTGTTTTTTGAATGATTTCGCTTATGCAATTACAGATGCTTGAAGATTTTGTGGACGTTACCTCGGATGAGAAGGATATCATGCATCTGTGGAACTCATTCGTGCGAAAGCAGAAGTATCATTCTATTACCTCATCCAACTGTGCATCAATGAAGTTATGTTAAACGCCTTGTTGATGATAAGCATTTAATTTTGCATTGCTAATATTGGTTGCTCAAAATGTGAGTTGGTAACCATTTGTGCTTTCAAATGCAGATTGTTTGCAGATGGTCACTGCTCATGGGCCTGTGAAACGTTTTCTGTGCTTCATGCGTCAAGATTCTCAAGCAAACCGTCATTAAGGAGGTTTGTTACTTGAATCATCTTTTATCCAGTAATAATCAGAAATGACGAGTATTTTCTAGTTGGTCAATTACTCTTGAAGTGGAGTATTGAAATACCCATTATATCTACATACTGTATCATACATTTGACGCACTTGTTGGTAGATTCAGTAATGTCTTTAGAGAGTCACTTCTGAAATAAATACCTCTCTTAATATTATGTATGCAGGTGTTTCATGCTGTTTCTTATTAAACTTTGGAACCATCATCTTGTGGATGGAGCCACAGTGGACAAATGCCTCAGAGTGGTTGACTCGTACGCGGAGGCAACCAAACCGCAGATGGAAAGAGCCATAGACAATAACGGTTAATGGATTTGGGAGTTTTGTGCTGTTTTCTAGACAATAAATTCTGTTATCACCTTTAGCGTCAATTTTCATTTGTATTTGCGAGAAATGATCTCGTGCGGATCTTTCTTCTCCTTCAGAGATGGAAATATAGGTTCAAATAGATCGATACGTCCTAGGTGCAGAACTTCTGATTTCGTTCTCAGGATTAGGGTTAGATTCAGGGTAGCACTGATTTTAAGACCAATACCATTGATGTTGATGTGGGGGCCGTCCCAAGGGTCTCTTTGTTCAGCGATATTTTTTGCCGGTTGTGAGGAGCAAGGAAGCACCATTCTTTCAAGTAAAAGCTTTTTACATTCTTTGGACGACGTGGTTCAATAACACTTTTACAGTGCCAAAAGCTTTTCCAGTCTTTTACAGTGTTTCTCAATATGCAGCTTTGCACATCAGTACTTGATATCACTATGATATTATTAAGCGTATCTGCTGAGCACATTGATTCACTGTAAAATTAGAACCGGCCTTTTAATTCGAGCAACTCAGGAGTTAACATCAGCCTGGGAAGTCAAGTCGTACACTGCATTGATTGTGGTACTCCAATACTGTCACCAATGTTTGATTGTGTTGCATATCTCTTGTACTGTCAATATCATCTGAGCTTTACAGATGTACATGCGCATCAGATTTTGCACCCACATGAGTAGACTGTGAGTTTAATAATTCCTAACATCGTTGTTTGTCCTAGGGCAGCTAATTGAATGAATTTATTCTTACATATGTTAGAAAACATGTCACGTTCTTTTACAAAGAGAATAAAATAGCATGATACGTATCGCTGGTGTTGGTCGGCACCCACAACACATCTCAGACTGGCCATTCTGCATTCTGCAAGAATCTACGATGCGCTTGATTTAAGAAATCATATTTATGCAAAGCAAAGCCGTTGCAGGTACTCCAAATCATTTTCCTCAATTAATTCTAACCTGCAACTCAGAAGAATAAGAATTAGAGTTCTCCAGCACATCGCGAACAGGGCTTACAAAATTTGCATGGTACAAGATTGAGAGGTTGTGTCACGGAACAACATGCGTGTCTATGTAATCAGTGAAGCTGCAAAGATTTTCAAGTGGGTCGAAACATTTCATCTGTTTCTCAAACTTTGGCCACTTTCGCTCTATTTATGTTTATAATTTTGTGTCGACGTTTGTAAAGTCTTGGCCAAATGTTTCAACATTTATTGATTTCCGATAACTCGATGAGCTTCCCGACACTTTCGACAGGATATTACGGTTCTCTTTCTACACAGAACCTTACCAAGGATGACTTTGATTCAATGACAAGTATTCTGGCGCTTGTCAGAATAGGATTGAAAATTTAGAGGATCTCAAAGCTAGATTGCGTTCATGCGATTGTGATTGAATACGATATATAATTCGATGGAGCCTGTGACGAGTCTTGGCAGGTTGCATCAGTGCATGATTGTGTAGTATTGCATCTCGTGCTTAAGTCCTTTTTCGCGGTGTACATTTGTTTCTATTATATGTCTAGATATTTGATGTATTCCATTTTCTTTGTGAGGTGCGAGTTTTCGTCACAGGAAAATAAATAAATAAATAAAAAGAAAGAAAAAAAATCGGATTGAAATTGTAGCGTTAGTTAGCGAATTTTGATTGCAGAACCAACATTCTGCAATTTTTTCAAAAATATTTTTTTTTAAAAATGAAATTTAATCCTAGTACTGGGTAGACCATCCTGTTCTGCAGATATATAGACAGCGAGGAATGAAAAAGTCGCTTAAGACTTCTTTTTTCTGGGACGTCCATTTTAAAGTCGCTTATGAATGTATCATGACCAATGCATTGTTCCAGTTCAGGTAGAGGCAACAACATAGGGCACAGAAAGTGAATTAAAACGATTTGAAACCTTTGATTCGTCTTCAAGATCTCACTGGAATGTCAATGCCCGTTACAAGGTACGTGAATGATAGATTTTAGTGAGGATGACGAACGTAGTCTAGAGCGATCTACTCGTGTACTTCAAATGATGCGAAAACATCACAAAATGGTGTGTTTACTTTAAACGATTACTGGGAAGCTAGGACTGGGAATGTGGACGTGGTGAATGCAATTCTATCATGTATTCATGAAGAGATGGCGAACATGTCTACGTGAGCAGACAACATAATATATGCTTGAAGTTAGTGAGAAGAGACAACTGCGAGCATTCTGTCGGATTGAATATGGGAGTATCATACCAGTACTACAATATAATTCAGCAGTTTGAAACTGTCACTCCATGTAGAGTTACAGTAGACACATCAGAGAGTGTTTAACCATGACAAAAAATTGTATTGGAAGCTGAAACCAAGTATGCTCATCCCTCAAGTGCAACTCATTCGGCTGTTAAGCGAAATTAGTTAACGAGGGTAGTGAGAATAAGGTACAAAGTTTAAATGCTCCGCAGGTTGGACTTCTAACCAGCCATGCCGCAGAAGATGCAAACGTCTCAATCCAAAAACGCCAACGCTGCAACAATAGACTACACCAAGGGGACAGCTTACACAAACTTGTCAATGTGTGACTAGGGGGACATGGATCATGGGCCTGACACGCTCCAAACCCATGTGTCAGATAGCATGTCGCATGCTACAGCTTTTAAGAGACATGACATGTTGGCATGTCATTTATGGTACAAGTTCTCAGAGAAGTGGAGGGAACTGAACTACTGAGGCCACCGTGTTCTTCTCGCTCGCCAAACCTGCAACTAGTATTGCGCATCCGTCTCTCGACTCAGAGCTAGCTAGCAACTGGGGTCGATCAGTCTATCTACAACTCATGTCAGTGCCGCCTCACTATTGGTTGATTCTATCGCTACGATATTCTTCGATGCTGTGAAGGTAACAGTTACAGACCTGAATGCCGCGACGATGCAATCCGCGATCCTTCAGAGGACTTTTGTCGAGGGTTGATTCTGTTGCCTGCCGAATTTACACTCTCAATGCTACTTGCTCATTTCTCAATGAGCAGACTCTTCGGAACTCCGCAGCTACCTGCCAGGGAATGATTCGTTTCCTTCCTCAAATTATTCACTTCAGCCAAAGCTCGACCAAGACCAGCTTCATCAGATACCGGTTGGTTCCTTCCACTGGTTGACATGTCTCCTGAACAGAAAAATGAAGAGCTACAAATGCATCCCTCGTTGCCGAAGACAAACCCGGCGAGTTTGTCATGTGAGAAAGAACGAGTGAATATTTTCAAGCGAGACCGTGTTTCCTTCAGCTGACGGCGAGTACCCACTTGAGGGGGTTCGTTGCCGTTGTAGAGGTGGCTGGTTGGCAAGCTGAGGGGAGTTATTGAGACAATCAAGGAAAGCCTGGGACCAGGCTGCGGTGCCGGGGGAAAGTTCAGGAAGTCCGGCAAACAACCCCGGGGAAAGAAATCCTGGCGACGGTAAGGGGGAGTTCATATCGATACCATGATATGAACCATGCTCGGACTGCATCGGAGGCCTCGGAAGACTCGATGGCCTGGGCGGCTTTGGAGGCTTTCCCGAGGCTGGTGTGACAGCCGAGGTGCCTGCAGGCCCAGTGGTTGGCTGAGAGCTAAGGCCGTCTGAGAAGAAGTTGAAGGAATTATCGTTGAATGAGAAAGAGGGCTCTGCCTTGACGTGCGAGAAAATATTAATCCCGGGGGACGTGACCGGCTCGAACGGCCTAAGAATGTCATCGTTGTCGAATTCGTAGTTTGAGAGCGGACCTCTCGGAGAATTAGACTGCTTCACGAGAATGTCACCCCCGCAGACGTCAGGAGCCAGGAAGCTGGCAGAGTCTTCAGAGCTAGACGGCGATGCACAAATGGCATCCGACGCTCCATTCGATCCTGCAATTGATGAAACAAATGATGTATGCCAGAGCCATCATTAGAAGAAAAAAAAACATCCATTCAACTGGAGACAACACCACGAGCATTACGAGACATTTTCATTGATACCCGATCGGCACGACCAACTTTAGATTGATGGTTGCATCGTAAGTTACATTCTTTCATACCTTCTTTGCCGAGAAGTTTGGCGTCCATATCTGTCAAATCCGTACTGCGGCGATCGGTACGACCATTCGATTTAGCGCTTTTCTTCGAAGGTTTTCGCTTGAGGCGCAAGCGAGTGTCACTGGAGCCGGTGAGCTTCTGCACTAGAGACATGAAGCCATTCGGGTCGGTATGGATCACCTTCGGTGAGTACGTGTGGATGATTATCGGAGGCCGGTACTGCACTTGCGGGAGCGGCAGAGGGGGTTTCCTTATCCGGTGCGAGTCCTTGCTGACCTTCAGTGCCGTCACACTCACCTTCTCCTGCTTCCGAATTCCAAACTGAAAACTGGTGGGTTTCCCCCCTCTGCAGATCATCGTCGATGGCGCCCCCAAATCGCCCTCGACCTTCGTTACGGTATAGCACACCATTCTGCAACTAGGTGATTTTTCTAAAAAGCCCTACGCACTCTCTCAAGGGAGCTCTCACGAATCCTTCGAGTTCGGAGGTAGGAATCAGCTGTAGCTCCCTTTGCTCTCACATCGATCCTTCGTCAATCGGAAGCATGCCAGGTATCTCCACACGGCCGGCCGACAAATCTCATTGATATCGATCAACAACGAAGAGCCTGACGGAAGTCGTCCGTGCTTGGTGATGTACACGTTTAGTAGAATAGTTCCAATGTCAGATGATTCCAGCTACATGGACAGAGTTGGAGGGATCGTGTGCACTTGAAAAGTATGTTATACTAGACAATGCTTTGACAGGAGAGGCAGTTAGAAGACTAGCGGAAACCGCCAAACGGTCGGATTGAGTGGACTTGGAACGTGGCAATGTGATAAGGTGGTTGTATTGGGTCCTTCAACGGATGCTTTCACAAGGAAAGATTTTCCGCTAGTGTCTCAATGTATTTTATGGTGATTGGTGTATTTTTGAGACTTCTTAGAGGTTCGATATCCCTGGCTGACAGTGTATGTTTGGTGGAGACGTTCTACAATGATAGTATGTATTCGGTATGTGAACGTTGGTATCAGTATATTTTATGCTTAGGAACCCCAAGGGGTATTTTAATGCAAAAGTCTTATTCTATTCTTGATATGCTCTGGCTTCCGTATTACCGAACATTTCTGGAAAGGACCGGTCGGTGCTGAGGAACGGTACTACAACAAAGGTGAACAGTTTCGCATGAAACTATTGCCGCACACATGACTCACGAATGCTCTGAGTGGCTATGTTTCGAACAACTAAAAGAAACATAGTTAACAGTGCTTACCGGCCAAATGTTCTGTGCCTTGCGCATGGTATTTCGGTAAAGGAAACAACCCACTTAGCAGCATGTTAAATTTTCGGTTTCTTTTATTTTAAATTTTGAGTTTCGTACCCCTCACAAGAGAAAGATGATTTTTGTTGCCATTTTCACTACATAAAAGGGCCTGCAAACTTCGAAAGAAATCGACCTGCAAAGAAATAGGTCGGGAATCTATGCCTAATAAGATACCAGAGCTTTTTTGGTTTTAAGACGGAGGTGTGGAAAAGTTCAGTGGGAGGCAATCACCCGCCTCTATGCATCCAAGTTTCGTGATTTCATCCCGACATGAGTAAGCCGCAACATTAGGTTTCAACAGTCTTTATGCTTGCTTTTCGACAAGATTGTCACCGTTTGGTTAGAATTACTGTGGCCCAGAGTTGGGAGGAGACATTTAAGAAGGTTGCCTTATTTTTCTCCTTGTTACACCACTAATGCGAAGTGGCTATCTAGGTCATCAGGGTTATAAGACAAGTAAAAAATAGTTCTTTTGTGAGTTCTAGTTTGTTTATGATATTATTTTTCCTTAATTAAAAAAAGGTGTTGGCTTTTAGATACTTTAATTTATTAATGAAGTTCCCTTTCTCTTCACATGTACTTATGACGAACTGTTCTCTAAGTTGTTTTTTTCAAACCCACACCCAAATTTCACCCAGAAGATTACGTGAAGGGAGTTGGAAAACTCACCTATTCAAGTTTTGTTTATCAAACCAAATACTGAATTTCAACTAGATCTTCCTCAAATGTAACACCAACTAAGGAAACGCTTGAAGTTTTAGTAGGACACACTCAATTGGGTGGGAACAGTTTTTTCGATCTCCGAGCGTCCCCGCGTCAACTTTCTTTATGCTCAAAACAAACTCTCTTCCCTGGACGGGAGATAGGGTTAAAATTCAAAAAACGTTTTTTCACATTCAACCGTGGTACACCTTGCAATCTCGTCTCCACAGATTTCGATTCAAGTTTCAGATTAGGAAGAAGATCTACGTAGACCCCTGGGACGCTCAGAGACCAGGGACTCTAGAACAGTCTCAGATTGTGTCCAGATTTTGTCTAAACATCCACTGTTACACACCAGCCACATCATCGCAAAACCTCACATGCGAAACCCACCAAAGAATTCATGGTACAACCACAACGTTTCTAGTAACATCGCGTTGCGCCACTGCACACAAGACTTATGGAGCAGTAACGGAAACGCCTATTCGCAGCTCACATTCACGACATAACGGTAACTAATTTATGGTCCCTAGGTAGACTAGAACCTTTTTCCGATTAGCTATCCGTTGCAGAACTGGAGAGGTTCTGTGAGCGTGTAAAAATGGCACCTCGGCGCTGCATTACTAGGCCCATCCTTGTTAACCCAGGCCAGCAATACCCTCCTGTCTCACCTCGCTTAGGTCCCGCAACCAGCACTTATTCGGATGATACAAAGCCCTTTCAACGGGTCGTAGCACGCCTGCCGCGCCTGGGCTACACCGAGGGGGCCCATATTCTCGGTACCACGACGTCACCAGATAGGATTTCACCCAACTGGGTGACACCACAGAATTTGTAGCTGATGGCATTGTTTGTCTCCCCCTCCCCAATTACAGGATCTGCGTATGGTGTAACGGCCTATAAGACGCGAGTTCCACCACCACTGGTGGGGACCACAGGGATCGCCACCCCCTGGTATTCCCTCGCACCACCAAAACGAGACGAACATCATGTCCATTCTCTGCGCAAATGTTATCCAGCCACTCCGGCTGCTACAATTGTGCTGTAGAGTTTCTCCGATTGTGCTAGTTTGGCGTAGTTTTATCTAGATTTGTGTCTAGATGTGTGTCTAGATATCTAGCGTTGGTCAAGTCCTCTCGGCGCAGTTCCGATGTGTCCGCTGATCACTGCAGCTTCTCATCTCTATTTGTTGTATTATTTTGATTCGTTCCTCTTCTTCTTCTGCTTCTTCATGTTGTTTTCTTGCACAATTTTGATCTGTAGGGGTGCAGTTTGAGTGATCTGACCTTAGTGCGTATGACTTTGTGTTTTGACATTTATACAGAAGATGCATTATATTGGTTGGATGCATTTATTTATTTATTTATTTTATTATATTTTTTATTAATGAAGGTGGTTGCAACTTGGATCAAAGGATTTCAAAGCTTATGGCATATATTCAGAAATGATTTTTTATCAACCTTATTTTGGAGATGAGAAGATATGTTCTTAGATTAGCTCACTACATAAAAATGATATATATATATATATATATATATAGTGAGAGAGAGATAGAGATATTAAATCATTACATGTAAATATTAAATCAACCTATTTTTATACTTATTACAATTATATTAAAAATAAAAAATATTTTTAGGCTTTATATTATCTACAATTAAGATTGTGTATGTGAAGCAATGCATGCAACTAAGAATAGGTTATCTAAAAATTCTTATAGTAAATTTTTGTTAATTTTTTATTGTGTTTTTGTTTTATTTCCATTTATTTTTTTTTTATTTTTAATGCATATTCTTTAGAGCCTCAATACAGAATTTGCCTTTAATCATTTATAGATTTGTTTTTATAGCAAGGATACTTCATGTTCTATTGTTGTAGTTTCTTAGTGATAATTTTGAAATTAAGTAGTATTTGTAATATTTGTGTCATGGACATATACATTTAATACTCATATTATTATGTAGAAGAAGATAAATTTAGATTAATTTCATAATATCTTCTAGAAAAAGCTTTCTAGAAGCTTTGTAGATGTGATTTTGACTTTATATGTATTTGTAGTTGATTGATAGATTAGAAACTTGATCAATAAGTTGACTACATACCATACATATTGGTAGCTTGTAAAACAAGATAATTATATGGCACACATATAAATAATATGTCTCTAACAAAGTCAACATATGGAAGAGTTATAAAAGATCGTCATATGGCTCTTAGTTAGAGAATATATGTGGAAGCAAGAGTGAAGCCTTCTTCACTCTTGTTAACATCTTTCTAGTCCATAGTCTTGTCTTGAGACTTTTTAGTCTTCTTATTTTTGGCAATAGTCATTCTAGTTTAATACTATATCATCTTTGAGTGTTTTTTTAGTTCTTTTGAGTGACACAAGAATGTATTAAAGATTTTTTTTTCCCAAGATTCATGTTCTTGACATTACGACAAGAATACTAGCTTATTGTTCTTAAATTGTTTTAGAAGTGAGTGGATTACCCTACTTCTATTATTATATTTTTAAGGTTGTAGACTATCTATCTATAAATAATTTAATTTTTTAACATTGATTTTTTCTTTGAAAAAAAAGTAGATTATTCTTCTTTGTGGAAACTTTCATTTGATATTAGAGATTGTAAATTATTTGCCTCTAATTTAAATTTTTGAATTTGTTTGAATTATCTATAAAAAAAAAAATTATAGATGCTACTTTCAACAAAAATAAGAATAGATTTGCAACTATTATAGATCTTCATGAACTTGTCAACATTTTGAGAGTAGAAATCTTACGTATTTTCAATGTGAATCATAGAGGTACTATTCCTACGACCATAGAAGAAGTCAACAATGAAGTTTAAAGTTTCAAGTTTAAATTTTAATGAAAAATTGTGCAATTAAGAAAAGCAAGTAGAACAAGAAAAATAAGTTTGCAATTGAATTTGAAGAGTCTTACTACTAAAAGTATAAGAGAGGCAAGGATAATTATGCTTGACAAGTTTGATAGAACAAGATCAAAATTTCAAGGAATTCTACAATAAATAAAATTCTATCTATCATTGCATTCTTTTCAATATCATGATGGATTTACTCAAGTTGGATTCATCAAAATACTTTTTTCTGAAAGTGATGTTTTTTGATTTGTACCTTTAATAAAAAATAAATTATAATTATTTCATGATTTTAATTTATTTTTCAAAATATTACGGTTATATTTAGAAGAAGTGATTGAAAAAAGATAATAGAGACCAAACTCATATTGTTACAACATGAGACTTATTCAGCCACCATATATGTTATTGAATTCCAAAATCTTATTTGCAGTGTGGATTGGAATGACAAAGCCCTTATCAATCAATTTTAATATGGGTTGAAAGATAATGTCAAAGATTTATTGTTGATAATATCAAAAGTAGATTCATTAAATTAATTTTTTACTTGAGCCATTGCATGCAATAATCAACTCTTTGAAAGATGCCACGAATAAAGATTTAATTAAAAAAATATGTATCAAGCCATAATAATATTTTTTAAGTTTTTGAAAGCTTACTTGTCTAAACCAAAGTCTATGTAAATTGACACAGTATGTTTTAAACCTCTTACTAAGCAAGAAAAGATTTGTCGTCATTAAGAAGATTTGTGTTTATATTGTGGAGAATCCAAACACACTATTCAACATTATTCAAAGCAACAATGCAATCTCAAAATAAGAATTATGGTTGCCCAAGAGGATGAGTTATCAAAAAATACATTTTTCTAGCTACTATAGAGATTGTGTGATTGAAATCTTATATAATTCTTAATAAAGATCTTATTCTCTCTTTAAATTTTTCACCTTATTTTATAATAAAAGTTTATTTAGGACCAAAAAATCACAAAGTCTTAGTCTTTTTAGATTCAAGAGCCTCAACTTGGTTTATAGACAAAGACTTTGCTAAAAAATAAGATATTGTCAAGGACAAGAACTCGATAAAAAAATAATCCAGACAAGTGAGCCTTCACTCAAAGAGAGGTAACAAAATATATATAAACAAGTATATATATTGAAAGAGAAACTGGAATGGCTATTGCCAAAAGACAAGAAAACTAGAGACCCTTGAAACTAGACTAGAAGCAAGAAAGGAGTTGACAAGAGTGAAGAAGCCTTCACTCTTGTCTCTATATATACTATCTAACTAGGGGCTATGTGGCGACGTTCTATAGGACCTTCAATATGTGTTGACTTTGTAGGACACATGCCTTGACTTACAAGGCAAGTTTTTCTACGTATGGGCCACATAGTTAGCTTGATCTTCAAGCTAACAACATGTGTGGCACATGGCCAACTTATTTACCACGTTTCTAATCCAAAAAGTCAATTAAAGACACCTATGAAGTCAAAGCAGCGTCTAGGAAGCTTCTAAGAAGCTTTCATATTAAATATTATAGAATTAACTTATTTTTATCTACTTTTACTTACTTCTACCTATTTCTATATATAATTATTAGCTTACATGATTATAGCCGTGACATTACCTCCCCTTCTAGGGATGAGTTCCACGAGGAGCGGTCATCATATGTTGAGAAAATCTATGATGCGACGAATTGTATTCGCCACATACTCTAATCTCTGTTCTCTTTGAAGATGATTGATAGGGCCTCTCAACCATCGGTAGTGTCCCATAGCAGGGCGGAAAGACCACCCAGTTATTTGATCATTGTTGAGGCCTTCGTAACTTCCTTCGAATAGCATATTTGGAACACCATCAGGAGTTGTTCCTACCTCTAGCAAAATCACCAAACATCGGGAGTCCCTTCCCAAATCGTGATACCAAACGCGTTGTATCTCACCATCTATTCGAGGAAGAACATGTTGTTCTTGAAGATCTTCATCTCGGTTGCGTCATCTTGAAGGTTGTGACAATCATAATGTCTCATCTGGCAGGTCAGCAAATGAAGGCTCTTAAGTTGAATCTGCTGGTTGTTGGTTCTCCATCTCTTGAGCGCCACTACTACAACGAAGCTACGAACAAGAATTGAAAGTAGAATGTTAACTTGCCTAAATGTTGTTTTTTTTATAAAGAAGGTTTTTATCTTGATTTTGATGGATGTCATCTATAAAAAGCCTCCATCGCCTTTGCTGCATTTGCAAGATTCTTTATTGGCTCCCATGTGCTTTCATTAATACCATATCCGCACCAATGGACAAGATATTCTAATTTATTTCAGCGTCGCCTTGAATCTAAGACTTCTTCTACTTCAAACTCTTCATTATTGTCCACTTCTATAGGAGAAGGTGGAGCTTGTCGTCTTCTTGGTATGTCCACTGTCTTGTATGGTTCAAGAAGAGACACGTGGAATACTAGATGGATTTTCATTGACTCCGGTAGATGTAAACGATATGCAACTGGATTGATTTGTGCAGAAATAGAAAATGGTCCCAGCCTTCGATAGTCCAACTTGTCACAAGGACGAGTGGTCTTGATATTGCGACAAAGTAGCCATACCTTATCACCCAAGACAAATGATGGTTGTTCCTTTCGATAGACATCCGCATTGGCCTTTTGTTGTTCTTGAGCCTCTTTTAACTACGCCTTCATCGTTGCATGTAGCTCTGATAAATGAATTGCTAAATCTTTCGCAGCAGGATTATCAACTTTTGAAAAGTCAAAAGTATCAAGTCGTGGATGATAACCATAATTAGCAAAGAAAGGTGTTTGTTTTGTAGAAGAGTGTACCGTATTATTGTAAGCAAACTCTGCCAATGGCAAAAGAGTTGTCCAATCATCTTGTTGGTAATTAATGGTACATCTTAAATATTGCTCCAAAACTTGATTAACACGCTCCGTTTGTCCATCAGTTTGAGGATGGAATGCCGAAGATAGTTTTATATCCACTTTAAGAATCTTGAAAAGAGTTCGCCAAAATCTTGATACAAATTGAGTTCACTTATCTGATATAATATCCTTGGGTAATCCATGATAGCGATAGATATTGTCAAGAAAGAGCTTAGCTGTTTCTTTACTTGTGATAAATTTTGTACATGGTACAAAATGTGCCATCTTGGTAAAACAATCTACTATCACGAATATAGAGTCATAAGAACTTGAGATTGGAAGATCTGTGATGAAGTCCATAGAAACAGAAGACCATGGTTGTTCTGGAATGGGTAATGGCTGAAGAAGTCCAAAAGGTCGATGACGAGGAGTTTTCGATCTTGAGCAAACTTCACATGATTGTACAAAATCTTTAATTGCCTTCCACATTTGAGGCCACCAAAAATCTCTAGATATCAGCTCCAAAGTCTTATTATATCCGAAATGTCCTACTGCTGGGAAGTCGTGACGAACTTGAAGAACACGTAAACATGCTTCTCCTTCTGGAACATATAGGCGTCCTTCAAAATAGAGTAGGTTGTTCTTGAATTCAAATTTAGATGGATCATGAGATTTAGAAGAATTGTTCTTGATATCATGAACAAGAAGGTCTGAAGACATACTTAACTGGACTTGCTTAAGGAAAGTTAAATCAACAGTCAATGTTGATTTTATTGCTCGAAGATGAAATTGCTCCAGCTTCAAGAGAACCGTTCTTTGTTGCTCAAAAGCTGCATTTCCTTCTTTTGGTGCAAGATAAGAATGTCTAGACAAGGCATTGGATAAACCTTGTTATTTTCTTTGCCGATAAGTGATGATGAACTCGAATCTTGATAAAGACATGCTCCAATGAGCTTGGCCATGATTTAATACACGTGCTGACATATAATATTCGAGGTTCTTGTGATCCGTATACACTGTGACTAGACTAGAAGCGCCTTCTAGATAATGACGCCATTCTTGAAAAGAATCCACAATTACAAGAAGTTCTTTGTCGTGGATCTCATAATTGATTTCTGCTAATGAGAATTTTCTTGAATGAAAGGCTACTGGATGAAGTTTTTCATCTATTCCCATTTGTGATAGAAATCACACCCAGAGCAAAGTCCGATGCATCTGTTTCCATAAAGAATGCTTTGGAAAAATTAACACAATACAAGATTGGTGCAGAAACAAATGCTGTCTTCAAAGATTCAAAAGCAACTTCCGCTTCTTGATTCCAATGGAGTTTGTCTTTACAAGTCAAACATGTAAGTAGAGCTGCAACTCGAGAGAAGTCTTTGATGAAGATCCGATAGTAGTTGGCAAATCCCAAAAAACATTGGACATCTCTTACCGTTTTTGGGATCTTCCAATCTATAATAGTTTGAACTTTCTTAGGATCCATCATAAGTCCATCATTTGAAATGATGTAACCTAATAAATCGACTAGAGTAGTATGGAATACACACTTTTCTATCTTGGCATAGAGTCCTGCATCTCTTAATTTTTGTAACACACGTCGAACATGAAATTCATGTTCTTTTGGATTCTTAGAATAGATCAAGTTGTCGTTTAGATAACATACCACAAAATCGTCCAAAAACTCTCAAAAAACATCATTTATTAGGTGTTGAAAAGCTGCTGGTGCATTTGCAAGTCCAAAGGCATGACATTGTATTCAAAATGTCCATACCTAATTCGAAACGTAGTCTTCCATTCATCTCCTTCTTTGATGCGTACTAGATTGTATGCTCCCCAAAGATCTATTTTTGTATAGATCTTAGCTTGATTTAGCTGATCAAGAAGTCCGGATATTAAAGGTAGTGGATACCTGTTTTTGATGGTAATCTTGTTGAATCCTCGATAATCAACACACATCCGCAATGATCCATCTTTTTTCTTCACAAATAGAATTGGAGCTCCTGTCGGAGATTTAGAATGGCGTATGAAATTCTTGGCTAGATTTTCTTCAATATACTCCTTGAGTTCAGCCAACTCATTTTGTGATAAACTATAGATTGGTCCGAATGGCGGTTGTGCTCCTTCTTGAAGGTCAATTGAGCAATCATAGGGACGATGTTCCGGGAGTGTATCCGCATTTTTTTTTTCGAATACATCTTGAAATTCTTGATATTGGCTTGGAATGCCACTTGAAGTCTTTTCATCAGTAGAAACGGGTGTAGCATAAATAATGTATGGTGATTCTTTGATAGCAGCATGCAAGAAAGCTTTTGCACCTATAAATATGGATTTAATTGAACTGGACTTATGACTCTCTACTTGCTTAACTACACTGTTAGTTATACTTTCAGAGAAAGTGAGAGTTCGAGAAATCCAGTCTATTTGAGGGTTGTATTTTTCTAACCATGATAAACCTAAAATGACTGGATTAGAGGGAGATCTAATGATATTAAATACTACAAAACTATTATGACTGTTGATTATTACTTCTATAGGAAGGGTTTTGTGAGTAATATCTCCAGAAGACAATGGACGACCATCTATGACTTCTACATGAACAGGTTTAGTTTTCTTTATTAAAGATATGCTATGTCTTTTAGTAAATTCTTCATCTAAAAAACACGCTGAGGCTCCTGAATCTAACAAGACAGAGACTTTGTAATATTTAGGTCCTAAAATAACATTTAATATAAAACAAGGAGAGGGCTCTGAGGAGAGAATAGGACCTTTACTAGAAGTTGTCGAAGGTTCTAGCCGCACGATCCCTATTGTAGCTGGATAAACTCGTTTTCCGACATATTATCTTCTTTCACAGCCATACTCCTCATTTTGTGATTACGTCGTTTCTTTGGACATTGCTTAGCAGTGTGCTTTGGTTCTCCACAATATAAACATAATCCTTCTTGACGACGACGAATCTTTTCTTGTTCAATAAGAGGTTTGAAACGTACTGCATCAATTTGCATATCCTCTACTTCGGAATGTATGTGTTGAAGAGAT
Source organism: Physcomitrium patens (assembly GCF_059467195.1). Lineage (NCBI taxonomy): Eukaryota > Viridiplantae > Streptophyta > Bryopsida > Funariales > Funariaceae > Physcomitrium > Physcomitrium patens. The sequence goes on along the minus strand of NC_143414.1, from coordinate 17,393,433 downwards.
GTTGGTGTTGCCATTAAATTATAGTAACGTTGAAGTCCACTTGTAGGGTTCTCAGATCGGAATTCAAAAAAGCGATTGTCGCACTTCACAGCAAAGTCAATTGCTTGACTCAATGTTTGAGGATCAGGTAAGTTGAGCATTAATTTTTTTACCTCACATTGTAATCCATAGAGAAATTGGCTAATAAGTGCAGCATCATCCCACTTGATATCAGTTGCAAGTTGTCGAAATTGTGAAGCATATAACGTTACTGATCGATTGCCTTGTCGTAAAATACGGATCTTATTGGTTGCAACATGAATTGCATCATGTTCTCCATACATGGATCAAAACTCTGCCAAAAAAGCCTCTAGATTATCCAATATTGGATCTCGTCGTTCAAGAAAAGATGAAAGCCACGATAGTGCCGAACCTGAAAGAAGCGTACCAATGAATCTAACTTGTGATCTTGGAGTTGGATAGCTTTGGGGTTGAAGTTCAATCACAAGTTGCACTTGATTGATAAATCCTCGAAACTTGGATCTGGTGCCATCAAACTTCTCGGGTAGGGCAATTCGATAAAGAACATTTGAAGGGCGTTCCACCATAGGAGAAAGGACATGGTTTGATGCAGATGTTGAAGCAGCTCCAACCATTTCTATATCTTCACTTCCTGCCAATCTTGTTGCTCCTTGTAGTGGTAAATTGAGTTAATGCATCGCAAGCATTAACTCCCTCAATTGCTCTTGCATTTGTGCCATTGCACTCTTCATTTCAAGAAGTTCTGCCATGATAACACTTAGAAGAGAGAAGATGTCTGATATCGCTCAAGACAAATAGAAGAGAGGACTTGCGGACAAAGAAAATACTAAAGACAATATCAGTTTAGAAGAGGGTAATCCACAACTTCTAATATACTTATATCTTATCAAGAAAAAGGGGTAATCCACTCTTAATCAAGATTAGACAAAGCTCTGATATTGTAGGTGTACTCTTGTCGATCTGTCAAGGACAAGAACTCAATGAAAAAATAATTCAGACAAGTGAGCCTTCACTCAAAGAGAGGTAACAAAATATATATAAATAAGTATATATATAGAAAGAGAAACTGTTATGGCTATTGCCAAAAGATAAGAAAACTAGAGACCCTTGAAACTAGACTAGAAGCAAGAAAGGAGTTGATAAGAGTGAAGAAGCCTTCACTCTTATCTCTATATATACTATCTAACTAGGGGCTACATGGCGACGTTCTATAGGACCTCCAATATGTGTTGACTTTGTAGGACACATGCCTTGACTTACAAGGCAAGTTTTTCTACGTGTGGGCCACATAGTTAGCTTGATCTTCAAGCTAACAACATGTGTGGCACATGGCCAACTTGTTGACTACGTTTCTAATCCAAAAAGTCAATTAAAGACACCTATGAAGTCAAAGCAGCGTCTAGGAAGCTTCTAAGAAGCTTCCATATTAAATATTATAGAATTAACTTACGTTTATCTACTTTTAATTACTTCTATCTATTTCTATATGTAATTATTAGCTTACATGATTATAGCCATGACAGATATGTCTTTAATTAAGAAAACCAAACTTAGTCATGTAGAAATAATAGATGATTGTTTGTTGTCTTCTATAGATATTACACATAAAAGTGTTCTTTTAGATGTAATAACTAAAAGTCATAATAATTTAGTAATATTTAATATGATTAGATCTCTTTTTAATTTAATTATTTTAGGATTATTTTTGCTAAAAAAATATAATCCTCAAATAGATTGAATTTTTTGTAACCTTGATTTTTTCATAATTTAATGAAAGATTTTGTTAGGCAAGTAGAAACTTATGAGATTTATACATCCTAACTATTATTGATAAGTACGAAAGCTTTTATGCATGTTACAAAAAAGGGTCAACTTTTGCTATATATGCCACATCTATTATTGAAAAAAAAGATTTCAAGTGGTATTTTAAGCTAATTTTAAGATTATTAAGACGTTTTTAAAAAACAAAATGAAAATATTCTTCTAAAGCATTCTTCCTATGATTATTCCATTGATCTTCAAGAAAGAACTCAACTACCATTTTGACCAATCTATAGCCTATCACAAAATAAGTTGGCTGCACTTAAGAAATATATTGACAAGAAGTTGGCTAAAAATTTCATATGTCATTCTAAATCTCCAACTAGGGCTCTTATCTTATTTGTAAAGAAAAAAGATGAATCTTTGCAGATGTGTATAGACTATCAAGGACTCAAGAAGATCACCATCAAGAATAGGTATCTTCTAGTTTTAATTTTAGAACTTTTTGATGAATTGAATCAAATAAAGATCTATACAAAAATAGATCTATAAGGAGTATATAACCTAGTTTACATAAAAAAAAAAGATGAATAGAAGACTACTTTTTGAACTTAGTATAGACATTTTGAATATAATGTTATGCCTTTTAGAGTCATAAATGCACCGACTACTTTTTAACATCTTATAAATGATGGTTTTTGTGAATTTATTAATAGTTTTATTATTTATTATTTAGATGATATTCTAATCTATTCTAAGAATATAAAAAAATATAAACTTTATGTTTGTTATATATTACAAAAACTAAGAGATGTAGGATTGTATGCCAAAATTAAAAAAAAAGTGTGTATTCCATATTACTAAAGTTAATTTTTTAGGATATATTATTTCCAACAAAGAGTTAATAATGGATCCAAAGAAAGTCTAGACTATCATAGATTGGAAGATTCCAAAAACAATTCGAGATGTATAATTTTTTTTGGAATTTTTTAATTATTATAGGATCTTTATCATTTTTTAAAAAAATTTTAGCTCGTCTTATATACTTAATATAAAAGAAAAAATTAAGCAGAATAAAGAAGTTGAAGCATCTTTTGATTTTTTGAAGACAACATATATTTTTGTACTAATTTTATATTATATTAATTTTTTTAATGTATTTTTTTATGAAAATAGAAGCATCAAACTTTGCTATTGGTATTATTTTGTCACAAAAAAAAGTAGATGAAAGGCTCCACTTGATAGTTTTTTATTCCAAAAAATTTCAGCAATTAAGATTAACTATGAAATCCATGCCAAAGAACTCCTCGTAATTATAGATTTATTTCAAGAATGGTGTTATTATCTACAAGGTTCTTGTAGTCCAATCACTATATATATAGATCACAAGAACCTCAAGTACTTCATATTGGCATGCATTTTAAATCATTGCCAAATTTATTGGAATATGTCTTTATCAAGATTTGATTTTAAGCTCATTTATCAATCAAAAAAAAATAAGGTTTGTTAGATACTTTTTTTAGATATTATTTCCTTGCACCAAAAGAAAAAAATATAGCTTTTGATCAACAAAGAATGATTGTCTTGAAGCTAAAGCATTTTTCATCTTCAAACAATAAAATCAACATTGATTGTTGATTCAATCTTTGTTAAGAAAATTTAATCAAATATGTCATCTAATTCTTTTGTTTAAGATATCAAAATAATTCTTTTAAGTCTCATGATACTTTCAAGTTTGACTTCAAGAAAAATCTATTCTATTTTAAAGGAAAATTATATATTTTAGAAGGCAAAGCATAATTATGTATTCTTCAAGTTTCTCATGACTTTCTAATAATCAGACATTTTGGATACAATAAGACTTTAGAATTAATATTAAGAAATTTTTTGTAGCAACAAATATAAAAGGTAGTGAAAGACTTTATACAATCATGTGATATTTGTTCAAGATCAAAAATTCTTTGGCATCAATCTTATGGACTTCTTTACCCATTATTTATTTTCAAACAACTACGATCTTTTGTTTCTATGGATTTTATTATAGATGTTTAAATCTCAAATTTTTATGATTCTATATTTATGATAGTAGATCATTTTACCAAAATGGCATATTTTGTATCATGTACAAAGTCTATTACATGTAAAAAAATGACTAAGTTTTTTTTTTAACAACATCTATCACTATCATGAATTGCCTAAAAATATTACATTAAATGGAAGGACTCAATTTGTATCAAGATTTTAGAGAACTTTTTTCAAGATTTTAAAGGTGGATATAAAGTTTTTTTTGGCTTTTCATTGTCAAATCAATGGACAAATAAAACCAATGAATCAAATTTTGGAGTATTATTTAAGATATACCATCAACTATTATCAAGATGATTAGACAATTCTTTTGCTATTGACAGAGTTTGTGTACAATAATTTGGTATATTAGTCTATTCAATAAAAAAATATATATATTTTTTTTATCAATTATGGTTATTATCTATAACTTAATATTTTTTACTTTTTAAAAATTAATAATTTTGTGATGGAAGATTTCACAAATTGTTTGTTAGAGCTACATGCAACATTGAAGGTGTAGTTAAAAGAAGTTCAAAAATGAAAAAAGATCAATGTGGATGCGTATTGCAAGAGACAATCACAATTTATCTTAAGTAATAAGATATGGCTATTTTTTTGCAATATCAAGACTACTCGTCTTTATAACAAGTTGGACTATCATAGGCTAAGATCTTTTTTTTTATTTGTGAATAAATCAATTCTATTGCTTATTGATTATATCTATTGAAGTCTATGAAGATCCATCCTGTATTTTACGTGTTTTTTTTTGAACCATATAAAATAATAAATATCTCGAGAAAGTGACAAATGCTATATCTTCCTATAGAAATGAATAATAATCAAGAATTTGAGATAGAAGAAGTCTTAGATTCAAGATGATATTAAAATAGATTGAAATATCTTATATATTGGCATAAATATGATATTAGTGAATGCACATGGAAACCAAAAAAAATCTTATAAATATAAAAAATAAAGTTGAAGCTTTTCATTGACAACATCTATCAAAATCAAAGTGAAGAATTTGAAGACCTATGAAAGATGATAATTGCTCTTTATAAAATTTTTCTTTAGAAGAAAAGATAATATCACAAATATATATATTTATTCTAATAGTTATTTATATAATTAGATAGAAGTGGTTAAATTTAGATTAATTTCATAATAATTTTTAGAAAAACTTCTTAGAAGCTTTATAGATGTGGTTTTGACTTTATATGTGTTTGTAGTTGATTGACAGGTTAGAAACTTGATCAACAAGTTAACCACATACCACACATATTGGTAGTTTGTGGAATAAGCTAACTATGTAGCACACATATAGATAACTTACTTTACAAGTTAAGACATGTATCTAACAAAGTCAAGACATGTTGGAGGTCTTATAGAATATTGCCACATGGCTCTTAATTAGAGAATATATATAGAAGCAAGAGTAAAGCCTTCTTCACTTTTATCAACACCTTTCTAGTCTTTAGTCTCATTTCAAGACTTTCTAGTCTTCTTATTTTTGGCAATAGCTAATTTAATTTAATACTATATCATCTTTGAGTGTTTTTTTAGTCTTTTTGAATGACATAAGAGTGTATTGAGGATTTATTTTTTCAAAATTCATGTCTTTGATAATTTATTTATAATAATTTTTACATGAATAGGTTTAGTTGATACTAATTCTTATTAAAAATTTGAGTATGATGTATAAATTTAGATTTATGATATATGAAGAAAATAGTGTTGGACAGTGTCTTCTATCGCATAGTGGATTGTTAATGTTTTGGTTGTGCAAGACACTTTTTTAAAAGAAATATGAAGTTAAATTTGACTTGCAAATTATGAGTCATAACATGAAGGACCATGTTGATTTGGTTTAGTATCTATTTTGTATCTACTTTAAATAGATTAAAAATAATAATAATAATAATAATAATACCGTGTACAAGTGCCATTAAACAAAAAAACATCACATTTTGGTCTCTTCTATTCTAAACCAACTCATATAATATGCATTATGAAGAAAAATATTATACTTTTTAGAAGGCATACCAATGTGAAGGACAAGAATACAAAGAATGTAAATACAAAATAAGATACTTTTCAAAAAAAGATGACAAAAGAAAAATAAAAAAATATATACATTTTAAAAAAAATTAGAATGGCTATGTGACAAATATAAGATTTTTATTCTTTTTGAGGATAGATGATGAATCCCTTCAACTATTAGTAGTGTCTTATACTAAGACAAGAAGACTACTTTGATATTTCATTATTATTGAGGCCTTCATAACTTCCTTCAAATAAAATGTTTAAAATATCATAAAGAATAATTCCTTCATCTAATAATATTATCAAATATTAAAAATCTCTTCCAAGATTGTGATATCAAATGTATTATATTTTGCTATATATTCAAAAAAAGACATGTTTTTCTTAAAGAACTTCATTTTTATTACATTATTTTTAAGACTATGATAATTCAATAAATAATAGCTCTTGAATTGAATTTGCTAGTTGTTGATTTTTTATCTCTTTAGTACGAAAAATATAAAAAAATAATGATCAAAGATAGATGATAAAATATGATATTTATTAAATATTATTTTCTATATAGCAAAGAATTCATTAATTTTTTATCTTAAATTTAATGGATATTATCTTTTATTTATAAGATTATTAATTTTTGAAAAGAAAAAAGTAAAAAATTATAGATGATAACCATAATTAATAAAAAAAAGTTAATAAAAAAAAAAATTTGTGTTGTTTTATCCAATTTCTATTAATAAAAAAAGAAGTATCTTATTATGTTGATGGTAATCGATCATATATTTTAAATACTACTCCAAAACTTAATTCACTTATTATATTTATCTATGATTTGAAGATAAAAGCCAAAAATAGTTTTATATCTACTTTCAATATCTTGAATAAAATTTTCTAAAAACTTGATACAAATTGAATCCTTCTATCTAATATAATATTCTTTGGCAATCCATAACAACAATAAATATTCTTAAAAGAAAATTTTAGTTGTATCTTCACTTGTGATAGTTTTTGTATAGGATACAAAATGTGCTATTTTTATGAAGCAGTTGAAGTCTTTGTACAATTGTGTGATAAGCTCCAATAGACTTAATGATGATTTAAAATATGTATAAATATAAAATATTTAAGATTCTTATGATCCATATATACAATGATTAAACTAAAAGTATCTTTGAGATAATGGTACTATTCTTAAAATAAATCCACAATTACAAAAAATTCTTTTTTATGAATCTTATAATTCATACTAGCTACTAAAAACTTTCTTAAATGAAAAACTACTAAATAAATTTTATCATCTGCTCTTATTTATAACAATATTATACTAAAAGCAAAGTCCAATATATATATATATATATATATATATGTATATTTATAAAAAAAATATCTTTAAAAAATAGATGTTATACAAGATTAGTATAGAAATAAAAGTCATCTTTAAAGCTTCACATGTTGCAATAATTTCTTTATTCAAACATATAAGTGGAATTACAACTTGAAAAAAGTTCTTGATAAAGATCTGATAATAATTAGAAAATTTTAAAGAGTATTTCATATTTTTTATTATTTTTTAAATCTTCTAATTTATAATAGTTTTAATTTTTTTACGATCCATCATAAGACCATCATTTGAAATAATATATCCTAACAATAAAACTTGAATTGTATAAAATACATATTTTTTCATCTTATCATATAGTCTTGCATTTCTAAGTTTTTGCAACAAACAATAAACATAAAATTTATGATTTTCTTTACTCTTAGAGTAGATTAAAATATCATTTAGATAAAAAATTAAAAAAATCATCTAAAAAATCTCAAAAAACATCATTCATAAGATGTTGAAAAGTAAATGGTACATTTGTGACTTCCAAAGTTATAACATTATACTTGAAATATCTATACTTAGTTTAAAATATAATCTTTCATTCATTTTTTTCTTTAATGTAATGCAAGTGGTATGCTTTTTGTAGATCTACTTTGATTTAGCTCTTTGTTTGATTTAATTGATTAAGAAGTTATAAAATCAAAGATAGAAAATATATATTCTTGATGGTGATCTTGTTAAGTGTTCAATAACTTACACATATTTTTAATTATCAATCTTTTTTATTACAAAAAAGATATGAGCTCCTACTAATTTTTTTGAATAGTATATGAAATTTTAGCCAATTTTTCATCAAAACATTTTTTAAATGCAACCAACTCATTCTATGATAAGCTATAGATTGGTCCAAATAGTGATTGACTTCTTTCTTAAAGATCAATTGAACAATCATGTAGAAAATATTTTAGAACAGCATTTACATTTTTTTTTTCAAAAATAACTTAATAATCTTAATATTGGCTTAAAATTCCACTTCAAGTCATTCTTCTATTAGAATTGGATGTAGCACAAATTTCAAAAGATGATTTTTTTTTGCAGTATACATAAATATTAATGTACCTACTAATAAAGGTTTGAATGTATTATAAAGATGTGGATTAAATTATAAAATAAATCAAGATTAGAAGAAATCTATTTTATTTTTTATAGATAGAAAAAAAATCCTAAAATATTTGAATTGGAAGAAGATTTAATAATCTTATATATTATTAAGTTTTTATATCTATTATATGTTATATATATAAAAATATTTTTATGAGTAACATCTCTAAAGGCCAATAAATAACTATTTATGATTTATACATATATGTGGTTAGTTTTTTTGAATAAAAATACTTCTTATTTTTTAACAAAATATTTTTCTATAAAACAAGCTAAGGCTCTTGAATCTAATTAAATAAATACTTTGTAATTTTTTGGTCCCAAATAGATACCCATTGTAATGTAAGGTGAAATATCTAAGAAAAAAATATGACCTTTACTAAATATTGCATAAGATTCTTATTGCTATTATGATATAATATGGCTAATGAATAAAAGAGAGAAAAAAAATTATATTATAAAAGATCTTATTTTAAAATATTATAGAAAATTAATTCAAAATTATAGATAATAGTAAAAAAGATAATAAACAAAAAGGTATTAATGCTGCCTTTTTACAAAATATGCTTCTACTTATATTGTAGGGCCATAAATAATTTAAAACAAAGTAGATTAAAAAATTAAATAATATAGGCATGTATAGGAGGAAATTAAGAATATATTTTAGAAAAATTTATTCCAAGAAGCTAAGAATTGATACCTGGAGATGACCAATTATCAATCTGGATCAAAATTATATCTAAAGGCACAAAACTGTGCACCTATAGCAACTCTAGGATTTTTTTGGAAGATCAAAGAGAGAGATTTGACAGAAAAATTTTAAAGAGATTTTTTGGCATTAGTTTTATATCAATTAAATTAATATTTAGTTTTGGAGGGATTTTCAAAGTTAATGATGTTTTTGGTTGCTTTAGATTTTAAGAAATAAAATTGTGTTTACACATTTGATTGTTTCTTCTATTTGATAAATGAAATTATCTTCAAATTTGTTGCACTTATTTTTAATTAAGAAGTTGAAAGATGTATGATTTTTTAAGTAAAATAAGCAATTTAATCAATAGATATTGGAGTTCTAATCTACCTTAGGATTAATTTGAGTTGATTAGTTTTTGGTTAGAATTTGATTTAGGACTTAGGATTTGTCTAAGATCTGATTTAGGATTTATTTAGGATTTTTTTTAGGATTTAAGATTTGTCTATGATTTGATTTAGGATTTAGGATTTAGAATTTGTCTAAGATTTTGTTTAGGATTTAGAATTTGTCTAGGATTTAATTTATGATTTAAGATTTGGCTATGATTTGATTTAGGATTTAAGATTTGTTTAGGACTTAGGATTTACCTAAGGTTTGGTTTAGGATTTAGAATTTAAGATTTTTCTAGGATTTGATTTAAGAATTAAAATTTAATTAAGATTTGATCTAAGATTTTCTTAAGATCCATTAGGATTTTAATTAGGATTAAAATAGGATTTGATTAGGATTTATTTAAGATTTATTTAATATTTCTTTAATATTTCTTTAGAATTTATTGTGAAGATTTTTTAATTTTTTTAGTATTTCTTTAAGGTATGTTTATTATTTCTTTATGATTTCTTTATAATTTCTTTAAAATTACTTTGAAATTTCTTCATGTTTCTTTTGTAATTTTTTAAAGATTTCTTTTGGATTTGATTAAAATTTGATTAGAATTATTAAGATTTAATTGAAATTTATTTAGGATTTTATTATAATTTTTATGATCTTTTTGTTATATTTTTCCTTTTACCTTTTATAGTGAGGTGCCCGATGCATTCTCAAGCAAGACTTCATGTAATACGATACTGCATGGTTACCATTATAGATAGAAAAATTCATTTTCGAACACATTATTTTCTTTGGCAACCATGCTTTTCATTTTGTAATTATGTTGCTTCTTTGGATAATATTGAAGAATGTGCTTAAATTCTCCTCAATACAAGCACAAATCTTTTTAACAATGTCGAGTCTTTTTTTTTGTTTATTAAGCAATTTAAAACATATTATATTAATTTTTATAGGATTTTTCTTTAATGAATAAATTTTTAAAAACTTTGAAATTATCATCATGACTTTACTTATTTGATTTCAACCATATCTTTATTTTTGGCATCTTTTAAAATGTTAATTGTGAATGTAATAGCTTAAGCAATAAATTATTTCAAAGAATCTATTCTCAATATTGTCAATAAAAAAATCTTTGATATTATCATTTCAATCCATATCACAAAGAAAGTTTTAGAATTCAACAACATATATAGTATCCAAACATGATCTTTGTTATAAAGTTAGGAATTTGGTCTCTATTATTTATTTTTAATTATTTTTAAAAATGTGATCATAAATACTTCTAAGAATTAATTTAAATCATAAATCTTTTTCCATCAAAAGCATAAATTAAAAGAGAGAAAATTCAAATAGAAGTGTGTTTACGAATCCAACTTCAATTAATCCATCAAGGTATTAAGAAAAATGTAATCTAAGAAAGAACTTGATTTATTATAGAAACCCTCAAATTTTTTATTTTATTCCATTAAACTTCTCTAATATATTAATCTATACTTCCCTCATACTTATACTAGAAAGTCTTCTTGGATTTAATTATGAAATTAATTTACTTACTTCTATCAATTATACAATTTTTTGGCATATATATTGAATTTTATTATTGATTTCTTCAATTGGCATATGAATAGTTGTCAATGACATAAATCTCAAAGAAAGAAATCCTCAATACACTCTTGTGTCACTAAAAAGAACTAGAAAGTCATTTAAAAATGATATAGTATTAAACTTAAATAGCTATTGCCAAAAACAAGAAAACTAAAAAGTCTTGAAAGAAGACTAAAGATTAGAAAATTGATATAGTATTTATCTAAAAAATTTAATTATTTTTTAATATTAAAATAATTTATATTTAGATATTATAAAAAAATAAAAATCATTTTAGTATTTTTTAAAAATATATATATAATTTATTTTAATAGATTATATACTAATTTTGATTTTTTCTACAATTTATTTTGAAAAATGATAAAGCAATCAAAATGTTTACTAAATCAATTTTTATGTTTAAACCATCATTGTACTCTTTTAATTCCATCCCTGTTCCTAGCCATTCCCTTGTTTTCAATGGTCGCCCCCATTCTAGACGTTCCCAATCTCCCACCTCCATTCTTAGCAATGGTTGGAAATAGGGAATGGCTGAAAACATGGATGGAGGTTGCAAGGGTGCAATGATGGTTAAGGTAGAGTGGATCACTTCAGTAAAAATTTAGGTTGCTTTATCATTCCCTTTTGTTTTAAGAGATCATTCATTGTTATATATCTTAATTTTAAGCATTAATTGTTATATATCTTAAAAAGCGAATGGGGGAGGAAGTTTGCAACAAAAGCAATAAGAAAAGAAAAGAAAGAAAAAAGAAAAAAGAAAAACTAACTGATGATCCACATTTTGCAGCAGAGCTCAGGAGCAACAACCAAGAAGCTGAAGCAGACCAGCTGCCGATGATTGGGAAGCATATCACACACACACACACACGATGTTGTTGTTGCTGTTGCTGCAGCACCTGCTTCAAACTCTCAAGACAATGTGGGTGTGCCGCGTCCTCGTCTCCGCATTGCCAAAGGGCATCACAAGGAAGGCAGTCGGCATCTCCCAGACATCAGGACTCGTCTCTGCACCGTTGCAAGCTTCCCATCCATATCGGGCTTCACATCTACAAACATTGGTAGGGTGACATGCAGTTTCCTCTGATCTACGCACTAATTTGGAGGTTTCGATCTGAGCATGCGATAGCGGCAAGACTCGTATCACAAAGGACTCTTGGTCGAGGACCCCATGTGAGCCTTGCTTTGGGTTGCCGCAAGGAGGCGTGGCTTACCGCCCGGAGACCTGGCTCTGCAACAGACCATTTCCAAGCATATGCTGCGTTTCAGCCGTGTGAGGAGTTAGATACGAATCCACGAATCTTACTATTCAGTGGGAGTGACAGTAAACCCGAGTTGCAGTTTCTGATGTAAATAAAAATAAACGATCAAATACATTAAAATAAAATAAATAATACATTATGGCGATCGCGATCCGGCTTCTACGACCGACCTTGAGCGTCTTTCAGAATTGTATCATTTCTTGATTGATATGAACTCATTTCTGGTTGGAATTAAACACTTGAATTCCAACCAGAAATGAGTTGGTCTTGAAAGCAATGGGAGAGTACCTGATACGAATAATATCGATTTGGATTTGAAGGCCTATGTTCTACTCTTCCTAGTTTTGGGTTCTTGATCAAGAAATGATTTATCATGCAAATGATTTATCATGCTTGCAAATAAAGTAAAATTACATCTATTTATGGAGTTGTTTTTGAAATCAAATAATGTCAACAGAATGTTAAAGTACTTCAAAAGGTCCATTCTATAAAATATCAAGTTGTCTTGTATGTGGCCACTACTTTGGACCAAACCTTTGGTGTATTAAAAGAAACAAAAAAAAAAAATCCATGTCTATTAAATAATAAGGATAAGAGAGAGTTTGGAGCTAATAATTTAATTTATCTATCTATTTACTAACATAAATAAAATTATCAATATTAATTAATTAATTCAAATTTTTTATCCAAAAATTAATCTGTATATTATAGATTGTTATGTAATGTTAAAGACAAGTAAAATTAAACTCTAACTTATAAGTATTGAGATCCTTTGACTACATTAAAGAAAAAAGAATAGTGTCTGTAGTTTATTATATACATGAGATTTAAATTGTATTAGTGATAAAAAAACTTATTAGTCTAATATTAAAAGAAATAAATAATAAGAATTCACAAAGCTATATTTAAAATATAAATACTAAGTAGAAAAAAAAAATAGTTCTCAAGATTATTGAACCAAAGTAAAATAACACAGATTCAATATTCAACAACTTAAAGAAATTCTTTAATTTCTTGATGTACAATTGTAATTAGAAAAATAATATATTTTAATATAATAATAGCAACTCAAAACAAATTTTTATATGCTACAATATTCTAAATAATTAATACTAAGAGTATTCTAGGATGTGTTCCAAAATTTAATAGTCCATAGTATTAAGTATAAAGCAACAACCATTCATAATGAACACAATAAAATAAAACAAATGTAAATCCTACTAATCATGTTTCTAGAAAAGTTGATATGAATACAATTTTTCTATAATGTTGCATTGATATAATTAATATAAACAATTTTGGTATGCAATAACAAAGTATTAAAAAATTAACTAAGGTTATTCTAATGTAAGGTGATGATTTTTTCATTGAAACAATTGATACTAAGAAATTTTATTATGGAAATGTTATCCAAAATGGAGAAGTAGTTGTACAAATGCAACAACTAAACTTAACTGAATTAGCCACATTGTTATCAAAAGATACAACCATTGAAGGCATTTTACTACCAATACAAAAAAGTGATTGCAAATTATTATAGTAATTAAAATCAACTTGATACCACGATTTAGTTTGTTCAATTATTATTTGTTGCAAATGGTATCAAGGTTATTTTTTAAATAGATTAATTAACTTGAAGAAGAATATGACAAACGCACACACAAAACAAAAAAAACAAAAAACAAAAAAAACAAAAAAAAAAAAAAACTGCAATTAAAATTCTACCATGTTTACATTCAAAGTGAAATTACATATATATATATATATATATATATATATATATAACCTTGATACCATTAAATTTTATTTAAATAAAATAACATAAATAAAAAAACAAGACGCGTTTAATTATTACGTCACAGTGACAATACGATGCACAATTAACAAGAAATACCTCAAACATGAAAGACTCACTGAACCCAAAACTAGCAGCACACCGTCAGTGCGGAATCACATTAAAAATGGTTACATTTAAATAAAACAACAACAGCAACCACAAAAAGAGGAGGAGAGAGAATGGCGAAGATACGAGCGAAGCCCTTTCCACAAAGGAACCGTAGCAAAGAATAATCAAACAAACTTACTAACTAACAATGCCAGGAAACAAACAATGCCAACAACACTGTGCACTGCAACAACAAACAGGGACCGAATTCGGCGATTGAAGATGAGTCGCGGCGCCATGGGAGGGAGGAATTTCTAGACGCGGTACCGCAATCCGCAAGATCTAGATCGGCGAGGCGACGTCGCCTTCACGGAATAAGCCTGAGCACACCGCATCCAGTCCATGGGAGATCTGAGCACCTGGCCTCGGAACTCAGACCTGATCGATGATGCAACCTCGTCGACGAGATCGTCATCGCCAACGCCGATCTGAACCTATTCCTTGGCACAATCGGCGTATCTACCCTACTCTAGATCTCTTCCCTACACCTGATAGATTGATCGATCGATCCTCCAGGTTTCTTCTTCCTCAAGGCCGCGGAGAAAGACACGACGACAGGGTGCTTCACTCGTAAGCTTAGCCATGCTGGCCGGTGGATGACGCAGTGTTTCACTGTTTCGCGCGTGGACTCGTGCTACCCTGGGCTTTCAGGGTGGTGATAATCATTCCGCATCTTTCCAATCCTGAAAAGAGTGTATGTTCATACTCTTGTGATCCGTCCGACCTTCAGCGGTGTTCCTGTTCAGGATACCCACATGGTCTCGGTCCTCGAAGTGGGGAACGAACACGAGGTGGCGTGATTCATCGACGTCGATCGGAAGGGTCACGTCTCCTCGAATTCTCCTGAGCTCCTTGTTTCTCGCCCATCCTTGTTTCTTGTGGCGATCCACACTTAGCTAGAGCTGTTGTGATTCTCAGTTTTTTCCAACTCTGTCGGACCTGCAATAGAAGGAATTTCAATGCGCATCATTCCTTAGCTTAAAGAACTAGTATATATCACTTTTGAGGCACTACAATTACCATCGCTACAGCGCACTATTGATTCATGACTGCAACCATCGAAGTTACAAATACTCCTTGTTCTACTGGTGTGCCAAGTTGTGAGCTCATAAAGTGTATAATGCGGTTGCTCTCATCGGCCCCATGAAAACAATGAAGACCCTCGGCAAAGGTCAACTATGTGAAAATGTTTCCTCTTTGGAGGGAGTACTCTAGAGCGTTTTTCAATAAAAATGTGGTTTTTGCCCATCATCATTTAAAAATCACCTACCTATTTAAGTAAACATATAAATATTTTTCACCTAATTTTTTGAATAATAATTTTTTTTCCCTGTTGCAAAAATGCATGGCCTCATTCTTCAATTATGTTAAACTGCGGATCTGGAGCTGCGTCACACAATCATAGCAGAGTCGCAACTTGCATTGGTTTACGTGAAGCTCAATATTTTAGAATTTATTTTGAAAAACATGTGCGCTTCACCTGTGATTAAATCAGATTCTGCCCTGGAATCACCCATGTTCAGTAAGTTAGTTAAGAGGTAGGCTTGACCCACAACCTATTGAGCACACAAGAGGTCACTCGTAGAAATCGTTACCAACAAGGGAATGAGAACGAAAAGCTGAAACAAAAGAATACAGTATAAAATGTGTTCGTATGTGTGTGTGATGATACGTGTTACCAAAAGTCAAACGTCCAGGGTGAAAGTACAGCAAAGTTGGATGTAGCGGTAGGTATTGGATTCGTGGAGATGGATGAAACGCTTGGGTTTCGTTGCGCTGCCGTGCTTTTAGAAACTGACACACGCCTCTGGATATAGTTTACCATGACCCCATGGAAAGAGCGCGGTTTTTATCTGCAGTCCATGTTAGAGTGCCCTCGGATCTAAAGATGCAACCTACGCAGCTAGTCATGTAGCTGGGCGGCAAGCTTTGTCGCCTATTCCAGTGCGACGTTGCCGTTATTAGCTATTCCACCACATACAGGCCCATCAATTGGACTGACAACAATCATAGCCCCAGATCACCACAACTGCACTGCCGCGCAAAGGAAAATGATGAGAGAAGGTTTCTTTCTGTGGTAATTTTCTTTTTTATTTTCTTTTTTCGGAAAACAAGAGGCTGCTGATTGCAAAATCGCATCGGTGGTGTCGTCGTCCCTGCCTAAACCCCTCACCAACCAAGCAGCAACACCTTTTACCACACGAACTGAAAAGAGAATCATCCCTCTACACTTAATCAGATATTCAAATGCACAAAGGTTGCGATGTGTCATCTTTCCCTGAAGTTCATTTTGAATATTGGCAAACTCAAGAGTACTCAGGAGGATTCAATTGGCGACGAGAAGAGTCTGTTCTTCGATTGTAGGGAGTTTGAGGCTACGATCCGTGGTAATTTAGGGTATAAATTTCACAAAAGATGAAAAATGACAATGTAGAAGGATACGATCAATGTAATAGATCGTTTCTACTTAGCAACCAGACTGTCTCAAGGATAGAATGGCGTGGCAGGAGTTCATTCAAAGGTGCCTCGGCAAACCCAACTAGTAACAAATAAGAAACCAAAAACCCTCCAATGAGTTCTATTCCTGTGTTTCAGCCAGCTCAACTCCTTTGTTATCATGCTTTCAAATCACAGCACCCAGAGGCTTGATATGAAACAAGAATGTCTCGAACAAATACATGTGTGCCAATACGCAAATCTGGAAGCATAAGGGAGAGTCACTACAAAATTTTAATTTCTCACTCAATATAGACCGAGGGATGCGGATGTGAAAATAGATTTGTACATGTTCCCTGATATGGAGAAATGGCGACAAACCTCAGAAGTTGAGGATGTTATGCCCAGTATAGCAAGGATATGGCTTCAAAGCTCAAGTAACTCCCCAAACATGAAGTTTCTTTGCCAGTACATAGCCTCATGATTTTCAAGTTATTATAGCCCTCAACACTAACCATCTCCCGATGAATGATGTCAGGGCCCAATTTTTTCACAACATATTTGTCAGCAACATAAGGCTAGCGATGAAACATGCTATGAACGTGTTCAAAAAAATGATACTAGGAGATTTTGAGAATGAGTATACGCGTGCAAAAAAGCGCACATCCTGTCAGTAGCACGTTATAATTGCAATGCTGAACACGATTATGTTACAACACAAGATTTGACCCGCCATTTCACGAGGTTCTTCTCTACATTCCCTCTCTATCTCTATCTCTGTTTGGACGTCTCCTCATCTCAGCGTCGAGATGAAGCTAATTCTACTATGATAATGAAACATTTGAGATCTGTGTAAACTTCTACACTCTCGGTCGAATCTATGTAAGTTGTCATTGGTCTGATCCCCATTACTTGCAACGCTGAACATTCCGCGCTGAAATCATGACATCTATCTACAAGTGCCAAAGCTGGGTTAGTGTCCTCGCATCCTGTGCCTACAATGTACAGACCTCTACAAGTCGATGACGGAATACCCCTCAAAGACATGGTACACTACTCTAGAGTCAATAGCTACAATTTGTCCGTCAGCTTCCTATCTGCAAGAGAAAAGACACTCCTCACCGGACATACCACCAAAATTGTTGAGGCATCGGCACTAAAACCTCTGTTACAAAGCGCTAACCTCCGAACCCACGCTAATACTGTGAATTCAACTCTGAGATCATGTCATCATGAAGGCCTGGATGTTTTCCAGGGCCACCATGTTACCTTCCATAGGGAGAGAGTACCCTGCGGAGAATTGTTGGAGGGGGCGTTGGCGTTGATACGGCGCCTGGAGCCCGAAGTGACCCGAAGGTGCAGGACTAGAGGGGAAGTCAAGGAAAGACTGAGACCATGCTGAAGTATTTGGTGAGAAATCGGGTAGACTGGGCATAAGATTTGGGGGGAGGAACCCTAATGATGAGACAGGGGGGTTGATATCAATGTTGGCATACGGGTTGTCCGCTTCCTGTTGCATTTGAGGTCGGGGCGAAGACTTCTGCGGTGCAATCAAATCAACGAAGGAGTTGAAATGATTGTCACCAGGAAAGGAGAGCATCGGCTCAGCCTTGACACTGTGGGAATTGAACATGCTGCTACCAGGAGTTGAAGGGTATTCAAACTGCGTGAACATCAGGTCGTTGTCGAACTCGAAGGGTGAGTCAAGTGGGCTCCTAGGCGAGTTCGACTGATTGATTGTTGCTTCACCGTCGCAAGAATCGGTGACTAGAAACGCGGAGTCGACAGAGAGAGAGGGCGAGCCACAGTTGGTCGTCGAAGATGACCCTGAGCCTGAAAATTGCGCGCAGAGGGAACGAAAAGGTCAGTGAAAAAGCACCGTTTACGAGCGATAAGTCACTAGCTAGATTAGATTGGTTTGAATGAAACACAGCGTGACAGAGCTAGTACTGACCTTGGCGCTCAAGAATTAAAGCAGCTGCGGCCTGAACACCGCTGTTCGATGCAGGTGTCTGGTCCTTGCGGTCCGCGGACTTCTCCTTCTTCGGAGACTTCTTCAATCGCAACCTTGTATCACTGGAGCCCGTGAGCTTCTGCACCAGCGACATGAAATCGTCCGGCTGCGTGTGAATCACCTTGGGCGAGTACGTATGAATGATAATCGGAGGACGGTACTGCACCTGGGGGAGCGGCAAGGGTGGCTTCCTGATCCGGTGGGAATCCTTACTCACTTTCAACGGCGAGCCACTGCCATTCTCCTGCTTCCGGACCCCAAACTGAAATCCTGCGTCCTTCATCAGAGGCACCGCCTTCCCAACCAAATCCCTCTCAGCCTGAGTGACAGTGCGGCACACAGATGTCGACGGACTCATCCTGCACTTCTCCAACTGATCTTCCCTTCAATGCAATCACACCCCTCAACCGTGAAACTCGCCACACGTTGTCAATGCGGATGATCACTTAACATTCTCACCACAGCGGCCCTGCTTCCGACAGTCGCAAACTAAATTTGCACATACGTAGTCTAGACAACACCTGCACGCGCAAGTTTAATGAACTAAGATAAGAGGGCAGTGGCTTTAGTATCTTAAATGCCCAGATAGGCTCGCGTTAGGAGGGAAGCAGGGAGGGGTGGGAAGGACCAGGGACAACAAAAGCAATTGGTTGGTAATGGAGGAAGAAGTGGTTTTAATGGAAGTCGGGACAAGATGCCTCCACTAGGAAAAATCACATCTTTTGCGGAGAATCGTGAGCTCTCGGTGTAGGGGTATGGTGCATGGGCACTGGCCCTAGGTATGTCTGTTATTTCATTCTTCACTCTACTCTAGGTTACTGTACCTGGACCATCCAACCTGCAAGTTCCTCACTTTGTTTGTTTCCCCTTATAGTCATTATTGATGGGCCTCGTTTTTGTTGTTCAGTGTGACAAAAGAAAAAGAGCAAAATCTTTTGTGAACTCTTACCCACACTCTCTCTCCAATTACTTCATCCCATTAAAAAAAAAAAAAAAAAACTACGAATTTCATTCTAAAGAACGATAAGCTGTTACATCTTTGGACAATTGCAGACTTTCTTTCTTTATGAGATACAGATGCTTTTGATTTCCTTGAACTAATTAATTCATACCTTCCTACGTTCCCCCGTGTCAGAAGATTTAATGTATGCTCCTGAACTAGATGCGTATGATTAACTGATTTACAATCAACCATTATTCTTGTCGCATGATCATTCCATCATTAAGTAACGATTTTCGTGGATCTGGCTACGATATGTTAATATTCGAGTATCACCACAGTAACAACTGAACAACTCTGCACCCGTGTGTGCAGTTCTCCATGAGATAGCTAGCTTGTTCGCTGCTAGTGTAAAAACCTGTGCGCGAGATAAATGCAGTGTTAGGTACGGAAGCCATTCTCCAGGCAATGCTCTGTTGTGATATTTCCTTTTGAGGTGCCGGACCATATTGCCAGATGGACTCTGGAGTTTACCAATCAAGTCATGATTCAAAGATCTGCAACTTTGAACAGAACTTTTGAAAACAGTTTTGACTACGGCAGAACTAATGGCTCTTGAGATAGTTGATGCTGTCCTCCTCATCTTACCTACATTGCTCTGATGTACGCCTAATATCCATCGTTACTGTAACTTACCACACCTCTGGTCAGTGAGTACACTTTTTTTTTTTTCCTAATCTTATTCTTCTTCTCTTTTCTTAGGGAACCAAAGACCCTACATTGTCACCAGATTTTGAGGAAGGTGTTCGCGCTATGTTTCTTGAGAAATTGTACAAGGTTGAATTCTGCTCATATCCATGCAATGGATAGAGGTGTTACAAAACAAAATTTGAATGAAATGCAATGTTGAACTGTTTCTCACATGTGTCATAAACAAATTCTAAAATCAACTGCCTTTTGAAATTGAATAATTGATCCATGTAGGGTCTAATTTTCGAGGATATCTTATTAGCTTAATTGATTAATTTAATAAATATTAGTTCTATTATTCTACACGATAGGTGTGAACTGTTAAAATAGAAAACGGAGACAGCGACTCAGAGTTCTGTGTGAAAAACAAACAAATGAAATAATCGCACAAACAGTTTATGCCATTGGTCATGAAGCCTTCGTTCGTCATGCATGATACAAGTCTATATTTACCAAAACTGTCCGCAGAAGGAACGAGCAACTACATTGAAAATATATTTTTGATAGCAAACGGAAATAACAAATTTGTTTTAAAAGTAACGATTATTCGTGTTGTGGTAGATAAGTTACGGTATTTGAAAATAAATCTAAATAAGGTACGTTTTGTATTACCATTTACGTCACTTCAGCAAACAAGCATGAAATAATGTTGCATAATGAGCTCCATATGCTGAGCCCAACATGAGCGGTGCTGAACAGGTGACAGTTCTGAGACGGAGGCTTTATTTGGTAGCTCAAGTTGGCAAGGACCACTCTCTGACAAACTCTGCCGCCTAGCCGCCCACCTGCTGCCAAGTTCGAATGATGATTCACCTTGTACTCAGTTTGGCCTAATTTAACTCTCTCTTCTTAATTTGGTGTACCACTGCAAATTTATGCAAACAAAGCGCCCTTGTATTGTGGATAGGTATTTAACACAGTCGTCGCTTAATCCATACAGATTGACAAGTTGGTATTCTCTCATACTTCTGTCTTCGTTTTTTCTTCTTCGTCTTTGGTCGTATTTGTTGAAAAAACGAAGTCAAGTTAAAGTTTTCCTAATGTTTGGTGTTGGTGGATGGGCGCACGAGGTTTCATCCAACAGCCACTGCATTATCCACTGGAAGGTGTTCAGTATGGATAAGAATTAAGAGGCTCGTAAGGAGTTCGTATATGTCACAAGATGGCCCTTGAAGTGTGTGTCTACAGGATCCCCCACAGGTAGTTATGTCACAAGACTGAAAATTGCTCCGCCCAATTTTCTGAAGTTTTATTGATTGATTGATGTATTTATTTATTTATTTTATTTTATCGATTTTACTTTCTCAAAGTTTCCGATTAGAAGCCTAAATTAAATCTCGTCTGCACCCCATCTGTATCGCAAGAAAAACAATAGTTATAGAAAGAAGGGGAAAAGAGGAAGAAAAAACATGCAATGTAAAAGGATGATGAATGCGATGTATGGATAATGTAACAGTAGATGTGATAATGAATTTGTACATTCAAACTACAACACACAGGTGGCATGTCTCAACCAACTCTTGGAGGTTGTTTATATTAGCACCCAGGGTACGAAATAAATAATATATATACATATATATATATATATATATATATATATAGAAACACACCACAGACATTCGAATGGGGTCTGCATTTAGACTCAGATTTACACATCTTATATTTATGAAATGAACTTATCATGCATTAACACCATAGAGTTACAATGAAGACCTATGAATGAAAACAAAAGTAGATGGAGATAATATACATATATATATATATATATATATATATATTCGATAGCCCACTTGTGCTTCACATTTGAAGCCATCGCACAAGTTAAGCAACTTTCCTGAAGCTTTAACAACATAATTAGCGATTCTACGGGAGCCACTTTAGCACCTAAGTCACCAACACCTAGCAAACAACTAGTGGTGCCCAATCATAAACTTCTGGGTACTGATAGTACAGACATGGAATATGCACACTAGGGGTACTCCTTTTGGCTTTGCAGCTACCAGAAAACAAGCTGATAATTGATGTAAAAAATTCCAAGCTCATGATAGCCTTCCAATGAGCTCAGTAGGCTTCGTTGATGATGGAAAGATAAAGAATCACAGGGCGGGAAAGGAAAGCTCCAAGAGACAAGCAATATCAAAGGATTTTGCTTGCTGCTGAACCGCAGGCCACGTGGAGAGGAAATTGGTTGCATGATTCCATTATAAGACCGACAGCGATTAAGCCACACTCTGGCAAGCCCGGAAAGAGGGAGAGATCTGAGGTCACTTCCGTGCGTCTTGCTTTACTTTTCGTGCATACGAAACTCACTTGCTGCTTCCTCTCCAGGTTGCACTCTTCGAGGTGGTATTAAATCAATTCCCTGGCCCAGGCTTGTGATTTCGAGGTCCCCACCTCTCTTTCGAAGAATTACTGGCCCAGTAATCCCCGTTCTTATGATATGTTTGTATCATTCTATGTGAGTTTTGGTTTTGTGATCTTCCGAGAATAGCATTCATCCTTTGTTAGTTTCAATACGCGAGTCTGCAGCACTACTGCGTAAGACAATCATGTGAAGTAGAAAGCACAAATAGTTTTATAAACTGTAGGGGACATGTCACTCTTGTTGGGCCTGCCGCTGAAGACTTATCAAATTTTAAGATAGGAAATCGGTACTGTGCAACTTGTCACTGTACAAATCATTCCTGACTGGTTTTGGTTCTTTTTCTTTTTTCCTTTCCTCCATTGTTTCTATCCTCCGACTAGCTAGCTAGCTAAAATGAAGATCCCTTGAAGCAGTAAGCTTGGAGGGATAAATAAATAATACAAAGTAGTAGGATACAAACATCAGTTATCTCTCCTAGCCGTGGTCCTGGAGTGACTGTCATTGATTTCAACGCATGAATTGGACCACGGAACCTGTGTATGAATACATTCGTGCGATTATACATATCAGTCTGTCTTGCATTCTTACTGCCGCATTCTCAACATTTGCAATAAATTTTAAATTAGAGACGTTGACAAGATGAGACATTTACGAAGCCACAACCATTTCAAACAGTGCAGACACCTCCTATTTCTCAATCTGTCGAGATTAATCCATCATCTCGAACAGTTCATTAACTCGGACCCAAACTTCCCTGACCACCAACAGGATCCATGTTAGTGTTTTTTCACTGTCGCGGTAACGCCGCCTTTACTACTACGACTACTCCCCATTTGCAGGTGAGTAATCCTCGAGGGCAAGACGGCTTTGCAGCTAAACATGGAACCGAAAGTAGTAGTATTATTATAATACACAATTAGCGTATTAAAAAGCGCAGTTTCTACAGGCTGCAGAGGGAGAGCCGGAGCGGCACCTTCGGAGCTGGATTGGTCGGTCTGAAAATCTGGGCGCAGTGGGGAGCTGTTGGGCCACAGACCACCAGCACTGGCACCCTACGGTACTTTTCTGGCGTTGCTATTGTGGCCTTGCCACATCGTTATCCAGCTCCAAAGCGGGCAGAATCCAATTAACAGGGCCACAAATAGCCCACCAGCGCACAACCTTGCCTTTTGCCTCCATCATGTCTAGATACGCCACGCGAAGTAAAATTTACCCAAGATGTTGACCCTGGAGCATTCAATTCATGGGGTTTTTCTATTGCGCCTGAATACAGTTGACCCCCCTGCTGCTGCCTTCCCGCTACTGACCTTTAATTGGAATCAAGGTCTAAGGTCCAAGTCTAAGCTCCAAATTCATTAAAAGAGCCCCACAAATTGGTCTGAAAATATTGGGAATACGAAGTGAGCCTTTTGGTGGAGACGGTGCCGCTTTAGCGTCCCAGAGATAGACTACTCCTCCTAGTGTGTGTCTAACAAACCCCTTTGTGCCAGGCGCCGCAATATATCCCAACATCTGCTGCCAAAGATGACAGTTTTCGGATGGAGTGAGGGGGAATGAGTTTCGTTTTTTAGCCAAGAATCTCTGATGATCGGAAAGCAAGAGAGCTCACTCACTATGCAAAGGTTTTAGGGTCCCATTACCATTGGTTTTTTTTTTACGGTTTTATTACGGCATCAAGCATTTATCTACTAATGGAAATAGGGTCCGTGCAAGTCCCAACGTGAGAGAGCTAGTAGTACTTCCATGTGGTGGACAAGAGAGAGAGGCATTAGAGGGGTACATTATCAAGACACATCAAGACAACTCACAAGATGAACATGAGATTGTGGATGCTTTTTGGTGCACACACCAATTTTGGAGGACCCCATTTAACTAAACGGTTGTTTGGTGATTTTGTTCACAAGCACTTTTTCATGTAGATACGTAGGTTTTTAATACAAACTTTGTTCGATATGAGATTGCAGTTGCTTCTGATGTTGTTAGAATACGGATAGAATTTGTAAAAAAGAAAAGATAGAGTTGTGTATTCATTGCTTGGTTTGTGATAGGTTCACAATATTAGAGCAAACCACAACCTATCACAATAATAGATCATATTTACTCAACTAAGCTCTAATATTGTGATAGGTTGTGGTTGCACTAAACTTAATAAAAGTACTAAGTTGAAAAACGAGATATTGTTTCAAATTAAATTTTTGAACATATTAATATACAATTGTTATAGAAAGACCAAATCAAATATGTAAGTAGAAGTATATTTGTAAAATACAAACGATACAATTAAATATAAATCATATAATTTTAAGGTTTTGTTACAATTTCAAAAGAAAATTTTAACAAGTTTAATAAACCAAGCATAAATGGATAATAAAAGAGTTAAAACCTTCTTTAATATAGATCATTTCTTCATACATAGATTTTTATACTATCAAATATATTATATTAAGAAACTTATTTGTATTACAACCAACTAAAATGATATTTTTTATTATATTCTAATAATTATTAATGGTCTAATTATTGGTAAGAAAAAAAAATTTTAAAAATGGAGCTAGAGCAATAAAAAAAACAATTAACAATTCATATATCAAATTAATTAGTAATAAAAAGACTAGATGCAACATTACACTATTAATTTGGAACAATTTGCTGTATCTAAATATTTAACTTGTACATTATATAAAGTAATTGGAATAAATTTTGTCATTATAAACAAACCAACATTGATTGTTTAAAAAGACTTAAAAATAAGAAGGATTTTAAATTTAATATTTTTATATATTAATAATCTTTGTATGAAAGATATGATTTTAGTTTTAAACTGTTTAAAAAATCAAAAAACATTATATAAGGCATGTCCAAAAATAATTAATTTTTTTAACATAATTTAAAAGAAATTAATGTAATGTAATACAACAATGAGATCCATAGTCTATGTTATAAGATATAAAATAAGTATGTAAAAACTATTACAAACATAAAATTTAAACTCCATAAGTAATAAAAAATAATTTTAACTACTATTAGAGTAAAAAGACAAAGTTAGAAGGACAATAATTCCCAAGATTATTAAAACAATGCAAAATTATATAGATCCAATACACAAAAAACTTTAGGAATTGCTTTAATTTCTTAAACTCAACTACAATTGGGTATATATTTCAATGTTATAGGATTTGAACAATGCAAGAAAAATAAAGATACACTAAAATATTCTAATATAATAACAAGACAAAAATTATTATGACTTAATAAATAAAGAAAAAACTTTCAAAAAACTTTAATTCCTACCAATTATATACATGCAAAAGTTGTAAAGGCTACAATTCTTATTTAAATTATATATAAAACATTTTAGACACACGTCTTATAAATCTTTTAATACGGTCTAAGAATTTTATTGATTATAAGATAGGATTTATTATATTTTGTAAAAATGTACTACAAACTAATTACAAAGACAATGAATTGTGCATAATAATAAAGAAGATTTAAGATACAATGTTGTATTTTAAATGGATTAATTATCTAATTGAATTTTCAAAATATTATATATATATATATATATATATATATATATAATACGTAATATATCAAAAAAAATTAAAAATATATGTAATGAATGAAAGAAAAAATCTTCACTAATAAATATAGACATTAATTATTGAATATAATAAATGAAAAATAATTATGTAATTTTTTTTTAGTTTTTATAATATTAATGATAAGATGACTATAAGAGATGAAATGAAAAATTATTTGTATTTAAAGTTGGCATAGAAACATCTAATAAAAAAATATATTAAAACTATTAGATCAATTTGTTTAAAAGTATAATGAAAATTACAAATGTTAATTAGAAATTATAAATAATAACATAGGATATTGTTAATGACATGAATCTAGAAAAAAAAATTAAAAAAAATATATTTTTATGTGCTAGTAAAGAAGAAAGAAAGTAAAGAAATAATAGATAGTTGAAAAATAAAAAATAATTAGAGTGATCATTAACAAATGTAAAAATTTTAAACAATCTTGAATTAAGTTTATAATAACTGAAGGCATTGATGACATTGAATATAGTCCTATTTTTTTTCTATATATATTAGCTATTAATCATGCTTTAAAGAAGTTTTCCAAAGACCTCAAGTTTTCATGTAACAAATACATATATTCACTAGTATATTTACTTTGATAAGTAGAACTATATAGAAGTAAATAAAATTAAGTTAAATTATTGATATATTGTTGGAAAGTTTTTTATATGCTTTGTAGGCTTTACATGTATTTAGAAGTGATTGATAGGTTGAAAACTTGGCCAATAAGTTGGTCATATATTGCACATTTAGCCACTTGTATTACAAGTTGGCCATGTAGTGCATATGTCAAAAACTTGCTTTACAAATTAAACACTTGTCTTGCAAGTCGGGCACATGTCATATGGCCTACAGGACATTACCATGCACTTCTTTAGTAGACAATATATGTAGAGGCAAGAGTGAGGCCTTCTTCATTCCTCTCACCATCTTTATTTTGTATTTTAGCTTAGTTCAAGACTTCTTAGTTTTTTTTCAATTTGAAAATAGTTATTCTAGTTTTAATTCTATATCTATCTTTTAGTTGTGTAATTTTATTTTTTTGGTGATGTAAGAATGTATTGTCATTTTAGAGTTTTATTGTGATTTATATCCTTGATATTTTATACCCATGTATCAAAATTTAATTGTTTCCAATGGTACTTTTGAAAAGTAGAAAACTTCCGGGATAAGTTTCAATAGCCATATGGAATATCTATAGACATCTTAAGTTCTTTTATTATAAAAAAATGTTTTCTAAAATTAAAAACATATATAATTTTTATTCAAAAAAATATTTTAATTATTTTATTTTATTTTTATAAACAGCTATATTAATTTTTTATAAATTTTTTAAGATAAGTAAATAAATTATAATTTAGAAATATTTTTACAAAAAATCACATTTAAGTATACAACATAAGAGATTTTTTCTTTTTCTTTTTCTATTATTATTTTTAATATCTTTTTTTATTATTTTATTAAAAAATTTAAGAATAAAATTTAATAAAAAATTAATTTTTTTCACTATTTTAAAAATCTATAGGTGTTAAAAAATCATAAATATTTAAGCTAATTTTAAAATTTCATATATTTATTTAGTAGTTTAAAATATTTGTAAAACTTTAAATTAAAAAATTAAAAATAGACACTTTATTTCAATTAATATCTTGCTAGATATCAACAATAGAGACCAATTACTTTGAATCAAATGAAGAAAAAACTGAACTTCTTGTGTTTTATTGTATCAACTATGTTTAAATAAGTCACTATCATAAAAAATGTTGAATTATCATTTTCCTTTCTTTCTTATATTTATTTGGATTAGATTATTTAAAAAATAAAGAACATAAAACTAATAATCTAAAACTTCTAATATAACAGTAATATACAGTCAATAAGGTCAAAAGTTTCTTAAAATCTATGTTGTAGTAACAAAACAATAAAAAGAGATTTAAGCAGTATAGATCCAAAAGAGACCATGATGATATTTTTAACAAAATATATTAGGAATAATTTCCAACTTAAAAAATATTGTAACTTAATAAATTTACTAGATATAGATGGATGCTAATAAATTCAAGCTTTTTTAATATATATAGTTTTTATTAGATAAAATATCATATTACTAATATTATTTTATTTAAAATTAAAATTATTAAATAAAAAAATTCATCTCTACAGCCTAAAAATCTTAAATCAATTGAAAAAGTATTTAAGACATATTAGTGTTGTAAGATGATATTTTTTTAAATAAAATTCTTCATTAAAGCTACCAAGATTGAAAATTTATATAGTAATATTCTATATATATATATATATATATATATATATTTAATGTTTATGAATGCAATTTGTGACTTTAAAAAATCAAATTAAAAACTATATAGTGGTCTACAGGAAAAATAACATTTCTTTCAATAAGTGAAATAAATTCGATATTTTTTTTATTGTTATCATTGTTACAGATAATAATTTAAAAGATAAAAAATGATGGAATATACAATAAAACTTGGAAAAAAAGCTATTAAGATGTTTACTACTAAAACAAAATCTAATAGCATCTAAATAGTGAGGGATCTTAGAATCAAAGTTTAGGTTTGATTGAAATGAAACATGGTTTAGAGTAAGACCTCCAAAAGAGACAATGCTAATATGGATAATTTGACATAAAGATATAGAAAATAAGGAAAAAAATAGCAAAATAATTTTAGAATACTGTCTACTCTATTTACACCATAATCAATAATGCGTTATTTTTTATTTTTTATTTTAAAGCTAGAAGGATATGGAATTGGGCTACGACTCTTGTGAAAAAATTAGTAAGTATCAGTGACAACAAATGCCTTGCAAAACATTATCCAAACAATAATTGTCATTTATTTCAAAGACAAATTTTAAAATAACATGCACACTTGACAACTCAAAAGGATAAAAACATAATAAATATGGGTAGCTATCATAAAAAGAAACAAAACCTACAAACAAAATCAGAAATTACTCTTATGCATCACTAATACTATTATTAGTTCGTAAGAAATATGATTAAAACATAAAAGAAAAAAAATGGTTAGATAGGGAAATAGAGTCCCTTCAAATTATTTTCTTTGTTTTTGTCTACATTAGGTTCTGTGAAAATTAGGATAATGTGGTATGTGATTTGTTATGGGTTTTTTGAGTAGCTCAGCCATGATTTCATAAAAGTCAATTTTGCTACAAACCATGCAAAGGTGGTCCCCATTCCATGTCACTGGATGAGCCAACAAAGCAAGTGGCCATGAATGGAATATTGTTGCATAAAGTTCCACAAGAAAAAAAAAAAAAAAAAAAAAAAACAGAAGTAAAATCTCAGGGTGTGCCAAATGGAGAAGTTGAGTCTTAGGAATTGTTTTTTGAAAAAGGGTTATACCAATTGATGAAATTACACATGAAAATCAATAAGAGAATTTGTAACTAGTTGAGGACAGAGGACGAGGTTTGTTCTTTGATAGAGTTAGGGTCACATTATTGCAAAGCACAAATGCTCCCTGGCCAACTTTCCACACCTTGTTTAATATGGAAATGGTAAAAGAAGAGAAAAAATTAAATGAAAGAATGGAATTTGTAAACAAATAACTGGAACAATACAACAAGCCACTTAGGGTGAAAATCCACCAACCTCTTGCTGTGCCACATGCATGCATACCTTTTCCCTCTCCCATCCTCCTTGTTTGTTGTTGCCCTATGCAGAAGTGGAAATAAACAAATAAATACATAAGAAACAAATTTTAAAAATGAAAAAAAAAAATGATAAAATTTGAAAGTTAGGTTGTTGGGATGTAGGATAGATGGGGAACATAACCCTTGTGTTTGTTGTTTGTGTTTGTTTGTTTTTGATTGTTTGGTTTTATTTATTTATGTTCTTACTTTTTCCAGGGTGCACTGCATGTGAAACAAACCCTAAACCATTTGTTCAAAAATGGTGTGTGCTGTGTGTTTGTCTGACTCTATCTCTGTCCACTTTGAAGTGAAAGGATGAAAGAAGAAAAAGATAAGGGAAGTTATTTGTTATTGTCCTCTCTGCATCTGTCTGTAAAATTGTGTTGGGTGCTTTCTCTATACTTAGATCTTAGGCCCCTTATCCACAAATAAATAACAAACAAACCATTAAAGTGCAAAAGCCACCACCACTCCTCAAAGTCTTGTTTCCCATCAATGAGAAAGAAAGAATGCAAACCTTCAGAATCAATCAAATGATGTGCATTATCCTGGCTGTTTGTCAAAGGATACAATGATGGTTACATTATTATTATTATTATTATCATTATCATTATAATAAAAAATAAAAAATAAACTTTTAGTGAAGATTTGTTTTCTCAAAACATAACATACGCCTGTTTTGTGTGGGTGGGCCAGCACATGCACATGCACACACACACACACACATGTAAATATAAATATGCATTATTCATGTGTTTGGAACTCCCAAGGTATGGGAGTGTGTTGCAAAGCCTTGCTGGGCATGCAACATGCTCCAACTTCAATCACTGTCTAGCCCCTTGCTCAGGAATCATGGACAACAGTTTCATGTTGAAAAGCAAAGCAGTAAGGGAACAAAAAACAAAATATAAAATAAGGAACAGAAAAGAAAAGAATAGTAGGAGCAATACTACTGCTACAACAACAACAACAACTACACAGATACTATGCAATAGGGGACAGTCCTGTCCAACACTGGTGACTTGTGTGAGGGCATATGGATTCCCTTCTTAATGTCAGTGCTGGCATCAGTTAGAGGAACAGGAACTAGGACAACAACAAGGAGAAGGTACCCAGGTAATATGGCCCCCTTGGCCAGTGTTCTCCTTCTCCTTCTCCTTCTTATGCTACTAATCCAGCAGAAATGGCAGCCACAAATCTGAGGCCTGTGTCTCTGCAAGCACCTTGACTCATGAATTGGGCCTTGTTGTCCCTCAAGCATGGCTCAGGAGCCCTCTATTGTAGGAGGATTGTCAGGTGCTCCAGATGATGAAAAACATGAGGAAGACAAACTGACAATAGAAACAGGGATTCAACTTCACAACTCTCACACTCATTCCCAAACCTCAGTTTCATCTTCTTTGTTTCTCATTTGTGTGTGTGTGTATCTGTGCCAATAGTAGTTTTTTTGTGTAAAGATGCCACTCCCTTTTTAGTACTTGGGTTACTCTCTCTACATCAAACCTTAACAAGTCACTGCATGCACCAGTAAGCTAGGACACACCATGCATGCTAGCTAATGAGGGACCTCATGTGGTTTTCACACCTTAACACACATGTGTATTATTTTTCCTGTGGTCTACGTTACTCTTCTGCAGTGAAAGAAAAAGAATATTAATACTGCGATTATTATTATTATTATTATTATTATGACTGTAATTTGGGGGTACAGCTACCCATGCTCCACCCAGACCTTCAACCCCCTTGAACGAGAAAGAGCATTGATTAATTTTTAAACAGCCCATGTGGTCTAGTTCCGTATTCGACAGCACAAGTTTTAAAATATATTTCTTTGACACAACTGGGGTATACTCGCAGCATTATCTGTGAGGTGAAAATTGAAACAAATCGCAGGTATTTTCACCAGCAAGTAAGTACGCTTGTGTATGAGCACATACATACATACATACATACATACATATAACTAACAGAATAGAGTTTATGTAGGAAAGAATCGAGGGTGGAAAAGACGCAATAATTAATATTCGATGACGTGGTGGCAAAAAAGACCCTTCCAAGCCACTTCACGCGAAATTCACGTAATGACGCGATGAGTTCAGAATTCGGTGCTTCGGACACGCGTTGCATGTCAACCTTCCCGCCTCCATCACCAACTCAAGCATCGATCGACAGAGCCCAGTAAATTCAGCGAACTGCGTTGTCTGTAATATCACCGACTTCGGTGAGACAACCAATCCTGAGAAACAGGAATTGACGTTAGGCCGAGGGATAGGGGCGATGCGTGATGAGCGATCGACAAACCCCAGCAAAGAGCATCCGAGGCTTGCGACTATTCAGGGCAAGACGGGGCTTACTGCCTTCCCCGCCTCCCTATGTTGCATGATTCCTGGCAACCATCATCGTTTTTCCTCCTTTATTTCCCCCTTTCTTCTCGATCTATACTTTAGTTTCCCTCCCCCTCTCAATGAGCTTCTTTTCGGGTATTGCTCTTGTAGCTGGGGTGCCTTGCTTTGTGCGCTACCTATTCGGCAAAGACTTTCTTTGTCTGATCCGGAACAGTGGGGAGGTGGAGTGGCGTCAACCCAGCTGGCTCTGCATCCCCTCCCAAGTCTTCGCCTTCATGGAAGAGTCGGCATGGGCTCTCGCCTACTCCTAGGCCACTGTGTCCCTGCCGCGGTAATATATTTTCCTGTCTCCTGAAAAGAACCCGGTGTGTAGTTGTAATCATAAGCAGAGACATGATGGTGAGGAAACTGGAACTCATCTGCGCCAATCGCTTCGAAGCCATCATGCCGCAGTGGATATGATAGTAAAACTTTCGAAGAATTCGAGGTTGACTTGAGGTAACTGCCGAAAGGTCGTGGTGGTTTCCTGCCGTGTTACAACGCCTCGCTATCATCGGCGGTGACATGGACGTGACATGCAATGCAGTGAGATCGCCCCTGCTGTCTTAAACTACACACACTCAAAAATAAATATATATATATATATATATACAGAAACAAAATGGCAATGTGAATAAGAATAAAGCAGATGCAGCCTGTTGAGCATTAGAACTGGTCTGCTGCATGAAAGAATCCACAGCATTAAGCAGTTGCTCATGGACAGGATGATAATTGATCTCACTGAACACAACTTTAAAGAATCATGACATCATTGTGATGAGCAAACGTTTATGCTTTATCATTAACTTCACCAATAATGGTCTTACATGATGCATCACTACAAAGCCTACACATCCAGCACACTTTCAGAACAGCCACCTCAAAACTCCTTCCAACAGTTACAAAATCGCAAGAGAGGAAGGTCGCGTTTGGTGAGGACGCTTTTCGATGCTCTTGAACATTGCTCCTCTACACAGAGGCATCGCGAACCATGTCACTCAATCGTCATTGTCGGTTTCTGGTGAACTCGTTACACTTTGAATGTTCCAACTCGCAATGCAAACTGAAGCCTCGGCACATGACGCCAGCCTAATAAAGTGATTCTTTTAATTATTATTATTGTATATACACTTCAAGGATGAATATTGTATAATGGTGCATCATGAATTTATTAATTTTCTCAAAAATAAATTTAAATGAAGGTAGATAATTAATTTAAAAACATGTTAATATATATATATATATATATATATTAATAAAAATATTAAAAATTGTGAGTGGAAAAAAAATTTATAATAATTTAGGATGTAAAATTAATTGTATAAATATTGTATTAACACATATAAATCCAAATCTCAAACCTGTGCAAAATTTTAAAATTTTAATATCTAATTTAATGTAGATATTAGAAATAAGTTCTTGGTTGATTATTAGGTGTAAAATGTTCAATACTTAGTTTTAATAACTTTCAATTAATTAATTGATTTCTTGTAAATATTTTAATTTTTTTCAACTAAAGTGAAATTATCAAGGTTTGAAATAAACACAAATATATTATACTTCTGGCATAAATTTGTTGCATATTATTCATGATAGTCCACCATGTATAAGAGTTTTATAAATATGCCTATATATATATATATATATATATATAAATTATAGGGATTGAACATTTATACACTGATTAATTTTGTATTGTTGAGCATGCATTCATTATTAAGTCTAATTTAAATAGAAAACTTTGTATTTGTTTGAAAGATTTGATTTTATTTTTTATTTTTATTTTTAAAAAGAAATAATATCTTGTTGCAGTGTCATATGTAGGTGAACTAACCTCTAATAAACACTCTATGTGCAAATACAATATAAGCAATAAAAATAATCTAACATCAATTATTAGAAGTTGACCTTATAGTCATTCTACTTAGGACAACATTACTAACATAAAACATGACATTTTAGGCTATGTGAAATATGACATGAAATTTGTCTGCTTTTATTAGCATTTCCTTCTTATACTAACTCTTTACAAATAGAATGTTGATTTGAGTTTCCAAGAAAAATAATAAAACAAACTACTAGGTGGACATCCTCATTTTATTGTGTGGATATTGCCGTGCAATGCATCTCTACATATATTTCTACATATACACAACAATGTCATTG
The DNA here is from genome assembly GCF_059467195.1 of Physcomitrium patens. Taxonomy (NCBI): domain Eukaryota; kingdom Viridiplantae; phylum Streptophyta; class Bryopsida; order Funariales; family Funariaceae; genus Physcomitrium; species Physcomitrium patens. The sequence goes on along the minus strand of NC_143414.1, from coordinate 17,358,834 downwards.
TTATATCATTATTTTATTTTATTAAGTGACATATGTTCAAATATAATCATAGTAAACAACATTGTGATAATAAAGAATACATATATACATATATATATATATGTATATATATTTTTTAAATTTTTTTTTTTATTTCACATAATTTTAAAAAAAATTATTAAAATAAAAAGCTATTATGAAATTTTAAAAATTAAGTGTAAAATAGTATCACATAAATTTTAATGATTATTTTTTTCATAAAATAATGTTATGACAATGATATTATTGTGTGTATGTAAGGTGCATGGCACAATGAGTGTCTAAAAGAGGCATGTTTAGTTAGTGAGTTCTAAAAAAAAATAACCACCATGTAATAAAATGGTGGTACAGTTATATATTTAATTGTGAATGTAAAATTTGAAAACCCTCTGCATTTTTATATGCTAAGCTGATAATAAAATAATATAAATTTTCTTGTATTCCAAAAACTATATATATATATATATATATTTTTGCAACAAATAATGTTACTTAGAGGTGTGACAACTGTATATTTCATTAGGCTTATAAATACATAAGCTTCTTTATTGAACATGGCATAGATTTTGTTATATATTTATATATCTAATTAAAGACTTATTCAAAAAAGGAAGATTAAAATGATGTCACTGAACTTAAAAAAATTCAAGAATATTATTGATAAATCCTTTTTGAGATTTAATGATAATTCTAACTTTTGACAACTTCAAGGCTTTGCAACATTTTGTTTATTTGAATTAAATATTCATAAAGGGTCATTTTTGCCATGTAACATATTCAATTTAAAGTATTTTTTAATAAATTATAATCTATAATATCAAACTAAATAATCTTTTTTTTCTATTAATTTGTCAATAAAGTTTTTTTTTTTTTTTTTTTTTTTTTTGATTTTTTTAATATAAAAAATATCTCTTTTAGTTGTATTTTATAAAAAATAAAAAAATTGATAAATTACTATTTTAAAAAAAATAGATTAACATATAAAATAAAAAAACTTGGTAATTAAAAAATTTGTAAAAAAATGACAAAGCATGCAAACGAAGATAATATTTTTTAGAAGTTTTTGAAATATTGGACTTTCTAAAGAGGAATTTAAATATATATATATATATATATATATATAGACATATAAATATATAAATATATTTTAATTTTATAAATATAATTTATAAATTAATAATTAAAAAAATTATAATTATGATTTCTACAAGATTTTATATGTATCATCAAATAAATAAAATTATGTGTATTCTTTTCAATATTTTAAATTTCAAATAAAAGAATTTTTTTGATTCAAAATATTTTACAAAATATAATTTAAAAATAAATCTCAAACTTATCATATCTGATTGATATTTTATTCTAGTTGATTTCATTTAAATTACTTTTGATTTATTTGAAATAGCTTCACATATAATTTATTTATAAACTAATTATTATTTTATTGTAAGATTGATTGGACAATCTTTAACACTTGAATAATTTATATCTACTATGAGTATAAAATTCACTCCTCAACCTAAGTTACAAGATTGCCTCAATTAAGAGTTACTTATAATTAGTGGTGTGAAGCGGAGAAGCAAATAGTAAGAATTAAAGAAAAACAACACAAAACAATTAGAATAAATGAAATTAAGCAATCACAGAATTCAAAACTTGGTTCAATTTGTTTATTGAATTTTTATCCAATAAAAAGTAAAAAGTAATAGTAAAAAATATATTTTTAGAAATGTATTTTTTGAAAATCTTTTCAATGGTATAAAAAACATATTAATCCGAGTTACTATGAATAACTTATGAAGGTTTAAAAATAACAAGTAAATAAATAATAATTTATGTAAAAATATTTTACTTCAAGGATAATTTACTTATAGATCAAAGGTTTGAACCTCATATAGTATATAAAGGTGTTTTGAAGATGCCACGAGGCCTTAGTCTTATCCTCCTAACTACCTTCAAGGTGCTACAATCCATATGGGATTTGTGCACCTCCTTCTTTTCAAGGACTACATTAGTTGCTGGTCTTCCTATTTTCTAATAGTAAAATCAATATTTTTGCATTTTTGACTTCACCATGGTGTTTAAAAATATTTTATTAGCCCAAAAACCATGTGTGGTCTTCAAATCTTGCTTCATTTCTTCATAATGGCTCCTAAAGTGGTAAAATTCATTTTTATCAAAATCTTAGAAATTGCTCTAAAATTCCAAATTTTTAAAAAATAAATTCTAAAAATTCTCATAATATTTTTATAATATTAATATCAATATAAAGTTATATTTTTCTACCTTGATAATATTTTACAGTAATAAAATTAATTTAAATCAACTATAAATCCTACTTTTTATATAACTAACTAAAAAGACATGAAGTTCTTTCTCATGCTTCTTTAAACTACTAATTAATATTTATAGTTTTTTTTGATAAGTGATACATATAAATATAAGGTCAATGTAAAAATTGATCTTAATAAATAACCCTTGACACTCAATAATAAGTAAAAATATTAAATCAACTAAGATAATTGCCTCTAAGATTTATTAAGACTCTATTTCTACAACTAACATTTTAATTTTTCTATTTGTCTAAAGATTTCTATACTATTCACCATATATTGTGGTTTTAAGCACTCTAAATGCATCTTTTTATCTTAAATCAATTTGTGAGTCAATTTGATGACTCATACTTTGAATTGTAATAAGAATTATATATATATATATATATATATATATATTCAAGTGGTTAAATCCATTGTCTTTGCCAACATCGAGTATATTTTTGGTTCAAATAAATTTTGTCTAGTGAATACACAAAAAGTACATAAACATAAAAATTTCATAATATTTCATAAACTGCAAGTTTATTAAGAGTTGCATGGATTTTTAAAAACTCTTTTAACATGTTCATTTTTGAGTGCTAATACAAACCAAAAAAAGATAAACAAAAAGTACAAATTTGAATAATAGCTAATTTGAAGTTGCAATAAAGGCAAATAAAGTTACAATAAAGAGCATTGTGAAGAAGTAACAATTGCAATGAAGACAAATGAAGTTGCAATAAAAAATCCCTTGCAAAAGCTTTTTGATATCAAGTGGTGAATTTATAATCCGATATTAAAGAAGTGATATACATCAAAACACAATATAACTAAGCAATAAATTAGTGTCTTTTATTCCAATTAAAAATAATAATTTAAATAAATTATATTATGTAAAAAAACAATATAAAATTATTTATATAATTGAGATAACTTTATCTTAGCAATAAGATCAATTTCAGATTAGTTTTTGATATAAAATAATTTGAGTAATTTTGTTTTTGTATAAAGTTAACTCTATTGGTTTTGTCTTTGCAATCAAATATTTAAACTTTTAAATAATTCTTTAGAAAAGACACAAAATAAAAAAAACACAATAATAAAAATAAAATATTAACTAAATAAATAAATAAAAAATACAGCCTTTTTTGATTGCTTTATTATTTTGATATACAATTATTTGTTGATTCTTTTGGTTTAAACAACCATTAGTACATTTTTGTATTTTGTGAATTTTATTTAAAAACGCATCAAGCACCTTATTGTGGAAGGTAAAATAGAACTTGCAATAAGAAGTTCCTAATAACTCTAATAAAATTTCAAACAAATTCTAATTAAATTATAACAATGCTAATCAATTTTTTATTAAATTCCAAAAGAATCTTAAAGAATTTACAAAAGAAACATATAAAAATCATAAATTAATATTAAAAATATATATAATAAAAAATTATAATTTATATCAAAAAAATTTTAAAAAAAGATTAAAAAAGAAACTATAATTGAATCTTAATCAAATCTTAATGTAATATTCAAAAATTTGAATGAAATCTTAATAAAATCCTAACCAATCCTAATCAAATCCTAAACAAATTCTAATAAAATACTAAACCAATATTAATCAAATCTTAATCAAATCCTAATAAAGCCCTAAATAAATTCTAAATCATAACTAAATTCTATATCAAATCTTAATAAAATATTAACCAAATCTTATTCAAAATTTAAACTAAATCCTAATAAAATTCTAACATTAAGTTCTATCTAGGATTTAAGATTTAGAATTTTACAAAAATCTTAGATAGACTCTTAAAAAAATTCTTAATAAATCCTATAGCAGATTGAAACTTCAACAATTAATGATTGAATTATTGATATCAATTCAAAAAATTTACACTTCTGAATAACTTAGTTAAAAATAAGCACAAAAAAGTAAAATCAATTGTACTTACTAATTGAGAAAAATATAAGATAATCCATTCAAGTATTGAGCAACCACCTTTTTCAACCTTGATGCCAACTCTCAGCACTAATATCTTCTTTTTAAACCATTGAATTTCTTTTAAAATTTATATAAATGTTGAAAATCAAGTCTACTATCCTTATAAATAATCTTCATTGCAATCCATTTGGCAAATTGCTAAATATCTTAGAAACTCTCATAAAGCAACAAACTCCAATTTTTGAGACTTCATTCCACTTGAACTTTAATAACCTTCAACATAAAAATTTGATTAAGCTCAAATTTATAGCACATATTTAGCACAACTATAATCACAAATCTACAAAGTTTTATCTATAGATCTATTATATAACTCATAAAATTATCCAAAATATCAACCCTATTTTATTTCATAAAAACGAAAGTCATCAAAAACCACCTTGATTTTACAAAGTTCTAATAAAGTCATTAAAAATTTAAATCCTTTAAAATTAATTCTCATAAAAGCCTAATCTATTATAATCTCAAATTTTATTTTTTGATTTGCCAAACAAATGTTGGAAACAGTGTAGGTGCTTGGTTATGTACCTTTGATTTTGATTTCGACCTTAGTTGGCAATTAGTCTTCTTTGGATATTGATTTTTATTTTCTTTTACTAAAATCAATTCTTAATTCCTTCCTACATATGCTTATATCCTTTATTTTTCTAATCTATTTTATTTTGTCTTATTTATGGCTATATAAAATAAATAGAATCTATTTTTATAAAAGCTAATTCTAATACTATAAGATTTTATTACTTTTCTATCTTTTATCTATATTTTTTTATTATATCTTTTTAATTAGATTCTTCTATAATAAAATACTTTCTTTCTTCTTTCATCTAATGGCTATGTTACTATAAAATAATATAAATATAGTAATTATGGTAGTCAATTTATGCTTAACATCAAGAATTTTTAACCTTTCAAATTTTCTTTAATACATATAATTGCAATAAAGGATATATCAAGTTACAATGAATGTGAATGAAATTACAAAGAAGGTGAATAAATTTGTGATAAAGAATCCACTACATAATTTTTTTGATATTAAAAGGTCAATTTTTAATTTGATATTAAAAAAATAATATATATTAAAACACAATATATCTTAGCAATCAATCAATTCTCTTTATAATAATAAAAAAAGAATTAAGTAAATTTTATAATATCAAAGAATACTCTAAAATAATTAATATATTTAAGATGATATCGTTTCAATAAGAGGATCAATTTCAAATTAGTATTTGACACTATACATTTTGTGTAATTTTTTTTTTTGTGTAAGATCAAAGCCATTAGCTTTGCTTTTATAATCAAACACAAAATACAAAACAACAAAATCAAACAAAAAACAAAAATCAAAGGTTGCAATCATAGTAGCTATTTTTAGCTTAGCTCCAAGGATTTTCAACCTTTCAAACCATGTAATTTCAATAAAGGTTACACCAAGTTGCAATGAAGAGCCTTATATAGAAGTGAGAATTATAATGAAGGTGAATAAAGTTGTAATGAGGAAATCCTTTGAAAAGTAATAATTGCAATGAAGGCAAATAAAGTTGCAATGAAGGCAAATAAATTTGCAATAAAGAACTGTCTATAAAAGTTTTTTGATATTAAGAGGTCAATTAATAATTAGATATTAAAAATTAGAACAACAAAATCAAATAAAAGATATAATATATCTCAACAATCAATCAATACTCTATACTGCAATAAAAACCAGTTAAGTCGATTGTATTGCATCAAAGAGTAATTTGAAATTATTTATGTAATTGAAATTAAGTCATTTTAGCAACAAGATCAATTTTAGATTATTCTTTGACTTAATATAATTTGTATGTTTTTTTTTATATAAGGTTAAATTAATTGATTTTTCTTTTGCCATCAAATATATGAGTTTAATATTTTTTAATAGAAGATACAAAACATAAAACAAAAAGTTATAAAATAAAAATATTAAATATAAATATATTAAAAATATAAAATAATAAAATATAAAATATAAAAATATAAAATAATATAGATTTTGTTATTTCTTGGCACAACATATCTATGCTTTGGTGTTTTACTATACAATTCTTCATTCATTGCTTTGGTTAAATAGCCACTACTACATGAAAGTAGCAATTATGGTAGCTATTTTAGATTATTGCCAAGGATTTTTAACCTTTTGAACTATCATTAGTCATTTCATTTCAACCAACATCATTTCAATAATTCATCATATATTACATTTATTTTTTGTTTGTTGCTCAAGCAAACAACTTGTAAACACTATCCTTGAATTGCTTGCACATGATAATCTCACATATAACTACCTATGAGTGAATATAAGATTCAATAGATGGAGAATAATAATGCTCATAGTTTATCCTTGTATTTTATTTATGGTCATTGCAAAGATAAGGTAAAGAAGAACTACCTATGCATAAGCATAAATATCCAACGTGTAGTATTCATTGTGGTTGTGATTCTAAGTATAGCCACCAAGCTCTCAACATGAGCATCCATGCTAATTTATGCAATAATAAGTCAATAGACAATTAGACAATTATATGTGTCTCGTTGCAAAAATTACCTATTTTATCTAAATTGCAAAACAATATCATTAGAAACTCGATTTTCAATACCAAATAATAGAGCAAAACATGTGCAATCATAATAGTATTCAAAAATTTGGCTCTGTATGATATTATTTAGTCATCTTATGGAGCAATTATGTTTGCCAAAAAAAATATTGCAATAAAAGGTACTAATTGGATAATATAGCCTGATAAATATATATATATATATATATATATATATATATTTTAAATACACTAAGAGCTACATTAAGTTACCATGAAGGACCTTTTATAAAAATAAATACTACTTTTACCACTTATATAAAAAAATTAACTTCAAGTATTTATATGTTATTGTATTGAGAAGTGATATAATATATAAAAATAAGATAAAATATCATAAGAATTTGATTTATAATAAAGAAATAAAAAAGTATAATAAAAAAAAATAATTATAGATATTGATAGTTTATTTCTAAAGATAAATTAAGATAGGTTAATATGGACTTAAGATAAAATAACAAAGTATTAAGGTAAAGAGACATAGACTAAGGTAGAGTGGTATGGGCTTGTATTGACTTTTAGACCCCTCTCTCATTTTTCTTGACTTTGCTCTCTCTCCTTAGATATAACCAATAATTCTTTAAGGATTTCTTCAAAGTAATTTTAGTATTTTATTTGGAAATTTTGAAGAGTGGTTCTTTTCTTTGTTAGCTTTTCAAAAAGGTCACACTTGCTCTGAAAAGGGTTAGCATAAAGATGGAGTGTATTTTAGAATAAAAGAAGAACTAGCTCCTCTTCAAGGTCTTCTTCAAGGTTTTCTTTGGTGGTTTTCTCATAGTATTTTTAGTATTTTATTCAAAGATTTTAAAAATTAATTTTTTTCTTTTTTATCTTTTTAAAAAGCTCTTATTTACTTTAAAAAGAATTAATATGAAAATACAGTGGATTTTTGGATTGAAAAAAATCAGTTATCTTGTGTTAATATAATCATTGATTTTTTTTGTTCATAAAATTTGTTATAGAAAAATTTAATAATATATCTATATATATATATATATATATATATATATATAGATTGAATAGCTTTTAAAAGAGTCATCAAATACTTAAATCTAATAAAGTATGGAGCTATGGCACTTAGTTGAGTATATTATCAAGAATATGAAGTAGAAGAATTTATTTGAATGAAGGATACTATTTGACTATTTCTAGTTGCATCCATAAACCATGTTTATTTCTAAAGCAAATATTCTTCTAATGATAATATTGTCATATTATGTAAAGTCTCTCTTAAAAATATGTCAAGCACTTGATTGTGGAAGATAAAAGAAAATTACAATAACAAGTCCTAACAACTCTAATAGAATCATATATAAATTGTAATTAGAGATTAACAAATATAATAAAATATTAATCAATTCCAATTAAATTTTTAAATAAATGATAAAAAATACAAAGAAATCCTAAATAAATCCCAATTGAATCTTAATCAAATCTAAGAAAAATCTTAGATAAATCCTAAATAAATCCTAAATAAATCTTAAACAAATCCTACACAAATTCTATACAAATCTTATATAAATTCTAATCAAATTCTAAATAAATCTTACACAAATACTAAACAAATCTTAATCAAATCTTAGACAAATCCTAAATAGATCTTAGTCAAATCTTAAAAAAATCCTAATAGAATCCTAAACAAATTTCAAATAAATCTTAGACAAATCTTATACAAATCCTAGTCAAATCTTAGATAAATCGTAATCAAATCTTAAGCAAATTCTAGTCAAATGCTAATCAAATCTTAAAAAATCTTAATCAAATCCTAAACAAATCTTTAAACTTAAACAAATTTTTAACAAATCCTATTGCACATTGAAACCTTAATAATTAACAATCAAACCATTGATTTCAACTTAAAATTTACATACGTTTCAGCAACTAAGCTCGCAAAAATTATTATTTTTTTTAAAAAGATCAAACTTACCAAATAGAAGATAAATCCTAAAATCCACTTAGGTGTTGACTAACCTCATTTTCTAATCTAAATGTTGATCTACTTAAGCCAAAATCTCTTAATTCCACAATTAAATATCTTTTAAAATTCACATATATGTTGGAAATCAAGTCTGCTATCTATATACATAAATTTCACCTCAATTCATTTAACAAATTGCTAAAACTTAAATCTTTATTGATCCTTAAAATCCCATTTTTGAGACCTCAATCCTCTTGAATTTCAATAATCTTCAATTGAATTGTTTAATCATGTTAAATTTACAGCAAGTAATGAGAACAACTATAATCACAAATCCACAAATTTTCACTCATAGATATATTATCAAACTTATAATATTCTCCTAAATATAAATCATTTTTTATTTCACAATATCAAATTTACAAAAAACAACCTTGACTTTGTCAAGCTCTTACAAAATTATTACAAACTCAAATTGTCCAAATTCAATGCTCAAAAAAATATTATAAAGTTTTCTCTCAAATCTTACTCTTTGATTTGCAAAAGATCTCCAAAGTTGCTATAAGTGCATGGTTTTGTCCCTAAGGATCTCATTTTGACTCAAGTTGACAACTAGTCCTCTTTGAGTATCAATATTTGGTAATTTTAAATAATTTTTATTTTAATCAATTCTTAATTTCTTCCTACATATGTTTATATTCTTTATTTTTTTAATCTACTTTTTTTTGCCTTATTTATAGCTCTAAAAAGTAAATAAAATCTATATTTATAAAAGGTAGTTCTAATACTAAAAGATTTTACTACCTACCTATTATTTATCTATATTTTTACTATATATTTTTAATTAGGCTCTTCTATAATAAAGCAATTTTCTTCTTCTTTTAACTAATAGCCATATTACTATATGACAACATAATATCAAAAAATCCCATTGAAATTATATGTAGTTACATTTTTATATAGTTATAGTAAAGTCCTTACATAATGTGACTACTAATGTATATTTTATGCTATACATGATTAGATGTAAAAATAGGCTTTATTTTTTTAATAATTTAGAAATTTAATGGTATTTTTTATCTTCTTAAAAAAATATATATATTTAATATACTATGTGATATTTCAAAGAAGCAAAAATTTAAAGCAACAAAAACTTTAGAAAAAGTTAAGAGGAATAGTGAGAAGAAAGGTTGCTAAAAAAAAGACTTTAAAAAAAGTTAGAGCAACAAAAAGAATATTTGTATAAAATCATTTGTACTACACTGATACAACAAAACTTCTGACTTAAAGCAAATGACACATGTGCTTAAGGTGATATGCTGACACGCATTTGCTATTATTGTTGCTGCTCTTGCTTTACAATCTACTATCAAGGATGTAAATCTCAAAAGACTAAAAAGATCAACATAATCTTATGTCTTTCAAATAGATCAAAAAAATATTCAAAAATAATATAATATTAAATTATAATGGTTGTTGCTTAAGATAAGGAGTTTAAAAAGTCTTAAAATAAGAATAAAGTTTAAAAAGGTGTTGACAAGAGCCAAAAAGGCTTCATTCTTGTCTCCATATATACTATCTAACTATGAGTTATGTGATAATGTTCTCAAAGACTTTCAATACATATCCAATTTACAAGATATGTGCCTTAACTTCTAAGGTAAGTTTTCTATATGTGCACCACATCATTAGCATGTATCAAGAACTACCAACATATGCAACATCTAAGTAATTTTTTGGCCAAATTTCTTGTTAAAATAAGAATAAGATATAATTACCTTAAATAAGCTACTAATAATCAAAAGATAGTAAAAGAATGAAAGTAACTTAGTAATGTGGCTGAAATAAGACCGGTCTATCTCAAGTATCTAAGACCCTTCTAATCTATAGCAACATAAAATCTCATTATAAAGTAGGACAAACTAGACCAAAACAAAATTAAATAAAATAGAGCACAAAAGAAAAAATTGAGCAACCAAAATTAAGACAAAACAGAACAAAATAGAAAGATACAAAATTTAATTGTATTAAGAAAAAAGATTCAAAGCCATACTTAATTAGATGCCCTAAAAGGTCCTCACCAATCTTATATATGCTTTGTTCTAACATTGTGAACTTTCTAAAATATTCTTAGGTAATGGATTCCAATTAGATAATTCCTTAAATTCCTTCTAAAAGGTTCTATGGTAGGCCCCATCTAAATAATTGCCCTAAATTCTTTCTAGAATGTTCTATGGTAGATCCTACGTGGTCCACTAACCTAATCTCAATTCTAAAAACTTCCATGGTTCTAACTATCTATTCCCATACAAATATCTTATCTATATCTTATTATAGTTAATCCTTCTTCATTAATATGAAACGTCCTTGTTTCACTCTTGATGGTATTTCCAAATTGTATCTTGGAAATGGATGAGATTTTGTGTAAGTTTCCACATTGGATCATGAATGAGATAACCATTCCAAAGAACTTTGTACTAAAGTTATGGACATCCATTGCCATGGCAAAGGTAGTGATGCTTCAAAATGCTATCCACTTCATATTCTTGTTGGTCATCAACTATAACTAGTAGTGGTGGTGGTTGGTGTCGATTCAAAAAGTGCTTTGGATTAATATGAAATTCCTTGAATTATAAAATATGGAAGACTAGATGGATCCAAATATGTGGCGAAAGCTTGAGATGATATGCGACATTAAAAATCACTACAGAAATACAGAAAGGTCCACGCCATTGAGGTGTTAATTTATAGATTTAGGTTGATGTAGCAATTGGCAAGTTGGCATTGGAGAGTAATATTTGATCACCCTCTTAGAAGATCTTGTATTGCTGATGGTTATCCGTATATTACTTCTATTGATTTTGTATTCTAAAGAGATGGTGCCATGTCTCTTATAAGGCTGTTTTAAGTTATTGTATAAATTTCTCTATTGTTAGATTGTTGGCGTTGATAAGAAAATAGAGAATTGTTGGCATAATGGAATGCTAATCAATATCAAGGAAAAATGGTGAATGATTGGTACTTACTCAAATACTATTATTATAAGCAAATTTCAAAGGTGTTAAGTATTCATCTCAATCATTATGATGAATCATCACAAATGCTTACATCATATCTTCAAAGGTCTAATTTGCATGCTTTGTTTGCTTATCTATTTAGGAATAGAAGATTGTAGATATGACAAGTCGTGTTTCTAGTAGCTTGAACAAGACTTGTCAAAAACTTCTCGTGAAGCATGGATCTCGATCTTAAACGATGACACAAGATAATCTATAATGACAAAAGATGATATCAAAGAAGATTTATGCCATTGTTAGGGCATCAATATCCAAGTGTACCAAGTGAAGTTGCTTTAAGAGTCAATCCAAAAAGGCAACAATCGCAATATGATTATGAGTCATCTATGGCAAATTCATAATGAGATCCATAGTCACTTGCTTCCAATGTGCCGTAGGTAGTAAAATTGGTTGCAATAGTCCAAAAAATGTTGCACTACATAATTTATTATATTGACATGACTTGTAGGAAGATACGAAGGCTTGAATATCAAGACCATATCCTTCAGATCCATTTTAGAATCTTCTCTTGCCACAAATGTCTAAATATTGGAATGTTATGTCACGTACATAAATTTGCTTCTTGAAATAAAGCAAGCCATTATTAAGACTGTAATTTTAATATTGTATATTATCCATGTTCAATCGATTGCTAACCATCTTGAAATAAGCATCCTGATGTATAGCTTCCTTCCATTCTGCCTCATTAATTTGATTTAAAATGCCAATACTAATGGTAGCAACTTTTATCCTATCTCTCAATTTGTCCTTCAAGTTTGGTCTCTGCAATAAGCTATCTAGCACAGTATGTTATCACCTTTGCTTGTACTCAAGCTGGATAACAAAAAACTGCACCTGTTCTTGTTAATGATGATGTCGTGATTTCATATTTTCCAAATATAAATTGTAAAGCAATGATCGATGGTCAACCTAAACAACCATTGGCTTCTCCAATAGATAGTGTCACCATATTTTTGTATCCTATACAATCACTAATTGCTCTCAATTACATACAAAGTAATTGAGCTCTGTCCTTTTGAGCTTGCATGATTCATATGTCACAAGTTGAAGGCTTCTACCAAAGTCTTATTGAAAGACCGCTCCAATAGCAAAGTTAAAAGCATTAATTTCAAGCATACAAAGAAGGTTAGGATCATATGGTTGCAATATTAGAACAATAATGTGTGCGTCTTTTAACTTATTAAAGGTACTTTGTTGCTCCAATTTTCATTCAAACGAGGCATCTTTCTCCAATAGGTTTATCAATGAGGCAACAATGTCAGCAAATTGCCAAATAAAATAGCAATAATATTTAGCAAGGCCTAAAAATGAGTGGACTTCAAAAGCATCCATAGGGGTTGGTCAATCTTCTACTACTTTTATCTTATCTTGCTCCATACGTATGTTTTTAGAGGATACCACATGTCCCAAAAAGGTAACATTTTAACTTCCAAAGTTCACATTTTGATTGCTTGCAATAGAAGTGACTATCTTATAGTTGGCTTAATACTTCTTGTAGGTGTTGCTCATGCTCTTCCAGGATTTTACTGTATACAATAATATCATTAATAAAAACAACTACATACTTATCCAAAAGGTTCCAAAACAATCTATTCATGTGATCCATAAAAAAAGTTGAAGCATTAATCAGTCCAAAAGATAAAATCAGCTATTCAAAATGTCAATATTCTGTACAAAATGTCATCTTTCCTAAATCCTCCCTTGTAATTGGAATTTGTCAATAGTTGCTTTGAAGATCTAATTTACTAAAGATGGTAGTACCTCAAAGTTGATCAAGAAGATCATCTACGCATAGAAGTAGAGATGTATCAATTGATTCTTTTTATAGTTATTTAAGACTAAGTTATTTGTCTCTGAGAGACTATACCTATTCTCGGTACTAGTCTTTGGCATCTTTAGTAGAGAGCTTTATTTTTTATTTTTTTTATTTTTTTATTTTTTTTCATTATTAATTTGATGAGTTTTAAGATTATAAATCCGTATTATCTTGTTAGTGCTTGAATTTTGATATTTTGGATAACCTCCAATCTGATGGCTTGGCTCCCAATAATAAAAATATAATTTCTTTTGTACCAATATTTGTTGTCTTTGTGGTGTCAATGATGCTTATAGGACATCAATCTGTATTGGCATTGGTTGTTGTGCCATAATATTAGATAGCTGCATAGGACTTCAAGCTATAGGTCTTAGTCTATAATTTTTGAAATCTATAGTATCGATCCTCTCTACAATCCAAATTGCCTCTTTGAATGTTTGTAGATCCCTTAGATCCATCTCTTGTGGGATTACATGTTTCAAACCTCATAAGAATCAATCCATCATCTCCGCCTATGAAACATTGCCAATTTGGAGATATAATTTTATTTTTTTTAGTTTTGTTTAATTTGCCAACTCATTACATGTTATCTTTGCCACATTGATGGGCTGAAATTGATACCTAAACTTGGTCTCAAACTCCTCTCAATGAAAAAATCCACCTTGAGTTCTATAGCTTTGAATTCAATACCGCCACCAAATGATTGCCGCATCTTTCAAATAATTGGCTGCATATATAATTCTTTTAATAGTATTTGTCATAGATAATTAGAGGTATTATCGCATATTGAAGAGCCATTAACATACATCTTCTTGTCTTAATTCTCAAAGTATGTACTAGGCTTATTCAATTTCAGCCTACCAAATGTCAACTCTCTTGTCATCCATGCTTCTATTTGCTCTTGCAAAGTAGTTATTTGACCTAAGAGGTATTGTGTTTGAGCCTCTATGTAGGATTGCTCTGTTATATCTCCCATGTTATAATTTCTTTGCTAGATTCAATTATTGTAATATCTTTTTATCTCTTGGTTGATTTTTTAAGAGTAGCTTGTGGTAGCCTCAACACAATACTCAATGTGACTTTAAATTTTTTGTGGGAAAATTTAATACTATTAGAACTATTATGGCAATTAAGATAGCAATGGACTTTGAGATGCACCAAATGGATATGAAGATGGCTTTTTTGAATGAAAAGTTGAAAGAAAATATCTATATAGATCAAACTTAAGGATTTATTAAAGAAAGCAAACAAAAACTTGTTTATAAGTTGAAAAAATCATTTTATGGAATAAAACAATCACCAAAGGCATGATACCAACGTATTGACATATTTTTTATGAATGAAAGATTTATAAAGAGTGAAGTTGATTATTCTTTGTATGTGATGCAATCAAATGAATTCATATTGATTATCATGTTTTATATTGATAATTTAAACATATTAAGTAATATTATAAAAAAATTGATTAATTAAAGATAAAATTAAAAAAAGAGTATAAAATGAGTGATTTGATAGAGCTCTATTATTATTTAGGAGTGGAGTTTGTCAGAGATTATGGTAATAAAAGTATTACAATGAGCCAAAAAAAGTATATTAAAGAGTTGTTGAAATAATTCAATATGAAAGAATGCAAGTCCATTGGAACACCTTTAGAAGCCAATTTCAAGTTGATGAAATTCATAGATGAAGGATTGGCTAAAATTAAAGATAAAATAAAAGATATTTTATATGAGGTAATAATAAACTCACTTATATATGCAATAATTAGTACAATGATGGATCTTGCATATGCAATGATTGTTCTGAGTCAACACATATCAAAAGTTGGATCAATTTATAAGGCAACCATCAAGAAGATTATGAGGTATTTGAAAGGTACTTTGAACTTCAAATTGTATCTTAGAAGAAATAATATTGTATTACATGGTTATTTTAATGCAGATTAGATTGAAGATATAAATGATAGAAGTTCAATAATATGATATGTATTTTTTTTTATTGGAGTGGAATCAATTTCATGGAATTATAAGATACAACCAACAATTACAAGGTCCACAATGAAAGTAAAATACATGGCAATTAGTCAAGGTGGAATGGAGAAAATTTGGCTAAGATAAAATTTAAAAGATATTAGACTTATGGAATTAGAAGCAATTTTAATAAAGACTCATAATCAAAGATGTCTTACTTTTGTAAAGAATCCAAAATATCATTGAAGAACCAAGCACATTGATATTCAATATTACTTTATAAGAAAGAAGATTAAAATAGAAATAATTGACATAAAGTATTATGCAACAAAAGCTATGCTTGCTAATTTGCTAACAAAAATATTAGTAAAAAATAGGCATTAAAAGTTGACAAAGATATTAGATTTAAAAGCCTTTGATTAATAGCAAAGTGGGAGTGTTAAAATAAAAATAAGATATGATTATCTTAGGTAAGTTACTAATGATCAAAAGATAATAAAAGAATAAAAATAACTTATTAATGTAGCAACTAGAATTTTATGTGGTGGCTGGATTAAGAAGAATCTATAGTTAAGTTGGATGGATGAAGATAATCATAGATGAAATTCAACTACAATAGATGTAAATTCCTGTTATAACTAAAAAGTGTTGAAAAAAAGATACATCTCATTCTACACTTCTCTTATATGTAACTATTTTGATTTCTACTTATTTATGTCTTATTTATTATATTTTTCAAATAATTTAAACTTATCATTCAACTACAAATATGTATAAAGTTTAATACACATCTATAAAGCTTCTAAGAAGCTTTGGCATAAGATAATATCAAATCTACCTATCTTTATTTTTTATCTAATACTTCTTATTTAAATAAATATGTATATCCATGACATTAATTCACCTTCTAGAGACTAGTTCCACAAAGAATAATCATCTTATACTGAAAAATCTAAAATATGGTAAATTATGTTTGTTACATATTTAGATCTTTATTTTTTTAAGATAATTGATATATCTTCTTAGCTATTTATAGTATCTTATATTAAAATAGAAAGACCACCTTATTATTTTATTATTGTTAAGATCTTAATAACTCTCCTCAAATAAAACATTTGGAATACTATTAGGAGTCGTTTCTATTTCCAATAAATTTACCAAATATCAAAAGTCTCTTCTAATGTCTTGATATTAAATACATTATAACTTGTCATTTATTCAAAAAAGAATATATCATTTTTGAAGGACTTTGTCTATATTATATTGTCTTGAAGGTTGTGATAATTGCAATGTCTTGTCTAGTAAGTCAACAAAAAATAGTTCTTATCTTGAATGTGTTGGCTATTAATTTTTCATCTCCTTAGTGCCACAAATATATAAAAAATTACAAATAAAGATGCAATCTTTTAAGAATAATATTTCTTTTATAATAAAGATTTTTTATTTTTTATCTTGATTTTCATAGATGTTATTAATGAAAGGCATCAACTCTTTTTGTTATATTTTTAAGATTCTTGGATGGCTCCCATGTGCATTCATTAATATTATATCTATGCCAATAAATAAGATATTCCAATCTATTTCACCTCTACTTTGAATCTAAGACTTCTTTTATCCAAATTCTTGATTACTATCCACTTCTATAAGAAGAAGTGGTATTTATCTTCTTTTTAAGATATTCATTGTCTTATATGATTCAAAAAGAGACAGTGGAATATGGAATGGATCTTCATAGATTTTGGTAGATGTAATCAATAATTAATTAATTGATTTATTTATAAATAAAAAATAGTTGTTATTTATAATAATCTAATTTATCACAAAGGTGGCTAGTCTTGATATTTTGACAAAGTAATCATATCTTATCGCCAACATAGAATTGAGGTTGATTCATGCAATAGGCATCTATATTGGTCTTTTGTCATTCTTGAGCTTCTTTAAATTGTACCTTCATTATTGTATTTAGCTCAAATAAATAATTCACCAATTTTTTTTTCTATAGGATTCTTAACTTTTGAAAAGTCAAAAGCATCAAGTCATGGATGATAACCATAATTAATAAAAAAAATATTTATTGTATAGAAAAATGTACCATGTTATTATAAGTAAACTTTATCAATGATAAAAGAGTTCAATCATCTTATTGGTAGTTGATGGTATTCCTTAAATATTATTCCAAAACTTGGTTTATGTACTTTATTTGTCCATTGATTTAAGGATAAAAAATTCAAAATAGTTTTATGTCCATCTTTAAAATTTTAAAAATATTCTTCAAAATCTTGCTACAAATTGAGTCTTCTTATTTAATATAATATTTTTAGATAATCCATGATAGCGATAGATATTATCAATAAAAATCTTGGTTATTTCTTTATTTGTAATAGATTTTATACATGATACAAAATGTGCTATCTTGATAAAATGATCTATTATCATAAATAGAGAATCATAAAAATTTGAGACTAAAAGATCTATAATAAAGTCTATAGGAACAAAAGACCATGGTTGTTCTAGAATATGTAATGGTTGAAGGAGCCCATAAGGTCAATGATGAGGAGTTTTCCATCTTCAACATATATTATATAATTATACAAAGACTTTGACTGCCTTTTATAAATGAGGCCACTAAAAATCTCTAGATATTAGCTCCAAAGTCTTATTGTTTCTAAAATATCTGATTACTAAAGAGTCATGACAAACTTAAAGAATATGTAATTATACTTTATCTTTTAAAATATATAATCTTCTATCAAAATAAAATAGATTATTTTTGGACTTGAACTTAGAAGTATCATGAGACTTGAAAGAATTATTTAAAATATCCTAAATAAGAAGATTACAGAATATATTCAATTGAACTTGCTTAAAAAAGATTGAATCAATTGATTAATATTAATTTTATTACTTAAAGATGAAAATATTGGAGAAAAGAAGTCTAAATGATACAAACACTTAATATCAGCAAGGTTTGCATACAAAACAAAAGTGTGGAGTAAGATGATTTTTACTTCCTATATTTTTTTACTTATAGGTGGTGGTTTGCTAACCAACGAGGCAACTTCCATCCTTTTGATATTACATCTATTTCTACTTCATTCAACTAAACCTTAGGTTCTTTCTTAACTTAGCCACCACCTACAAACCTTTGGTGCCATTACAGTAACTTCTTTTAACTCTTTGCTACCTTTTGACTATTAGCAACATATTATACTTAATCTCTATGTGGTTATAACAAAGCAAGTACTTACTGATCTTCAACACTCTCACTTTGCTAATTTTCAAAAGGCTTTCAATCTTAATCTTTGTATCAACTTGTGATGTCTATCCTTCACTAATGCCTTTATAAGCACATCAGCAAATATGTCATTTGTAGTATAATACTTCATACCTATTATTCCATCTTCAATCTTCTCTTATATGAAATGATATTGAACATCAATGTGTTTGGTCCTTCAATGGTGTTTTGGATTCTTGGCAAATATAAGACATCCTTCATTGTCACACATAATTAGAGTTGCTTCTAATTGCACTAGTCCAATGTCTTTTAAGAGTTTCTTTATCCAATAAGCTTCCATTACACAATGACTTACTACCATGTACTCTGCCTCCATCGTTGATCTTGAAATGGTAGGTTTTCTTTTCCAATTCCATGAAATAACTCCCACTCTAATGAAGAAGACATATCTTATTGTGGATCTTCTATCATTTGTATCTCCAGTCCAATCTCCATCACAATAACCTTGCAAATCAATGTTCTTACCACCAAGGCACAATTTAAAGTCCTTTATACCTTTTAAGTATCTCAATATTTTCTTTACCGTTGTCCAATGCAATGGTCCAGTCTTAGATATGTATTGGCTTACAACAGTCATTGCATATGCAAGATCTACTCTTATGGCCACCATTGTATATATGAGTGAATCTACTACTGCCTTGTATGGAACACTTTGCATCTCACCTTCAACTTGTGCAAACTCTTCATCCGTTGTCGTAATACGTGAAGTCTTGCTTGAGAATATTCCATGCACTTGACTATAGAAGGTAGAATAGAAATTGCAACAATAAAATCCTAACTCTAATAGAATATTAAGTAAACTCTAATTAGACCATAATAATACTAAACAAGCTTTAATCAAATTCAAAGAAACCTCAAAGAAATTTCAAAGAAACAATAAGAAATCTTAAAAAAATGTTAGAATGATCACAAATATATGTCAAATACATCTCAATTCGATCTTAATTTAATCCTAGTTAAAATCCTATTGGACTTCATTCAAACTCTAGGCCAAAATCAATTAAATCTTAAACTGTAAACAAATCCTAATAAAATCTTAAATACTAAATCAAATCCTAAATCCTAAACCAAACCCTAATCAAATCCTAAATCCTAAATCAAACCCTAATCAAATCCTAAATCAAATCTTAAATCCTAAATCAAATCCTAAATAAAATCTTAAATCCTAAATCAAATCCTAACCAAACCCTAAATCCTAAATCAAACTCTAATCAAATCCTAAAAAAATCCTAAATCAAATCCTAAATCCTAACCAAATCCTAAATCCTAATCAAACCCTAAACCAAACTCTAACCAAATCCTAAACCCTAAATCAAATCCTAACTAAACCTTAAATCCTAAACCAAATCCTAAAAAAATCCTAAATCAAAATCAAAACCCTAAATTAAATCCTAACTAAATTTTAAATCCTAAACCAAATCCTAAACCTTAAACAAAATCTTAACCAAATCTTAATAATTCTTACAACAGATTCAAACCTCAATAACTAATGAATGAACCGTTGATCTTAACTCAAATTTTGCATACTTCTTAAAAACTAAGTTGAAAACAAGCATAAAATATTTAAAAAGGATTGAAATTATCAAATAGACGATAATCTCAAAAATAAGCTTGGGTATTGATCAGCCTCCTTCTCCAACCTTGATGCTAATCTCTCAAAGCCAATATCTCTTCTTTTCACCATTTGATTCATTTCATAATTCTCATACACATAAAAAAAATAAGTCTAATATCCTCTCACATAAATTTTACTCCAATCCAACTAGTAGATGCAAGAAATCTTAAAAATCCTCACTGGACCTAAAATTCTACTTTCTGAGTCCATGACTCACTTAAACCTCAATAACTGTCAATTCAACCGTTAGATCAATCTAAGATGTACAAAACATATTAAATATAATTATAACCATTAATTCACAAAATTTCACTTATAGATCTGTTATAAAACTCTTGAAATCACTAGAAACATCAACCTTATTTTATTTCACAAAACCCAAGTCATCCAAAAACAAACTTGACTTTGTAAAGCTCTTACAAAGTCATAACAACTCCAAATCGCCAAAAACCAATGGTCATAGAAATCTTATCTGTTTTGCTATCAAACCCAACTCTCCAATCTGCAAAAGAGCCCTTGAATTACTGTAGGTACTCGGTTTTGTGCCTCAGGGTCTGATTTCAACCGGTCCTCTTTGAGTATCAATATCTACTTTTTCTAGGTAATTTTTGCTAGAATTTATTCTTAACTTCGTCCTAAAGATGTCTATATCATTTATTTTTCAATCTACATTATTTTGCTTTATTTTTTGGTCCTACAAAGTAAGTAGAAGCTATTTTTTTTAAAAGGGCAGCATTACTATTATAAGTTTTACTACCTTCCTATCTTTTATCCATATTTTTCTACTCTTTCTTTTAACTTGGCTCTTCCATAATAAGATCCATATTATTATCTTTCACCATATGGTCGTGTGACAATATGATACTGTAAGCTTCATCAACTTCAAATTTACCTCCAAAGGTGTTCCAATGGACTTGCATTCCTTCATATTGAATCATTTCAACACTTCTTTAATGTACTTCTTTTGGCTCATTGTAATGGTCTTATTACCACAATCTCTTATAAATTCGAATCCAAAGTAATAATGCAATTCTTCCAAATCACTCATCTCATATTCCTTCTCTAATTTGACCTTCATCTAATCTATCTTTCCATACTGTTAGCCAAGATGATCAAATCATCAACATAAAGGATTATAATCAGTAAGAACTCTTTAGATTGTATTACATATAATGAATGATCAGCTTCACTCCTCATAAATCCTTTGTTGACAAAGAATGTGTCAATCCATTGGTACCATGCTCTTAATGATTGTTTCAATCCATATAAGGATTTCTTCAATTTGTACACAAGATGTTTTTTGCCTTCTTGTATAAATCCTTGAGGCTAGTCTATGTAAATATCTTCTTGTAATTCTCTATTCAAAAATATTGTCTTCACATCCATTTGGTGTATTTCTAAGTCCATTATTGCTCTAATCACGACAATGGTCCTAATGGTGATGAATTTGGCAACGGGTGCATAAGTCTCATTGAAATCAATACCAGCAACTTGTAAATATTCTTTGACAACTAAACTTCCCTTGTACCTTACCACCACAACCATTACATCTTTTTTAGTTCTAAATATCCACTTACAACCAACACTAGATCGATTTGCTGGAAGGAGTGCCAATTCCCATGTACCATTGTCTATAAGAAATTGGTACTCTTCTTCCATAGCCTTCTTCCATTAGATTGCATCTTGGAACTTCAATGCATCACACAAAGATAATGGATCAACAAGAAGAGCAACATTTGCATGTTCTTCACTTACTTGAGAAAAGATGTGATCCTTCCACCATTCACTACGTTGCCTTCTTTCTCTCAAAAGATATCTCCTTTCATTTGTAGAAGAAAATTTACCTTGTTGAACTCCATGTTCTATTCCAACTTTCTTCTCTTTTAAACCTTGTTGTTTCTAACTCAATGGTTGGTACTCCTCATCATCATCATCATTATAATCTTCAACATATTCTATTCTTCATTGTTGTTTCTAGCAATTGTAGGAGCCTTCATCTTTTCAACCTTCTTTGGTTTTTCAACTTCATCATCTTCATTGTCTTCATCTTCTTGTTTCTTTGCTGAATTCAAAGATGTGTCCACAAACACACCATTACTCCCACTTGGATACATCTTTAAGTGCTCACAAACACTCTTGTAACTAAGAAACACTCACTTTGTATCTTTTGCATTAAGTTTGGACCTCATACAATTTGGTGTTTTTGCATATGCAATACAACTAAAGATTCTCATATAAAAAATACAAGATTGTCTCCCATTCCAAGCTTCTTGAGGTGTCATTGATGCAAGAGCACTTATTAGACACGTATTTCTTGTCTACACTGTATTCACCATAGCTTCCTTCCAAAACTCATAACCAAGATGTTGAGCATGAAGCATATTTCTTATCATCTCTACAATGGTTCGATTTGTCCTTTCAGCAACACCATTTTATTGTAGAGTGTATGGAGTTGTGGTTTGTCTACAAATTCCTTCATTCTTCAAATAAACATCAAATTGCTTAGACATGTATTCACCTCCATTGTCCGTTGTCAGAATAGAAAGAGTTTGCCTTAAGAAAGCTTTGGGCTTCTGGCTACCAATGCTCAATCAAGTCTAAGATATAAAAGTATCAAGCTTATATATATAATATTTTTTCTTTTAGGACAATTACATCAATATAGAAGCCCAAGTACCAAGAAAACACCCAAATATATAACAAAGTATCTTAAAACCTTATATATCCTTATGAGAAATGTTTTCCAAACTTCAACAGCTCATATCTCACGATCGGACCGTCTAAAAAATCCTAAATTTTATATAAAGTACAAATATACTTTCAAAAAAAACTACAAAAAAAATCAACTCCAAATTCATTACAGATCTTGAGAAATCACCAAAATCCTAATAGTAGCTTTAAACCCTAGCTTACATACACTCACGTGCTATTTTCTTCATATCTCACAAAATAAGTATGTAAATACCATGAAACTTTGATTTATAGCTTTTTAATCTAATAACACACACTTAGAAAAATGTTTTGCCAAAAATTTGTCGAGAAACTCAAGATATGGCTCCAACCATTACTATCAACAAAAATGACTCATTTACTACCTTTGAATTACATGTGTTGTCTTCAATGCCCTTTAACTCCTTCATTTAGAATTAGAATTTGTTATATAGTATATGTAAAGTGTAGCCAAGAAATTTTTTTCTTCAATTCTAGTCACCGATCTTTCATTTCTCTCTATATGCATATGTTATGCTTCAAAGAGTGATAGTAGGTACAAATTTGACACCTTAATTTTGAATACCTATATCTCCTTCAAAAAAACTTCAAATCACACAAACTCTTGACCTAAATTATATCCAAAATCCTGAACTTGTTGATCCTAGCCTCCAAAGCTCGAATTACTTCAAAAAAAAAACCTTAATCTCTATTAAGGCCTCGGGCAGCTTTCTTGAAGCCCATTGGACATGGCCTTCGACCAATAGGAATGAAGATTTCCATTCCTTACATTCATCCAACCATGCATTGCTTTCATCCCTTCTAATAAGCCTCCTATTAGTTAAGATTTTCTTCTTTAGGCTCTAATCTCTTCTCAAGATTTCATATTAAACATTTAGGTCCTATAATTTTTTTAAATGCTATAATCAAAAAAGATAAAATTCAAAATAAAGTTTTTTAAATCTACTCTCTTTAAATTAATCTATCAACCATTCTAACATATATCAAGACTTATGAATATATTATATATTCTAATTAATTTTTACATACTATAAGTAATTACAAAATGACATTGTACATAGCATCTTGATCTTGCATTCACTTCGTTTCTCAACAAGTGTTTTAAACTCTTTGAACCTTCAAAAGCATTCATTCTTGGCTTAAAGAATGTAGATCCAAATCTTTCTTGAATAAACATCAATGAAAGTAAGAAAATACCTTGATCCTCCAATACTTATGTTCTTCATAGATTTACATACATCAGAATGGACAATCTCTAGCAACTTGGTGGCACATATTGCTACGCTACTTCGAAATGAGGCCTTTTGTTATTTGCCTTGTATGTATCCTTCACATGCAAGTTGTTTTATATTTTGGCTTGTATTGCCAAGATCTAAGCTGCTTACCATAGATTTAAGCTCTTTCATGCTCTTCATATTCTAATGGCCAAGGCGACAATGCCATATATTCAACTTATCTTGGTTTGATGTAAACTCACCAAATATAGCTATCTCCACTCCATTCACCTTCTTATTAATGAAATAGTACAAATTTCCCTCTCTAAAGCCTTTGAAGACCTTGTTTCTACTCAATGTTCTTACAAAACATCTATTCATGTCGAATTAAAATTTTAAAATCCTCTATTATGATGTTTACTTATCGAAAGTAGGTTTTGCTTCATCTTAGGTACATGAAGGATGTTTTTAAATCTGATCCTATTGGTTTTTCCATTCACAACTACCTCCACCATAATAGAGCAAATTTTAATGACTGTCATGGACACAGAAATACAGACTCGAGATCTAACAAGAAGTTCAAGAAAAACTGGCAAGAACTAGATTAATCAGATGAATACAAGAACAACACCAGAGAGGTGAGCTAGAGCTCCACGAGATGTATTGTCGAGACTGAAGAACTCTTCAGCCTCGATTCCAATATATACTCTTATTTAGGAAGCTTCTCAAGAAACTTCTACCAACTAGGAAGCTTTTAGAAGGTTCCAGAGACTTGCTTCTAGAAGGTTCTAGAAACTTGTCTCTAAAAGGTTCTAAAGACTATTTCCCTAATATCACCCCCTCCTTTAGCTTCGAGGTCTCTGAGAAGCAATGTTATTGTTAATCAGTATCAACGTAAGAAAATGAAGATCTATCGCATAACGTCTACTATGAACTCCAACTGTTGTTCATGAAGCAAGTGGTTCATCGGCCCTTGAAGCCAATGCTAGTAGTCCACTCCTTCAATTTCTGACCAAGCATGAACTACCATGTCCTCATTGTGAAATTATCCTACAAATACGCCTTTTAGTTGACCATCATAAGCAGGCTCAAAGTCAAATACAATCACCAGTGATCGGTTACTCGATATCCTCTGTCGTCGTTGTGGTGTAGGTGGTTCTTCATCTCGAGGTCGCCTTCGTGAGCTAGTTGGTTGAGATAATCTGACTGGCATAGTATCTATCTCTTGGCTATCCATATCAGAAGACCAAACTATGGCTACTGAAAAAATTCTACTTTATCTTTGAAAAAATAACTACATCAACTACGAATTTTGGTGGTGCTCTCCTCCTTTCTTATATTCTTGGGTGAGCAAGCTTTAGAAAAAAAACTATCGTCAAACCGGCTTAGGTTTATGAGGATGTTGTTGATGAAACTCCTTTACCTTTTGTGGCACATTGGCTAGATTTTCAGCTGGCTTCCACGTTCCCTCATTAATATCGTAGCCGCACCAATGAACAAGATACTCCAACTTGCCCCACCTTCGCCATGAATCAAGCACCTTTTCAACCTCATATTCCTCTTGGTTCTCGATCTCAATACTAGGTGGCGGACATTGTACTCTTCCAGAAAAAGACGACTCTCGATAAGGCTCCAACAGAGAAACATGAAAGACTGGATGTACCTTCATAGAAGCCGGTAATTCCAGACGGTATGCCACTGGATTGATTTGCTTCTGAATGATAAATGGTTCTAATCTTTAATAGTCCAAGTTATCACATGGTTGCTTAGTCTTGATATTTCGTTGAAGAAGCCATGCTTTATTTCCAATTTTGAAAGTAGGTGCTTGATTTCAAAATCTATCTGCAGACGCCTTGTAGGATTCTTGAGCGGATTGTAATTGAAGCTTCAACGTAGTTTGAAGCTCTGATAGTTGCTTCGCAAATCCTTCAGCTACTGGATTGTTATTTGTTGACAGACTCAATAAATCAAGCTTCGGAAGATACCCATAGTTGAAAAAGAATGGTGTGTATTGAGTCGACGCATGGAGGGTGTTGTTATATACAAACTTGGCTAGCGGTAGATATGTGGTCCAATCGTCTTGCTGATAGTTGATGCTGCATCGTAAGTATTGTTTCAAGACTTGGTTCACCCGTTCCGTTTGGCCATCAGTTTGAGGATGAAAAACTAAAGAAAGCTTGATATTCACCTTCAGTATCTCAAAGAGAGATCTCCAAAACTTTGATACGAAGTGGGTTCCTTGATCTGATATGATATCATCTGGTAGTCTATGATATCGATACACATTATTGAGAAAGAACCTTGCTGTGACTTGACTAGATGATGTCTTCTTACAAAAAACAAAGTGTGCCATCTTTGTAAGCTGATCTACCACGACAAAGATGCTGTCAAATGAGTTCGATGATGGCAGGTCTATGATGAAGTCCATGAAAACTGAAGACCATAGTCGACGTGAAATCAGCAATGGCTGTAGGAGTCCATAAGGGCGATGCCGAGGATTCTTGGATCTTGAACAGATGTCATAGGAGAGGAAAAAATCTTTCACATCCTACCACATTTGGGGCCACCAAAAATCTCGAGAAATAAGCTCCAAGGTCTTGTTGAATCCAAAATATCCCACAACTGGAAAATCATGGCAAGATTGAAGAACTCGGAGTCGTGCTGGTCCTTTTGGAATATACAACCGTTCCTCAAAGTATAAAAGATCTCCCTCCACCTTGAACTTGTTGTCATTGGCACGCTGTCGTATTACGTGCTTTCCTGCTCGAGAACGCGCCGGGCGTCTGGCTGTAGAAGGTAGTATGGAGATTCGCCGATAGTTAAGCAGTCTATCAGTTTTTGACTGCTGAAATATAAACGACTGCAACAATGTACCGTAAATCTATACGGATGCTCTTCGACTGCTTGTCGAAGTCTTTTTTTATTTTGTCCCAGCCGGTAGGTCTCTAAACATTACAGAGAACCCCGAACAACCCAAACTGTTAATCTTCAATACCTTTTTATACTTACGATCTTGTATCCACTAACTATCTTGTTAGATTAACCCAATAAATTTCATTCACTCCGCATACTCAATCCTATAGACACCCTTTTAATCCTTCAATCATAGACGTAACTCGATTTTACAAAACAGTCAAGAGTATTCAAACCCACTTCATTTAAAAATCTCGATTCACCATTACAACACTGACTTCAGCAACGATTGCCTCAGTCTTCTCAAAACTCTACGAAGAAGAAAAATCCAAATTCTATGTCTTTCCTTCCCCGACCCGAAGCATGAAGCTCCTCTCTCTAATTCCCTTGATCTTCAAAACCCTCCAATGAAAACCGAACTAGTAACCTTGCAAAAGCTTGAAAACTAGCTCCCCCCCGATTCCCCGGAAAAAAAAAAAATCCCTCCCTAAAACTATATTCTCTCCTAACCTTATCCTCTGAATTTCTTCAATCTTCCATTTTAGATCCGGAATTGGCTCCCGCCGTCAGAGCTTAGATCCAAAATTGGCTCATGTCATCAAGGCCTTCTCCTCCGTTTTTACCTTTAAGAGATCCATTTACCGTAAACAACGTTCCCTGAAACGGCACAGAGAACATGACAGCCCAAAACAGAATCGAAACCCCGTAATCGGGACCACATTGAGTCGCCCGACCAATTCAGGTCCCATATTGGGTAAGATGCCCGTAGTAACCTGGATGCTCGCGTAATTGGGTCAAATTGGTCTTCGCGTCAGACTGGCTGAGGCCCGTAGTAAGACCTGGATTTTCCCGTAACTAGACTGCATTGGGTTGCCCCACCAATACAGGTCTCATATTGGGTAAGAGGACCCGGATTGGATTCTCGAAATTGGATCCAATTGGCTCTTCAAACCCGTCGTGTGAATTGGTCCTTCTCATCCTGCTAACTCCCGTTATTAGAATCGAATGGAGCATTTCAGTATGCCCCGGCTGATTGTAACGGGGTGACTGAACCTGACCACTCAGTATTTGCGCTGGAGTTGGTTGATGCTCCCAATATTCGAGGTAACTGAATATTAATAAAATTCCCTTTTTTTTTTTTTTTTTTTTTTTATTTTCACTATATACTCGTGTTACAACACGACATCCACCCCCTCTGAACCTGTGCATCCTCCGGTATGCACCAATTTACCCAATTGCTGTTTGATTCAGAATATATCCCCTACGTCTTTGTCGAGTTCGTCTTCGTCACCTTCATTATCCAAATCACTTTCATCTTCTTGCTGCGGAATCTCTGTACCTTCATTAAGGTCTTCCATATTCATCTCTGCATGTCTTCGTTTAAATATTTTTACTCTCTTCCCTGCAATTGGTATTTTCAATTTTGTACCATCTAACTCCCGTAATGAGTAAGTCGCATTATCATGAACAGTTGTTACAACATATGGTCCAAACCAACGTTTTGAAAATTTTCGCAAAGTACTATGTTGATTATCCAGACTATTGTCATAAACAAGTACCCAGTCACCTTTCTCGATTGCTTTTGGTCTCAATCGATGTTGCTTATCGAATCGCGCCTTGTTTTGTAACCTTGCTCTTTTTAACCTTTCCAATGCTATCTGGACATCTTCCGTTCTTTGCTCCAATTGTCGAATCCTAATAGCCAGAAGTTCTTCTATGTCAATCCATCTTCCCATGGTAGCATACTCCAAGTAAGTACCTTTTTTTCAATCGACATAATTGGTTTTTGACCTGTCATAAGTTCTACTGGCATATATCCTGTCACCGAACTATGTGTTGTTCGATCAGCCCATAATGCAAATGACAAAAGCCGTGGCCACTCTTTAACTTTCCCATTACAAGCTTTAACCAATGCTTTCACAATCGGCGGGTGACCGCGTTCGCTTTTTGCATTCCCTTCCGGATTATAAGCAGTAGTCAGTGATAGTTTAACTCCACATTTTTCAAAGAACTTACGAGCTTCTTGTGCATTTAATTCTCCACGATCTGCAGTGATTTTTCCTACGCACCCGTAACGGCAAATGACATCTTCAAGCAAAAATCTACAAATCCCCTCTGTAGATTTTGTCCTCAATGCTCTTCCTTCTACTTGATTTGATAAATCTTCACGAGCTAAAACCAAATATCTCATCTGCCATAACCCAACCGGCATAATAACCAAATCAACAACCCATTTAAAATGAATAGCCAGAGGATACGTAGGATGAAGACCATCTCGATGTCGGATATTAGAATACGATTGACAGATTTCACATGACTCTACAAATGAGAGCACATCTCGATACATATTTTTCCACCAATATCGTTCCTTGAGTTTAGCAAAAGTAGCCCAGATTCCTCTATGCCCTGCCCATAAACTATCATGAAACTCCTTTAATAATTTTAGTTTTTCTTCCCTTTTGCCTATCACTCGTTGTGGCATCCCAATTCCTTTCTTCGGTCTCTTCCATAAGAATCGATCTCGAAGTAAAAATCCATATGCTTTTTTTCTTATTTGTTTGAATTTTTCTGTAGACCAATTCCCTTGCTTAGACAAGGTATTCAAATAATGACCAATATCCAATAATTTTCCTTCATAAGATTCTTCAAGAAATAGCTTGTCTCCTCTGTTGAGATTTGATATTGAATAGAATTTCAATCCGACATCATCAATGTCTTCAACCATTTCATCCTCCCTCTCGTATCTTGCTCGAGATAGCATGTCTGCTACTAAATTGTCCTTTCCAGTGATATGCTTAAATTCTGGATTTAGTGACTTAATATAAGCAATCCATCTCAACATTGCAATATCTGGCGTTGAACAGTTAATAATCATTCTAAGCAATGGCAAGCAATCTGTTTCAATTACTACTACTGCCCCAATCAAATAGTCCTTTTCAGCTTTCATAGCCGAAACGACTCCCCAAAGTTCTCTTTTGACTTGCGAATATGCACGCTGACGAATACTTAAAACTTTAGCCCCAAATCGAACTGCAAATCTACTCCCATTCGAATCATCT
The DNA here is from genome assembly GCF_059467195.1 of Physcomitrium patens. NCBI lineage: Eukaryota > Viridiplantae > Streptophyta > Bryopsida > Funariales > Funariaceae > Physcomitrium > Physcomitrium patens. The sequence continues at coordinate 17,328,280 of NC_143414.1, read as the reverse complement.
TGACCCACAGTCCATCCAATGGCAATTGGACTAGTGTCTACAGTAAGAATCACTGGTCTATTGCACTTATAATCAACCTTCCTCAATATTGGAGGTGACATCAATAATTTCTTCAATCTTTGCATTGCCTGAATATGCCTTTCTTTCCATTCAAATCGGTAACCCTTGCGTAACAGTTCATATAATGGATCCGCTATGTGAGCAAAATGAGGGATCCAGATTCGATAAAATACACATGCATCCAAAAACCTGCGAACCTCTGTTAAAGAACCACAATCCTCTTTCATCCTTCCAATTGCATCAACTTTAGTCGGATCTGGTTTTCCTCCGTAAGATTCGCATAAATCTCCAACAATTACAACTTCTCGCAGTCCAAATACGGACTTCATATCCGATAATATAAGATGAACTTCTCCAAGCCGAGTTAAAATCTTTTCACAATCTTGTATATGATCAACAACATATCTGCGACATCCCCTCGTATCTAAAGTTTCATCCTTGTCTCCTTCTCTGCACCCTTTTATAGGAACATCATCCAGAAAAGGCATAGTCTTTTTCGGAATAAAATCTCTCAATACCTTATTCATCCCATTCATCATATGCGCAACTGAGTTGGTCGCGCCTTGAAGAAGAGTGCACATTCTAACCAATCCAAGCGGTGTCTTCATCGTTGTCATATCTCTACTTCCTTCGGCAAGTTGAAATTGATCATAACCTGAATACAAATCACCCATTGAATAGATCGCCCTTCCAGCAAACGCCTCAGCAAATTCATCCACAATAGGTCCAATTCCTGCATTCCTGACAGTTACAGCATTCACCGGCTGCATATCTTGAATAAACCGTAGTGACCCATTCTTCTTAGGTACCGTAAACCATCGACTAGAATACGGCGCAAATGAAAGTTCTAATATTTTCATCTTTATCTTTTCTTTCAATAGTTCCACCAATTTAGGTAAATGTGCCCTCGGTACTGGAATCGGTCTTAGATTCCAAGGTACATGCGGTACAGTGAAGATAACCATAGGTGTTATAATATTTAGATCCACACACCCAATTTCATGAGATTCGAAGGCAAACGATCTACCTTGTTTAGCCAACATCTTTTTGAAGCAAGTAATTTCCTCCGGCAATAAAGAACCATCAGAACCAATCTTCAATTCTTCAAAAGTCTCTTCAGTAAACTGATGTCCAATACTCATTGGATCTCTTAAACTTGCTTCTTTTGATGCTTCTTCCATTTGTTCTTTAGAATCCTCTGGTAATGGTCCGGCAACAGGCTTTACCTTCTTATCTGCCGTTTTATATCTCGTCTCTACTGTGACTTCTGGTGCTTGAAAAGATTCAAGCATGGTATAAACCTCTCTCGAATGAATCTCAACAATCTTATCATTATCTCCTAACCCAATAGATGTAATCAATTCCAATGAATCTTCCAGTCCATTTTCTTCATAAACACCCAAAATCCTCTCATCATCTTACAATGTACCTATCTTGCGTAACTGTCCTTCAATATCATATAATCTTTTTCTTTCTTTTCTTTTAAAATCATCAACTTTCTTATACATAATATTTCCATTCTCCAATATACCAATAAAACTCGCATCAAAGGCACCTTCATCTCGCGAGAGTACCTCCTCTTTTGTACCTCCATAATCTCGCTTTACAATGGTACCTCCCCAAAATCCTTAAATCCTTCAACAATCTTTGGCAATGGTTTCTCCCTCAACCTATCTCGATTCCGTTCATGGTTAGGAGGTACTGTTAGAAATTGTACAGCTTTCCTCCCATCTTTGCTCCGTACACTTGCATAAGCAGAACCATCGTCAAGTACCTTTGTTTCCATCCGTGTTGCCGTGATATAAGGTTGTCCTAAAATCAACGGATAAGACGTTGTATCTTGAACGAAGAAATGTTGCTCCGTCGCAACATCCCCAATCCGAATTTTGACATCTGAACAAGCTCCATATAATTCGCCTCGTGTGTTATTAGCTGCTCGTATTGCCCATCCATGTTCCATATCAATTGGCCATTTTTGCTTCTTATAAAGATCTTTAGACATGAGATTTATTTCAGAACCATGGTCCACCAAAGCAACTATTGGTTCTTCTATATCTCCTATCTTCACCAATACCTCAATAGTTGCCCTTGCCCAATGCTTTCGAGTATAATGGCTCAAAGTTTCCATTTCCTTATCACTAGAATCTTCGAAACGTACTCGCTGATTATACCCATTCTTTTCATTTGTTGGTTGCTCGTAACCAATATCAACCTCTTCTTCATCTCTACATATTCTTGCATCAATAGCATGACTCATTCCAGTTTCGCTCATTAATTGCCTCTTTCGCTTAATGCTGTCAATGATAACATCATGAAACTCCTTCTTTGCAATTTCCAAGACTTCTTTCAATGTGAATTCCACTTTAGCGTTTAATATACGTTCTTCCAACACCCCTTTTAAATTTGTTGCCGCTTCAATGTCAGAAAGTAGCTTATAAGCAATTGATTTGCCCTTATCTTTTGTCTCCATTGTTTTTTCTCCCAATGATGCTGAGGTATCCTTTACAGGCAATTCTTGTGAAGCTGCCTCCCGAGCCTTGTCTCCTCGAGTTTGCCTCTTAAAAGAATTTCCTTCTCTAGTATCATCAAAATTTCCTCGTCTTTTTTCTTCCATCAAAGCTTCATGTTGGCTCTTAGCAATATATGCATGAACTGAAAGAGACTCAAGAGGATCCTCCTAACTTGTTGCACCTCGTATTGTAGCTGCAGTTCTCAATATCGCTTCTCGAGGTAATTTCCCTTCTTGCATTGTAGAAACGGCAGAAGCCCAAAACTCACTAGTTTCCGTACTTCCACCAATTTCATCATCTACTCTAGCACCATAACTTGCACTTTCTCGTACTACTGTTTCATGCTCTTTTAAGTAATCTTGAACCAATGCTCTCATTCCTCCCTTACCAAAATTAGTTTGAAGAAGATCCTCCCTATCTTTCAATGCTATCTTCCCATCTTTTCAGCAAATAATTCCCTGCCGTATCATATTATTAAATTCATTGCAATCTTTTCTAGTGTGTGAAGCATCATCACACCAAATGCATCTTTGTACATATCCTTGTTTTGAAACATTCTTCGAATTGTTTATAGAAGTATTCTCTTCAAGTCTTGCCAATTTGATTTGAAGATCTCGCATTCCTCGTATAATTTCTTCCATACCCATATCTACTTTCTTTGACAAGGATGTCGAAGGTTGAACTGTAGGCATTGTTGGTGGTGTTGTACGTACTGGAGCTTTGGGTGCTTGTACTGTTTTCGGAATATTGCTCCTATCCTTCCTCCTTTCTTTTTTTGTAAGCAACCCCACCGCATCTTCAACGTTCTTCCACTTCATTGTCAATCCTTCATCTTCTTCTTTGTCTTCAAGAAGGGGTTCTAATTTCTCTTGCAATTCTCCATGAGCAGCTTGAAGAAATAGATCAACTTTGTTCGGCTCCAATGTCAATTTTTCTACCTTCGATAATTGAGAGTACTGCCTCTCAAATTCCCTTAGTAGCTCTGTTGCTTGCAAATTCTTATTGGGCCGTTCAATCCATCCCAGAAACAGCTTCTTAGTAATGCGATCAGCATCTTTCAAGAAATATTCGTCTTTCAATGCATGTGAAAAATCCTCCCATGAATTCCCACAACGATCCGTAATCGATGTAATATGGTCCCTTATCTTCGGTATCGTGGCAAGTCCAAATAGTGCAACCATTTTCTTCTCAGAAACCCGATTTAATTCCATTTCACGAACATAACATCTTAAATACCTTGAAATATTCCTCCCATCAAATTGATCAATTTTATTGACCACTGCTTGCAATGCTTTGGTTGCCAAAGCTTCCTTTCGATCATTGCTTTGCTGTTGCTGCATTGACAATGAGAAGGCTTGAAACAAACTAGCAATAGATGGATCCATGTGCATACCTTGTCCTTTAGAAGACTCCCCACCAGAAACTTCTCCCAAAAATCCTTCAAAATTTTTATTTTCGTTTTCCATAAAAATAAAGATAAAATCAACCGAAATCCAATACCTTCCACCTCAAGCTTTCACGTCGGATTCACCACTTATGTCATATTACGTGCTTTCTTGCTCGAGAACGCGTCAGGCGTCTGGCTGTAGAAGGTAGTATGGAGATTCGCCGATAGTCAAGCAGTCTATCAATTTTTGACTGCTGAAATATAAACGACTGCAACAATGTACCGTAAATCTATACGGATGCTCTTCGACTGCTTGTCGAAGTCTTTTTTTTTTTGCCCCAGCCGGTAGGTCTCTAGACGTTACAGAGAACCCCGAACAACCCAAACTGTTAATCTTCAATACCTTTTTGTACTTACGATCTTGTATCCACTGACTGTCTTGTTAGATTAACCCAATAAATTTCATTCACTCCGCATATTCAATCCTATAGACACCCTTTTAATCCTTCAATCATAGACGTAACTCGATTTTACAAAACATTCAAGAGTATTCAAACCCTCTTCATTTAAAAATCTCGATTCACCATTACAACACTGACTTCAGCAACGATTGCCTTAGTCTTCTCAAAACTCTACGAAGAAGAAAAATCCAAATTCTATGTCTTTCCTTCCCCGACCCGAAGCATGAAGCTCCTCTCTCTAATTCCCTTGATCTTCAAAACCCTCCAATGAAAACCGAACTGATAACCTTGCTAAAGCTTGAAAACTAGTTCCCCCCGATTCCCCGGAAAAAAAAAAAACCCCTCCCTAAAACTATATTCTCCCCTAACCTTATCCTCTGAATTTCTTCAATCTTCCATCTTAGATCCGGAATTGGCTCCCGCCGTCAGAGCTTAGATCCAAAATTGGCTCACGTCATCAAGGCCTTCTCCTCCGTTTTTACCTTTAAGAAATCCATTTACCGTAAACAACGTTCCCTGAAACGGCACAGAGAACATGACAGCCCAAAACAGAATCGAAACCCCGTAATCGGGACCACATTGAGTCGCCCGACCAATTCAGGTCCCATATTGGGTAAGATGCCCGTAGTAACCTGGATGCTCGCGTAATTGGGTCAAATTGGTCTTCGCGTCAGACTGGCTGAGGCCCGTAGTAAGACCTGGATTTTCCCGTAACTAGACTGCATTGGGTTGCCCCACCAATACAAGTCTCATATTGGGTAAGAGGACCCGGATTGGATTCTCGAAATTGGATCCAATTGGCTCTTCAAACCCGTCGTGTGAATTGGTCCTTCTCATCCTGCTAACTCCCGTTATTAGAATCGAATGGAGCATTTCAGTATGCCCCGGCTGATTGTAACGGGGTGATTGAACCTAACCACTCAGTATTTGCGCTGGAGTTGGTCGATGCTCCCAATATTTGAGGTAACTGAATATTAATAAAATTCCCCTTCTTTTTTTTTTTTTTTATTTTCACTGTATACTCGTGTTACAACACGACAACGCTGCTGGATATCAATGGCTACTGAATCTTCAATGGTCACGGCACGTACCTGATTCAAGAAGTCAGCATCAATTGGCACAATAGTAGAGCAAAGCCAAAATTTCTCTGGTTTCAACAACGTCATACATTGTTGATCAAACGCTACTTCTCCAGCCTTTGGTACAAGATACGATCTCCTCGATAAGGCATCAGATAGTCCTTGCTGCTTTCCAAGTTGATAAGTAATAACAAAATCAAACCTAGATAGCAACATACTCCATCGAGCTTGACGTCGATTTAGAACTCGAGCCGATATGAAATACTCCAAATTCTTATGATCTATATATATGGTCATTGGGTGTGCAGCTCCTTCAAGAAAGTGACGCCATTCTTGGAAAGAATCCACTGTAGCAAGAAGTTCCTAATCGTGGATCTCATAATTGATTTCAGCAACAGAGAACTTTTGAAAATAGAATGCAACCAGATGGAGCTTCTTGTCTTCTCCCATTTGTGAAAGTACAGCTTCCAAAGCAAAATCCGAAGCATTAGTTTCTAAATAAAAGGCCTTTGTAAAGTCAAGATGTACCAAGATTAGAGCCATAGTAAATGCGGTCTTTAGGTCTTGAAACGCCTTCTCCGCTAGAGGTCTTCATTCTAGCTTATCCTTGTATGTCAATCGAGTGAGAGAAGCAGCAACTTGAGAGTAATTTTTGATGAAGATCTGGTAGAAGTTGGCAAAACCAAGAAAGCATTGTATGTCTCTAACCATCTTCGGAACCTCCCAGGACACGATTGCTTCCACCTTCTTAGGGTCCATCTTCAAGCCTTCCGTAGTCGCAACAAATCCCAAAAACTCCATCTTTATTTGGTGAAATAAACACTTCTCAAACTTGGCATATAGTCCTCGCTTGCGTAATTTTTTCAAGACCAAACGAACGTACTTTTCATGCTCTTCCTCATTTTTGGAGAATATCAGAATATCATTCAAATAGATGATAACAAAATCGTCAAGGTGCTCTTGAAAAATGTCATTCATCATATGTTGAAAGACCGTTGGAGCATTGGTAAGACCAAAGGGCATGACATTATATTCAAAATAGCCATACCTTGTACGAAACGTTGTCTTCTACTCATCTCCTTCCTTGATTCGTACAAGGTTGTAAGCTCCCCTTAGATCAATTTTTGTAAAGATCCTTGCACGTCCAAGTTATTCTAAGAGATCAGAAATCAAGGGTAACGGGGAACGATTCTTCTTTGTTACCTTGTTGAGGCCTCGATAGTCCACGCACATCCGCAATGAGCCATCTTTCTTCTTCACAAATAAGATGGGTGCTCCAGTTGACGATTTTGAATGACGAATGAAGTTCTTGGCTAGATTCTCGTCGATGTACTTTCGCAACTCTATCAACTTCGTCTGCGATAGATTGTAGATTGGGCCAAAAGGCGGTTGTGTTCCTTTTTGCAAGTCTATGGCACAATCATATGGTCGGTGTTCCGGTAGCATGTCGGCATTCTTCTTTTGAAACACGTCTTTAAAATCCTTATATTGCTCAAGTATACTTGTTGTTGAGATCTTCTCTCCGATAGTTGGAGCTGCATAAATGACAAATGGTGTGCCTTCCTTAGACGATCTTATAAATGCTCTTGCTCCAATGAATAAGGATTTCTCTATTTGGGATTTTCTACTAGGATTGCTTTTGGATAGTTTTGTGAGAAAGGTCATTTTCCGCAACTTCCAATTTATGGATGGGTTATGTTTTTTCAACCAGGAAAGACCGAGAATAACAAGATTTGATGGGGTTCTAATAATATTGAAAATAATATGATTACTATGGCCCTTAAACGTCACTTCTATAGGTTCTGATTCATGGATGACACTACCAGACAATAAAGGTCACCCATCTATGATCTCAACGTAAACAAGTTTGGATTTTTGTACTAAAGGGATCTTATGACGCTTCATAAATTCTTTGTCTAAGAAATAAGCAGATGCTCCTGAATCTAATAATGCTAAGGTTCTCAATTTCTGAGGGCCAATAAGCAAAGGGATTGTAAAGCAAAGGGCAAGTTGAGCGGAAAGAAAGAAACTTGGTTGTTATTGCGATATTACACTGTCCAGTCGCACGGTTCCTATTGTGGCTGGGCATCTTCGTTTTCCTAAAGAAACGTGCCCCTAGTCTTGACAATACGTCGATTTTGCTTCTTGAGGCAGTTTTCAACTTTTTGGCCTTCTTCACCACAATACAAGCATAGACCTTCCTCCATACGCCACTTTTTTTCTTCTAGAGTAATGGATTTGACATGTATTGCATCAATTTGTATATCTTCTACCTCTGAATGTGAATTCATGCTGCTTATCGATATCGTTGGAGCGTGGTAAACCGTATGTTATCTTGAACATTGGTCTTGGTGGCGTTGCTTGGCTAATAGGCAATTATTGCACTTCATAGCTTGGCTAATAGCTTCGTTGAGCGTTTACAGATCAGAAAGAATTAACAGCAAATCCTTCACATTGTCCCTTAAACCCCAATAGAATTGACTCATCAATGCTTCTTCATTCCAATTGATGTCGCATGCTAGTTGCCTAAAGTCCAATGCATAGATTGATGTAGAGCGCATCCCTTGTCATAGTGATTGGATCTTTGTTGTAGCCCATCGAACCTTATCATGTTCACCAAATGCTTCCGCAAACGCCTCCAAAAAGGTTTCAAAGTTGTTTAGTATGGACGATCGTTTCTCAAACAAAGGAGCAAACCATGATAGAGCTTGTCCTGTAAGTAAGGTTCCAACAAGCCCAACACGTGATTCCTCCGTTGGATAGCGTTCGGGCTGTAAAACTGTGATCAACCTGATTTGATTGACGAATCCTAGAAACTTGGAATGAGTACCATCGAACTTGTCAGGAAGGCTTATTCGGGGCTCTTTATGTTGTAGAACCAACGGTGCTTCTCGAACTTGAGGCAAAGTTGCTTCTCCAAGTGCAGAAGTTTGAGGCTTGTGCAACCTAGATTGTGCCATCCCAGATGTTCCATCATTATGAAGCCTTGCCATGACTCCTTCAATCTCTATAGTTCTTTGCGATAACGTAGCGAGGGCATTCATGATAGCATCCAACTTGGACTCCGAACTTTCCGTCATACTAATGTCTTGGCCTTCGGCCATTCTAAGAGAAGGACAAAAATGACTCTAGAAGAAGATAATGTTGGTTTAGAGGAGGGTACTCCGCAACTTCTAAAATGCCTTAAGAGCTTCAAGAAAAAGGGGTAATCCACTCTCTCCAAGAAGAATAAGGCTCCAATATTATAACAAAAGAAGTATCAGTTTAGAGGAGGGTAATCCGCAACCTCTAAAATGCTAGTACACTTCCAAGTAGAGGGGTAATCCACACTCTAACGAGGAAGAAACTAGCTCTGATATTTGAGGTGAGTGCAGTCTCGACAAACTGTCACGGACATAGAAATACAAACTCGAGATCTAACAAGAATTTCAAGAAGAACTGGCAAGAACTAGATTAATCAGATGAATACAAGAACAACACCAGAGAGGTGAGCTAGAGCTCCAAGAGATGTGTTGTCGAGACTAAAGAACTCTTCAGCCTCGATTCCAATATATACTCCTATTTAGGAAGCTTCTCAAGTAACTTCTACCAATTAGGAAGCTTCTAGAAGGTTCCAAAGACTTGCTTCTAAAAGGTTCTAGAAACTTGTCTCTAGAAGGTTCTAAGGACTATGTCCCTAACAATGGCTTCACATGTACCACTATCCACCAATATCACATTTGATACTGGAATAGCCTCATATGTGTCAAATGAACACTTACGAGATGTCATATGCTTGGAACAACCTCAATCTACAATCCATCTTAATATGGCAGCCATAGAGGTTCCATTTGTTGCCATAAATATATAATCTTGTCCTCCAAATTCATCTTGCATACTATTAGCATTCTCTTTCTCTATCTTTTTGTCTTTGTAGTAATTTCGAGTAAAATGACCTACTTTGCTACAAATGAAGCAAGATTTGATATTTCCTCATTGATTTTAATAGTTTCTTTTGCCTTGATGTAAGTAGAATACTGAATCTTCACTTTGGGACTCTGTTTCTTTCTTCTTAGTTACTTCATAGGTAAGACTTGTCGTCACATAGTCCATTGTAAGCTCTTTTATCTTAATAGACTCCAATGCTATAATAAAGTAATTATAGGATTCAGAAAGGCTCATCAACAAGGCCATGATAATATCACTTTCTTCTAAAGGCTTGTCAATAATTGCTAGTTAGTTTGCAAGAGCCTTTACCTTATTGATATGATCCATGAGGTCTTTACCTTCTTCCATCTTCCAAGTGAAGAACTTTCTCTTTGTATAAATGATGTTGGATAAGTTTTTACTCTCATAGATGTTGTAAAGAGACTTCGATGCTTCCATTGGTCTTATACAAGAGATAATGTGAGAGAAGTTGGCTTCATTCACATTAGTTACAATCAATCCAAAAGCCTTCTTTTTTCAATGTTTGAACTCCTTCTTCTCCTTCATATCAGCATCTATGCTTGGAGCCTCTTCACTTTTATCTAAAATATCCTAAAGATCCAAAGACGCTAACAAAAGCTCCATTTTTACCTTCCAATGGTAGAAATTTTTACCTCTGAACTTCTCAATTATTCTCAATCCTTCACCCTCACTTGAAGCCATGTCAAAGGGAGAAATGTATCAAAAAAAATTGAAAGAAGAAGTCTTAATGCTCTCAAAATCAGCAAGAAAGTATTACTACCTTAAAATCACAAAATCCTTCTTTATAAACAAACTAGAGTTCTTACTCTCAAAAATAATCTCAACTCCACTTCTAAGGCTTTTTACAAGTCTAATGACCTATCTTAATGTCTCAAATCTGACTTGCCATTCAAATATCATTCTTATACTCACAAATCACCTCTATACACCATAAGAGGCTTTTTAAGCACAATCAGTATCTTTAGAACATGAAACTACAAAGTGAAACCACCAAGGATCTATTTCAGTAATAGCACAATGCAAGAGTTCTATAACTTTGCCTTAAGATGAAAAACCAAACACCAACACCAAAATACTTTTAACCACAAATTAGAGCAAACCAAGATCTAGTTTTACATCTGAATCTAAAAGTTAGGTACTTCTAAATCCTAACATCAGCAACAACTTGATCTACTCCACACATCAACAACCACTTCAAAGAACTTCAAATCACTCAAGCAAATGTGAGTAGGCCCACAACCTATTCGAGAAAAGAAGTCTAAAAGCTACAAACACTTAATATCAGCAAGATTTGCACACAAAATAAAAGTAAGAGAATAAGATGATTCTTACTTCCAACACCCTTTACTTATAGGTGGTGGTTTGCTAACCAACGAGGCAACTTCCATCATTTTGATATTACATCCATTTCTACTTCACTTAGTTAAATCCTAGATTCTTTCTTAACCTAGCTGCTACTTACAAACCCTTGGTGGTACCACAGTAACTTCTTTTAACTCTTTGATTCATTTTGATTATTAACAACATATTATACTTAATTTCTATGTAGTTATAATTAAGAAAGTACTTGCTGATCTTCAATAGAAAATGCTCCACCTTTAAGAGAATTATTCTTTGTTGATTAAAGATTATATTTTCTTTTTTGAATACAAGATAAAAATATCTAAAAAAGACATTTAATAAATCTTGTTGCTTTTTGAATTCATAAGTAATTTTGAAATCAAATCTAGATAAAAACATGCTCTAACTAACTTGGCCATAATTCAAAATATATGCTGCCATGAAATACTTAAGGTCCTTGTGATTTGTATGTACAATGAGTAGATTGAAAGCACCTTCTAGATAATGACAATATTCTTAAAATGAATCTATAATTGCAAGAAGGTCTTTCTTGTAAATCTTATAGTTAATCTTGCTTGCTAAAAACTCATTGGAATGAAAAGCTACTGAGTGGAATTTGTCATTTGATTGCATTTGTAACAATACTACATCCATAGAAAAATTTGATGCATCTATTTTTATATAAAATGTCTTGAAAAAGTTAACATGATATATGATTGTTACAAAAATAAATTTTCTTTTTAAGACTTCAAAAGATGCTTCAATTTTTTTTTCTACTCAAGTTTGTCTTTATAGATTAAACGTATAAAAAGAGCTATAATTTAAAAAAAAAATTAATAAAAATCTAATTATAATTGATATATTCCAAAAAATATTACACATCTTTGATTTTTTTTAGAATCTCTTAATCTATGATAGTCTAGACCTTCTTAGGATCAGTTATAAAGCTATTATTTAAAATAATTTATTTTAAAAATCAACTTGAATAATGTAAAATATACACTTTTTTATCTTGGTGTATAATCTTATATCTCTTAATTTTTTTAATATACAAAAAAATATAAAATTTATATTTTTTTATATTTTTTGAATAGATTAAAATATTATTTAAAAATAGATGATAAAATTATGAAGAAACTCACAAAAAACATCATTCATTATATATTAAAAAGTAGTTGATACATTTGTGAGTCCAAAAGGCATGACATTATATTTGAAATGTCCATACTTGATTCAAAATGTAATTTTTATTCATCTTTTTCTTTAATATGTATCATGTTATATGCTCATTATAGATCTATTTTTATATAGATCTTTACTTAATTGAATTCATCAAAAAGTCTTAAAATCAATAATAAAGGATACCTGTTTTTGATAGTGATCTTGTTGAATCTCTAATAGTCTACATATATCCACAAAGATCTATCTTTTTTCTTCATAAATAAGATAAGAGCTCCTACTCAAGATTTAAAATGGCATATGAACTTCTTTGCTAAGTTCTTATCAATGTATTCTTTGTGTATGATCAATTGATTCTGCAATAAGCTATATATTAATCTAAATAGTAATTAAGCTTTTTCTTAATAATCAATGGAAAAATCATAAAAATAATGCTCTAAAAAAATATTTGTATTTTTTTTCATAAAAAATATTATTAAACTTGATATTAATTTGAAATGCCACTTAAAGTTTTTTTTCAATCAAAAATAGGTATGGCATATGTAATAAAAATTGACCTTTCTTTTATAACATGCATGAAAGTTCTTGCATCTATCAATAAAGATTTGGTTATATTAGAATTATGGATTTTTACTTAACTAGAAAAATATTAGACTAAATTAGTGAAAAAATTGAAGTTATGAGAAATTTAATCTATTTGAAGGTTATACTTTTTTAATCATAATAATTCAAAAATAATTAAATTTAAAAGAGATTTGGTAACCTTAAATATTATTAATTGATTATAATCTTTAATTGATACATCTAAAAGAACTATTTTATGAGTAATATCTCTAAAAGATAACAAACAACCATCTATAATTTCTACATGTTTAGGTTTATTTTTTTTAATTAAAGATATTTCTTATTTTTTAATAAAAGTTTTATCTATAGTTGTGATTGCTCATTTTACTTATTTCAGAAGAAACCTCCCAGAATAAATTTGTATAGGGGGATTCGAACACGGGGAATGACTAGTTGCTTAAACATTCACGTTAAGGTCACACAATCAATTACCTCCTCAATGTATCGTATCTATTTTCAATATCTGAACACACAAAGAAAGTATAATCTCCTCCTTCACCTTATCGGTCTCTTCATTACAGCAATTCAGTCATACCAACAACTACTATTTCTACCAATATATTCACCCTCATAATCTCCAATTGTAATACTGTGCCCTCACAACTTTCAGCACACAATTACCCTCGTTCCAATCACTCGAATTCTTCACATAGAATTGTCATTCACATTACAGTGTTTCACACAAACATAGACTCATTCTCTCTACTGAACTACAATCAGATTTCAACATTCAATCTTTCTTCTTCTCAAATAATACCAATCACATTTCCATTCCATAATTCACTTCACAATATTCAGAAACTCTCAATCCTCTTATTCAAAGAAAATAACAAACAAAAGAAAAGAGGTAGCACCAAGCTTACCCCGGCTTACACTATCACAACGATGGCCCTCGGCTCATGACTATCACAGTTTGGCCCTCGGCTTACAACTCTCACAGTTAGGCACCCTAATTAACTTCTACAACTCCTATATATTTTTTCTTGATTCTCTAGATTCTAACCGTAATTCTGTAATTAACCGCTTTTAATAACTAAATCACTCATCCATCTTTCTGAATTTCCTATTATATGGACTATTAATATATTTTATCAATATCTTTCAAAAACGAATTAATATCTATTCTACAATAGTACAAGTTGAGGTCCTTGAATCTAACAAAGTAAAGTCTTTGTGATTTTTTGATCCTAAAAAAACTTCTATTATAAAATAAAGTAAAAGATGTGAAGAAAAAATATGACCTTTATTAGGTTTTTTGTAAGATTCTAACCACATAGTCCTTATTGTAGTTGAAGAACTTATTTTTTAACATATAATCTTTTTTGACAACTATGTTCTTCATTCAATAATTACATTGCTTCTTTGAACAATATTGAGTAATGTGCTTATATTTTCTACAATATAAGCACAATTCTTCTTGAAGACGTCAAGTCTTGTCTTGCTCCCTAAGAAATTTCAAATATATTGTATCAATTTGCATAAATTCCTACCTTGATGAATACACTTCTAAAAACTTGGAAATTGTCATCATGACTTGACTTGTATTTCTTCAACCAAACCTTTTTTTTAGTATCTTTTAAAGAATTGATTTTTACATGTATTAACTTGAACAATAAATTATTCCAAAATATTTTTTTTTGATATTGTCAACAGTAAATCTTTGACATTTTTTTTTAATCCATATCAAAATTAATTGATTAAAATTTGGTCATTTCAATCTACTTTACAAGCAAGGTTTTGGAATTTTACAACATATATGATGGTTGAACATGATTTTTATTGTAAAGATAGAAATTTGATCTTTGCTATTATTTTTTGATCATTTTTTCCTAAATATAGCTATAAAGACTTTTAAGAATAAATTCAAATCATAAAAGAATTATGAATCTTTTTTCATCACAGATAGAAACTTTAAGAAAGCACTCTTAAATAAAAGTACATCTATGAATCTAACTTGAATAAATCTATCAAAGTATTGGAAACAATGCAATCTTTGAAAGCTTCATTTATTGTAGAAATCTTCAAAACTTTAATCTTGTTCCATCAAACTTCTCTAGCATACTTATTTTTGTAGAATATATTTAGGTATGTTCTATTAAACTTCTTTAGTATACTTATTCTTGCCTCCCTCATACTTATAGTAGTAAGATTTACTTGCTTCTTTCAATTATACAACTTCTTAGTATAGAGTCTGAATTTCATCATTTACTTCTTTTATAGGCATAGAAATAGTACCTTCATGGTTTACGTTAAAAATTTGTAAGATTTTGATCCTAAGAGTGTTAACAAGCTCGTAAAGATTTCTAATAGTTACAAATTTATTTTCTTTTCTATCAAGAGTAGCATCTATAATTTTTTCTTCCATGGATAATTCAAATTAATTAATAAGTCAAATTAAAAGAAAGTAATCTATAACCTTTAATACCAAAAAAAATCTCCACAAAAAAAGTTAGTCCACTCTCTAAAAGAAAAAAATCATTATTAAAAAATTAAACTATTAGTTTAAAGATGGATGGTCTACAACCTTCAAAATGCAACAATAAAAGTGGAATAATTCATTCATTTTTAAAACAAAAAATAATAATAAGTTAGTATTTATGTTAAATTATCAAGGAAATCAACCTCAAAGAAAAAAAAATCAATATACTTCTATGTCACTTGAAAAGAGTAGATATTCACTCAAAATTAATATAATATTGAAAGTAGAGTGGCTATTGCAAAAAAATAATAAGATTAGAAAGTCTAGAATAAGACTAAAGACTAGAAAGGCATTGACAAGAATGAAGAATGCTTCACTTTTGCTTTTATATATACTATCTAATTAGAAGCTACATTGCAATATTCTATAAGATCTTTGATATGTGTCCAACTCACAAGACATGCGTCTTAACTTGCAAAGCAAGTTTTTCATATATACAATGTCAAGATAGAGAGAATTTGTCTTAAGAAAGCGTTGGGCTTTTGGCTATGACTAATTACTCAATCAAGCCTCAAGATAACAAAAAAAAAAAAAAAAAAATACCAAGTTTATATATAAAATTGTCCTTATAGAGGCAATTACATCAATACATAAGCCCTAAGTACCAATGATCACCAAAAATGTGATAAAATATTATAAAACTTGTATATCCTTAAGATGAATTTTTTCCAAACTTCAACAGCTCATGTGTCACGATTGGACTATTCAGACAAATCCAAATTTTACATGAAGTATTGATTTACTTTTAACAACTACCACAACAAATTTCAACTTAAAATTTGTTATGAATCTTGAGATATTACTAAAATCCTAACAATAGCTTCAAACCCTTGTTTACATATATATGTGTACAAATTTCTTTATATCTCACAAAATAAATACTCAAATACCATAAAATTTTGATATACATTTTTTTAAGCTAATAACACATACTTTTAGAAATTTTGAGCCAAAAATTCATCTGAAAATTCAAGATAAGATTCCAACCATTACTATTAACAAAACGACTCACTTACTGCCTTTGAATTACATATGCTATCTTCAACACTCTATAACTTTTTCATACAAACTCCAAATGTAAAAATTATTTCATAAGAGATGTAGATCTTGAAATCATCCTTACAATTGCTTCTTGCAATTTCCAAAATCTATCATAAAACTCCTTGTATTCTCAAAATAGTAATAGTATATCTTAAAAAGATACCTTAACTTCAAATGACTATAACTTCATCACTTTAACTCCAAATCTTCTAAAATTTGTACACAAATTGTAATTTAAATCCTAAAATTTATAATCATTTCTTTTGATTTCAAAATTCCTCTTTTGAAGTCGCCAAAATCCTTATTATGGTCGAAGATAGCCTGTTGAATGCCTATTGGGTGTGGCCTTTGACCAATAGAGATAAAGATCTTTATTTTTAGCCTTCATCCATCCATATCTTACTTTTATCCCTCCAAATAAGCTTCTTAGAGGTTTGAATCTTCATCTTTGAGCTCCAATCTTCTCCTTAAATTTTATGCTAAATATTTAAATCCTATATATTTTAAACATTATAATCAACATAGATAAACCTCAAATTAAATTTTTTTACTTCAATTTTTTAAAAATTAAGCTACTAATCATTCTAAAGTACATCAATACTTATAAATAAATCATATATTTTAATTAATTTTTATATACTATAAAAAATTATAATATGACAACAGTTCATAGTTAATTTATATTATAAGTTACTAACATGGACAATATATGGCTAACTTGTAGGCCAAGTTTCAAATCTACCAACCAATTACAAACATGTATAAAGTCAAAGCCGCATCTATGAAGCATCTAAAAAGCTATTCTATAAAATATTATTAGATTTATCTACTTTAATCTACTTCTATCTATTCATGTTATTTAGATAATTATTGGAATAAATATGTATGTTTATAATAATTTGATAAGATGATAATTTAAGATTGAAGTGTTATCATAGATCGAATAAGATTTCATGTTTATTGTATTAAGTATGTTAAAATACATAAAAATACATAAATAAAAATAAATATATATATTCTTTGTATTATATCTTATATATTGATTTACTAGTATTTAGAGTTGTTATTTTAAAGATGAAATATAATTTTAAGTGTATCTTATTTGTAATTTCTTTTTAAGAAGAATTCTTCCACAACTTAAAGACTTATTATTCTTTTTTTTAGTCATATTTGAATTTTTTTAAAAAATTTACAACTTGCCATGTAAAAGGTCATCTATTTTTATTTTTTTATATTTAATTTTATATATTACATGATTTTTTTAGAAAATTAAATAAAATAAAAAAATTTATAATAAGATATTTTTTAAATTAGAAAATAAATAAGAATTATTCTAATTTTTTTGGTATAAAATAAATTTAAAAAATAATTATTTTTCTTGTATTAAAAATATTAAAAATGAGTACATATTTGGAAGCTACTTTTAATTTGTAAAAACTTGTCTTATGCCAAAATCTATGTCTTGATTCTTAAGTTCTTATTCTACATAATTTATATTTTTGTAATAAAAAAATAATAGCAATCTAGAATAATATTATTAAATTATCTTTTTAATCTTATTCTTACATACAAGTAATTGAAAAATTATACATTGTAAATTTAACTATTAAATTTTATTCAATATCATCAATCAAAGCACCAATTTTATTTTTAAAACTAACTTCAATTTACATAGAAATCTATCTCTTTAGATATTTCAACTTAGACTACTTTGTCTTAGGTGATTATAAAAATAAGAAGATATTTATATTTTAAAATATATAAATTTTGTGTCATTTAAAATATGATTAAAAAATTACAATATATTCTTAAAATATTTCTTAAAATCATTTTTTGGTATTTTAAAAATAATATTATATTATTTACATATGAATAAATCATAGATTCAAAAAAACTAAAATAAATTAAAATAAAATTAAGTATAAAAAATTTAATAAGATTCAATCAAAGTCTCAAAATATTGTATATATGCTTTGTATTAAAAGTAAAATTATAAAAGTAACTTAGAAATCATGATAGGTTTTTATAGATTTTATTCAAAATAAACAAAATGAATCATAAATTGTGTCATATTTATCTATATATATATATATATATATATACATTGAACTTTTAAAAATTAATAGTTAATTTGGTTATACACTCAATCAATGAACTTTTAAAAATATAAAGTAGATTGATATACAAAAAAATAGCAATAATAAATGCTTGTTAATTATAAAATAAAGATAAAAAAAATATAGATATAATAGTGTAGATATTTTCTTATTTTCTTACATATACATACTAAAAAACCTTAATTAATTCCACAAAATTTAAAAGAAATTTAATGATAATAGTCTTTAATTTAAGTATATTAAGTTTAATATTTAAATTTCAAATTTTGGTACTGAAAATAAGATAATGGAAACAAATGTGCATATATATATATACATAGGGAGAGAGAGAGTTGTTAAAGCCACATCCCAATTTTGTCAATTTTGTTAATCCCACACCTATCCCTTACTACCTCATGATTCATTATGTATCCATCTATTGACCCCAACCTTATTCTTAGCTTCCGTCTGTTCTTAGCCATTGTTCCCACCATCCTTTGCTACATCATGACTCATTTTGTATCCATCACATGTCCTTGACCCCCTTCCTAGCTTTTGTTCCTTGTTTCCAGCAACTATCTCCACACCTCCCCTCTTGCCACCTCATAATCCATTTTGTATCCATCCCTTGTTCTCAACCATTGTCCTTGCCTCCCTTCTCCTGTCCCAATCCCATCCTACTCCACCTCTGTCATAATAAATATGAATACAAATCAAACTGATTAGAAAAAATCCTAAGCACAAAAATGTAATAAAAATTACTTTAGAAGAATATTAATTTGAGAAAACTGTAGTACATTTTCTAATGTGATTATACATACATGTATGTAAATAAATACTTTAATATATTAGAATGTTATTTTATATTTATACATAAGAATAAAGATAAATTTTATAATAATTTATTATCTTGGAAAAGAACATAAAGAACATATAAACCATATGTTACAAAGCCATGAGGTGGTATTTACTAATTTCATCTAAATTTTTTCTTTCAGAGAATCAATGTTACATTGTGTTATATATTCTTTTGATATAATTGTAACAAGTTTCATATAGGAAATGTAAATGTTGCCACAAAATAATTTACTAATATTTCAATTTAGAATATTTACTAAAAATATGAATTTGATATATGTATGAAAATATATAAGTTAAATTACAAAAAGAACTATTTTAAACTCAATTATAGTTTATACTTGTAGAATCAAATAATTTATAGAATAAAAATAAAAAATTAGTAAGCTAGTAAATTCAAAAACTGTTAAGATTTGCATTCTTATTATTAGAATTAATATATATATATATATATATATATATACATATATAATTATTTTATTTTTAACATACAAAATTATAGATTATTTTTATTTTTCTATACAAAAATTAATTCTTAAAGATTTAATTTACAATTCAAATAATTTGAATTTTTTATAATTTTTCATATAACATTTCAATGAAATAAGGTTGTTTAATTTCATTAATATGAATATTATATAAAATTGAAGATGGTTTCAAAAAGAATCTATTTAAGATTTTTTTTTTTATATATATTTATAATCATAGATATCAACTACAATGACAAAAACTTATGATATTTTACAATAATATATGATGTATGTAAGTAAATTGAAGTATTTCTGTATTTTTTACATAGATAATTAAACATAATTCTACAATAACTAAAGAAAGCTAAAACACATAATTTATGTAATTATTTGAATAATATTTGATAGTCTAGAGTCTTCAATCTTTATAAAATCAAATATAATAGTAAATATCTTTCTTTACATATAGTATGTGAAACAAATTTATTTTGGGAATCATCTTTGAAACTTAATTAATTGTCTATAAAATCCACTAAAAGCATGGTACTTTGATACAATAGTTTAATAATATTTATTACATCATTAATAGTATTATAAAAAAATAGGATTACTTACAACATGTTATCTTGTTAGATGGAAAAAAATAAAAATAAAAATAAAAAATTCAAAGAGCTTAATTTCAACAATTAAAATTTTAAATTATATTAAAAATGGAGTGAATTTGTGAAATTCATACTTAAAATGAGGGGTGGAGATGAGGTGGAGATGAGATAGAGACAAGGGGTAGAGACAATAGTTGGAAACAGAGGCTAAGAATAGGAGACATGAACTGAGAACATGATTGAATACAAAATGAGTTATAAGATGGCAAGGGGAAAAGAGGTTTTAACAAAATTGGGATGTGATTTTAACAACTCCATAGAGATATATATATATAGTAAAAACTTTATTGAAAAATAAATAAATAATTGTTAAATTTATATGAATAAATTCACTTATAAAAATATACCATAGATATTTAAAATTAAAATTAAAATTACAAAATGTACAAAACTAAAAATACTTTCAGTAAATCCTAAATATTATAACAAAAAGTTAATAATTTACATCTCAATTATTTAGACATTAAAGATAGAATTTATCTAATATTCTATATGGAACTTTAGCTTCGACTATTTAGATATCTGTTTACCCACCTTCTTATTTGATTGTTGAATACATTAGTATAAAAGAATCATCAAAGATTATGATTATTTTTTCTACTTGAGAGAACATTAGTTTATTTGATTTATTACTATTAGTAAACTACTGAAGTTTGACTTCATTTATAAACTACGTCCAAGACATAGCAGTTCAACCTACTTGTAACTTCCTTACCTGCATTTCAACATTTGAAGTTTGCAGAGGTATAATTCAAATGGAATAGTTGATTCGAATAAATCAACTCTCCATTTGTAAGCATCGCCTCTTCAACCTCGAATGGTCATATTCCTCACCACTTGCTCACAGTACTAACAATTCAATATTTCAAAAAACTTTAAATGAAAAAAAGCGAACTATTGCTCAATGCTTCCGTAACTACCGTCACAATGATGGAAAAATTCATCTCAAACTCTTCATTCCATCAGTCTATCAAGTTAAGAATTTATCGTCCACTGGAAGTTCTTACATATATCAATTGGGTGGGATATTTAAGTCATAACCCAGCTAGATTCCTACATTCATATTCCTTCCATAAGTAAAAATACACAAACATTTATTAATTATACACTTCTATCCCTCTCAATATATCATGACATTCAAGGATCAATTGCTTGAAACTCATGGTTCGGGAAACCAACCCTTGGTATCTAATCAAGAGTTTTCAACTACCTTCACTCTGAAAGTTGAGCAAACTGGAACAATACTAGAAGGCAATCTACTCCAAGATATTGAATGCTACAATTCAGTGGCTCTACATGACCTTCGAATTGAAGTTATCTAAACATAATGTAGTCAAGAGATTCTCACATGAGTGGAGCGCCATCGTGGTTCTATAGACGTTCACAAGCTACTCAATGTTAGCAAGTCTACCATCGTTGTGAATAGTAGCAAGTGCAAGGGTAGCACACTCACAGCTGCTGGAAAAACCAAGTAAGCGTGTTTTAACAAGTCCTGTTAAATCAGGAGATTTCTCATGAACAGGACTCAGTATTCGAGCTAAAGGAACTGCTTTCGAGCTCCAGCAGCTGGAATGCCTTGATGACATGCAAGACATTTCAGCCGGAATGCAATCTCAAATTAGTCTTTGAGGATTTACGTGGAGTACAGTACCAGCTACAGTAGTTAAGGAGACCAGTTCCTTACGCGTAAGAGTGTCCGTCTTCCACCTCAAATTGCAGTGGACGGATCATGTTAATGGAATTAGGACCAATAGAAGATCGAATATCCACGAATTGCATTGTGGATTTAGCGAAAAATGGCAAATATCTACAACGAAAGAATGTGAGGCTCATGAGGCTCGGGACGGCAGCCGAACTGAGGTCGAGAGGGGTTTTGTGACGACAAAAACCCTGCTACGTACCACGGCTTGGTTGATGAGGAAGCCCGGCACAACCATGAAATCTACGCGTGAAATATCCGAGCTGGGCATGTCCTCGTCGTCGTCGGATTCTGACTCCTGGAAAATGACAGATTCCATATACTTCTCCACGAACTTCTCAGATTGCGCAACACGAAAAATGCGAGCCACGGGGTTGAAGGAGAAGGCAAGCTTGTGTACCTGCCAGACACACACCGCAAGCTGGACGAACGTAGTGCCGAGCTTGGCAGCGAGATAGGTGGTGACCTCAGTAGAGGTGTCCTCGGAGGAGAAGGAATTCTCGAAAGCGTGATCGACCATCTCCTTCACCATACTTGCAATTTCGGGAATGGTGTCACTTAAGTCTTCCAGCTTCATGCGACAAAAAAGAGTGAAGAGGGTGTCTCCCGAGTGCACGTACTGCTCCGTGTTCTCCATGACGCTGAGTTGCTGATAATGACGGTAATTTTCAGCTCTCTGCTTCTCCAGGTCCATAAATGCAGAGGAGCTCTCTTCAAGATAAAAGCATTCATTCTCGAAGCCTTGGAATAATAACTTACAAGTGATGGCCTCCAAGACATACTTCAGGGGAGCTGCTTTGCCAAGAGACACAGAGCGGACAAAATTGTTGCGTGCTACTGCCATGCCGTCAATTTTCCCCTGCTCCATCGCCTTCATCAAAAGCCTTGAAAAGATTCCAGCGATCTCGTGGACGCGTTGCAGAGTCTTCTCGAGAAGATGAGGGGTAGCTTGCGTACCAAGAGAAGAGTCTCTTCCGAAGTGCTCCGTGGGTAAGCTCCTGACGCTCATCCCCGAGTCCCTGCTCTTTGGGTCTCCGATGTGCTGCTTCAGCTCTTCAAGTTGGATGTCAGCTTGTCGCAACCTATCGTTCAATTTTGACTTAGTTTCCCACTCTTCGCGCAACCGTGCTCTTAGGTTCTGCATCTCTACTTCATGGGATTCTATTTTCTCTTCCAAAGTAGAGCAATGCAGTTTGAGCTGTTCGTGTTCATCAGATTCTGTGCTCCGCACTCGCTCCTGCAGAGCTGCGAGCTCTTGCTCAAGTTGCTCCACATACACAATCAACTCGTCCATTTGACTAATTTTCTCCTCTACTTCCTCACTTAGTTTCAAAGTCTTCTCCTGCTCTCCGCGCAGCTGATTCTGAAGACCCTGCGCCTCAAGCTCTTTGGCTGCCACTAGTTGCTCTTGTTTTGAGGCCTGCTGTGAGAGATCTTGTATCCGTTGTGTCTGCTCCTTGACCTGCTTCATCATCTGCTGTTTCTTGCTCTCCAATTGCCCATTAGCTGTCGTCAATTCTAAAACCTTGGAGTTCAACTGATCCATAGCAACCGCCTGTGCCTCCCTCTGTTGCTCATGCTCTACCCTCCAAGCCTTCAATTGCTGGTTCTCACGTTTAGCGTCTTGTAAACTGCTTTGAAGCTCCTTGATCTTCCCATCTTTCGCCGCACAGTCGCTTTGCATTTTCTCAAGGCGCTGGAAGAGTCCTCTCAACTCCTGCTCCTTGTCTTTCATATTCACATGGAGCGCGCCTTCGTTTGCTTCCAAATCCTTAACCCGGCCCTCCATTACAAACAGACTCTTCCTAACCTCTTTAAAGTCATTCTCCATTTCGATGATGAATTTCTTCTTCCCATTGAGACCCTTCTCGAGACTCTGAATGCGAGCCTCTCTATCCGCCAAAGCTGCCTCCAACTCCTTGACCTCTTTCCTTGCAGCGGTTAGTTGAGGATCGTAAAGCGCCACTTGGTGGGGTTCATACAGTGTCAGAGCATTATCACCCTTCTCCTTGATATCTCGGCTTCCATAGGTCGCAGATGGCAAACTGTAAGACCGGCTAGAATACTCAGAGTCGTGTCCATTATAGTAGGCCGGAGATCCTTGCATCCTCTGTGACTCACGAACGTTCCCAGGAGAAAAGCCGTTCTCCGCTCGTGATTTGCCTCCGGGAGGGTTTGCCTCACGACCCATCCATGAACCAATATACGACGTGATTGAAGAACCCCAACCGCCAGTGGGTCCGGGCGATTCATCCATAAGAGGGGCTAAGCCTCTACTGCCCGGTGGGAAGCCATCACCTCGGTCATGTTGCGTTATGTAGTTTGAAACATAACTTCCACCTCGCTCATTTTGCATGGAATAATTTGATGGGTAATCGTCTCCTCTCCCATTTGGCATAAAACCCATTTGCGAGAAATGATACCCTCGGCCATTTTCCCGCGACGGAAGTCGGTCCCTGTCATCATCCGGTACTGGCTGTTTAATTCCGAAGCCACCTCTTCGATCATCTTCAGCTGCGAACTTAGGCAGATAGCTATCCCTTCGGTCATCTTCAGCTGTGTACTTTGGTGGGTAGCTATCCCTTCGGTCCTCTCTAGCTGTGTACTTAGGTGGGTAGCTATTCCTTCGATCATCTTCAGCTGTGTACTTAGGAGGGAAGCTATCCCTTTGTTCGTCTTGCATTGGGTATCTTGGTGCAAAGCCGTCTCCTCGGCCATCTCGAGGTCCATAACTTCTGGGGAAGTAATGATCATCATGCATGGAATACATTATTCACAAACTTATTCAGCGGCGCAGAAACTTGCACATTCTAATTCTTTCGGCACCTATGTACCCATATGTTCGCTGATGTAGTCACCTCAATCTGTTGTCACGAAACCAATACACGGGGTTCAATAACGACTGGTGTGCAGCAAATGACAGAGAGGGAAAGAAGGTGGTTTGAAAGAGAAGCGCCCTCTACAGACTGTGATCGTCAATCGGAAGCTCATCCTAGAATCGTAGCTCATCGGCGGAGAAGACACTAACTTGGTCACGACCAGATTATCTTAGCATGTCGATTCTCCCACGAAACCACGCGAACAGGTGGAATGTATAATATGGTGCAGAAATTCCAAAGAATGAAGAAGTGACGCACCTCACCAACACAAAATCCCTAATCCAGCCACTTCTACGATAACCAACTGGATCACTAAACAGCTGGACACTTGATAAGGACCAAAAGCCAACCAACATCTTAAAGCTCTCCACGAGCTCTTTGGTTCCGGAAGAACGCAATAAGATCCGCCCCTCTTCCGCCTACAATAATACTATGGAAACGAAATCCATCACTCAATCTTTACTGGCAATAATCCCTACTGCACACAGCAACTGTACTAATCGCTTATCTGCGTACAGTCTTCTACCTTCGAACTCCCGAGAAGCCTCCGGCGGCTGCTACTGCAACCCTAGGCGTCGGAAGCGGTGAAATCATGAAGGACGCCCCGCAATTATGGAAGGTTGAGGAGGGCAGCTGTCTAGCAAGGGGATGATTAACTGTAAGTCTCTTTCCAGCAGTGAATAAACAACCTCCGAGCGTGCTATAGTACCAAAAAAAATAAAAACAAAAACAAAACAAAACAAAACAAAGAGACAAGGTTACGTACACCGCACCGGCAAGGAGCCCACCACGCAGTGTGATCAGATTTCGGTGTCAGAAACTCGAATAGCTCCAAACCTGTCCGCAAATCGACACAAAACTCCACCATTGCAGCCACCCAATTCCCCAAACCGCGAGAAAAAAATCCACCCACTCCCTTCGTGACATGCCACAACCTCCCCACACTCTCTCTCCACTCCAGATCAATCGTCGCCACTTCCGAAATAAATGTCACAACGCCGGGCCAAAGTTTGGTTAAGTACAAGGAGAGTCAAACACCACCCACCCTCAGCTAGCTACAGCACTAGGCTAGAAACCGAGAACGAATGATTCAAGCATGCATCAAGCCAGCAGCATGTGGTGGTATTCCCAAAGGGCTACTGTAGATGCACCCGATGTCGACAAATGTACCCACTGCGCAAGTCAAGCCCTGCGTGATTGAGGTTGTGCAGAAAAGGCGCCGGCAAAGCGGAAGGACAAAGCCTGGCTGGCAGGATTATGGAGGTATTGGAGCTACTGAAGGGAGATTATGGCGACTCCACCACCTTTTCGCCTTTCTTCTTAGGCCCCAGCATGGCATTCACGTACTCCAACAAGGAAATGGTGGGTGCTGCTCCTGCTCCTCCTGCTGCAGGTTTTCCCAGCAAGCCCGGTAACTGATCGCTTGCAGATTCGCATCGCGCCGCTTTGAAGTGCATGGAAAAGTCACAGCCTTTCCTTCTTCTTCTTCTTCTTCTTCTTTTTCTTCTTCTACAGCTACTGCTCCTGCTGCTGCTTTCTGTTGCTGTTGCTGTTGCTACTGTTGAAGCTCCCTGCTGTTGTTTGCTCAATTGAGAGCGAATGAGCAAAAGAGTGAGTGAGTAAGTGTTTTCGTGGTACCTTCGATTCATTCCTGAATTGTGCTCGCCCCCACTTGGCCATGCACGTTGCCGCTCCTTTCACTCTCCGATTCCTCCCTTGCCCCCCGGAATTATTATTCGTCTCTGGATGCATGAATGAAATGGATGGATGAGTACATGGATGGGTGGATGGATGAGTACATGGATGGGTGGATGGATGGATGAGTACATGGATGGGTGGATGGATGGATGAGTGCATGGATGGGTGGATGGATGGATGAGTACATGGATGGGTGGATGGATGAGTATATGGATGGGTGGATGGATGGATGAGTACATGGATGGGTGGATGGATGGATGAGTACATGGATGGGTGGATGGATGAGTACATGGATGGATGAGTACATGGATGGGTGGATGGATGAGTACATGGATGGGTGGATGGATGAGTACATAGATGGATGAGTACATGGATGGGTGGATGGATGAGTACATGGATGGGTGGATGGATGAGTATATGGATGGGTGGATGGATGAGTACATGGATGAGTACATGGATGGGTGGATGGATGAGTACATGGATGGGTGGATGGATAGATGGGTGCATACATGTATGGATGGATGGGTGCGTACATGTATGGATGGATGGATGCATACATGTATGGATGGATGGGTACATATATGTATGGATGGATGGATGCATACATGTATGGATGGATGGGTGCATACATGTATGAATGGATGGGTATGTACATGTATGGATGGATGGGTGCGTACATGTATGGATGGATAGGTGCATATATGGATGGATGGATGGGTGCATACATGTATGGATGGATAGGTGCGTACATGTATGGATAGATGGGTGTGTATATTTATGGATGGATGGGTACGTACATGTATGGATGGATGGGTGTGTACATGTATGGATGGATAGGTGTGTACATGTATGGATGGATGGGTGCATATATTTATGGATGGATGGGTACGTACATGTATAGATGGATGGGTACGTACATGTATGGATGGATGAGTACGTACATGTATGGATGGATGGGTGTGTACATATATG
Source organism: Physcomitrium patens (assembly GCF_059467195.1). Taxonomy (NCBI): domain Eukaryota; kingdom Viridiplantae; phylum Streptophyta; class Bryopsida; order Funariales; family Funariaceae; genus Physcomitrium; species Physcomitrium patens. The sequence goes on along the minus strand of NC_143414.1, from coordinate 17,300,837 downwards.
GATGGATGGATACGTACATATATGAATGGATGGGTACGTACATGTATGGATGGATGGGTACGTACATGTATGGATGGATGGGTACATATATGTATGGATGGATGGGTACGTACATGTATGGATGGATGGGTGTGTACATGTATGGATGGATAGGTGTGTACATGTATGGATGGATGGGTGCATATATTTATGGATGGATGGGTGCATATATGTATGGATGGATGGGTACATACATGTATGGATGGATGGGTACGTACATGTATAGATGGATGGGTACGTACATGTATGGATGGATGGGTACGTACATGTATGGATGGATGAGTACGTACATGTATGGATGGATGGGTGTGTACATATATGGATGGATGGATACGTACATATATGAATGGATGGGTACGTACATGTATGGATGGATGGGTACGTACATGTATGGATGGATGGGTACATATATGTATGGATGGATGGATACGTACATGTATGGATGGATGAGTGCATACATGTATAGATGAATGGGTGCATACATGTATGGATGGATGGGTGTGTACATGTATGGATGGATGGGTGTGTATATATATGGATGGATGGATACATACATATATGGATGGATGGGTACGTATATGTATGGATGGATGGGTGTGTACATTTATGGATGGATGGATGCGTACATTTATGGATGGATGGGTGCGTACATGTATGGATGGATGGGTGCGTACATGTATGGATGGATGGGTGCATACATGTATGGATGGATGGATACATATATGTATGGATGGATGGATACATATATGTATGGATGGATGGGTACGTACATGTATGGATGGATGGATACATATATGTATGGATGGATGGATACATATATGTATGGATGGATGGATACATATATGTATGGATGGATGGATACATATATGTATGGATGGATGGATACGTACATGTATGGATGGATGGATGCGTACATGTATGGATGGATGGGTGCATATATGTACGGATGGATGGGTGCATATATGTACGGATGGATGGGTGCATACATGTATGGATGGATAGGTGTGTGTGTATATATGTTAAGCAGTGAGTGGGCATCTTATGTGTTTCTGGGCATTAGATACAATTAGAGTCACTTAATCATTTCTGATCTCTTTGTTTTAGGAATCATTTATTTGCATTGAAACCCACAATCTTCAAGGATTTAATTTTTATATAACACATCATTATAAACGACACAATGCTTTCTGCATTTGGTGGCTCGGGGAGCTATGATTTCTATGTGCTTAGAAGGTATTTAACCGGTAATGTAACAACTTATAATCATTAAATTCTGACTAATCAAGCTTACTATCCATGCCTTAACATGTATGATCTATAAAAATTGACCTTCATGCGGCTAGTTTGATTAATCTGTTTCAAATAACTATAGTTATTTACTTTTGAAGATGACAAATGTGAAGATAAGATGAATCTTCATTCACTGATTAGAAATAGGATGTACGTACAGTCTTTGTGAAAGTTTTTGTTTTATTACCTTCCACGATCTGAAGTAGGACATCTTCCGCAAAAGCCTCAAATGTGTCTTGACTAACATCTTGTCGATTATCCAAGAAGGAACCTCAATAGTGTGCACTACTAGTCTTCAACTTGCATCTCATATAAAGTACGGAGCAACCAAGGACCTCGTTTGAGCTTGAAATCCCATGCTTCTAGTTGGAGTTGGCCAAAGTATACCAAAGAATAGTCCTATTTTTCTTAGGATGATAGAGTTATCTCATTGAAATAATTCTCTATGTTTTCTACTTTAAGTCTATCATTGATAAAATAATAATGGTTTGTATTCTTGTGAGGAATTCAAGTTGTGGAATGCATTTTCATTTTAGTTGGATAACGTTCATGTAAAAGAAAGTTTCCTTAAGTCATGACAAATAGAAAACTTGTCTTGACTAGGTCACTTAAATCTTCCCTTCAATGTCAGAGAACAACATATACCATTGTTATACTCAATTTATCCAAAGGCGGGAAGAATTCCTCAGCTAATGATGTTGCCGATTGCTCATAAAGATACAAAGTTCACTGTTTCAGATTTTAATCTTCTTGGGAGAATTTCGGAAGTCATTTTTTGAATTTTGTGAGTAAACATCGAGCTTCCAGACAAATTGATGGCAAAATGGAACAAGTCAACCAAATACTAATGAACAATACTTAAGATGTATCATCAACCTCCAACAATTGAATATCTTGTCTCTAGCAGAATTTGTCTATAATAACATGATTCATGCATCTATGCAACAAATTCCATTTTATTCCAATCATGGTTGCCATCCAAAATTGAACCTGTTATATGTTCGTAGATTATAAAATCTAATGGCATATGACTTTGCAAGTCAAATAGTTCATATTCAAGCTACTTTGAAGCTTTAATTAGAAGAAGTTTAAAAATATTTAATTGATATATAAAAGAAGGAACAACTATTATTTCAAGTTAGTGACAAATTATGGTTGATGTATTATAATATAAAGATTAATTGACTATTTGACAAATTGGAGTACCAAAGTTTATGACTATTTTTTAATTTAAAACCAAATTAATTTTGTTATTTTTCAATAAGAATTATTAATATCTATGAAGGTACATTATATTTTCTACATCTCTCTTTCAGAACCTTATAAAGAATCAAGCATATCAAGAAAAGTACAACTTCTATTACCTTGTGTTGAAGAAGATAACTATAAAGAATTCGAGGTAAAAGAAATAATTGATTTAAGGCTAAAGTAAGGACAACTCAAATGCTTTGCACATTGGAGATATTACAACATTAATAAGTATACATAAGGGCTAGCTTCAAATTTTGTGAATGTACTATAAAAGATAGAAGGCTTTCATCGACAACATCTTTCTAACTTAAAGTGGCAATACATGTTAGATAACACTCTTATTTGGCATACCTAAATATGGTGTATCTTATACTTTGTAAAAAATTTGTTTAAAGAAAGGAAACAATTCTAAAAAGTTTAAGAATTCAATCTTCATACAAAACTAATAAATTATAAAATATTTCTATTCTATTTTTAAATTATAATATATTTAAAATTTAACTTATATAGTTAGATATGGATAGTCAAATAGACAATATCATACGACTTAGTCCATTTCAATCAAGTATTTTATATTGTTGATCTTCAGAAGAAGAATTGCATGAATAATGAAGATGTCAAAGATTACTTAGAAATTGCTTTGTAGCAATCAACATAAAAGCAAAACTTATCCATGAACAATATTCTAAAGTAGTTTTTAAAAGATAGATTTTACTACAAAGATACAAAAGTTTAAACATAGTCTATGGTAGAAGACATTGGTTTCTATAGTTGGTTGTAAGAACTGATGAAATAGATAAATATGTAAATTAAAAAAGAAAGAAATAAATACGTATATTAAAAAAAAAAAAAAAAAAAAAAAAAAAAAACCAAAACCAATTGAAAAAGACAAGACTAATTTTTTAAGACTATAAACAAAAAAATTAATACATATTTTTAAATTCAAATTAAAGATCAATATTATTCTACAAATAAAAAAATAAAAGATTATCTTTTTGATGCTAAAAATAATAACTTAAGATAAAACATATTAAAATATTTTTTCTAGTAATCAAGAAGGTACTATTTGTATGTTGATTGCATTGGCTATTCAAAAAAATTAGAAACTTTATTATTTGGAAATCAAGACAATTTTTTTTCTTAGACAAATTCTAAGATGAGATCTACATTGATCAATTTTTATAGGCTTAGTTAAGTAAGTAATAGATCTAAATCAATAAGGTTTAAATAGTACAATCCACTTAAGTTTTATAGATGGATCAAATATGTACAATCTACTTAAGAACCAATTATCTAAGTAAAAGTAGATTAAATTAGGATAAGAAGTAATTATTAGTATAAAGAGAATAAATCACCATAATAAATTAGAAGTAATTTAAATATATAATATAAATATATTAATAAAAAATATTTTTTTATTTTTATTATTACGTTCAATCCATAATTTTATTTGAATTAATTTTATAATATAATATTTTTATTAAATTTTTTCTTTAAGTATATATATATATAGAAATTGACTTATATATAGTCTAATTCAAATCAATAATTAGAATAGAGACATTTTTGATATAGGTATTGTTTCCAACAAACTAACTTTGATTTAAGAAACTATTGTTTAGTCTATTATTTGCAAAGTGATATTTGATAAGAAATAAAATATTTTAAAATTAACTAAAAATAATCAATAATATTTTTTAACTTATAATAAAATTTAGACTGTTTTTTTATTAATAGATTATAAACTAATTTATATCTAAAGTATTTGATTTTGGACAATAGGATTATTAAAGCATCAAAATCTAGACTATGCACAATAAGTTTTTATGTCCTTTGACTTACTTTTATATATTTCTAACTTAGATGATTTTATTAAAAAAAATATCTTTAATCAGTATAATAATATTATGACGTCCTTAATATGCTTATAATATAAAAATTTATTATTTTTTCATGTATATTAATGAACTTCTTAATAGTCCATATTATTTTTATTATTATAGATTTCTATCTTTTATTTAAATTATATATATATATATATATATATATATAGTATCTTTTTTATTGGTGGTATCTTATTCAAAGGTATTTCATCTTTAATTTTTCTTATAGAATTTTTTTTATATTTAATATTAAAATAGAAATTGATTATATTATTTACTTATTATATTCAATTTGCAATCTTGTCAATCACATTTGTAATATTTTATACAAGTCAATATATAAAATTACATAAATTCTAATTATCTAAAAAATATATACAAATATATATATATATATATATATATATATATATATATATTTTCAATTCTTTACTGTTAGATTTATTAAAGTAATAATTTAAGTTACTTACTTATTTGCAAATTTTTTCCACTTAAATTAAAATTATATATTTGAAATATAGATAGCTTATTATTATCTCTACATTTGCCACAGATATATATCTACTATAATTATTACTTAAGTAATATGAATAGATAGAATTAGATAAAATTAGATTAATTTCATATTACCTTCTAGAAAAGCTTTTTAGAAGCTTTTTAGATGTTGTTTTGACTTTATATATGTTTGTAGTTGATTGATAAGTTAAAAACTTAGTCAACAAGCTACTTATGTGCTACATGTACTGTTAGCTTGCAGCACAAGCTAATTATGTAGCATCCATATAGAAAACTTGCCTTACAAGTTAAGATACGTGCCATGCAAAGTCAACAAGTTTTTTGAGGTTCTATAGAATGTCATCACATAGATCCTAGGTAGATAGTATATGTAGAGGCAAGAGTGAAGCTTTCTTCATTCTTGTCAATTCTTTTCTTGCTTCTAGTCTAGATTGAAGAGTCTCTAGTTTCTTTGTCTTTTAGCAATATCCATACCAATTTATTTTTAATATACATACATCTTTATTTCTATTTTGTCACCTTTTTTTATATGAATTTCTAGATTTATGTATCTTCTTTCAATTCATATTCTTGACAGATTGATAAGAGTGCACTTACAGTATTAGAGCTTTATCTTTTCTTGATTAAGAGTGGATTATTTCTTTATCTTGGTTAGTCATAAGCATATTAGAACTTACAAATTACCCTCTTCTAAACTAATATTGTTCTTAATATTTTCTTTATTCTCAAGTCTTCTTTTCTGTTTGTCTTAAGCAATATTAGATTTTTTTTTTTTTCTAAATGTTATCATGGCAAAGCTTCTTGAAATGAAGGATGCAATCGCACAAATACAAGAGCAATTGAGTGAATTGATGCTTGCGATGTATCAACTCAATTTATCACTATTAGGAGTAACAAAAATGGCAAGAAGTGAAGATACAGATATGATTGGAGCTGCCTCAACATCTGCACCAAATGACATCTCTTTTCCTATAGTAGAACACTCTTTTAGTTTTAAAAATCTAAAATTGCCTTATCGAAGAAGGTTGATATCACAAGTTCTAAATTTTGATTATTTATCAATCAATTACAACTTATAATTGAACTTCAATTCCAAAACTATCCAATGCTAAGATCACAAGTTAGATTCATTGATATACTTCTTTCAAGTTTGGCATTATCATGATTTTCATCTTTTTTTGAACAATGAGATCCAATATTAGATAATCTTGAGGCTTTTTTAATAGAGTTTTGATCTATGTATAGAAAACCTGATGCAATTTGTATTGCAATCAATAAGATTTGAATCTTGCAATAAAGCAATCAATTAGTGACATCATATGCTTTATAATTTTGACAACTAGCAACTGATGTCAAGTAGGATGATGTTGCCCTTATCAACTAATTTCTCTACACATTATAATATAAAGTAAAGAAATTGATAATCAACTTATTTAATTCTTAGACATTAAGTCAAGCAATTGACTTTACTATGAAGTCTGACAATCGGCTTTTTGACTTTCAATGTGAGAATTATGCAAGATAAGTTCTATGTTATTATAATTTAATGATAACACCAATGATCTCTTAATCTAAATATTTAGAAGTTAAAAACATGCAAATTGTTGTAGTACATTTTAAATTTCATACTGAACAAGAATAGACTTGTTTTTTTAGAAAGCTTCTCAAGAAATTTTCATGATGCTTGAAGATAAAGAAATCCTAAAAAAAAATTCAAAAAACTTCTTAATCATTTTAGAACTATCTAGAATTTATTAGAATATTCTAAAAATCTTTTAGAATCTTCAAAAAATCTTTTAAGAATCATTTAGAATCTTCTAAAATCTAATAAAATATTTTAATAACATACACATATTTTTGGATGTCTATAACATCATCTTCTTTTCTAACTCTGAGTTCCACAAAGAGCATCGTCTTTATATCTACTTTCTTTGATATATACAATATTCAAGTAGTAGCTTCATAGAAAAGTCATTTCAAAATAGATTTAGATTTTTGAAGATAGCATCAATAAAACTCTTACACTTTTTGTGGCACCTTAACTAGATAATTTACTAATTTCTACATATATTCATTGATATCTTAGATGCATTCATGAATAAAATATTCCAACTTGCCTCTTCTTTATCAAAAATCAAGGATCTTTTCTACTTCATATTTTATATGATTATCTATTTTAATAGAAGGCAGTAATGGTTATATTTTTTCTAGATTAGTTGATTTTAAATAAGCCTCTAAGAGAGAAATATTGAAAGATTGGATGTACTTTCATAGATGTAGGTAATTCTAATCAATAAGTCATTAGATTGATTTGCTTTTGAATACAAAATGGCTCTAATTTTTAGTAGTCCAACTTATTGCAATACCAAATGGACTTGATATTTTATTGAAGAAGCCATATTTTATCTTTAACTTAAAAAGTAAGGGATTTTTTTTCTAAATTTGTCTAAAATGACTTTATAAAAATCTTGAGCTACTTGTAAATAGAGCTTCAAAGTTATCTAGAGTTGTGACATTTATTTTGCAAGATCTTTAGCTATTGGATTTTCATCCTTTAGTGTATTAAATAAATCAAGCTTTGGATGGTAATCATAATTGGAATAAAATGATGTTTTTTGAGTTGAAGCATGAAGGATATTATTATAAGCAAACTTTGTTAAAGATAAATATGAGGTCCAATCATCTTATTGATAGTTGATAGTATATTACAAATACTGCTCCAAAACTTGATTGACTTGTTCTATTTGACTATCTATTTGAAGGTGGAAGGCAAAAAAAAGTTTAATATCTACCTTCCATATTTTAAAAAAATATTTCTAAAACTTTGATATGAATTGAGGTCGTTAATTAGAAATAATGTCATTAGATAGGCTATAATGTTGATATATATTATCAAAAAAGAGCCTTGTTATTTCTTTTCTAAAAATTATTTTTTTACATGAGACAAAATGTGCCATCTTTATAAGTCAATCCATAACAATATAGATAGCATTAAATGTAATTAATAGCAATAGATCAATGATAAAATCCATTGATATTAAAGACTATGGTTGCTTTGGAATTAATAATCACTATAAAAGTCCATAAGAATGATGTCATTTGGATCTTAAACAAATGTCATGCAAGAGAACAAAGACCTTTATAATATTCTTCATTTCAAGCCACCAAAAGTCTCAAGACATAAGCTCCAATATTTTGTTAAATCCAAAATGTGTTACAACTAAAAAATCATGACGAGATTGAAGAATATGAAGTTGCATTAGACTTTCTAGAATATATAAACAATCCTCAAAATACAAAAAATATTCCACAAACTTAAACTTGTTGTCAAGGTACTACTTGATATTACAAATTAATAAGTCTTTAGTTGGTGATATACAAATTTATTCAAGAAAATTTGAATCAATAAGTGTAATCATAAAAGTAGCATACAAATAAAATTATTCTAGCTTCAAAAGAATGATATATTATTGATCAAATGCTGCTCTTTCCACCTTTGGAGTAAGATATGATTTCTTTGATAAAGCATCTAATAGTCCTTAATGCTATTTTGATTGATATGTAATGACAAAATCAAAACAAGATAATGGTATATTTTAATGAGCCTAGTGGCAATTCAAAATCCGAACTAATATAAATACTCCAAATTTTTGTGATTTGTATATACAGTCACAAGATATGTAGTACCTTCCAACAAGTGATGCCATTCTTAGAAAGAGTCTATAATTACAAAAAATTCTTTATTATAAATCTCATAAATGATTTTTGTAGCTAAAAACTTTCTAGAATAGAACACAATTAGATAGAGCTTCCCATCCTTTTCCATTTGTGATAGCATAGTTCCTAATGCAAAGTTAGAAGCATTAATTTTTAAATAGAAGGTATTTGCAAAATTTGGATATATTAAAATTGAAGCTGTAATAAAAGTTACCTTTGAATCTTAAAAAGTCTTTTGTACTTGAGGTCCCCATTTCAATTTATCTTTAGATATCAATCAAGTAAGAAGAACATCAATTTAGAAATAAATTTTGATAAATATCTAATAAAAATTAGCAGATCTAAAGAAATATTATACATCCTATATTGTCTTTGGGATTGCCCACTTTGTTATAGCTTGAACTTTCTTTGGGTCCATTAATAGGCCTTTATTGGAAATAATATATTCAAAAAAATTATCTTTTGATTAATAGAATATACACTTCTTTAATTTGACATATAATCTTGCATCTAATAACTTTTGCAAGATTAATTGTATATATTCTTCATGTTCTTCAAAAGACTTGGAATAAATTAACATATCATTAAAATAACAAACATCAAACTTGTTCCAAATTTCTTCAAAAATAACATTCATCAAAAGATGGAATATAGCTACAGCATTTGTCAATCTAATAGGTATGAAATTATATTCAAAATATTTGTATCTTATCAAAATACTATCTTTCATTCATCTCCTTCTTGAATCCATACCAAATTGTATGATCTATGGAGATCTATTTTGGTATAGAACTTGACTTAACCAAGTTGCTTGAAAAGCCTTGATATCAACAATAATAGATAATGATTCTTTATTATTTTTTTATTGAAGCTGTAATAATCAACACACATTTGTAAAGATCCATCTTTTTTCTTTGCAAAAATAATTAATGTACTTGCTAAAGATTTAGAATGTCAAATAAAGTTCTTTATAAAAAAAATTTCAATATAATCTTTCAATGCTAAAAGCTTCTTGTATGATAGATTGTAGAATGGTCCAAATGGTGGTTGAGTCCTTTTAAAAGATCAATGGCACAATTATACGGTTGATGCTCTAGCAATATGTTAGCATTTTTTTTTTCAAAGACATCTTGAAACTCCTTATACTGCTTAGAAATAGCTACTAGTAAGTTTGTTTCTTTAGGAGCTAGAGTTGTATAAATAACAAATGGCATCTCTTTCTTAGACATCTTCATAAAACGCCTTGCTTTCAAAAATAAAAGCTTTATTGTTGATGACTTTTTGATAAGTTTTGCTCAAAGAAATTCTATAGGAAATTTAATCTTATGACACCTTTAATCTACAAATGGATTATATCTTTTTAATCACAAAAGACCTAGAATGATAAGATTTGACAAAGTTTTAATAATATTAAATATTATTTTATTATTATAACCCTTAAATGATATTTCTAGTAATATGGTTTCATAAATAACATTGCTTGAAGATAAAAGTTAACCATCTATTACTTCTATATGTACAAGTTTTGACTTTTTTAATAGAAGAATTTTATGAAGTTTAAAAAATTCTTTATCTAAAAAGCAAACAGATGCTTGTGAACTTATTAAGACATTTGTTTGAAGTTTTTGTGGACCAAGAAATAAATGTATAGTAAAATAACAAGCAAGTTGGATAGAGAGAGAAGAACCTTGATGAATTTGAAGTATTAAATATCTAACTGCATGATGTCTATTGTGATTGAATTTCTTCATTTTTGTAAATAATTGTACTTTTAGTCTTAATTGTATGTTTTTTTTTTTAAATAATTCTTAAATTTGTAAACTTCTTCACCACAATATAAGAATAGGCCTTATTGAAATTGATGCTTGTTCTCTTTTATTATAAGAAATTTGAACCGTACTACAATAATTTGTATATCTTTAGCTCTAGAATGTGGAAGTGATATATTTATTGAAATAATAGAGTACAAATTTCTAATGTATTTTTTTGTCAAAGTCCACAAGCATTGAGCTTGGCGATGTTGAAATAATTAATCATCGTAGTTTACAACTTGATAAATAGTTTTATTGAATGTTTGAAGATCATATAATAATAATAATAATAATAATAATAATAATAGGTCTTTTATATCATTCCTAGTCCCCAATAGAATTGACTCAGAAAAGCTTATTCATCCCAATTGATGTCATAAGCAAATTACCTAAAATCACATGCATAAATTGATATAGAGCGTGATTTTTGATATAATGAGTGAATCTTTGTTTTTGCCCATCAGGTCTTGTCATGTTCTCTGAATGCCTTTGCAAATATTTTTAAGAAACCTTCAAAGTAAGACTTGTGCTATGAATAAGATTCCAACTAGACTAACTTACAATTATTTTTTTGGATAGCGCTTAAGCTGTAGAAAAGTTACCAATCAAATTTGATTAATGAATCTTTGGAACCTTAAGCATGTCCTATCAAAATTTTCTAATGGACTAATCTGAGATTCATTATGTTGTTGAATAGGTGAATTTTTTTTATTGAGGTATAAGTGCCATTGCCTCCTTGGATGTAAAAAGTAATTGCTAATATGCTCCAAGTCTTATATTATCTTAAAATCTTGCAAAAAATTCCTCAATTTTACTAATTCTATGAGCTAAAGCACTCAATGTGTTCATAATAACATCTAATTTAGACCTAAAAGACTCAACCATGCTAATATCTTCACTTTGAGCGATTTTGAAAATAAAAAGGGGGAATTTTTAAACAATATTAGTTTAAAAGATGATACTCTGCAATCTCTAAAGCACTTAGATGCCTTTAAGAAAAGAAGTAATCCACTCTTTATCAAGAAAGATTAAGCTCTAATATTGAAAAGAGAGTAGTCTCAACAAACTATCATGGATATATTATACAAGAGATCAAACAAGAAGTTGAACTAAAGAATTTTAATAAGAAAGCTAACAAGAACTTGATTAAATCAATTGAGTAGAAGATCAATACCAAGAGAGGTGAACTAGAGCTTCAAGAAATGTATTGTTAAAACTAAGGATCTCTTCAACCTTGATTCTAATATATATTAGATATTAGAAAGTTTTTCAAGAAGTTTCTATGTTGCTTGAAAATGAAGCAACCTTAAGAAGCTTCTCAAGAAATTTTTATGTTGCTTGAAGATGAAACAATCCTAGGAAGCTTCTTAGACAATTTTCTTAATTTTTTTAGAAATTTTTAAAATCTAATAAAATATTCTAAATTTTTTTTTTAAACCTTCTAAGAATCTTTTAAAAATCTTTTGAAATCTTCTAGAACCTAATAAAATATTCTAAGAATAAACCTAAAATCTTCTTGTTGAATGTCTGTAATAGCCTTTAATATAATATTATCAAAAATAGGAGCACATGATAAACTTTACCTTAATGTTTTTTATTCAAAAAAAAATTTAATTGTAGAAATTAATTACAAGATTGACAATAAAGGACTTCTTGCAATTGTAAATTTATTTCGAGAATGGTGCTATTATCCAAAAGATGCTTATAATCCAATCACTTTATATACTTATCATAAGAACCTCAAGTATTTTATGTCATCATATGTTTTAAATTATTGCCAAGCTCATTAGAGCATGTCTTTATCAAGATTTGAATTGAAGATTACTTAGTGGCCAAGAAAACAACAAGGTTTGTCAAATGCGCTTTCTAAATGTTCTTATCTTGCACCAAAAGAAAGAGATGCAACTTTTAATTATCAACAAATAATTCTTTTAAAATCAAAACAATTTTATCTTTAAGTAATGAAATCAACATTGATTGTTGATACAATTTTTTTTAACAAATTCAATCAAATATGTCCTCAAACGCTCTTATTCATGATATTAAGAATAATGTATCTAAAACTTATGGCACTTCAAAATTTGAGTTTAAAAAGAATCTACTCTATTTCAAAAGATGCTTATATATTATAGAAAGTGAAGGATATTTATGTGCTCTTAAAGCTCCTTTGATTTTCCATATGTAGAATATTTTGGATATAAGAAGACCTTAGAGTTAATATCAAGAACTTTTTAATAGTCTCAAATGTGGAAGGTAGTTAAAAACTTTGTATGATCATGAGATATTTGTTTAAGATAAAATAAAAATAAATAAATAAATAAATAAAAACTCCTTGTGATCGATTTTATGGACTTCTTTAGCTACTACCTATACTCAAAAAAACCATGATCTTTTGTTTCTATGAATATTATAATAGATCTTCCAATTTTTTTTTTTTAAAATATATTTATGATAGTAGATTGTTTTACTAAGATAAGACATTTTATATCATGTACAAAACCTATCATAGGTGAAGAAAAAGCTAAAATTTTCTTTGACAATATTTATTGTTATCATAGATTGCTAAGGGATATTATATTAGATAGAAGGACTCAATTTGTATTTAGGTTTTGGATTTAAGATATAAAATTTTGTAATTTATATTTTTGATAGTTAAAGATAATTTTTTGAAATTTTTAAGTATAGAATTATGAGTGTAGATTTTGATTAAGTTAAGCTATTATTTTATAATAAATTGAGGAAAATTAAGTTTTAGATTAAAATAAAATAGAATGTAACTTGAAGGGATTTAACATGCTTATAATCTATTAAGAACTTTGGAGGGTGAAATTTTAATATATGTATATGAAGTTTGGCTGAGAAATTTTGCAAAAAGTATATATATAAATAATATATTGAAAGAAAAAAAGAGTAAAAGAGAAAAATATAAATAATATAAATATAATATATATTTATATGCTCATTCTCAATAATTAATTTCTTCATCCATAAAATAATTCCAATAGATATGACACAATAATATGACATTCCAAGCATAAAGTGACATTTCCATGTGAAACTTTTAATATGACATGGCAATCCATCGGACACCTTTAAAGCCACATGGTAATCTATGTCATTACAGTTGAAGATGAATTATAATATAAATAATCAATCAATCAAGAAGGTTTCCTGTTCAATTTTACATTTTTGCTCATTACATGCATATGAACTTAATGTTGGCCAGGAATGGCAGTGAAAGTTGAACAAGGTGATAATCAATGCAGCAAAAGTTAGTATTAGACCAATTCCAAGATTGACCACTGGATTGGGAGTTGAAACAAGAGACAAGGAACAACATGAACAGAGATGGGGTACTTGGATTTGCAGAAGAAACAAGGTGCAACTAAAAACTAATTTGAGAAAAAAAAACCATTTGGAGAGGAAGTACAGAGAAGATAGAATGGGGCAAAGTGAACGAGGACCAAAACGGGAGAGCAGGTGGTGCAGACAAGACATTTCTTGCTGGAGAACCTCTTCACCTAGAAATTGTTTTTGCATTCTCTGTTGTCTTGTCAACTCAACTGAATACATAGATATACAAATGAGATTAAAGCAAATAATCTTTTTCGTCAAAATATGTTGGATGCTTTCATTCCACGTAGTTTTCTCTACACATGATCACCATTACATCAATCACGACATGATTTATGTCTCTTATCTGGTACAGAAATTAAAATTAGATATTACCGAGTTCAACTTATTTTGTTTTTCTCAGATTGAAGTTCAATCCTGGGAAGAGGTACTACGTAGTTCCAAGTTGCAGTTCACCATATCAGTCCAATTCTAGAACATAATTCTAAAGGATTCTCCTGTTCCACTAATAAGTTTCGAAGTAGGTATCCCAAATCAAAGAACTACAGAATAAGCAACTTGACAAACACTTGTGCGAATTTCACAGTATACAAATTTTATCTTTATCACATCAACGATGGAAAATCAATGAGTTGGTTCGGGTTGTACACAAAAGTGCTCTTCATCTCTACGTTGATATGCATTCAACACGAAAAGGTTCGTAGAAGTAGACGTCATACATTAGCAAGCACCATCTACTCATAACACAGGCAATGCAAATATTATGGAGAAACACACGCTATGAGGAGATAACGCAACCTTCCTACAGATCACCGCTTTAAAGTATCAAATCTTCTGATCAGGACAAGTGACAGCAACAGGATGATTAGACATTAGCAGCAAAACTAAAACAAAACAGTAAGAAAGACAATCCACGTTCGAGCCGGATGCAAAATATTCAGTAACCAACAAATAGTTTCGTAATAATCACAAAACTCCATAGTTTGCGGTACATCTTATCCGACGCCAGATCTACTATCCGCCAAGCTTTACTACACACCAAAGAATAGCCACTGGGATATGCTGCAACCATTAGCCTTGTAGGCTGTCCGCCAAGAATGACTGCAAACTCCAGAGATCTGCGAGTGCTTCTCGAATACTGTAAAACACGCCGCATTACAGCCACGGTAGTGCCCTTACAGACATCGAGGTTACGAATATCATTATCAGCACCACCGCATCTTAGACTCCCACAGGTCTAAAAACCGTGAATTTTTATCAGGTCCTTCTTCACAATCCCAGCCTGCGAGGACAAGATAAATCAATCAGTAAAAGTATCGAATAAAAAAGTGTTAAGAAAAATACTCAAATGGATCAAATCAATCGGGACACATAGTTAATTATATTCGAGTTCCTAAGCAGGATAAATATACCAATGACGGACACTGGAATCAAACACACAAAAGTGCTAACTGAAAGTATTCAAGCAGACGCTGGAGTTATTTGGACGTGAACCCCGTCTAATTCTCAAAAAGCAAGAGAACTTCTCCTCAAAAAGAGTCAAAATATAATTTATTCACTATCTCACTGGAGCACATCAGGTAGGTGACATATTCTTTACAGTTAAATACCAAACGTGCATGCTTCAAACCGTGACGCATTGCAAGGCAGTCATAAGTGACAAGTACCTGGACGAGAAAGTTGGAGACATTCTTCCGCTGGTCACCCTGCAGCTGAATGACCTGACCCAACTCTGGGTCCTGCACCACCACTCCGTTGCAGCAAAACTCTTTCTTCAAATCCTTCAAAATCTTGTTGTAGTTGAACTCCTTCTTCAGCCCTTGAACGGTTGTCAAGCTCTTTCGTCCATTCCGCTGCTGCACCCTAACATGCACATAACCGCTCCCTTTGGAACCTACCCCGCTGTCCTCAACATTCGCTTCCGCGAATGGATCTGCACATCAATTTCACAGCCAACCTACCATCAATATCAAAAGTATATCGAGCATTAATCAATAGAGGACACACAGAAGCTACACTTGTGTCGCAAAAGTCACTAATATACCGCTGGCCTAGACTAAACCGACATGGGGTCAATTGAAAAACGGCATGCACAACGATCGTAAGGGCATGGATCCAACAAATAGAACAAATCATAATATCCCGCATCTACGATTATTCTTTAATTTCATAATGAACGCTTACAAAAATCCGCTTACTCCATCACAAAACAAGGTTACAACATATCTAAAAATAAACTTCATAAATCACAGCAATCTCAAGCGACCCCAAGAAAGACAAACATCATTCCCTAAAACAAAAACCTCCCCATGCCACGCCGCGGCGCCATCATCACGAAGACGGCGATGCCACTACCGCAAAGAAAACATATTCAAACTACCAACAGACCCAAGGAGTGGAACATACCAAAAGAGGCCGGAATCTCCGTGTCCGATAACTCCAACATGAACCCCGACGTGGTTTCGGACCGCTTCTGCACAGGGTCTGCAATTGTGGCGAGCGTTGCGACCTCGGGCGTAACCCTGATTCCAAACCCGCCGCGAGAGTAACCGATCCCGAGAAACGCCGACCCAGAGCACGCTCGACACGGAAGCAGCAAAATGCAGTGTGCGTGATGGGAGCAGAAATAAGTGCAGAAGTCGAAATCGGCAACGGCAACAAGATTTGGAGGGCAGCGAAACGCGAGGGAGCAAGCACGCGAAACGAGACGAGCAGGCGACGGTGCACGAGACGGGCAACGATGGGCTAAGCGGGGGGCGCCGTCCTCATATCCACCCGATTTTGCTCGGGCTGGGCCGGGTTGAGTAGGCCGGGTCAGGAGTGGGCCCGTGGGTTCCCAGCAGCAGCGGTCCATGTTCCAGACGAAACCGTCGACCAGAGACAGGGCATGGCGTTGCTTGATACTCTGGACCGATTTTTCTTTTACGGGCTGCCCTTCATCAGGATATTTCAAATGTCTGCACTTGACCCTTGGATTCTGTCCACTTACAGTTTAATACTATATTAGTTTACCAGTTTGCTTTTAATATAATATTTTATTACCACCCCAGTGTGTGTGTGTGTTTACATGTATGTCTAGTTGTTTGGGTAGATACAACAATTTAATTACTTTTCTGAATTGTTTTAGTATTGGTCGACCATTCTGAACATGTACTTAGAAATGTAAGAAATTCCCAGTACAAGATTCGGGAATTTCTTAATTGTTACATGGTATGAAATATTTATAATAATTTAATAGGGAATTTACAGAGGGATAAAATTTTGATTTGAATATAAAAATAATGTTTTTGACAGCCTTCTATTCTTCTTCTTTTTATTTGTTTGTTTGTTTGTTTGTTTGTTTTGTTTTGCAATTAACTGTTGCAAATGTATTACTATTGAGTTTCAAAAATCTACTCAATATATCTGTGTGTGTATATATCTATATATACAAATGGATGCACTTGTAAAATTATGGAAGCGTGTATTTGCGCTTCTCTTAATTTCAGTAACGCAATAGTTGGAAAAGAGGCAGTTTTTGTTACAAATTCAAAGTAATAGTGTTCCATCCTTTGAATGCTACATCAATTGTGATAAAATTGGTGGAAATAAATAATTAAAAGCTAAATGAAAAGAAAAACCCTAAATAAGCTGATGCCCAGGACTTTAAAGCGGGCAGTTTTGAAGAAACAACAATGAATGCTCCAAAGGATGGGCCGCATTCGTATGAAACATTCATCGAATTTCAATAGGTTCGAGGTGTTGACTCAGCTAGATCTGGATTGGCTGGAATCAGGCGACGTTACTATAAAGGACTTCCCCATATGGAGCGATCATGCCACATGGCAAACCACCAACGGATAGATATTACTTACCGTCGACGAACCTTATTCATCCATGACGTTCATCACTTATGTTGATTTGGTAAAGTTCTTGTGGTCCCACGGCTTTGGGGCTTTTAGGCGTGCTACCCTTTAGCACCCACAAAAGCTAACAATATGTATAAAAGAAACTTCTCAAGTTGGTTGAAAAGCTTGGGATGTGCTTGCAAGTTGGATGCTAGTGTCCTTAGCAATTGGTAATGGAATAAAAACATTCTTAATTGTATCAACAGCATGCATGAAACAATGAAGGTGTTTTTATTCTTCCACATTTCCACCAATAATCAAAGTATTGTTAACAAAACAAAACATTCTTAAATATATTACAATTTCTAATAAAACTAGGCATGTTATTAATATTATTGTTAAAGAATTACAATATTTTTTTGATTCCTTATGAAGTCAAGAAATTGGAGACATCACATTTTTAGTATTAAATTAACTAAACTAGAACAAAAATATCTACATTGGTGATTCAAATTCCAACTTTAAGAAGTGTCTCCTTCTACAAGCAATAAAAGGTGCACGAATGACAAAGACTAAGCTAGTGATCTTACCAATTGATAGTTAATAATAATAAGAGATGGAACTTGTTTCATTCTACAAAGAAAGAATTTTATTTTTATTAAATATTTTTCATCATTCGAATTTTGATTATTGATGCAAATACTAAGGAATAGCAGTTTTTCTATTAGAAGTGATTCATTGCCATTTTAAGCATAAGAATTTTCTACTCAAATGCAGACCAAATGTATGTTGTTGCAAAAAAACTATTAGAAGTATGTTATTGAAAATATTTAATAAATTATATGAAAAGAATATCTTGAAAGTAAAGTAAATAATTAATTTATAGATTAATCAATATGAATTTTGTCACTTTATTAAGAATAAATTGATCATATTGATCTAATTCCAATTCAAGCTTATCACATAGAAAATCAAGTGAAGAATTACCATGTAATTATACTAGATATAGAGAATAGGCTATTAGCTCCAAATAAAATGCAAGAAATAATTGCATCCATGTGTGATATACACATGTATGTAAATCACTCTTATACAATTAGATGATAGTAGATACTAGAAAATATCATGTTTGCATCATTAACTTATCAATTTGACAATAGATAAAAAAATAGCTCAATAATAATGAAAATTTTGATTTCAATTTATCACATAACACCATTATTCAATTCTCATAGTATCGATCCCAACATTCATAACCCGTTTGACTTCAATATATACAAAAATATATCCAATAGATATCTATATATATACCATAATTATCTATAGATTTTATATATTATAATAATTTACTAAATCTTTGTACATGGAAGAAAAAAAAATACATAGTAGTTACAAGGATACTCTCTTAGACATAAATAATGTTAGAAGAGTCATTGCACTATGTAATTAAGAACTATATACCAACGTTCTATAGGACTTCTAATATGTGTCTTAACTTGCAAGACAAGTTCCTATATATATGTCACATGGTTAGCTTATACCACAAGCTATCAATATGTACAATACTTGGCTAACTTGTTGTCAAAGTGTTCAACTTAACAATCACCTATAGACATGTATAAAGATGAAATTGCATCTATGAAGCTTCTAGGATGTATTTCTACAAGCTATTATCAAATTAATTTATTTTTATTTGTTTCTACCTATTTATATTTTTTAGGTAATTATTGGAATAAATATATATATGTCTATGATACAAGTACTTAAAGTGTATGTTGTAGCTTCTAAAGTCTTTGTTAATAGACTATAAAAACATATTGATAAGAAATGATCCAAGATAAAACATACTTAGACAAGAAAGTTGGAGATATTCTTTTGATAGCTACTATATTGCTAAATGACCTAAATCAACTTTGGATTCTACACTACCACTTTGTTATAGCAAAATTCTTTCTTCAAATCATTCAAAATCTTATCATAATTAAATTCCCTTTCCAATCCTTAAATGATTGTTAAGCTCTTTTATTCATTCTATTGTTACACCTTGATATGTATACAACTACTCTTTTTGGAACCTATCATACTGTTTTCAATATTTGCTTCTCCAAATGGATCTACATACCAATTTGACAATAAGATCTTTCTTAACACAATTCTTTTGACAATAGCTTGATGTGGTCAAAAATTTTGGAAGAAGGACATGCAAGCAAGGCAACAATTTTTGTAATGCTAATTACTATAATTAAGATTGAAACATGTATGATTTGAAAATGATCTAAAATATTATACATAGTTATATAATTGATAACTTATTCACATCCAAGTTTGGCTATTTTTAAATTTAGCAAGAAAAAGAATAATAGGTATTTTAAAAATAAAGCTATATTATATAATTGGTTACACATTAGCCATAATTGTAAGCATCTTAAACCAAAAGATGATTATAAGTGCAAAATTAGACATCCTAAATCACTCAAGTACAAAAAAATGCACCAAAAGAGGTTGGAAGCTTCTTGTTTAGCAACTCCAATATGAAAATTGATGTGTTGAATTACTTAAGCCTCAAATCTATAATTTTGGAAAATTTTGCAACCTCCACAATAATCTTGATTAAAATTCAATCGATTGAGCAAATACACAAACAAACCAATTGAACAACAAGCAAAAGTACAAATATAGATAGCATAATGACTAAACAATAATAGGTGGATAATGATAGGAAACAACATATAGGCTAAAATATAAGGCAAAGAAAGAAAAAAAATGGCAAAAAGGTGCATTGGAAGATGTAAACAAAGATGTGATTACTTTGAAGGGATGATGGAAATGTGGGTCTAATAAGGAAGATGTGTTCTATAAAAAAGAAATTAAAGTACATCTTTGAAATGGAAGGTGGTCCAATAACCAAATGCATTTGGAGCCAAATGAAAGTTGGGCAAGAATTGGAGCTATACCAATAGATGCAATCTCCACAATACTTTGGCAACATTTTGATTCACGAAAAAAAAGCTTATTTCTTGAAGGTTATGGTAAAAGCAAAAAGATTGTCACTTCTACTCAATGGATATCCTAACTTCTGCCATACCATAATACAAGCAAAAAGTAAACTAACTCTCTTTCTCATACTTCTTTCGAAAGAAATCGAAACAATAACAAAATTCTTTTTATAAACCTAAATCAGCATTGTAAGACATATTAACATAACAACATCAACAAATCAAATGATTACTATAAAATTAGTTGCAATTCATCAAGGGTCTTGCTACTTATAGCTAAACCGACTACAAACCTACAATAGGTAAATGCATTTGAATATTGTTGCAAAAACCGGTTACAAAGCTACAATAATTCTGAAGATTGGTTGATAGCGAACACTCATCCGATAATTCCACGGGATATTACACGGAAGAGTCTGACTGGGATAGGACATGTGGGGCTTCATTTTTAAGTGCTAAATCGCAGCGCAGTTGGTGAGAGCGCCGTGGTGGGTGTGGAAAAAGAGAGCCTACAAGCTAGAGAGAAAGAGACTCAAGGGCTCAAATGACCCCAAAGGTTCCACTCAAACGAAACCCTCGAAGCATGTGGGCTCTCCGAGACTTCTTCCAACAAGCTAGCACGCCATCAAACCTCACGAAGCTTTCAGTCAGAGAGGATGCAAAATTAGGTGATGCCGTACCCCACAAAACGTGTGAAAAAATTCCTGACAATCCATGGGAGAGCACACCACCCCCCCCCCCTCCCCTTCCACCTCTCATAGATGAACTCCATCTTTACCGCGGGCCGTGCTTAGAATGCTTCGTTTCACTCTGACATATTCGTTTTTTTCTTCTGTTTCACAAGAATATTTGATCATTGAATAGGGTTCAAGGCAAAACAGGATAACAATTCGTCCTCTGGACGGGAAGTTTTAGAATGAACATAGGCTTTTGTCCCCATTGTTTGTCTTGTAAAACCATGGATTCAGAAACCGCCCCAAAACGTCGGGATTGGTGAGGAGAAGACTCTAGAATCAGAATGAGAGAAAGTGCACCCTATTTTTGAGAAGTAATGAGAGATCGCAGCATTTCTCATCGATCCAAGTATGCATGGGGAGCCACGAGTTGCCTGACGACCACGGCTGGGGAACAAACTCCCCCAGCGAGCAGAATGAGAGAGGCAGGACGGCCTGTGTGTTTGTTTTTCCCCATGACTCAGCAAAAGCCAGGGCGTGGTGGTACTTCCACAAGGCCCCAGCTCCACAAGCCAGGAATCAGTCCTGCACCAATCACTGCTTCCTGCTGCTTGACGCCGTCCGCCCAGCACCTGTTCTTCAAGGTTCCAGCACCAGAAGCATTTTGCACAATGGGAGAACGATAGAGGATTCCATACAACTGACAATGATTACCTTGTTAGTGATGGGTACACCGGAGGAGAATTATGAGCCTCATTCAATCGCTTCTGTCGCCATATCTAGCTTACGCCAATAGGGAAATTGGTCATGAGCTTGATGGCGACGGGAGTTCACACAATACCGATGTTGCAGATTCTCAAGGAGAGTAGCCCGACAAAGAAGCTAGAAGAACTGTTGTCCAAACAAACGCCGCCCCGGAACCTGCCACCGTTTCTTTGGTTTGTTTGCTGAATTTTGTTTTTACAAATAAATGGATAATAATTGGCCTTTGATTTTCTATTTGGCAGGAGAAGTAGAGGAGGCAGAGTACAACTGTATGAGATTCCTCTCTTTCTGAATTTACGGTGGCTAGCACGCCGAATAACTTAGCGGTTGATTTCCATGGATCCTGCCAATTAGGACATTATCACGACAAATAACATAATTTATTGAGAGCCTTGAAGACATTCTAGACGCATTCAGTGAAACGAGCTTAGCATGAACAGTTGCGTTGGACGAGATTATTACACCTATATTTCTAAGAAAAATAATAATAAACAACATGAAAATCTTCAGGTATGAACTGATTCATGGCCAGTTCATGCATGGGAGGTTGTTGTTTCATCTTAAATTTCTTGACAGAGAAGGATCTGGTGCTTCAGAATTAGGGCTTGGCGTATTCGACGCAGCAGCAGCTGTTGCGCTATCCACACAATTCATCTGCTCTTGCTATAATTTAAGGCACGAGCAGGGTAAAGAGGCTGTAGAGTTTATTACATTCCTGCAGCCTCCAGGTAAATGTTTGGTGCACATTGTTTTTGTGTCAGCAATGAAGGGCTGGAAGAGATGGTTCTCACAAGCTTACATCTCGCCCTTTTCGGACTTAGATCCGACGCAAACAAGCCTTTGAAACGAGCTTTGAGGAGAGCACTTGGATCGTGGTCATTTGTTGTGGGCTGGAAAGAGCCACCGTCTCTACCTTGTTCCTGTATTCGTGATGCCGAAAGGCCTCGGTTTATGCCTTGAATCGACCAGGTAGTTAGAGACAGTAAAGTCCGTAACAGTCTTGGCATGCGTAGTTAAGTGGGGAAATCGAGAATTGGCGACAATGCGCAAGGAGAACTTTGAACACTTCACACAAATGAGTGCTGTGGGTTTTATATTTTTGCATTTAAGGATGGTGATTTATTGTAGGAATTTCCCCCACGTGGAAGATCGCAAACCTTTAGTATGGCTGAAGGCAGAAGAGTTCAATCAAGACTCATCTTGTGCGCATTTCAGTGGGTGGACGTACACGAACAGATTCTCACATCTCCACTATGGTCATTCCTCGGTGGAAAGTAAAACTATCAAAAGTTTTTTCAACTAGTTTTTTAAACTACTCACGTTGTTGCCTTCTGAGTTTGATTGAGAGGGAACGCTGTGGACACAATCTGCAAACATGTTCCATACAACAAACGCCAATAAGCTTCAAAAGTAAGAGCAAAGGACGGTACGAAGTCACGACAGTCTAACGAGGGACTCACTGCTCATTGGATCAACGCAATAAAGCACCGATCGGTACTATGAAAAAGGAAGACAAGTGACAGTATCTTGTACACATTATGATCTGTGCATCATGCTGCCAATCTGTCTTACTTGACAAATGTCGTACATGTCGTTGAAGCACGTCACAGCGACTCCATAAACCTGTAACCAGCAACCACCCTGCCGAAGAATTGAAGCATTTAATTGTTGTAGATGGAAGGGATTACGAAACGTTGGCTCCCGCTTGGAAGCAAGTGCTTTTATTACCCTTCGAGGAAAACTGTCCATAGCTGTCTGGAAGTTGAGGAGTTTGTTTTGAATTTTGCATGGTCTTCATTACCCTGAGCAAGAGGATCTTTAATGTTGGGGCCCAGGCTATTACGGTAACCGCCCATGAGGTTGCCCGATTGAGACGAACGTGCTCAACTTGATGGAGGCGGACACGTTGGAGATTCGGTGCTCCTGTGTGGCCCCCGCCGTCGTCTCGAAGGTTTCCACGCGCGTGGATGAGCTCGAAGATTTGATGGCGAAGGACGAGAAATATCTTGTGTGGTGCCACCAATTTGTAGAGAGGGACATTTCGTGCTCCTGTGTGAACATCTTGAAGGTCGATGTGAAGGCCTTCCCATCCACCTGGATAAGTTGAAAGACTTGCTGGTGATGGATGAGAAGTGGCTAGATTTTCTTATTAAGGCGCTTGGGAATGCTACGAAATTGGTGGCAGGGAAGGACGACACACTTCAAGTCGTGACCTCCTCCGAGAAGGATGAAAAGAAGCCGGTTGAGCAGAAGAGGAAGGGAGCGAGAGAGTGAGCCATTGACGAAAGGTGGGCGCAAACCGACCTTGCAGGGCTCGAAGGATTCTCTTGGTTCGGAATTGGAGTAAAAATCGAAGCGTATGACATTCAGGCACTCGAATCCCGCGACTACCTTTCGCATCCTCATCCTCTCGGCATTCTGTTCCCTACGCAAATTGGCTCCTACTGGTAAACTACAAGCCGCCTCACCTTGTTGTCTCATTTCACTGGATTACGCGAAGCTTTTTATGCGCACTACTGCGAATTCTCGCAATCTGAAACTTGAAGTAGGAGAGAACACGAGTTATTATTTCTGCGTGAAATTTAAGGATTTACATCACACGAGTGCCACAAAGCTGCGAATTTGTTGTACAGTATACCCTGGATATATGTTACACCGATAAGTGTTAAAATCGCATGTGTGGAGGAAATTGCACTACCTAAAAAAAAAACAAAAAACAAAAAATACTCTAGTAAGTGCTCTCCTTTTCAATGAATCCACCTTGCTAAGTATTAATTTGGATGAAAGTGATCCTATGAAATTTTATAATTTGGATGAAATTTAATTAGGTCTATTATGTACAGATCATGTTGTAGTCGGCATTTACAGTATTGTATTTAACTCACAATATCTTCATACATCACACATTTCACATTATAAAGACATTATTAGCTACAACTCTATCAACCACTTTAGGATTCAAACTATATTCTCTCTTGCATCAACTTCTTTGTATTTTAGTGTTGTGCCATTTGAGGATTTAGTAATGTTATGGTGTTGTAACAAATTTTTAATTAGATAATTTAGAAAGGCTCAAAGTTTATGTCTACACTGAAAAAAGATTCTGAATTTACTTTAATAATAAAAAAAGAAATCCACCAATATCATTAGAAGTTGGTGTTTGGTAGATAAAATATTACGGATAGGACTTTGGCTATTTGAGATAATTTTTTTTATTATGCCCTAATATTGTCATGTTCTAGTTTGACTACTATATGAAAATAATGCACATAAATATTTAATGTATAATTTATTATACAATGTGATAAGAGCCACATTATTAGATTTTAATTAATCACAAAATATGGTTAGATTACTACTTTGAAGTAATTAGTTCAAAAAGATTATTATTAAAGTTGATTTTAAGTTGCTAATAGTTTATATATTTAGAGCCACCTTTATTAGATATTGGATGAATGGAGATGGAGGATGAAAATTTCTATTCTTATTGGCCAAAATTCATGTCTAATGGACTTCAAGGATGCTATCTGAGGCCTTATTAGGAATTAGGGTTACTCTTTTGAAGTTATTTGAACTTAGGAGATTAGGATCAAAAAGTGTAGGATTTTGGCAATGATTTTGGTACAAATTTTGGATGATTTGGAGTTTTTATGAAAGAGATATAGGCACTCAAAGTTAAAGTATTGATTTTGTACCTACTGTCACTCTTTTGGGCATAACATGCGCGTACAAAATAGAATAAAGAATCAAAAACTAGAAATAGGGAGAACCTTTTTGTACTATACTTTTCATGTACTACTTGATGAAGGAATTAAAGGAAGTTGAAGTTAGTACTTACAATCTAAAGGCAATAAGTGACGTGATTTACTAGTAGTTGTGTTTCGAACTATATCTTGAGCAATTTAATAAGATTTTAACTAAACATTTTTAAAAATGTATATTATAATGTTACTAAATTTTATACAAAAATTTTATGGCATTTGAAGTTTGGATTTTTGAAATATGAAGAAAATAGTATTTGGGTGCTTGTAAATTAGGATTTAAAGCACCTATTGTCATGGACATACTCATAATTACATATACAAATAGGTAGAAGTAAGTAAAAGTAGATAAACGTAAGTTAATTCTATAGTATTTGATATGGAAGCTTCCTAGAAGCTTCATAGATACTGCTTTGACTTCATAGGTGTCTTTAATTGACTTTTTGGATTAGAAACGTGGTCAACAAGTTGGCCATGTGCCACACATGTTGTTAGCTTGAAGACCAAGCTAACTATGTAGCCCACATGTAGAAAAACTTGCCTTGTAAGTCAAGACATGTGTTCTACAAAGTCAACACATATTGGAGGTCTTATAGAACGTCGCCATAAAGACCCTAGTTAGATAGTATATATAGAGACAAGAGTGAAGCCTTCTTCACTCTTGTCAACTCCTTTCTTGCTTCTAGTCTAGTTTCAAGGGTCTTTAGTTTTCTTTTGGCAATAGCCATTCCAGTTTCTCTTTCAATATACATACTTGTTTATTTATATTTTGTTATCTTTTTTTGAGTGAAGGCTCACTTGTCTGAATTGCTTTTTCATCGAGTTCTTATCCTTGACAGATTGACAAGAGTACACCTACAATATCAGAGCTTTGTCTAATCTTCATTAAGAGTGGATTACCTTTTTTTTCTTGATAAGATATAAGCATATTAGAAGTTATGGATTACCCTCTTTTAAACTGATATTGTCCTTAGTATTTTCTTTGTTCTCAAGTCCTCTCTTCTATTTGTCTTAAGCGATATTAGACATCTTTTCTTTTCTAAGTATTATCATGGCAAAACTTGTTGAAATGAAGAGTGCAATGGCACAAATGCAAGAGCAATTGAGGGAGTTAATGCTTGCGATGCATTAACTCAATTTACAACAACAAGGAGCAACAAGATTGGCAGGAAGTGAAGATATAGAAATGGTTGGAGCTACTTCAACATCTGCACCAAATCTTATGCTTTTTCTTATGGTAGAACGTCCTTCCAATATTAGAGAACCAAGAATTGTCTTATCTGAGAAGTTTGATGGCACTAGATCCAAGTTTCAAGGATTTATCAATCAAGTGTAACTTGTGATTGAACTTCAACCTCAAAGCTATCCAACTCTTGGATCGCAAGTTAGATTCATTAATACGCTTCTTTCAGGTTCAGGACTATCGTGGTTTTCATCTTTTCTTGAATGACGAGATCCAATATTGGATAATCTAAAGGCTTTTTGGCGGAGTTTTGATCCATGTATGGAGAACATAATGCAATTCGTGTTGCAATCAATAAGATCCGTATTTTATAACAAGGCAATCAATCAGTAACGTTGTATGCTTCACAATTTTGACAACTTGCAACTGATATCAAGTGGGATGATGCTGCACTTGTTAGTCAATTTTTCTACAGATTACAATATGAAGTAAAAGAAATTAATGCTCAACTTACTTAATCATCATACATTGAGTCAAGCAATTGACTTTGCTGTGAAGTGCAATAATCGTCTTTTTGAATTTCGATCTGAGAACCGTACAAGTGCACATCAACGTTACTATAATTCAATGGCAACACCAATACCTCTTCAACACATACATTCAGAAGTAGAGGATATGCAAATTGATGCAATACGTTTCAAATCTCTTACTGAGCAAGAAAAGACTCGTCGTCGTCAAGAAGGATTATGTTTATATTGTGGAGAACCAAAACACACTGCTCAACATTGTCCAAAGAAATGACGCAACTACAAAATGAGGAGTATGGCTATCAAAGAAGACAATATGTCGAAAAATGAGTTTGTCCAGCTATAATAGGGACCGTGTAACTGGAACCTTGCACAACATCTAGTATAGGTTTTATTCTCTCCTTAGAGCCCTCTCCTTGTTTTACATTAAATGTTATTTTAGGACCTAAACATTACAAAGCCTCTGCCTTGTTAGATTCAAGAAACTCAACGTGTTTTTTAGATGAAGAATTTACTAAAAGACATAACATATCTTTAGTAAAGAAAACTAAACTTCTTCATGTAGAGGTCATAGATGGTCGTCCATTGTCTTTTGGAGATATTACTCATGAAATCCTTCCTATAGAAGTAATAATCAATGATCATAATAGCTTTGTATTGTTTAATATCATTAGATCTTTCTTTAATCCAGTCATTTTAGGTTTATCGTAGTTAGAAAAATACAACCCTCAAATAGATTGGATTTCTCGAATTCTCACTTTCTCTAAAATTATAACTAACAATGTAGTTAATCAAGTAGAGAGTCATAAGTTCAGTTCAATTAAACTCGTGTTTATAGGTACAAAAGCTTTCTTGCATGCTGCTAGGAAAGAATCACCATATATTATTTATGCCACACTCGTTTCTAATGATGCAAAGACTTCACGTGGCATTCTAAGCTAATATCAAGAATTTCAAGATGTATTTGAAAAAAAGAATGTGGATACACTCTCGAAACATCGTCTCTATGATTATTCAATTGACCTTCAAAAAGGAGCATAACCGCAATTCGGACCAATCTATAGTTTATCACAAAATGAGTTGACTGAATTCAAGGAGTATATTGAAGAAAAACTAGTAAAGAATTTCATACGCCATTCTAAATCTCCGACAAGAGCTCCAATTCTATTTGTGAAGAAAAAAGATGGATCATTGTGGATGTGTGTTGATTATCGAGGACTCAACAAGATTACCATCAAAAATAGGTATCTACTACCTTTAATATCTGGACTTCTTGATCAGCTGAATCAAGCTAAGATCTATATAAAAATAGATCTCCGGGGAGCATACAATCTAGTACGCATCAAAGAAGGAGATGAATGGAAGACTGCATTTCGAACTAGGTATGGACATTTTGAATACGTCATGCCTTTTGAACTTACAAATGCACCACTAACTTTTCAACATTTAATGAGTGATGTTTTTTGATAATTTTTGGACGATTTTGTAGTCTGTTATCTAGATGACATCTTGATCTATTCTAAGAATCGAGAAGAACATGAACTTCATATTCGTCATGTGTTACAAAAATTAAGAGATGTGGGACTCTATGCCAAGATAGAAAAGTGTGTATTCCACACTACTCAAGTCGATTTCTTAGATTACATCATTTCAAATGATGGACTTATGATGGATCCTAAGAAAGTTCAAACTATTATAGATTGAAAGATCCCAAAAATGGTAAAAGATGTCTAATGCTTTTTGGGATTTGCCAACTACTATCAGATCTTCATCGAAGACTTCTCTCGAGTTGCAGCTCTACTTACATGTTTGACTTGTAAAGACAAACTCCAATGGAATCAAGAAGCAAAAGTTTCTTTTGAATCTTTGAAGACAGCGTTTGTTTCTGCACCAATCTTATATAGTGTTGATTTTTCCAAAGCATTTTTTATAGAAATAGATGCATCAGACTTTGCTGTGGGTGCAGTTTTGTCACAAATGGGAACAAATAAAAAACTTCATCCAGTAGCCTTTTATTCAAGAAAATTTTCAGCAGCAGAAATCAATTATGAGATCCATGACAAAGAACTTCTTGCAATTGTGAATTCTTTTTAAGAATGGCATCATTATCTAGAAGGCGCTTCCAGTCCAATCACCATGTATACGGATCACAAGAACCTTGAGTATTTTATGTCAACATGCATATTAAATCGTCATCAAGCTTGTTGGAGCATGTCTTTATTAAGATTTGAGTTCATCATCACTTATTGACTAAGAAAAGAATAAGGTTTGTCTGATGCCTTGTTTAGACGTTCTTATCTTGCATTAAAAAAAGGAGATGCAGCTTTTGAGCAATAAAGAATGGTTTTCTTGAAGCTAGAGTAATTTCATCTTCGAATAATAAAATCAACATTGACTATTGATTTAACTTTTCTCAAGCAAGTCCAGTTAAGTATGTCTTCAGACCCTTTTGTTCATGATATCAAAAATAATTCTTCTAAATCTCATGATCCCTCTAAATTTGAGTTTAAGAACAACCTACTCTATTTCGAATGACGCCTATATATTCCAGAAGGAAAAGCACGTTTACGTGTTCTTCAAGCTCATTACGACTTCCAAGCAGCAAGACATTTTGGATACAATAAGACTTTGGAGCTAATATCTAAGGATTTTTGGTGGCATCAAATGTAGAAGGCAATCAAAGATTTTGTACAATCATGTGATGTTTGCTCAAGATCAAAAATTCCTCGTCATTGACGTTTTGGACTTCTTCAGCCATTATCCATTTCAGAACAACTATGGTCTTCTGTTTTTATGGACTTCATCACGGATCTTCCAATCTCAAGTTCTTATGACTCTATATTCGTGATAGTAGATCGTTTTACCAAGATGGCACATTTTTTTATCATGTACAAAATCTATCACAGGTGAAGAAATAACTAAGCTCTTTCTTGACAATATCTATCGCTTTTATGGATAACCCAAGGATATTATATCATATAGGGGAACTCAATTTATATCAAGATTTTGGCAGACTCTTTTCAAGATTCTAAAAGTGGATATAAAACTATCTTCGACATTCCATCCTCAAACTGATGGACTAATGAAGTGTGTTAATCAAGTTTTAGAACAATATTTAAGATGTACCATCAACTACCAACAAGATGATTGGACAACTCTTTTACCGTTGGCAGAGTTTGCTTACAATAACACGGTACATTCTTCTACAAAACAAACACCTTTCTTTGCTAATTATGGTTATCATCCACGACTTGATACTTTTAACTTTTCAAAAGTTGATAATCCTGCTATGAAAGATTTGACGATTCATTTGTCAGAGCTACATGCAACGATGAAGGCGCAGTTAAAAGAGGCTCAAGAATAAGAAAAGGTCAATACGGATGTCTATCAAAAGGAACAACCACCATTCCACTTGGGTGATAAGGTATGGCTACTTCGTCGTAATATCAAGACCACTCATCCTTGTGATAAGTTGGACTATCGAAGGCTTGGACCATTTTCTATTTCTGCACAAATCAATCCAATTGCATATCGTTTACATCTACCGGAGTCAATGAAAATCTATTCCGTATTCCACGTGTCTCTTCTTGAACCATACAAGACAGTGGACATACCAAGAAGACGACAAGTTCCACCTCTTCCTATAGAAGTGGACAATAATGAAGAGTTTGAAGTAGAAGAAGACTTAGATTCTAGGGGGCGCCGAAATAAATTAGATTATCTTGTCTATTGGCACGGATATGATATTAATGAACACACATGGGAGCCAATAAAGAATCTTACAAATGCAGTAAAGGTGGTGGAGGCTTTTTATCGATGACATCCATCAAAATCAAGATGAAAACCTTCTTTATAAAAGAAACAATATCTAGGCAAGATATCATTCTACTTTCAATCCTTGTTTGTAGCTTCTTTGTTGTTGTGACGTTCAGGAGATGGAAAACCAACAACTAATGGATTCGATTCAAGAGCCTTCATTTATTGACCTACCAGATGAGACATTATGATTGTCACAACCTTCAAGACAACGTAATCAAGATGAAGATCTTCAAGAATGACATGTTCTTCTTCGAATAGATGGCAAGATACAATGCGTTTGGTATCACGACTTGGGAAGGGACTCTCGATGTTTGGTGGTTTTACTAGAGGTAGGAACAATTCTTGATGGTGTTCCAAATATTCTATTCGAAGGAAGTTATGAAGGCCTCAACAATGATCAAATAATTGTGTGGTCTTCCCGCCCTGGTATGGGACACTACCGATGGTTGAGAGGTCCTATCAATTATCTTTGAAGAGAATAAAGATCAGAGTATGTGACGAATATAATTCGTCGCATCATACGTTTTCTCAACATATGATTATTGCTCCTTGTGGAACTCGTCCCTAGAAGGATGATAATGTCATGGACATACTCATAATTACATATATAAATAGGTAGAAGTAAGTAAAAGTAGATAAACGTAAGTTAATTCTATAGTATTTGATATGGAAGCTTCCTAGAAGCTTCATAGATGCTGCTTTGACTTCATAGGTGTCTTTAATTGACTTTTTGGATTAGAAACGTGGTCAACAAGTTGGCTAGGTGCCATACATGTTGTTAGCTTGAAGACCAAGTTAACTATGTAGCCCACATGTAGAAAATCTTGCCTTGTAAGTCAAGGCATGTGTTCTACAAAGTCAACACATATTAGCAGTCCTATAGAACGTCTCCATGTAGACCCTAGTTAGATAGTATATATAGAAACAAGAGTGAAGCCTTCTTCACTCTTGTCAACTCCTTTCTTGCTTCTAGTCTAGTTTCAAGGGTCTTTAGTTTTCTTTTGGCAATAGCCATTCCAGTTTCTCTTTCAATATACATATTTGTTTATTTATATTTTTTTATCTTTTTTTGAGTGAAGGCTCACTTGTCTGAATTGCTTTTTCATCGAATTCTTGTCTTTGATACCTACTAGGATTTTTAAGATGTCAGATGAACTGTACTAGATTTAAGGTTTATTTTTATTTGTAATAATTTTCAAAGATAAATTCTATATTATTTAAAAATTTGAAAAAAAAATGAAGAATTGAATTAAGAGATATGAATTTCTAAAATTTAAAGAGAAAAAATCCTTTAGGAGATAAAAATGTTTTAAAAGGATTTTTCCACAATTTGGACATTTTATGCAAAGTAAAGGGATTTTAGAGAGTCAAGACTTTATATGTATGTTAAAGATGGAGATATGGAGTTATGAAAAAATTATGATATAAAGATGGATATTTATAAGAGGATTATGGATTTTCTTTGAGTTAATAAAAAATCAAACTTAGCGACAAATAATTAGTTATGATTTAGTATAGCAAAGGATGTTAAGGCATTTCTAGTTGCTTTAGAAAGCCTTATGTATAAAGCTTCTTAAATATATAAGGATTTCATCAATTAAAAATCTTTTGATATTATTATATTTTTTTGGCTTCTATAATAAGAATACTTCATTTATTAGAACTTATCCAATAAGTTAAAGCTTATATCTTTATAGCTAGGTACTTCATATATTTTTAAATATAAAATCATACCATACAACAATGTTTAAAATGAATATTTGTAGATTTTTGAATATAAGACATTTATTCGATATTGATATTGAACATCTAGTTGTCTCAAAGTACATTAAGAAAATTCAATGTCTATAATTGTAGCAAGCTATTTTCACATGATGTAAGCTTATAGAGGATCAAAATATTGCTTTGTCTAAGTATCTTGTAGTTATTATTACAATTTTTTTTTATGGTGTGATATTCAAAGGGAATGATGAAGAGGAGGTATAATTTTTACATAAATAGATGGAAAAATTCAAGAAGAGATTTTATATTAAGAAATAAATTTTTCATGGAGAGAATGGATTTGCTGATACTTTTCTTTAGGCCTTAATGAGGATGGAAGAAATTAAACTTGACTTCAATTTATATCTCCAAATTCAAAAAATAGATTTCATTCAATGGATGCAAAAATTATTTAATCATTCAAATTTTAATACCACAATTGATTGATTCAATATAATATAGAGATTCTTATGAAAAATAAGAGCAAAGATATTAATGTATATTAATTTATGATGATATTAAAGAATTTTTGATATATTGGAGTTATTACATCAACAATCATAAATTCTTAGAAATATATATATCTATATATATATATATATATATATATATATGCTTGATTTTTATTAATAATATGAAAGCAAAGGTAGCAACCATGAGAGATAGAAAAGCTTAAGAAACAATACATAAGAAAGAGTTGGAAGAACTTACTATCTTACTAGAAAAAATGGTATTAATATCTACAAAGAGTAAAACTAGACCTATTGTGAATGTTCATGAGTTTATCAATTATAAATTAAAATTTCATCTTATCAATTCCTACATACATATTAAAGAGAACATTATAGGTATGTTTGATGAAAGTGATGATGTACTTGAAAATGAATCTATTAAAAAAATTTAATTATTTATAAATTGGTGATATAGTGGTATCAAGGAGGTGAATCTCAAAGAAAGAAAATCCTCAATACACTCTTCTATCACTAAAGAGAACTAGAAAGACTTTATGAAATTATTCTATTTTACCTATTTTTATTTAATTTTATAAATAACTATTAAGATAAATATATATGTCTATGATATTGCCCCCCTTTCTAGGGACAAGTTCTACGAGGAGCAGTCTTCATATGTTGAAGAAGTCCAAGATGCAATGAATTATATTTGCTACATATTTTGATCTTTGCTCTCTTCAAAGATAGTTGATAGGTCCCCTCAACCATCTATAGTATCCCATACTAGGCGAGAAGACCACCCTGTTATTTGGTCATTGTTGAAGCCTTCATAACTTCTTTCAAATAAAACTAATTTATCACAAAAACGAGTAATCTTGATATTACGACGAAGTAACCATACTTTATCATCCATATTATATTGTGGTTGCTCCTTGCCATAGGCATCCACGTTAATCTTTTGTCATTCTTGAGCTTCCTTTAATTGTACCTTCATTGTTGTATGTAGCTGTGATAAGCTATTTACAAAATCTTTCGCCGCAAGATTATCAACTTTTAAAAAGTCAAAAGTATACAGACGTGGATGATAACCATAATTGGCAAAGAAAAGTATTTTTTGAGTGGAAGAATGTATTGAATTATTATATGCAAACTCTGCCAATGGTAAAAGAGTTGTCTAGTCATCTTGATGATAGTTAATGGTACATCTCAAATACTATTCCAGAACTTGATTTATCCATTCCGCTTGCCCATCAGTTTGAAGATAAAAAGCTCAAGAAAGCTTTATATCTACCTTTAGAATCTTGAATAGGATTTTCCAAAATCTTGATACAAATTGAGTCCATCTATCCGATATAATATGCTTTGGCAATCCATGATAGTGATAGATATTGTCAATAAAAAACTTAGCTGTTTCTTCACTTGTGATAGATTTTGTACATGGTACAAAATGTACCATCTTAATAAAACGATCTACTATCACGAATATAGAGTCATAAGAATTTGAAATTGAAAGATTTGTGATGAAATCCATAGAAATAGAAGACCATGGTTGTTTTGGAATGGATAACGGCTGAAGAAGTCCGTAAGGTCGATGACGAGGAGTTTTTGATCTTGAGCAAACATCACAAGATTGTACAAAATCTTTGACTGCCTTCTACATTTTCAGCCACCAAAAATTCCTGGATATTAGTTCCAAAGTTTTATTATACCCAAAATGTCCTGTTATTGGAAAGACATGACTAGCTTAAAGAACAAGTAATCAAGCTTCACCTTTTGGAACATATAGGCGTCCTTCAAAATATAATAGATTCTTCTTGAATTCAAACTTGGAAGTATCATGAGACTTAGAGGAAGTATCCTTGATATTCTGAACAAGAAGATCAGAGGATATGCTTGATTGAATTGAGGTACCTTCTAAATAATGACGCCATTCTTAAAATGAATCCATGATTGCAAGGAGCTCTTTGTCATGGATCTCATAATTAATCTTGGCTGCTGAAAATTTCTTCAAATGGAAAGCTATTGGATAGAATTTGTTATCTGATCCCATTTATGACAACACAGCTTTTATAGCAAAATCTAACGTGTCTGTTTCCATAAAAAATACCTTTGAGAAGTCAACGCAATATAAGATTGGTACAAAAATAAATTTCTTCTTTAAAACATCAAATGATGCTTTTGCTTTTTTATTCCCTTCAAATTTGACTTTACAAGTCAAACGTGTAAATGGAGCTATAACTTGAAAAAAATTCTTGATGAAGATTGGACAATAATTAGTAAAGCCCAAAAAGCATTGCACATTTTGTACTGTTCTTGGAATCTTTCAATCTATGATAGTTTGAATCTTCTTAGGATCCATCATAAGGCCTTTGTTGGAAATGATGTACGCTAAAAAGTCGACTTGAGTAGTGTGGAATATACACTTTTTTAACTTGGCATATAATCCTGCATTTCTAAGTTTCTGTAACATCCAACAAACATGAAGCTCATGTTCTTTTGTGTACTTAGAGTAGATTAGAATGTCATCTAAATAGAAAATAATAAAGTCATTTAAAAACTCACAAAAAATATCATTTATAAGATGTTAAAAAGTGGCCGGTGTATTCGTGAGTCTAAAAGGCATGACATTATATTCAAAATGTCCATATCTAGTTCAAAAAGCAATCTTCCATTCATCTCATTCTTTGATACGAACTAAGTTGTATGCTCCCCGTAAATTTATTTTGGTATAGAACTTTACTTGATTGAGTTAGTCAAGAAGTCCTGAAATCAAAGGCAAAGAATACTTATTTTTGATGGTGATCTTATTGAATCCTTGATAATCTACACACATTCATAGAGATCCATCTTTCTTCTTTACAAATAAGATAGGAGCTCCAGCTGGAGATTTAAAATAGTGGATGAAGTTCTTTGCCAAATTCTCATCAATGTATTCTTTTAATGTACCCATTTCATTCTGCGATAAGCTATAGATTGATCCGAATAGTGATTGAGCTCCTTCTTGTTGATCAATTGAATAATCATAAGGTCGATGCTCGAGGAAAGTATCTACATTCTTCTTTTCAAAAATATCTTGGAATTCTTGATATTGCTCAGGAATACCACTCGACATTGTTTCACTATTAGAAATAGATGTAGCATATATAGCAAAAGATGATCCTTCTTTTACAGCATGCATGAAGGCTTTTGCATCTACTAGTAAAAATTTGGATGTATTGGACTTACATACTTCTACTTTGCTAATGCAATCTTAGATTAAACTATCAGAAAAGTTAAGGTTACAAGAGATCCAATTTATTTGAGGGTTATATTTTTCTAGCCATGATAATCCTAAAATAACCGGATTAGAGGGAGATTTTATTACATTAAATATTACTATATTGTTATGATCTTTAATTGCTACATCTAAAGGAATAGTTTCATGGATAACATTTCTAGAAGACAATGAACGATTATCTATGACATCTACATGTACGGATTTAACTTTCTTAACTAAAAGTATTTTTTGATTTTTGACAAAATCTTTGTCTATAAAACATGCTGTGGCTCCTGAATCTAACAAGGTAAAGACTTTGTGATTATTAGGTCCTAAATATACTTCTATTATAAAATAAGGTGAAGGGTCTCAGGAGAAGATAGGACCTTTACTAGGTATTGCACATGATTTCAGCCGCATGATTCCTATTATAGTTGAAAAAATTTATTTTCTGATACATTATATTCTTTGATAATTGTGCTCTTCATTTTGTAATTGTGTTGCTTCTTTGAATAATGTTGAGAAGTGTGCTTAGCTTCTCCACAATATAAACAAAATCCCTCTTGGCAACGTCATGTCTTTTCTTGCTTCGTGAGAGGTTTAAAATGTAACATATCAATTTGCATTGGTTCTGGCTTTGACGAATACATTTCAGAAAACTTAAGAAATGTAGCCATTCTTTGACTTGTTCCTCTGCAACTAAATCTTTGTTCTTGATGCCTTTCAAATAAACGATTGTTGCATGCAATGGCTTGAGTAATAAATTATTTTAAAGATTCTACTTTCGGCATTGTTAATAACAAATCTTTGATGCTATCCTTCAATCCATATCGAATATGGTTGATAAGTGCTTTGTCGTTCCATTCCACATTGCAAGTAAGATTTTGGAATTTGGCAGCATATATAATAGCTGATCGTGATCCTTGTCGTAAGGATAAAAGCTTAGTCTCTGCTACTCGTTCTTGATTACTTTCTCCAAATGTGGCCATAAACACTTATAGGAATGAATTCAAATTAGAAAAGAGTCGTGAATCTTTTTCCATTAAAGGTGCAGATTAAAAGAGAGAACTTCTTGATAATAGTGCGCTTATAAATCTGACTTGGATAAATCCATGAGGATATTAGAAAAGGTGCAACCTTAGATAGAGCTTGACTTATTACAAAAAACTTCAAAATTTTGATCTTGTTCCATCAAACTTCTTAAGCATATTAATCCTTGTCCTTGTCATACTTGTAGAAGCAAAACTCCTTGGATTTGGTTGTGATATTGATCTACTTGCTTCTTTCAACTATACAACTTCTTGCTCCAGACTCTGAACTTCTTCCATAGGCATAGGCATAGTACTTCCATAATTCACGTTGGAAATATGTGAGATTTTTACTCTTAGAGTATTGACAAGC
The DNA here is from genome assembly GCF_059467195.1 of Physcomitrium patens. Taxonomy (NCBI): domain Eukaryota; kingdom Viridiplantae; phylum Streptophyta; class Bryopsida; order Funariales; family Funariaceae; genus Physcomitrium; species Physcomitrium patens. The sequence continues at coordinate 17,262,554 of NC_143414.1, read as the reverse complement.
TTATAAAGATCTTCAATAGTTATAAATCTATTCTCACTTCGATTGAGAGTAGCATCCATAATCTTGTCTTTCGTAGACAACCCAAACAAATTCAAAAGTTAAATTAGAAGAAGGTAATCCACAACCCCTAAAAACAAATCCCACAAAGAGGGATAATCCACTCTCTTTAAGGAAAAGATCAGTGTTAGAAAATAAGATTTTTTGTTTAAAGATGGATAGTCCTCAACCTTTAAAATACAAAAATAGAAGTGGTATAATCCACTCACTTCTAAAACAAGACAGAAACAATATGTTAGCACTCTTGTCAAACTGTCAAGGACATGAATCTCAAAGAAAGAAAATCCTCAATACACTCTTCTATTACTAAAGAGAACTAAAAAGTCACTAAAAATGATATATTATTGAACTACAATGGCTATTGCCAAAGACAAGAAGACTAAAAAGTCTTGGAATAAGACTAAGGACTAAAAATGCATTGACAAGAGTGAAGAAGGCTTCACTCTTGCTTCTATATATACTATCTAATTAAGAGCTCTGTGGCAATGTTCTATAGGACCTCTAACATGTGTTGAATTTGCTAGCAATATGTCTTATCTTACAAGGAAAGTTATCTATATATGCGTGATGTAGTTGGCTTGTTCCACAAGTTACTACACAGAGATAACTTGTTCTACAAGCTGCCAATACATGGTTAGCTTTTTGGCCAAGTTTCTAACCTACAAATACATCTAAAGTCAAAATTACATCTATGAAGCTTCTAGAAAGCTTGTCTAGAAGACTTTATGAAATTATTCTATTTTACCTACTTCTACTTAATCTTATAAGTAACTATTGAGGTAAATATATATATGTCCATGATAAGTAGTGAAAAGAATAGGATTCAAGGATGTTAGAAGTACATTAGTGACCTTGAGATAATTTTTAGAATAAAAGCCTATTGATATTACATCTCTCATTTAAAGCATTTGAAGACTTCAAAAGAAAATATAAATTTGGAATACACAAGAATCTTATTAAATTACTTTAAATCTATTCTTCTATTACATTTAGATATATAATGATATTTTTAGTTTATTTACTTTTATTCTTTATTAATATAAGTATTATTATTTTAATTCTAAAATTTGTTATAGACATAGATATTTATTCTAATATTTACTAATATGATTAAATAAAAAAATAATTTATTCTATAATATTTTCTAGAAAAACTTCTTAGAAGCTTCATATACACTACTTTGACTTTACATGTATTTGTAGTTGATTGGTAGATTAGAAATTTGGTCAACAAGGTAACCACGTGTTAATAGTTTGTAGAACAAGCTAACTATATGGCACACATATAGAAAACTTGCCTTGCAAGTTAAGATACGTGTTTTATAAAGCCAACAAGTTTTGAAGATCCTGTAAGACATTGCTATGTAGCTCTTAGTTAAGAGTATATATGGAGGCAAGAGTGAAACTTTTTTTACTATTGTCAATGCCTTTTTAGTCTTTAGTCTTGTTTCAAGACTTTCTAATCTTTTTGTCTTTAGCAATAACCATTCTAATTTAATACTATATCATCTTTGTATATATATATATTTTTTTTTTTTTTTTTTTTTTTTTCAATGATATTAGAATGTATTGACATTTTAGTTCTTTGAGGTTCATGTCTTTGAAAATTTGACAAGAGTACTAATTCATTGTTCTTATATTGTTTTAGAATTGAGTAGATTATCTCACTTCTATTGTTTTATTTTAAAGGTTGTAGATTATCCAACTTTGAATAAATTATTTAGTTTTCTAATACTGATTTTTTCCTTAAAAAGAGTAGATTATCTTTCTTTGTAAAAACTTATATTTGACATTAGATGTTGGAAATTATCTTTTTTTAATTACTTTTATAGATTTTTCAAGTTGTTTGAAATAGAAGGAAAAATTATGAATGCTACATTTTACAAAATTGAGAATAAATTTGCAACTATTGTATATCTTTATGAACTTGCCAACACTCTTAAGATGGAAATTTCATACATCACCAATGCCAACCAAGGAAATACTAATCCTATGCCAATGAAAGAAGTTCAAAGTCTCCATCAAGAAATTGTATAATTGAAGAAAGCAAATAGATTGACATCACAGTCAAATCTAAGAAGTTTTTCTTCCACAAGTATAACATGGATAATGGTTAGTATGCCCAAGCAGTTTGATGGAAGAAGATAAAAATTTTGAAGATTTTTGCAACAAGTTAAGCTCTATTTGATATTGTATCTTTTGTAATATCTTGATGGATTTACTTAAGTTGGATTCATAGGTGCAGTTATATCAAGAAGCACTCTCTTTTGGTTTACATCTTTGATAGAAAAAGATTCATGACTCCTTTTATGTTTTGAATTTATTTCTAGAAGTATTTACAGCCACATTTGGAGAAAATGATCAAGAAAGAGTAATAGAGACCAAGTTCTTTTCATTACAACAAAGATCATGATTAGCCACTATATATATTCCTAAAATCCAAAACCTTACTTGTGACATGGTGTCACGGACCAAAAAATACAAACAAGAAATCTAAACAAGAAGTTGAAGAAGAAATGACAAGAACTAGATTATCAGATGAGTACAAGAGCAACGCCAAGAGAATTGAGCTAGAGCTTCAAGAGATGCATTGTCGAGACTGAAGAACTCTTCAGCCTAGACTCCTATATATACTACTGGCCTATGGTTCTAAGGAAGCGCATCAAGAAGCTTCCCAAGAACTATGAAGCTTCTCGAGCAACTACCCAAGAGCTAGGAAGCTTCTCAAGTAACTTTTTAGAATCTACTAGAATATTCTAAGAATCTTCTAGAGCTTTCTAAAGGAATCTTTAGGGAATCTTTGAAGAATATTCTAAGAGAATATTCAAGGAATCTTCTGGAAGTTTCTAGAGACTTCTTTCTAGAAGGTTCTAGAAACTTGTCTCTAGAAAGGTCTAAGGACTATGTCCCTAACATCACCTCCTCCTTTAGCTTCGAGGTCTCCGAGAAGCAATGTTATCGTCAGTCAATACCAACGCAAGAAAATGAAGATCTGTCGCATAACCTCTACTATGAACTCCAATTGTTGTTCACGAGGCAAGTAATTCAATGGTCCTTGAAGCCAACGGTAGTGGCCCACGCCTTCAACTTCTGACCAAGCATGAACCTCCGTGTCTTCATTGTAAAATTGTCCTGCAAATACTCCTTCTGGCTGACCATTGTAGGTAGGCTCGACCTCAAATACAATCACCAGCGATCTGTTGCTCGAAATCCTTCGACGTTGTCGTGGTGCAAGCGGTTCTTCATCTCGCGGTCGTCTTCGTGAGCTAGTTGCTTGAGATGACATGACAAGTGTAGTATCTTGGCTATCCATATTCAAAGGCTAAAACAATAAGAACAAACTTGGGCTACTAACAAAGTTCTACGCTATCTTGGAGAGAATGATTACATCAACTATGGATTTTGGTGGTGCTCTCTCCTCTTTTCTGTTTTTTGGATGAGTAAGCTTCAGTAAGAAGCTATCGTCGAAACGGCTTGGGTTTCTCAGGATATCGTCGATGAAACTCCTATATCTTTTTTGGCGCATTCGCAAGATTTTCGGCCGGCTCCCATGTTCGTTCATTAATATCGTAACCGCTCCAATGCACAAAGTATTCTAATTTATCCCGTCTTTGCCGTGAATCCAGGACCTTTTCCACCTCGTATTCTTCGTGGTTCTCTATTTCTATGCTAGGTGGTGGACATTGTACTCTTCCAGGAAAAGACGATTCTCGATAAGGCTCCAACAAAGAAACATGAAAGACAAGATGTACCTTCATAGTAGCTGGTAACTCCAGACGATACGCTATAGGATTGATCTGCTTCTGGATAACAAATGGTCCCAATCTCCGATAGTCCAATTTATCACATGGCCGCTTGGTCTTAATATTTCGTCGAAGCAGCCCAACTTTGTCTCCAATCGTGAATTTAGGTGCCTGATTCCAAAATTTATCCGCGGATGCCTTGTAAGATTCTTGGGCAGTTTGCAATTGAAGCTTCAATGTAGTTTGAAGCTGCGAAAGCTCCTTCACCAATCCTTCAGGTGCCGGATTGTTAATCGTCGACGAACTCCATAAGTCAAGCTTCGGATGGTATCCATAATTGGAAAAGAATGGCGTTTGTTGAATTGACGCATGAAGGGTGTTGTTATATGTAAACTCGGCTAGCGGTAGATATGCGGCCCAATCATCTTGTTGATAGTTGATGGTGGAACGTAAATATTGCTCTAAAACTTGATTCACCCGTTCTGTTTGGCCGTCCGTTTGAGGATGAAATGCCGAAGAAAGCTTGATATCCACCTTCAATATCTCAAAAAGAGATTTCCAAAACTTTGACACAAACTGGGTTCCTCGATTCGATACGATATCATCTGGTAGACCATGATATCGATACACATTATCAAGAAAGAGTCTTGCTGTGTCTTCGCTTGACGATGTCTTCTTGCAAGGAACAAAATGCGCCATCTTTGTAAGCCGGTCTACGACAACAAAAATGTTGTCAAATGAATTCGATGGTGGTAGATCCGTAATAAAGTCCATGGAAACCGAAGACCATGGTCGGCGCGGAATAGGCAATGGCTGTAGAAGTCCATAAGGCCGATGTCGAGGGTTTTTGGATCTTGAACAAATGTCATAAGATACAACAAAATCTTTCACATCCTTCCACATTTGAGGCCACCAGAAATCGCGGGAAATAAGTTCCAAGGTCTTATTGAATCCAAAATATCCCGCAGCTAGAAAGTCATGACGAGATTGAAGAACTCGGAGTCATGTTGGCCCTTTTGGGATATATAACCGCTCTTCGAAATATACTAGATCTCCTTCCATCTTGAAATTATCATTACTAGCATGTTGCTTGATATCAAGGGCTAGAGAATCTTCAATGGTTGTGGCCCGTACCTGGTCGAGGAAGTCAGCATCAATTGGTATAATAACTGCATTGAGCCGAAATTTCTCTGGCTTCAACAATGTCGTGCACTGTTGATCAAATGCTGCATCTCGAGCCTTTGGCGCGAGATATGATCTCCTTGATAATGCATCGGACAATCCTTGTTGCTTCCCAGGTCGATAAGTAATAACAAAGTCGAACCTGGATAGCGACATACTCCACCGAGCTTGACGCCGATTCAAAACCTGAGCCGACATAAAATACTCCAAATTCTTGTGATCTGTATATACGGTCACTGGATGTGTAGTTCCTTCGAGAAAGTGGCGCCACTCTTGGAAAGAATCTACTAAAGCAAGGAGTTCCTTATCGTGGATCTCATAGTTGATCTCAGCAGCACAGAATTTTCGAGAATAGAACGCAACTGGATGGAGCTTCTCATCTACGCCCATCTGTGAAAGTACAGCTCCCAAAGCAAAATCCGAAGCATCTGTCTCCAAATAAAAGGCCTTTGTAAAGTCCGGATGTACCAAGATTGGAGCTGTAGTAAATACCATCTTCAAATCTTGGAATGCTTTTTCTGCAATAGGTCCCCATTCGAGCTTGTCCTTGCACGTTAACCGAGTGAGGGGGGGCAGCAACTTGAGAATAATTCTTGATGAAGATCCGATAGTAGTTAGCAAATCCAAGAAAACATTGTACGTCCCTAACCGTCTTCGGAACTTCCCAAGACATGATTGCTTCCACCTTCTTTGGATCCATCTTCAAGCCTTCCGTAGTCGCGATGAATCCCAAAAACTCCATCTCAGTTTGGTGAAATAAGCACTTCTCCAATTTGGCATAGAGTCCTTGCTCCCGTAGTTTTTTGAGTACCATACGAACGTGCTTCTCATGTTCTTCCTCGTTCTTAGAAAATATCAAAATATCATTTAGATAGATGACAACAAAATCGTCTAGATGCTCTCAAAAGATGTCATTCATCATGTGTTGAAAGACCGCTGGAGCATTAGTAAGACCAAATGGCATGACATTGTATTCAAAATGGCCATACTTTGTTCGGAAAGCTGTCTTCCATTCATCTCCTTCCTTGATTCGCACAAGGTTGTAAGCTCCCCTTAGGTCAATCTTTGTAAAGATCCTTGCACGCCCAAGTTGTTCTAAAAGACCAGAGATTAAAGGCAGTGGGTAGCGATTCTTTTTTATCACCTTGTTGAGACCTTGATAGTCCACGCACATCCGTAGTGAGCCATCCTTCTTCTTCACAAATAAGATTGGTGCCGCAGCTGGTGACTTCGAATGACAGATGAAGTTCTTGGCTAGATTCTCGTCAATGTACTTCTGCAACTCAGTCAACTCCGTCTGCGACAAATTGTAGATTGGTCCAAAAGGTGGTTGTGTTCCTTCTTGCAATTCAATGGCACAGTCATAGGGTCGATGCTCTGGCAGCATATCAGCATTCTTCTTTTCAAAGAAATCTTTGAATTCTTCATACTGCTTTGGAATAACCAAAGTCGGAGTTGCATCTTCTTGAGTCGGAGTTGCGAAGATGACAAGAGGTGTATTTTGCTTGGCTTCCTTCATGAAAGCCCTTGCACCTATAAACAAGGATTTGTTTCTAGACATTGTCTTAGCAGATTCCACCTTCAAGGAGTTTGTTGGAAATGTCACTTTCCGCAACTTCCAATCTATCAATGGATTATATCTATCAAGCCAAGATAGTCCCAAAATGATAGGACATGAAGGGGTCTTGATAACATTAAACACAATATTACTCTCATGGTTTTCAAGACGTACCTTCAATAGTTTAGTTTCATGGATAACATTGCCCGAAGACAATGGTCGTCCGTCTATGACTTCTACATGGACAGGCTTAAGTTTCTTTACAAGAAAAATATTGTGAAGCTTGGCAAACTCTTCATCTATAAAGCAAGCGGATGCACCCGAGTCTAATAAAGCATCGACTTGTAGTTCTTGAATACCCAGATGTAAAGGTACCATAAAACAATCTGAAGGTTGAGCTGAGAGAAATGGACCTTGATTAATTTTGGATGTTGAGATGTCCAGCCGCACCGTCCCTATTGTGGCTGGGCGTCCTTGTTTTCTTGCATGCTTGTACTCCTGAGTCTTGTTGTTTGAGGCTTCTGTTTCTTCCGACAATCTACAGCTTTATGGCCCACTTCTCCGCAATATAAACACAAGTTTTGTTCAAACCGTCGCTTCCTTTCCTCAACTGTGAGGGGTTTGAAACGTACCACATCAATTTGCATGGGTTCAGGATCTGTGGAGTGATTCTCTGGACCTTTTGAAAATGTAGCAAATGCTCCATCATTTCTCCAGCCTGATCGTCTTTCTTGTCATAATTCAAAGAGGCGGTTGTCACAAATAATTGCCTGAGATATAAGTTCTTCTAAAGTATCTGCCTTAGGCATGGTGATCAATAAGTTCTTGACATCATCTCTCAGTCCATATCGAAATCGTGTCATGAACGCCTTATCATTTCAATCAAGATCACATGTAAGCTGTTGAAATTCTGCAGCATAGATTGCAGCAGAACGTGATCCTTGTCGCAGATTTTGTATCTTTCTTTCAGCCACTCTTTCTCGATCGCTATCTCCAAATGCAGCAGTAAGTCTCTCTATGAAAGCCTCTAGGTCGTACAATATTAGAGAATCCTTCTCCAATAGTGGAACAAGCCAAGAGCGAGCATTTCCTGATAGAAGAGTACCTATGAAAGCAACCTGGGTAAATCCATTCGGATAACAAGAAGGGTATAGGCGTAGGTAAAGCCGTACTTGTTGCACAAAACCTCGAAAGTTGGCTCTTGTTCCGTCAAACTTGTCTGGCATACTCGCTTTTGGTTCTTTCGTACTAATCCTTGAAGTATCTATAGGGGTCGTATGTGACACATGTCTTACTTTTCTCAGTCGAATAATCTCTTGTTGTAGGCTATGAATTTCGCGTCTAGCTTCTTCGGTCACTAGATCAATTTGAGGTTCTTTACTTGGATTGCGAAGAAATGCAATCTCCTTTCGTACACTATTCATAAGAGCTTGAAGATCTGCAAGAGTTGCCACTCTATTGTCTACTTGTGGAGATGCACTGTCTATGACCTGGTCTACTTCCATATTTAGAGAATAGATGGATTAAAATTTTGAGAGAAGAAGAAATTGCTAAGTCTCTTGGAGAAAATTGTAGCACTACCTGTCACTAAAACCTACTCGGAGAAAAGGAAAAAAAAAAAAAAAAAAAAAAAAAAAAAAAAAAAAACACACATTAAACGATTTCAGTTTTAGAGGAGGATAATCCGCAACCTCTAAAAATGCCTCAATGCTTTCGAGAAGAGGGGTAATCCGCACTCTATCAAGAAGGCAAAGCTCTGAAATCGATGTTAACAGTCTTTTCTACTAGCTATGCTAAACAAAAAGAAGGAATTAATATCAGTCTAAGAGAGGGTAATCCGCAACCCTTAGAACGCTCAAGTATCTTCAAGGAAAGGGGTAGTCCACTCTCTGCCTCAAAGAACTAAGCTTTGATATTGTGATTGAGAAAATATCAGTTTAGAGGAGAGTAATCCGCAACCCCTAAAGCGTTAGAATACCTTCAAGAAGAGGGATAATCCGCTCTCAAACAAGAAGGATTCAACTCTGATATTAAGATAAAGGTAGTCTCGACAAACTGTCACGGACCAAAAAATACAAACAAGAAATCTAAACAAGAAGTTGAAGAAGAAATGACAAGAACTAGATTATCAGATGAGTACAAGAGCAACGCCAAGAGAATTGAGCTAGAGCTTCAAGAGATGCGTTGTCGAGACTGAAGAACTCTTCAGCCTCGACTCCTATATATACTACTGGCCTATGGTTCTAAGGAAGCACATCAAGAAGCTTCCCAAGAACTATGAAGCTTCTCGAGCAACTACCCAAGAGCTAGGAAGCTTCTCAAGTAACTTTTTAGAATCTACTAGAATATTCTAAGAATCTTCTAGAGCTTTCTAAGGGAATCTTCAAAGAATCTTTAGGGAATCTTTGAAGAATATTCTAAGAGAATATTCAAGGAATCTTCTGGAAGTTTCTAGAGACTTCTTTCTAGAAGGTTCTAGAAACTTGTCTCTAGAAAGGTCTAAGGACTATGTCTCTAACACATGGATTGTAATGATAAAGTCCTTATCAATCAATTTTAGTATGGATTGAAGAACAACATCAAAGATTTATTATTGATAATGTTGAAAGTAAAATCTTTGAAACAATTTATTATTGAAGCCGTTGCATGCTACAATTGATTATTTGAAAGGTATTTTTGATGGAAAAAAATATATTAGACTTTGATATGGATGTTGTTTTGTCACAAATGAGAGTAGTTGATAAATTCTACTTGATAGCTTTTTATTCTAGAAATTTTTTAATAGCCAAGATTAATTATAATATCCATCACAAAAAACTTATAATTATGGATTAATTTTAAAAATGATATTAATATCTGGAAGATACTTATCATTTAGCAATTGTGTATATAGATCACAAGAACCTCAAGTACTTCATGTTGGTATATATTTTGAATTGTTTCTAAGTTCATTGGATCATATTTTTGTTAAAATTTGATTTTAAAATCACTTATTGATCCAAAAAATAATAAAATTTTTTAGATGTCGTTTCTAAACATTCTTACTTTACATAAAAAGAAAGAAATATAATTCTTGATTAACAAAAAATCATCTTCTTGAAATTAGAATATTTTTATATTCAAGTAATAAAATCAACATTGATTCTTGATTCAACCTTTGTTAACTAAATTCAATTAAGTATATCCTCTGATCATCTTATTCATGATATCAAAAATAATTCTTTTAAATCTTATAATACTTCTAAATTTGAATCCAAGAATAATCTACTCTATTTTGAAGGACAATTATATATTCTAAAAGGCGAAGCATGATTATGTGTTCTTCAAGCTTATCATGACTTTTCAATAACCATGTATTTTAGATGCAATAAGATTTTGGAGCTAATATGTTAATTTTTTTGGTGGCTTCAAATATGGAAGGCAATTAAAGACTTTGAACAATCATATGATATTTTTTCAAAATCAAAAACTTCTTATCATCAATATTATGAACTTCTCCAGCCATTACCTATTTCAAAACAACCATGATCTTTTCTTTCTATAGATTTTATCACAAATCTTTTAGTCTCAAATTTGTATGATTTTATATTTGTAATAGTAGTTTATTTTACTAAAATTATATATTTTGTATTGTATACAAAATGTATCACAAATAAAAAAATAACTAACATTTTTCTTAATAATATCTATTGCTATTATGGATTATCCAAAGATATTATATTAGATAGGAGGATTCAATTTGTATTAAGATTTTGGAGAACCCTTTTCAAGATTTTAAAGGTGGATATAAAGCTCTTTTCAGTTTTTCATCCTCAAATTGATGAGCAAACAAAATAAGTAAATCAAGTTTTAAAGTTGTATTTCAGATATACTATCAACTATCATTAAAATAATTGGACAATTCTTTTACCATTGGTAGAATTTGCATATAATAATTTGGTACATTCTTCTATTTAAAAAACATCTTTCTTTGTCAATTATGCTTATCATCTTTAATTTGATATTTTTGACTTTTTAAAAGTTGATAATCTTATAATAGGAGATTTAATAATTTTTTTGTCAAAGTTATAGACAATAGTGAAGGCATAATTAAATGAATCTTAAGAATAACAAAAGATCAATACAGATGCCTATCACAAGGAACAACCACAATTCAATGTAAGTCATAAGATATGACTATCTTATTGCAATATCTATACTACTTGTCCTTGTAGCAAGTTCGATTATTGTAGGCTTAACTTTTTTCTATTTGTAAACAAGTCAATCTTGTTGTTTATTGATTATATCTATGAAAGTCTATGAAGATCCATTCCATCTTTAACATGTCTCTTCTTGAGCCATATAAGACAATGAATATCTTTGAAAGAAGACAAATGCCACCTCTTCTTATAAAAGTGAATAATAAATAAGAATTCAAGATAGAAGAAGTATTAGATTTAATGTGATGCCAAAATAGATTAAAATACCTTGTTTATTGGTACGGATATGGTATTAGTGAATGCATATGAGAGCTAAAAAAGAATCTTATAAATGCACCAAAGAAGATTGAAGCTTTTCATTGATAGCATTTATCAAAGTGAAGATGAAGAATTAAAAGATCTATAAAAGATGATGACCACTCCTTATAGAATTCATTCTTAGAAAGAAAAATAATATTATAAATATATATATTTATTCTAATATTTATCTATATAATTAAATAGATTTAGATAAAAATAAATTTATTTCATAATATTTTTTAAAAAAGCTTCTTAAAAGCTTCATATATATATTTCTTTGACTTTATATATATTTGTAATTAATTGATAGGCTAAAAACTTGGTCAATAAGTTAACCACGTATTGATAGCTTATGAAATAAGCTAATTATGTGGCACATATATAAAAAAATTGCCTTGCAAGTTAATATACGTATCTTATAATGCCAACATGGTTTAAAGGTCCTATAGAATATTGCCACATAGTTTTTAGTCCATAGATATTCAATGGAATTAAGATTAGGATATTGAGCAATCTAATCTATTACTTTAATCCTATCATGATCAAATCACTTCTATGCTAGTTTTGAATTATACTTGGGATCATTTTCTTCCTGAAAATCACCTTCTTCTTAAAAATGCCAGATTCTTCAATCCTAGGAAGTAGGTTTTTTTCAAGAATTTCCATGAATTGCTTGGCATCCATCCTCCCCTCAACCTTTTCCATCCTCTCAATTTCATTCTATGTCATATAACTTCATACCATTATATTTCTACCTCTATACTTAACTATTTTTTAGATCTTCTTCTCAAGCAAGGATTAACTTTTTTGTTTCCACACCCACATTCTGCCATCTGATCTAAATCTATTTATTTTTGTCTCATTTGACCAAATAATCCTCTTCCAATCTTCTACAGTCTATTCCATATACTTCAAAGTAAAATCCAAGTATTATTTTTGATAGCAGGTAAATAGTAGTGGCTTTTTTTTTTCTTCACCACAACTTTTATATTCTATTTTTTCAGAACATTTCAAATGGTTTGGATTAAAACATGATTAATAATAATATTGTTAAGATTTCTAATAACCTCAATAATATTTTAAATTTTTTAAGTGATTTTCTTTTCATCTATTATAGTCAGTTTCTTTGATTTGCCTAATTTAAGATTCTTCCTATTAAAAATGATTTTTTTTAATAGCTTAGAAATAATAATTTTTTTGTAGCTAAGTTCAAAATCAATTTCACCATAAGGTTTTTGAAAATGAAGAAGAGCAAAGGTAGTGTTGTCTTAGAGAGAGTTGGAAATGGATCTTGCAGTTATTCAAGGAATTATCAAAGACAGAAGAATTTCACAAAAAAATATGTCAAGATTAAAGACAAAAAATAAGATTGATAACAAAAGTGGTTTTAAAGTCTCCTATTTATATCTGTCATGAATGTATACATGTAAGCTAATAATTACTTCTATAAATAAATAGAAGTAAGTAGAAATATATAAAAGTAAGTTAATTCTATAATATCTTCTATAATAGCTTCCTAGAAGCTTCATAGATGCTTCTTTGACTTTATAGGTGTTTATAATTGACTTTTTGGATTAAAAATGTGGTCAATAAGTTAGCCATGTGCCACACATGTTGTTAGCTTCAAGATTGTAATTGTCATTTTATTTATTCTAGACTAATCTAATTAGAATAAACCTATATAGGAAGATTTGAACACAGGAAAAAACTATCCGCATGAGTTTACATATTAGGATTATACAATTAACTGTCTCTTGATCAACTAAAAATATCTAAGAATCCTACATTGTCCTCCATATTCTATCAAATATTACAATCGATAATTCCATCTTCATATTCACTATCTCTTATCTTCTCCTAATTTATGACAACAATATGTAATACTATACTAACTTAAAAGACAACATGCAATCACTTCATAATCCAATCACTAGAATCTTCTACATTTAACGGTCATTCTTCCTACACTTCTTCACACAAATCCAAACTCCAAAGATTCCTTCTCAAACCTTAGTATTATAATTCTCCAATTCATATCCATTCTTCACTAATACTTTCAATTGTCCACTTACAATTCTCCACTATATTCATCCACAATAAATTTCATACTTTGTATATAACATTAAATCTCTTTTTTATTTCAAAATTTTACTTCATGTTATTTAGAAACTATTTATTACTTTTCAACTATAAAGAGACAAAGAGATAGCACTAAGCTTATCCTAGCTCATAACTATTATAGTCTAACCCCTCCTACTTCTTTCTCAATCTATTTATATTTACCTCAAAATGCCAATCACAATACAATACAATGATAGCTATTTTTTTTGACTGAATCTTCTATCCTGCCTTCTAAACTATCCATTCATCAGTATACTAGCTTTTGTTAATCCTACATATTATGTATTATAAAACAAAAAAATCTTATCCATTCTATAAAGACCAAGCTAACTATATGGCCCACACTTAGAAAAACTTGCCTTGTAAGTTAAAGCATGTGTCATATAAAGTCAATACATATTGAAGGTCCTATAGAATATTGCCACGTAGCCCTTAGTTAGATAGTATATATAGAAATAAGAGTGAAGCACTCTTTATTCTTGTCAAGTTTTTTCTTGCTTTTGATCTAGATTCAAGAGTTTCAAGTTTTTTTTATCTTTTGACAATAAGCCATTCTAGTCCCTTTTTAATATATATACTTCCTTATTTTTATTTTTTCATTTTTTCTTTGACACATATTTCATTGGTTTATGCATCATCTTCCAATTCATGTCCCTCATAGATTGACAAGAATACACTTATAATATCACAGCTTTGTCTTATCTTAATTAAGAGTAGATTATCTCTTTCTCATGATAAGACATAAGCACATTAGAAGTTGCAGATTACCCTCTTCTAAACTAATATTGTTCTTAATATTTTCTTTGACCTCAAGTCCTTTCTTCTATTGCTCTTCAGTAATATTAGATATTTTTTTTGGAGTGTTATTATGGCAAAGCTTGTTAAAATGAAGAGTGCAATGGTACAAATACAAGAGCGATGAAGGAAATTGATACTTGCAATGCATTAACTTAGCTTACCACGACAATGATCAACAAAAATGGCACGAAGTGAAGATATAGAGATGATTAGAGCTGCTTCAATATCTGCACCAAATCATGTCCTTCTATCTACAATGGAACATCTTTCAAGTGTTAGAGAACCAAGAGTTGTCCTACTTAAGAAGTTTGATGGTACAAGATCCAAATTTTGACGATTTATCAATCAAGTGCAACTTGTGATTAAACTACAATCTCAAAGCTATCCAACTTTAAGATCATAAGTTAGATTCATTGGTATACTTCTTTCAAGTTCAACACTATCATGGTTTTCATCTTTTGTTGAATGACGAGATTTAATATTAGATAATTTGGAAGCATTTTTGGTTGAATTTTGATTCATGTATAGAGAACATGATGCAACTTGTGTTGCAACCAACAAGATCCATATTCTGTGATAAGGCAATCGATCTGTAATATTATATGCTTCACAATTTTGATAACTTGTAATTCATATTAAGTGCGATGATGTTCCACTTATTAGCCAATTTTTCTATAGATTACAATATGAAGTAAAGAAATTGATGCTCAACTTATCTGATTCTTAAACATTGAGTCAAGCAATGACTTTGCTGTGAAGTACGACAATCAACTTTTTGAATTTTGATCTGAGAGTTGCACAAGTAAGCCTCAACGTTATTACAATTCAATGACAACACCAATATCTCCTCAATATATACTTTTAGAAGTAGAGGATATGCAAATTGATACAATATGTTTTAAACCTCTTATTGAGCAAGAAAAGACTCTTTGCTATTAAGAAGGATTGTGCTTATATTATGGAGAATCTAAACACATTGCTCAACATTGTCCAAAGAAGCAAAAAAACCAAAAAATAAAGAACACATCTATCAAAGAAGATAATGTGTCAAAAAATAAATTTGTCCAGCTATAATAGAGACAATGCGATTGGAATCTTGTACAATTTTTAATGAAGGTCCTATCTTCTTTTCAAAATCCTCTCTTTGTTTTAAAATAAATTTATATTTAGGACCTAATAATTATAAAGCCTCCTCCTTGATAGATTCAAGAACCTCACCTTATTTCTTAGATGTAGAATTTATTAAAAGTCATAATATACCATCAATATAAAAAACTAAACATGTTCATGTAGAAGTCATAGATGATCATCCGTTGTCTCCTAGAGATATTTTTCATGAAATACTTCTTATAGATGTAATAATAAATAGTTATAGTAGTTGCGTAATCTTTAATATAATTAGATCTCCCTCTAATCTAATCATTTTAGGTTTATCATTATTTAAAAAGTATAATCCTTGTATAGATTGGATTTCTTGTATCTTTGACTTTTCTAAAAGTATAATTAAGAGTAAAATTAATTTAGTAAAAAGTCATAATTCTAGTGTAATTAAACCTTTGTTTATAGGTGTAAGAGCTTTCTTGCATGCTACAAAAGAAGGATCACCTTGTGTCATTTATGCCACACTTGTTTCTAGTGATGCAAAGACTTCAAGTAGCATTTCCAACCAATATTAAGAATTTCAAGATGTATTTGAGAAGAAGAATGGGCATACTCTTCTAAAACATCATCCCTATGATTGCTCAATTAATCTTCAAGAAGGATCACAACTGCCATTTGGACCAATCTTTAGTTTATCACAAAATAAATTGGCTAAACTCAAGAAATATATTGAAGAGAATCTCGCCAAGAATTTTATATACCATTCTAAATCACCAATAGTAGCTCCAAATTTATTTGTGAAGAAGAAAGATGGATCATTGTGGACGTGTGTTGATTATCAAGAATTCAACAAGATTACCATCAAGAATAGGTACCCTCTACCTTTGATATCCGGACTTCTTGATCAACTGAATCAAGCTAAGATCTATACAAAAATAGATCTATGGAGAGCATATAATCTAGTATATATTAAAGAAGGAGATAAATAGAAGATTGCATTTCAAACTAGGTATAGGTATTTTGAATATATCGTCATACCTTTTGGACTTACAAATGCACCGACAGCTTTTCAACATCTAATGAATGATATTTTTTGAGAATTTTTGGACAATTTTGTTGTGAGTTATGTGGATGACATCTAGATTTATTCTAAGAACATAGATGAACATGAACTTCATGTTTGTCATGTGTTACAAAAATTAAAAGATGTGGGATTCTATGCCAAGATAAAAAAAAGTTTGTATTCTACACAACTCAAGTCAACTTCTTAGGATACATCATTTCAAATGATGGACTTATGATGGATCCTAAGAAAGTTCAAACAATTATGGATTAGAAGATTTCAAAAACGATAAGAGATGTCTAATATTTTTTGGGCTTTGCTAACTATTATCGGATCTTTATCAAAGACTTTTCTCAAGTTGCAACTCCACTTATACGTTTGACTTGCAAAAGCAAACTTAAGTGGAGCAAAGAAATTAAAGCATCTTTAAAAGCTTTAAAATCAGCTTTTATTTTTGTACCAATCTTATATCGTGTCAACTTTTCCAAGGCATTTTTTATGAAAAGAGATGCATCAAACTTTGCTTTGAATGTCGTATTATCACAAATAAAAATAAATGATAAACTTCACTTAGTAGTTTTTTATTCCAGTTAATTTTTAACAATCGAGAGTAACTATGAAATCTACAACAAAGAACTTTTTGCAATTGTGGATTCATTTCAAGAATGGGTTCATCATCAAGAAGGCGCTTCCAATCTAGTCATTGTGCATATGGATCACAAGAATCTCAAGTATTTCATGTTAGTATATATTTTAAATTATTGCCAAGCACGTTGAAACATGTCTTTATCAAGATTTGATTTTAAGATCATATATCGACCTTGTGTTGCATTACGTGTTGTCTTGTTTAAGAATGCATTAGGTACCTAGTTGTGAAAGGTGAAGTTATGTTTCATAAGTATCCAAGAAATCCTAATAGGTTTCACCCACATGAGAAGAATATAATCTGAATTTCAATTCAAAAGTGCTAAAAAACACTCTTCTTAGTAGCCTTAATCATATGTAAATCTCTATTACCTAATTACTTTCATATTTAAGCAATTTAGATTTTTCTTCTACATCCTAACTCTAATTAGTGAATTTTGATAAGTTGTAACTTCTAATTTGACTATTCACTTGATGTGAAATTTTGCATAAAATTGTCTATGTAAGTCTTCTTCATGCTTAAGAAATTTCAGCCCAATCCAACTTTTAGATTGTGAAAGAACTTCCAAAAAACTATATTGATGTCACTTAGCTGACAACTTGAGAGGTGAAGCAAAAAGTTCAAGTAGTAATTTCTCCTTCTCCAACTATTTGCTTCAACTCAAAATTGGTATGCACCTTGACCTTTAAGTCCTTCAATACCATGCCAAATTTCACTTTGATTCAACTAGTAGATCTCTAGATATCATAGAAATCCTACCCAACCTCAAACTACCAACTTCCAAAATCTTTTTGTACAAAAAACTAGATATCTCTAAACTAGATCCTTGGATTATTACAAAATTTTGTATAAACTTAGCACACCTAATAATTCAAAAAATATCAAATTTTGAACTATAGATATTACACCAATTATACAAACTAGCTAAAATTGCTAGCCCTAATTATATTATATAAAATCCAAATCACCAATACAAACCTTGACTTTGAACAACCATTGCCCCATTCTCAAAAATCATACAAAACATATCCTTATGCCTTTGAAAAGAGCTTGGAGCTAGCTCTCAAATCTTAATCTTTGATCTTCAAATGAAACCCTAATTTGCCCTAGGCGGTCATTTTAGTGACTAGAGGTCTGATTTCGACCCTATCTCACAAACGGTCGACCTTCGGTTATCAATCTAATCTATCTTAAGGATTTTTTGTCCAATCCTATTGTCAACTTGATCCTTGTATCAATTATATCAACCATTTTATTTCTTTTATCCTGATTTTATCAATTTATCACCTTTTTAAGGTAGTAAAAAAGTTTATATATCCTAAAAGGTAAAAATACTAACTTTTATCTACTTGCTATTAAAATAAATAAGGCTAAAAAGCTTTCATAAAAGCCTTATTAAAATAGGCTAAAAAGCTTTCATAAAAGAAATTTTGAACTATAGATATTACACCAATAAGGCTAAAAAGCTTTCATAAAAGCCTTATTAAAATATTTTAAATTCTTGTTGAACTAATATAATAGAATATTAATTGAAAAATTATTTTTAATTATATTTTTACTATATAATTGTGTCACAACATGATACCAGCAAACAACAAGGTTTGTCAGATGCTCTTTTTAGATATTCTTATCACTAAAAAAATAAGATGCATCTTTTGATTAGCAAAGAACAATTCTCTTGAAGCCTCAACATTTTCATCTTTGAGTAATGAAATCAACATTGACCGTTGATTCAACCTTTGTGAAACAAATCCAATCAAGTATGTCTTTTGATCCTCTTATTCACAATATCAAGAATCCTTCTTCTAAGTCTCAAAATACTTCTAAGTTTGAGTTTAAAAACAACCTACTTTATTTTAAAGGTCAATTATATGTTCCAAAAGAAGAAGCATGATTATATGTCCTTCAAGAACGTTACAACTTTCTAGCAGTATGACATTTTTGATACAACAAGACTTTAGAGCTTATATCTAGAGATTTTTGGTGGCCACAAATGTGAAAGGATGTAAAAGACTTTATTCACTCATATAACATTTGTTCAAGATCAAAAATTCCTAATCATCGACCTTACGGACTTCTTCAACCATTACCCATTCTAGAACAACCATGGTCTTTTGTTTCTATAGATTTTATTATAGATCTATCAATCTCAAGTTTTTACAACTCTATATTTGTGATAGTAGATTGTTTTACCAAGATGGCACATTTTGTATCATGTACAAAACCTATCACAAGTGAAGAAACAATTAAACACTTTCTTAACAACATCTATTGCTATCATGGATTATCCAAGGATATTATATCTGATAGAGAAACTCAATTTGTATCAAGATTTTGGCAAATTCTTTTCAAGATTCTAAAAGTGGATATAAAACTATCTTTGGTATTCTATCCTTAAACTAATAGATAAATAAAGTATATTAATCAAGTTTTAGAGTAGTATTTAAGATATACCATCAATTACCATCAAGATGATTGGACAATTCTTTTGCCATTGGTAGAATTTGCTTATAATAACATGATACATTCTTCTATAAAAAAAACACCTTTCTTTTTTAATTATGGTTATCATCCAAGACTTGATATTTTTGACTTTTTAAAAATTAATAATTCTATGATGGAAGATTTAGCAAATCATTTGTCAGAGCTACATACAATAATAAAGGCGTAGTTAAATGAAGCTCAAGAACAACAAAAAGTCAATATGGATGTCTATCGAAAGGAACAACTACTATTCTACATGGGTGACCAAGTATGGTTACTTTGTCGCAATATCAATACCTGACAAGTTGGGCTATGGTAAGTTTGGACCATTTCTTATTTTTGCATAAATCAATCCAGTTGCATATTGTTTACACCTACCAGAGTCAATAAAAATCCATTCAATATTCCATGTGTCTCTTCTTGAACCATACAAGATAGTGGACATACCAAAAAGAAGACAAGCTCCACCTCCTCATATACAAGTGGACAATAATAAAGAGTTCGAAGTAGAAGAAGTCTTAAATTCAAGGCAACATTGAAATAAATTAGAATAACTTATCCATTGGCATGGATATAATATTAGTGAATGTACATGGAAGCTACTAAAGATTTTGCAAATAGAGCAAAAGTGGTAGAGGCTTTTCATCAATGACTTCTATTAAAATCAAGATGAAGACCTTTCCTATAAAAAAAACAAGATCTAAGGAAGATAACATTCTACTTATAATCCTTGTTTGTAGCTTTTTTGTATTTGTGACACTAAAGAGATTGAAAACAACCAGCAGATTCAACTGAAGAGCTTTCATTTACTGACTTGCTGAATGAGACATTTCAATTATCACAACCTTTAAGACAATGCTAATGAGATGAAGATCCTTAAGAATAACATGTTTTTCTTCCAATAGATGGTGAGATACAACACATTTGGTATCATGACCTTGGAAGAGACTCTCAATGTTTGGTAATTTTATTAAAGGTAGAAACAACTCATGACGGTATTCCAAATATTTTATTTGAAAGAAGTTATGAAGGCCTCAACAACAATCAAATAACAGGGTAGTCTTCCTGCCCTAGTATGGGATACTATCGATTGTTGACTAATCCTATCAACCATCTTTGAAGAGAAAAAAGATTTGAGTATGTGGCAAATACAATTCATCGCATCATAGATTTTCTCAACATATGATGACTGCTCTTTATGGAACTTGTCTTTAAAAGGGAGGGTAATGCCACGAGCATGTACATGTAAGCCAATAATTATCTATATAAATAAATAGAAGTATGTAAAAATAAGTTAATTCTATAATATCTTCAATAGAATATTTTTAGAAGCTTCATAGATGCTTCTTTGACTTTATAGGTATCTATAATGTGATCAATAAGTTGTCCATGTACCACTTATATTATTAGCTTGAAGATCAAGCTAATTATATGGTCCATACATAGAAAAATTTGCTTTGTAAATCAAGGCATGTGTCCTACAAAGTCAACATATATTGAAGGTTCTATAGAACAATGCCACATAGTCCCTTGTTAGATAATATATATAGAGACAAGAGTGAAGCCCTCTTCACTCTTGTCAACTCTTTTCTTGCTTCTGGTCTAGATTCAAGAGTCTCAAGTTTTCTTATCTTTTGGCAATAAGCCATTCTAGTCCCTTTTTAATATATATATTTCTTTATTTCTATTTTGTCATTTTTTCTTTGACATGGATTTCATTAGTTGATGCATCATCTTTCAATTCATGTCCTTGATAATACTATAATAAAGGTTATAGAAGTCTATGGTATTTTCTAAAGAAGTTTTTAGAAGTCTAAAGAGGCTTTTAGAAGCCTATCAAACTTTTTAAAAGATTATAGAAGATTCTATAAATATCTAAAAGGTTCTAAAAATTTACAATAAATTTTAGAAGGTGATAATTTATAATAGATTTTAAAATGTGATAATTTGTAATATGTTAGTGACAAGAATTGTGATTGAGAATGGTGCTTTTATAATTGCTAGTAAGCATTGATGATGTCATTAAATTAAGAATAATATTATCATAGTAAATCTGATGATGATATTGAATAATTGATAGAATTCAAAAATTAGACAATAGTTTCAAAAAATTATTTCAATGCTACTCTAAATTAGATTGGTCATAGCTCTACAATTATCTAATGGATTCTTTTCAAACTAAACTCATTTAGTAGCTGTAAAGGAGTCCTTTATTTGCTATATAAATCACGTGTCATTATTTACTATAATTCATTTGTTATAAATCATTCTTTTCAAAATATATCAACATTAAAATATTTTTTTGAATCATTATATGTGCAAAATTTGAAAAAAAAAACTAATAAAATTAAAAAAAAAAAACAAAGTATTAATGCAAAAAAGATCTATTAAGTTTTTAAGTCAAGGACAAAAACTTTGAAGGATCATAACTTGGTATCTATGAGAGCTTTCATTATGAGACTTAGAGTGTAGTTTTTTTGTCAATTTAAAAATCTAATTACAAATTTTTAAGATATTATGATATTTGATTTAAGAGATATGTACAAAAGAGTAATCAAGTACAAGATTGTAAAAAAAAGTAGTGATTAAATAAATAGCTTAAAGAATTTGCTTTCTATAAATTTTTTAAATCATCAATTATTTTAAAAATTAGAATATAAATAGAAGATAAGATATGTAATCTATAATAAAAAATTTCAAATCTTTCTATTGATTTTACATTGAATTTTATATGTTCAAAAAGAGATAAGTCAGATTAGGTGCAAGTGATGATTTGATTGATAAGTTTATAGAAACAACTATATATGAGAAGATAGAAACTAACTAAGATATAAATAAGCAACAAAGATCTCTACAATAAGAAGTTTCATGCTTTTTTGGACCAATAACATACTTCTTGATATTGTAAGGTTCAAACCTTTAACTTACTCATTCCATGTATACATGCTTTAAGCCACTTTGATTCGTTTCAGTTATTCATGTCCAATCTATAGGTAATTTTGTAAGAGAATTTTGATCTATTTGATTAATTTTTTAGGATCGATCCATATTCTTAAGAAATACCAAAGTGTCAATATTAGAACTTGATTCACAATTAGACACCTTTTAGCTAATAAGAGTTTAATAATACTCCAATAATTAAGTTTCTTTCTAACTTGGTTGAATAGAAATTTATAAATTATAATTTTAATTATTGATTATTTAAATAAGGTACCTAATAATTTAGCAAAATTATCTTGGACTATCTGTTGTTCTCATTGCGTTCAAGCTTTAGTAGATCAAAGCAAATGAATTAATAGAAGTGGATTCGAACACGGAGAAAGACTAATTATATGAATTGGATCTGTTAGTATTACAATTGACTGTATTCTAGTTATTTGAAATCAAATATCAAACTATAAAATACCGAGGCTTACTACTTCCATCTTAATTCAACCCATAATCCATTCTACAATTATCAATTCAATAATACTTCTTTCAATTACCATTCTTCATAAGCAAATAATAATAATAAAAAAAAAAAGGTAGCACCAAGCTTACCCCGGCTTACGACTCTCAATCTGGCTCTCGGCTTCTTTCTTTCCTCAACCTATTTATCCTACCAAAAAGATGATCCGTCAGCCAGCGGATTCCAAAGGTTATGACCCTTTGAATTCTTAACCATTTATTCTACTAATAACCTATTGTTACCAGCTAAACTGCCTAACCATCAATCTAATTCTCAAGGTTGTCAATAACCAATCAAGAACTTATCACAAAGTTTATTTACTTATTCTACATAGCCCCACTCCTAATTGTGCAGCATCTTTGCAAACATTATTTAGCCTCAACTTATAAAGACATAGCAGCGTTGGCTTCTTCAATCAATGGCGTTGGCTTACCACCCTTTGAATTGGTGACCTTCTCCTCTTTACCTCTTTGTCGTCTACCTTGGTGTTCGATGGATCTCTATCCAAACGTGCCATCAGATCTTCATTCAACAAATCCAATTCTCTTACCTCAGAGTCACATCGACCAATTTTGATTGTCATGCTCCTCCAATATCTTTTGCCATTCTTCTGTTGATTTCAAAGGTATCTCTGAAGGTATTATCGCTGAAATTGGTGTATTGGTCCATACTAAATTATTGGCCTCCTTCGTTAATGCTGCTAGTTGAGTTTGTAACATCGCAACCTCTACTTGCAGTCGTTCTTACTGTTCCTTCCAATCGATCGCCATCCTTACTGTCTCAGATATCATATTCACCATCTTCTTCTTAACCACAAAAGAAAACACGATGCTTGTCAAGAGCTCCTCTCCTACTTCTTACTATAGTTCAATCAATTGGGTCGACTCTCCTTTTTGTAATAGAAAACCCATCATGGATTTATGTATAGTAAAGTTTAAGCCAATTACCATTGATCCGTGTCGTAAATTCAGTACCCATAAAATCTTTCGATTGTACTGAACCATTTGGAAATCCGTTAATAATTTGATATGGCCCATGCTATCGAACTTAAAATTTTCCTAAAAATTTTTTAAATCGACTATCGTAAAGAAGTACCAAATCATTTGGCATAAAAGCCTTTGATTTAAGCTTACTATCATAATAAGTCTTCCTTCGTTTTTGGATAGTTTCCATTATCATTCATGCATTGGCTCTAGTTTCATCCAATTTTTCCAATTCTTCTAAATGGTGCCGTAATGAATCTTGATCTCCTAATCTATTATCTATAGTAATTCATAAATTTTGGACTTCCAATTCAATAGATAAGATTGCTTCTTGGCCATAAATCAATTGGAAAGAGGTAGCATTGGTAGTAACTTTATATGCAGTACGGTATGCCCATAAAGCTGCAAACAATTTAGTATCCCAATCTGTTCTCTCTCTTGAAACTGTTTTTGTTAAGATTTTATATAAAATTCCATTAGTCTTTTCCGTTTGTCTACTGGCTCAAAGGTGATACGGTGTAGTCTTTCGATGTTTTATCTCATATTTAGCTGTGAGTGCTTCGATTGTACTATTGATAAAATGAGTTCTCCCATCACTAACCAATTCTAGTAGACAACCGAACCGTGTAATAATATTTTCATACAAAAAGGTTGCTACTGTACTTACACTATCGGTTTTCGTAGCTATTGCTTCAGTCCATTTTATTACGTAATCCGTTGCTACTAATATATACCATTTTTGTCCATTTTTGGTGCAATTGGTCCCACAAAATCAATTCTCCATTTTTCAAAAGGCACTTGAGCCAGAATTGGTACCAATGGCATTACTGAAGTTCCAATAGGTCGACCCATTCTCTGACATAGGTCACAATGACGGTGTCATATGGCGTGATTTTCTATCTAGAAATACACTGAGTATCTAGCTGTAGAGAGTTTAGGTTTCCCTTGTATATTATGCCTTAGCTCCCAAAAAATCTTCTTTGCTTTGTATAAAAACTCAAAATATATTAAAATCCTTCAAAACATTTTTCTTTCCGCAAAAACATTTTTACATCAAACTTTAGGATCTCATATATCTCGATTCAACCATTCAATTTGTTTCAAATTTCTACATAAGATAGATGCTATTCTTAACCCTTACCTCAACAAAAATGAACCATACATCTATTACCGATCTTTCAGTATCTTAGAAACCCTAGCAGGTGCACAAAACCCTAACTTATAAGCACCCAAAAACTATTTTCCCTATATCTCAAAAACACAAACTCCCAATTCCGCAAAACTTATGTAGAAATTTTTATAACAAGATTATACACAATCTTGGAAATTTTGAGTCAAAACCTCGTCAAATTGTCTAAGGTATAGCTCAAATCACAAGTACAAGTAAATCGAGCTACTTACTACCCATAGATTCCAAGTGCTAACTTCAACTGCCAATATCTTCTTCATCAAAGCTTGGAATTTGATAAATAGTAAACATAAATTATATCCAAAAAAGTACTCTCTCAAACTCCAGTCGCCGAGCCTCAATTACTGTGCGTACGCGTGCGTTATGCCCAAAAGAGTGATAGTAGGTCCAAAACTAACACCTTAATTTTGAGCACCTATAACTTCTTCATAAAAACCCCAAATGACTCAAACTTGTACCAAAACCAAAGCCAAAAATCTAAACCTTCTGATCCTAGCCTTTGAAACTCAAATGGCTTCGAGAAACTAACCCTAATCCCTAATATGGCCTCGGGCAGCCTCCTCAAAGCCCATTGGTCATGATTTTTGACCAATAGGAATGGAGATTTTCATTATTCATCTCCATTCATCTATATTGGTGCCCTAATAACTCCCTTTGCTACCAAAATCCTTCTTCAATCCTTTTTCTTATAAGATTTACATAATTTATGCTCTAAACACCAAATAAAAGAACCAAAAGAAGTTTTCAAAGGTCACCAATGTCTAACAAAGGTGATTCTAAATATTTAGAAGTTACTATCAACCAACACCAATCTTAAAAGCCACTATCAAAAAGAAATTAAAGTTATACAAATTCTATAATAATCTTTTTAAACAACCTCTTATCAAGGTAATAATCAAATTATATTCTACAACCAACTGAAATCTACTAACATGGCTCTCACCATGTTACTTAATAAATTATATATTAAATACATAATTACATTATTTTCATATAGTAGCCAAATCACAACACGACATCGTACCAACAATGCCTCTACCGTAGCTAGTCGAGCCTCTTTTACAAACATTTTCAATTTTGGTGGATGCAAACTGTTAATTAATATCGAAAATATAGACGCATTTGGCATTTGATTATTTGACCATTTACAAAGTATATCCGCGATCCGGCTATAATAGGACTCTACGAATTCTCCCGCAAACATCTTGCTATTCATAAAACTTTCTCGAAGCCGATGATATATGGTGATCGGGATCAGAGTCCAACCACCATACTAGTCTCCTTACTATTTGAATCTGAATTTTTCTTCTTTTGGTTTTTCTTAGACCTGCAATTCCTTTTTGTCATTTTTGTAGGCTATTTCTTATGCGTAATTACTCTTATCTTTCTTTCGCTTGTCGATTATATCTTTGATAATCCTCCCCCTCGTGATTATCACTCATAATCTTTCATTCTTTTTTACAAAATCAATACTGCCTTGAATTATAACTCTCATATTTGTAATCCTAAAACTGGTTCTTCTCATGTTCTCATTCAACATACAATTCCATCTCCCATACAATCAGTTTCTAACATTTCATATTGTTATTATTTCCCCGGCAGTGGTGCCAAAATGTTGTTCTCGTTGTATTCAAGCTTCAATAGACCAAAGCAAATGAATTAACAAAGATAGATTCAAACATGGAAAAAGACTGGTTATATAAATTGGATTTGTTAGTGTCACAATTGACTGTATTCTGGCTATCTGAAATCAAATATCAAACTACAAAATACCAAGGCTTACTACTTTCATCTTAATTTAACCCATAATCCATTCTATAATTATCAATTCAATAATACTTCTCTCAATCACCATTCTTCATAAGCAAATAATAAAGAAAACAAAGAGGTAGCACCAAGCTTATCTTAGCTTATGACTCTCAGTCTGACTCTGGACTTACGACTCTGAGTTTGGTTCTCAGCTTACGACTCTCAGTCTGGCTCTTGGCTTACAACTCTCAATTTGGCTCTCGGCTTCTCTCTTTCCTCAACCTATTTATCCTACCAAAAAGATGATCCGTTGGCCAATGGATTCCAAAGGTTATGATCCTTTGAATTCTTAACCATTTATTCTACTAACAACCTATTATTACTAGCTAAACTACCTAACCATCAGTCTAATTCTCAAGGTTGTCAATAATCAACTAGTAACTTACGACAAAGTTTATTTACCTATTCTAAACTATCCAAATTCAATCATAATATTATATCTATACCAAGGAAAAGAAAGTTGGAAGAAGGGTATTTTTTATCAATCTAGTATGTTCTATATTTTGAATAATTAAAGACTAAACTGGAGGCTTTATTGAATGTAGCAAAGATCTTCATAAGGTTGGTGATAGAATTTTTCTTTATTTTTATTATAAAAGAAATATCATTTACATATTCTAAGATGATTTTTTTATGTTGTTGATCTTGATAAGTTTACTTCCTTGATCTATTATACTTGATAAGATTGCTGGACCTTAGCATTGAAGGCTTCTCTCACTATCAAAAATATGTAAAGATGTACAAGATAATTATGGCATATTTCTTGAAAGATAGAAAAGAAAGCAATTCTTTAGCCATTGATATTAATCATTACTTTTATTCTAATAAAGGTGAATTTGACCATATTTATGAATTCTTAAAAGAATTATATTTTTTTTATAGCAATGAATAAGAATTTTTAATTTTTTTTATTATATGCATTGAAAAAATTTAGTTTAAGAAAGATGACATCTTATTGAGAATTATTCATCTGAATTAAGGTCTTATGGATAAACAAATATATTATCCAAGATAAAGATGTTTGAAAGAAAGGTACTTTGGTTGTGGTTGATATTACCACCAATGTGGTCTTAGAATTATTTTTGAAGTACCTTTGTAAATATTTTGTATGCCACATTGAATAGCATAATAGATCATTAATTCTTAAGGAGTTTTTTATGTCTTCTTTTGTATAGCAAAGTGATCAATGCATTGGTTATGCTTGTAGGGAAGTAACCCTCTTAGTGGAGGTTGTACCAACTATTTAAGAATATTCTTCATCTAAGATATCTCATTACTCCACAAACTCATTGATTGTTATGCCATTTGGGCCAAGAACACAATCTCTAGCCATACGACAATATTTGGGTTATGTTGCATTATATAGTTCTAATTTCAATAAGGGCTTATAGAGAAAAAATACCATGAGTGGTGTCATATTAGCTGATAGGGCCTTGAAGATCTTATGTTCAATTTATATAGAGTTTATATGTCTAATCTTATTGTAATATAGTTTTGAGCAATAAACAAAGCATTTGGCGGTAATAGTTGAGTTGTCCATAATTTGATCATTTTTTTGACTTTTGAATTTAAATATAATATATTGAATTGATTTCTTTTTGATTGTTGAAAAGAATTATTTTATCATAGAATTTTTTTTATTCTTCTATCAAAAATAGCTTCAAAGTCATTATCCCTCTTCCTTATGATATACAATTATAATTTATGAATTGTAGTAGTAATCTTCTTACATTTAAAGAACTTTGTTTACTAGGTTGTTTTGTAGTGATACTTATGTTTTGGCTATTTTTAATCAATCTAGTTTTATACTATCAAATAAATTTTTGGAATTGAGTGAAGAAGATTGACAATGCTTATTGTGATTTTGTCTAAATTCTAAGCATTGCCTTTTTTATGGCTTAGTCAACTAAAAATCAAGTATTCATTTTGTAGCAACCTTACCTTAGTGCTTCATTCATAAAGAACTAGGTTCATTTGCATGGACAAGTAGTTGGACATAGTGTTGTTGCCTAAAATCATATAGTTGTATACTATTTTATGGAGGCTTCAGCTTTGCTTCTTTGAGATATATTAGCATTTCAGCCTCCCTATGATTTTATATTTGTCTCATCATCTATTATCTAACAAAAAGAGTATCCTGCCATAGAATTTGAAGATGTCAAAGAATTAAAGATGTGCTTTGAATTATTTATATTCAAGTTTTTTACAATCAAATAAGAATTGATTGTAGTAAGATGAATTGTTTTGTGGCCATTCTACCATGTTGAAGTTTTTGCTTGCCTACCAATAGCAGTCAAAGGATAATCCAATATATAGCTTTTTTTATAAGGTTGTCTTTAAATTGAAATAGTTATACTTACAAATATTGAGAATGCTAAGATCTCTTCTTAAGAAGCAACTAAATCAGATTCAAATAGTGTAGTTATGCATGATTGTTTTACTACTAATAATGAAAAAAAGATGTTTATTAGCAATAAGCTTATACAACCCATTTTTGTCAAGTCCCTCTAAATTGTTAATATTGTAGCTAGAGATGGCTTTGGTTAGCCATTGTCACACCACATGTATAGAGATTGGCCAATATCTTTGGCACAATCATTACATAATTTATATTTATGTAATATTATTACATCTATATTCTTGTCTATTTTTTTATGAAATTCTAAATTCTATTTATTTTGTAACTATTATTTAAATTATAAAAATTGAATATAATAGATTTAAGAAACATAAAAGTGGATGGTATTGTGATTCATAGAGCTTTCTTGTAATCAATTATTCTTTATAATTTTTGAAAGAAGAAGCCATTAGAGGATACTTCAAGCTTTGCTTGTTACTTCCATTAGACTTCTATTATAGATTTGATTCCATAGAAAGTCTAAAGTATTGAATTTCATGTTCAATAGTTTAGAAAATTTTAGCTAGTTGGTTTCAGTCTTGCTTTAATTGATCAATATATATGCCAAGGCCATAGATACCTCTTCAAAAAAAAAAAACAATGTTGATGTTGAAGTCAATGAGAGGTGGTTGAATTCTTGTTTCTAAATTTGATGATAAGTGAATCAACGTTCCTTGCTTCACTAAGAATTTAAGTAAGAATAATAAGAAAGGCTCTCAATTATTCTCCATAGAAAGTAAAAAAGGGATGTATTTTGATTCTTCTATCTCTTTGTTTGGTATACAATGGAAGAATGGACTTATGATTTTTGAGGTAGAAAGAACCTATGTTTGGAATATGACAATACTATGATTGGTATTCTAATCTCCATCATATGTATAATTAGTTATGTGGTTCTCAATATTGGAATTAAGATTATGAGTCAAGAAAAAGTTGTGCTGAAATATTTTAAGGCCCGTAGAGAAGTCTTAGCCTCCATTCATTATAAGAGAGAATTGATAGTTAATTATAGAATTATAATTTAGAAAAATATAAATAGCAAAGATCTTAAAATAAGATGGAATTTTATGTACAAGCCCAGCCTTGGTTGGCATTGCCTCGCCAACTACAAAGCTTAAATGAAATGATATAATAATATTATTGTATTATGTTGCAAAAATATTCCAATTGGTTTGGAATTGAAAGGTGTATGTGTTTTCAAGAACTGAGTGTCAAAATTTTATGATAAAGTTTTGATTATCTCTTTATTTTTTTCTCCTATTAAAATAAATCTATCTATGTTTGTAATCGACTTTTTTAATATAGTATTTTTTATCGCATGAGACAAGTATATTATTCCTTGATTTCTCTTATGATTATTATTACCAATGCTATGAAGTCAATTTTCATTTGTCTTATGTTAAATTGCTCTTAGCCAATGGAAACAAGATCTAACCTTATGATTTATATCTAGACAAAATTTTCACCTAATATGGAGGTGAATATAGTCAAATATGATAGAAATTAATTTTTAGATCTAATAATCTTCAATTTCAATTTCAGTCTCTTAATCTTTACTACTATTAAGGACTATACAAAATTATGGTTTTACAAATATATTAGAGTTTACATCTACCACTAATATTTTATCAAGGTTGTTGTAACTTTTGATGCAACACATAAAAGTGCTAAGACATATGTTTTAAAGTAATTCAAGTATAAACCAACATACCTTGATATATATTGGAATCAAAATGAGATATTTATGATTAAAATATATATATGATTCTTGCAAATTAATAAAAGATAAGCACTAAAACTTGTAAAGTCACATCTTTACTAGATGCCTTTATATAAAAGAATCCCTATTCTATGTTATCACTTGCCACTACATTTTTGTCTCTTAGATCTACATTCAAAGAAGTTAGCCATACCAAAAATCTTAGAGGAATAAGTTTTTCACTTATAAAATTGGCAACAATTAAGTCATCCTTCAAAAAGTGTTTCTTAGTTGCTACCTTGCTTTCTATAACATGGATCTATTTCTTATCTTTTTTGATGAGAAAGCCAACATAATTCTATATCATACCTTCTAACAATTGTTTTCCTTCTTTTGATTTGGTGTGATTGATCAATAAAATCTTACATTGCTTTTAGGTGGATTCTACAAGGATTTTCTTATCGACATCAACTATAGTGGCATCTTCTTTGTTAACTAAGAGTCTAAGCGACATGTTGAAATACACAATATTAGCATATGATAGAGCCATATGATTGTAATTCTGAAAAAAATTCTAAGTAATACTTTGTATAGAAAAAATGCTTAGTTAATATCTAATCTAATTAACAAAATGTGAACTACTTACAAAGAATTTCTAATGCAAGATGTAAATAAATATAATTGAGCATCAATTGCTGCATTAAAGATTATATAGTCACAACTTGTGACCATTGTTATTATGGCAAGTTTTTGCCATTATTTCTTTGATGTAAAAACTTAGCTATTTTAAATTTTAGAGCTCTATGGATTAGCTATGTTGTCGTCCAAAATTTAACCAATCTCTTTCAATTGAAGAAATATGATGTATCTTTTGAATGTAAAAATATCACAATAACAAGTATAAGTAAAAAAGAAGTGTCATCTTTGCATTGTATCTTCTTTATCTTTTTAGAATATCTTGAATATTTTTTTGTTGTATTTGTTAAAAGAATTGTTGAGTACTATGCTGAAAAAAATTTGGTAGTTAATATACAAAGTAGCACTTTTAGTAGAACTATAGATGTAAATATCCAAAATATTTTGATATATGTATGAAGATATTCTTTAATATCATCTACTTGCAAATTATATTGATGTGATACTCAACTCTTCAATCAGCTCTTGTTTCAAAGTCCAAATGTATATTGCTCTCTACAAAGAGACAATGAAGTTAATTTCTATTTTATGCGCTATTTAATATGGATAAAAGTATATATCACAAGTGCTTAAAAATGATAGCATTTATTCAACTTGAGGAATTGATGCTTGCTCTAAAGGTTGGCTCTTCCTTGTTTGAAGTCACTAGAATTTGAATCAAGTCTTATTGAAGAGTAGATACCAAACTATGTAGTTTTGTTGATATGGATTGTATTTGGAATCACATTTATTATGGTAAACATGATAATTTGTAGTTGGATTGGACATGCAAAAGTAGAGTTCAAATTGACTAAATATAGTAATTTAGAGTAGCATTAAGCATAGAACAATGAAGTAGAGTTGGAATGAATATAATAATTTAGAGTGAGAAAATCAACATAGAAAATGGAATGAAGTTGAGACAAACTAAATATAATGAAATATAAGAAGTACTAGGAGAGACAAGGGCAGTAGTATTTGTTTATATTCACTTTTCTCTAGCATTACTTATTGTCATTAGTAACTCTTAATTTAGGTATGTGAATGTTTAGGCAATAGTAACATGGTGGTGCATAGGACATGTATATCGCTGGACTTTATTTTTTTTTCCTGTGTATGTCTTTTCTTGGGAACAAGTTGAATGGCAAAAAGGAAAATGCCATGGGAATAAGAAAGCATTTTAAGCCTAGAATTCCTTTGTTGCATCCTTTGCCTCTGCCAAGCAAACTACCTCCCTTGGCAGACCTTCCTCCTCTGCCAGCATTTATACCACCTTTCTGTGATCCGTTTCATATAAGTTCGTGGACTTCCACAACTTCAACAAGTGAACTATAGACAAGAGTTTTGATCTTTTTCAAATGTTGATTTTAAGGTTGTAGTCTTGCACTCATTCCATTTTATTTACATCAAACCCTTTTTTTGTTCAAAAGAGCATTTGTCGTAATTGCAGTAGTATTCTAAACCATGTACTTCTGTCCACATTCTAATGATTGATTACAAAATTATTTTTTTGCTCTTGACCTGTGAGCACTCTTAAGTTTAGTCACTTTTCTTCGACTTGATTTAATGTGCAGCTCCATGTGCTTAGTGAAGGTGTAGAGTATATGACTACCAATTGTTTGCATACTGTCTCTGAATTGTTTGGTGAAGGAAAGCATAAAATTTTCTCCATCAAGTTCTTCAAGTGCTTTAAGTTATGATTGTCTTCTATACAGATGCCCAAGGGAGGAGAAGGTAATTGAAATGTACTTGGAGCCTCTCACGAAGTGAGAACTGGTGGAGGACAATTACATCAGTTGCGTTCAACCATTTGAAACAAGTGTACAGTCTGATTTAGATGAAGACTGTCTAAATAGGCAACAATTTTGAGTACTGAGAACTCAGGTTCATGTACAATTTATAAACAGTTCCAAGTGAGTTTGTGTCATTTAATGAAAGACTATCAAGTGCTCATCCTGATTCAAGTGATTAGCTTCTCAGGAAATTTTACCAGCAACCAGGAGCTACAACAAATGATGCTCTCTTCCAAACCAAGAAATATCCCGCGTGTGTTTTGTTCTAGGTTAGATGATACTAATAATGTCACTAAAGTTTGCGCTCTTATTGTTCTCCCCACAGGAGAAGTAATGCAGCAGCATGCAAAAGCAGGTTTGGTAACCATGTTGGGTGGTGGTGAAATGGACATTTGCTTAATTTTTCAAGGAATTGAGATGAGTAGAGCTACAAGAAATTATTTCTAGTAGACCTACTTTGTTTTGAAGTTCCATCAATCTGGCATTTACACCAATGATTGTAAAATTCAATGAAGGCAACCAATGTTTTGAAGAGTCCTGTGTCCCCATTCTCTTTCACCATGGACTCCCTGGTTTCATGGCACCATTTTGATCAAGTATATGTCTTGTATATTGTTTATTCTCACTTTAAACTGTCATGTCTTGTATCTGTTTAATTTTGCAGGTTCTTGGTATTCTATTTACCTTGACATGTATCCATTCATTCTTCTTCAGACCATTGATTTTCCAGAGTCTGTGACAATGAGTCCAGGCTAATCTATATTCCTCTGCAGACCTACTGACTTTGTACGGTTGTTGCTGTAATATCATATGTGGGTACTCTATAATTTAGTTTTAACATGTCAAAGTCTTCAGAATTGCTTTTGTCCACAAAGATAGATAATGTCTGTGTTTATACCTGAGTTGAAAACTTCAAGTCTTGCCATGTCCATAATTTAATTATCATGGGCCTCAAAGGACAGGTGCCTCATGAAACAAGAGAGCAGATTTGGGTTAGTTTTGATGGAATGGACCAGGAACAGCTCAGTGGGGTAGATGCTCTGATACATCACATGGTAACATGGCTTGTGGCTACCATTTGTGATAAAAATTTCTGACAATTGGCTTTCTTAGGAGTTCTCTAGAAGGATTGCACTGGAATCCTTGTACTCATCAAATATTTTATGTCTACTTCCACCTGACAATGTAAATTGCCATGTTGAGGATATTACTGGAATAATGGTTTATTCCACCATGAGAAAGCAAGTCAAAGATTACATTAAGACACTTGTGATGATTGAATTGATGGAGGTTGCTGTGATGATCAAGGTTTGAGGATACATTATCATGGTTTATATTTTGCATTTGTATCTAGACCATCTACTTTCCAGAAATGTCCACAACTTTATTGTCAGCCTTATCCAAATTAGTCAATGGTCTCTGAATGGTGACTGATTGCAATGCCACTTTTTTTATTTGTAATTCAATAGTGGACTCCATCACCAGTCTTTCAAGCAATACTACAGCATAACATTTGCCAAACATATCTAATTATGCAGATCACAGCCATGTTGAGACACATACATCCCAAAAAACATGTCTTCAATAGTACATATTGACTGGCAAACAACTTAATGAATTCAAATCTGCAGTATTTAACAGCCAAGGAGTTCAATTCTAACTATCAAACAAGATTAAAAAATTGATTTGTTAGGATACACTACAATCGATGCAAGTGATCATTAACTGGCAATGAGCCAGCTAAAGGATATTGCATGTTTACACCTAATTCTTATACTACATAACCATAGGAGAGCAAAAGAAATAAGCAAATTATCCTAATCATACCATTGAGAAGAAATCTCTAAATGCAGGCATTGAGCAATATCCACCTGCAGGAAAGTAAAGTCGATCTACCAACAAAAGACGAGCACTTTCACTGTTTCATAACAGACCTAATTAAGACGTGCAAGATATAAATGCCGATAATGAGACACTCACAACATTGTACCTCGAGAACTCTGCAGGTAGAAACCCCAAATCAATCCTACTCTCTGAACCATGAGCCCTTGCTTCACCAACAATTAAGGATGAAAGCAACAATTGAAGCCACGGCAATGAACAATTGAAAGACGTTCCGTTCCTAGTGTTTTAAATATAAAAATGATCTCCAACTGGGCATTGCAACTAGCTATCACCTCAAGTAAAGAGATCGAAGACAATCATCCTAGCCAGAGAAGTCATTAAAGAAAATGCGGCACATCTCGCCAAATTAACCTGTCTACCAAATTACCAACCAAAGAAATGGAAGGATCAATTTGATCCTACTTTCAAGAGGTATTTTCCTCTCGGATGAATGAACTGTGACTCTGCAAAAGAACTCTAGCAGCCATTGTCAAGAGCACAGTCGCGACTATAAGAAGGTCTTGGCTTGGAATCTGTACAAACTTCTCTAGCCTATGGGTTACACGAAGTCATCATCTGTCCAAGTCTTCGTCCATCTTGCTATTCAGTCTCTCAACGAGAGCTGTCACCTCATGTTTCTGCCGCTCCATCAAATATCCCTGTGCAGTGGCTGTGATGATTGACGCAACAAAACCCGCCATCATCAGCTGCACAACAGTATTCCACAAAAAGCCGAAATTGAAACCCGCCTTGGCCGCCTCGGCATCGCCCACATTGTAACGGGAGAATTTTTCCTTGGCTGTGCCCACAGCAGCCATGATGCGCGGATAATGACTGCTCAAGAATGGAAATTGACCAATAACCCAAGCTAGTCCTGCCTCCAGTGCTTCTAGAACGTGGGGGTTGCACGCCAGAATCACTACGACCGTCTGGATATGTGTCTTAATTATGGCTTTTCCTATGAAAGTGGCCATGAAGAATTTCCAAAACGGGACCAGGAAGTGGCCGCACATCAGTCCTGCGAGGTCGAAGAGAGGGTTCGGAACAGATGCGAAGGTGAGGATTGCAAAAAATCCTAGCTCCGAGAATCTCTTAAGACCCCATACTTTGAAGCGATTGAAGATGCTCTGATGGTCCTGCTCTTGCGGCATGTTAACAAGCTCTTCAAGCTCCTTTACTTTCTCCCCAGATAGCCTTGCAGCGCGTGAGACGAAGTAGGGCGGCAGCTCGCCAATAGCAGTACCCATCCCCCACAAGATGGCTTCCAGTTGCACTTGGACCAGCATCTGGAAAATTGGGATCACGTAAACCTCCAACCCATTTGTTGAGAGACGGGGAAACATAGGCTCACCCAAGTCGGAGCATTCCTTGTGTTGCCAGGAAGCCGGAAATCCCCACTGCGGTGTGTCGTAAGGCACGGTTTTGAAATCCACGCGACCGCATTGCGCAGCCTTCATTGCAAACGTGGCGATGTGCGGGCCAAGGTACAAGACAAACGTATGGAGGCCGGATCCGAAGCCTATTGACGACGCAACTCCGAGACCTATCCACCAGACGACAAATCTGGCGTACGCAATTGCCTTTCTCACGTAGTATTCGTGCGGACCATCAACAATGACCAATGCAATGATAATTGCAATCGAGATAAACCCTGCAGCTACAAAGCGAAGATGGTGGCTAAGCACATGGATCCACAGAAGTCTCCATTGATTCAATAAGGAGAGAACAGCGAATCTCGTGGTCTCAATTGGTTGCTTAGAGAGACCTAATTTCTCTCGTTGCAATGTGTGGGTCCGCTTCAGCTCCGAGACTTGCGGCAGCTGCATAATTTTTTCCAAGGCATTGGGTAGAGCTACAGGGGAATCTGAGTTGACTACGTTTTGGTAAGGAATACGATTGGCATCAGATTCAGCCGCCTCACTGTTGTCTAGTTGCATAGCGTCCGTGTTTTTGTTGACTTTAATCCCCATGAAAGACCGCTGGGGTGCTGTAACTCAAAAGTATGTTCACTTCTTCAATAATCCTATGAAGAAATTTCACACCCCGAAAGAGAACAAATCACGGAACCTTTCACTATATCTCAACTATGTTCCCGTAACTCCTCAACATGCAAGATCCGTCTCAGCGTGTACTTTCACCCCCCACCTCGCTAGGAATGCAAATCCGAATTACGCCCAGGCTTGTGCATGAGAACTCAATTCAATCAGAAGTGTGACATAATTCTCACAAGATCTCAGTGTGAGATCAAACTCGGCTAAAACATCTCATCTTGGCCTCCAGATTACCACAATATTCGACACCGAAATGAAATCTACAGAGTACCACGAAAATCAATCACCCCGCAGTCCGCACCCCCGTAACCCTAAACCTTGATCCCACGGGCTTCAATAAGAGCACCTCAACACGGTCGTTCTTATTTTAAGAGATGCGTGAAACCTTTCAAATCGAGATCAATACAGTATTTTTCAGAAACTCCTCCCTTACGTCAGCTGCGGCTTAAACCACAATTTCTCATCCCCGTCACGACGACCCAAAACAACCAAGAATCCTCTCAGCCACTCCACTCACAACAACCATTACAACACTCAGGCAAGCACCCCTTCTATTAAAAAATGCCGGGCAGATTAAAAAATAAACCGTCAAAAACTCTCCTACAAGCTCCGACCATCCCAAGCTACCTTTCAGTGAAGCGAGCCAAATGACTCATCCACCCCCGCAACGTAAAACCCACAAGTACAGACTACTACGCTTGCAAAACCAAAATCCGAATCCAAGGATGCCACGAGCAAAGTGCACACCACTACGCCACGCAAGTCATTGCACCCACGACCACCCGGAACCTCGTCCACATCCCCTTTGAGAGGCAGGTAAACAACGCCAGACTGTGATCATGTCAGCCAATGCGGCGTGGTGTGTGATGAATGGGGCGGGCAACGACTGCTTTTGCAAGCAACTTGGGCAACTCTCATTTTGAGGTTTCCCGAACCCTCTGGGTACCGCGATTGCCGATTCGACCAGAGTGGCATGGATGGTCGCATGCGATGAATCGGGTGGAATGCAATTGTTTTGTGGATCTGTCCCCATTACTTAAAATAAAACGCCCTCGCGAGCGCGTCGCACGCGAGCCCAGCGCCGGGCTAGCGTGCGATCACCCACTCCCCGCGACGCATTGCGACGCGACGTGATCTAGAGTAATCGCGGCCGCGGCTGCTGCCGCTGCCCTAGAGTTAGCGGCTCTCGAAGCTTAATATAGACATATGCCGCTACAGTTGGCTGGGCTTCTTTACAGTAACTTGCTGACTTGAGTGGACGACATAGGATATGCGGCGTGAACAAAACTCATCCAAGTGTAGCGTAAGAAACTTGGGATTGTATGTTGCGAAGTCCCACAATTTTCATCCTTGGTATCGAAATTCTTCTTCAATATAAAATTACAGTAGCTGGTTGTAAGTTTTTATAGAAGTGTTTATGTTAAAGATGCATAAATGTTTTTGTGTTGGTTTTGAAAAATATCTTATAGTACTGGTTAGTATAATTGTGAATTGGGCTTAATATCTTTAAATTCTGAAAATTGAATAAAATTTCAAATTTAAGTATATATATATATATATATATATATATATAGTTACACACACACACTATAATAAACATTATGTTTGTAGGTTTGTTCTTGTTTTGTAGCAGTTAGTCAAGTTTTTAAAATGATTGTATTCAAATTTTGAACTAAGTAGAATTTTATTATCACATTCTAGAATCCTGTGAAGTTGATGTGAAAATTATGGTTGTATATAAAAATAAAATGAATAGTGATTGTGCATTATTTATAAATGACAACACATTGATCACACTTTGTTTTGATTCTGAAACTTTTTATACAATATAAATATAATATTTTTATTATTATTATTAATAAGATACAACAAATATAACCAAAAACAAAATTTAGCACTTGTAATAAAAAGTAAGTAGTAAGTATTGTATTTACTATTTTCTATATTTATTATACAATATTTATTTTTAACTTTTTTTTAATTCATATTTGCTATATTGGATGAATCTTTTATTTCATAAATACAAATTTTATAAAATAATAATTATGATTTTTAAAATTTTGTGTATATATATTTATATATAATGCTTCAATAAGTTTTCATAAATTCCTCTCTTGTGTTGTATTAGTGCTTATTCTTTAATGATAAAGATTGGATTTATTTGAATTAAAATATATATATATATATATATATATATATATGTTGAAATAAAAAAATAAAAGGAAAAAATCGTATTTAAATTCTACATATAAATAAAATCAACTTTATGAAAATCTAAATAGACTCTTGTTTTTTTAATATATCCAAATATATGTATGTAAATATATTTCATTATAATCTTCTATTACTTGAAAAATTAATAATTTTAGCAATAAATCTTAAATATATTTTCTTTTAACATCCTTATATATATATATATATATATATATATATATATATATATATATATATATATATATATATATATATATATATATATATATATCTTAAATTTTGTAGCTTTTAAAAATATTATACATATTTCTTTGATTGTTAAAGTATGTAATTAATACAGCGTTTAAATAAAATAAAAAAATATTGTTGAAATCAATCTAAAAGTGTTTTTGATATTAAAATTTAATTTTTAATATAATTTTAAAATATTATAAAATTACAAGATAATAAATATTTTTAAAAACTTATAACATTTTGATCACGAAACATCTGCAATATTTGCTAGAAAATAATTTATGCCAAGTTTTAGACCACAATTGTAAAATTAATGTGTGAATTTATGTATTTATATTGATAATATTTAATTTTATGTTGCTATATGTTAAGTAACATGCAAAAATTAAACAAATTAAAAAAAACAGAATGAGTAAAAATATTTTTTTAATTTTTAATTTTAATATTTAAGGATTAAAATGGATTAAATATTTAAAATAATAATTTGAATACGATATTTTATTCTATCATGAAACAAAAATTTAAAATAAAACTTAGCAAATTTAAACTTTAAAATGTATTTTAGCTCAAGAAGACTAGATTCTTTTAACTTTCTATCTTTAAATATAATACTTCTAAATACTATAATTACTATTGAAAGAATTTTTAGGAAAACTACTAAATACCTTTGAGGCAAACTACTAAATAAATAATTATATATATAAATAAAAATAATATATATATATATATATATTATTTTTTAATTTTTTAAAAATAATATTATAATATTTATTTGTAATTTCTAAATTAGCCATATTTCTATTGTAAATTTTTAAAATAAAATAAAATTTATATACAACAAAAGATAGTAAAGTAGTTTAGATAGAAAATGATTGTATTTAATATTTTAGATTCTTATTCAAAAACTACTTGGCCTGAATATCAATAATTTTGAACATAAAAATATAAAAAATAAAAGAATAAAAATATTGAGACTCCTATAAGTTGCTTAAAAGGAAAAAAAATAAAAATACATTGGCACAAGTAATAAAATGTTTAGCAAACTGGTCAAGAATTGATACCTGCCAATTTTTTTGCATATTTTTGTGATATAAAAAGATCCAATTAAATAAATAAGATCATTTATTCAAAAAATTCAACATGTTTAGCTTGAGGATTTTATTTGAGTTTGTATATTGTAGTTTACAAGTTGTTGATTCTCTCACAAGATTTTCATTAGTTGCTTCAACTTCTTTCAAATCCCTTCCTTATCAAGTTCCTCCTGACCATGTTTTGCAATAGCTTCACTTATGTTCTAATCCCTTGTTATTATTTTATTGCTGTTGCATCCAAACTGTCACAAGCAGAGAAGGAGATAAATCCCAAATCTCTGCTCAACAATACCACTTTAGGCCCCTCTCTTGGGTACTCACTGAAGGTTTCACAGCCATTGACATTGCACCCAAAAACAATGCTCACATTGAAAGAAGTATTCAACACTTTCCCATCTCTCTTATTAGAATGCAAACATCAAGCAGTGCTTCAAACTTCAATTCTTCATGGGATTCAGCTCTTTTCACCAGCACCATAAAATGAATCAACCAGCTTATCACAAAGGCAAACAAGTGCCTCAAAGGATGGCATTATATAGTGTGCTAGATGATAAATAAATAAATAAATAAATAAACATCAATGCACTTGTGAGTATTATATTGTAACACAAGTACCAGTCACCAATCATGTAACAAATTACCAACTTCTATTACTCCAGTCTGAACAGTTTGTTAACCATCTACAGTAATGCCATGCTTTCTATCATACTACAGCTCAAGCTTCCATGCACAAGAGGGTTGCAAGTGCATCTCTTGTGATTCAATATCTTTTATTTTATTTTATTTTATTTTTATTTTTTTCCTTTCCTTTCCTGCTTGCTCTGCCGCTAAGTTAAAGCATTGCCTGGCTGCATTTTCTGCACCATTGGTATTTGATTTCTTGTGTGCTTTGTCATTGAGGTCTAACTAGTCATCACTTTAAAAGTAAGATACTCTGGCCAAGCCAAAATCAGCAACCCTTGTATTGAAAAAGCTTCAAATCCTTGAGTGTATTATTTCTCGTATTCTTTTCATTTTGGTATTTGTCATTTGTAGTGCTTTTCTTTAGCATTTGGTCGTAAATTTAGTTTTAATTATATTTAATTTCTCAAAAATTTAGATTAATCATTTGATTGAAAAAACTTTCTTTGAAAAAATTCAAGACGGAAGGAAAACTGAGCAAATATTTTTTGATGGAGTACATAAGCATGAAAGTTAGAGCCAGAATTGAATTCTACGCAGAACTAAATGTTATTCCAATTTGTTGAGAGTATAATTTGTGGGTGGAGCACAAACACAGGAAACCAAAAACATCATCAGAGCTTGAATGATATATATATATATATATATATATATATGTGTGTGTGTGTGTGTGTGTGTGTCTTTATATTTTAAACTAAAAATAAGATAATAATGTAAATATTTTAAATCAAAATTGTAATGGAGACACTTTCATATTTAATCAATCATTCAATTCAGCTGAAATATTCAATTAATTGGTGACACGCTATTACAAGTAATTTCAGTATTAAATAGGTAATACTTTAAACAACATACACATTTTTGAAATTAAAAAATATTAAAATTGTATTTATTAAGAAATTATATGCATTACGTCTAATGGTGCTATATTTTAGAACAAATCTCTCAATATAAATTTAAAAGAAAATAAGCTTTAAAACTTAAATTTAAAGATCAGATAATGTTGAAATAAAATGTAAA
This sequence comes from Physcomitrium patens, assembly GCF_059467195.1. NCBI lineage: Eukaryota > Viridiplantae > Streptophyta > Bryopsida > Funariales > Funariaceae > Physcomitrium > Physcomitrium patens. The sequence goes on along the minus strand of NC_143414.1, from coordinate 17,220,134 downwards.
ATGATTAATGTGACTACCAAATAATTTTTTGTATATATATATATATATATATATATATATAAATATATTATGACCATTATGATTATGTAAGTTTGCTTGTCAAAGTTTATTGCTTAAAAGCCCTTGGCTTGAACTATTCAATAACAAACAAACCTTTGCAGGTATGTTAAATAATTCCATATTCGATATGTAGAAACTCTTAGAATTGGACGAATACTGATTTCAAAAGAATCATCCTCCACAGTGCACAGTCTGCGCACAGCCTGGGTTGATTCTCTATAGCCTATCTCGAATGACTTCAAGATGCTGCGTGTTACAATGCTCCTCTGGGGATGGAAAATTCTATAGTAGTACCAGCTTCGGCCACAGGTCTGCGATGAATGAGACATGCCTGCTGAGACACAGGAACCATGTGGTTGTGCCGAAGTGCCGACATGCGAGAGGATGCTCTGAAACAGCAACAAGTAGTTCGTTGCAAGGCATTAGGATCTAAGTATACGATCTTGACCATCAACGGCGAGCTTCGAGTGAGTGGTTTCTACGAGGTGGGTGAGCACTGAATTGGAGATGACCCAGTGATTACCACATCGGTGGAGGAGGTATAATGTAAAGTAAGGCACTCTTGCTGGAGAAGCTTGTGCTGCCTGTGAAGCTTGCACATACCCTTTGCTACATCCTACCAATCACGTTTCTGAAGACAATGGCACCTCAACAGGTCTTCGCTGTTGCAGTTAACTGAACGAATTCCTGTCATGTGCGCGGGCATCACTCTGTACATACGGTATCTTAGAGTACAGCGTTCATAATCACAAGATCACAGTTTTGTCATTATCAACAAGACAACACCTAAAAGATGAAGTTGCACATCATGTGCAGACCTCACAGAGTTGGTTCACTTTTTCCAGTTAGTCCCAAGGTTCTTCAAGCAGTGAAGTGGACACACAACAGCTAACGTCTACTTTTAGATGGTAACAAACAATACTTAATACGTGGTTGTTCACAAACACATGAGACTCTTGACCACATGGTTTCACACAGATCGAGTTGAATCCAATAAACCGAATGAACACAGATCGTGTTGAATCCAATAAACCGAACGAACAGATATCTTAGCGAGGATGATGCCGTACCAAGTTTGCTGTTGAAGAGCGATTATTCTGGTAGAGAGACAGGACATTAGCGGCTCGTTTTCCGGTCGAGGTCATTTGAATACGATCTCAATTATGCAACGGAAAACTGGTTCATACACCCATTACACTGCCAGCAGATTCAACACATCTAGAATATGAATGATATTTAAATCAAATGAGACGCGGTATGAACTAATTCCATGGACGTGTCCATTCCTTCCTGCAGTTGAGTAAACTCTCTGTACCATGGACGTGAGATATGCTAGTAATCTTCATAATTTCAATTGATTCATATACTCAACAAAGAGAGATCGAAGACTGAAAGGACTTACCTACCTGTGTACAGAACATATGAGGAAGGGGCATCGAGAGACTCACTCAAGGAAAGGTGAGAAAACCAAACTACTTATTCTTTTTCTAAATGCAGAAACTTTAAAAGCGAGAAGGTACTTGGGTGAGGATAATTCACGCAGCAATGCGATGTGATAATCTGCAATGGAAGATGGTTACTTCCAACTCAAGTACAACACAAAGGATGGTGATACTAATCTGGGGTGGCAAGTTCACGCATCAGTAAAGAAACGCACCTAGTTAGAAGAAGAATTAAAACCATGTTCAAATCAACGGTACTCCAACTTTATTTTGCGCTTAAAAGATGTCATAAATTGTGTTGACGCGGTTCACTTATCCTTCAATGAACAAAAAACCTGCCAACACATGCCATTATTTCCCTACTTCTGAGACTAGACTAAAATTTAGAGATGAAAAGAAGTACCAGAGAGGGTCGATGAGTCCCCCTTCCCCAGCAATATGTCTTCGATACTGCTGTCGCTGGTTCACTTGCCTTCGGCATCGAAACCGGTGGTTGATAAATGACCACGGTTGTTGTCCCTGATGTAAGATCCAATCGTCTAGTGCAGACAAGGATCAAAGACTAAATCAACAGAATCTCTAATCAAATTAATTACAAGGATTCAAGCTTCACAATATAACGAACTGGTCTACAAAATTACATGTTATGACTAGTTGAAAATAGGATCATAAGCTCCTGCAATTTCGCCGCTGAGGTTATAAGATCCATTCCAGATGTCCTTTTTCCAATTTGAAAGATCGAATGCCGACCACATTATTCCTGACGCGTTTGCAGGTTCGGACTCCTCTGCAGTAACGATGATTTCATGCAAATGCCCTTCCTTGCCCAACGCCTTTGCGAAGGTGGCCGACGTTCATGTTGCAGTTGTCTGAATAAAGTCCTGAGTGTGTTTCTAGAACGATAGGGAAGCTGCAACTTGCTGACTGTTTCAACTCGTTGCCTCCTTGTAAGCTCACATCTGCACATCAGTGAAGCATGATTCAAGATAAGTTGAAGGACGTCAACTTCGAAATTTGAACAAACGTTGTGTTAATTTATTATGAAGTGTTGAGGACACTCGAGGATGCAGAGCCACCCTGAAATAAGAATCAAATCTTTAGAACCGAACACATTTTTGCATTATGCTTCTGCAACAAAAGAATCGTTCATTCACGAAGAAACTTATGTTGACCATCTGCTCCAAAACCATATATCTGATAAATGGCACCGTGCAGCAGAGCAAGAAACTATCAACTGGTGAATTCAAGGCAAGCGGCAATTCTTGAGTGTGTTTCTACATTATCCAACCAGAATACATGTCGACTTTGGTTTGAGATGACTGCATTCGAGCTGCAAATGGAAACTAAATAACCAATTACATCCCAAACATGGCCGTGAAAATAATACAGTTATACCTATTGAATATGCTGTTGAGATTTCTTGGTACAGCAACATTATTTCTCCTGTCTTCTGGTATATGAACTTGAACTGGCTGCAACGAGAGCAGGTGTCTGAATTCCCCAACAAAAGCTCGACATGCAGGCAGCGGAACGGGAGTTTCTGGCACCTCCGACCCAATGGATAAGGCTTGCACGGAGTCTGTTATGTCATCTGTTCCAGAATCCTGAGACTGCGCGACCTCGCGGCCGCAGCACATACATTCTGCTTGAAACGTAACCCTCGTCAAACCCGGACAGTTAGGGCATCTCACAACTCCATCTTCCCCAACAGATTTGCCCAATGTATGCAGAGGGTGAGCTTCTCGATTGTGATCAGGCATCTCCAGAAATCCACGATCACTACTATGAAACTTGTCGGCAGGAATTAGAACTAGATGGCGATACGCCCGTGTACTACTCAGCTTCTAAATCTTCTCTGCTGACGTTGAGTTAGACTAAAACCTGTTCATTTTCTGACAAATGCGGACATCAAAAAAGAAACCCAGGTTTTGGTTACAGTAACAGAGAAGTTTACACCTCTCCGTCAGTGGTGCAAACAAGACTCTCACAGCACTGCACATCTGGACCGAACACGTGCACAGGAAATGGAGTTCACAGCATACGAACTACACCCACCACGCGGTAAACCGTTACCACAATACAAGCCAGAAGCAGAACCGAGCTTTCGTCGAGATTTTGGTTTCTAAATGGCTGCTCGGGGGCTGACCCACATTTCCGTCGGCCCTACGCCTCCTCCCTTCCCACCTTAGGGCAAGCACTTGACCCCAACTTCTCCGCTAGTCCTACATTCTTACCCACCTCTCGACGGTAGGTGCTCTTTTTTCCGTTAGATTGCGAGAGTACGGTGCCCATCACTTGATAAGTCCGGCATATTCGGAGAAGCACACATCTGTGGTGTAGGCGCACACATCCACAATATACATATGTATCGTCCGTGCATGTATATCGACAGGAGAGGTGACACTGCAGCACGGCGAGTACCCCACATGAGGTACTATTCCCAACGAAGCTGATTCTGGGAACTGGTCTCAGTCTCCGCCAGCCCAAAAGTCGTGCTGCCTAGGTCGGATGCTGTCATCTGCCACGCTTGTGACGTACGTAGCGTTCGATATTCGGGAGGATGGGGCCGATTCGTGGATCTACCACGACGCCACTCCCCCTCGATCGAAAGATCCGTGGTCTCACCACTTGCAAGCTGTATCAAGCTGTATCAGCTTCCTAACGCGTGTTGCCCTTCTACGTGGGGCTTATCTACAACATTTACGAGTAAGAGGAGAAAGAGGAGGTTGTCGTCTCCTAGCTCTTGGTGGAGCGACCTTGAGTTGCTAGACATTGTTGTTCCATTTTGGAAGTAATTTGGGTTTGACAGTGCTGTACGAATTTGAATTATTTTCATGAGACTTGCAGATTATTGTGCTTAACAACTAGAGGGACTTTGATTTCAGATCGTTCTTGGTTGCATCACGATGAGCTCTGAGCTTAGATAGTTCACAGTTGCATCACTAGCACATTCTTTAACCATCATGACCCAATACCATCTTGCTGTTCGTAAATCCTGATTGTATCATCTACCATGTAACGTTTCAATAAATAAACACACTGGATTATTTTCATGTAACTTATACTTAGCAGCTGAGTAGGCAATTGAAATGACTCTCATTAAATATATCCATAAAGCATTAGAATTACAATTCATGATTAATATGATCTAATACACCATCAAAGTTGAATTCACCATCACTACCTTTAATTGTTCTAATTCAACACATGTTGTTGAAGTACTAGCTTTGATAGTATTATTTTTGAATGGAATTTACAAATGCTTTGGAGTTGTAAATTATTTTCATGAAAGTTACACATCATTATTATGTATATCAATTGAAAAGATTTTGATCAAAGATTTATCTCAATAGTATCACCATCTTATTCCTTGATTATCATGATTAAATGCATGCATGGATTACAACTTGTCAATCTTGTTCTATAAATATACTCATACTTCATGCATGACAATGAAAATAACAAACTATTTTTTTTCTCATTGTTATTTTTATTATCAGACATCAAGTATATACATTTATGAAACAAAATGAACAAATTGTAAATCATGAATACATTCAATCATGATAATCAAGAAATATGATGGTGATGCTAGAATGAACGATATAAAAACAAAGTCCCTCTAATTGATATGTACAATAATGTGTAAGTTCTATGAAACAATCTACAATCTTGCAACATTGACAAATTACATTCAACATAACACAATCAAGGCTAGAAACTCTGCATCTTGTGTTGGGTCCAGGTAGATCTCTCAAGTTGCTACTTAATGCTGCAACGAAGTCCAAAACAATTGAGCAAGTTGTGTTAAACGAAGTCCAAAACAATTGAGCAAGTTGTGTTAGGTTAGTATCGATCTACCAAGTTTTATCCAAGATGGCACAACAAAGTCGATCAGCTAGGCATCTTCTGTTGGGTCCAGGTTGATCTACCAAGTTGCAACCAAGATGGCACAACGAATTCGAGCAGCTTCTCCTCTTGTGTTGTGTCCAGGTCGCTCAGCAGACAACTGAGAGATGGCAGCCCCTTCGCCCCTCCTCGCTCTGCCCCTTCATCGAGCAAGTACTGTAGACAAGCCCACGTCCAAGAGCCACATGTGTGGTTTGGAAGTTGATACAGCTAGCAAGTTGGAAAGAGCACGAACCTTAGAATAGAAAGGAGAATGGCGTCGTGATAGAACCAAGAATCAGTCCCATCCTGCTGAATATCGAACACCATGTGCGTCACAAGCGAACCCGATGACGACATCCGATCCAAGGTAGCACGACTTTCACGATCACACAATCAAAGACCAGTTCCAGAAGCAGTCCCCCGGGAATGGTACTCTCCAGTGGGGCACTCACTCGCTGTGCTGCTCCAGCATCTCACTTCTCAGGGTCAGATCGATCGATCTATATACACACGCACACACATGCACAACTGATGTTCATGAATGTGTATGTATATAATATATATATTGGATGTGTGCGGATGGCTCCACCACCGATGTGTCCTTCACCGAACCTGCCAGACGTACCTTGTGGTAATAGGCACCGCCTTCTCGCAATCTAACGAAAAAAAGAGAACCTGTCGTTTAAGGTTGAGGGATAATCTAAGACAGATGGAGAAGTTGGAGCCCAGTGCTTGCTTACTTGCTTTGCTTGTTTGCTCGCCCTTAGTTGAGAAGGACGCCACGTAGAAGCCTAGTCTCGAAGAAACCTCGGCTCGGCGTCCGTCTCTGTCCAAACTGCCTCGAAATTTGGGTGGTTTTGTAGCAAAGTCACTTGCTCAGTCACTCCCGGTGCTTTTTTTTTTACTGTCTTCACACTCCAAAGACCCTAGTTGTAGTATCAAACTGAGAAACATCCAATACTTCAAGTTTTAGGTGAACTTCACTTTCCTGTTCAAAAATCTGACAAATATGTCTATTTTGAGAAACGCAATGTGATGCATATACGACAAAGTACGAAGGATGAAGACAAGCTTCAATGTATTGATATTCTTATACTGATTCGAATGTTCCTTTGACCACGCAAGGATTGTCCAATTTAAGAGGAGTTTTCTTATTAAAGAGAAGTGTTTAATGCAATAAAGTATTCATTGGATTTTATATGGAGTTCTCAAAAGATGTCCTCAAACTCCAAAATGAAAAAATATTTTTAAAAGAAGTTATTTAATGGAATTCACACAATTTTCCGGTATAAAAATATATTGAATAATATTTCAGATCGGCACAAAATCATTCTAAAGGTTGATCTCTGTTTTCTAGTATTTTTTAGGCAGCATTTCTTTACAGTTAAATTATAACTAATAATCCAAGAAAATATATCATTGGATTTTTTTTTATTAACAGCAGTATTAATGTAACAAGGAATTAAGACCTGAAATCTAATACCATCAATTTTGAAACCATTAAATTTTGAATTACATGAGCATTGTAGGCACTGCTAAAAACCCGTGACTTGGTCAAACGATTGCTGACGTAGAGATAATGACCCACGCAAGTTCCAAAAACAATTAAGCAAAAAACTTGTAGTTGTTAAAATACAACAAAATCATGCCTTAAATCATAATCGGATAAGGAAAAAATTGTAGGCACAATTTCTGTGCAAATTATTGTAGTATATTAACTGTCGGTAAAATTATATTCAATATGTGGTATCCACGAACATTTATGTCCCATTTACATTTAGGTCTCATTTACATTTATGCCCTGACACACTTCGATCGTACTACTTTAGTGATGACATAAGCTTCGACAACACACAAGATTAAACAAATAAAAATAAGATTGACAGCATTGCAGCTTAAAGGCGGAGAATCCACAATATATCCATTTACTTTTTATTAAAAGGCACTAATTCCAATCATACCAAAGTAAGCATCATCAAACTTTTTAGGACAGAATTTGGTGGCTTTGTTGTTCGCAGGTCGGCACGGTGACCAACACTAAAGAAAAAGCATTCATCCAAAGTGGACGTTAATTAGGTCCTTTTCTACCCTTCGCACTATCCTTTTCTTAGAAGATCCTTCAATAATATTTGCCACGTTGGATGGGACCCATGGAAATTCTTTCACGTGTTGTGAAAATTTATTGCTCCAATCGTTAGTTGGTGAAAGAATTTGGCCATTTGGATCATTCAATCATGGGTGATTTGGTGACCTCACTTGCTTGTCTATATATATAGATAGACACATATATATATATATATATATATATATATATTGAAAGTTGGCACGAAGTTACCGATTCATTTTCTAATTTTAAAATAATAAATTGTTTCTTTTTGTATAACTGACATGTGTGTTGTGTGTGCCGGGAGAATCAAACCATATCTAATTTTGAAGAAAAGTTTCCCACTTTACGAGGCAATTATAGAGGACGTGTGCAATGTTATAATTTGACATTGCAAATCCTACGTCGTGGATTTTATTTTTATTTTAATACACCTGTTAAGTATTTATTTTTATAAATGTGAAAGAAAGTAAATCTATGAAGCAATTTTGATGTGTATTACTATTGTGTAGGTTTTTAGCTTTTCACTTTTCATTTGGGAGGTTTAAAAAAGATAAGATTATTTTCGGGCAATTAAAGCCGAAAGAATTCCTTCAACCACTGTTCTAGACTACGATTCAAGTGTAGAATCATATACAATTTGAAAAAATAATAATCATAACATCTTATTTTTAATAATTCAATTTTAGCCTTGTAAATATTATAAATTATTTATGTCAAACAGACATCATATATATATTTTTTTCAATTTAAGCATTCTTCTTCAGCAAGGAAAATATACTGTTTGACACAAGCTCAAACCACATGTCATGGTTGAGCTTGTGTCAAACATTCTTTGTAATCAACTTATTATACAACAACACAAGTTGCTAAAAGAAATATAAACATGATATTTTTTTCTCTATGACAATTTTGCTAAAATCATTATCTTATAAAGCTTAATTTATCCTTTTTTAATAAAATTTCCGAATAGAATGTAATTATGTTATATTATAAAACCATATATATATATATATATATATATAGAAAATTAAACAAAAATACTGTTCTATAGATTTTTTTATTTTTTATTTTTTATTTTTTTTTGTGTTTTTAAATCTTTTACAAAGCTTCTTTTTATTTTCAAAGTATATTTTCATTTTTCTGCAACTGAGAAAATTTTCATTTTTAGGACAAATCAATGGATTTACATCCAATAAACCCAACTATCACCACAAACATTCTAGATACAACATTTGTTGTTTCGCAACTTCAATAGTAACTTCAATGATATAGTTTTCAGTCCCTACATCACAAATCTCCAAATTTCAAGAAAGTTCTAAGAACTCATGACTTGGTGTACTACTTTGAGGGGCTCAAGCTCTCCATTTGTGTCTGCTCTACTGCCTCAACTGAGCAAACACCACCTAAGGGTCCTTCATGTTCTATTACTCTTGCTGCCTCAACATTTGCTATAAGCACCGCAGCATAAAAAATAAAAATAAAAAAATAAAAAATCCTAATTCTAACTTAGGCCATGCAGTGTATTACCTTCTTCGTTTCCAGAACGTTGAGCGACTATCAAACACTTCTATGAGACGCTCACGGAAAGCCCTGAATGAGCACAAGTGCCTGTCATGGACACAATACTATCTCTGAAGTGTTTGTTTTCTTTTGTTTTTTTTTTTTTTTTTTTTGGACACGTACGAGGTGTACTCTTTACTCAAACTAACTGGTCACTTCCCATGCACCTAGATAGCCATTGTCGATTGTCTCACACACACAAGTTACGATAAAAGGAGAGGAAGACTTGTGCAAGCACAAATTTAGAAGTCCCCAGTGTGTTTTTTTTCTTCTTTCAGCCGTCAATTGCTCCTGATATAAATACACTAGCGACAGGAATGTACTTCACCTGGTGTGTCGCGTTTATCGACTCTGCTGCCGCAGCATGGGCACCGACACTCTGAGCCTCTTGCATGTAGGCACACTTGTAACTGACCGTGACGTGAGCAACGTAATGATCTCTGGCCCACAGTATCTTACGACATGTCAGCGAGCGGACCACATTCTAGAATATCTCGGTTGGAGCCTCTTGGATCGTTGCGGCTGTCAAGGGTCGACGTGCAACCATGGGTCCTTCCTGTCAGGAAACAGGAGGCATTGCCTCCATAACAACAGTGCCAAGGGAGTAGGAGGGTTTGCGATTGCAAGCATCTCTTGGAAGCGTGGTGAATCTCCAGCACAGTTCCATGTGTTGGCGGAGAAATATTCAATCAAGTAGTTACAGGAACACCTTTCAAGCACTTCAAGCTGGTTGCGATGTCTTATCAAGGGAAAAATGAATGAATGTGGAGAGTTCAGAGGGTATATACGAGTCCATGGCGATAGAGTCATTGTTTGAGAGAGTCCTATCGTCTCGGTCACACTTGTAACTGATGAGTCGGTCATACATTCTTCTTCTTCGTGCGCTTGTGTGGGAAAAGCTCCACTTCTGCAACCCTTTGTTCTTTTCTGTTGTTTTAATACATAAAAATTGTTAAGAAAAAGAGAAGCTGCAACAGACTGGTAAGATATATTTGATGCTTACCTTTCTGATGTGTACAGTTTCTTCATAAGCTTGTGGAATCAGAGCGACAACGAATGAAGAAGCTGGGCCGCTGGGGTAAGAGATGTACCGACCAGTTTCAAGTAAGAAGACGATGTCTTCCCCTTAAAATCTGTGATCTTGGCGGAGGTCCCACAGGTAGCCGCTGGATATCTGCAACCTTGTAAAACGATGCAAAGGACGACGTAGCCCCGTCGACTGATTTTGCTGACAATGCAAAGTAGACTAAACTGGACCCCAGTTACGTAAACGATGTGTACCATTACCTCGATCTTCACAGCATTGGCGACTCGAAAATGGTTTGCCAACTACCTGTTTCATGGCGCTACAAACTTTACTTGGAGCCATGGCACTCTGCAGTACGATCTCTGATTTGAGAAGCAAATCTTTTAAAGCAAGGACCTAACGTTCACTTGAAGTTCATCCTCCTTGTTTCAAAGCAAACTAACACCAACGCACTAGCACAAGCTGCAACACTCTCCAGTCGTCAAGTTCGCTACCTGTTACCAGATTAGCAAATTGAGAGATGAACATCCAGGCAGGATTCTGGAAGCTGGTCTTCTCGTATATCAACACTTTATTCAGGTGCTTCACAAAAGCCACAAAGATGAATTATGAACACCCGGCTGACGACGGTGAATATCTGTTCTAGAAGACCCAACCCTAAGCCATCTCATAACTCGATAGTTAAAATACCAGCAGCTCAGAACGAAAATCAGACTTATTCGCACTAGCTTACCTTCATGCCTCACAGACTTACACAGAGATATCCAAGGATCGCTCATAGAAATTCCTCAGTTTGCTCTTTGAAAGTAAACAGGCTTCTGCTTTTCTCCTGAGTTCCAAACTTCGACGAATTACCTTCTCCACAAGGCTGTATCTCAAACCACAGCTTCATCGTTGGATCAGCAACGTCAGTTGGTATTACAAGTTCTTCGTAACATCAACAGCTCATCGCTCTCATGAGTACATGAAAGAAGATGGAGATATACCCACGCAACTTAAGCTTTAACAGTCGGTGATGATGTTTGGAAGTATAATCTGCAAACGAAGGCGATTGACTGTGTCTAGGAAAACAAAAAACGTACTTTAGAAAGCTGAACTTACAGTTGTTCCAACTCGCGAGGTCATGTTATCTCGATCTCAAATTCTTCAGTAGTTCGCAACCAAAGGTGGTCAAGTTTGAAGTTGCTATCCTGTCATAATAGAACTTAAATGTGCTCTGTTCATGCAAGCGGAGCAAAGTACCGGGTTGGAATCGTTCCACAGCATCAACACTGAGGAGATTGTGATACATCGCAGAGAACAACCAACAGCTTCATCTAGTAAAGAAGTGTAAGTCTACTTGATTGAAACCGCACCTACTGTTCAGCACTTTTTTTGAGATGACCACAAAACTTAGGTTGGTTTATTTGGTGCGTCACCCATCATAGAACCATCGCCTAGATGAGGTTCATCATGGTAACCCTTCTTGTCAAAGGGGAACAAGGAAGTATTTTGATAAGCTGGACCCAAACGTGCATGCTACCCAGCTCTGTGGGTGGTGTTTTAAGAGTGACCTCAAGACATTCTATAGATGATGCATTTTGTATTACATGTATAGCGCAAGAGGAACACTTATATCGAGTACCATTTTTACTGACAGTTTAAAATCGCATCGTTCTAAATCTTCAAAAACATTTTTCTCTGGCTGGAGTCGACTGGGATGTTGGGTAGGACAAAGAATAATTTTTTCAACTTCAGGGCCTCAACAAGTTCGGAAACAAACCTAGAGCTCAAGATGCTCACCAAAGGCTATTGCAGACCTCGAATCTCCATTAATCAACACAGAAAGTGCATTCAGCAGCATTGTGCTCTCGCCGTGCTCTCGAGACTAATGCGTCAACATGGCAACTCACGCCATTTCACATCCCCCCCACCTACTGCTTCGTCGAAACACACCGACCCCGACAAAATCGGTAACTTCCGATGAGTGTCTGATGATGACGACAACAGGCAAAAGAAAAAAAATCACAATAGTAGTTGTGCTCTTCTCTCGTAGGTCAGGATGGCTCAAATGCTCCAACACCTTGCACAACACCTTCGTGCAGCATCAAATGAATACGATGTAGTGCAGCAACGCCGGGGCCAGGACGTGTTCGAAACTGTAGTTCCCGAGCAGACCTATGTTGTTTGGAGAGCCTCTCAGGTCGCACCCTAATGGCTCGTTCAGACTGATTGACACAGCGCACAGTGCATGCACCGCAACGATGTGCCGAGGTCGTGTGACTGAAGTCGAAATACGGTCTGTCGACGACGACGATGATGATCTAGTGGACACTGTTTCAGGCGGGAGTGAGCTGGGGTCACGCAAAAGGCTTCGTTCCTACGCCACCGCACTTTTCAACGCCAAGTGACAAGCACGCTTGGATGGAAATCTATTGAACTGCGGCTCTGTGACACTGATGTGAGCCGCATCATTCGTCGACTGTTCGAACACAAACTGAATTAGTTTCTTTGTTTGAATGGTAGTAGAAAAAGGCACTAGTTTAGTGAGTACATGACTCGTTTTAATCAACACGGGGTTCACTGCTTGAATCAACTAAATATTTTTCTGTTAAAAATATCACAAGGCGCTTTTACTGCAAGGTTTGGAGTGTGATCTGTTGGTGTCTTTTCCATTCCTTATTTATTTATTTATTTATTTTTTGTTTTTTGGTCTTTTCTGTTTTTTGTTCTCTAATTGAGTATCTGTGATGGAAAAGTAGGGGTGGATGGTTGTGTACAGAGGAATGTGGATAGAAGAAATGGATGGATGGATGCGTGTGGATTACATCGATCCAAAACATGGGGTGAATGGTTATCTTTAAGAATACAATGAAAATAGGAAGAAAAACTTCAAATACTATACGATAAATAAATTTTATATTTATTCGTTAATAATTTACGATTTTAAAAGATAATGTCTTTTGCCTTACTTACAGTTTGATGTAAATGAGGTTACAGTGATAAAATAAAGAAAATATTGTTTCAAAAATGGATTAATTCACTGCTTCCAAGAATGAAACTATGGGTATTGCTTGGAATATCCGAGAATAGTTCTTTCTCACGAAATTTAAATTTATTTTGAAAACATGTTGACAATTTGATGGTTTCATCGTAACATGAGAACCATTCTTTCCTCTTTTTTGAAGAGAGAACAAAACCTTGGATGGAGGAACAATCAAAATTGCAGAAGTTTCAATCAAGCACAGTGCACAACCTTTTCTCTCTCTCTCTCTCTCTCTCTCTCTCTCACACACACACGTATTTTTATATATACAATCACCTTATATTTTATCTACAAAAACGAACAAAAGTCCACACAAAGAATTCAGAAAAAAAATTAAGGAAAGAAAAAGACAAAGAAAAAGAATGATAACATAAAGTGTTGAAAAAAAAAGAAAAATGTAGTCACAGAACTTCTATTTGGTGTATATGTTAATATGGAGTGCTCTATGATCGGACCTGCCACCTACAAGACACCATATTTCTTGGATATTCCATGCCGAGTCATCCATGACATACGATATAGTATGAACTTTAGCTAATCTCCTTCTTTATACACTATGTTTAAACACATTGATAGTAATGACGAGTTTTTGAGGTGAATGGAAGTTGTATGAATTTTTTTGATTATGCTTTCTTGAAAATTATTTGTAAGTTTTAGGTTAAAATAGTAAATAAAGTTGATTTGGTGAATGTTTCGTGTGCAAGTTCTGATAATTTCTAGAGTCCCTCCCGTAAAAACTATTTTTAATTAACAGTTCATCACAGCAAAAATTCTTCTTCTTCATTGGTAATTTTAGGTTCATGCATTTTAAAATCTGGCTACTAAGTTATCATAAAGGTTTAGAGTTCATTTTCTCTTTGTCACAGGCTTGATTACAAGGGATTGGCCCGGTTGTCATCTTCTGGGCTTCTTATAGATAGTAAATACCTTGTCTCCTTTATAATTATACTGAGTCTTTAAGGCAAACGAAAACTTTTGTCTTTTCCACAATTTATGAGTCCGTCATTTTGTGAGGGCTTGGTCCCACTTCGGACATTGGCCGTTTCCTATGTGGTTGCACACGATGGAAGTTTCGAACTTAAATTTGGCATAGAAGCTTCCCACAGATTAGGGGAGAAGAATGAAACTGTGATAGTTTACCCCTGTGTTTCAGATAATAACATTAAAAACTTTTTGCATGCATCTGCCCAATTGACCTGTTTAACTGTAGTGACAAGTTAGGATTCACTCCAGTTTGCATAACAGTATTGTGAGAGAGCCAATGTTACAAGCATTTCAGCCCAAGTTGCATTTTGCCCAAAGTTTTTGAACGAAACATCCGTTACTTAAATGCCACGCTTTAATCACAAGTAGCTCACAACTAATGACACATGTAGCAATGGTTACTCGTACTGGTTGCCACCTCTTTTGAGACACCAGCTGTTTTCTGCCTTCTTTCACAGTCATGTTACTCAAAAACCATTTTTTTTTTTTTTCTTTTTTTTTTTTACTTGTGCTTTCGATCTAGCGTCGAAATACTAGATTTGATTGCTACAGTTAGTGATGTTGATTTTTGACTTTGAGCCAAGGTCGATTAAAAAGAGTAAGGGTAAAAAAGATCTCACCAACCTTATTGCTCCACCTTGCAGATGCGTTCGTGAAGTTCATTAAGTAGGCCTTGGGAAGAATATGAATGACATCTGCTTCCTACCATTATAAATTCAGGTTCTTTATCCCTTTTTCTCTTCTTATTATTATTACTTGTTTGTTTGTTTTTTTTCCGGCAAGGACTGCGGTGATGAAATGAACACAGGTGCACACTCTGATTTCGGAACCGAAATCTAAGTGTGTTGTTCTTGCCACCTGGATCTGCTCGTAGTATCGCAACCATCACGGAGCATGAACCTGCACGATGAAGTTGCTTGGTAGATCCTTAACTTCTATCCTGCAGTGCTGTCAGTAAACTTCATCCTCACATCAAACTCACGTAAACATTGTTTATTCATTTTTTCGTCACTGACTTTAATAGTTATCCGCGGTTTTTACTCCTCACGATTTTGTTTCAATAGCAGCTCTGTTCAACTTTCTTTTTTCCTCAGATTGGCAGACTAGACCACCTGATATTTAGAGCCAGACTACTCGACACGTCAAGCGTTGTCCGTGTGTCTGCAGCAGAAACCCCAAGCCTGGTGTGTTTCGTTGTTCGCGGCGGCGTTGTGGTCGGGATCAAGGATTGAAGCGTGTCCTGTCTCCCCCCGCATTCGCTACTCCTTTCTTCGTGCTCTCGCAAGTTCCATACCACTCTCGCCGTCGTAGAATGCAATCCCTTTCGCATCACTTACGTAGCGAGTGAAGTGCTCCAAGGCGTGCGCCGCGCTCACTATGATGTG
This sequence comes from Physcomitrium patens, assembly GCF_059467195.1. NCBI lineage: Eukaryota > Viridiplantae > Streptophyta > Bryopsida > Funariales > Funariaceae > Physcomitrium > Physcomitrium patens. Next base: position 17,204,653 of record NC_143414.1, on the reverse strand, counting down.
GAATGTTCAATACACTTCTGCTCATATCTCATGCATCTGGATTGTCTACATTCCTTCTCTATCGTGACATCGTTTTTAGTTTTGAAGATTTGAGAACTACTTCGACTCATCAGGTCTCCCGCCCCCTTGCAAACAGCCATCGTTGGTGTTCCATACATTTGACACGGTAAGTTCTTTATTTGTTGGAGGTGACATTCCCAACATAATTTCGGAGTGTTGTAGGGTCTAAAGTTCCACTTGCCAAACACTTTAATGCTTGGCTCAGGTGCACTGCTTTGGTACTTTGAAATTCCTTCATCAGCTGTGCTCTCCGAAAAAATCGTCTCCCTGTTAGTATTTGCTCTTAATATGAGACTCGAAACTTTCTGAGGAACGTCGTCAGCTATCTAGTATGTACGCTGAGTTTTACACTGTCTACTCCATCACTCAATCGTCCACCATCTCACGAGCACAGGTCCAACATTTGGGGTCTTACATTGTACTCCAGAAACGCGAAATGGCTCTTTCAGGTTTCAGGATTAGAGTCGCACACTTTCCACATCTCTTTCTGGCTTTTTCAATCTAGTTATGGTTTTTTTGTAGGTACGAGATCAAATTCTGCAAAGCGCATCCTTAATATGCCGGACCGTTCAGATTATGGGTTGTCCCCTCCTTTTGACGAACGACTCTCCCGAAGCTGTCCTCCAAACTGGCCTGAAACGGTGGTAACGCCATCTCCTCACATGAACTATCGTTCACCCGAAAACTTGCCGACAAGCGAAGGTGATGAAGGATTGGAAGGCGCCGCTGAGGCTTTTAATGCAAAAACCCGTGGATTCCCGGACAAGTAAGTCTTCTCCGCTGCACTGCTGATCGACGACAATGTGCAAAAGTGAAAAAGTTCCGTGCTCAGAGAAGTCATTGTATGCCCGCAGGTCTTTCGAAACTCTCTCTAGGGTTCAAGTCGACATCGTTTTCTGTGAATCTTAGTCATGATCACGTTTCTACGATTCTTTTTCTTAAACCTTGGGATATTATTGAGTAACTAATGAACACCGTAACCTGTTGTATTTACACACACTAAGCCTTGCACGAGTGAGCACTGTGAACGTTGCACCATCTGAAAGATCGAAGTTGAATTGGTCCATAGTTGCAACAACCGTCTAGTGTGCTGCAACTCTTTGCTTTAAAAACAGTGGTCGGAGACGTTGCACCCAATAGTTGTCAAGCTCTATCATAACCTCTACAAGACCGTCTACCGTGCACAAAAGAACGACGTTGGGAATGCTGTTGCGAAATACTACAATGTCCTGAACTTTATTTCATGGTTTCTATAATCAGTAAATTGTGATGAGGAGAAGTAGTTTCCTACGCATTGCAGTTAAAAAGCTTGTTCACTACGTCAAACTCTGGTAGTGAAGTATTCCGATTCGAATAACGCTGTGTACAGCAGGAATCAAGCCGGTTTCTTGTTTGGCGACCAGACTAACTCGCGTGTACTTTGAATTCTTTCTTGCGTATTTAGAGTGGGGCTTTTATCTTCGAAAGTTGGAGATCCATTCCCGTGGTGGAAAGGGTTTCGAGCTTTCAGTGATATGATAGTACCTTGTTGGGTTACAGGAGTCGAAATGCTGAGCTGCGGTTTTTCGCAGTACTATCCTCATGCTGTTTTGGTCTTCGTTTCCGGTCATGAGCAGTCTTTAGCGTCTCCTGCCTTTGGCCTGTATACATGACTTTACTGCACATGGTTACACTGGCCACACCGCAGTAATCGTCATTTCTCAATTCAGAATTGCGTTTGACTCAAGCGATATGGAATATTTCCATATTATTTGTTCGATATTCGCAATGTGATCGAGTTGCATATTAGGGCTGTCAGGACATGTGAAATTGGGTTCCAGCAGGAGCATGGCTCTTGAAAAGGTTGTCCGAAGGACAGAGTTCTCGAGAAAGATACAACCCATAATTCGGGTCTTGCTTTGCATGGCATGCAAAACCTATCACGGGTCCTTAGAATTCAGCTTGTCTGAAAAGTATCTTCTAGATTCTCATCCATCTGTCCTGAATCGGTATAATGGATTAGATAGCCCTTGTCTTTATTCTTGTTAGGCTTTTCATTCCTTTTGCGCTGTGATAAACTGGATCCATTGCATAACAATCTCATCGTCGAGCCCGTCGTCTTAGATGTACAGCAGGGTTCTCGTAAAGTTTCGTCGTTCGCGAAGTGTCGGAGCAGGAAGCAGCACGTTATATGGCTCTGAACCTGTTAACGTCTTTATCCTGTAGTAGCTGTGTTTCCAACATCGCCAGCAAATATCCAATGGGATTTTCAACTCTAGAGCGGCACCAGGCCGATCGTAACGTCAAATTATTTTGCACTTCAAAGCCATGATAGTTTTGCTCTAGAAGCTTATCGGGAAGCAAAGTTGCAAATTTTTGTATCAGCCACCACATTACTAGTCTTGATGAACTCTATCTAATTACAGTCATTAGCGTGTAACCAAGCATTGGGTGCAGATATTTCACTGACTGCTCTGGACGTTTAGTGTGCAGCTCCGGGTGGAGTTCCTATTCAACTTAGTATATTCCGTGAATGCTCTGCTGCTTGAGTCATGATTTCTTTTTTAATTTGGACCGATTCCGTGTATGTGGTTCTCATTTCACCCTTTCCTACCACTTAAGCGGTGTTGTGATCTGAATAACAGATTCGTGTTACTCAGACCTCATTTACCATCAATAATTGTTGCCATTTCTCGAGGAGAGGTTCAGAGTCTGAGACACTTACAAGTTGGATTTAGGAGACTAGTTCATGTTGGGAAGTAAGTCGAATACCGACAACACTCCTGGAATACTAAGTCCAACAATTTTGCTTATCGTTGCCCAGCTGCAGATATCAGCAATTTGAACACACTGTGCTTTCCCGATTCCGGGCTGTGACTTTGAATGATGTAGAAGAGTCTCCAATGGTCGTTGATCTTCCCGCGACTGGTGTCCAGAGTCCATTTAAGACAATTTCTGACTATTCGGACTTCAAAGATCCCAGAACTGTAACTTGCTATACTTTATCTTTGCAAATCTAACGCGTGTCCTAGTTCTATTTGTCCTTTTCATCTAGTCTGATCTTGATTCATTCTAAATTGTTTGATGCACACAGAGACAAAAATACAAATTGTGTGTGTGAGAGAGAGAGGGGTACACACATGATAACTGCAATCGGAAGATAGCAGTTTATTATCAGTTTCATTTGTATGATATTCTCAAGTGATCGTCGAATTTCCTTAGTCTGCATATTCAGTCTTGACTAATTGTGGTGGAATGGTTCACAGAATAAATTGAAAGGACTCGCAGAACTACTAGAGCAACCTGAATCTTCCCTGGCTCGGGGACGTTGCTATCAATTGCTCGAAGAAGACTATGCGGGTGGCCCATCACAGTCAGGTGGAGATATTATTGTGCAGCGTGTGCCCAGCTTTGCAATCGATGTTGGAACCCCGGGAGCTCGTGGAATTCGGGCTGAATTCGACGAGCGTTATATTTCCTAGACTCTTGAATTAGCTGAAGGTACGTTTCAGCTTCAAATCACGTTCCATCTATTCATCCGTCTAATCTTTTGGCATTCTGCTTAAGTTCTGCATGCACCACTCAATCTTAGGTGACAAGTAATCTCTACAAAAACTTTATATATATATATATATATATATATGTATGTATGTATGTACGTGTGTGTGTGTGTGTGTGTTATAGTTAGTTCATGAATGTTTAACTTATTTCAGAAATTCTGTTTTCAGGCTCTACAAATAATGTTCATTTTGTTTTGAACGTGATCAATCATACGCAATAATCAGCAGTTTTTCGAATCCTAGGCACGGGATATATTTTGGTGACAGAATCATCATAATTACGTCGTTCAAGATCCTGTGAAAAGACAACAATTCCAAGTGCCTGGCATCCAATTCAGCTAATAAAGGAAGATTTGCGTCGCTTCGTGCCTCATTTTTCAATTAGGACTCTTACAAATAATACTGAGGTACAGTGAATTTTCATTTCATAGAATTACTATTTTCACTTTACAGTGTCAAATCATCTTTAATTAGCAGTAGCCAAGGGTTTACCCTCTCGATCTATGATGTAGATGGCCCTTCCTACAGCCAAGCCAGCATGAGTTGTATCGATCTAAGCATGAACCTTATTTCTCAATGAGGATTCCAGTATCGAGGCATCTGATACTTCCATTTGATAATTTTTTTGTTTTCACATTGCAGTGTTTAAAACATGCTTGTTCAACTGTGTCCTAGTGTCTAGCCTCTCTATCTGTACCACAAATGGCCCTTCACACAGCTAAGCATGAATGAACTGTATCGATCCAAGGAATTTAAGATACACTCCTGATTGTTGCCGTCAAGAAACCAGCTTGCAGTGTCCTTTTCAAGTTGACCACAGAAGCATATTTAAGGGATATGTATGAGAATGCTCCAGGCCTCTTGATCCAGATCTGAGGTAAGACCGATGATACAACCGTCATGACACAGTCATGTAGTATGTTTTAGTAGAGGTGCACTTAGATAAGATAAGATTGTGAAACTCAATCAACTTCAACCTTGTTGTCTGTCATACTCTTCTGTGATAATAATTACAAGTATTAGATTATTAAGCCAGCAATGTTTCAACCAATAAAGACATCCACAATATCCAAATTTCAAATAGATAATTTAATGTTGATGATAATTATAGCTTCTAGCCAAACAAATAAGAAATTTTCTTACCTTTCTAGAAATTGATTTCTTTCTATCATCTATTACATTTAATATACTAACTTCTTTTTCTTAAGATTATTTTTGAGTCTCTTCAACATATGTAGTATAAGCTCTTTCTTCATTGAGACATTTTACTTGTTCTTCACACACAATATCAAATATAGAACTTGGTTTAGAAATACAATAGCCTTGAATTCTCCAGTGCTCAACTACTTATTATTTTTACATAGTATGCCCTATTCCTTCATTCCTAGCTCCTCAACATTAATGGCTAGGTATTTGGAGGCCTTATTCAGCATTAATATATTAATAATTTGTAGCATCAAATTTCTTCACTTCAAGAATAATTACAATAGATCTAAGAGTTGCAATCAAAGAAGAAGCTAGGAAAGCATTGATGGAATCAATCAAAAAGAGGCACGGCAAAATTTGCATGGCCTATGATTTGAGTCCCACATAATAACTAAACAAGGAATGTTGGTGATGCCTTATCACAAATGACAATATATTTGCTATTAAACAAAAATAATTTGGAGCTGAAATTTTTATAATAAATATTTTTTTGTGTGGAAAAATCATATGGTACATTGGTACAACTTTTTCCAATGGAAATCTCTTCAAAGATATTTAAATAGTGCAATACAAAGGTTTCAAGGAAGGTGATTCTAGCAAATTATTTTATAAATTGAATAAGAGCATCTAAAGCCTTAAACAAAGTTTAAGACAATAGAATTATTTTTTGATATATTCTTAAAATTTACAATCTTATATTCTCTAAAGTTGATTCATGTGTATATTACAATTCATGAAATCAACTTTATACTATTATTAAAATATATGTCAAAAACCACCTTATTTTCTTATTTGATTTATATTATATTTTTAAAAAATGATAATATCTTATTTCTATATTTTAAATAATTATTAGAATCATTAATTATTTTATCAACTTTTAACTCAAAAAAATAAAAAAAGAAGATTTTATTCATTCATCAAAAATAATAATAAACATCTAAATTTTCACACCTTCAAAATTATAGGATATTTTTTCTATGCTTTTATATAGAAACTATCTTTATATACTTAGTAGCTCTTGATGAAGATCATTCCTTATCTTTTAATAATTGTAGCTTTGATGTAGAACTTGAATTCAAAGACAATGTCTATATAAGAGTTTATATTAATAATATCCTTGTCAAGATTGAAATCTCTTCTTTAAAAATCAAACTTTGAATTCATTTATATGTCATGGACATGAATCTCAAAGAAAGAGAATCCTCGATACACTCTTATGTCAGTGAAGAGAACTAGAAAGTCATTCAAAAGGTAATATAATATTAACTAGAATGGCTATTGCCAAAAATAAGAAGACTAGAAAGTCTTGAAACAAGACTAAGGACTAGAATAGTATTGATAAGAGTGGAGAAGGCTTCACTCTTGCCTCTATATATAGTCTTAATTAGGAGCTACGTAGCAATGTCCTATAGGACCTCCAAAACATGTTGACTTTACTAGCCACATGTCTTAACTTGCAAAGCAAGTTATCTATGTATGCACCACATGGTTAGCTTGTTCCACAAGCTATCAACATGTGGTTAACTTGTTGGCCAAGTTTCTTACCTACAAACACATCTAAAGTCAAAACTACATCTCTAAAGCTTTTAGAAAGCTTTACTAAAAGACCTTATAAAATTAATCTATATTTATTTATTTCTACCTAATCATATAAGTAATTATTGAAGTAAATGTATATATCCATGACATAACCCCTCTTTCTAGAGATGGGTTCCATGAAGAGCGGTCTTCATATATTGAAGAAGTCCAAGATGTGGCAAATTATATTTGTCACATAATGTGATCTTTGCTTTCTTTGAAGATGGTTGATAGGCCCTTTCAGCCATTGATAGTGTCCCATACCAGGGCGAGAAGACCACCATGTCATTTAGTCATTGTTGAGGCCTTTGTAATTTCTTTCAAATAAAATATTTGGAACACCGTCGAAAGTTGTTCCTAATTCTAATAAAATTACCAAACAATAGGAATCTCTTATAAGGTCATGATACCAAACACGTTGTATTTGGCCATCTATTCAAAGAATAACATGTCGTTCTTAAGGATCTTCATCTCGATTCTGTCATCTTGAAGGTTGTGACAATCACAATATCTTATCTAGGAAATTTACAAATGAAAGCTCTTGAATTGAATCTATTAGTTATTGATTCTCCATCTTCCTAGTGTCACATACATACAAGCTACAAAGAAAGATAGAAGATAGAATATTATCTTCTTTTGATCTTCTTTCTTTTATAGCAAAGATTTGCTATTCTTCATCTTGATTTTGATAGATTTTGTTGATAAAAAGATTCAACTTTCTTTGTTGTATTTGTAAGATTCTTTCATGGCTCCTATGTGCATTTACTAATATCATATCCATGCTAAAGAACAAGATATTCCAACCTATTTTGGTGCGGCCTTGAGTCTAAGACTTCTTCTACCTCAAACTCTTGATTATTATCTACTTCTATAAGAGGAGGTGGCATTTGTCTTCTTCTCAAAATATTCATTGTCTTATACAGCTCAAGAAGAGACATGTGAAATACATGGTGGATCTTCATAGATTCTAGTAGATGTAATTGATAAGCAACAAGATTGATTTGTTCACAAATAAAAAAAGGTCCCACCCTATGATAGTCCAATTTATCACAAGGTCGAATAGTCTTAATATTGCGACGAAGTAATCATACCTTATCACCTATATTGAATTGTGGTTGCTCCTTGCGATAGGCATCCACATTGGTCTTTTGATGACCTTGAGCTTCTTTTAATTGTATCTTCATTGTTGCATATAGTTGTGACAAATGATTTGCTAAATCTTTTGCCGTAGGATGATGAACTTTTGAGAAGTCAAAAGTATCAAGTCATGGATGATAACCATAATTAGGAAAGAAAGGTATTTGTTGAGTAGAAGAATGTACTAAATTATTATATGTAAACTCTGCCAATGGCAAAAGAATTGTCTAAATATCTTGATGATAGTTGATAGTACACTTTAAATACTCTTCCAAAATTTGATTCACCCGTTCCATTTGTCTATCAATTTGAAGATAAAAAGTTGAGGAAAGTTTTATATCCATCTTTAGAATCTTGAATAAGGTTCTCTAAAATCTTGATACAAATTGAGTCTCCCTATGTAATATAATATCCTTTGACAATCCATGATAGCGATAGATATTGTCAATAAAAAGCTTAGTTATTTCTTCACTTGAAATAGATTTTGTACATAGTACAAAATGTGCCATTTTAGTGAAGCATTCTAGAATTACAAATGTGGAAACATGTAAATCTAAGACTAAAAAATTCATGATAAAATCCATAGAAATAGAAGACCATAGTTGTTTTAGAATAGATAACAGTTGAAGCAGTCCATAAGATCTATAGCAAGGAGTTTTGGATCTTAAACAAGTATCTCATAATTGAGTAAATTCTTTTATCGCCTTCTACATTTGCGGCCACCAAAAATCTTAGATATAAGCTTTAAAGTCTTATTGTATCCAAAATATCTTGCTGCTAGAAAGTCATGACATTCTTGAAGAACATGTAAATGTGCTTGAAGAATACATAAATGTACTTCTCTTTCTGGAATATATAAGCGTCCTTCAAAATAAAGAAGGTTGTTTTTGAATTCGAACTTTGAAATATCATAAGACTTAGACAAAAGATTCTTGACATCATGAACAAGAAGATTACAGAATATATTTAATTAAATTTGTTTGATAAAGGCTGAATCAACAGTTAATGTTGATTTTATTGCTCAAAGATGAAAATGCTTGGGCTTCAAGAGAATCATTCTTTGTTGATCAAAAGATCCATCTCCTTCTTTTGGTACAAGATAAGAACGTCTAAAAAGGACGTTCAATAGACCTTGTTGTTTTTTGAATGGATAAGTGATCTTGAAATTGAATTTATATAAAGACATTCTTCAATGGACTTGACGATGATTCAAAATACGTGTTGATATGAAGTACTTGAAGTTCTTATGATCCGTATATACAATAACTAGATTTAAAGGACCTTCTAAATAATAACGCCATTTTTGAAATGAATCCACGATTACAAGGAGCTCTTTTTCATGGATCTCATAATTAATTTTGGCTACTAAAATTTCTTGGAATGAAAAACTAATCTGTGGAGTTTATCATTTGTTCTCATTTGTGACAATATGACTTCCATTGCAAAATCTAATGCATCTATTTCTATAAAAAATACCTTAGAAGAGACAATTTAGTATAAGATTGGTGTAAAAGTAAATTCTTTCTTTAGAGCATCAAATGATGCTTTTGCTTCTTTATTCCACTCAAATTTGTCTTTATAAGTCAAACGTGTAAGCAGGGCTACAACTTAAGAAAAGTCCTTAATGAAGATTTGATAGTAATTAGCAAAGCGTAAAAAATATTGCACATTTTATATTGTTTTTAGAATCTTCCAATCTATGATAGTTTGGACCTTCTTAGGATCCATCATAAGGCCTTCATTGAAAATAATGTATCTTAAAGTCAACTTAAGTAGTGTAGAATACATACTTTTCTAACTTAGCATATAATCTTACATTTCTAAGTTTCTACAGCACATGACAAATATGAAGTTCATATTCTTTTGTGTTCTTAGAACAGATTAGAAAAAGATGTTCCTTCTTTTATAGCATAGATGAAAGCTCTCGCATCTACTAGTAAAAGTTTGGAAGTACTAGACTTTTGTATTTCTATTTTGCTAACTCGATCTTGGATTATACTACCAAAAAAGTTAAGATTACGAGAAATCCAATCTATTTGAAGGTTATATTTTTTTAGCCATGATAATCCTAAAATAACTAGATTGGAAGAAGATCTTATTATATTAAATACTACTATACTTTTATGATCTTTAATTGTTATATGTAAAGGAACAGTCTCATAGCTAACATTTTCAAAAGACCACAAATGACCATCTATGACTTTTACATGTACGGATTTAGTTTTTTTGACTAAAAATATTTTTTGATTTTTGACAAAATCTTCCTCTATAAAACAGGCTGAGGCTTTTGAATCTAATAAGGCAAGGACTTTGTAATTTTTAGGTCTTAAATGCACATCTATTATAAAATAAGGTGAAGAAATTGAGGAGAGAATAAGACCTTTACTAAGTATTGCACATGATTCCAGCTGCTTGGTACCTATTGTACTTGGAAAAATTTGTTTTTTTGACACATTATCTTCTTTGATAATTATCCTCCTCATTTTGTAATTCTGTTGTTTCTATGGACAATGTTGAGTAGTGAGCTTAGCTTCTCCATAGTATAAACACAAACCCTCTTAGCAACGTCTAGTCTTTTCTTCCTCTGTGAGAGTTTTAAAACGTATCATATAAATTTGCATTGGTTTTGGCCTTGATGAATATATTTCAAAAAACTTAGAAGTTGTCACTATTACTTGACTTATTCTTCTCCAACTAAGTCTTTGTTCTTGATGTCTTTCAAATAAATAATTGTTGCATGCAATGGCTTGAGCAATAAATTATTCCAAAGTTTTTATTTTTGGCATTATTAATAATAAATCTTTGATACTATCTTTTAATCCATTTCAAATTTTTTTGATGAGTGCTTTATCATTCCAGTCCACATTGTAAGCAAGGTTTTGGAATTTAACAATATATGTGGTGGTTGATTGTGATCTTTGTCATAAAGATAAGAGTTTGGTCTATGTTACTCATTCTTGATTACTTTCTCCAAATATCACCGTAAATACTTCTAAGAATGAATTTAAATCATAAAGAAGTCACAAAATTTTTTCTATTAAAGATGCAAATCAAAAGAGAGTACTTCTTGATAGAAGTGTGCCTATGAATTTAACTTGAGTAAATCCATCAAGATGTTAAAAAAGGTACAATCTTAGATAGAGCTTGACTTCTTGCAAAAATCCTTGAAATTTTGATCTTGTTCTATTAAACTTCTCAGACATACTAATTCTTGTCCTCATCATACTTGTAGAAACAAAATTCCATGGATTTGATTGTGAGGTCGATCTACTTGCTTCTTTTAATTCCACAACTTCTTGTCGCACACTCTAAACTTCTTCTATAGGTATAGACATAGTACCTCCATGATTCACATTAGAAATACGTGAGATTTTTACTCTAAGAGTATTGAAAAGCTCATAAAGATCTGCAATAGTTGCAAATCTATTCTCACTTCTACTAGGTGTAGCATCGATATTCTTTCCTTCTATAGGCAACTTAAACAAATTCAAAAAGTTAAATTAGATGAGGGTAATCTACAACTTTTAATAAAAATTTCTACAAAGAGGGATAATCTACTCTCTTTAAGGAAAGATCAGTATTAGAAAACAAGATTTTTTTGTTTAATGGATAGGTAGTCTACAATCTTCAAAATAAAATAATAGAAGTGAGGTAATCTACTCACTTCTAAAATAAGACAAAAATAATATGTTAGTACTCTTGTCAAATTGTCAGAGACATGAATCTCAAAAAAAGAGAATCCTCGGTATACTCTTGTGTTATTGATGAGAACTAGAAAGTCACTCAAAAGATAATGCAATATTAACTAGAATCGCTATTGCCAAAAATAAGAAGACTAGAAAGTCTTGAAACAAGACTAAAGACTAGAACAGTGTTGACAAGAGTGAAAAAGGCTTCACTGTTGCCTCCATATATATTCTTAACTAGGAGCTACATGGCGATGTCCTATAGGACCTCCAAAACATGTTGACTTTGCGAGTCACATGTCTTAACTTGCAAGGTAAGTTATCTATATATGCGCCACATGATTAACTTATTCCAGAAGCTATTATGTGGAGTTAACTTGTTCCACAAGCTATCAATATGTGGTTAACTTATTGGTCAAGTTTTTGACCTACAAACACATCTAAAGTCAAAATCACATCTGTGAAGCTTTTAGGAAGCTTCACTGAAAGACTTTATGAAATTAATCTATATTTACCTACTTCTACCTAATTATATAAGTAATTATTGAAGTAAATGTATATGTCTGTGACACTATATTGTCTTGGTTCTTTAATTTCTTTTTCATGTCTTATATGTCTTGAAATATTTCATTATTACCATGTAAGTCTTTATCAAAGTTGAAATAATTTATTGATGTCATTTGTTTTAAAGTAGAACTTTAGCTATTACTTGATGTCTTATAAATATCGTGGTCTTTGCTTCAAAGCTCCTTCAATCTTAAGTTCAAAATCCTTAAGATCTTTAAAAATCTTTCTTTGAAATATTTTATGAGTTGAATTTAAGATTTATTAATGTATTAATAAAATAAAATAAAAAAGATATAATAAAATATCAATTATAATCTTTTTATTATTAGTCTTTATTTATTCTTATAACATAAATTTTTGAATAGTTATAGCTACTTTATATTGATTTTTTTAATTACTATTTAAAATTAATAGCTCTATTTTTTTTCTAACTATCATAACTATCTAAGGCAACTTAACTACCTTATTTTTTTAATACATAGGTGGCTAACCACCTTATCTATTTTCAATAATTATCTAACTTTTTTTTTTCTAATATTTTTATATTGATTCTTATTCTTCTTCTTTTGATTCTTTTTACACAAAGTTTTTTTTTCTTTCTTTTTTAATATTTTTAATAATATTTTTTTTAAAATTTTATTCTTTAAAAAAATATAAAATATACTATCTTATTTTTAGATTTAATTAAGTGATTATAAAAATACATGTATAATCCTAAAGTGAACAAATATATTATTACTATTCTTTAATATTTTCAAATTCTTAATTGCAACTTTGTTGTTACATCAATTCAGCAAAATTTTTAAGTTTTGATTGATGTCAATGGTAATTTTTTTTAAAAAAGGTCCTATTTATAATATATTGGTTATCTAATATATGCAATAGTAGTCACTTCTTCCAATATAATATTTTCTCTCACTAAAGTTTAGCAATATCAAGAACAACCAAAATAAAGTTACTCAAATACTTTAAAGCAAATATTTTGGCATTTAAAAATAATCTTGTCCTTTGACATTCAATAGTCTGCTACTTTTAATTTTTTATCATAAGGCTTTTTTGATGTTAACTTTGTCAATGATGTAGACGACCAAAAGAATTACATAGGCTATATTTACATTCTTACCGATGTTGCCATTTCATAGACAAACCAAAGTCAATATTTGGCAATTAATTCTACTACTATTATAGAATTCATTTCAATGGAAAAATTTACCAATAAAGCTATTTGAATGACATGACTTCTATAAAACCTTATTCTCATGGTTTTTATTTTGATTTCAATTTTCTATGAAAATTAAAGAATCATTATTTTAATTAAATATTTAATATTTCATAAATAAACTAATATTTCAACATCAAATACTTCTTCACCTATAAACTTTGAAAAAAATTTGATTTTTTTTACATTCCTACGTAAGATCAACTTGCTAATATTTTTATGAAAGCTTTGCTTTGTGATTAATTCCAACAACTTTGTTCTTTACTTAACATCATTTTTTTGTTTGTTTGTTTGTTTATTTTTTTTAATTGAGTAGAAAGAAAAAAAATTATAATGAATAAGTGAGAATGTTGGATAAATTCATCTATTCTTTTTTTCATTCAAGAAATCTAAACGAATCACCAAATTAATTATTAAAGATAAATAAATATAATATTTTTATTGAAGAACAAGCACTTTGAAGTCACAACACTTAGCATTAGGAAGTTTGTATACAAAAGAGAGTATATAGTAAGATAACTCTTACTTCATACACTTGTTACTTATAGATGGTGGTTGCCAACCAATGAGGCAACTTCTATCCATGTTACATCTATTTCTACTTCATTCAACTAAATCCTAGGTTCTTTCTTAACCTAGCTGCTACCTACAAATCTTATAAGCCACTATAGTAGCTTCATTATACTCTTTGCTGCCTTTTGACCTCTAGCAACTTACGTAAGGTAATATCTTTTACTAAGTGTCTTACTTCAATACTCTCACTTTGCTATTGGTCAAAGGACTTTCAATCCTAATGCCTTTGTCAACATGTGGTATCTATCCTTTACTAATGTCTTTGTTGAAAAATTAGCAAGCATGTCTTCCGTTGCACAATACTTCATATCAATCACTTCCATTTCAATCTTCTCTCTTATGAAGTGATGTTGAATGTCAATATGTTTTGTCCTTGAATGAAGTTTGAGATTCTTTACAAATGCAAGACATCCTTGATTGTCACACTCTATTACAATTACCTCTATTTGCACATCTCCAATGTCCTCCAAAAGTTATCTTAGTCATATTGCGTCCATTGCACCATGGTTTACTGCCATGTATGCCGCTGCCATTATTGACCTTGTAATTGTTAGTTGTCTCTTACAATTCCATGATATAGCTTCTACTCCAACAAAGAATATATATCTCATTTTTGATCTTCTATAACTTGCATTTCCATCCCAATTTGCATCATAATAACCATGTAAAGTAATGTTATCACCTCCAAGGCACAATTTGAAATTCAAAGTACCTTTTAAGTACTTCATGATCCTTTTAATGGTTGCCCAATGGATTGGTCCAATGTTTGACAGGTGTTGGCTCACAACACTCACCGCATATGCAAGATCCACCTTTGTGCCAATCATTGCATACATTAGTGAATCCACTTTTGCTTTGTATAGAATTCCTTGCATTTGACCTTTAATTTCAGCAAATTCTTCATTTGTGAGCTTCATCAACTTCAAATTGGCGTCCAAAGGTATTCCAATAGGCTTATACTCCTCCATATTGAATCATTTCAACACCTCGTCAATGTACTTACTTTCGCTCATTGTAATGGTCTTCTTAGGATGATCTCTTACAAACTCTACTCTTAAACAATAGTGAAGCTCTCCCAAATCACTCATCTCATACTCTCTTTCTAATTTTACCTTCAACCAATCCATCATCTTCATAGTATTGGTTAAGATAATTAGATCATCAATACATAAGATGACAATCAATATGAATTCATTTGATTACATCACATATAAGAAATGATCAACCTCACTCCTTACAAATCCTTCACTTACAAAGAATGTATCAATACATTGGTACCATGCCTTTAGAGATTGCTTTAGTCCATACAAAGATTTTCTCAACTTAAAAATAAGATGTTGATTGCCTTCTTGTATAAATCCTTGAGGTTGATCCATATAGATGTCTTCTTTCAAGCTTCCATTCAAGAATGCCGTCTTCACATCCATTTGATGCATCTCCAAGTTCATTGCTGCCCCAATTGCCAAAATGATTCTAATGGTGGTGAATTTGGCCATAAGAACAAATATCTTATTGAAATCAACTCCAATAACTTGTGAATATCCTTTGGCAACCAATCTAGCCTTGTATCTTATAATATTATCCATTCCATCTTTTTTGATTCTAAACACCCACTTACAACCAATTGAAGATCGATGTAATGGAAGTTGAATCAATTTCTATGCTCCATTATGAATGAGTGATTTTTATTCTTCTTCTATAGCATTCTTCCACTTCATAGCATCAGTGGACTTTATTGCATCACACAAACTCAATAGATTAGCAAGAAGAGCAACATTGACATGTTCTTCACTTACTTGACAAAAAATATGGTCCTTCCATCATTCACCACGTGGTTTTCTTTCCCTCAAGGGATATCTTCTTTCATTTGGAAAGGCTTCATCTTCTTGTACTTTGTGATTTTTTGTTTTACTTATTTCAAATTAATCTAATGGAAATAAATCCGTATAGAGGGATTCAAACATGAAAAATGACTAGTTGCTTAAGCGTTCACGTTAAGGTCATACAATCAATTACCTCCTGAATGTATTGTCTCTATTTCCAATATCTGAACACACAAAGAAACTATAATCTCCTCCTTCACCTTATCGGTCTCTTTCTTACAGCAATTCAGTCATACCAATAACTGCTATTTCTACCAATATATTCACCTTCATAATCTCCAACTGTAATACTGTACCCTCATAGCTTTCAGTACACAATTACCCTCATTCCAATCACTGGAATTCTTCACACAGAACTACCATTCACATTACGGTGTTTCACACAAACACAAACTCATTCTCTCTGCTGAACTACAATCAGATTTCAGCATTCAATCTTTCTTCTTCTCAAATAATACCAATCACATTTCTATTCCATAATTCACTTCACAATATTCAGAAACTCTCAATCCTCTTATTCAAAGAAAATAACAAACAAAAGAAAAGAGGTAGCACCAAGCTTACCTCGGCTCATAGCTATCACAGCAATGGCACCTTAATTAACTTCTACAACTCTTATATACTTTCCTATGATTCTCCAGATTCTAACTGTAATTCTATAATTAACTGCTTTTAATAACTAAATCATTCATCCATCCTCCTGAATTTCCTATTATATAGACTATTAATATATTTTACCAATATCTTTTAAAAATGAATTAATATCTATTCTACATAGCCCCACTCCTATCTGTGCAGCGTCCTTGCAAATACTCAATTGATACCTATCTAAAAATTATCTAACAAAATTCTACAAAAATTACGATTCCTCTGACCTATCTAATTAATCAATTGCCGCAGTATCTGTTATTGGTTCCATCGATTTCAGTTCCAACTGCAACTCTTCGTCCTCCTCCAATCCTTCCATCGGCTCCTACCTCAATTGAGCTGAAAGGTCTTCATTGTACTCGCCCAGTTTATGGACTTGAGCTTCGAATTTTAGGATCTGGGCATCTCTCAATTCCAATTGGTGCTGAAAGTGACTCCTCTCTTCTGAAACTTCAGGAACTGGCAACATCGATACTTGTGCTTGACCAATATTGACTAAATCCTCTGCCAATCTTATCACCTCGATATTCAAGGCCTCAATTTCAGCCCTTAACCGCTCCGTTTCACATCTGTATTGGTCACTCAATACCAATTTCTCTTGCGCCAATAACTCTGCCTTTTCTCGTTCCATTACCAACTGACCCTTCGTAAAAACTGAAACATTTACGCATTTCAAAAATCTTGTATTCTCTTTGGCGTCCAACAAATCTCTAGCTTCATAGGCTCTATATTGGTAATGATTACTATGGATGGTGGTCCTAAATTACGTTTAGCTTTCACATTTCGGCCACTTTTCTCTCTATTTGTAGCTCTCTTTGCACTCTCAATCACCATGACATACACTCTTTCAAGCTTTAACCATCAATACTACGCTCCAGTACTCCGAAACATCCAAAATTGTAACATCAAAAAGAAACAATAACAGAATGTGACACTTGAAAATGACCATAAATGGGTGCCCCACTCCTATTCTTTTACCTAGTAGTGATAACGACAACATGTTACCCCTACTGTCCGTTTCTCACCTCCATCCCATTTGACACATTAATAATTACTAACTATCCTTTCAACCGCCTCTACACCCTAACGCACTTAATTAGATCTATCCTAAGTACATTCGACATGACCTCCTCCAGAAATTGAAAACCCATCTCGGATTTTATGTATGATATAACCGTAATCGGTTCCCGTTAATGCGGGTACTGAATCGATGATCCATGAAATCCTCCAATTGAATAGACCCATTGGAAAACCCTTCAATCATACAATATGGCCCATTATTTGTGAGGATGAAGGACATTCTGTTACAGAATGACCGTGGCCCTTATAATTACTGTACTATACTATGGTCCTAGTATTGGTAGGCTTTTACCTCTTCTCCTTATCTTTGGCCATATTGACGGCCATTTCTTCCATTTTCTTTGTCAAATTCAATAACAAGGTTTCATTGGAATCTTTTAGGGTTGACATTATTGGTATCTCTGCCGTAGTTAATGCTTGTTGCTGATATGGAAAATATGGAACATACGCTGTTGTCACATTCGGTGGTATAGCGTGCAATGGGGTGACATTAATTGGCCTCTGAATATTGGTATTGGAATTGGCCCTTCTTTCTAATATCCGTGGATAACTACCTATTGATTTGTTCCAAGTCAGATTTTGATATCTACCTTGAACTGGAATCATCGTGGCTCCCGCAGTTAAAAATTGATCATAATGGCATTCCTCCCAAACCTTGGCTCTATTAAAGGATGCAGCCATCGTAATGGATTGAGCTTCCTTTACAAACATTTTTAGTTCAGGTGAATACAAACCATTGATTAATATGGATAAGATAAATACCTCCGGTATTTGGTGATTCAGCTACTTACTGAGTATATCAGCCACTCGGCCATAGTACGATTCCATTGCCTCCCCTAGGATCATTTTGCTGTTCATTAACCTCTCTCAAAGGCGGTCCTCAAAACCAATTGGCCAAAAATGAGATAAAAATGTATTCTTCAATGGTTCCCAATTCGAAAATTGATCCACTGGTTGGTGATTGTACCATTCAAACGCCATGTCTTTTAAGGCCGTTGGCAGCTATCGCAACCAAATATCTTCAGTTTTGCTATTATTAGCTATACATGTTGTAAGAAATTGAGACAAATATTGATCAAGATCTGCAGCCAAAAATCTCCAAAAAGTAGGTAGTGGTGCGACATTAGTCGTACGATCGCCTATTGCACCCATTTATAGTGCAATCGAAACGGTTGGTCCTCTTGACGCCATTGAATTTCTTGTTCCGCTAAACTCCGTTTTAAAATAATCTCTGCTTTCCCTTATTCTAATTTCCGAGCTTTCAATGCTCCTCAATTTACTGTTATTTTCCATAAATAATTTTATTGGTTGAATTATAGGTGAAAACGTCAAATTTTGAAATATAATATAGTTATCTTTATTGGCGACCAATTTTTGCCAATCTGAAGAGCCACTATTGCTCGTTTTATCGGTACCCCCTACTGAAAAAATATCCAATGGAGTACCAAATTCTTCTACGCCTCCTCTTTCAGTTAATGGTGTCAAGATTTCCACTAAAATGTTAACAAAATTTTCCGCGAGTGTTCTTGGCAGTTTTTCTAATGGTACATACGAGGGCAGAATTAACAGTCTATCCGGTTCTTGATATGTTTGGATGCACCGACAAGCTTGCAACCATGGTTTAATCCAATTCTATTGATGCTTCTTTTTAAGATTACGTTCTTGCTCCTCTCTAAGTAAGTTCTTTCCTTGCGCTCTTCCTTGTCTCTCTCTCAACTGATTTATTTTCTTCAATGCAATGTTTTCATTCTTATTAACCATAATCTTGCTTCAAATACTACTCAAATCGTCTTCCATTGCCAATTTTCTCACACGTTTGGTAATTAATTCCTAACATTCAAAGCTATTATCACTCCTCGATAGCGGCGCCAAAATGTGATTGCTCGTTTTACTTATTCCAAATTAATCTAATAGGAATAAACCCGTATAGGAGGATTCAAACACAGGAAATGACTAGTTGTTTAAGCGTTCATGTTAGGGTCACACAATCAATTACTTCCTGAATGTATTGTCTCTATTTCTAATATCTGAACATACAAAGAAACTATAATCTCCTCCTTCATCTTATCGGTCTCTTCCTTACAGCAATTCAGTCATACCAATAACTGCTATTTCCACCAATATATTCACCTTCATAATCTCCAACTGTAATACTACGCCCTCATAGCTTTCAGTACACAATTACCCTCATTCCAATCACTGGAATTCTTCATACCAAACTGCCATTCACATTATGGTGTTTCACACAAACACAGACTCATTCTCTCTGCTGAACTACAATCAAATTTCAGCATTCAATCTTTCTTCTTCTCAAATAATACCAATCACATTTCTATTCCATAATTCACTTCACAATATTCAGAAACTCTCAATCCTCTTATTCAAAGAAAATAATAAACAAAAGAAAAGAAGTAGCACCAAGCTTACCCCGACTCACAACTATCACAACGATGGCACCTTAATTAACTTCTACAACTCTTATATACTTTTTCTTGATTCTCCAGATTTTAATCGTAATTCTATAATTAACTACTTTTAATAACTAAATCATTCATCCGTCCTCCTGAATTTCCTATTATATGGACTATTAATATATTTTACTAATATCTTTCAAAAACGAATTAATATCTATTCTACACACTTCATGCTCTCTTCCAAGCTTCTTCTTCCTTAAAGCTTATCTTTTCTCACTTAAAGGTTGATACTCCTCATCATTACTATTATCATTGATATCTTTATTGTATACATTGTTGGTACTAACAATTGAAGGTATACTATGGTCTACCTTCTTTGGCACTTCACCTTGATTTATATTTCTTCCATCTTCATTTTTACCATCATCTTCTTCTTTTTCTTTCTTTGCTAAAATTGATGATGTGTCCACAAATACACCATTACTTCTACTTTGATCCATCTCTAAGTGCTCAAAAGTACTCTCATGCTCTAAAAATTCAACATCACGACTTTCGATGATCTTCTTGGTTTCTAAACACATTAGCATGTATGCCTTTGTACCTTCACAATATCCAACAAATACACATTTTGTATTCTTTGCATCAAGTTTGGACCTCATGCAATCTAGTACCTTTGTATAAACAATGCATCCAAAGATCTTCATGTATGAAACATAAGGTTTCTTGTCACTCTAAGCTTCTTATAGAGTCATTGATGTGAGTGCACTTGTAGGGCACCAATTCCTTATGTAAATTGAAATAACCACAACTTCAGCTCAATACTCATGCCTAAATTGTTGTGCATGAAGTATCATGGACATATGCATGTAAGCCAATAACTACATGTATAAATAAGTAGAAGTAAGTAAAAGTAAGTTAATTCTATAGTATTTGATACGGTAGCTTCTTAGAAGCTTCATAGACATTTCTTTGACTTTATAGGTGTCTTTAATTGACTTTTTGGATTAGAAACGTTGTAAACAAGTTGGCCATGTGCTACACATGTTGTTAGCTTGAAGACCAAGCTAACTATGTGGCCCGCACGTAGAAAAACTTGCCTTATAAGTTAAGGCATGTGTCATACAAAGTCAACACATATTGGAGGTCCTTTAGAATGTCGCCACGTAGCTCCTAGTAAGATAGTATATATAGAGACAAGAGCAGAGCCTTCTTCATTCTTGTCAATTCTTTTCTTGCTTCCAGTCTAGTTTCAAGGGCTTTAGTTTTTCTAACTTTTGGCAATAGCCATTCCAGTTTCTTTCTTAATATACGTATCAAGTTATTTCTATTTTGTCATCTTTCTTTGAGAAAAGTCTCACTTTTTTATTTATCTTTATCATGTTCTTGTCCTTGACAGATTGATAAGAGTACACTTACAATATCAGAGCTTTGTCTAATCTTAATTAAGAGTGGATTATCCCTTTTTCTTGATAAGACATAAGTATATTAGAAGTTATGGATTACCCTCTTTTAAACTGATATTGTCCTTAGTATTTTCTTTGTTCTCAAGTCCTCTCTTCTATTTGTCATGAGCGATATTAGACATCTTCTCTTTTCTAATTATTATCATGACAGAACTTGTTGAAATGAAGAGTGCAATGGCCAAATACAAGAGTAATTGACGAAGTTAATGCTTGCAATGCATCAACTCAATTTACCACCACAAGGAGCAACAAGATTAGTAGGAAGTGAAGATATAGAAATGATTGGAGGTGCTTCAACATCTATATCAAATCATGTCCCTTCTCCTATGGTGGAACATCCTTTTAGTATTAGAGAACTAAGAATTGCCCTATCCGAGAAGTTTAATGGCACCAGATCAAAGTTTAGAGGATTTATCAATCAAGTACAACTTGTGATTGAACTTCAATCCCAAAGCTATCCAACTTTAGGATCGCAAGTTTGATTCATTGGTATGCTTCTTTCAAGTTCAATATTATCATGGTTTTCATCTTTTCTTGAATGATGAGATCCAATATTGGATAATTTAGAGGCTTTTTTGGTAGAGTTTCGATCCAAGTATGGAGAACATGATGCAATTCGTGTTGCAACCAATAAGATCCGTATTTTATAACAAGACAATTGATTAGTAACGTTGTATGCTTCAAAATTTTGACAACTTACAACTAATATCAAGTGGGATGATACTACACTTATTAGCCAATTTCTCTATGGATTACAATATGAGGTAAAAAAATTAATGCTCAACTTACCTCATCATCAAACATTGAGTCAAGCAATTGACTTTGCTATGAAGTGGGACAATCACCTTTTTGAATTCCGATCTGAGAACCATACAAGTGGACCTCAACATTACTATAATTCAATGGCAACATCAACATCTCTTTAACATATACATTCGAAAGTAGAGGATATGTAAATTGATGTAGTACATTTCAAACTTCTTACTGTGCAAGAAAAGACTTATCATTGTCAGGAAGGATTGTGCTTATATTATGGAGAACCTAAGCACACTGTTCAACATTAATCAAAGAAGTGAAGCAACCATAAAATGAGGATTACGACAATCAAAGGAGATAGCATGTTGAAAAACAAACTTGTCCGGCTACAATAGGGACCGTGCAATTGGAACCTTGTACAATGCCTAGTGAAGGTCCTATCCTCTCTTTAGAACCCTCTCTATGTTTTACGATAAATGTTATTCTAGGACCTAAACATCTGAAAACCTCTGCCTTGTTAGATTCAGGAGCCTCAACATATTTCTTAGATAAAAAATTTGCTAAAAGACATAGCATATTTTTAGTAAAGAAAACTAAACCTGTTCATGTAGAAGTCATAGATGGTCGTCTGTTGTCTTCAGAAGATATTATTCATGAAACACTTCCTATAGAAATAGCAACTAATGGTCATAATAGCTTTGAAATATTTAATATCATTAGATCTCCTTCTAATCTAGTCATTTTAGGTTTATCATGGCTAGAAAAATATAACCTCTAAAATAGATTGAACTGCTTGATGTCTTGACTTTTCTGAAAGTATAACTAAGAGTGTAGTTAATCAAGTAGAAAGTCATAAGTCTAGTTTAATTAAATCTATATTTGTAGGTACAAGTGCTTTCTTGCATGCTACAAAAGAAGGATCACCTTATGTTATTTATGCCACACCTATTTCTACTAGTGGAAAGACTTCAAGTGGCATTCCAAGCCAATATCAAGATTTTTAAGATGTATTTGAGAAAAAAAATGCGGATACTCTTCTAGAACATTGTTCCTATGACTACTCAATTGACCTTCAAGAAGGAGTACAACCATCATTTGGATCAATCTACAATTTATCTCAAAATGAGTTGATTGAACTCAAAGAGTATATTGAAGAAAGTTTGGCCAAGAACTTCATACGCCATTCCAAATCTCCAGCAGGAGCTCCAATTTTATTTGTGAAGAAAAAAGATGGAGTATTGTAGATGTGCATTAATTATCAAGGACTCAACAAAATCACTATAAAAAATAGGTACCCACTACCTTTGATATTTAAACTTCTTAATCGATTGAATCAAGCTAAGATCTATACAAAAATATATCTATGGAGAGCATACAATTTTGTACGCATTAAAAAAGGAGATGAATGGAAGACTGCGTTTCGAATAAGGTATGGATATTTTGAATACAACGTCATGCCTTTTGGACTTACAAATGCACCAACAACATTCTAACATCTAATAAATGATGTCTTTTGGGAGTTTTTAGATGAATTTGTTATCTGTTATCTAGACGACATCTTAATCTATTTTAAGAACTCAGAAGAATATGAACTTCATGTTCGCCAAGTATTACAAAAACTAATAGATGCAGGACTCTATGCCAAGATAGAAATGTGTATATTTTATACTACTTAAGTCGACTTCTTAGGATACATCATTTCAAATGTTGGACTTGTGATGGACCTTAAGAAAGTTTAAACTATTATGGATTGGAAGATCCTAAAAATGGTAAGAGATGTCCAATGCTTTTTGGGATTTGCCAACTACTATCGGATCTTCATCAAAGACTTCTCTCAAGTTATAGCTCCACTTATACGTTTGATTTGCAATGACAAATTTCAATGGAATCAAAAAGCAGAAGTAGCATTTGAAGCTTTGAAGACAGTCTTTATTTTTGCACCAATCTTGTATCGCATCGATTTTTCTAAGCCATTTTTTATAGAAATAAACGCATTAGACTTTGCTTTGGGTGCCGTATTGTCACAAATGAGAATAGATAATAAACTTCATCCAATAGCTTTTCATTCCAGAAAATTTTTAATAGCCGAGATTAACTACAAGATCCACGACAAAGAACTTCTTACAATCGTGGATTTGTTTCAAGAATGGTGCTATTATCTAGAAGGTACTTCTAGCCCAAATACAATATGTACAGTTCACAAGAATCTTGAATATTTTATGTCAGCATGTGTTTTGAATTATTGCCAAGCCCGTTGGAGTATGTCTTTGTCAAGATTCAAATTCAAGATTACTTATCAACCAGGAAAACAACAATGTTTGTCAAATGTACTCTCTAGACGATCTTACCTTGCACCAAAAGAAGGAGATGCTACTTTTGATCAACAACAAATTATTTTCTTAAAGCCAAAGCATCTTCATCTTCGAGCAATGAAATCAACACTAACTATTGATTCAACTTTTATTAAGCAAGTTCAGTCAAGTATGTCTTTTGATCCTCTCATTTATGATATTAAGAAAAATCCTTCAAAGTCTCATGATACTTCTAAGTTTGAATTCAAGAAGAATCTACTATATTTTGAGGGATGCTTATAAGTTCTAAAAGGTGAAGCTCGATTACATATTCTTCAAGCTCGTCATGACTTTCCAGTACCAGGATATTTTGGGTACAATAAAACTTTGGAACTAATATCGAGAGATTTTTGGTGGCCACAAATGTGGAAAGCAGTCAAAGATTTTGAACAATCTTGTTATGTTTTCTCGAGATCAAAAACTCATCATCATCGACCTTACGGACTTCTTCAGCCATTACCCATTCCAAAACAACCATGGTCTTCTATTTCTATAGATTTCATCATGGATCTTCCAATGTCAAGTTCTTATGACTTTATATTCGTGATAATAGATCATTTTACCAAGATGGCACATTTTGTACTATGTACAAAATCTATCAGAGGTGAAGAAACAGCTAAGCTCTTTCTTGATAATATCTACCACTATCATGGATTATCCAAGGATATTATATCAGATAAGAGAACTCAATTTATATCAAGATTTTGGCGGATTCTTTTCAAGATTCTAAAAGTGGATATAAAACTATCTTCGGCATTCCATCCTCAAACTGATAGACAAATGGAGTGTATTAATCAAGTTTTGGAGCAATATTTAAGATGTACCATTAACTACCAACAAGATGATTGGACAACTCTTTTGCCATTGGTAAAGTTTGCTTACAATAACACGGTACATTCTTCTACAAAAACAAACACCTTTCTTTGTCAATTATGGTTAACATCCACGACTTGATACTTTTGACTTTTTAAAAGTTGATAATCGTGCTACGAAAGATTTGGCAATTCATTTATCAGAGCTACATGCAACAATAAAGGTGCTGTGAAAAGAAGCTCAAGAACAACAAAAGATCAATGCGGATGTCTATCAAAAGGAAAAACCACCATTCCACATAGATGATAAGGTATGGTTACTTCGTTGCAATATCAAGACCACTTGTCCTTGTGACAAGTTGGACTATCAAAGGTTTAGAACATTTTCTATTTCTACACAAATCAATCCAGTTGCATATCATTTACACCTATCGGAGTCAATGAAAATTAATCCAGTATTCCACGTATCTCTTCTTGAATCATACAAGATAATAGACATACCAAAAAAAAGACAAGCTCCACCTCCTCCTATAGAAGTGGACAATAATGAATAGTTTGAAGTAGAAGAAGTCTTAGATTCAAGGCGACGTCAAAATAAATTGAAATATCTTGTCCATTGGCATGGATATGATATTAATGAACATACATGGGAGCCAGTAAAGAATCTTGTAAATGCAACAAAGATGGTGGAGGCTTTTTATCAATAACATCTATCAAAATCAAGATGAAAATCTTTTTTATAAAAGAAACAAGATCTAGACAAGATAACATTCTACTTTCAATCCTTGTTTGTAGCTTCTTTGTAATTGTAACGCTTAGGAGATGGAGAATCAACAACCAGCAGATTTGACTCAAGAGCCTTCGTTTGTTGACCTACCGGATGAGACATTACGATTATCACAACCTTCAAGTCGACGTAATTGAGATAAAGATCTTTAAGAATGACATGTTCTTCTTCAAATAGATGGTGAGATACAATGCGTTTGGTATCATGACCTTGGAAGGAACTTTCGATGTTCATTGATTTTACTAGAGGTAGGACCAACTCCTGATGGTGTTCCAAATATTTTATTCGAATGAAGTTATGAAGGCGTCAACAATAATCAAATAATTGGGTGATCTTCTCTCCCTGGTATGGGACACTATCGATGGTTGAGAGGCCCTATCAATCATCTTCGAACACAACAAAGATCAGAGTATGTGGCAAATATAATTCGTCGCATCATAGATTTCTTCAATATATGATTACTGCTCCTCATGGAACTCGTGCCTAGAAGAGAGATTAATGTCACGGACATACGCATATAAGTTAGTAATTACATATATAAATAAGTAGAAATAAGTAAAAATAGATAAAAGAAAGTTAATTCTATAGTATTTGATATAGAAGCTTCCTAGAAGCTTTACAGATGTTGCTTTGACTTTATAAGTGTCTTTAATTGACTTTTTGGGATTAAAAACGTAGTCAATAAGTTGGCCATGTGCCACACATATTGTTTGCTTGAAGACCAAATTAACTATGTGGCCCGCATGTAGAAAAACTTGCCTTGTAAGTTATGTGTCCTACAAAGTCAACACATATTAGAGGTCCTATAGAATGTTGCCACGTAATCTCTAATAAGATAGTATATATAGAGACAAGAGTGAAGCCTTCACTCTTGTCAACTCTTTTCTTATTTCTAATTTAGTTTCAAAGACCTCTAATTTTTTTGACTTTTGGCAATAGCCATTCCAGTTTCTTTCTTAATATACATATCAAGTTATTTCTATTTTGTCATCTTTCTTTGAGAAAAGTCTCACTTGTTTATTTTTCTTTATCATATTTTTATCCTTGACATGAAGCATATTCCTTGCCATCTCTACAATAGTGTAATTTGTTCTTTCAGCAACTCCATTTTGTTATAGAGTATAAGAAGTAAAAGTTTATCTTGCATCACCTTGAATTTTTAAAAATTCATCAAAATACTTTGACATGTATTCACCTCCATTGTCTATGCACAATACTTTGATCTTGCACTCACATTATTTTTCTACAAGAGCTTTAAACTCTTTAAATCTTCAAAAGCATTCATTCTTAGTTTTAATGATATAAATCCACACTTTTCTTAAAAAATCATCAATGAATGTGACAAAGTACCTTATTCCTCCAATTGATAGTGTCTTCATTAGTCTACAAACATTAGAATGCACAATCTCCAATAATTTGGTTGTACGGATTGCAATTCCATTTAGAAATGAATCCCTTTATTATTTACCTTGTATACAACCTTCACAAGCAAGTGTCATGGCATTGTGGCTGAAATGACCAAGATCCAAGCCACTTACCATGGATTGAAGCTCCTTCATGTATTTTGCATTCAAATGATTAAGTCTTTGATGCCAGATTTCAAACTTATCTTGGTCTTGTGGAAAATCAGCAAATGCTGCCACTTCAACTCCATTCACCTTCTTACAATTGATGAAGTAGAGATTTCTATTTCTAAAGACTTTAGCAAGATGTTGTCTACCCATTATCTTCACAAAGCATCCATTCATATCAAATTGGATCTTATAACCATATAATACAAGTTTGCTCACCAAAAGGAGGTTCTTTTTCATCTTTGGCACATATAAGTCTTCCTTCAATCTGATTCTCTTGATTTGGTCCTTCACAAGGATCTCTACAATAATTTAGTGAATTCCAATGGCTTGTACCATACCATTGTTTGCCAACCAAACTTTGCTTGCTAAAATTTCTTCATAAGTGTCAAATGAATACTTATATGGTGTCATGTGCTTAGTAGCACTTGATTCTATAATCCACTTAGACAGCGCAGCCATAGAAGCTCTTTCACTTATCATGAAAGCATAATCATCTTCACCAAAGTTATCACAAGCATTGTTTGTATTCTTTCTATCTCCTTTCTTGACTTTGTAGCAATTCCTAGTAAAGTGACCTGATTTTTTACAAATATAGTAATTTCTCATATTTCTCTTTGAACTATCATATTGGTGAGAATAGCTACATTTTCCTTGTCTTGAAAATAGAGCCAAATCTTCACTTTGATGTTCTTTTTCTTTTCTCTTAGGTACTTCATGGGCAAGTCTTGACCTGACATAGTTCATAGTAAGCTCCTTCATGTGATAGATTCCAATGCCACAATGAAGTAGTTGTAGGACTTGGAAAGGCTCATGAGTAATGTCAACACAATTTTTCTATCATCAACTGGTGTGTCAACAACTGCTAGTCGATTTGTAAGTGCTTTTACCTTGTTGACATGAGCCATGAAGTCAATTCCTTCTTCCATCTTTACTGTTAAGAACTTTCTTCTTGTCCATAGAATGTTGGTAAGGTTTCTACTCTTATAGATGTTGCAAAGAGTCTTTTGTGCTTTTGTTGGTCTAGTGCAAGCAATTACATGTGAAAAGTTGGCATCATCAAGATTTGTTGCAATCATGTCAAAAGCCTTCCTTTCACATCATTTGTATTCTTTCTTCACCTTCACATTAGTATTATCATTTGGAGGATCTTCACTTTCATCAATAATGTCCCAAGGATCTAATGAAGCCAATAAAAGCTCTATTTTCTTCTTCCAATGGTAGAAGTTGTCACCCCTAAACTTCTCAATTACTCTCAAATCCTCACTCTCACTTGCAGCCATGTTTAAGGAAGGAATGTATCAAAGAAAATCAAAAAAAAAAAAAGAATAAACTCTCAAAATCAACAAGAAGATGTTACTACCTTAAAAAATCCAAAATTCCCTATTAATGAATAAATTATTGTTTACACTCTTCAATCACTCTCAACTTTACTTATAAGAATTTTCTTAAGTCTGATAACCTTTTGAATAAGCTTTTCCTCTCTTTAATCACCTCTCTTCTATCACAAAATACTTCTAACCTCACAAAGCACCTCTTATCACAATAAGTGGATTTCTCAAGGAGATTAATACATAAAAGCACAAAATTAGAGCACCAATGGTGAAACTCAGCAAGAAAACACAACACAAGTGTCCTTAAATATCAATCTAAGGTATCTAACAACCTTTAAGATTATGATTGCATTTAACAACAAGTAAGAGCATAACTACATCAACAACTAAATGCAAAAGGAGATTTAGAAGATACCAAATTCTAACATCAGCAACAAGCATAAGGTCTACTCTTAACACCAACAAAGACTTCAAAGAACTTCAAAACTCACAACTAAAGGTATGTGGGCCCATAACCTATTGAAGAATAAGCACTTTGAAGTCACAACACTTAGCATCAGCAAAGTTGGACACAAAAGAGAGTATAGAGTAAGATAATTCTTACTTCATATACTTGTTACTTATAAGTAGTGGTTGCCAACCAACAAAGCAACTTCCATCGACATTATATCCATTTCTACTTCATTCAACTAAATCCTAGGTTCTTTCTTAATCTAGCCGCCACCTACAAATCCTAGAAGCTACCATAGTAACTTCCTTATACTCTTTGCTACCTTTTGACCTCTAGCAACTTACCTAAAGTAATACCTTTTACTAAGTGACTTACTTCAATAATTTTAAACAAATCAATCTTTTATTGAGTATTTTTTAAAACTATAGAATTGTATAATAATATTCATAGTATTTTAAATTCAAATTGAGTAAAGTGGCTTGAAGTGCTTATGTACAAATTAATATAAAGTGTATATGTGATGTTTTACATTTATATATAATGAACTAGTAAACTTAATACAAACATATTTAGTTTATTAAAATGTCAAATTTATATTTATATAAACATATTAATAAGTATACCTTATTGAAGAATTATAATCCATTTTGATCTTTTCTTTTTCAATATTATATTTTTTATAAAATACCATTCAAAAAATAATAGGAATTTTACTAAATCCTCAATTAAATATAATTCCATTATGATATAAGAATAACAATGAATTTAAAAAAGAAATTATAGTTAGTTTTAGAAATATAGTATATAAAATTAAAATTCATAAAAGAAGGATTAAGGTTGTCTTAAAGATATTTTGCATAGAAACTAAAGCACCAATAAATTCTTTCTCAAAAGCATATCTATAAACAACCTTTCTACCAAAGAATGGCCAAAGTTTGATGGCTCTTAATATATAGTCTAGAATCAAAAAGATACAATTGAATTTTGAATTAGAAGAAATTTAGGATTTAGTCTTTGGCATAAAAAAATGAGCTAATGCCTATCATAGATTCAAATGCAACAATAAAATTACCACCAACAAATTAAGTAATTATTATTGATTGAAAATAAAAGGATCACATTGTGCTTGCAATCACCTAGGATTGTATAGACAACTTCATATTCTTACATGTAGGAATATAAAAATAATCAAAGAAATATAGTTGGCTCTAAAGAGCATGTATTTTATCAATAAAGTTATAACTCAAGTACGCTTAGAAGAAAATATTATATATTAAAAATCAAAGCAAAAGAAGCAATAATGCAATATTTATAAAACTTCAAAATATTACTCTAATAATGTCAAATTATAAGAATGATAATTTCATCATAAATAGAAGTCTTCACTTTAATCATATCCATGCTAACATAATATAGCATAGTGATTCAAATATTACAAAAAATATAAATAGTAATTTTTTAAAAACTAATTATAATTCTTAATGTAGAAGAAATGTCCATAAAAAGAATATTTTCTAAATTATAAGCATCCTATATAAGTTACAAAAATAAAAAAAAAAATAACTCAAATCAATTTTAAAGCATTTCTCAAATGACCACATATTGAGATACATCAATACAAATTATCTCAAATAATTGATTATTAAATACATGAATCATAATAAATAAAATATCAATATTTTCTTGTATAATTTGAAAAAAATAGACATTTACTTAAAATTGATATTATTTTGAAATTAGAATAACTATTACTAAAAATAAGAAGAAAAAAGACTTTTAAAATAAGACTAAAGACTAAAAAGGTATTAATAAAAGTGAAGAAGGCTTTACTTTGTCTCTATATATACTATCTAACTAGAAAATATATGGCAATGTTCTATAGGACTTCTAATATATATCCAACTTGCAAGACACATGTCAAATTTACAAAATAAGTTTCACATGTATATCACATGACAAACTTCTATTACTAATGGCCAATATATGTAATACATAGCTAATTTGTTGGCCATGTTTTCAATCTACCAATCACCTATAAATATATATAAAAGTCAAAGTGAATCTATGGAGCTTCTAAGAAGTTTTTTACAAAATATTATCAAATTTATTTACTTCTACTTACTTCTATATAACACCTTTAATCTAAGTAAATATATATGTCTATGACATTATCATCTCTTCTAGAATTAAGTTCTACAAGGAGCCATAATTATATATTAAGAAAGTCCAAGATGCAATAAATTATATTTTCCACATATTTTGATCTTTCTTTTTTTTAGAGGTAGTTGATAGGTTATCTCAGCTATTAATAGTATCTCTTATTAGGAAAAAAATACCACCTTGAAATTTTATAATTTTTGAGGTTTTTTTTTTTTTTAATTTTTTCAAATAAAAAATTTAGAATACAATTAAAAGTAGTTTCTACCTCTAATAATATTACCAAACATCAAGAGTCTCTTTTAAGGTTGTGAAATCAAATATATTTTATTTCATCATTTATTTAAAAAAAATATGCTATTTTTGAGAGTCTTCATTTTTATTACATCGTCTTGAAGATTGTAACAATTGTAACGTCTCATCTAGTAATTCAAAAAATGATGGTTTTAGAATTGAATCTGTTGGTTGTTGATTTTCTGTTTTATTAGCTTTACAAATACACAAAATTACAAATAAAGATAGAAGGTAGAATGAAATATTTTTTTAACCTTGTTTCTTTTATACCAAAGATTTAATATTCTTCATCTTGATTTTAATAGATGTTATCAATAAAAATATCAATCTTCTTTGTTGTATTTGGGAGATTTTTGACTAACTTTCATAAGATTTTTGAGTATTTATTAATATTATATTTGTGCCATAGAACAAGATATTTCAATATATTATGGCAATGCCTTTGGTCTTAGATTTCTTCATCTTCAAACTCTTGATTATTATCTATTCTATAAAAGAAAGTAAAATTTGTTTCAAGGACAAGAATTCAATAAAAGTAAATAAAAAAGTAAGATTTTTATCAAAAAAGATGATAAAATAAAATAAAATAAATATTTATATTAAAAAAAACTAAAATGTCTGTTATTAAAAAAGAAGAAAAAAAGAGACCTTTGAAATAAAAAGAAGCAAAGAAAGAATTGATTAGAATGAAGAAGGCTTCACTCCTGTCTCTATATATACTATCTACATAGGAGTTATATGGTAATATTCTATGGGTCCTTCAACATGTATCCAATTTGCAAAACAAATATTTTAACTTACAAAAGAAATTTCCTACGTATATGCCACATCATCAACTTATATCACAAGCTATCAACATGATCAATATGTGGTTAATTTATTAGCCAAGTTTCTAATCTATTAATCTTCTATAGATATGTATAAAGATGAAACTAAATTTATAAAGCTTTTGAAAAGCTTTTTTATAAGATATTATCAAATCAATCTATTTTTATGTAATTTTACCTATTCATATTATCTAGATAATTATTAGAGTTATTATGTATGTCTATGATAATTTGTCTTCTTCATGGAATATCTATTGCCTTATATGGTTCAAAAAAAGATACATTGAATACTAGATGGATTTTCATAGACTTTAATAGATGTAATCAAAAAATAATTGAATTCATCTCATAAATAAAAAATACTTAAATTCTATAATAATCTAACTTATTATAAAAATAAATAGTCTTGATGTTATGTAAACTAACCATACATTATTGCTTACAAAGAATTGAGGTTGTTCTTTGCAATAAATATCCACTTTGATCTTTTATTATTTTTGAACTTCATTTAATTATCCCTTTATTGTTATATGTAGCTTTGATAATTGATTTGATAAATCTTTTTTCATAAGATTATTAACTTTTAAAAAATTAAAAATATCAAGTTATAGATGATAATAATAATTGATTAAAAAAATTATTGAATTAAAAAATAGATCATATTATTATAAGCAAACTTTACTAACAGTAAAAAGAATTTTGCAATCATCTTGATGATAATTGATAATTCATTCAAATATTCTTTCAAAACTTGATTCACATGTTTTATTTATCCATTAGTTTGAGGATAAAAAGTCAAAGACAATTTTATATCTATCTTTAAAATTTTAAAAAGGATTTTCTAAAATCTTGATATAAATTATGTCATTCTATTCCATATAATATTTATTACTATCCATGATGGCAATAAGTATTATCAAGCAAAAATTTAGCTATTTCTTCACATGTAATAGATTTTGTACATAATACAAAATATACCATTTTAATGAAATAATCTATAATAATAAATATAAAATCATATGACTTTAAATTAGAAGATCTATAATAAAATCTATAGAAATAAAAGACCATGGTTGTTTGAGTATTGGTAATGGTTGAAGAAATCTATAAGATCAATAATGATGAATTTTTAATCTTGAATAAATATTACATGATTGTATAAAGTTTTAAACTACCTCCCACATTTGAAGCCACCAAAAATTTATAGATATTAGCTCTAAATTCTTATTACATCAAAAATATCTTATTGTTAAGAAGTTATTATGATTTTAAAGAATATGTAATTATATTTCATCTTTTGGAATATATAAGTGACCATTAAAATAGAATAGATTATTTTTGAATATTAACTTTAAAATATTATGAAACTTAAGAGAATTATTTTTAATATCATAAATTAGAAGTTTGAAGGACATATTTAATTGAACTTACTTGAAAAAAGTTGAATCAAAAATTAATGTTGATTTCATTATTTAAAGATGAAATTATTTTGGCTTTAAAAATATTATTTTTTATTAATTAAAACCGTCATCTTTTTCTTTTTTATTAGATTAGAATATTTAGAAAAAAAAACTAACAAATCTTATTGTTTTTATAGCTAATAAGTGATATTAAATTCAAATCTTGATAAAAACATATTTTAATAGACTTGACTTCAATTCAAAATACATATTGATATGAAATATTTGAGATTGTTGTAATTCATATATACAATAATTGGATTAGAAGCATCTTTTAGATAATGATATTATTCTTAAAATAAATCCATAATTACAAAAAGTTTTTTATTATGGATCTTATAGTTGATCTAGATTGCTAAAAATTTCTTGGAATAAAAAGCTATTGAGGTAGATTTTGTCATTTAATTCTATTTGTCATAATACAATACCTAACATAAAGTCTAATGGGTCTATTTCCATAAAGAATGCCTCAAAAAAATTGATGTGATATAAAATGGGTGCAAAAATAGAAGTTATCTTTAAAGCTTCAAATAATGCTTCAACTTCTTTATTTCATTCAAGTTCGGCTTTACAAGTCAAATGTATAAGTAGAGCTGTAATTAGAAAAAAATTCTTAATGAAGATTTAATAGTAATTGATAAATTATAAAAAATATTATATAGTTTTTATTATTTTTGAAATATTTTATTTATAATAATCTAAATCTTCTTAGGATCCATCATAAGACTATCATTTGAAATGATGAATCTTAAAAATCAATTTAAATAGTAGAAAATATACATTTCTTTATTTTGGCATATAATCTTATATTTCTAAGTTTTTGTAACACATAACAAATATAAAGTTTATATTCTTTTATGTTTTTAAGCTAGATTAAGATGTCGTTTAGATAAAAAATAATAAAATTATAAAGTTTTTTATAAAAATTATTATTTATGAGATATTGAAAAGTAATTGGTGCATTTATAAATTAAAAAGACATGATATTATATCTAAAATATTCATACTTGATTAAAAATACAATCTTCTATATATCTTTTTTTTTGATGAAAACCACGTTGTATACTCTTTATAGATCTATTTTTGTATAGAACTATATTTGATTGAGTTGATCAAGAAGTCTTAAAATAAAAGATAAATGATATCTATTCACAATTGTGATATTATTATGTTTTTAATAGTCCATTCACTTATAGTGATATGTTTTTTTTCTTCACAAATAAGATAAAAACTCTTGAGATTTAGAATGGTGTATAAAAGTTTTAGCCAAGTTTTGGTCAATGTATTTCTTGAATACAACCAACTTTTTTTTTGTAATAAGCTATAAATTGGTCCAAATGGTGATTGAGCTCTTTTTTAAAGATCAATTGAATAATCATAGAGACAATGCTTTAGAAGAATATGTACATTCTTCTTCTCAAAAATGTCTTCATAATCTTGTTATTGATTTGGAATGCAACTTAAAGTCTTTTAATTATCAAAAATGGATGTGGCATATATAACAATAGATAACATTTCATTTACAACATGCATGAAAGCTCTTACATCTACTAATAAGAATTTGATTGTATTTAATTTATAGATTATTTTTTGATTAAATTTTTTTGATTCAACTACAAAAAAATAAAAGTTATAAAATATCAAGATTACAAGAAATTCAATATATTTAAGGTTTATATTTTTCTAGCCACAATAATTCTAGATTTTTTGGATTAAAAAAAGATCTAATCATATTAACTATTACTAAGCTATTATAATTTTTAGTTGCTACATTTAAAAGGATAATTTTATAATTAATATTTCTGGAAGACAATAAAAAATAATCCATAACTTCTACATGCACGGGCTTATTTTTTTAACTAAAAATATTTTTTATTTTTTAATAAAAATTTTGTCTATAAAACAAGCTGATGCTCCTAAATCTAACAAAATAAAGACTTTATGATTTTTTGGTCCTAAAAAAATATCTATTGTAAAATAAGATGAAAGATTTAATGACAAAATAGGACCTTTACTAGATGTTATATAAGATTTTAGCTACATTG
The DNA here is from genome assembly GCF_059467195.1 of Physcomitrium patens. Taxonomy (NCBI): domain Eukaryota; kingdom Viridiplantae; phylum Streptophyta; class Bryopsida; order Funariales; family Funariaceae; genus Physcomitrium; species Physcomitrium patens. Next base: position 17,168,752 of record NC_143414.1, on the reverse strand, counting down.
TTTCAATTATAATTAAAAAAATTATTTTTTGACATATTATCTTTTTGTGTAATCATATTTCTTATTTTGTAATAATATTATTTTTTTAGAGAATATTAAGAAATATGCTTAGATTTTCTATAATATAAGTACAAACCTTCTAGATAATATAAATTTTTTTTTTGCTTAGTAAGAAGTTTCGAATGTATTGTACTAATTTACACAAGTTTTAGCCTTGATGAATATACTTTTGAAAACTTAGAAATTATTGCCATGACTTGATTTTTATCTCTACAACCAAACCTTTATTTTTAGCATCTTTTAAAGAATAAATTATTACATTTAATGGCTTCAGTGATAAATTATTTTAATAAATCTATTCTTGACATTATCAACAATAAATCTTTGACATTAACTTTTAACTCAAATCAAACTTGATTGATAAGAGCTTTATCATTCCAATCCATGTTGCAAGTAAGGTTTTAAAATTCATTAATATATATGGTGGCTGAAAATGATTCTTATTGTAAAAATAAGAATTTAGTCTTTGCTACTATTTTTTAATTATTTTTTTAAAATGTGATCATAAATACTTCTAAAAATGAATTGAAATCATAGAAGAATTATAAATCATTTTCCATCAAAGGTACAAATCAAGTAAAAACACTTCTAGATAAAAGTGCACCTATTAAACTAACTTGAAGAAATCCATCAAAGTATTGGGAATGATTCAACCTTAGATAGAGCTTTATTTATTGTAGAAATCTTTGAAATTTTGATCTTATTCCATAAAACTTCTTTGATATGCTTATTTTTGTCTCTTTCATACTTATAATAGTAAGACTTTTTTAATTTAATTATAAATTTAATCTACTTGCTTCTTTTAATGGCACAATTTTGTGGCATAAACTTTGAACTTCATTGTTGACTTCTTCTGTAGGTGTAGAAAAAATATCTCCATAATTGATGTTAGAAATACGTGAGATTTCTACCTTAAAAATTATTAATAAACTTGTGAAAATCTACAATAGTTGCAAATCTATTCTTATTTCTATTGATAATAGTATCCATGATTTTTTCTTTCATAGATAATTCAAATAAATTAAAAAATTAAATTAAAAGAAGATAATTTGAAACCTCCAATATCAAATGAAAAATTTGACAAAGAGAAGTAATTTAATTTTTTTTAAAATAAAATTATTTTTAAAAACTAAAAAATTAATTTAAAGATGGATAGTATGCAACCTTTAAAATAAAATAATAGAAGTGAGATAATCTATGTATTTTTCAAGAAAAAAAAATAATGAAATAAAAATCTTATCAAATTATCTTGAGTATGAATCACAATAAATAAAACTTCAATACTTTCTTATGTTACATGAAAATAATAGATATTCATTTGAAATTAGTATAATTTTAAAAAAAAATTGATACTTTTAAAACAAGATTTAAGACTAAAAAGGCATTGATAAGAATAAAAAAGATTTCATTCTTGTCTCTATATATACTATCTAATTAGCAACTACGTGGCAATGGTTTATAAGACTTCTAACATGTGTTTAATTTGCAAAAAATATATTGAATTTAAAAGTCAAGTTTCAAAGCAAACTTATACTACAAATGGCAAACTTATACCACAAATGGCCAACATATGAGACACATGGCTTTCTTCATAGTCAATTTTTTAATCTATTGATTACCTATAAATATATATAAAATAAAATTAAATCAATAAAGATTTTAAGAAGTTTTTCATAAGATATTATTAAATCTATTTACTTAAATTTATTATTATATAATTCCTATCATCTAGATAAATACATATGTCTATGAAACTTATACAAAATGCCATAGTTACTTAAATCTTACTTTAAAAAGTATTGTACTATATATGTTTAAGATATCTTTATAAAAAATAAATTGATACAAAATTTTCAAATTTTAGCTATATTTTGTGCTAATCATCTAGTTAAAATTATTTGTTCAAATTTTAATGACTAAATTATAACTCCTATGTTATCAAATTTAAAAGACTATATAATTTTTATCAACAACTTCTTCTAGTATATAATTTTTATCAACAACTTCTTCTAGTATATAATTTTTATCAACAACTTCTTCTACTACATGATATTTGGTTTTTTCTAATAAAAAAATCAAGTCTTTTGAAGTATTTAAAATATTTCATATTTGGACTAAAAATTAAAGAAGCCACAAAATAGAAATGTTTCAATTTGATTAAAGAAGAATGTACATTCTTTTTTACTTTGTCTAATAGCTCGTAATCTATTAGATCCAAAAGTAATTAATTATGGAATATATACTAAGACAAAATAAAGTGACAAAAAAAAAAAAAAAAAAAAAAAAAACTTGATTAATGGTATTTTGTGTATGATCTACAAAACAAAGCTTATTAAGACTTATTGGAGTGAAATTTTCACATACACCACCTACTTCTAAAATTAATGTTCTACTAAGGCCATTCTTTATAATAATACTTTATTTGAATTTTGGCATAAAAAGAAATTCAACATTTCACATCATTGATTGTTTAGCAATAAATCATATGTTAGGATTTTGATTAATTTTAGATGAAAATAAATAATTGCTCCTATGCATGCATTATGCTTTTTTTTCTTCTATAAAAAAGAATTATAAGCTTTAAAAGATTATCACCAAATAAATTTTCATTTCTTCTCACATCATCTTCTAAGAGAATTCTCTTCTTACTAATCTTTTGACTTTTTCTACTTTAAAAACTATGGATGTAGAGCTCTACAAAGATCCAATATTTTATTATTTAGTTAGGTTTGAGCTAGCACTTCCAATAAAGCTTATTTTTCTTCCAATTTTTCTTGAGATCAATCCATCTAGTACCTTATTATTTTAACTTCTAGTTTATCTAGTTTATCAAAGAATATGCTTAGTTGTAAGTAGTACTCTCACTTGGCACTTTGTCAACAAATCATTTCTTAGTACTAACAATACTTATTGTGTCACACATAAAATCCATATTCAACATTGTCTCTATTGTGAAGTTAATCTTTATTCACCAACTCTTTAATTAATACAACTTGCTAATGAATCTACAAAATTTTTATCACCTTTTGAATAATTAAAACTCTTAGGTGAATATATAGTAATCTCTTTGATATCTTTCAAATGATATATTAATCTTTGATTTAATTTGAAGGTCATGCTCATATTAACTACCATATACAAACTTCTTAAATCTCTGAAGAATCTATAACCTCCAATTTCTATTGTATTGACTCCCCTCTATTAATAATACATATACCTATCTAATTCTTTCAATTTTTATAAACAACAAAAAAAATACTTTTTTCTCTTCTTTCTCCTCCCTTCCACAAGATTTTACAAAGAATTACAATAGAATGTCTATATGGCTTTAAATTAAAATAAAAAAATCTATTTCATAATTTTTTAAAAAAATTACTTATTTAATTTCATAAAATACTACCTCAAATATCAATGTACAAATTCTAATCCTCAATTTCTATGTCTTTGCAATAATATCAATTAGTTGGTAAAATTGATAAGAAGTGATCTACATAAAGATATTATTTTATTTTCTTATATAATATTATTAATTGAGATTCTATAAAACATCAATCTATAATATTCTTTAATACAAAAGATAAATATAATAGTCATAGAAAATGTAATGTCCATGATTTGGCTTCAAGATCTCCTATATAATATACAATAAAATTTAATCCATCTAATTCTAATCCAATATAACAACTAATCTATCCTTATTCTAATCCTATGCACATACAATGAATATTGTAATTTTCTATCATTTTATCTAACAACTTATCAAATTCAATAAGCTTTATTATACATATTATTTTACTTATGACATGTACACAAATCTCTTAAAAAAAACCTTATTTGATTTAAAGCTTATCCATTATTTCTTATTATTTGGTCCACTTAAAAGAAATATTTGACTTATATCACATATTAGTTAAAAAGATATATTTAAATATATAATAATTATATATGCCTAATTTTTTCAAAGATCCAAGTTACATCTAATATGTACATCTTATTAAAGAATTGTAACTCTTTTAAGTCTTGTCTTTGTTGACAATATATTCTTAGTAAAATACTATTCAAAAAATAATAATATTTTTACTAAATCTTCAATTAAATATAATTTTATTAAACTTAAGTTTTATCTATTAGAAGTATGGTATTTATTATTGACCACTAATATATACACTCAATTCTTTTTAACTTTTTTTCGATCACTTCTTTGGATTTCAAGGCATTCATATCTCTATAGTTTCTTGAAGTAAAAAAGACATGATGTTGTTTATATAAGCTTGTTATGTCTTTTTAATTAAATAAGATGATATTTTAATTATGGAATTGATATTTTTTTTAAATATATATATATATATATATATATATATATATATATATATATATATATATATGAATTGAATGTGTTACTATTAAGGCCTTCAAACTATGAGAATTACTTGATTAGTAATCTATACTTGAAGTGATTTGAAAGAATATTGGAGGATTTTTATACCTAATAACTTACTTTCATAAAACATGGTTTAAGGTCTTATAAATTTTTTTTGCTTAGTATATAAAAAAAAAAAAAAAAAAAAAAAAAAAAAAAAAAAAAATGAAATTTTTCGACTTTTAAATATATTGTAATATAAAAAGAAATTATGAAGTTGAAAAAAAATCTTTTTATAAAATTCTAAATACTTTAATTTATATTTTAATTATTAGAATTAAAAAAATTATATTGAAGTTAATTCATTTATTTATTTATATATTTGATATTTATTTTTAAAAAATAATAATAATTTCTTAATTTTAAATTTTTTTAAAATATTAATTCAATAGAAATTTTAAGACATAATATTACTAAATTAATATAGAAAAAAAATGCATGTAACTTCATATTTTTTTCATAGAATTAGTTGGTTGATTTTTTAAAAAATAAAACCAACTAAATAATATTTTTTGATTTTAAAAATCAAAATATTTAGAATTTTTGGTCTTTCACCTTGTCTCTTAAGTATAAAGATCCCTCAAGGTGAAAATTTATTTATTTATTTGATTATTATAAAAATTCTTATAGAATCTTATAGTTTTTTAAAAATCTATTTCTTTATTATTTTTTCACCTAAAACTTATGATTTAAAATCTATATTTTTTCTTTAAAAAAAATAATAATATATTTTATAATTCAATTCTTTTAAAAATTAAATTTATTATATAAAAATATATTATTTTAGTTATATTAATTAATATTTTTTATATTTAAATTTTAATTGAATGTTAAAATTTAAAGTTCTTCACATTTGAATTACTAACTTAAAAAGAAATAAAAAATGGCGGTTATCATGAAGATAAATTTAATATTCTATTTTATTTTTATTTTTATTTATTAAATATCAATTTAGATTGATTCTAAAGTTATATTTTATTATATTATTTATAATTATATATTTATAATTAAAAATTTTGAGTTTTTATTTTTTATTACTTTATTTTATTCTAAACAAAATATTAATATTAGAGCTCTAATTTAAATATAATTATTTTTACAATCAATTTAAGGTAATTCAAGATTATAAAGTCTTACCAAAGCTTTTTAGAAACCATGAGGCTTATTGCCAAGCATCAAGTAGTAGGTTACTTCTAATAAAAAAATCTTAATATAAAAAACTTGTGGAACAAGTTACAATAGCCACAAGGCTTATTAATAGGAGTCTAAATATTCAATTTACATATAAGAAACTCTCTCAAAATTTCATATAAAAGATGAAATCTATATAACATGTTTCTACTTGCTTCTATTTACTTTTATATACTTTTAGTACTTAAGTAATCTAAACATTCATTACATTATTTTTAATTTTAAAAAATAAATTTCTTAAGTGATAAAATTATTTTATAAGATGATGAAATTAAAAATCAGTCAAATAGTATTAATAACAAATTTTTATCTCTCTTTTATAAGAAAGAGGTTAATAGGTTTTTTCAACAATTAATAATATTCTATACTATGACAAGAAGACAACTAATTTATTTGATTATTATTAAGGCATTCATACTGCAATCCATTCAACCTGGCATTGCCTTCTTGCATTACATCAAAATTTTATGCAAAAATATGAACCAAAAATTAAAAAAAAAAATAGTGTCTCTAAAAAACCATTACATTGCAATCAGCCCGTGATGCCACACTATGCCTATCCTATAGTGTTGCATAGATATTCAAATTTGTGCCTCTTTTGTGCACCTTTGACAAGCTTTAGCAATTGTAACCTTACACTTTCATACTAACATAGAAATCTAATATCAATGATTTCAACGTATAATCAATACCAATGGATTCTTGCAAAAATATTATATCTTAGTGACAACAACCTTGATGTATTTAGATATTAATATTTCAATATTCAACATTGTGATATAATAATATAGTGCCAAAAAAACAAAGCAATACTTTAATTTAATGCAATTATATTAAAGAGAAAAAACGTATTCTAGAAAATAATAAAAAAATATAATACAAAATATAATATAAAATATTATATAAAATAAGATAATTTTTTTATTTAATTTAATTTATAAAACTACTCTATTTAAATTTGCTATACAACAAGTTGAAGTTATATCTATAATAGCTATAATATAACATAATATTTTCAAAATATACTTTAAAAATATTTTAAAAATCTATCAAAAGATAAATATTAATAATCTACTATAGAAAATAATTTGAAACTATTCTTAAGTATAAAAAACTTAAGTTTATGCATAATTTAACTTTATTTTGATTTGCAACAATTAAAAAGATTAGTTGATAAGATAGCAAAATATTTGTAGCTCTCTCTCTCTTTATATATATATATATATATATATATATATATATATATATTACTTAATACTTTAAAAAAATCAGATATTTAATATCAAAATAATTATAAGTTTTTTAGTATTTAAAAAATAAGTTTATAATATTTTTATAATTTAATCTATATATATATATATATATATATATATATATATTACTATTAGCATGAATCAAGGATAAAAACTTGATGAAAGTAAATAAATAAATAAAAGTTTTTTCAAAGAAAGATGAAAAAATAGAAATAAGGAAGTATATGTATTAAAAAGAAATTAGAATACCTATTACTAAAGACAAAAAAACTAGAGATCCTTGAAACTATACTAGAAGCAAAAAAAGAATTAACAAGAGTAAAAAAGGCTTTACTCTTGCTTCTATATATACTATCTATCTAGAAGCTATGTGGCAATATTCTATAGGACCTTTGACATATGTCCAATTTATAAGATACATGTCTTAACTTGCAATGCAAATTTCTTATATGTGTGCCACATTATTAGCTTATATCACAAGTTACTAACACATGCAATATATGGCTAATTTTTTGGCTAAGTTTCTAACCTACCAATTACTTATAAACATGTAGAAAGGTGAAATTACATCTATAAAGCTTATAAAAATCTTTTCTATAAGATATTATTAAATAAACATTTTACCTATTCACATTATCTTCATCTCTATTATGTCATCTTAAAGGCTATAAAAATTGTAATGTCTTGTCTAATAAGTCAATAAATAATAGTTATAACAGGGTATAGATAAGATACTTATATAGATAATTAGAACCATGGAAGTCTTTAGAATTGGATTTAGGTTAATGGACTAGGTAGGATCCACCATAGAACATTCTAGAAAGAATTTAGGATGGTTATTTAGCTAGGATCAACCATAGAACCTTTTAAAAGAAAACTTAGGATAGATATCTAAATGGATCCTACTATAAAACATTCTAAAAAAGAAATATAAGGTTGTTATGAAGGTGAGGCCTATCACCTAAAAATATTCTAGAAAGCCTAGAGTGATAGGATAAGGTATAAATAGGACTGGCCAAGTCCTTTTGAGATATTTCATCAGGTATGACTTTGGACCCTTTCCCTTAATAAAGTTTGATTTTGCATCTTTCTATTCAGATATGTTCTGTTTTGTTTTTATTTTCTGAATTTTGTCTTTCATGTCTTCTTTTGATTACTTTTGTTTAATTTTGTTAAATATATTTTGTCCTATTTTATAAAGACGCCTTATGATATTGTAGATAAGAAGGATCTTAGGTTTTTAAATTAGTCTAGTCCTATTTCATTGGTATGAAAGTGAGTATTACACTAATTACTTTTGATAGTATGTCAATAGTCATCATTTAGTCCAAGGTCAATTGTTGTGGTTTCATTAAATATTCTGTTGAGATTATCACAAGTTACTCTTAAAAAGTCAAGAGTATGAGAGATATGGCAGAGTAATCCTAGATGGAGGCTCAAATGCAACACCTATTAGGCCAAATAGCTACTTTGCAAGGGCAAATAGAAGCCTTGAGGACAAGAGAGTTAACATCTGCTAGGTTGAAATTGAATAAGCCTAGTACATACTCTGAAACTTCAAGATAAGAAGATGTATGTCAATGGCTCTTCAATATGCGACAATACTTCCAACTATCTAGGACAAATATTATTGAAGGAATTATATATGTAATCAACTATTTGAAAGATGCGGCAACCATTTGGTGTCGACAGCGAGTTCAAAGTTATGAAGCTTAAGGTAGATTTTGTGACTAAGAGGAGTTTGAGATTGAGTTTAGGAATCAATTTTGGTCCATCAATGCAGAGAAGATAGTACGTGATTACTTGATAAATCTTACACAAGCTAGGTCAGTGCAAGCTTATGTCTTTTGATTCAAGTCCTCATATCTCCAAATTGACAATATTTTGAAGACAAAGATGATGAATCGATTCTTGTAAGATTTAAAATCTAGAGTCCAGCTAGAGGTGGAGCTAAGAGATCCACAAACATTTGAAGAGGCAATTGAGATTGTATAGAGGGTCAATGCTATAGATTTCAAAAATCATAGAGTACAATCTATAGTATCAAGTCCTATATTTTTATCTAATATTACGACACAACAACTAATATCAATGGAAATTGATGCTTTACAAGGTTCATTGACACCACAAAAATGACAAATATTTATATAAAAAAATTATATTTCTATTGTCGAGAATCAAGCCATCAAATTGGAGGTTGTCTAAAATGTCAAAATATAAGTATTAGCAAGACAAGGTAAGTTCATAGTTTCAAAACTAATCAAGTTGATAACGAGTCAAAGCAAGAAAATAAAGCTCTCTAGTAAAGGCATTGAAGGCCAGTACTAGGGGTAGCTATTGACTCTAAAAAATAAATGGCATAACCTTGGATAACTATAAAAAGAGATGACTTGTGCTTTTAATGGGACTAATAAGAAGACAGTCATATTAAGTACTTGTAGGTTATGGTTCTACAAAAATTTGCATCTCAACTAAAATTGTTGACTAGCTTGGAATTAAAACCAAAGAAATCAAAGGAAGAAGTATATACCTTATAGATGATTGAAAAAATATATTGAGTGAAATGTATGAAGAAACCTTGAGATTTACAAATACCTACGTGTTAAAAGGGAGATTCAAGATAACAAAGCTAAAGTATGATATTATCCTTGGTATGCTATGGCTAGAGATGGAAAATAAGAAAGTTGATAAGATAGCAAGGATAATTCCTTTTAAAGATGGAGGATGCAAGGTGATTCTTTACACCTCCACATCAAATAAAGAAGAAAGTCAATTTGCAATCAAAGACTTACTTTTAAGAACGACCTTTATGAAGAAGCAACTACAACATCAGCAACCAATATATATGGTGGTTTCTGTTAGAGACATAGTCCTTAGAACTTTCTAGAAACAAGTCTTTGAAACCTTCTAGAAGCTTCTTAGTTAGTGGAAGTTGCTTGAGAAGCTTCCTATTTGGTAGAAGTTGCTTGAGAAGCTTCCTAGTTAGTAGAAGTTACTTGAAAAGCTTCTTAGTTAGTGGAAGTTGCTTGAGAAGCTTCCTAGTTGGTGGAAGTCGCTTAAGAAGCTTCCTAGTTGGTGGAAGTTACTTGAGAAGCTTCCTAAATAGGAGTATATATTGGAATCGAGACTGAAGAGTTCTTCAGTCTCAACAATACATCTCTTGGAGCTCTAGCTCATCTCTCTGGTGTTGTTCTTAAATTCATCTGATTAATCTAGTTTTTGCCAGTTCTTCTTGAACTTCTTGTTAGATCTCGAGCTTGTATTTCTGTATCCATGACAGTTTGTCGAGACTGAACTCACCTTAGATATCAGAACTAGTTTCTTCCTCGTTAGAGTATGAATTACTCCTCTGCTTGAAGGTGTACTAACGTTTTAGAGGTTGCGGATTACCTTCCTCTAAACTGATACTTCTTTTGTTACAATATTGGAGTCTTATTCTTCTTAGAGAGAGTGGATTATGCCTTTTCTTGAAGCTCTTAAGGCGTTTTAGAGGTTGCGGAGTACCCTCTTCTAAACCAATATTGTCTTCTTATAGAGTCATTTCTGTCCTTCTTTTAGAATGGCATTAGGCCAAGACATTAGTATGACAGAAAGTTTAGAGTCAAAGTTGGATGCTATCATGAATGCCCTCACTAAGTTATCACAAAGAACTGCAGAGATTAAAGGAGTCGTGGCAAGGCTTCATAATGATGGAGCATCTGGGATGGCACAATCTAGGTTGCACCAGCCTCAAACTTCTACACTTGGAGAAACAACTTTGCCTCAGGTTCGACAAGCACCGTTAGTTCTACAACATAAAGAGCCCTGAGTTAGCCTTTTGGATAAGTTCGATGGCACGCGTTCCAAGTTTTGAGGATTTGTCAATCAAATCAGCTTGAAAACAGTTTTACAGTGCGAATGCTATTCAACGGAGGAGCCACGTGTTGGGCTTGTTGAAACCTTACTTACAAGGCAAGCTCTATCATGGTTTGCTCCTTTGTTTGAGAAACAATCATCCATACTAAATAACTTTGAAACCTTTTTGGAGGCGTTTGCGGAAGCATTTGGTGAACACGACAAGGTTCGATGGGCTACAACAAAGATCCGGTCACTATGACAAGGGATGCGCTCTACATCAGTCTATGTATCAGATTTCAGGCAACTAGCATGTGACATCAATTGGGACGAAGAAGCATTGATGAGTCAATTCTATTGGGGTTTAAGGGACGATGTGAAGGATTTGTTGCTAACTCTTCCTGATCCACGAACGCTCAATGAAGTTATTAGCCAAGCTGTGAAGTGCGATAATCACCTATTTCAATGTTGCCAAGACCAATGCTCAAGACAACATATGTTTCGTCACGCCTCAACTATGTCGACAAGTAGCGTGAATTCACATTCAGAGGTAGAAGATATGTAAATTCATGCGGTACGTGTCAAATCCCTTACTCTAGAAGAAAAAAAGCGGCATATGGAGGAAGGTCTATGCTTGTATTGTGGTGAAGAAGGCCACAAAGTTGGAAACTACCCCAAGAAGCAATATCGATGCATTGTTAGGACCAGGGGCACGTTTGTTCAGGAAAACAAGGATGCCCAGCCACAATAGGAACCGTGCGGCTAGACAGTGAAATATAGCAATAACAATCAGATTCCTTTCTTTCCGCTCAACGTGCCCTTTGTTTTACAATCCCTTTGTTTATTGGCCCTCAAAAACTGAGAACCTTAGCATTATTAGATTCAGGAGCATTTGCTTGTTTCTTAGACAAAGGATTTGCGAAGCGTCATAAGATCCCTTTAGTACAAAAACCCAAACCTGTTCACATTGAGGTCATAGATGGACGACCTTTATTGTCTGATAGTGTCACCCATGAATCAGAACCTATAGAAGTGACGTTTAAGGCTATAATAGCCATATTATTTTCAATATTATTAGAATCCCATCAAATCCTATTATTCTTGGTTTTCCTGTTTAGAAAAGCATAACCCATCCATAGATTGGAGGTTGCGGAAGATGACCTTTCCCACAAAATCATCCAAGAGCAATCCTAGTAGAAAACCCCGAATAGAGAAATCCTTATTCATTGGAACAATAGCGTTTGTAAGATCATCCAAGGAAGGCACACCATTTGTCATATATGCAGCTTCAACTACCGGAGAGAAGATCTCGACAGCAAGTATACTGGAGCAATATAAGGATTTTAAAGACGTGTTTCAAAAGAAGAATGCCGACATGCTACCAAAACACCGACATTATGATTACGCCATAGACTTGCAAAAAGGAGCACAACCGCCTTTTGGCCCAATCTACAATCTATCGCAGACGGAGTTGGTGGAGTTGCGAAAATACATCGACGAGAATCTAGCCAAGAACTTCATCCGTCATTCAAAATCGTCAACTGGGACACCCATCTTATTTGTGAAGAAGAATGATGGCCCGTTGCGGATGTGCATGGACTATCGAGGCCTCAACAAGATAACAAAGAAGAATTGTTATCCATTACCCTTGATTTTTGGTTTCTTAGAACAAATTGGACGTGCAAGGATCTTTACAAAAATTGATCTAAGGGGAGCTTACAACCTCGTACGAATCAAGGAAGGAGATGAGTAGAAGACAACATTCCGTACAAGGTATGGCCATTTTGAGTATAATATCATGCCCTTTGGTTTTACCAATGCTCCAGCAGTCTTCCATTTCTTGGGAGCATCTTGACGATTTTGTTGTCATCTATTTAAATGATATTTTGATATTCTCCAAAAACGAGGAAGAGCATGAAAAGCACGTTCGTTTGGTCTTGGAGAAACTATGCAAGCGAGGACTATATGCCAAGTTGGAGAAGTATTTATTTCACCAAATAGAGATGGAATTTTTGGGGTTCGTTGCGACTATGGAAGGCTTGAAGATGGACTCCAAGAAGGTGGAAGCAATCGTGTCCTGTGAGGTTTCGAAGATGGTGAGAGACGTACAATGCTTTCTTGGCTTTGCTTACTTCTATCGAATCTTCATCAAGAATTACTCTCAAGTTGCTGCTCCTCTCACTTGATTGACATGCAAGAATAAGCTAGAGTGGGAACCTCTAGTGGAAAAGGCGTTTTGAGACTTGAAGACGGCATTTACTACGGCTCCGATCTTGGTACATCCAGACTTTACAAAGGCCTTTTATTTAAAAATTGATGCTTTGGATTTTGCTTTGGGAGTTGTACTTTCACAAATGGGAGAAGACAAGAAGCTCCATCCAGTTGTATTTTATTCTCGAAAGTTCTCTGCTGTTGAAATCAATTATGAGATCCACGATAAAGAACTTCTTTCTATAGTGGATTCTTTCCAAGAATGGCATCATTTTCTTGAAGGAGCTGAACACCCAGTGACCGTATATACAGATCACAAGAATTTGGAGTATTTCATGTCGGCTCAAGTTCTAAATCGACGTCAAGCTTGGTGGAGTATGTTGCTATCTAGGTTCGATTTTGTTATTACTTATCGACTAGAAAAGCAGCAAGGACTATCTGATGCCTTATCGAGGGGATCATATCTTGTACCAAAGGTTGGAGAAGCAGTGTTTGATTAATAATGTATGACGTTGTTGAAGCCAGAGCAATTTTGGGTTGGCGCTACTATTGTGCCAATTGATGCTGACTTCTTAAACCAGGTACGTGCCTTAACCATTGAAGATCCAGTAGCCATTGATATCAAGCAGCGTACCAATGATAACAAGTTCAAGGTGGAGGGAGATCTTTTATACTTTGAGGATCGGTTGTATATTCCAAAAGGACTAGCACGACTCCGAGTTCTTCAATCTCGCCACAATTTTCCAGTTGCGGGACATTTTGGATTCAACAAGACCTTGGAGCTTATTTCTCAAGATTTTTGGTGGCTCCAAATGTGGAAGGATGTGAAAGATTTTGTCCTCTCCTGCAATATTTGTTCAAGATCCAAGAATCCTCGACATCGCCCTTATACACTTCTACAACCATTGTCAATTCCACATCGACCATGGTCTTCAGTTTCCATGGACTTCATCACAGACTTGCCATCATCGAACTCATTTGACAACATCTTTGTCATGATAGATCGACTTACAAAGATGGCGCACTTTGTTCGTTACAAGAAGACATCATCTAGGGAAGTCACAGCAAGGCTCTTTCTCGATAATGTGTACCGATATCATGGACTACCAGATGATATCATATCAGATCAAGGAACCCAGTTCGTATCAAAGTTTTGGAGATCTCTCTTTGAGATACTGAAGGTGGATATCAAGCTTTCTTTGGCTTTCTATCCTTAAACTGACGTCCAAACGGAACGGGTGAACCAAGTCTTCGAACAATACTTACGATGCAGCATCAACTATCAGTAAGACGATTGGATCACATATCTATTACTAGCCGAGTTTGTATATAACAACACCCTCCATGCGTCGACTCAATACACACCATTCTTTGCTAACTATGGGTATCATCCGAAGCTTGATTTATTGAGTCCGTCAACAAATAACAATCCAGTAGCTGAAGGATTTGCAAAGCAACTATCAGAGCTTCAAACTATGTTGAAGCTTCAATTACAATCTGCTCAAGAATCCTACAAGGCGTCTGCAGATAGATTTCGAAATCAAGCACCTACTTTCAAAATTGGAGATAAAGCATGGCTTCTTCGATAGAATATCAAGACCAAGCGACTATGTGATAAGTTGGACTATCGAAGATTAGGACCATTTATCATCCAGAAGCAAATTAATCCAGTGGCGGACAGTCTGGAATTACCAGCTTCTATGAAGGTACATCTAGTCTTTCATGTTTCTCTGTTAGAGCCTTATAGAGAGTCGTCTTTTTCTGGAAGAGTGCAATGTCCGCCACCTAGTATTGAAATCGAGAACTACGATGAATACGAGGTTGAAAAGGTATTGGATTTACGACAAAGATGGGGCAAGTTGGAGTATCTTATTCATTAGTGCGGCTATGACATTAATGAGCAAACGTGGAAACAAGCTAAAAATCTTGCCAATATGCCACAAAAGGTAGAGGAGTTCCATCAACAACATCCTCATAAACCTAAGACGGTTTGACGATAGCTTCCTTCTGAAGCTTACTCACTCAAGAATATAAAAAAGTGGGAGAGCACCACCAAAACTCATAGTTGATAAAGTAGAATTTTTTCAATAACCTATTGATATGGATAGCCAAGAGATAGATACAATGCCAGTCAAATTATCTCAACCGACTAGCTCACGAAGGCGACCTCGAGATGAAGAACCGCCTATACTACGACGACGACGGAGGATACCTAGTAACCAATCACTGGTAATTGTATTTGAGTTTGAGCCTGCTTACGATGGTCAGTCAAAAGGCGTGTTTATAGGACAATTTCACAATGAGGACACGGAAGTTCATGCTTGGTCAGAAGTCGAAGGCATGGGCCACTACCATTGGCTTCAAGGGCCGATGAACCACTTGCCTCATGAACAACAATTGGAGTTCATAGCAGACGTTATGAGACAGATCTTCATTTTCTTGTGTTGATACTAATTAACAATAATATTGCTTCTCAGAGACCTCGAAGCTAACGAGGGGGTGATATTAGGGACATAGTCGTTAGAACCTTCTAGAAGCAAGTCTCTGGAACCTTCTAGAAGCTTCCTAGTTGGTAGAAGTTGCTTGAGAAGCTTCCTATTTGGTGGAAGTTGCTTGAAAAGCTTCTTAGTTGGTAGAAGTTACTTGAGAAGCTTCTTAGTTGGTGGAAGTTGCTTCAGAAGCTTCCTAAATAGGAGTATATATTAGAATCGAGACTGAAGAGATCTTCAGTCTCGACAACACATCTCTTGGAGCTCTAGCTCATCTCTCTGGTGTTGTTTTTGTATTCATTTGATTAA
Source organism: Physcomitrium patens (assembly GCF_059467195.1). Classification (NCBI taxonomy): domain Eukaryota; kingdom Viridiplantae; phylum Streptophyta; class Bryopsida; order Funariales; family Funariaceae; genus Physcomitrium; species Physcomitrium patens. Next base: position 17,152,985 of record NC_143414.1, on the reverse strand, counting down.
TCTAGTTCTCGCTAGTTCTTCTTGAACTTCTTGTTAGATCTCGAGCGTGTATTTTTTTATCCGTGACAGTTTCAAATCTTACGTGAGTGGTAGAAAAGATAGCCAAAGGAATAGAATAAGCAAAGCAACTTTTATAGAAATATCAAGATGTCTTCTCAATCGACCTACCTAGCTGTGTACCTCCTGATCAAGGTGCCTTCTTTCAAATAGAACTATTGCCTAGAGCCAGACTAACAAGTTGGCAAATTTATTGCCTAGCGCCAAAAGAACTTGAAGAGCTATGGAAGACATTGGACAAGCTCTTAGATAAAGGCCTTATTTGAGAAAGCACATCACCATGGAGAGCATCTATACTCTTTACACCTAACAAAGATGGTGGACTTTGCCTTTGCATCAACTATCAAGGTCTTAATAAATAGACTATTAAAAATACATATTCACTTCCATACGTGGATGAACTTCTTGATTGACTTTGAAGTGCAACCATCTTTAGTAAATTTTATCTTCAAAGTAGCTATAGGTAAATACCTATTGCAAGAGAGAATGTCAAAAAGATAGTATTTTGTACGTGCTATGGACATTTTGAATGACTAGTTTTATTATTTGGCCTTACCAACGTTTTAGCCTCTTTTATGGATCACATAAACAGATTGTTTTGAGACCTTTTACACAAGTATGTAATTGTTTTTATTGATGATATCCTTATATATAGTAAAATATGTGAAAAGCATGAGCAACACCTACAAAAGGTATTGTGTTGATTGCAAGATAATTACTTTTATTGCAAGCAATTAAAATGTAAACTTTAGAAGTCAAAAGTTATCTTTTTGGAACATGTAGTGTCCTCTGAAGGCATGTGTATAGAGGAAGATAAGGTAAAAGCAATAGAAGATTGGCCAACCTTCAAGGATGTTTTTGAAGTTTCCTCATTTTTAGGCCTTGTTAGATACTATCGCCATTTTATTTGGCAATTTGTTTACATTACTGTCTCATTGAAAAATCTATATGAGAAGGGTGCTCCATTTGAATGGAAACTGGAGTAACAAAATGCCTTTGATAAGTTAAAGGAGGCACTCATTACTACTTCATTTTTACAACCGTATAATCTTAATCTCCCTTGTATGCTTGACATTGATGCTTACGACTTTGCTATTAGAGCGGTCCTTCAATAAAACTTTGGTATGAACCTTCAACCTATGAATCACGCAAGTTCAAAAGGATAAAGCACAATTACTCTACATGTGATTGGAAATAATTAGCAATTGTATATGCCACAAAGATGTCGTGACACAATCTATTGGAAAAGCCAATGGTTGTTCAGACTAACTATCGATCTTTGCTATATGATTTGCATCTAGAAAATTTAAAATCGTGGCATCATTATTGAAAAAAATAGTTGTAGCTTTTTGATATCGAGCTTGAATACAAACAAAGACCACAACATACTATGCTAAATAGTTTATCACAGAGATTAGACTTGAAAGATAAATCAGAAGACAAGACAAAAGTTGCTACTATTAGTAGTACCATTTCAAATCTAACCAAAGAGGCAAAATGGAAGGAAGCTATGCAATAGGATATTTATTTTAAAATGGTTAGCAATCGATTGAAGGTGGATAATATATAATATCAAGATTATACTCTTAATGAAGGCTTGATCTATTTCAAGAAGAAAATTTATGTACTTGACAATGCTAAACTCTGCATGTGCATACTTCACAAAAGACATGACATTCCAATATCTGGACATCTAGGATAAGAGAAGACCTTGGAACGGATCTCAAGGATATGATTTTGGGCAAATTTGGATCTTGATGTTTAAGCCTTTGCATACTCCTGTGAGTCATGTTAACGTAACAAAGCATACAATGCAGCATCTCTTAGACTATTGTAGCCAATTCTGCTATCCATGGTACGTTGGGAGTAGGTGAGTATAGATTTCATTACATATTTGCTACAAATGCTTCATAATCATACTATGATTGCAGTCTTTGTGAATTGACTCTCAAAGCAACTTCACTTGGCTATGATGCGCTTAGATATTAATTCTCTAATGCTTACACGAGTCTTCTTTGATACCATCTTTCGTCACTATGGATTATCTTGTGTCATCATTTCACGCTTAAGAAGAAGTTTTTGACAAGCCTTATTCAAGCTACTAGGCACATGACTTGTTATGTTTACAGCCTTCCATCCTCAAATACATGGACAAAAAAAGTACACAAATTGGACCTTAGAGGATATGCTATGGGCATTTGTGGCAATTCATCATAATGATTGACATGAATACTTGATATCTTTGGAGTTTGCTTATAATGATAGTATTTAAGCAAGTACTGGTTATTCACCATTTTTTCTTAATACCAATCATCATCCAATTATGCCCACAACTTATCATTGTTCCATTAACATCAATAACCCAATAACAAAGAAATTTATACAATGACTTACAATGGCCTTACAAGAAGCACAACACTGCCTCCTTATTGTACAAAATTGAGAGAAGTAGCATGCAGATAACCATTGATAATACAAGACCTTCCGAGAAGGTGATAAGATATTACTCTCCAACATCGACTTACCACTTGCTACATGCAAGTCCTATAAATTGATCGTAATTGGTGGATTAATTAAAAACATAATTTTAAGTCATTTAATTATAAAAATATTAAGATTAGAGAGTATTTTTTACTTTTTAGGTATTTATTATAATTTAGAAGTATTCATAAGTTACAAACGTCTTATTAGAAGAAAAGTTATAAAAATGGAGTCTTAGTGAGTCTTGGAGGCAATTAACTTAGTTAATTTAGTATTTTTTTATTGTTAAGTATTAAGAATTAATTATTGGAACCAATGACTTTATGGCCTCTTTATCTACATGTATGCTTTATAAAATCCTATCAATGATTAGTTAGTGGTTAGAAGAAGCATGAAAAAGAACTTCATGTCTTTTTAGTTAATTATATAGAAAATAGGATTTTTAATAGTTTTTAATTGATTTTATTAATATAAAATATCACCAAGATAGAAAAATACAGTCTTATATGGATACTAATATTATAGAAATATTGATTTATTTTTTAGAATATATTTAGAATTTATTTAGGATTTTTTATGAACTTTTAGAGAAAATTTCAAGACCTTGGTAAAATTGAGTTTTACCACCTTGAGAGCCATTATGAAGATATGAAGCAAGATTTGAAGACTATACAAGGTTTTTAGGCTATTAAGGTATTTTTAAACACCATGGTGTAGTCAAAAATGCAAAAAAAAAATAGTTTTATAAGTAGAAAATAGGAGGACAAGCAGCTAGGATAGTCCTTATAGGAAGAGAGGTGTACAATTCCCAAGTAGGTTGTAGCACCTTGGGTATAGGTAGGAAGATAAGACTAAGGCCTCAAGGCCTCTTTAGAAAAGAATATACACTACTTGTGAGCCTTGGTGAGGCTCAAACTCCTGATTTCTTAAGCAAGTTATCCTTGAAGTAAACATTATTTACTTAACTTTTCTATTATTTATATTCTATGTTTAATCTATTATAACTTACATATAATAACTTGTAATTATATGATTTTTATATCAATGGAAAGATAATAAAATATATCCATCTAAAAATATATTTTTTATTTTTTACTTTTACTTTTTTTTGGTGTAAATCTAATGAACAGATTGTGACTTAGTTTTGGATGTTGTGATTACTTGATTTCATTTCTTTTACTTCTATTGTAGTTGTTCCTCTTTGGTCTTTTTCCAATTGCTTACTTCACTTCACACCACCAATTACAAGAAACTCTTAATTGAGGCCATCTTGTAATTAGAGTTGAGGAGTGAAATTTATACTCACACAAATGATGCATTTGCTGGGAGATGGTGCTTCTAATGGTGTCTGAGAATGTGAAGTTAGCTAATTGTGAATGAACTTACTTGGACTTGTTGTATGAGCATTGCAACTAAGTCTTCATTATTTTTAAGTTTTTTGCTTCTCTCCTTGTTGGTGTAAACAAGGCATTCAAATTTTTAAAAATCAAAGGATAGTTAAAAGTTTTGTTGTTGAGTAAAATGTTGATTTGCTCTCGGATTTTTGTCAATCATTTTTTGGGTGTTTGATAACTAAAGTTGAAACATTGGAAATATATGTATCTTGCTGTTAGCTTTCTAAAAAGTTATTATACGCTCAATTTGGAGCTATAACGAAATTGTGGTGAATTTTCGAACACAAGAGGGTTCACTGCATTGGCAGTTTTGTGGACCTTGTCTTTGACAAGGCATTTCTTAGTGCCGGATAATTATTTTACAGTGAAAATTTTTAAGTACAAGCACTTCAAAGTTCAGTTAGTATTCATGCAAAATTCATTGCTTTTGAATCAAAATTGAATTTGTGGCGATTTTTGGAGTAGAGAGAGGTTGCTGCCATGAGCAAATACAATTGAGGTTAGTGATTTCTATCTCTTCAATCACTTACATTGTTGATTTTATATTATGCTTTTAAATTTTTTGTTTTAAATTTCACTCAATTATATTAAATTATAATCATAATAATAATAATAATAAAGAAAAATTGAAAATAAATAAAAATAGATAAAAATAAAAAAAATAATTAATAAGAGAATTAAAAATAAAATATAATATAATAAGAAATTAATAATAAATGATAATAATATTATTAAAATAAATCTATTATTTAATTAATAAAAACTAAAATCAATTGATAGTTTATTTTTACTTTAAATTTTATTTTCACTCTTATTTTTGCTTTTATTTTATTTTTTCTTTTTTTTCTTTTTTTTCTTTTTTTAAAATTATTTTTATATTTATTTTATTTTTATCTCTTTTTTTCTTGTTCAATTTTTACTATTATTTTTATTTATTGATATTATTTTTTTATTTTATTAGATACATTAGAAGTTTTAAGTATTGATTTAAGTCTAATATATTTTTAATTATTCATTAAACTATTTTTTATGCAACATTGTTATTTCTAATCTTAAGTAATATTGGATTAATTTAGTATTAGTGTTAATATTATTTGGTCGGTTTCTTTAGGTTGATTGTCACTTCAAAGGTGGAGCTTGTCTTCAAAGTTTCATCACTCCCCCTCCTTGTAAATTTTCCAATTGAGGGCTTTTTTCTAGTAGTAGGAGGGATTTAATCACTTCCTCCATTCCTTGTACCATCTCTTTGCATCCTTGTAAATTTCCAATGGAGGATCTTTTTCTAGTGGTAGGAAGATTTATTTACTCCTTCCACCCCTCATATCCCTTCTATTCACAGGAGTAGTATAAAAAGAGCTAAAGAAGAATTCAAGAAAATTCTTGATCAACAAAAGAAGAAGGGATTCAAGAAGAAGAAATTGGTAAAAGAATTAGATAGAAGGAATTTAGAACAAGTAAGAAAAAAGAAAAAAAGAAGAAAAGAAAAGACCAATAAATTCAAATTATAATCTAAGATTAATATATTTTTAATAAAAATCATTTAGTTTCAAATTTATTTTACTAACAAAAATTGTGGATTGAAGAAAAGGAGCACAATTTGACAACATTAGGTAGATTTCAAACTTGAGCTCTTTAATTTTATTTGAAATTTTAGACATACAAGGAAGGAGCATAATTTGGCAAAATTTTGTAGGTTTCAAACCTTAGATCTTTATTTTTATTTCAAGTTTAGGTATACTTAGGAAGGAGCATGGTAAGACTTGTTGTCCTAAAGGTAATACTTTAGCCATTCTATCACCTTATAGTGTAATTGAATACTAAAATATTCAATTATATGCACCAAAAAATTCTCTAATTTGTTTCTTTTGTTAAAAGAAGTTGGTTGAGTTATAATAGGTACTTTTAATTTTTTAAAAAGATAATATCAAATACCTCTTAAAAAAATAGAAGAAATTATATAGAATAAAAAGAAATTCTAAAAATAATATTAATTTAATAGTAGATAATTTATAACTTTAAATATGCTTTTGTATCAAGGACATGAATCTCAAAAGAAGAAAATCCTCAATACACTCTTGTTTCATTGAAAAAAACTTGAAAATCACTCAAAGATGATATAATATTGAATTACAATAGCTATTGTTAAAAATGATATAATATTAAACTAGATTGGCTATTGATTTTCAACTTTTTTAGTGTCACAAATACACACAAGCTACAAAGAAAGATAGAAGATAAAGTGTTATCTTCTTATGATCTTATTTCTTTTATATCAAAGATTTGCTATTCTTCATCTTGGTTTTAATAAATGTTACTGATGAAAAGCTTTAATTCTCTTTGTGCATTTGTAAGATTTTTTGTTGGCTCCCATGTGTATTTACTAATATCATATCCATGCCAATGAATAAGATATTTCAACCTATTTTGGCACTGCCTTGAATTTAAGACTTCTTCTATCTCAAATTCTTTATTATTATCAACTTCTATAGGAAGAGGTGGCAATTATCTTCTTTCTGAGATATTTACTATTTTATATGGTACAAGAAGAAACATGTAAAATTTAGGGTGGATTTTCATAGACTTCAATAGATATAATTAATAAGTAACAAGATTGATTTGTTTACTAATAGAAAAAAATTTAAGCCTACAATAGTCCAACTTGTTACTAGAACAAATAGTCTTTATATTACAACAAAGTAACCATATCTTCTCACTTACGTTGAATTGAGGTTGTTCATTTCAATAGGCATTTGTATTGATTTCTTGTTGTTCTTGAGCTTCATTTTAATATACCTTTATTGTTGCATGTAGCCCTAACAAATGATTTGTCAAAACTTTTGCTGCAAGATTACTAACTTTTGAAAAGTCAAAAGTATCAAGTCATAGATGAAAACCATAATTGACAAAAAAAGGTATTTTTTAAGTAGAAGAATGTACCAAATTATCGTATGCAAACTTTTCCAATAATAAAAAGAGTTGTCCAATCATCTTAATGATAGTTGATGGTACACCTCAAATATTATTCCAAAAATTGATTCACATGTTCTATTTGTCCATCAATTTGAGGATGAAAATCCAAAAAGAGCTTTATATCCACTTTTAAAATCTTAAAAAGGATTCTCCAAAATCTTGACATAAATTGAGTTCTCTTATCCGATATAATATCTTTAAGCAATCCATGATAGGGACATATGATATTGAAAAAAGCTTAGCTATTTTTTTACCTATGATATATTTTGTATATGATAAAAAATATGCTATCTTGATAAAATGATCTACTACTACAAATATAGAATCATACAAATCTGAGATTGGAAGATGTGTGATAAAATCCATAGAAACAAAAGACCATAGTTGTTTTAAAATAGGTAATTAATGAAGAAGTCTAAAAAGTTGATGGCAAAGACTTTTAGATCATGAAAAAATATTACATGATTGTACAAAGTCTTTGATTACCTTCTATATTTGAAGCTATTAGAAATCTCTTGATATTAGCTCCAAAGTCTTGTTATATCCAAAATATTTGGCTACTAGAAGTCACGATGAGTTTGAAGAATATGTAATTTTGTCTCACTCTCTGGAATATATAATCATCTTTCAAAATAGAGTAGGTTGTTCTTAAGCTCAAACTTAGAAGTATCATAAGACTTAGATAAATTATTCTTGATATTATGGAAAAGAAGATTAAAGGACATACTTAATTGAATTTGCTTGGCAAAAGTTGAATCAACAATTAATGATGTTTTTTTTGTTCAAAGGTGAAAATGCTTTGGCTTCAAGAGAATCATTCTTTATGAATCAAAAGAAGTATCTCTTTCTTTTGGTATAAAATAAGAACATCTAAAAAGGGTGTGCAACTAACTTTGTTGATTTTTGAGTTCATAAGTGATCCTAAAATCAAATCTTGATAAAGACATGCTCCAACGAGCTTGGTGATAATTCAAAATATATGTTGACATGAAATACTTGATATTCTTGTAATATGTATATACATTTACAAGATTTAAGGTACCTTCTAAATAATGATGTTAAGCTTAAAATGAATCCATAATTGCAAAGAGTTCTTTATTGTACATCTCATAATTAATCTCAACTATTGAAATTTTTTTGGAATGAAAAGTTATTAGATGGAATTTGTCATCTACTTCCATTAATAATAATATTACATCCAAGGCAAAGTCTAATGCATCTATTTCTATGAGAAATATCTTAAAGAAGTCAACATGATATAAAATTAGTACAAAAATAAATTATTTTTTTAAATCATCAAATGATACTTTGGCTTTTTTATTCTACTCAAGTTTGTCTTTAGAAGAAAAACATATAAGTGGAGCTATAACTTGAAAAAAATTCTTGATAAAGATTTGATAGTAATTGACAAAGCTCAAAAAGCATTATACATCTCTTATTATTCTTAAAATCTTCTAATCTATAATAATTTGGACCTTTTTTATATACATCATTAGTCCTTTTTTAGAAATAATATATCTTAGGAAGTCAACTTGAGTAATATTGAACACTCATTGTTCTAACTTGGTATATGATTTTGCATCTCTAAGTTTTTATAATACATGACAAATATAAACTTCATACTCTTTTGTATTCTTAAAATAGATTAAAGTGTCATTTAAATAACAGATGATAAAATAATCAACTTATTTTGTGATAGACTATAGATTGATGCAAATAGCAATTGAGCTCCTTCATGAAGTTTAATGGAACAATCATAAAGACGATGCTCTAGAAGAATATGTTTATTTTTAAATAAATAAATAAATAAATCCTAGAAATCTTGATATTGGCTAAGAATGCCACTTGACATCTTTTTGCCATCAAAAATGGATGTGGCATATAAAGCAAAAGATAACTCTTCTTTTGCTACATGCATAAAAGCTCTCACACCTACCAATAAGGATTTAGATACATTAAACTTATGTATTTTTACTTGACTAACAAGATTTTGGATTAAACAATCAAAAAAATTAAGGTTACAAGAAATCCAATCTATCTGAGGATTATATTTTTTTAACCAAGATAATTCTAAAATAATCAGATTGAATGGAAATCTTATTACATTAAATGTTACTATGCTATTATGACCTTTAATTGCTACATCTAAAAGAACAATCTTATATGTAATATCTTCAAAAGATTAAAAAAAAAAAAAAAAAAAAAAAAAAAAAAAATCTATGACTTCTACATGCATAGATTTAATTTTTTTAACTAATGATATGTCTTATTTTTTGACAAAATCTTTGTCTATAAAATAGATTGAGGCTCTTGAATCTAACAAAGCTAAGGCTTTGTGATTTTTTGGTCCTAAATAAACATCTATTGTAAAAGAAGATGAAGGATTTGAGAAGAAAATAGGACCTTTATTAGGAATTACATAAAATTCTAGCTGCATAGTCCTTATTATAGCTAAAAAAAATTATTTTTCAATGCATTGTCTTCTTTTGCAACTATGCTTTTTATTTTGTGGTTGCGTTATTTCTTTAGACAATGTTGAATAGTGTGTTTAGCTTATCCATAATATAAGCATAAGCCCTTTTGATATTTTTGAGTCTTTTTTTGCTTTGTCAAGAGTTTAAAATATATCATATCAATTTGCATTAGTTCTAGCCTTGATGAATAAGTTTCTGAAAACTTGAGAGTTATTGTCATTACTTGATTTATTCTTTTTTAGCCAAAACTTTATTTTTGACATCTTTCAAATGATTGATTGTTGTATGCAATGGCTTGAGCAATAAATTATTTAAAGATTCTACCTTTAGCATTGTTAGTAATAAATCTTTGACATTATCCTTCTACTTATATCAAAATTGATTAATCAGGGTTTTATAATTTTAGTTCATGTTGCAAGTAAAGATTTATAATTTAACATATATGATAGCTAATTGTGATCCTTGCTGTAAAGATAAGTATAGAATAGATATTAATTGGTTTTTGAAAGATATTGATAAAATATATTAATAGTCCATATAATAGGAAATTCAGGAGGACGGATGAGTGATTTAGTTATTAAAAGCGGTTAATTACAGAATTACGATTAGAATCTAGAGAATCAAGAGAAAGTATATAGGAGTTGTAGAAGATAATCAAGGTATCAGACTATGATAGTCATGAGCCGAGGGCCATCACTGTGATAATTGTGAGTCAGGGTAAGCTTGGTGCTACCTCTTTTCTTTTGTTTGTTATTTTCTTTGAATAAGAAGATTGAGAGTTTCTGAATATTATGAAGTGAATTATGGAATGGAAATGTGATTGGTATTATTTAAGAAGAAGAAAGATTGAATGCTGAAATCTGATTGTAGTTTAGCAGAGAGAATGAGTCTGTGTTTGTGTGAAACACCGTAATGTGAATGGCAGTTCTGTATGAAGAATTCCAGTGATTGGAATGAGGGTAATTGTGTACTGAAAGTTGTGAGGGCACAGTATTACAATTGGAGATTATGAGGGTGGAAATAACAGTTATTGGTAGAAATAGCAGTTATTGGTAGAAATAGCAGTTATTGATATGATTGAATTGTTGTAAGGAAGAGACCGATAAGGTGAAGGAGGAGATTATAGTTTCTTTGTGTGTTCAGATATTGGAAATAAAGACAATACATTCAAGAGGTAATTGATTGTGTGACCCTAACGTGAACGCTTAAGCAACTAGTCATTTTCCATATTCGAATCTCCCTATATGGATTTATTTTGGGAAGTTTCTTCCGAAATAAGTAAAATGAGCAATCACATTTTGGTACCGTTGTCGGGGAGTGATAATAGCTTTGAGTGTTAGGAAGTAATTACCAAATGTGTGAGAAAATTGGCAATGAAAGATGATTTCAGTAGTGTTTGAAGAAAGAGTATAGTTATTAAGAATGAGAATTTAATAGCAAAGAGAATAAAGCAATCAAAAGAAAGAACAGAGAGATCGCAACCAAGAAATTTGTTACATAACGAGCGAGATCGCAAATTGAAAAAGAAGCATCGACAAAGTTGGATTAAGCCATAGTTGCATGCTTGTCGACATATTTGATTATACCCAGAAGACGATCAACCTCTAATATTTCAGAAGTACATACCGTTAAAAAATTGCCAAGAGTACTCGCAGGGAGCGCTGCTAATAGTCCAGCATACCTCTCAAAGCCGTTAATAGAAAGCGAAGAAGGCACAGAGAAAATAGGTACTCCATTGGGTATTTTCTCAATTCGAGATACATCCAATTCTAACAAGACTGGTTTTGAAGATCGGCATAAATCACTTGCCAATAAAGACTAATTCAAAGTATATCAAAACCTGTCGTTTTCACCTCATATTCAACTAGTAAAAATAGTTGGAGATAATAATAGTCAATCGGGAAGGCCTCAAAGTCTGAAAAAGACTTTCGCGAGAGACAATTTTTATTTTAATAAGGAATTGAGCAAAATACCAACATCTTTAAAGGTGTCAAGAGGACCAGCAGTTCCGATTGCAGTTCAAATGGATACAGTAGGCAATCGTATGACTAATGTCGCACCACTACCTACTTTTTGGGGATTTCTGGGTGCGGATCCCGATCAACATTTGTCTCAATTTCTTACAGCATGTATAGCCAATAATGGCAGAACTGAAGATATTTGGTTAAGATGGCTGCCAGTGACATTGAAAGACACAGCCAACCTGTGGAACAATTTATCAATTACGAGGCATTGAAAAATATATTTTTAGCCCATTTTTGACCAATTGGTTTTGAAGAACATCTTAGAGAAAAATTAATGAACAGGAGAATGGTACCAAGGGAAGCACTACAGTCATATTATGGTTGCGTAGCAGATATACTTCGAAAATGGTCAAATAACCAAATATCGGAATCGTTTGTATTGTCCATATTAGTTAATGGACTACATCCACCAGAATTAAAGATGTTTGTAAAGGAGGCCCAATGAGCCACCATTGCATCATCTCTTGAGCGAGCAAAAGTATGGGAGGAATGTCACTATGACCAGAACTTAACAGTTGGAGCCACGATGATTCCATCTCAAGGAGGTTATCAAATGATAAATTGAAATGACGCATCGGAAAGTTATCTGGGAAGGAATGATTATGGTACAATTCCACAAGGAATAATGGATGCTATTCCATTGCAAGTTGTACCACCATCATCATCACACCCGTATGCATCTTATTCCACATATCAAACAGCAATACCGACGAAAGAATTACCAAATGCATTGGTATCAAGGGATCCCAATGAGTCATTACTATTAACATTGATGAAAAAATGGATGAATTGGCTATGAATCTGGCCAAGGATAAAGAAAAAAAGGCATAAATCAATCAATATGTATCTTAATGTTTGGTGCAGCAATTGTAAGGGGCAAGGTTATTTAGTAACAGAATGTCCTTCACTATCCCAAATGACTGTAGAATGTACCTTTTGTGGGGGCAAGCATATTACCACCAACTGTTGGAATTTATAGAAGCAACAACAATTCAATAACCAGATAGTCACTCAACCAACTTTGTGGAATGTCAATCAAGTATAAACGAATAATAGGTTTGGCTGGAATGAAAATCAAGTGAATAAACAAAACAAGAACTATTCCAATTTCCTAAACTCTAAATTTCACCAAGAAGGTGTATCCAATACTCACGGATTGGCGATGAACCAACAAGAATACCATCAATATCTATCCACGACGAAGCCAATGCAAGAGTCTATAGTAATAATGGGTCAATCAGGATCCTTTATACATCTGACATGGAATAGATCTAGCCGTTATATACTAGTAGAGACACCTAATATCCCTGAAGGAGTTGGCAGGAGACCACTTTGTTGCTATCGTTGCAGTCAAATAGGACATCATGCAAGTGAATGTTCTAATCCAAGGGCCAAAGATGACTGTGCTCCAATATGTGGAAATTGTAAGCAGTTTGGTCACACTTATCAGCAGTGCAATGCGCCCTTTAATTATAATAACCGGGATCAAGAAATGCACACAAGCCAACTGACGGAGGACAAAGGCCCTGTTCAACAAGATTCATCAGTACATCGTGTCGAGGTGGTAAATGCAGTGCTTACCAGAGGCCAACAAAAAGACAAGAATCCAATTCAGGACATGGATGAACCAATCGGAGGAGAGCAAGTAGTATCGTCCATGGGGCTAAATGAACCAATATCAGTATTGGGACGTATCCCAATATTAAGATCTCAACAGACTAAAGAATCTAATTTGATTCTACGTGCCAATTTACTAGGACCATCCAATCCAGATCCTATTATGGGCTTCGTATCCAATATGAGACCTGACTCGATCGCACAACCCAATGAGGTCCCAATTATGGAGACTTCGGTTCCATTCCAAGCAATTTTGATCTCGACGCAGTTCCAAGAAACGTCCTATCCATTAAAAGATCCTCTCGGGGGTGGAAATTCCAAGGAAGCCCTGGCTGATGTTCTAATTCCGAGTCTAAGGCGGAAGAATATCTTACCTCACGGAGTTAAACTCAAACTAATGAAAAGAAATAGGGCATTAGAAATTATCCTAAATATAGAACCCTATGTTAGGGATATAATCCTTAGAACCTTCTAGAGACAAGTTTCTAGAACCTTCTAGAAGCAAGTCTCTGGAACCTTCTAGAAGCTTCTTAGTTGGTAGAAGATGTTAAGGACATAGTCCTTAGAACCTTCTAGAGATAAGTTTCTAGACCCTTCGAGAAGCAAGTCTTTGGAACCTTCTAGAAGCTTCCTAGTTGGTAGAAGTTGCTTGAGAAGCTTCCTAAATAGGAGTATATATTGGAATCGAGGTTGAAGAGTTCTTCAGTCTCGACAACACATCTCTTGGAGCTCTAGCTCATCTCTCTGGTATTGTTCTCATTTGATTAATCTAGTTCTTGCCAGTTCTTCTTGAACTTCTTGTTATATCTCGAGTCTGTATTCCTGTGTCCATGATAGTTTGTTGAGACTTCACTCACCTCAAATATCTGAGCTAGTTTCTTCCTCGTTAGAGTGTGAATTACTCCTCTGCTTAGAAGTGTACTAGTATTTTAGAGGTTGCGGATTACCCTCCTCTAAACTGATACTTCTTTTGTTACAATATTGGAGTCTTATTCTTCTTGGAGAGAGTGGATTAATCCTTTTCTTGAAGCTCTTAAGGCATTTTAGAGGTTGCAGAGTATCCTCCTCTAAACCAATATTGTCTTCTTGTAGAGTCATTTCTGTCCTTCTCTTAGAATGGCATTAGGCCAAGACATTAGTATGACAGAAAGTTGGATGCTATCCTGAATGCCCTTGCTACGTTATCACAAAGAACTGCAGAGATTGAAAGAGTCCTGGCAAGGCTTCATAATGATGGAGCATCTAAGATGGCACAATCTAAGTTGCACCAGCCTCAAACTTCTGCACTTGGAGAAACAACTTTGCCTCAGGTTTGACAAGCACCGCTGGTTCTACAACATAAGGAGCCCCGAGTTAGCCTTCTGGATAAGTTCGATGGTACGCGTTCCAAGTTTTGAGGATTCATCAACCAAATCAGGTTGATAACAGTTTTACAGCCCGAACGCTATCCAGCGAAGGAGTCACGTGTTGGACTTGTTGGAACCTTACTTACAGAACAAGCTCTATCATGGTTTGCTCCTTTGTTTGAGAAACGATCGTCCATACTAAACAACTTTGAAACCTTTTTAGAGGCGTTTGCGGAAGCATTTGGTGAACACGACAAGGTTCGATGGGCTACAACAAAGATCCGGTCACTACGACAAGGGATGCGCTCTACATCAATCTATGCATCAAACTTTAGGTAATTAGCATGCGACATCAATTGGGATGAAGAAGCGTTGATGAGTCAATTCTATTGGGATTTAAGAGACGATATGAAGGATTTGCTGTTAACTCTTCCTGATCCGCAAACGCTCAATGAAGCTATTAGCCAAGTTATGAAGTACGATAACTGCCCTTTCCAACACCGCCAAGACCAACGTTCAAGACAACATACGGTTTGCCACGCCCCAACTATGTCGGCAAGCAGCATGAATTCACATTCAGCGGTAGAAGACATGCAAATTGATGCAATACATGTCAAATCCCTTACTCTAGAAGAAAAAAAGCGACGTATGGAAGAAGGTCTATGCTTGTATTGCGGTGAAGAAGGCCACAAAGTTGGAAACTGCCTCAAGAAGCAAAATCGAGGTATTGTCAAGACTATGAGCATATTTATTCAAGAAAACGAGGATGCCCAACCATAATAGGAATCGTGCGGTTAGACAATGAAATATCGCAACAACAACCAAGTTCTTTTCTTTTCGCTCAACCTGCCCTTTTTTTTACAATCCCTTTACTTATTAGCCCTCAGAAACTGAGAATCTTAGCATTATTAGATTCAAGAGCATCTGCTTGGTTTTTAGACGAAGGATTTGCAAAACATCATAAGATCCCTTTAGTACAAAAATCCAAACCTGTTCACGTTGAGGTCATAGATGGACGACCTTTATTATCTCGTAGTGTCACCCATGAATCAAAACCTATAGAAGTGACGTTTAAAGGCCATAGTAGTCATATTATTTTCAATATTATTAGAAACCCATCAAATTCTGTTATTCTTGGTCTTTCCTGATTGGAAAAGCATAACCCATCCATAGATTGGAAGTTGCGGAAGATGACCTTTCCCACAAAACCATCCAAAAGCAAGCCTAGTAGAAAACCCCGAATAGAGAAATCCTTATTTATTAGAGGAAGAGCGTTTATAAGATCGTCGAAGGAAGGCACACCATTTGTCATTTATGCGGCTCCAACTACCGGAGAGAAGATCTCGAAACTAAGTATACCTAAGCAATATAAGGATTTTAAAGACGTATTTCAAAAGAAGAATGCCGATATGCTACCGGAACACAGACCATATGATTGCGCCATAGACTTGCAAGAAGGAGCACAACCGCCTTTTGGCCCAATCTACAATCTATCACAGATGGAGTTGGCGGAGTTGCGGAAGTACATCGATGAGAATCTAGCCAAGAACTTCATCCGTCATTCAAAATTATTAGCTAGAGCACCCATCTTATTTGTGAAGAAGAAAGATGGCTCATTGCGGATGTGCATGGACTATCGAGGCCTCAATAAGGTAACATAGAAGAATCGTTATCCATTACCCTTGATTTCTGGTCTCTTAAAACAACTTGGACGTGCAAGGATCTTTACTAAATTTGATCTAAGAGGAGCTTACAACCTTGTACGAATCAAGAAAGGAGATGAGTAGAAGACAGCGTTCCGTACAAGGTTTGGTCATTTTGAGTATAATGTCATGTCATTTGGTCTTACCAATGCTCCAGCGGTCTTTCAACATATAATGAATGACATTTTCTGAGAGTACCTTAACGATTTTGTTGTCATCTATTTGGATGATATTCTGATATTCTCCAAAAACGAGGAAGAGCATGAAAAGCATGTTCGTTTGGTCTTGGAAAAATTACACAAGCGAGGACTATATGCCAAGTTAGAAAAGTGTTTATTTCACCAAATAGATATGGAGTTTTTGGGGTTCGTTGCTACTACAAAAGGCTTGAAGATGGATCCCAAGAAAGTGGAAGCAATCATGTCCTGCAAGGTTCCGAAGACGGTGAGAGACGTACAATGCTTTCTTGGCTTTGCCAACTTCTATCGGATCTTCATCAAGAATTACTCTCAAATTGCTGCTCCTCTCACTCGATTGACATGCAAGGATAAGTTGGAATGGGGACATCTAATGCTAAAGGCATTTCGAGACCTGAAGATCGCATTTACTACGGCTCCGATCGTGGTACATCCAGACTTTACAAAGGCCTTTTATTTAAAAATTGATGCTTCGGATTTTGCTTTAGGAGCTGTACTTTTACAAATTGAAGAAGACAAGAAGCTCCATTCGGTTGCATTCTATTCTCGAAAGTTCTCTGCTGCTGAAATCAATTATGAGATACACGATAAGGAACTTCTTGCTATAGTGGATTCTTTCCAAGAATGGCATCATTTTCTTGAAAGACCTGCACACCCAGTGACCGTATACACAGATCACAAGAATTTGGAATATTTCATGTCGGCTCAAGTTCTAAATTGACGTCAAGCTTGGTGGAGTATGTTGCTATCTAGGTTCGATTTTGTTATTACTTATCGACTAGAAAAGCAGCAAGGACTATCTGATGCCTTATCGAGGAGATCATATCTTGTACCAAAGGCTGGAGAAGCAGCGTTTGATCAACAATGTACGATGTTGTTAAAGCCAAAGCAATTTTGGCTTTGCGCTACTATTGTGCTAATTGATGCTGACTTCTTCAATCAGGTATGTGCCGCGATCGTTAAAGATTCAATAGCCATTGATATCAAGCAGCGTGCCAATGACGACAAATTCAAAATGGAGGAAGATCCTTTATACTTTGAGGAGCAGTTGTATATCTCAAAAGGACCAGCACAACTCCGAGTTCTTCAATCTCGCCACAATTTTCCAACTGCGGGATATTTTGGATTCAACAAGACCTTGGAGCTCATTTCTCAAGATTTCTGGTGGCCCCAAATGTGGAAGGATGTGAAAGATTTTGTCTTCTCCTGCAACATCTGTTCAAGATCCAAGAATCCTCGGCATCGCCCTTATGGACTCCTACAGCCATTGCCCATTCCACGTCGACCATGGTCTTCAGTTTCCATGGACTTCATTACGGACCTGCCATCATCGAACTCATTTGACAGCATCTTTGTCGTGGTAGATCAACTTACAAAGATGGCTCACTTTATTCCTTGCAAGAAGACATCGTCCAGTGAAGTCACAGCAAGGCTCTTTCTCGATAATGTGTATCGATATCATGGACTACCAGATGATATCATATCAGATCGAGGAACCCAGTTCGTATCAAAGTTTTGGAGATCTCTCTTTGAGATACTGAAGGTGGATATCAAGCTTTCTTTGGCTTTCTATCCTCAAACTGACGTCCAAACGGAACAGGTGAACCAAGTCTTCGAACAATACTTACGATGTAGCATCAACTATCAGTAAGACGATTGGATCACATATCTATTGCTAGCAGAGTTTGTATATAACAACACCCTCCATGCGTCGATTCAATACACACCATTCTTTGCTAACTATGGGTATCATCCAAAGCTTGATTTATTGAGTCCGTCAACAAATAACAATCCAGTAGCTGAAGGATTTGCAAAGCAACTATCAGAGCTTCAAACTATGTTGAAGCTTCAATTACAATCTGCTCAAGAATCCTACAAGGCGTCTGCAGATAGATTTCGAAATCAAGCACCTACTTTCAAAATTGGAGATAAAGCATGGCTTCTTCGATGAAATATCAAGACCAAGCGACCATGTGATAAGTTGGACTATCGAAGATTAGGACCATTTATCATCCAGAAGCAAATTAATCCAGTGGCGGACAGTCTGGAATTACCAGCTTCTATGAAGGTACATCTAGTCTTTCATGTTTCTCTGTTAGAGCCTTATAGAGAGTCGTCTTTTTCTGGAAGAGTGCAATGTCCGCCACCTAGTATTGAGATCGAGAACTACGATGAATACGAGGTTGAAAAGGTATTGGATTTACGACAAAAGTGGGGCAAGTTGGAGTATCTTGTTCATTGGTGCGGCTACGACATTAATGAGCGAACGTTGTCGTATTATGTGCTTTCCTGCTCGAGAACGTGCCGGGCGTCTGGCTCTAGTAGGTAGTATGGAGATTTGCCGATAGTCAAGCAGTCTATCAGTTTTTGACTGCTGGAATATAAACGACTGCAACAATGTACCGTAAATCTATACGGATGCTCTTCGACTGCTTGTCGAAGTCTTTTTTTTTTTTTTTTTTTTCCAGCCGATAGGTCTCTAGACGTTACAGAGAACCCCGAACAACCCAAACTGTTAATCTTCAATACCCCTTTGTACTTACGATCTTGTATCCACTGACTGTCCTGTTAGATTAACCCAATAAATTTTATTCACTCCGCATACTCAATCCTATAGACACCCCTTTAATCCTTCAATCACAGACGTAACTCGATTTTACAAAACAGTCAAGAGTATTCAAACCCACTTCATTTAAAAATCCCGATTCACCATTACAACACTGACTTCAGCAGCGATTGCCTCAGTCTTCCCAAAACTCTACGAAGAAGAAAAATCCAAATTCTATGTCTTTCCTTCCCCGACCCGAAGCATGAAGCTCCTCTCTCTAATTCCCTTGATCTTCCAAAAACCTCCAATGAAAAACCGAACTGGTAACCTTGCAAAAGCTTGAAAACTCGCTCCCCCCCTCCCCCCGATTTCCCCGAAAAAAAACCTCCCCCCTCAAAACTATATCCCCCCCTAACCTTATCCTCTGAATTTCTTCAATCTTCCGTCTTAGATCCGGAATTGGCTCCCACCTCAAGCTTGGATCCGAAATTGGCTCTCGCGGTCAAGCTTTCTCCTCCGTTTTTACCTTTAAGAAATCCATTTACCAAAAACAACGTTCCCTGAAACGGCACAGAGAACAGGACAGCCTGAAACAGAATCAAACCCCGTAATCGGGACCACATTGAGTCGCCCGACCAATTCAGGTCCTATATTGGGAAAGATGCCCGTAGTAACCTGGATGTTCCCGTAATTGGGTCAAATTGGTCCTCGCGTCAGATTGGCTAAGACCCGTAGTAAGACCTGGATTTCCCGTAATTAGACTGCATTGGATTGACCGGCCAATTCAGGTCTCATATTGGATAAGAGGACCCAGATTGGATTATCGAAATTGGATCCAATTGGCTCCTTGAACCCATCGTGTGAATTAGTCCTTCTCTTCCTGCTGACTCCCATTATTGGAATCGAATGGAGCATTTCAATATGCCCCGGCTGACTGTAATGGAGTGACTGAACCTGACCACTCAGTATTTGTACTGCAGTTGGTTGATGCTTCCAATATTCGAGGTAAGTGAATATTAATAAAATTCCCCTTTCTTTTTATTTTCACTGTATACTCGTGTTACAACATGACATCTACCCCCTCTGAATCTGTGCATCCTCCGGTATGCACCAATTTATCCAATTGCTGTTTGATTCAGAGTATATCCCCTACGTCTTTGTCCAGTTCGTCTTCGTCACCTTCATTATCCATATCACTTTCATCTTCTTGCTGCGGAATCTCTGCACCTTCATTAAGGTCTTCCATATTCATCTCTGCATGTCTTCGTTTAAATATTTTTACTCGCTTCCCTGCAATTGATATTTTCAATTTTGTACCATCTAACTCCCGTAATGAGTAAGTCGCATTATCATGAACAGTTGTTATAACATATGGTCCAAACCAACATTTTGAAAATTTCCGCAAAGTACTATGTTGATTATCCAGACTATTGTCATAAACAAGTACCCAGTCACCTTCCTCGATTGCTTTTGGTCTCAATCGATGTTGCTTATCGAATCACACCTTGTTTTGTAACCTTGCTCTTTTTAACCTTTCCAATGCTATCTGGACATCTTCCGTTCTTTGCTCCAATTGTCGAATCCTAATAGCCAGAAGTTCTTCTCTTGTCAATCCATCTTCCCATGGTAGCATACTCCAAGTAAGTACCTTTTCTTCAATCGGCATAATTGGTTTTTGACCTGTCATAAGTTCTACTGGCATATATCCTGTCACCGAACTATGTGTTGTTCGATCAGCCCATAATGCAAATGACAAAAGTCGTGGCCACTCTTTAACCTTCCCATTACAAGCTTTAACCAATGCTTTCACAATCGGCGGGTGACCGCGTTCGCTTTTCGCATTCCCTTCTGGATTATAAGCAGTAGTCAGTGATAGTTTAACTCCACATTTTTCAAAGAACTTACGAGCTTCTTGTGCATTTAATTCTCCACGATCTGCAGTGATTTTTCCTACGCACCCGTAACGGCAAATGACATCTTCAAGCAAAAACCTACAAATCCCCTCTGTAGATTTTGTCCTCAATGCTCTTCCTTCTACTTGATTTGATAAATCTTCACGAGCTAAAACCAAATATCTCATCTGCCATAATCCAACCGGCATAATAACCAAATCAACAATCCATTTAAAATGAACAGCCAGAGGATACGTAGGATGAAGACCATCTCGATGTCGGATATTAGAATACGATTGACAGATTTCACATGACTCTACAAATGAGAGCACATCTCGATACATATTTTTCCACCAATATCGTTCCTTGAGTTTAGCAAAAGTAGCCCAGATTCCTCTATGCCCTGTCCATAAACTATCATGAAACTCCTTTAATAATTTTAGTTTTTCTTCCCTTTTGCCTATCACTCGTTGTGGCATCCCAATTCCTTTCTTCGGTCTCTTCCATAAGAATCCATCTCGAAGTAAAAATCCATATGCTTTTTTTCTTATTTATTTGAATTTTTCTGTAGACCAATTTCCCTGCTTAGACAAGGTATTCAAATAATGACCAATATCCAATAATTCTCCTTCATAAGATTCTTCAAGAAATAGCTTGTCTTCTCTGTTGAGATTCGATATTGAATAGAATTTCAATCCGACATCATCAATGTCTTCAACCATTTCGTCCTCCCTCTCGTATCTTGCTCGAGATAGCATGTCTGCTACTAAATTGTCCTTTCCAGTGATATGCTTAAATTCTAGATTTAGTGACTTAATATAAGCAATCCATCTCAACATTGCAATATCTGGCGTTGAACAATTAATAATCATTCCAAGCAATGGCAAGCAATCTGTTTCAATTACTACTACTACCCCAATCAAATAGTCCTTTTCAGCTTTCATAGCCGAAACGACTCCCCAAAGTTCTCTTTTGACTTACGAATATGCACGCTGACGAATACTTAAAACTTTAGCCCCAAATCGAACTGCAAATCTACTCCCATTCGAATCATCTTGATCCACTGTCCTTCCAACGGCAATTGGACTAGCGTCTACAGTAAGAATCACTGGTCTATTGCACTTATAATCAACCTTCCTCAATATTGGAGGTGACATCAATAATTTCTTCAATCTTTGCATTGCCTGAATATGCCTTTCTTTCCATTCAAATCGGTAACCCTTGCGTAACAGTTCATATAATGGATCCGCTATGTGAGCAAAATGAGGGATCCAGATTCGATAAAATACACATGCACCCAAAAACCTGCGAACCTCTGTTAAAGAACCACAATCCTCTTTCATCCTTCCAATTGCATCAACTTTAGTCGGATCTGGTTTTCTTCCGTAAGATCCGCATAAATGTCCAACAATTACAACCTCTCGCACTCCAAATGCGGACTTCATACCCGATAATGTAAGATGAACTTCTCCAAGCCGAGTTAAAATCTTTTCACAATCTTGTATATGATCAACAACATATCTGCGACACCCCCTCGTATCTAAAGTTTCATCCTTGTCTCCTTCTCTGCACCCTTTTATAGGAACATCATCCAGAAAAGGCATAGTCTTTTCCGGAATAAAATCTCTCAATACCTTATTCATCCCATTCATCATATGCGCAACTGAGTTGGTCGCGCCTTAAGGAAGAGTGCACATTCTAACCAATCCAAGCGGTGTCCTCATCGTTGTCATATCTCTACTTCTTTTGGCAAGTTGAAATTGATCATAACCTGAATACAAATCACCCACTGAATAGATCGCCCTTCCAGCAAACGCCTCAGTAAATTCATCCACAATAGGTCCAATTCCTGCATTCCTGATAGTTACAGCATTCACCGGCTGCATATCTTGAATAAACCGTAGTGACCCATTCTTCTAAGGTACCGTAAACCATCGACTAGAATACGGCGCAAATGAAGGTTCTAATATTTTCATCTTTATCTTTTCTTTCAATAGTTCGACCAATTTAGGTAAATGTGTCCTTGGTACTGGAATCGGTCTTAGATTCCAAGGTACATGCGGTACAGTGAAGATAACCATAGGTGTTATAATATTTGGATCCTCACACCCAATTTCATGAGATTCGAAGGCAAACGATCTACCTTGTTTAGCCAACATCTTTTTGAAGCAAGTAATTTCCTCCGGCAATAAAGAATCATCAGAACCAATCTTCAATTCTTCAAAAGTCTCTTCAGTAAACTGATGTCCAATACTCATTGGATCTCTTAAACTTGCTTCTTTTGATGCTTCTCCCATTTGTTCTTTAGAATCCTCTGGTAATGGTCCGGCAACAGGCTTTACCTTCTTATCTGCCGTTTTATATCTCGTCTCTACTGTGACTTCTGGTGCTTGAAAAGATTCAAGCATGGTATAAACCTCTCTCGAATGAATCTCAACAATCTTATCATTATCCCCTAACCCAATAGATGTAATCAATTCCAATGAATCTTCCAGTCCATTTTCTTCATAAACACCCAAAATCCTCTCATCATCTTGCAATGTACCTATCTTGCATAACTGTCCTTCAATATCATATAATCTTTTTCTTTCTTTTCTTTTAAAATCATCAACTTTCTTATACATAATATTTCCATTCTCCAATATACCAATAAAACTCGCATCAAAGGTACCTTCATCTCGCGAGAGTACCTCCTCTTTTGTACCTCCATAATCTCGCTTTACAGTGGTACCTCCCCAAAATCCTTAAATCCTTCAACAATCTTTGGCAATGGTTTCTCCTTCAACCTATCTCGATTCCATTCATGATTAGGAGGTACTGTTAGAAATTGTACAGCTTTCCTCCCATCTTCGCTCCGTACCTTTGCATAAGTAGAACCATCATCAAGTACCTTTGTTTCCATCCTTGTTGCTGTGATATAAGGTTGTCCTAAAATCAACGGATAAGACGTTGTATCTTGAACGAAGAAATGTTGCTCCGTCGCAACATCCCCAATCCGAATTTTGACATCTGGACAAGCTCCATATAATTCGCCTCGTGTTTTATTAGCTGCTCGTATTGCCCATCCATGTTCCATATCAATTGGCCATTTTTGCTTCTTATAAAGATCTTTAGACATGAGATTTACTTCAGAACCATGGTCCACCAAGGCAACTATTGATTCTTCTATATCTCCTACCTTCACCAATACCTCAGTAGTTACCCTTGCCCAATGCTTTCGAGTATAATGGCTCAAAGTTTCCATTTTCTTGTCACTAGAATCTTTGAAACGTACTCGCTGATTATACCCATTCTTTTCATTTGTTGGTTGCTTGTAACCAATATCAACCTCTTCTTCATCTTTATATATTCTTGCATCAATAGCATGATTCATTCCAATTTCGCCCATTAATTGCCTCTTTCTTTTAATGCTGTCAATGATGACATCATGAAATTCCTTCTTTGCAATTCCCAAGACTTCTTTCAATGTGAATTCCACCTTAGCGTTTAATATACGTTCTTCCAACACCCCTTACAAATTTGTTGCCGCTTCAATATCAGAAAGTAGCTTATAAGCAATTGATTTGCCCTTATCTTTTGTCTCCATTGTTTTTTCTCCCAATGATGCTGAGATATCCTTTACAGGCAATTCTTGTGAAGCTGCCTCCCGAGCCTTGTCTCCTCGAGTTTGCCTCTTAAAAGAATTTTCTTCTCTAGTATCATCAAAATTTCCTCGTCTTTTTTCTTCCATCAAAGCTTCATGTTGGCTCTTAGCAATATATGCATGAACTGAAAGAGACTCAACAGGATCCTTCCAACCTGTTCTTCCTCGTATTGTAGCTGCAGTTCTCAATAACGCTTCTCGAGGTAATTTCTCTTCTTGCATTAAAGAAACGGCAGAAGCCCAAAACTCACTAGTTTCCGTACTTCCACCAATTTCATCATCTACTCTAGCACCATAACTTACACTTTCTCGTACTACTGTTTCATGCTCTTTTAAGTAATCTTGAACCAATGCTCTCATTCCTCCCTTGCCAAAATTGGTTTGAAGAAGATCCTCCCTATCTTTCAATGCTATCTTCTCATCTTTCTAGCAAATAATTCCCTGCCATATCATATTATTAAATTCATTACAATCTTTTCTAGTGTGTGAAGCATCATCACACCAAATGCATCTTTGTACATATCCTTGTTTTGAAACATTCTTCGAATTATTTATAGAAGTATTCTCTTCAAGTCTTGCCAATTTGATTTGAAGATCTCGCATTCCTCGTATAATTTCTTCCATACCCATATCTGCTTTCTTTGACAAGGATGTCGAAGGTTGAACTGTAGGCATTGTCGGTGGTGTTGTACGTACTGGAGCTTTGGGTGCTTGTACTGTTTTCGGAATATTGCTCCTATCCTTCCTCCTTTCTTTTTTTGTAAGCAATCCCACCGCATCTTCAACGTTCTTCCACTTCGTTGTCAATCCTTCATCTTCTTCTTTGTCTTCAAGAAGGGGTTCTAATTTCTCTTGCAATTCTCCATCAGCAGCTTGAAGAAATAGATCAACTTTGTTCAGCTCCAATGTCAATTTTTCTACCTTCGATAATTGAGAGTACTGCCTCTCAAATTCCCTTAGTAGCTCTGTTGCTTGCAAATTCTTATTGGAACGTTCAATCCATCCCAGAAACAGCTTCTTAGTAACGCGATCAGCATCTTCCAAGAAATATTCGTCTTTCAATGCATGTGAAAAATCCTCCCATGAATTCCCACAACAATCCGTAATCAATGTAATGTGGTCCCTTATCTCCGGTATCGTGGCAAGTCCAAATAGTACAACCATTTTCTTCTCAGAAACCCGATTTAATTCCATTTCACGAACATAACATCTTAAATACCTAAATATTCCTCCCATCAAATTGATCAATTTTATTGACCACTGCTTGCAATGCTTTGGTTGCCAAAGCTTCCTTTCGATCATTGCTTTGCTGTTGCTGCATTGACAATGAGAAGGCTTGAAACAAACTAGCAATAGACGGATCCATGTGCATACCTTGTCCTTTAGAAGACTCCCCACCATAAACTTCTCCCAAAAATCCTTCAAAATTTTTATTTTCGTTTTCCATAAAAATAAAGATAAAATCAACCGAAATCCAATACCTTCTACCTCAAGCTTTCACGTCGGGTTCACCACTTATGTCGTATTACGTGCTTTCCTGCTCAAAAACGCGCCGGGCGTCTGGCTGTAGTAGGTAGTATGGAGATTTGCCGATAGTCAAGCAGTCTATCAGTTTTTGACTGCTGAAATATAAACGACTGCAACAATGTACCGTAAATCTATATAGATGCTCTTCGACTGCTTGTCGAAGTCGTTTTTTTTTTTTTTTTTTTTTTTCCAGCCGATAGGTCTCTAGACGTTACAGAGAACCCCGAACAACCCAAACTGTTAATCTTCAATACCCCTTTGTACTTACGATCTTGTATCCACTGACTGTCTTGTTAGATTAATCCAATAAATTTCATTCACTCCGCATACTCAATCCTATAGACACCCCTTTAATCCTTCAATCACAGACGTAACTCGATTTTACAAAACAGTCAAGAGTATTCAAACCCACTTCATTTAAAAATCCCGATTCACCATTACAACACTGACTTCAGCAGCGATTGCCTCAGTCTTCCCAAAACTCTACGAAGAAGAAAAATCCAAATTCTATGTCTTTCCTTCCCCGACCCGAAGCATGAAGCTCCTCTCTCTAATTTCCTTGATCTTCCAAAAACCTCCAATGAAAAACCGAACTGGTAACCTTGCAAAAGCTTGAAAACTCGCTCCCCCCCCCCCCCGATTCCCCCGAAAAAAAACCTCCCCCCTCAAAACTATATCCCCCCCTAACCTTATCCTCTGAATTTCTTCAATCTTCCGTCTTAGATCCGGAATTGGCTCCCACCTCAAGCTTGGATCCGAAATTGGCTCTCCCCGTCAAGCTTTCTCCTCCGTTTTTACCTTTAAGAAATCCATTTACCGAAAGCAACGTTCCCTGAAACGGCACAGAGAACAGGACAGCCTGAAACAGAATCGAACCCCGTAATCGGGACCACATTGAGTTGCCCGACCAATTCAGGTCCTATATTGGAAAAGATGCCCGTAGTAACCTGGATGTTCCCGTAATTGGGTCAAATTGGTCCTCGCGTCAGATTGGCTAAGACCCGTAGTAAGACCTGGATTTCCCGTAATTAGACTGCATTGGATTGACCGGCCAATTCAGGTCTCATATTGGATAAGAGGACCCGGATTGGATTATCGAAATTGGATCCAATTGGCTCCTCAAACCCGTCGTGTGAATTGGTCCTTCTCTTCCTGCTGACTCCCATTATTGGAATCGAACGGAGCATTTCAGTATGCCCCGGCTGACTGTAACGGAGTGACTGAACCTGACCACTCAATATTTGTACTGGAGTTGGTTGATGCTCCTAATA
Organism: Physcomitrium patens; assembly: GCF_059467195.1. Taxonomy (NCBI): domain Eukaryota; kingdom Viridiplantae; phylum Streptophyta; class Bryopsida; order Funariales; family Funariaceae; genus Physcomitrium; species Physcomitrium patens. The sequence continues at coordinate 17,125,841 of NC_143414.1, read as the reverse complement.
TTCGAGGTAACTGAATATTAATAAAATTCCCCTTTCTTTTTATTTTCACTGTATACTCGTGTTACAACACGACAACGTGGGAGCTAGCTGAAAATCTCACCAATGCGCCGCAAAAAGTACAAGAGTTTCATCAACAACATCCTCATAAACCTAAGCCGGTTCGACGATAGCTTCCTTCTGAAGCTTACTCACCTAAGAATATAAGAAAGGGGGAGAGCACCACCAAAATTCGTAGTTGATGTAGTTATTTTCTCCAAGATAAAATAGAATTTTTTCAATAGCCATAGTTTGGTCTTCTGATATGGATAGACAAGAGATAGATACTATGCCAGTCAGATTATTTCAATCGACTAGCTGCCAAAGGCAACTACACCACGATGACGACGGAGGATACCGAGTAACCAATCACTGGTGATTGTATTTGAGTCCGAGCCTGCTTATGACGATCAGCCGGAAGGCGTGTTTGCAGGACAATTTCATAATGAGAACACGGAAGTTCATACTTGGTCAGAAGTTGAAGGAGTGGGCCACTACCATTGGCTTCAAGGGCCGATGAACCACTTACCTCGTGAACAACAGTTGGAGTTCATAGCAAACGTTATGCGATAGATCTTCATTTTCTTGTGTTGCTACTGATTAACAACAACATTGCTTCTCAGAGACCTCGAAGCTAAAAGAGAAGGTGATGTTAGGAATATAATCCTTAGAACCTTGTAGAGACAAGTTTCTAGAACCTTTTAGAAGCAAGTCTCTGGAACCTTCTAGAAGCTTTGTAGTTGGTAGAAGATGTTAGAGACATAGTCTTTAGAACCTTCTAGAGATAAGTTTCTAGACCCTTCTAGAAGCAAGTCTTTGGAACCTTCTAGAAGCTTCTTAGTTGATAGAAGTTACTTGAGAAGCTTCCTAAATAGGAGTATATATTGGAATCGAGGCTGAAGAGTTCTTTAGTCTCGACAACACATCTCTTCGAACTCTAGTTCACCTCTCTGATATTGTTCTCATCTGATTAATCTAGTTCTTGCCAGTTCTTCTTGAACTTCTTGTTATATCTCGAGTCTCTATTCCTGTGTCCCTGACACCCTATGATATTTTGAAGAATCTGGATGCTATTCGACCTTCTATTTCTATGAAGCAACTTCTTGCAGTCGCACGAGAGTACTGTTCTACATTGAATTCATTATTAATATGGCATAGGCACTGTAATAAAGAAGTTTGTGAAGTCAGTTTGAACCCTGACCCAGGTGCATCAACCATCGATGTTTTGATTGACGGTGTTATGATCTCGGGTATTTAGGTGGATAGAGGCTCCAGTGTGAATTTAATGAACAAAGATACAATAGAAGACTTGGATCTAAAGCAATTGCTACCTACAACATTGGTCTTGCGAATGGCAGATCATAGTCGAATAAAGCCAATGGGAATCTTACGCAATATTGCCACTGTAATCGCAGGATTGACATACAAAATCGATTATATTGTATTTCGATTACAGAGTTCTATATTATCGTATCCCATTTTATTGGGCAGACCTTGGCTTTATCAAACCAAAGCTAAGAATGATTGGGGCCAAAGTACATTGACAATTGGAAAAGGCCATGACGAGATTATTTTACAAATATACCCGGTACAATATCATGGAGAATCTCAATTGCCAGAATCAGAATTTACATCAGACAACGAGAGTCAATCGACTGAGGAAGATGTCGATGCTATAGGTTCATCGCAATTGGGAGTAGGACAAAACACTTCAACAGTAAAGGCAGGAGTCTATCAATGTGGAAGTCCCGGCAAATATTTACTGCATCAGGAGGATGCGACTAACTTGGATCATGCTATTACCGAATGGATGAACAATTCCACAGTCAATAGAATCAACACATTAGAATCAAAATTGGATGATTTTCATATGTCAAATAATACAAGATATTTAGATCAAGAGAAGACAATTAAATTAGAGGTTGTTGAAGACCCTGTGTGTCAATCCATTAACCTGGGTACCAACGAAATGCCACAGCTAATTAAAATATATGCCGGTATTATAGGTATAGAATTAGATGATTGGAAATAATTTTTCGTCATTCACAAATTTACATTTGCGTGGTCGTATGTGGATTTGAAAGAGATTCCAATTGACGTGTGTGAGCACCAGATTATTTTGGAAGAGGGTGCTATGCCAATTCGTCAAAGACAACACTGGCTTAATCCAAAATATTTTCTTTTAGTGAAAGAGGAATTGGATAAACTTCTCGACGTGGATTTTATTTATCCTGTTCTGCATAGTGTTTGGGTATCGTCAATCATGATGGTACCGAAGAAGAATGGAAAAATCAGGATATGCCAAGATTTTTGAAAATTTAATGCGGCTACCAAGAAAGATTACTTCTCATTACCTTTCATAGACAGTATGGATAACATGTTGTCATTATCACCAAGTAATAAAAGAATAGGAGTGGGGCACGAGTTAATGTCATTCTGTGGTATTGTTTTGGGTTGGTTGGAGTGCCATTTTCTTGTATTTCTTATGTTTTCGAGAGTAGTGGTTCCAGTTAAGAGTTAACAGTGAGGAGCTAGTCACAAGTGTCAATTGAAGATATTCCACAATGGATGAGTTAGCAGTAGCATCAATTGGAACTTCGAGATGCCCAGATCTTAAAATTAGAAACTCAAGTCCGTGAACTGGGCGAGTACAATGAAGACCTTTCAGCTCAGTTGAGGCAGGAGCCGATGGAAGGATTGGAGGAGGACGAAGATTTGCAGTTGGAATCAGAATCGACGGAACCAATAACAGATACTGCAGCAATTGATTAATTAGATAGGCCAAAGGAACTAGTAACTTTGTGAAGATTTGTTAGATAATTTTTAGATAGATATCAATTGAATGTTTGCGAGGACACTGCATAGATAGGAGTAGAATTATGTAGAATAGATATTAATTGGTTTTTGAAAGATATTGATAAAATATATTAATAGTCCATATAATAGGAAATTTAAGAGGATGAATGAGTGATTTAGTTATTAAAAGTGGTTAATTACAGAATTACTGTTAAAATATGGAGAATCAGGGGAAAGTATATAGAAGTTGTAGAAGATAATCAAGGTGTCAGACTGTGATAGTCATGAGCCAAGGGCCATCACTGTGATAGTTGTGAGCTGGGGTAAGCTTAGTGCTACCTCTTTTCTTTTGTTTGTTATTTTCTTTGAATAAGAGGATTGAGAGTTTTTGAATATTGTGAAGTGAATTATGGAATGGAAATGTGATTGGTATTATTTGAGAAGAAGAAAGATTGAATGCTGAAATCTGATTGTAGTTTAGCAGAGAGAATGAGTTTGTGTTTGTGTGAAACACCATAATGTGAATGGCAGTTCTGTACTAAGAATTCCAGTGATTGGAATGAGGGTAATTGTTTACTGAAAGTTGTGAGGGCTTAGTATTACAGTTGGAGATTATGAGGGTGGAAATAGCAGTTATTGGTAGAAATAGCAGTTATTGGTATGATTGAATTGTTGTAAGGAAGAGACCGATAAGGTGAAGGAGGAAATTATAGTTTCTTTGTGTGTTCAGATATTGGAAATAGAGACAATACATTCAAGAGATAATTGATTGTGTGATCCTAACGTGAACGCTTAAGCAACTAGTCATTCTCCGTATTCGAATCCTCCTATACGAGTTTATTCTGGGAGGTTTCTTTCGGAATAAGTAAAACGAGCAATCACAATAAGAGCTTGGTTTTTGCTACTCTTTCTCAATCACTTTCTCTGAATGTGACCATAAATACTTCTAAGAATGAATTCAAATCATAAAAGAATTACGAATCTTTTTGTATTAAAAGTGCAAACTAAGACAAGGCACTTCATGATAGAAGTGTGCCTATGAATAGGACTTGAGTAAATCCATCAAAGTATTAGAATAGATGCAATTTTAAACAAAGCTTGACTTGTTACAAAAATCCTCAAATTTTTTATCTTATTCTATCAAATTTCTCAAGTATAATAATTCTTATGCCTATCATATTTGTAGAAGCAAAATTCCTTGAATTTGGTTGTGAGGTCAATCTACTTACTTTTTTTAATTATATAACTTCTTACCATAGACTTTGAACTTATTTTTTAATATATTTTTAATAATATTTTTTGTTTAAAAAAAGATAGTCTTCAATCTTCAAAATATAACAATAGAAGTGAAATAATCCACTCACTTCTAAAATAAGACAAAAATAGTAAGTTAGTACTCTTATCAAATTATTAAGGATATGAATCTTGAAGAAAGAAAATCCTCAATACACTCTTATATGACTAAAAAGAACTAGAAAGTCACTCAAAGATGATATAATATTGAAATAGAATGGCTATTGTTAAAAACAAGAAGACTAGAAAGTCTTGAAACAAGACTAAGGATTAGAAAGATATTGATAAGAGTGAAGAAGGCTTCACTCTTGCCTCCATATTTACTCTTAATTAGGAGTTATGTGGTGATGTCTTATAGGACCTCCAAAACATGTTGACTTTATAAAACATGTATCTTAACTTGTAAGGCAAATTTTCTATATGTGCACTACATAGATAGCTTGTTTCATAAGCTACCAATACATGATTTATCTTTTGATCAAGTTTTTAGCTTAGAAATCAACTACAAATACATGTTAAATCAAAGTAGTGTCTATAAAGCATCTAAGAAGCTTTTCTATAAGATATTATGAAATTAATCTATTTTTATCTTTTTCTATTTACTTCTACTTAACCATATAGATATTTACTAGAATACATATGTATATCCATAACATTATGTCATATCAAGAGAAAGGAGTAATTGACTCTTAATCAAGAAAAGACAAAGCTTTGATACTATAAGTGTATTCTTGTGAATCTATCAAAGACAAAAATTGAATGAAAATAAATAAAAAAGTAAGACTTTTTTCAAAGAAAGTTGACAAAATAGAAATAAAGAAGTATATACAATAAAAAGAAATTAGAATGGCTATTTCCAAAAGACAACAAAATTAAAGATCCTTGAAACTATACTAGAAGCAAAAAAAGAATTGATAAGAGTGAAAAAGATTTCACTCTTGCATCTATATATACTATATACCTAAGAGCTACATAGCAATATCTTTAGGACCTTCAAAACTTGTCTAATTTGTAAGATACGTGTCTTAACTTATAAGACAAGTTTCCTATATATGTGTCACATGGTTACCTTGTACCACAAGCTACCAACACGTATAATATATAGCTAACTTATTAACCAAGTTTTTAATCTATCAATCACCTATAAATACATATAAAAGTAAAAACACATCTATGAAGCTTCTAAGAAGTTTTTTTAGAAGATATTATCAAATTAATCTATTTTTATTTATTCATATTATCCAAGTAATTATTGGAATAAATTATGTATGTGTAATTGTTGTTTTACTTATTCTTCAAATACCTTCCTAGAATAAACTTGTAAAGGAAAATTTGAACACAAGAAAAGACTATCCATATGAGTTTACACATTAAGGTCACACAATTAATTGTCTTTTGATTTGCTAAAAACATCCAAAAAAGCTATAATACCTTCCATATTCTATCGATTCTTCTTCTAACAAATAAAATATTATAATTGATAATTCTATCTTATGCATTTTGTGTCTCTTCTCCTCTCCAAACTTATAAAAACAATATGTAATACTGCACTATTTTAATGACTATATAAAACATTTCATAATTCAATCATTAGAATTCTCCAAAACTAACTGTCATTCCCAGTAATCTGCTTCACACAATTCTAGACTCCATAGACTTCTTCTTATGGAACACTCTCAACTCTTGATAATCAATATATTATAATTCTCCCATTCATATCCATACTTCACAAATATCTTCAATTATTGACTTTCCAATTCTCCACTTATAATTCAGCACACAATAAATTTAATTTCTCATTTGACATCATATAAATCAAATCTTTCTTTCATTACAAAATTTCATTTCACATTATTCAAAATCTATCAATTATCCTTCTTTTATAAAGAAAATAAAAACAAGAGGTAGCACCAAGCTTATCTCGGCTCATAACTATCACAGTTTGGCTTTTTTTACTTCTTCTTCAACCAATTTATACTTACTCCAAAATAGAGATTTCAACCAACATTTCTTACTTAATCAATTTTTTCAACTAAATCATCCATCTTACATCCTAAATTGATTGTCCAATTGATGATTAATCAATTTTATCAATATCTAATCAATGTCCTATAGAAACCAATTTCTATCTATTCTACAGTATGTCATAACAACATATTTTAATCTTTATTTATATGTATATATATATATATATATATATTATATTTAAATTATAAGCTCTTTTGTATCAAATTATTTTTTAAATTATATTAATAAGTAATTAAAATTTATTATTTATAATTAAATATATAAATATTTTTATTTTTATTCTATGCTTATATTGATTATATTAAAATATTTAAATTATTAATATAAAATAAGATGTAAGAACTATAAAAAAATCCATAAATATTTTTTAAATAATTTAAAGTTTTTATTTTAAAATTCTCCAATTATAATTCTTTACTCAAATATACATTATTATAAATATATATATAGTGAGAGAGAAAGATTATTACTTATTAATTGAGATCATTTTTGTAGAAAATAATATTAATTATTAAAAGTACATGTTGAAAGTACAATGAAAATCATCCTTACTAAGGCTTTATATTCTAAGTTGGTTACTTCCACCATGGCTGCCATATAACCCACTTGGTCATGTGGCCTTGTCTTGTCCAATTATGTACAACCACATGGCCATGGAAGCTACATGATCTTGCATCACTCAATCAAATATAGCCACATGGCTTCTACTAAATATCTCTATATATTAATAAAAGAAAATGAAAATAAATTAATTACTATAAAAAAATAGATTATTAATTATGCACCATAGAAAGGAGTTAATTATTTATTGGAGGTTATTAGTTTTTGTGAATTAACTAACAAAAAAAACATTATATATTTTAATGTTTTGTCCCTTCCTAACTGATTTTTAGTGGTTTTAAGTCTTAAGTTTTATTTAGAACATATTAATTTCTTCATCTTAGCAGTCCAGCTGAGCTTCAACACACTTGCAGGAGAGTCGCAGCGAAAGAAAGTTGAGAGACCGACTGCAGACCTATGTATACCCAGAACATCGAAGTGTGTAACAGGCTAGGTGCCATGCCAACTGACGAACTACGGAGGAAACCATGATAAGAACAGGTACTCGAACATGCATACAATCACTCATCAACAAACATCATTTGCAAGCTTTGTGATCTAGACCATGGGCACTCAAGCTCTCTCGGCTTCCTTAGCTGAGGCTGGCTAATTGGTATCTGTTTGGAGAAAAAGAATCTGCAGAGGATGCCACAGTTGCACTTAATGTTGGCACGTCTGTGAGAAAGCTCATACGGAATTGCGGAGCTACTGTTATAATAGCAGATGTCTCGGAGAATAGCATGCTCTTCAAAACGAGAAGTAGCTATATTTACTGCTATGGTTATCGTCACCAGCGCCAACCGTTTCCAGAGCGTGCGAATATCGCAAGTTTCGTACTGTCTGCATGGTTGCTCTATATATGTAAGCAACCTGAGGTGAGGTGAGGTACACAGATACATTTCAAGACTTCGATACCAATTCAGAATCCTCAGATTAATTCAAGGTTTGTATTTTAGAAACCACAGAGCACTTTTCAATAAACAAACAAACAAATAGATAAATTTGATCACAGATAGTTCTACTACGTCAGTTTCAGACATTTTTCAAGGGCTCAGAATTTTCTCCCAATATTTTCACTTCATGGAGAAAAAGCAGCTGGGATACAATAATTTGCCGTATAACCTATTGTTTGTACAGACTGTGTTATCCTGTCGTCAGATGGATCACTTAGAGGGTCAACTCACCATCTCCTACTGAAAAATCATCTATTGACATCTGTCAACCATTCAGAACATGGACTGTTGACAGACCCGGCGAAGAGGTCGATGGTCCCGATGAAGCCAAAACGGTACAACAATCATACATCACAACTCGCTCCTGAGAGGTCGAAGAAAAACAATCCGGTACCAGTGAAGACATATTTAAGTCCCCTCGTGACGGCTGACCGGGACATAAGAAGTCTCCCACCAACAACCCCCAACCCCAAACCCGCAGTAAAGCACCGGAATTCAGGCGATCACTTCCCCAAGTCTGGAATTGCTACGGTGCAGTAAACGAATCCCTGGTTGCATTTCTGTGAGACCACAGGGAGACTCGATGCTTTCACAGCTTACGTCACCACAGCTGGCATTCAGCCCAGGTTGCCGGATCTCGTTCAAAAGGACCCCCTATTAACCGGCTCCAGCGCGATAATAGTACCTTCCGGAAGCACCTCCGAGTGGGGGGTGAGATTAGTCCTGAAAGGTAGCCGTGGGCAACAATAGAGTCCGGCTAAGGCCCGTGCGTAGTGACCATCAGGAAACGAGGCTCCTCGTGATACGTGACCCCGTCTGCGAGCAAGTGTACATGTGTGTGTGTGTCAGAGAGTGAGAGAAAACGTCGCCAGCGTTCCAGGCAAGCAAGGACGAGGAAAAAAAGAAAAACACAAAACCTTGCAGTGGACGCACGGGATGCAAGTGACGGAACGGCACGATCTTCCACGAAAAATTCACCAGAACATGGCGTCCAATTCGTCTGCAAATTCGCGATTAAAATAGCCGTGCGCTGACAGTCAAACGTGTTGGATCGAAGCGTCCGACGCCATCGTCGCGACCTGCCCAGTGAGATGAAGGTCGACGCGCGCCGACTTCGCCACACGCCACGCCGAAGCCATCAACGGGCCTTGGAATTCAACTTGCTTACGTCTGTTGATGCCCGGTTCTTGTCCCACTTGGGTATCAGATAGATGAACGTTCATCCAGTAAGCGTTATCATGTGGGAATACATTCATCCATAAACGATCTCGGAAGACGGTTTGGAGGAGCCTCCCATTTGCATGCCTCGGTTTTAGGGTTTCAATTACTGGTCTCATTGTCAACTTTACCACTTCGCTACGACTTAGTGCCCAACTTCTTGCGTGTTAGGTCACTGCTCTCTTGATTGGACTAGTTGATCTTTTTCGGTGGGTCTTATAATATGTTGGCCATGATTGGGATTCTGATTTTATTCTTGTACTACGGTAAAAGAATGACAAACTTTAAAACTTATCAAAACTAATTCATTCGAACAAGGATTTGGAAATTGTAGTTTTTTTAAAATATTCAATTCTAAGTGCATAACATGATACACTTACAAATGCATGTAAATTATGTCTTGTTAGTAGAAAAGATCAATATGTTCCAAATCACAAGTTTTTGAATAGGGGCTTTTCATGTGGTGTAGTAATGAAAGCATTAAAGTTTAAGATGGCATAGAACATTGAACACTTTGTGTGTAGGTAGGATCTAAGAGAAGGTGCAAAGAGAGCCAATATATACTTTTCAAAACAACTAATAAAGTAAGTCGTAATAACTGAGAAGAAGCCATGTCTTGTTTTTTATTTTATAATAACGTGACACAATTAAAATGAAAGTTCTAATATGTTCGATTCAAGGTTAATATACATCCTAGATAAGAACGAGACTGACAAACACGTGTATTAGTATACATGTTATACTAATACACGTGATCCTTCACACACTAATCCGCTTCAGGGTAATTTTGCAACTAGCCTCATCTTCGGGGAGTTGTGTCCACACAATTTCCGATCGCTACACCATCCTTTAAAACTTTCCAAAGCCAGCTATAATTTCTCAAATTTATCCAAAATCTGATTCCTGCATGGGAGGATCCCGACTTGGTTTGGCTGGAGCCAGAGGAATATTTCCAGAAGACAATATTTTGGGCGTGGGCGAAGAGGGGTTGTGAGCAACGTCTGGCAGATTCCACCAAAGTTATCAGCATGTCTAAGTTAAGAAACGAAACTGGGTTGACAATGGATTGTGCCGTTTCCTATAATCAACTCAAACACGGTGGCCTCCAAAGCCCATCTAGAGTCACCGCATTGACCTATTTTGCCACGCTCATAGCCTTAGCACAACCTTAGAGCTCACGCTGTCCAAATGTGTCTCCAGGAGAACGTTTAAGAAATACTTATTTTAATTGTTTTTGAAAGCCCTTTATTTCAATGTTAGATGGGTAGTATGTGGGTGAAAGTATCTTACAGATTACGCATAGTTTCTAATATTGTTGAAAACTATTACTGCACTGGTTTTCTTTGGAAGAAAATTAGAATGCGCGAAGAGGTAGGGTTTTGGCCGCTGCAAACAGTTCTCACCCCAGCAAAGCCTTTGACAGTTCTTTGTTGAGAGTGCCATTGAATCTATTTTAGCCCTAAAAAGCAGCTGTGTATTATTTATCGTTAGCCCCAACTTTAGGCTACATAACGAGAAGTGCGTGTGTGAGTGTAATTAAGGGTAACACATAAAGTAAAGCCACAGTAGTATCGTTGAAATTCATCCTGATATTACCGGGAAAATACATTCCTTCCAAGAGTTTTCTTAATTTTTTTGTTCAACTTTGTTTTTGTGAATGATATTTACCACGGGCAGAAGGAGAGGATACAGAAATACCAAGCATAGTTTTTCACAGTGTGCAACAAATGGAAATTCTACGTTTATTTGATGCGATGCAACACAAACCAACGAATTCTATAGCTGTGTGTAGATGAAACAAAGCATGCAATGGTGTCTAGTTCAAGCTCGAAGATGGATTTAAGAAGCGGACGTTTGCTACACAACGACGACGCTTTCGGAAGGTGAAAACTTCAATCATAGTGAGGTGTTGACGGGGATGTGATTCTCAACATCCTAACTGCGGATTAGCTGCCTGACAAGAAAAAGGACATCAATGATTTGGAAGTGCGACATCGGTTGTCGATTGCGAATGAGAACAGCGAACAGCTCAGACAAAACGGAAGTGCAGTTCACGCACGAGTGAAGGGAACGCAGAATTATTGCCACAGAAAGGGATTTGGGAAGTTCGGTAACATGGTGAGAGGCCCAGATCACAGAGCATGTCTTGGTCATGAGGATATGTCGAGTGGATGGCCACCAGCCTAGTCTGTTCTGGCACGGCCCCACGGGCGACCCGGTTCTACGCCTTCTTTGACGCTTTGCTCCGAACTCGGCATTCCCCACAGCACCGCTCTTTCCTTCTCTCCCCACATTTTTTGTGTTTCTCAGCTCTCATTAAGTACAAGAGGCGCCATAGCGGCTTCTCATCTCATTCATTTGGTCGTGAGTGCCCACCTTAACAGTGCAGGAACTTGCTTAGGAGCTGTAAGGAGCTGCAGGAGCAACCAGCACTTACTCGTGGGGTTGCCTCCATATTCCGTTGCAGTAGCCAGGCCACACTCCCACCGAGGTGAAAATCCTGTTTCAGATGTCTGGGTTACTGATTACATCCTGTACTTGGGTATCTGGTCTTCGTCAAGATGCAAGTCTCTGTTTCCTTCTACGCTTCATTCTAGTGCAGAGTGAATGTGTTGTGGTTAATCCTCTTTTAAAGTGCGTTGAGGGTTTTAAGTCCTTCACTCAAGGCTATTGGGGGTTGAAGTGGATGTGTTCTCTTCTGAATCCATGTCCTGCACAGCTTTCAGGATACACTCTGTTTGCATCCTGATGAAATGGACCATAGCTGAAGCTGGTTACGCTGAGAAGCACTGCCGCCATGTCGTCTGTTTTAATTAGATTGACGATCAGTAATTCGTTGAGACAGTTCACACACATTTCCCGAAACTCAGTTGGGCCGATGTGTCATAGTGTTAGGTTTCTAGGTTACGGTGCACAGGTTCATTTGTACTCTTCCTTAGTCAGAGTTCTTAGATTTCCCTGCTAACGTGCAGTCTCTCTGGAGTCGTTCTGGACAGCAGATAGTGAACCAATCCTTCTGTGATAGGTATAATTATAGGGTTCGATGCTTCCAACAAATTCTATGGTGTCTATACGATTACTGAATTACTCCTCTCAGTCGCACTGGTTGGAGTCCATGCGTTGATTCCAAATTCATCTCGATTAAGACTCTGTTGTGTATGATGGTGGGATTACGACAGTTTGAATTCGAACGCAGCGTGAGCTCATGTCTTGGGAATTAATAACGCAGGATGGCTCAGGGAAGAGGCAATGCTGTTGGTGTCTTGTTCGTTGCCTCTCTACTCGCATTTGCCCATACAGTAGTGGGAGTTGACCACGTCATTGGAGGCACAAACAAGTGGGACTACCCACCCGGCACAGACACAAACTATTATGCTACCTGGTCCGCAAAGCACAACTTTGTTGTGGGAGACTCTGCAGGTGAGTATTTGTCCTTTTTCCTATTCTCCTTCATGGACAGCTTTTGATCTCTCCTTGATCAATCCAAATGTGATATGTATCTGAACCGTTTCTCTGCACTTGTCTCGCAGTGTTCAACTACGTGGCAACCCAGCATAATGTGCAAGTCGTGACTGCCAACGAGTACAGGAGTTGCGCCCAGAGTAATGGCCAGACATACATGACTGGGAAGGATAGCATCCCTCTTACTACGGCGGGAAAGTACTACTTCATCTGCAGCGTCATCAGCCACTGCGAAATGGGCATGAAGATTATGATAGACGTGAAGGCTGCGGCCGCGGCCCCTCCCCCCGCCACAACCACCCCTCCTACCATGTCCCCTCTCCCTCCCACCGAAGCTCCAGCTGCGGCGCCCGTGTTGCCACCGCCTCCTTCCACTGCAACCTCGGTGCCCGCGTGCTTGAGTCTCGTCGCCGTCATGGCGGCATCCGCATTCGGCGTGCTGTTTTTGTGTTAGAGGCCTCTGATCTGCGGGGTTTGAATGCGAGCTCTGTGGTCGGATCCGCGAGCGGAGCGGAGCGAAGAGGAGTAGAGGAACTAAACCTGGAGCTGCCTGAACCATAGCAGGTGATGGAATTGACAGGTTCACAATTTTTTAGACCAATAACACAAGACCATTATTATCCAGTGACCCTTGAGGCTTGTACAGATTACTATTTCTTAGTTGTATCTTCTCTGGGCTTGGGATTTCCGTTTTTTTGAGATTGCGTTCCACGCGTTCTGTTGCCTCCGGTCATCGCACTTGTGTGCCAATACCACAGTCACCTGTTTTTCCCACATCCTCATGGCGCCGATGTCTTTGCTATGCGCATCATATTCATTGTCAGGATCTAATTGTATCGTTCAGGGTTTTCCGACATTTCATATGCTGTAACCGATCCTGCTTTGTACTCATCGTTGGCTACAAATTCAGCAATCTTGCATACCCAAGCTCAAGTTACCATATATTTTCGACAAATCATCATGTCTTTGACCATTGTGGAAGGGTGACTAGTGTATATAACAACGTAACAATTAAACCAAGATACACGAAACACTTTTATTATAACCAATCTACTTTTAATTCTCTTGCACCATATATAACATTTTTATTAACAAAATTATTCTAAAATAAGTTTTTTTCTTTACACTTCAAAATATAATACATAAATTAAATATTAAATAAGATTTGAAATAGTAATAAATTTACAAATTCCATACCTTCAAAATTACTAGAACAAAAATTTAATTTTTAAAAAACTATACATAATGAGATACTTGTTTACAACTTTAAATACTAATTTAATAGTCATTGGTAGTTTTAAGAAGTCCTTCTAAAATACATTCTATTATGATTTAAAAAATTCCTTCATCAATCAAGTTGGAAAAAAAATTTTGAAAGAGAATTTTTTGTTTTTTTTGTTTTTTAATGTACATATAGAACTAACAAAGATGAAATCCTAAAAGAAAGAATTGCAATAGCAATTTGTACTTTCTTTCTAATATCTATTAAAAATATATTTTAAAAAAATATATTTTTTGTATTTTTAAATCCATCAACAATTTTTTTTAATGTTAGAAAAAACAATTACATCATATGTGAAAATATTAAATCTATTAAGTTTGTAAATAATATTAAAAGAATTGTAATTTTTTTCTTGATTATATAGTATATGGTCTACAAGTAGTTAGTCTTTCTATAATCTAATTACAGGATTGAAAATCTTATCATTTACTTGAAGTAGACATAAAAATTTATTCAAAATTTTCTTATTGGATAAACAATGGAATTTAATATCTAATAACCTTTTTTTCCATTACAAATTGATGATTGAATACAACAAGACATCCATATAAGTGTAATCTGCAAAAAAATATTATTTCAGAATAATACTATTTATATCCTACAAAATTTTGATAATTAAAATATTTCTAAAAAATAATTATTCAAAAAATAATCTTATTGCATTTGGCATTTCTATTTCAAGAATGACTTATGTTATACAAATTTATTTTTTTTATCTTTTAAATATCTATAGAGAAGTTTTGTATCACAAAATAATAGATAGATCACATAGTTATATTCTACAAGTTCTTCAAAGAAGTAAGACTTCTAACATAAAACAAAAACAAATGTAAGTAAAAACATTTTCCATAAGAAAGATTGTAGTAAATTTTTTCATTATACACCATGACTTTTATCATCCAACTTTAAATCATAAATTATTTAACATATTTCTTGTAATAAAATATTATAAGCACTTAAACATTATCTAATTACTTTAAAATCTTCTAAATTACCTTCTATATATATATATATATATATATATATATATATATGTATAAGATTTGATAAAAAATAATTTCATGGTCATATTCTTTGTATTCATACTTGTAAAGATATTTTACAATATTAATTATAGAATACACTTTAACATTAATGTGGTAGTAAATAATTTTGCCAAAAATATATATTTAAAGAAACTATCTATTATCTAGAGTTTTAAATTATATATATATATATATATATATATATATATATATATATATATATATATATATATATATATATATATATATATATATATATATATATAATTAAAAATTATGATATTTTTAATCTTATCTTGAAACACCTATAAAAATTACTTTTTATATGCACTATTTTTTATGCATGGAGCATGTAGCCTAATATATTTGCAAAGAGAATGAAGCATACAATTTTTTATAGTAACATAAAACTTAAATTAAATTTTAAAATTACAAATTATTTCTAAAAAAGTACTAAAAAATATCTATAATTTTATTCTTTATTTTTTATAAAGTACTTAACATTAAATATTTAGCCAATTATATTTTTAGAACTAGATAATTAGAAATATAAAATATTTTTTCTAAGAATCCTATGATCTATTAAAAATATTAAAATTATTAATTATTTATCATATTTAGATGGCCAAATTAGAGTGGTCCAAAAGTATTTGGCCTTTTAATAATTCATTTGAATAATATGGCTATTATAGATTGCACACAAAGATAATAAAAATACTAAGATTGTCATAAAATTAAATTTAGCTTATCGCATCTTGGTAGAACTACATATATATATATATATATATATATATACAACTTAAAATTAAAGAAATAAAAAATAATAACATATCTTTCTCCATCAAATAAATATTTGTCATTTTATAAGTCTTTAGTTAATTTTTATAAAAGTTAGTTTAAATTTTTTATTGATTAAATTAGGCCAATAGAGTTATTTAAAATAAAATTTGGTATATTATTTAAAAAATATTTTTTTAAAAAATATTCTATATTAGTCAATATGGCTATATTTAAACTTATAGAAATATAAGAATTATGATGCATAAGCTATTGTGTTCACTTCTTATTATATATTGGTTGACTTTCTCCATTTATTTCTAAATCTTTCTTTTCATTTTTATCATAGATTTCTTGTTTTTAAACCTTTTTTAGAATTTTATTAATCTCTAGTTATAATCTCTATTTTAAAAATAATAAGACATATTAAAACATCATACAAATAAAATATTTTTTTGATTTATAAAGGAATATTATAATATTTTCATGGAAAATAATATTTATTTCTTTACATGCAATTCTCCCATCACCAATAATTGCAATACATCTAAATATCTTTTTCCTTTATTTGTTAAAGTTGCAGACTTAGACATCAACAAATATAAAGTATTATCCAAAAGAATTTACGTAATAGATTTTTTGTATGGATATATATATATATATATATATAGGATTTATTTTTATTTGGTTATTTAATTTTTATATTATATTTAAATGCAGTACCATAAAATTAATCTCAATAAATATATGAACTTAATATCTAGCTAATATCAAAGTTTTTGCAAGATGGTAAATAACTTAATATGAAAAAAAAATATAAATGTTTTTCTATATAATTTCTAAGGCTAAATTTTTTTGTGATTCCAAATATGCTAAAGCAAACTATAATTATAAAAATAGACATGGTTAATATATAATTTTTTGTTGCTAATAACACCGAGGCATAAACTTTGAAAGATTCAACAAGAGAATTATAAAATTATTATTGCAGTTAATATTAGTTTTTATAACATCTATTTGAATACTGAAATTTAAAAAATTGGAATTATATTTATTATAATGCTTATTCATTTCAAAGTTATTCATCTTTTAAACTAAAATAATAAATAAGAACTTGTGCAAAAAATTATCAATATTAGTTCAACTTGCTTAGCATAAATCACAATGGGATTGATTTCTAAAACTTAACACAAGAACTAAAAAACTTTAAATTCTTAATTCTTAAGTATTTTACTTCTTCATCTTCTTATATTTGGCAATGTATTTTGTACTTATAGTTTTGCTCTATTTTTTTATAACCATTGTCTAGATACATCAATTGCTTTACTCTTTGTCATTTCTTGATGTTGCTTCTTATTATTTTTATTTTTAAAAAATTTATATAGTAATTCATATCTATATTCGTTCTCTTTTTAATATTTTTAACTTTTTAAATTTTCTTTTTTTGGATTCTTTATGGTGCTTCTTGTGTCTTATAATGCACATTGTTAATAACATATTTTATAATAGATAGATAAAAAAAAATGTAGAAGAAAGATACCTTATTTTAATAAATAAATAATCAATATTATTAATTTTTAAGATGCAATCCAATCTTCTCTTCAATAAGTGTTGGATGTTTCTAAAGCAACAATTATATTTAGCACAAATATTTTGTGTATTCAAAGAAGTGACTAGCTTTTGGCATATTTAATTTAAAATTGAAGAAGATTTTGGCATTTTGATATTGTGCATTATATTAGTGTTATGAATATATATATATATATATATAATCAAGATAAGAAGTATTATGCAAAGGATAAATGTAGATATATTTGATAATATCTTATGGCAAAGCTTCTTAAAAGCTTTATAGATGAGGATTTGACTTAAGACATGGTTGCATGTGATTGGTAGGTTAGAAACTTGGCCAACAAGTTACCCATATGTTATACGTGTTGGTAGCTTGTAGTATAAGCTAACTATGTGGCACACATATAAGAAACTTTTTTTGTAAGTTAAACATGTGTCTTGGAAGTTAGACACATGTTAGAGGTCCTATAAAACATTGCTATATAGCTCCTAGTTAGATAGTATATATGAAAATAAAAGTGAAGCCTTCTTCACTCTTATCAATACCTTTTTTTGTTCTTAGTCTTGTTTCAAGAAACTCTAATTTTCTTGTCTTTGGCAATAGCCATTCAAGTTTAATATTATACCATCTTTAAGTGATTATCTAGTCTTTTCAAGTGACATAAGAGTGTATTGATCTTTTGGATCTTTGAGATTCATGTCCTTGACAATTAGATGGAATCCAACTAAACCATGTTTTATTTCAAATGTTTTAAATATTATTAAACATTTCAAATGTTTTCTTTATAATTGCAATGATAAATGTTTTAAATACTTCTAAAATGCTTTACATACACAACCAAGATGTGTAATAACTAATATCTAATTTAAAAACTTAGCAATATTTTACTTTTTAAAGTTTGGTTCTAATTAATATTGGTATTCTAAAGCAATAGCATGTGTTTTATTCTTCATGTATTTATCTTCAAAATTACATCAAACATTTAGGATTTAACATTTTGATATCAATTTGTACCATGTTGCTATAGATGTATCATTTTGCTCAAGATTTGGCATTTTGGCATCATGAGTCAAAGCAATACAATGAGTAAAGCTTCAATGATTTGTAAGTGCAATAAACAAAACTTAACAATTAAACCATCACATAATATTCACAAATGGAACCATCTTGCATATAGAAACATATCATTGATTTTAATATATAAGATTTTTTTATAAATTGAAAATATTGTTAAATTAATCCATTCTTTTTTTAAATCAATCCACCTTTTTATTAAATTGGAGGAATGTATGATCAGTTTCATTGTTTTGTGAAAGTGCGTAAGGAGTTTGCCATGATGGAGGTGCTTTGTAGGCTCCACATTTGTATCTTTGCTTGATTTGAGAAGGTGATAGACCCATCATGTTTGATTCTTGTTTGGATTGGTTGCTTTAGGAAAAGGGTGGGTTGATTTAACAATCCTCTATTTTTATCCTAACAAAATCCTCTAGATCTAGGTATTTTTATATATGCACCAACATGCCTAAATCAAACAACCTTGACAATACAATAGATATAAGCACATACATTGAGTAGGCAAGAGTACAGAACCATTGTGCAAACATACAAAAACAGCAAAGCAAAATGGGAAACAATGAAAGCTTAGGCAAAGCCAAAACCTCATCCATCCATATTACAAGCATGGGAGGTATGCTACAAGCCCAAAAATAATTGCAATTTTTACAACTTTTTGAAGAGTAAATATGACAAAGAAGTAAATCACCTTCTTTTTGTTTCTTGACCCTTCATGTCAAGTGTAAATAAAATCTCCATCTTAAAGTTTTGAACTGATAATTCTCAGTGCAAATTTTACTAATTATTATTGTTATAGATAACACAAAATGAGGATTTTAATCATCATAGCTTTTACATGCCACTCTTGATAACAGAAAAATCAACATTAACATACATATGTACACATGTTTACCAAAATCTATAAAGTTGCTTCTATAAGAACTTTCAAACTACATACATATTACTGAAGTGTTTCCACAAATACAAGATAGTATTCAATACAATTAAATCTATCTTATCAATAAACCTTCTAAGAATTCTACTAAACATGAGAACCATATATACACTCAATATATATACCGACATACACTTATATCATTGAGTTGAACCAGTGATTGTCAATGAGGCTTGCTTGTAAATAATAAACGTTCTGGTAAACCTGTCCACATGCTTATCCAATTTTTCTCCTTTATTATTAGCTTATCAAGACATTACTAAAGTTGCACAGATTGCCTCAGATTTTCCATCCCGTACATGAGCGTGGAGCCTTGCTAATACTGGGTCAGGTCACTGCTCGAATCACCTTAGGATTATTATATCGGCAACTCAGTGGAAGTCGCCACATTTGCTCGAAGATTTTGTTTTTGCAACACAGCGCCCCGCAAGAGTGGACAACAACGAAAGAACAGTTGACAATGCCGCAAAAGCAGAGCAAATCAAGAAATCTGGTATGTAAATCAATGCAGTTCCACCGAAATATAGATTATCTTCCGAAAGATGGACATTTGTGTCGTGGAGAGCACCAGCACTCCACTTTTCCAATGATATGGAACATGAAACATAGAAAATTACGTTTCTGGCTTCATCTAAGCAAAATTCGCGGTCTATACATAGCCCAGTTTAAAATCCCCGTGGTCCAGCGTGGCCACCTGGCATCCATCCAGATCCAGATGTTGGGGTAGCTCCTGGAACAGCATCCCATCCAGATCCAGATGTTGGAGTAGCACCAGGAACAGCAGCCCATCCATCCCCTGCTGCGCCACCTTCCGAATTGGTCACATTGTCCCATTGAGATGGGGCGCCGGGTTGAGAATTGTCCCAAGCACTCCTCCCGGCCCCTCCATTCTTATCCCAATTATTCCTAGGAGAAGGTTCAGGGCCCCAGTTACTTGTACTCCCCCTATTGTCTCCACTTGGACGAACAACTGCCTTGTCCCATCCAGAATTCCCACGACTACCCCACCCTGAACTGCTGCCCCAGCCTCCACCGCCAGCCCTGGAATCTCCCCACTGACTGTTTCTTGAATCAAAGCCAGAGGCACCCGACTCAGAAGGCCTCCTAGAGCCTGCACTATATCCATAACTACCTACACTATAGCTACTAGGGCTTCGAGGAGCAACCATAGCAGCAACTGCTCTTCTGGGAGCTTCTGGTAGAGGATCGTTAAAATGTTTTTGGAAGTAAGCAACAAGCTTATCAATGTTCTCGAAATTATGCTTCCGATAACGAAAACCCTTAGCAGATAGTGATATGTACTCGTGGTGAGGATTTACAGCCCGTATATAGGAAAGCATGAAGGCCCCAGGATGCTCGTGGGCTACAGAGAAATAATATGGAATACGCTTGGGATTTGCCGCTCTTTCAGCACGTAGTAGATCATCAATTTCATTCTTGGTCCCTTGTTTATACTTTCGATACCGCAGCATCTCACGCAGATATCCAACTAAAGGTTCAACATATCTGGCAATTACCTGTGGCACAAAAAAAAATTGGAATCAGAGTAAGATGGATGTGCACTTCAAATGAGTATCATCTGAAAAGGTCGCAAGAGGAAGTGAAGTCGCAAACCTCATCAAGATCTTCGTAAGATTCTTCTCCAATAGTAAGTGTCTTGCCGAGACTCAGAAAGCTTGTAAGATCGCGACTCTCCTTGCCTCCCTCAGCAATATCTATATGTGTGAACACACCATCATGGATTTTCAATGTCATAGACAGATGGGTTGGACCCCTGCTACTGGGACGAATAATAAAATCACCAATGTCCTTCTCAGCCAGTGCCTGCAAAATTTCCGGATGTTCAATCTTCTTACAATGAAATATGAACTAAATCACGTAGGTGAAAGAACATAGCTTACTCAAATTTCTTCCTACAGCCAAAAATAAAAAAAACACACACGCACCGAAAACTTAAGAACATGAACGTAAATTCTTGTAGAAGTGTTAGAATCCATCCATGAACAAGACCGGCAGTTACACATTGAATTGAAGTGTTCGATTATGGTTATAAGAACAACCTTCATCGCATCATCAATAGAGACGTTCTGAAAATATGGGTGAACAATCATGCGAGGCTTGAAGGCCTTCTTTTTCTCCTCTTCTTTCTTCTTGCGAACCTTGTCCTGTTCCCTTTGTAAGAATGTGGTGTCGGGTTGATAGTACGGATCAGGTTGCACCCTGGGGCGCCAATGTTCCGCTCTGAGATCACTCCCTCTGCAAAAATCAGAAAAATAGAAAGTGAATCACAGATCCTTCCAAGGAAGATTGGTTGTACCTTGTTGGCAGTGCGAACCTGAAGAAGACTAAAATACGTCAGATTGTACTAAACCTGAATGCAATATGAAAATGTCAAAAATCGCACAATCTAACGATTACAGACCTAATTAGAGCAGTACCTCTGACAAATTCACCTTACGAAACTAGAATTGGCCCTCAACAACGTTTACAAAGACCTCAACAAAGGGCTTCAGACACCACTTACTTGCAGGTCAAATCCACTAAAAATTTGGCTAACTTCACTTCTTTTACCCGACAAGTCACAATACTGCCTTCTGAGACTTTGTCACTGGGTTCCACATCACGATCATCAGAAAGATCCTCTTTCTGTATGAACGCTAGTAACCCAGATTCCAAGACACACATGACTCGGTTCTGTTGCACATTCCTCACAGTCGCATTCACAATGCGACCACAGGACAAAGTTTCTTCAGTTTCTCCACTCAACATATAGAACTTCTCCTCTTCAGATGGCTCCGCATATGGCTTGCGCCAGTCCCGAAATCCGTGTTGAAGCTCTGATTTGATCAGCCTGAGTGTAGGAATCTTTCGACCTTGTCCACGACCTTGTGTACTACGAGCATATTCCTCTACATCCATGGTGTCTAAGACAACAGGATTTGTCATAACGTGCTCCACAGCCATTTCCAGCATATCCTCATCAACCTCTTCATCATTTTGTATGGCCTCTTCTTTAAAAGCAGCCTCTGCCATGTTCTTCGCAATCTGATTCATTCAAAACGATTACAGTGAGCATATCAGTATCCGAAAATAGTTCTAAAGAAGGAATAAACACAATAAGAATGTAGACGTCAAGGAATAAATATACTGTTCCATAGTACAGGTGACGTGAATTGTAAAAGAACCAAGGATCCCATACACAGGCTTAGCAATAATATAAGATTGAGCACAAAAGAAATACAACATGCTGGATTCAAGACAAAACTTGGTCATTTGGAATGATTAAAGACATACCTGATATGATTCAGGATGAATACGAGTATCATCAAGTGGGTCTAAATGCTGCATCCCCGAAGCTGCTTGCCCACTGCCTCGAACTCGGATGAAACCTGCAGAGTTTATGAAAACCTTTCTGTCCATAACCCGTATACTTGAATAGAGATCTTTGCGCGTCCCTACACGCCCAGCACTTTGGATGGCTCTCTGAATGGCCCCAGCTTTGCGAGGGCCAAGACCTGCAACGAATTGAAGAGGGCCAAAAATCCAATCATGTGAGGCTGCCAAATTGATGTCGATGCCAACCTGAATACATTACAGACGGGTACAAAACATGTTTTGAGTAAAGAAGTCGACGTATAGTTGCAATAATTGTGAGCGGCTAATGCACCAGATTGGCGAGCGTATAATAAATCAGTACTGGACATTCAAACCCACTCCACTTAAAGAGAGGATGCACATACAATCAAATTCGAGGATGTATACTCTCTCATGTATCCCTAAGGCATGGTCGTAATACAATAAAATCAAGAAACCACAGTTGATGATTCAGGTGTAGAAAAACAATGATAGCTGATATACTAGGCACACAGCAAGTATCAATCAACGAAAAGGAACCAAATCACAATGAACAGTGAGAGCAACCATGCCTGGTTCACCACAGTAACCATAACACGTTCAACAGCTTCATATAACTCCTCATTTGTCAAGGAATTTTGCATAGGGTGCAATCTTAATGAGAGAATTTCCTTTGTTGGGCCGCATAGAGAAGCAACCATGGTCACAGGGTTTTGCAAAAACCGGCCCAAGGCAACTGCTCGTCTCACTATGCCTGCAATTTCATGACTTTGTAGGGTTACCATGGTGGCAAAAACAAGATGAAGTTGTACCAGTTCAAATGCTCATCCTCAATATTGCTAAAACACGCCAACGTGCTCAATCTAAAACCATCAACCATAAAACCACAAATATCATTAAATAAAAAGATTGACAAGTATGAGCGTTAAAAATCTACACAGAAGCAAGTCAAAACGCATACCAGGCTGCCCAGGAAGCTGCTCTTGAGAAACTCTTGAATTCTCGTACAGAGAAGGAATGGTCTCATCTCCAAACACCACCTTAATCATATCCAGCCCTTCTGCTAAATCCCGGGGATGCTCCTCAACCACCTTAAAAATCACCTGGAAGATGTATAAAGTTAACAGAATGTAAGTTAATATTCTGTAATGAATCAATAAGTGATTTGGTGACGCATATATCTCCATCCCCACTCCCAATTCACTTCTCCAATTCAATTCTACAACGCATTGTAAGGGTTTTTACTAAGTGCAATTACTTCATCAATAAAAATGAAGATTGCAGTCTACCTCTCGAGTACATTTTCTACGTGTTTGGAGCAGCAGAAACCAAGATAGCTCTACAATTTGCAACTGTACACAGAGCATCCTTACTTCAAAAATGTCCTGGCTTAAATGACGACACTGCAAATTTGCAGCACCCAAGACAACAACATGGGGTTGGTATTCTCGCATGAACTGAAGCAGGCGATCTTGGTCGTTTTCCTTCCTCTTCTTTTGTTCGGCACTCGTAGCCCTCATGTTCAGATACCCAGTATGCAAAACGTTCATAACCTCCCCAGCTGCATCTAGCATTACAAAAGTAGTCGCTGGGTTGCCTGGGCCCCAACAACATGATAGCACCCGCAGCGCAGGACCATCATCAATCCTGGAATCAATTCCCGTCACGCAAATCAGTCTCTTCTGAAATGATGCCTACTTTTCTTTTCTATTCTTTATTCAAGTGAAAATAAAAATAAAAATAAAACAAACTAAAAAATAGATGAAAATGAAAGGTAATGAATGGTTCAGGGTCCGCAAGTTATCAACTAATTAAGAGTCTTATGAGGGAACCACAAATATTTGACTGTGTCATTTGTAGAGCCAACCCAAGCGACACCAATTTATGTACAAGAATCAAATGACTAGCATATAAGACTGATAGAATAAAGACGGAAGAGGACAAGAGTACAGAAACCGAGAAATTCAACAGACCTTTCATCTTGATCACCAGCCTTTGGAGGAACATATGGAGCAATGGAAACTTTACTCCATAGCTGCAAACCACACTGTGCTGACAGCCACTGCTTTGCCCTTGTTGTTAGTACCATGCGAGCCTCTTTCTCCATGGCTGGAAGCAAAAGCGTCACCACAGCATCATGCAAAATCTGCTTTCTGTGTTCATTCCACTGCTGCGCTGTAAGGCTCACACCATCACTCAAATATAAGGTCTCACAGTCTTGCATCAGAGTCGCAATAGGCTCTTTTGGTAAGCTAACTGTGACCGTAAGAAGCTTCTCTTCCGCAGCTTTCTCAATTAGCAACCACTGGGCATCATCGAAAGCACCAATTGGCTTGTTCAATAGCCATTTCACACCAGCGTACTGATGGAACGAGTCAATCGCATCGTTCCCATCTGGAGTAGGTCGTGTGCTGACCACAGCCCTCTCAGCATAGATACCCCGAACATACTCACGCACTGCAGGCTCTGTACTGATTTCAACAGCTACCTGCACCACTCATAGAAGAAAGTATTCTATGTGAAAACGTAATGGAATACGTTGCAGCTACAAAATAATGCAGGGACAATCTGCCAACCAACTGATGGAACCTTCACAGAGAATGCAAGATTCTAGAATGCACGTATACGTCCAAAATAACTGAACTTAATGTCGTAAAAGTTTGGGTAATATACTTAAACTACCAAAGTTAAGGGGCTTTACCATGTGTCTAGCACCCCGCAATACAGATCGAACGTCCCAAAACTCATTTGCCGGTCTATTCGTTGAACAAAACCTGGCAGCAAGCTCTTCTGGAGAAATAGGCTTGTCTTCGACATCATGCCTCTGAATTCCAATGATAATACGATTAGAAAAAGCTTCTAGTTGAGGCATGCTGAGATATTCTCACATGCAGGACACATAAAACTTTCCTTAATTGTCTCCGACAGTTCTAAGAATGAATTTCTTATAAACAAGACAGACAGAAACTTCTGAAGTTCTTCACCAAGCTCCTTGAGATCTAGAACCTAGTAACACATTCATCACAACTCCTTATACGCCAACAGAAGCAAGAAAAGATGGAGAAAGTCAACATTTTATCCATGCAACCCGAACTCCAGAGAAACAAAGTGTCACCTTGTAAGTAGCCTGCAGATTCTCTCCAAACAGGTCAGGGGCCAATCCAAATTCCTTCGCAACAACACCTAGACCACCTTTACGGCAAATACTGTAGAGGGACCGTCTCTTTGGACGCTTGAACCCACCGTCCACAATCTCAACTTCATCAGGGGGAAAGTGTAGATTGAACTTGGCATCACAATCATCAACAGCTTGGTCTGCCTGGGCATCTGCCAGTGCACGAAGAATTTTATCAACAAGCTCGTCTTTTTCCGGGTCGTCTCTAATATCTGAAGGAATGCGCTTCTCATAAGCAGCTTGAAGTGCCGTCTTCCGGCGCTGCAGTAGTAGCCACTTCTTGTCCCATTGTTGAACTGCCCAGAGTGCCTGCAACAATGCATTTTATCAGCCTCAATGTCGTATGTTATCACATGTTAACAGGAAAATTACGGACGTTATCAGCATCAACCTTTCTTGAAATTAAAAGATTGCAATTTAAATTGGAAATGCAAAATACTACATATCAATTTTCATTAACTAGAGGTTGTGAACTTCCAGCACAAAAACCCAACTCAACCCAATCTACTCAATAGAAATTAAACCCTGAAAAGGTTAATGGATTGAACTACATAGAATATAGCATATAGGCCACTAACGAAGAATCAATTAACTGAGTAGGGGAAGAAAACATACCGCATAAGTACGAACTAATGGCCTTTCTTCGTCTTCATAATCATCCGAAGCCTCTTTCAGAAGATCAAAGCACTCTTCTCGCCGATACATTGCAATAAACGGAATCTGTTCCACGAACATAAATCCAAGAGCTATCTTAGCAACCCTTGATTAGCCATCTTCTCCTACGCCATCTCCTGCTTCTACGATCATCAATATAAGAGTTCCTAAAGTATCAATGCATGTGAAGGAAAACTGTTGGTATAAACTAAAACATACCTCAAATTTATCATCATGTATTAGATGCAAGACGTTAGCAATTTGCCTCGAAATAAGATCTCTATCCCTGGAAAGGTGCCGAAATTCAGGGCGAACTGGCACTGCAAGGTGGCCAAATGCTCTATCATAAATCCATTCAGCAGCCTGTCTTATTGCCGAGTCCGAAGTAGGCAAGGCACCAACTGCCTCTTCCAGAATCTGCAGTCCAAATCAAAATAGTAAGCCTAGAAGCTGTTGCACAACACCATGAGGAGATAGTAAGCGTGGAAAAACACGTGACCAAATAAAATTCCCAGAGTCCTTCGAGTTATATTTTAAACATATGTATTTAAAATTTTATACACATGTACATGTCCACACACACACACACACGTATGTATGTATATGTATGTATATACACACAGAGAGAGAGAGAGCGAGAGAGAGAGCGAGAGAGAGAGAGAGAGAGAGAGAGCGAGAGAGAGAGCGAGAGAGAGAGAGAGAGAGAGAGAGAGCGAGAGAGAGAGCGAGAGAGAGAGAGAGAGAGAGAGAGAGAGAGAGAGAGAGAGATGAACGTAGTAACCTACCTGAAGTCTTTCAGGCACATCTGTCTCTCGTAAACGATCGTCCCTTTCTGTTAAGAACTTTTCTTCCAGCAAACTTGGTTCAAACTGTTTCTCCAACAGTTTCTGACTTGGCGGCTTTCGGCTCCGGCCATACCCGTCGTCGTCGTCGTCATCAACTCTATCCTCGTCATCTACACCAGCTAATGTATCCCTTTCGCGTCTTCTTCTCTCCTCCAACAATGAAGTTACATCTCCGAAAATTTCCTGAGCCTCTTGCAGGGCTATTGAATTTATTCCTGGAGCTTGCCTGAAGTCTTTTCTCTTCACCTTTTTTTTCTTCTTCCTGTGTCTGTATACTAAAAAAATTAATACAGAAACACGAAATAAAAGTGCAAACTAAACATGCACACATGAAATTTTCGCAGCATGAACGAAGCTTAAAGCCGCATCAATCATGTGATACAACGTACAAAATCCCACAGAAACCAGTGTAGACATGGAAATGAAAAAGCTATGCAATGAACATTACTTGGAAGGCTCTCCATGCTCGTCAACTTCTTCTTCTTCTTCGTCCACAATGAAATCAGCCATCTCATCTTCGTCGACTTCCTCTTCATCGTCCAGTTCTTCCTCTTCAACCACGTCCTCCGCTGCAGCCCCTGCCACAAAATGACCCCACACCTCCTGGCTGAGAAAAGGTAATGAATATCTCTGAACTCGACAATTAGGTTTTAAGATAATATACAAAGAGAAGAACATGACCATGAGAGTTTCCAAAACTAAATTCTAAATATTACTCGGCACCAAAAGTAGTTCTTCGTAGCTCAACGTACCATCGTCTTCTCCAAACAAAGACCTCTTAAGCTCCTCCTCTGCTGTGCGACCTCTCCTACCACCTCCATCTTCCTCTTCGTCGTCGTCTGACAATCCAATGCCACCAGACCCTTTTTCTCCACCAATTCCACCCTTCTTGAGCCGTTTAAATTTCGTCTTTCCATCCTACAGAAGGAGTAGAGTATCAAAGTACATACACAAGGCACGAGGGCACATAGAACGTGGAGTTCAAGCGAAATAAGTCAAATACTTAAGATATTGTTCCCAGATTCGTATAGCAACCATCCTAATCGGCGAAACATATTCAGGTATTTAGGAAACTAAGCATCTTTTGCAAGCCAATGCAATGTGCATTAGGAGAAAATGGAACGTACTGCTTTGGGAGGTCGATGAAAGCCAGTAACGTTTGCTTCTTGCAACAGATCGTAATCATCTTCGTCGAGCTCATATGTCTCTTCTCCTCTGTGAAGATTAATAATTAAACACGTAAGAACCAGCTTCACGCTAAATGGGATGATGCTCGCACATCGAGCAACAGACACTTTAACCTACATAATATGACATAATCTCAGATCCTCCCAGACATATGCACCAAACGGACATATGATAACTCAATTATGCGCAGGATAAACTTCTCCGCCAACGGCTTGGGATTTCCAAAACATGCCACGTTACGACGATACGTGATACTTAGGAAACGCAAACATTTGAACCTTTTCTTGCGCTTTTTTTTCTTGGCTTTCGAGTCCTCGTCGCTACTCTCCTGTGGTTCTTCTTCAGGCTCCTCTTCCTCCTCCTCTTCTTCATCAACAATAAATCCATCTTTCTCGTATTCATCCTGACCCTCCTCCTCGTACTCCTCCTCATCTTCGTCCCCGGAGTCAGCCATGTTAGATGCCTTTACAATCGACTAGAATCCTCGATGCGGAATCCGTGCAAGCGCACTCCTGTGTAGCTGTGATATCACGCCAAACTCATGAATGGAATATCTGCTCCATTAGACAGAAACGACACAATTCCGACCACCGCTAATTAGGATTCTTCGGCGAGGAGGGAGAGCGGCACAAGAGTGTGGAATCCTGAGCGGGGAAGCATGCCGGACTACAGCAGCAACGATATTGCGCAAACGGGGTGAAGCTCGAAAAACCTAGCTAGGTTGGGAAGGTACTTGCGCAATCGGGTCAGGTAATGCGAGGAACGGCGAGAACACAAACCCCCCTCAAGGGGCCAGCCCGGGCCGGGCCCTAACCTTCCAACCCCCTCCACTACCCCGGCCCCCGGCATGACGAACGAGATCATTCATCCATTCTCTAACCTCCAGAATTAGGCCTCTCTCTCTCATTTCGATTACTAATTCACGTGTTTCCTATTTATTGAGTTTTCCGTGTGTCTGTCTGTCTGTCTGAGGACCGATTTAAACTCCACCTTTTCTCTAACAGCTGCAATCTTATTGCTGAAACGCCATCGTAGACTGGATAATTGCACGTTACCGAAGCACAAATCTCCTTTAAACAAGTGTCAATGTTTGCCTAGAGCTTATTTCATGTTGATACATTAGTAACATTCAAATTTTGAAAATAGTTAATGGGTTCATTTATTGAACATCACTGTAACTAGGTTATTTACACTAATTAATGTCACAGTTCTTTTTAATACCTTTCACCAAATAAAATTTTAATATATATGTACACTCAACGAGTCACATAACTTATTTCATCAATCACCGTCTTGATTAATTGTGAATTTTGTTCATTATGTTTACTTTCAACACGTTCTTACTTAAATACTATAAATTCAAGTGATGTTAGAGCATTTAATGTAATTGAATTTTTGTATTATTACTTTAATTATATAATATTTTACAAATAATAAATAATAAATAAAAATATAAGGATATATATATATATTTATATTTAAGATTTGTAAAATATAATTTGGATGTTTGTGTTTGGAACAATATGAGAATTTTGTCATATATTTCTAAGTATCAATAAATAAATAAATAAAATTTTATGTTTATAATTCTATGTTAAGGATTTAGAATAGTACTAAAAATCATCAGTGATCCTTATATTTAATTTGTTTCACATAAATTTGATATTCAATTGAATATTTTGAAGTTATATATTGTAAATATAAAAAATAATTTGTTTAAAGTGAAACCAGTATATATTAGCCTGAAAATATGTATATATATATATATATATATATATATATATTAATCTCTTTCAAATGATAATGAACAATACAAAAGTTGTTTGTATAAAATATCAACATAGAATTTAGTTATATTATATAAGTTCAAAGTTTCTAATAATATAATCATCTCAAATAAGATTTGGAATTAAATAAATAAATAAATAAATAAAAACATTTCGGATTTTCAAGAAGATAAATGTTAATAAATAGTGTCTTATTGGAATTTTTTTATAACTATTATTATACTTGATTTTTTTCATAAACAAAGATGCATTGTTTAAAATCTATTAAAACAACTCACTGTTCGAAATAAAAACATGTCTAATACAATAGTACAATAATACCACATAAAATATTTAAATTAATTTTCTACATCAATAATTCAATAAAATAAGTTCAAAAAAGTTTATTCAACAATTTTTGACACAACAGGCAATAAAAAAAACATAACCCATACGACAATAATATAAAAAAGAGGTCAATTTTTCAAATAAGTTTTATTTTTGTATTATTATTATTATTACCATTTTTTCATTTCGTTTTTATCAACATATGCTTCTTTATCTGTTTCATAAATTTCTTTAGAATACCCAATCTTACCTTAACAGTTATTTTTTAAATGGATAGAATTGGTAGAATGTTAAGTCTCAAAAAAATAATAATCTTTATTTTTATGTTTTTAAAGATGACAGTGAAGATCCGCTTTGCAACTCTTGATAAAAATATCATATATATATATACTCAAATTTAGGAACTTCAAGTTTATTTTAAACATGTTTATTTTATTATGCTCATTTATCCAATATTACTACTACTTTTTACTTATTTATATTCATTATTTTTTGAATTTTCTTCTAAAAAATTGAATATGAAATAATATATTTTAAACACTTATACTGCTACCACAGTATATATTTTTTAAATTAATATTGTATTCTTTCATTACTTATGAAAATTATAAATTAATATTATTATAGTATATATACAAATTACTTTGAAAGGCATGTTCATAACAGAATTTTGCTTTAAAATTACAACAATACATCCTAAAACATTTATAGCATTGTCATTCAACAATTGTTTTTAATTATAATCTAAAATGATTTTATTTTAATATGAATTTTATTTTTTAAAGACATGTTTCAATAGATTGTTTCATTTATTTGTTAGAAGAAAATAGTATAATCTTAATTATCCACATATATATATATATATATATATATATATATATATAATGTATGGCTATTAAATTTATCAAATATTTCACTAACAAAGAAATTTGTTGTTCTAATGATTTCTTTATAATTATACTCAACTATTTAAAATAAAAAATTGAGACTTATCTATTAAATTGTGATACATGTCAAATTGAGCAATAAATTGTAGTAAAGTTGCTCACATGAGCAAAAAGGCTAAAATTGATTTTTTTTTTCTTTTCTCTTTTTTGCATCACACCAATTACAATCTTAAATTTTATTTCAAGCAAAATATTTATAACGAAAAAACACAACCAAATGAAAGAACACCAAATACAAAATAATGACCACAAACACTGCCCATTCTTAAAAAACTGTTTTTTCTTGAACGAGAAGAAAATAATCAAGCAACCCATATGAAAAGCCCATAAAGAAAGAGAGCACAATTACATGGGATATTGCAAAGCCACTTTGCAATGCAACAATACCTACCAAATTGCGTTTTTTCCATCCATTTGATGATTTGGGCTGCAATGCTTCGGGCAGACACATGATTCGGGCATCGAAGTTCGGGCAGCCGGCGTGGATGGTCGTAGCGTAGGGGGTCTACTGTCAGACCCTCAAAGAAAACCCGTGCAATGCTGCAACGGGAGGGTTGTGCGACCCGCGCGAAGCAGACTTAGCTGCAGAGCCATTTCCCCGAGACCCATCGAAACTTTTCTTCGATCACCAGCCTCCGATTCAACTCCTCAACGACCTTCCACGACAGATTTTGCAAGGTGGATTTCGCTGCGCATCGGTTTTGGCACCAATTTTTCCTCTTTGCGAGTGTCTAGGATCAGTTTCCACACTCTGCGTGCTCTGCTTTGCAGTTCAGAAGCCTGTTGCGGGTCGACATTGGCGGAGGTATTGTTCGAGTTGCAATGCTCACGAGTGAATTTTCGAATCAGTTTCGTGCTTTGTCATTCAATCATTCTGGAAAAGAGATTTGCAAATTTTGCAAACTGAGTTTTTTTCGAGGTGGGTCGTGTTTTCGAAGTCGTGGTTATAGTTCTTGACCTGCTGTGTTCTGAATTGCGTGGTATGGGCAGGTTGATCGAGGCATGTGAGTGAGGACGCC
This sequence comes from Physcomitrium patens, assembly GCF_059467195.1. Lineage (NCBI taxonomy): Eukaryota > Viridiplantae > Streptophyta > Bryopsida > Funariales > Funariaceae > Physcomitrium > Physcomitrium patens. The sequence goes on along the minus strand of NC_143414.1, from coordinate 17,093,494 downwards.
ATGTCGAAGCGCAAGGATCCTACTACAGTGGTGTCACGGGAAGGGGACAAGCTGGAGGTCACCCCACTCGGTGCTGGAAATGAAGTCGGGCGTTCGTGTGTTTATATGACCTACAAGGGCAAGACTGTGATGGTACGCACTCAAATTGTAGGCCTTCTCTTTCATAGTCAGTTTTAGGATTAGAGGAGATGTGTTTAACTGCCGTAATCTTCTATTTTGTTTCCTCATCCATGTAAAATGCATACCAGTATTTGTGAGCCTCCACCAATTCAGGTTTGATAGGGTTAATGTTTTGTAGAGTTGATTTGCTAGAGTGAGAGGAACCTGTAGTTCGCTTCCCGATCAGAGATAGTGCTGTGTGTCATGCCGCTTTTGTACGTGTGCAGTTTGACTGTGGAATCCATCCTGGCTACTCTGGCATGGCAGCGCTGCCCTACTTCGATGAGATAGATCCTATCAGCATAGATGTTTTACTCGTGACGCAGTGAGTTACTATGAATTTTCCAACTTCTGTTTGTTTCATTAATTCAATTCGTCCAGCGAGGATTGGGGTTTAGTAGTTATGTTAATCTATTGTGTATGCGGGAAGAATGCTGTGATTGAATAGTCCTCTCTTTTCATGTAAATCTAGAATATAACTGTATGATCGTGATCGTGGTGGTATGGTCTCGACCCTTCTGAGGTTGTTGTGGACTACTTAACTCTATAAATATTTACAGTTTGTGTTGATTTTCAATGTCTATGTTTTTGTTTGTACCGTTTTGATATTTACTGAGCAAGTGCTGTTTGGTGTTCGGGCATATTCTAGTTGGAGGTAACGGTTATCATGAATCTGAGACGTGGCAGTAACTCTGGTACGGATGTCTGTGGTTGCAGTTTCTTGGCAATTATGATTATTTGACAGTCTTTTAAACTTGCGTTGTGCAGCTTTCATCTCGATCATTGTGCATCACTTCCTTATTTCTTGGAGAAGGTCAGACTGCAAGTATTGCGAGTCTATACCATTGTAACGATGATATTGTGATGTAGTGCTGTCCAACAATAACTTTCATTGACCCAATACAGTCCTTCTGAATCTCAGTGTTCATGGTTTCATGGATGACAGACAAATTTTAAAGGGAGAGTATTCATGACACACGCCACTAAAGCCATATACAAGCTTCTTCTATCCGATTTTGTCAAAATCAGTAAAGTGTCAGTGGATGACATGCTGTACGATGAACATGATATTGCACGGACGATGGAGAAAATTGAGGTTGGTGATGTTCTGACGCTGGTGCATTGCCTTGTGCATGCCCAGCGAGCTGTCATATTCTGCCGAAATAGAGGCTTTCTTGGATATCTAGGTTTCCATGGGTTTACCTTGTCTATATGATGAGGTTATTTACTAGATTATTGATATGTACTTCCTAAAACAGCGGCATCGTGTTTGCAATTAAGCGGTTGTATAACCCTATGTTGGTGATGACAGGTGATTGATTTTCATCAAACTATGGAAGTCAATGGGATTCGATTCTGGTGTTATACAGCAGGCCATGTATTGGGTGCAGCCATGTTCATGGTAGACATAGCTGGCATGCGAGTGCTGTATACCGGGGATTATTCATGTGAGGAGGATCGCCATCTCCGTGCTGCTGAAATGCCACACTTTTCACCAGACGTGTGCATTATTGAATCAACATACGGTGTGCAAATTCACCAGCCACGAATCATGCGAGAAAGGAGGTTCACTGATACCGTTGCTCAAACTGTTAGTCAGGTACAGAATGGGTTTTGAAGCACTTATCTTAATCTCCTTTTGGTCAATACCTCTGTTGTTCTCGAATGATTTGTGGTTAACCCACTGGATGGTTTTTGAACAGGGCGGGAAGGTCCTTATTCCTGCCTTCGCCTTGGGACGAGCTCAAGAACTGCTTTTAATTCTTGATGAATATTGGGAGGCGCATCCTGAGCTTCAACACATACCTATCTATTATGCCTCCCCTCTTGCGAAGAAATGTATGGCAGTATATCAAACGTACATTAATGCTATGAACGATCGTATCCAGAAGCAATTTGAGGTGCGGTTTCACCTCTTTAATATTCTGCCCTCCATTTCACCTATGAGGTAAATCTTTCGAGGTATAAACGAGGCATCCTGTTGTAAACAATATGTCATTAACATCACGTCAACAGGGTTCACAACATTCATAAGCCGGCACTGTGAGGCGAACAGTTGGTTTCTTGGTCTTTTTTTGATAAGTACAGCGCACGGTGTCGTAGTGGTTTCATCATGTGTTCGATTCAATTCGGTGATCTTTACTTTTTTTTCAATCTTGTCTTGCTCATCTTTCATTTCACTCACGCTTCGGGTCGTCATGCTATCAACTACCTGAACTATTTTTTGGTAAATTCATGCATATGTCGCTCGCTGGAATTGGTTTTCATTTGACTTGTTCAAGAGCAGGTCTCGAACCCCTTCGACTTCAAGCACATTCAGCCGCTGAAGAACATTGACGGATTCGATGACATCGGCCCTGCTGTTGTGATGGCGTCTCCTGGAGGTCTTCAGAGCGGGCTCTCAAGACAGCTTTTTGACATCTGGTGCCAAGACAAGAAGAATTCTTGCATCATTCCCGGTTACGTGGTTGAGGGAACTCTCGCAAAGGCAATCATGAATGAGCCCAAGGAGGTGACTCTTCTCAGTGGTTTGGTGGTGCCTCTGAACATGCGCGTACATTACATATCATTTTCTGCTCACGCAGATTTCACCCAGACAAATGCGTTTTTGCATGAGCTGAGACCTCCGAACATCATTCTAGTCCACGGAGAGGCCAACGAAATGGGTCGCCTGAAAGCGAAGCTGATCACGCAATTTGCAGAGCAGAACGTGAAAATTCTGTCACCAAAGAACTGTCAAACCGTGGAGATGTTCTTTAAGGGGGAGAAAATTGCCAAGGCAGTGGGCCGTCTTGCAGAGAAGTCAGCAAAAGAAGGCGACATTGTGAGTGGGCTTCTGGTGCGGAAAGGCTTTACCTATCAGCTGATGGCGCCAGATGACTTGCACAGCTTCACCCAACTTTCCACGGGCAGTGTTATGCAACGGCAATCGGTTCCTTACAAGGGCACTTTCACCGTGCTCCGACACCGGCTCCAGCAAATGTATGAACAAGTGGAGGTTGTAACGAAGGCAGATAGTCCAACTTTGAAAGTGCATGGAAATCTCACGGTAACTCACGAGGGAGCTGATTACGTGATTCTACAGTGGGTCTCGGACCCCATTAGTGATATGGTAGCCGATTCCGTGGTGGCGATGATTTTGAAGTTGGATTCGCAGTCCATGTTTGCAGTAGGAGGTGGACGGGCTAAAGAAGCCCGATTAGAGAAAGAGGAGATTAAGATAGTCCACTCGCTCTTAGTTTCATTGTTTGGAGACGTGACACTAGATGAGGAGCATCAAAGTTTAACTGTGAATGTTGATGGCATTGAAGCAACCATTGATCACGTGAAAAGAGGCATCGAGTGTAAGGATGAGAACCTCAAAGATCGTATCAAGGTCGCCCTTCGCAGAATACAAACGGCTCTGTATCCTCTAGATGCTTAAATATGTCCCTTGCGTTGCTTTCATCACTTTGGGGTGTTACTACATTGTGCAACACTGGGGGCCATTATTTTGGACTTTGCTGACTAGTCATCTTTCTGGTTCGTAAACTTTCACAATGGGGAATTTTGTAGTTGAAAACTTAAAGCACTTGCAATTTTAATTGTTTAGACTTTTCAACTATGCAAAGAGGTCAATTTGTCTAAAAAGACCAATTACTTATTTCCAATTTCAAAATTCAAGATTAGGTCCATTTACAAATGAATTTGTCAACATATTAGACTTTGGCTTTTAAATTTCACTAAATTATTTTTATGCTTCTCACCTTGTTCTGTGACCTAACCCACTACTGCAGTCTTAGCTAGAACCAGTAATATGCCCTTGATTTCAATTTGTTCTTGGAGAGCGCACTTTATTTGCCCTTGATTATTAGGATTTTGAGAGGATGCCCTTGCCACTTCATCTTTAATTTAAGATGTCCTCGGCTGAGGCGAAGGAGATAATAAACACATGTACCATGTAGGAAAGTGTACATTGACAATCACAGGGTCTTATCTTCTTTGCCTCAGTCAAGGACTTGCTTTAAACCTAAATTATGATAATTGCATTGTAATTTTATTTTAATTATTTATCACTCAATGCATTTTTTAAATATGACTTTCAAAGCTGAGTGACAGTCTCCAAGAAATGCACTTTTATTTTATTGTAATTTTATTTTATTAATGTAATGTGTAGAATGACACTTCAATGGTTGTATTTCTTGCTCTCTGATAGTTAGTTGAATTTGATCAATAAATTTTGAAACAATATAGGTCTAAAACTTAAAATACCTAATTATCATGTATTTTAACAATCATGCAAAATTAACTCTATGCATCAAAAACCAAATTAGCATGAATATTACTTTTTTATTTGAAGGTTTTTTTAGATACTAATTTCTTCCTAACTACACTAGTTCTGACAATTTTTTGTGCTTAAACTAAGGTATTGTCGTGCATCAATATTTAACATTTTGCATACTAGTTTTTGAGGTTGAACTTCTCATTTTGATGTGGACTACTTCCTATATGCAGAGATCATTCTAACTTCCTCACATAAGAGGGTGATCTTAGCCTTTATCCATGTCATGTCCCACATCATTATACCTTAATGTGTGATTCTTCCAAGACAATGGTATTATCTTGCATTGGAGATGCATTAAGTACCATGTGGCTTTTTGCTGCAATGAAGAATAATTTGTTATTTTTGATGTGATTTAATGAAGATGTGTACATAGTTCTAAAGCCAAACCAAAGAACCTCCTTGGTGCATTAAGTACATGAACTTAGAAATTTTGGGATATGCTTGAGATATTCTATATTATACAATCAATATTGGTAGATTGGCATGTATGAACAAGTTGCTACATTAGTTTTTTGATGAGAAGTATGTAATCAAGTCAAGTCAAGTCAAGTTTTAACACTTTATTACCTTAATTGAGCCCTTTGTCTATTATAGATTTGAGCTACTATTGATCTTTGGACTTTGTTGGACTACTTATTGTCATCCCACATGTAGATAAATATGTATTGGTAATGTTGGACCATTTTAGCAAGTAAATTGAATCTATGGCTTTGCTACAAAAGTCTTTAAAGTTAATAACTATGGCTTTTTATGACTATGTATTGATACATTTTGGAGCATGTTCTAAAGTATTAACAAATCAAGTGAAAGAATTCTAAGGAACTTTTAAAACTTTGTATATTAAAGCTTTGATAGATTATTGCAACATCTCTAAAAATCATCTTGAGATGTTAAAAATCCATTGCTTAATATTGAGACACTTTATAATATACTAGCATTTGTAATAGAGCTTACTAACTTCAATTGTGGTGAATGACTTGACTAATTGAGTTATTCAAATTTTCAAGCATGGTTTATGAAAGTAGGGATTTCTTATGACAATCATTGTAATTGAAACTTAATGTTGTAGTAGATTATGATGGATTACAACTTTAGAAAGCAGACAACTTTGACATAATATAGTCCTTATTAATTATTATATAGATAGAAGTCAATTATCCATTGCTTAATATTGAGACACTTTATAATATACTAGCATTTGTAATAGAGCTTATTGACTTCAATTGTGGTGATTCTCTAAGAGAGATTATATGTATTTGCAATGTAAGGTACTTATGATGTATGATGTCAAGGTAGGGCACATAATTCATTATATTAAGATTTTTTTTTTAATGGTATTTTTTTGTTTGAAGATAAAGATGAACATGTATCAAGGACAAGATTCACAAGAAATCAAAGAATCAATGCACTCTTATATCACTAGAAAAGAATAGATATTTATTTAAACATAATAAAATTTTAAAATTAAAATGGCTACTATAAAAGACATAAAAATTAAAGACTTTTGAAATAAGATTAAGAATAAAAAAGATATTGTTAAGAATAAGAAAGGCCTCACTCTTGCCTCTATATATAATATCAAAATAGAAGTTATGTAATAATATTTTAAATGACCTCCAATATGTGTTTAACTTACAAGAGTGTCAAAGATAAGAATTCAATGAATGAAAATAAACAAGTGATACATTTTTCAAAGAAATATGAAAAAATAAAATAATTAAATATGTATATTTAAGAAAAAACTAAAATGAATATTACCAAAAGATAAAAAAATTAGAGATCATTGAAAAACTAGATTAAAAATAAGAAACGAATTGACAAGATTGAAGAAGGCTTCACTCTTGACTCTATATATACTATCTAACTAGGAGCTACGTAGCGATGTTCTATAGAATCTCTAATATGTGTTCAACTCACAAGACACATGTCTAACTTGCAAGACAAGCTTCTTAAATATGCACCACATATTTAATTTGTACCATAAGTCACTGATATGTGTGATACATAGCAAATTTATTAGCTAAAATTTTCAATCTATCAATCACCTATAAACATGTATAAAAACAAAGCCATGTCTAAAAAGCATTTAAGAAGCTTTTTTATAAGATATTATCAAATTTATGTATTTTAACATACTTATATTTTTTTATATTATCTAGGTAATTATCAAAATAAATATAGATGTTTCTAATAGATATCCATGTCTAACTTGCAAGACAAGTTTCTATTATGTACATCACGAGGCCAACTTGTACTACAATTTGTCAATATGTGTAAAATGTAGCCAATTTATTGGCTTGGTTTTTGACTTATCAATCACCCATAAACATGTATAAAGTCAAATTTGTATCTATGTAGCCTCTCAAAAGCTTTTCTATAAGATATTATCAAATTTATTTTTTACTATCAAAGACAAAAAAATTAGACTCTTGAAATAAGACTAAGAATAAGAAAGATATTGAAAAAAGAAAAAAAAGCTTCACTCTTATCTTTATATATATTAACTAACTAGGAACTACATGATAATATTCTATAGGACCACTAACATGTTTCTAACTTATAAGATACATGTTTTACTTAAAAGAAAAGTTTCTTACATATGCAATATATAGCCAGCTTATTGATTAAATTTTCAACCTACTAATCACCTACAAATACATATAAAATTAAATTTTTATTATTGTAGACCTCTTTATTATTAAAATTTATATAATTATATTTATTTATTATTAGCTTAAGTTTATAGTTGGATTGATATTAGTATAATGTTTATTTAGTTGTTATGTTATTACTATTGGTTAAAATATGGTTTAAATAGTGATTAGATTGGCATTTGAAAAGACTTGGTTGATTAAATTAAGATAAATATTAGTTTATAATTAGGTTGAAAGGTGGAAGTATAAAAATAGAGGCTTGTTATTGAAACAACTAAAGAAGAGTCTTTTTTTGACTAATTTTGGATTAATTATTGAACTAAAAGTGGAGAAATCCTTGTTCAACTAAGTATGGAATAACTATTGGACTAAATGAGGTAGGATCTTTGTGTGACCAAGTAGTAGCTTTTCATTGAATTGAATGAAACAAATTTTTTGTTTGACTAAGTAGCAGCTTTTTATTGGAACAAACAAGAACAAATTTTGTTCAACCATGTGGTGGCTTTTCATTGGACCAACTTTATAGAGACTTTTTATGATGGCTCGATATATGATGGCTTTCATTGGTGAATTCTTGTGCTTGAGAGTAGTTAAATAAGCTTAAAATTTAGCAGTGAGGAATTTATATTGGTATTAAGTTGAATATTTGAGGATGTCTTTTAAGTATTTTTAAGTGCTTAAAAGGTTTAAAGGTGTTAAGATTACTAAGAAAAGTTAAGAAATGTACTAATTTTAATAATTATATCTTTTGCTTTGAGTTTATAAAAAATAAAAAAAATTATATTTTTATTCTTAAGCTATATTTTTTAATTAAAATTATTATTAAAGAGGGTCATTTGAAGTATTTTTGAAGATAAGATAAGGTACTTTTGTGTAATTGTTCATGCAAAGAACTAACCAAATCAAGGAGTTGAGAATGTTGAAGTAAAGAAGGTCTAAGGAGCTTATATATTTGAAGCAACAACTTTAAAGGCTTGTTTCTCACTTAATATTAGAATTTTATAGATAGAAGATAAAAAAAAAGTGAACTACATGACATCAAAGTTGAATAAATCAATTCATATAAGAAAGGAGTATCACGTAGAATTGATAATTTGTTGAAGTGGATCCACAAAGGCATTAATAACTATCATAATAGAAAGTTCTATGCTTAGTGGATGCTCAATAACTTTCAAGATAGTGTCTATGAAGCTTATAAGAATCTTTTTTAAAAGTTATTATTAAATTTATCTATTTTAATTTACTTCTATCTAATTCTTCTTATTTAGTTAATTATAAATTTTGATTATGTCCATGATAATTAGATACATATCTTATAAGTTGGATATATGTTGAATAATTTATACAATGTCTTTATACAACCTCTTTTTAAGATATTTTAAATGGATGCAAGAGTAAAACTGTTCTCATTCTTGTAATGCCTTTCTTGTTTTTTACCTTGTTTGAAGAATCTCTAGTCTTCTTATCTTTGGCAATAATCATTCTTATTTTTTTCTTAAATATATATTTTCTTTAAATATTTTTGTCATATCTTTGTAATATATATATATATATATATATATATAATTTATTTATATTATTTAAATTCTTATCTTTAATATATTTATAAGAATATATTATTTTTTTAATTTATAAAGAATAGGTGATTTTTATTCTTCTTGATAAGATATAAACATATTCAAAATTATATATTATTTATTTCTAAATTAATATTTTTTTTAAAATTTAATTATATTTAAGTTATTTTTTATTTATTCCAAGTGATAATAGACGTTTTTAATTCAATTTTAGTATTATGACAATGTTTTTTGATATAAAAGATGCAATAGCACAAATGTAAGAGCAAATGAAAGAATTAATGGTTGCAATACATGAACTCAATTCATCTCTATAAGGAACAATAAATTTTGTAAGAAGTGAAGATATAGAGATGATTAGAGCTGCTTAAATATCTAAATAAAATTATATTTATTTTCTTATAATAGAATATTCTTCAAGTAATATCACAAGTATTATAAAATTAAGAGTTATTTTTTTGGAAAATTTTGATTGTTCAAAATTAAAGTTTCAAAGATTTATCAATTGAGTATTAATATATTATCCAATTTTTAAATCACAAGTTTAGTTTATTAAAGCATTTATTTTTAGTTTTACATTGTCATAGTTTTTATCTTTTTTTAGGCAATATCATCTAATATTTGATAATTTAGAGGCTTTATTAAAAAAAATTGATCCATTTATATAAAATACAATATAATTTATATTACAATCAATAAGATTTGTATTTTTTATTAAATAAATTATTTAATATAATTATAATTATATTAAATAATTCTAATAACTTATAATTTATATTAAATAAAATGATATTGAATTTATTAATGAATTTTTTTATAAATTAAAATTTGATATATATATATATATATATATATATATACATATAATTTTACTTACTTGATTTTCAAATAATACATTTTTCAACAATTGATTTTACAATGAAGTATAATAAGTTACTTTTAAAATTTTGATTTCAAAATTACTAAAGTATGCATCAATATTTTTAAAATTCAATTGCAATACTAAATTCTTTTCAATACATTCATTTAAAAGTAGAAGACATGTATATAGATGCACTACAGTTTAAACCAATCATTAAGTAAGAAAAGATTGAATGTCAACAAGAAAGATTGTGCTTATATTATAGAAAGACTATGCATGATGTTTAATATTTTCTAAAAAAATAATACAAGAAAAAAATAAAGAATATTATTATTAACGTAAATAATTTTTTAAAAATAAACTATCTAATAAAAATAGTGTAGTTAGAATCTTGTGCAACATCTAACTAAGTCGTATTATCTCCTAAAAACCTTCACTCTATTTTACAATAGATTTTGGTTTAAGACCAAAAAATTGCAAAATTACTACCTTGTTAGATTTAAGAGCCTCAACTTATTTTTTCTAGATGAAGACTTTGTTAAAAGACATTAAAATTTTTATTAAAAAAATTAAGCATATACATATTGAAATCATAGATTTTTATTTTTTTTCTTCTAGAGATCTTAATTATAATACTATTATTGAAAAAGTTACAAAAAATAGTCATTTTAGTATAGTAATAATTTATAATATTATATCTATATTTTATTTTATTATTTTAGATTTATTGTGGCTCTGATATATTAAATTTCTTGTTACCTTGATTTTTTTTAAAGCATCATCAATACTTTTACTAATTAAATAGAAAATCATAAGTCTTGTGGAACCAAATCCATATTTATAGGTGTAAGAGAATTTAAGCATGCTCCAAAATAAAGGTCAAATTTTATTTATTTTACTACATCTATTTTTAATAGTAGTAAGACTTCTGTAGGCATTCAAATTTAATATAAAGATTATTAAGATATTTTTTAGAAGAGAAATGCACATAATTTTTTTAAATATTATCTTTATGAATGCTCAATTAATCTTTAAGAAAGAACATAATAACCATTTGAATCAATTTATAACTTATCAAAAAATGAATCGGCTTTACATTAATAATATATAACTAAGAACTTCTTTATATGCCATTCAAAACTTCTAACAAGATTACTTATCATGTTTGTGAAAAAAATTACAAATTACTATAAGTATGTATAGATTATTAAAGTTTCAAAAATATTATTATAAAAAATAAATACCATCTATCTTTAATTTCAATATTTTTTGAACAATTAAATCACACAATCATTGATATAAAATAAAATCTATTAAAAGCATACAACTTGATATTGAGTAAGAAAAGAGATGAATAGATGATTTTGTTCTACATTAAGTATAGATATTTTGAATATAATATCATGTCTTTTGGACTCACAAATACGCTAGTTACATTTCAATATATAATAAATGATATTTTAAAAAAAATTATAGATGATTTTATTATTTTTTATTTAAATAATATTTTAACTTATTCTAAAAACATAATAGATCACAAACTTTATATTTGACATGTATTAAAAAAATAAAAAATAAAAAATAAAAAATAATATATTTTATACAATTCAAGTTGATTTTTTAAGATACATCATTTTAAACAATGATATAATGAGGGATATTAAGAAATTTTAGAATATCATGGATTTGAAGTTTTCATGAATAATAAAAGAAATCCAATATCTTTTATGAACTATTAAATATTATTAGATTTTTATTAAAAAATTCTATCAAGTTATACTTCTACTTATTGTTAAAGATATACATATTTATATTAATAGTTACTTAGATAATATGAATAGATAGAAGTAGTTAATAATAAATAAATTTGATAATATCTTATGGAGAAGCTTTTTAGAAGCTTCAAAGATGCAATTTATTCTTTGTACGGATATAAAGGTGATTGATAGATTGAACAGTTGGCCAACAAGTTAGTCACTTGTTGTTTGTATTGGTAGCTTGTGGTACAAGCTAACCATGTGGTACATGTATATGGAACTTGTCTTCCAAGTTAAGATATATGTCTTGCAAATTGAACACATGTCAAAGGTACTATAGAATGTCATTACTTAGCTCTTAATTAGATAGTATGTATGGGGGAAAGAATGAAGCCTTCTTCACTCTAGTCAATTCATTTCTTGCTTCTAGTCTACTTTTAAAAGTCTCTAATTTTCTTGTCTTTTGGCAATAGCTAATTTAGTTTTTTTTTTTTTTTTAATATACATACTTTCTTATTTCTATTTTTGTATCTTTCTTTGAAAAAAAATTCACTCGTTTATTTTCTTTTATTAAGTTCTTATCCTTGAAACTTACACATTAGACTTGTAAAAACGAATTTGAGTCAAAATAAGAAATCAAAGCAACTTTTGAAGCTTTAAAGATAGCTATTATAAGAGCACTAATTTTGCATTGTATTGACTTCTTTTGAAGCAAATTTTATGAAAAAAATGTATTGAACTTTATCTTAAGTGCAATTTTGTGATAAAAAGAAAAAGATAAAAAACTTCACTCTCTAATTTGTTTTGAAAATATTTTTAGAAATTAAAATCAGTTATAAGATCTACAATAAAGAACTGTATAAAATTATGGATTTATTTTAAGAATAATACTATTATTTGGAAGGTGGTTTTTAGTATAAAACTTATCTGAATAATTCACAAGAATTTCAAGTATTCTATGTCAATACATATTTTGAATGGCTGTCAAATCTGTAGAAACATATTTTTATGAATATTTATACTTAATATTATTTAATAAATAAAATAAAATAAAATAAAAGATGATAGATGTCATTTTTAGATATTCATATCTTACATTAAAAGAAAAAAATTCTTTTGATCAATAACAAAGTATTCTTTGGAAGCTAAAGCAATTTCATTTCTAAGCATTAAAATCAGTATTGGTTATTGATTTAATAAGTTTTTGATTGAATTCAATCAAATATGTCCTTAGATCTTCTTGTTTATAATATTATGACTAATTCTCTAAAATCTCATGATATTTCTAGGTTTAAATCAAGAAAATATTCTTTATTTTAAAGAATATTTATATGTTCCAAAAGATGAAACATAATTATGTGTTCTTTAAGCTTGTCATGATTTTCTAGCTGTAGAATATCTTAGATACAACAAGAAATTGAAATTCATCTCAAAAACAATTTGGTAGCTTCAAATGTAGAAGGTAATTAAAGACTTTGAACAATTATTTGATATTTATTCAATATCAAAATTTCGCCATTGTTAACCTTATAGATTTTTTCAACCAATACTTATATTAAAAAAACCATTGTCATATATTTTTATGGATTTTATAACAAATCTTTTAATCACAAGCTCTTATAATTTTATATTTATAATAATAGATTACTTCACTAAATTAGCATATTTTGTAATATATATAAAAAACTATCTCAAATTAAGAAAAAAAGAGATTTTTCCTCAATTAAACTTATTGCTATTATGGATTGAAAACAAATACTATATCATATAGAAGGACTTAATTTTTATGTAGATTATAGAAAGTTCTTTTTAAGATGTTAAATGAGGATATAAAAAAATCTTTGGCCTTCTATTTTCAAATTAATAATAAACAAAACAAGTAAATGAAGTATTGGAATAGTATGTAAGATGTACCATTAACTACCATCAAGATGATTGGACAATTCTTTTGTCATTGACAAGGTTTTCTTATAATAACACAATATACTCTTCTATTCTACTATCACCTTTCTATGCTAATTATAGTTATTATATATGATTTGATATTTTGATTTTTCAGAAGTTAATAATCATATAACAAGCAATTTGACAATTTTTTTATTAGAATTACATACAACAACAAAGGTACAATTAAGTAAAGCTCAAGAATAATAAATAATCAACATAAATATCTATTACAAGGAAAAAGCTCAATTCTACATTGATATAAAGGTATGATTAATTTATTACATTATTAAGACTATTTGTTCTAATAACAAGTTAGATTACCATAGGATTGAACCAATTTGTATTTGTGAATAGATCAAATCCAAATGCAAAACAATTATACATATCCAAGTTTATAAAGATCCATCATATATTTTATATATGTCTTCTTAACCTTATAAGATAGTCGTTATACAAAAAAAAAAAAAAAAAAAAAAAAACAAAACAAAACAAAACAAAACAAACAAACAAACACCACTTTTTTTTATAGAAGTGGATAACAACAAAGAGTTTAAGGTGGAAGAGGTGATTAGAACATCTTCTACATTAGTTCAAATATACCATTAATAAATGTGTATGGATATCATTTAAGAATCTTGCAAATGCAACAAGGAAGATTGATGCTTATTATTAACCTTCATTACAACCAAGATGAAGAAGCAAGAAATTATTTGCTATAAAGAAAATCAGATTTAATAAAGATTGTACTCTATTTCATATTCTTATTTATAATTTTTATGTATTTATCATTATAAAAGATGGAAAATAAAAAACCAATAGATTCTACTTATAAATTGTTATTTATTGAATTATTAAAAAAGCTATTAAGAATGTTATAACTTTTAAAATAATATAATAGAGATGAAGATCTACAAAAATAACATATTTTTATATTAGATGGTGAAATACAACATGTTTTATTAAAATACAATTATGACCTAGAAAAGGATTCAATATTTGGTAATATTATTAAAAATAGATTCCTATTAGATGTTGTTACAAATATTTTATTTAAAAGAACTTATATAAGCCTTAACAATTATTAAATAGTAAGGTGGTTCTTTTGCTATAGTATAAAACATTATTGATAGTTGAAAGGACCTATTAACAATCTCCATAGAAAAATCTATGTACATAAATATATATAGCAGATAGAATTTGCTATTTCTTTGACTTCTTTAATATGTCATTAGCGCTCCTCAAAGATCTTGATTATAGAAAAAGGAGTAATGTCATGGACATAACCACACTAGTAATCAATAAAATAAAAAGAATTTTTTAGAAATAAGTAAAAATAAGTAAATTTGATACTATCTTATAGAAAAGCTTTTCAAAAGCTTTACAGATGTGGATTTGACTTTAGAAGTATTTACAAGTGATTAATAGATTAAAAACTTAGCCAACAAGTTGGCCATGAGTTGTACTTACTGTTATTCTTAATCTTATGTTTAGAAACTCTAGTCTACTTGTCTTCAATAATATCAATTCTTATTTCTTCTTACATACATCTATTTTTTCATTTTTTTGTCATCTCTCTTTGATATACATCTTATTTGTTTATTTATATTTTTAAAATTCTTCTCCTTGTAATCTTTTGTTGAAGGTTGTTACAACTTTTAATGTCAATATTTTACTAGTCAATTGTTTTAAAATTATTCTTATATTTGTTACTATAGCTTATGTATTATAAGATCTTAAATAATTTTACTATATAAGATTTCAATACTCATTTCAATTTAAACTACATTAGTAAAAATATAAAATCTAAAAGTTTGTTGTCAAATCATGTTTTTGTACATACCATGTTTTATTATATATCCAAATAATAGTTGTAAATTTATCTTTATTCTTATCTATTTAAAATTATATATTTATTTTAGAAATTCATTTATAAAATGATTTCATAAAATGCATTCAAATATTTATTATAAATACAAGCTTGAAAATAATTATATCACAATTTGATTTTTTACCAAATGATTTTTTCTAAATTAAGTTGAATATATTTTTAAGTTATCAAAATTATATATATAATAAAAATAAGAGATAAACTAGAAAAATAAATTAAAAGATAATCATACTTTTCTATTAGTTGAAGAGCTATGTGAGCTTCAAGTGAAGTTCTTACAAAGTTAATTTTAAATTTTGAAACATATTATATAGAATTATTATTTATAATAAATTTTTTTTTCATAAAGATGTTTTAGGAGCAAAACAGAATGAACTTACTTTGTAATATTGGCTATGCCCATCATATCTCTTTAGTAGTTGATTATAATAGATTTTTAACTAAATAATAGTATTAATAGGATGAAATAATAGAAGAAGTTAGAAGAGTTGGTGTTGTACAAAACAACTTGATCATAGTACCTTAAACTAAAAGTAAATTAAAACTTAGAAATAAATATGTATATAAGTATAAATAATAAAATGTTGGTGTGGTTATAGTTTCATTTTTTTTTTCTTTCTATATATTAGTACAACTTTATTGTGTATTTTAATAGAACTACAAACCATACTACTATTAGGCAATTCCTTGATTTCTATTTAATCACATTTAATTAGCTAGTTTTTTTTATTGTTCTTTAGTATTTCTTATAGAATCATATTGATGAATTAAATATTAACAAAGCATCACAAAATATAATTAATGTAGCAAATATTAGTTTGTTATTAGAATATATATTAATAATTTTATAGTCTTGAGGTTTTATAGCCAACTATGGATAGATTTGTTATTTTTAGGAAGGCAACAAATCTTTAAAACAATGTCTAATATAATAAGTCTTAGGAATTTAATTATATAGCTTTTGTATAGTAGTAGTAGGTCTATATCTTTATATATATATATATATATATATATATATACCTAAAATATTTATTTTTTATGAATATGATATATATTTTTATCTTTAGTTTTAATACTTTATATAAATCTTTTTTTACTATGTTCTATCATAGAAGAAAGATACTTAGGATAAGATTAGATTTCAAAAAAAAAATTATATATACACATATTGCTTCTTATAGATTCAATTTTTTTTTGCACTTGCCTATTAAATCTTTTGAATATTTAAGGATGGACTTCATAATATGTATATGTATATGTATATATAAAGTTATTTATTCTTATATATATATATATATATATATATATGAATTAATAAAATATTAATTTAAAGACAATAATGATGGTATTTTTGAAAATAATAAAAGTAGTGTTTATAAGATGCAAGATGCAAGATACATAGTAATACTATTGTCTTAAATAATAACATTATTGTATTGAAAATAAAAAATAAAAAGAATAAAAATTATAAGAATTTCTTGATGAACCTTTGCTTGGTTATAGATTTGTTCTTTCTTAATTAATTCAATGCACAAAACAAGAATTATGGAATGCCCTATCAACTGGACTTAGTTACTTTAATAGAATTTCTATATCAACCTTAAATTTAGGCTTTCAATAAGCTTTGAAAATATCACTTAAGGCATATTTATAATGTTTCTACAAGCAAATATAGAATCAAAATAAGCCTTTAGATTTACCTCATTATTTAATATAAATTAAATAATCACATTCTAATATTATGCCAAAGTAGACCTTTGACCACCATCAAAACTACTGATAAATCCTTCAAATTGAAATCAAGAGAAACAGGCCAAGAAGAGCAAAAGAGATCCCACATTTATTAGTCAGTACTTATGTTAGAATTTCAGACCTGTTCTGCAACGAGATTATGTCTTAATCTGTCTCCCATCAACTCGCATTGATGTTCTTGAAACGATACATATGGAACACGTGTATCAAAATCGCAAGAGACTCTCAAAATGAATTCATGAGTCACAAGACATCCAGAATAATCAAATCGCTTCACCTCTTCCCATATTTGCAAGGAGGTACAAAAGAAAAAAGAAAAAAGAAAAAAACAGAATAATCTAATCCCTGTACGGCTATTAGATTCCACTTGAGGTAGGCTTCTCAACTGTAGGGCTTCAGGTCTCAGAAGAGTTGAAGAAGAATCTAGTGGTATGATTTGACAAATAGAAATACACGAATGCCAATTAGACTACTGATAGTAGTAACCGTGAGAACAATCATAAAATCCCCTCATCTAACCCACCAACCACTGGAGCGACAAGGCAACTGAATAAAATAACTGGTTGCATTGTCAAGACCAGATAGCACAAAATACAGGACTGAGTAATCTTCGGATTTCAACAATTTCCGATGGACAATATTCAACACAAAAAAAAACTCCAATGTATAGTTAAAGAACGTCATGCGAAACCCTTGGGTATTTTTCAGAGGGTGCAAGTTGGCTAAATTACAATGGATGTGATCTCATTGATCTTACAGGGGAACCCTTGAGGCTTCTGTCATGCAGATGAAGTGCTGTACAACCGTTTAAGCCCTGGGCAGATACACCGTATGCGAGCCAGGACGCTCGCAGACACCTGCAGAGATAAAAGCGTATATTTAAATCATTGAGTTTTTGCTTGCGAACCTAACTCAGTAGTCGAAACATGCAAATACTGACTTAAGTACCAGAGATGATGTAAAGAAAGGGTGTAAAAATCACCTTCGTACAGTGCCGAACATCAAGGGTCTCCAGTAAACTGCAACCCCGGAGAGCATCCTCAAGCATCTCTGCTGCAATTCCACAGGACTACAAAAGAGACGAAAACTATAAATAAGAAAGAGTCGCCATGATTCAAGGCACAATCCAAGACTGTAGAGGGTTGCCATACCTCTTAGAAATGAGATTTATGATATCGAAATGATACCATGACAAAAACAGTATTGTTACTTGATAGTTCTCCTATCTTGTCAAAAAAGGAAGCATTGCAACGAATAAGGATTCTGGAAAGATAACTCCAACGAAAATGAAATAGTGACAAAAGCATGGCAATAGGAATACCTGGAGAGAAAGCGTAATAAGACGAGGGCAGTTGAGCTGGAGTACCACAAGTGCTGAACATTGACTGATCACATTACAAGAGCATTAGGATCAACGAAGTGTAATGAAAAAAGCGACAAAGTAAACAAGTTCGACTGGTCTAGGATGGTCCAGTCCCCTTACTGTTGCAATAATCAAGGGACCATAATATAACTCCAAGTAGAAAAAGAAAAATTCATTTATCACTGAATTTATGAAAATCGGGAGTGCACTGACCTCAAATTAAGGGTTGTCAGGTTCTTACAACCGAGGCGAACCTCCCGAATGTTACCGGAAAGTGAGAGGTTCAGTGTGGTGAGATGAAGGCATGCGACATCCTGCTGGATAACTACAGTCTGAATATTAGGGCAGCCAACACAGTTTAAAGTCTGGAGTAAACGAGCTGGTCCAGTCATCAGCGCTAAGGTCTGCGGAAAAGAACCACCATATTCAGAGACCCACTGATTCTCAACGGCCGAATATTCATTTTCTGGCCCATAAAACCCTACTAGAGCTGAGCTAGATATTGGATTGACAGTCAGATTGCAATCTCGTGCTTGATGATCTTGAGTAGCTACAATTTGCCAATCTTCCTCCATCATCTCCTTTTTGTGGGACGTAACCTCTTGTACGTCTTCACAGAGGATGTCGAAGTGATGAGGATTAGAATCCATTTGACTTCGCTCAAATTCCACAACATCAGAGGAGCTAACATCCTCCATTCCTGTATCTTCTGAAGCCATGAGTTCAATGGGGAAGGGAGGGGTAGCGAGCCGGCTCCACAATTGATCCGTTACATGAAGACAACCGTTCAAACTGACTTGCGTTAGGTGGGGACACAATGCTAAGACTCCTTCAATAGCAGCACGGCCCAGACTTCCATAGGACATGTCCAACTCCTGCAATTGCGGTAAAACTTTGCCTCCATGCAATGCATTAAGCGCAGTGTCTCCAAGATATTTGCATGCAGACAATCGCAATACCTGCCATTTGCGTTATAAGACGTAAGTCAATACTATTTACAAAAAATCGCGCTATCTAGTATTCTCTATGTGACGTGACAACTACTTGTAAAACTTGTACTTGCAAGGACAGATTATCCAAGTAACATAATATACCTTCAGGTAAGGACAGGCCTCAAATACAGGAGACAAATCCGTGAGGAATGTATATGACAGATCCAGCATTGTGAGGCGAGGGAGCTTTTTAAGAGCCAATAACCCAGCCGGCCCAACTTTTGGGCACGCAGCCAAGACCAAAGTTTGAATGGCAGAACATGATGCAGTTGTTGCGGCCAGGCAGTCGTCTCCAAGGCGACTGCACAAATCCAAATAAAACACAGGTCTATTTAGAAGCTGAAATAGCGCATGAGTAACAGTACACAACAGTACATCTGGCAAAGGCCTTCTAAAACACGACGAATATCATATGCAAAAATACCTGCAGTAAGAAGCATCCAACGATGACAGGTTAGAGCATCGAATGGAGGCTTGAGAGAGGCCACCACATCCTCGCAAATCAAGTGTAATCATTTGAGCTGCTTCTATCTCAAGTGTTGTCAAATGTGGGCATATCCCCAGGTTCAAAGAAACCAATCCTACCTGCAACAAGATCAACTATTCAGGAATAGTGACACATTTTCAGACATATCATTGTGATAAAAATGAAATTAAAAGAAAAGTGCAACCCAACTCATGAGAACGAGAATGAGAATTATCCAACCCAAAATAGCCAAGATTAGATTTGGTGCTAATGCTCAAAATAGACCAAAAACTGTTGAAAAAAGCCCCACAATAAGTCATCCTAGTAGGGTTTCTGAGCAAGTTACATCCGGATGGCATAGAGGCTTCTATGATGATAGAGTGCAAATTAATGTGAAACAGAAGGCTTCAGGAGACAAGTACAGGAGAAAAAGAAGCAGCAACAAGGCGGTTGCGGCCATCCAACTGTAGACTCTGCAGGATAGGGCAAGACAGCTCAAGCGAGATCATATTCCGGCAACCCACAAGTGAAAGAGCACGCAGGGATGAAGCCATCAGCTTCACTTTCACAAGACCCTGCCACAACAAAGGAATGCATTCATGAATGCACCGATTGAGAGTTGCACACAAACTTTGAACAATTGAGTCACACTTGACTGACCTGCGTCAGAAAATCTAAATAAAGTTTGCCTTGGAAGATAATGCTAGACGGGAACATAAATGTAAGAGCAACTCAAAGAGAGGACATAAATTGCTGGCAGTCCTTGCTTCTTGAAACTTTCTACTCTTAATTTTTATTTGCTCGATTAACGTTTTATAAGAATCTCACATAAGAACTTAAAATCTCGGATCTAATACTTCACAAATGAGCTCTCCAACCTTATGAAACAACATAGCAATTACACTATACATTGCAGGGTTTAAGCAGTAAGACAGCGTACATCACAGTTATCCAAAGTGAGCAAATCGAGCTTTGGACAGCCGCCTCCGTCGCCGAAAACATCACATACTGAGTCGGTCAAAGACTCACAATCGGTAAGATCCACCTCACGAAGCCAAGGACATTGTAAAGCCAAACTGGAGAGTCCCATTTGATTTTTCAAACACAATTTCTGCGACAAGCAGAGAAACTTTGAAATTTTCAAACTTTGGAAAAGTAGGAGCCTCAGAACAAGTAATGCGATAGTGTGAGTAGCAATAATAAGGTTAAATTCACCTCTCAAAATATCATTTGTTGTTTTTGTTCAAAAGGAGACGTATCCAGAACAGTTTCGTTAAAAGAGTTCGGTATAAAAATAGAACAAGAATTGACTAAACGGAACTTCAGAGCATGTCATTGCAAAAGAGTGAAAAATTTAAGGAACGAAAAGTTAAGAAACGAAAGCTGTACCTCGAAACTGCTGGATGCAATATCAATCCGACTCAGGGCAGGACAATGGCTGAGATTCAGCAACGTGAGCGCAGGACTTCGCAACGTAAGCTCCCCAAATCTGTGTAAAGTCCACAAGGCAGGCCAATTTAGAAAAGCTGAACCGGAAACAAATAAGGGGCACATCTTCTAATCCAATACTGCAGGCAAAACAAGTGATGTCTACTCCAGCTGTGAATATTTTACTGTTAATAAAGATTTTGGCGAAAATGTAACTAAACAAATTCCATTAAAAGACGCTACCATGACAGGATAAATCATATCGCTTTCAATATACCACACAGTATAACATAATGTCCAGAAAATAACATTTAAATCCACCAATGAAGGAAATAATGAGAGGGCAAGGTGGAATGGGTATCAATTTAATACTTGCGATTGTGCCCGATACTGATGCTTCGAAGACGCGGTAAATCCAACGTGACTGAAGTTAACAGCCAACAATAGTCCATAGCAAGTACCTAGGATATAAATAGGTTATCAAATTAAGTCAATCCAAAACTCCACTGTTATGCATTAAAAAGGACCAGCAATACCCAAACTCATCACTAAAAACAATGGTTACATATATTTTTTGACTTTATGTGAAAGCACAGTAAAACGACAGAGATTTGCATTTATATTATTCATACCATACGTCAATAATCGATAATTACTGTTTCCATAACAAGCACACGTGAAAGAACCCACCTCCAGCATCACACAAAAAGAAAGCGCAGCCATGGATGACGAGTTGATACCCTCGCAATTAACCAACTTCAAATCTGTAAGCACAGGCATCCGAACGCCCTACCACACCAATATCGAATAAGCTTAGTTAAAAAGCTAGTCAACACTTATTCACCGTTTTAAATAGAATTAAACAAAACAGTCGAGCACGTCAGGACGTCGATAAAAAGTAGATGAACATCAAATGGAACCTCGCGCATGAAAGCAGCTGACGACATTGACATCAGCAAAGCTTTAACTGGACTAACCTCGAGCGATATATTGGGGCAGTAGGAGGCATCCAAGCTACGAAGGTGAGTGCAGGCAAGAGATATCTCCCTCAAAGTCTCATCACTGACATACGAGCAGTTGGAAATATCCAAGTATGTAAGAAGCGGACAAGCCGTAGCAGCAGCACGCACTCCAGCATCAGAAAGCTTATGGCAAGATGATACGTCGAGCTTAAGAAGACGGGGACAATAAAGCATTGCAGATGCCATCCCTGTCCGTTTCAGAGATAATGTCTCCAAAAAAAGACACCTGGGATCAAACATGCGTTTTAGATACTAGAGAAAAAGAATAACGACATGGCTAAGGAACCCACATGAAATACTAAATACTGTGTATAAATATTTTCAAAATGTAGCCAGGACAAAACTTCGTGATCAATCTTGAAAATAGAAGTATCCAACTACAGAAAACAGAACCAATACAACAAACACATCAAAAAGCGCATAACAATACCCCTCTCTAACTCTAAACAATGTACCACGGGAACTGGATGCCTTCAACCCTTCGACGCACTAGGAACTATCTCCCATGATACATCATCCATAGAATTCATAACAGCGCCGAAACGATTGCCTGAATGGAGAATAAAGAACAGTCTGAGCAATCTCAGATTTAAGTGAAGAAAGGACGTCAACCTTATGGCTATCCGAAGCACACGGCATTTCAAAATTTGTAAGGAGCGCAGTGATTCGTGCTTAAGTTGAATCTCTTGAGCACCACCACTTCCCAAAGTTGCATCAGTAATGCTCAAATTTTGCAAAGACTCACATCCGGAGAGTAGATAGAAAAATCCATCACTAAAAAATCCTCGCCCCAACGTCAAAACCTCCAAGTTGCTGCAATCCAAGAACCTACATGTTAACACGCATGGTAGCATCTAATTTCAAATAACTTTCAACAAAGTTTTGACGTCAACTCTTTCATTGTCGCACAATGCTCCATCGACCCAAAAAAATTGAGAAGTCTATTATATTGAAGAGAACCGACGGATATAGTGCCAGCACAAAACACGAAGATAGGGAAATCCACTAACCGGAGCGACAGCATTGCTTGTTGTACAACAACCTCATCAACACAAGGGCATCCCTTCAAATTCAATTCTGTTGCCTTCGGGTATCTAGCACACAGCACCGTAACTGCATTCATCCAAAACACGGCAGCATTCCTGATCAGTCTCCTAGAGAACATACTGTAAGGTGGCCAAGTACATGGTGAGGCTCAATCACGACAATCGTAAATTGTTAACCCCACGATCAAACATCAGCACATGAAGAATGAGTAAAACTTTATTAAGATGCAGTGGCACCAGCATATTATGATGGCTATAGTATCAGAAACATAGAATACCTTGTTGGTGAGTAACTTGACGACTTTCAAAGTTTAACGACTTCCAAAAATCTTCATGGGCACTCGCAACTCGCCATTGTCTACATACTTTTGCGGCTTGGCATAAATCAACATCTTTCAGAAATGAAAAGACCTGTACAAATGATACACATTTTTCGTTCAGACTGCCGTAGGATTTTCGTACATAAATCTCTTAGCACAGGAACTGATCCAACAACAGTTGAACAACTGTTTAGGGTAAATCCTGAGATACTGACGGAAAAAATAATAGTTAACAATGCACAATCGGTATAGGATACAATCAATGTCATTGACGCAATCTTAACCAATTGCCTAACGATTGCACCGCGCAGGATACAGCCTACAAACTTCACAACAGCTAATTACAGAAAAAATACTTAATAGCAACTACAACATTTCATTAAGCTTGAAATGAGTGATTGTCGTATGCATCTCGGTAAAATCACGGTGGTAACCACTCACTTTGTGCAGGAGATCATCCGTAAGGTCCATGCGAGCCTCACCATCCTCTGCATCCACTAAGTTGTGCTGACGGCCTCCATCATCTTCATCACCCCCAACAAGATCTGAGTCCATAGGGTCTTCATCACCTTGTCCTGAAGGCGCATCTGTTGGTGGTAAAGAAGGTGGTAAACCTTGAGAATCAAGCTCTAAGGGAGCCCCCAGTGACATTATTGCAGAATTCCCTCCCAAAGGTCCTGAAGCTCGTATATTTCTTTGCTGTCGTCTGCATGATGAACGAATTTGTTTACTTAGTGAATGAAAGACAAAACTTGAAGTGAACAACAATACCAGACCACAAATTTTAATACATTGCATGATCTACACCAGATGCGAAACCGACAAACTTGCAGGCACCATGCTTGCACCCCCACGATAATTGCAAGTGAACCTGTTGTAAATTTCCAATCTTCTGTTCAAGTTGCTCCGACCAATCATGCTGCTACAGAAAATCAAATACAGCAGGTATATGTCCCTTACTCTCTATGTTTATACACGTCACACTGTAAATGATCACTATAACATGTTAGTTTTAACGATTCGTATCACTCAGTAAAACTAATATTGGGTGGGTCTCTCCTCCCTTACACAAGTTAAGTTGACTACCCGCATTAGTAAATGAATAGTGGTAGTTGAGTAGAAAGTATATCAATTAAAGGTGTCAGAACTATATGCAATATTCCAAAATTCAGCCCCTCCTTCGTGATAATTTGTTCAAAACGGTTCTGAGTTGTTGTTTTCCTACTAGTAGTACTCGGCTTTTGGAGGGAGCTGAATGAAGCACCACGTTGACAAGAAAACAGACGCGGTCCCACATATGTTTTTACATTTCTAGCAATCTCGTTGAATCCTAACGTGTCTGGTACATTTGAAATTGGGGACGTTACTCACAAGGTGTAGCTGGGAGGATAAGTTTTGGCACGCTTGCGATACAGCTTGTCGGGAGTCTTTTCCGGAAAGCGCAGACGGAATAAATCTGTTCTAGGATGCACAGAGACTGGTCCTTGCTGAGAATCTCCAAAAGGACCGTGATCTCCTGCAAACTCGGCTCCTATTCTCATATTCCCAGCTCGAATAGCCTGCAACATTTCTGGCGTCTCTGCATGCAGAAGACTCGCATCTAAACCTTCATTTGCACCTCGAACAGGTAACCCTTCCATACTACTAGGAGGTGATGGAAACAGGGATCCCGAGCCAAATAGAGCTTCAATATTCGATTCCCCTTGCAAAAAGTCCCGAAATTGAATCGTACTACCCTGCAGAGCAAAAGTTTCCGCAACGTCATCCAGCTTCTGCTTCAACCTGCTAACGCTCAAACGAGCCGCTATAGCTTCGCATCCCACCTCCATTTCCGTACCCTGAAGAGAAAATGGTCCACCAAGAGGATCGAAATCCGACGGTAGTCCATCACACCCCTCCACTTCGTTGATCGTTGACGATTCTCCACAAGACAAAGAGCAACTCGCTGCCGAACCCAAAGCGCATGGAGAGCGTGGTGGTGACGACGTTGAAAAGCAAACACGGCTAATCTCTGCCGACTCGAGAGTTAGCTTATGTGTCTTATCATCCTCCACCCTAAGCTGTACAGTGTCTATGAACTCATCCTCACAAGGTAAACATGCGACTGTAATTCGAGGGCTATTGTGTGAAGCATTGCTTCCAGTATCCGGGGTTTGCAAATCAATAGGAGGAAATCCCACCCTTAACTCCCTGCGGTCAACGCCACCGGCTTCCCCTCCGATCACCCCATTATCATTCGAGAGGGCAGAAACCCAAGATCGGCCTACGGATGATCCATGGGCTGCCATTCATCAAATTGAAGGACTAATTGACCGCATAAGAAGACAAGGAGCCAATTTTCGAGATGAGCCGGATACACAAATTGTGAGCACAAAAATGTATCCGCCACACAAGGCTCACGATCGGAAATGCCCCAAGATTATGAGCAAAGTTCAGGACCCACAGAGATACGAACAAACAATCTGGAAAACTAGAGGTGCCAAACAAAAAGAGTATTTTCTAGAATCAAGACCCCGGGTGCTACACTCTTCAAGTCGAATGTAATTCAGGTCAACCAATTCAGGTGAACGGTTCAACAAGAAATCCACTCATTGCTGATCGTGGTTGACGAAAATCGGCTAATCTAAAAAACAAACAATCTACCGCAGCCCGCATATCTTGTGCCCAATTTTCAGAGGCGTGGAGTTATAAAACGCATTTGTTTCTGTAGAAAACAATGAGCCAGTGAGAAGTGTCCTGAACTTGGGATGTAGCAAAATGAAAAAACCAAGGATTCAAATAGTGGCTAGGTTTTCAGTGAGATGTTGATGGCACATACTCTATGCAATGTCAGCAGGACAATTGCCACTCATGTCTGAATAATTCCAGGAGGCGTGTCAATGCTTGCAAGAAGATAACTAGGAAACAAGACTAATGGCAACCAAAAATAACAGCATTTCAACATGCTAAGACAGCTCTGCAAGCGTCGATATATTCACGTTGATTCCTATACAAGAATTACACATCGAGAAGTTCCACCTACAGTAATTCACGTTTCATGCTTTACTGCGTCAGTACCGACCCTCGAAATTGAAAAGAAGGGTATATTCAAGGGTGTATCCGAGGGGACTACTAAACGAGGAAGTTGGACACATGTCGGGTATTCGTGCGATCAGAAGCCTGACAGCACTTAATGAAACAAGAGTTTGAAGTTAGTTACCTACTGACCAAAACCTCTCCAAATTTCGATCTGTTTCTGTAAGCGTTCCTCCATGTTTATCCTTGAGAGAAAAGGTCCAATGCCAAAACCCTGGATTCTCCACTTCGGCAAAACACTTGGTCGTGCAAAGACGGTCGCCTTCGTTGTGCTTGAATTTTTTTCACACCCACGTAAACATGTGATTCACACACTTCGGGGATTACAGAGAACACAACCTGGGTCCACCCTCACGCTAATGTAACGTTTAGCTTCAGATGACTGGCAAGTTTCACGCTAGCATTAAGAACCCTTTCCTCAAGGGTCCTGCTATGATAGAGGGAAAGAATGACCACACGGCTGGCGAATACGAACCCTAACAGGGAATGCTCACGACCTGAACCGGCTGCTACGAGCTAACTAGCACGTACAACCGCCCTTCACGGAACCGTTAAGGAGCAGTGATACACGTACGGCTCCCGTTCTCCAGTACTCCCGGCAATCGACACGCTTAATAGCATGACATCCTTCCCCACACACCTTTCACTTCCCAAACTCGCCTTCTAAAATTCAACCGCGAAGCACCCCCCGCCCCGCGATGCCAAGAATCACCAGTAACTCCACACCGATTTTCTCCCGAAGCAAGGTAAGCCCTCTCTGCCTCTCTTCGCCTGCCTCTACCCTCTCAAACCATCCCACCGCATCGACTAAGTCAGGATCCGACACAAGCCCCGTCCCTTACTCCCGAACACGACACTTCGTCCTCGCATTCCAGATCCCAACAAGACGAGAAATGCAACCAAGTCCTTAACAGTAGCCCCCTCGATGACACGAATTTCAGTCACGGAACCGAATCGCCTCACACTTCAATCACTGACAAGCAATCAAACCAAACCGACTCTTACACCTCAACTACTTCGTTACCTACACCACTGTCCGGAAAAAAGAAACCCTACATCACCATCCAAAGCTTCAATCACCCTCACAATCACTCATTCACCACCTCAGGAAGAAAGGGAAAAGGGGAAAATCATAAAATAAAACACAATAAAAATGTTAAAAATATATTATTAATTTTTTTAAAATAAAATAAAGTAAAATAAAATCCAACAAGTAGACTCCTCGAAACATGAGCTCCGCTTGCCACACCTCAGCCGGGTACCGTAACAACTTAACCGCATCGCTGACCTTACCCGCAGTGTCAGTCACCAACTCTCCGCCACACTATTCAACAAACCTAGAGGGGCCAAAAAAATTATACTACATACAGGGATCAGGCATAAAAAGAACGCAGAGAACAACAGCATCTGCCTCGATTCCAACACGGATCGCACCTACAGACAGACGAAGAAGAAGACACGTTAAGTTGGTCGATCCTCGCCATACCTGGGCTGCTGCACAAGCATCGACACACAGAATCCGGAGCGACACGCCCTGCTGCTGGTCCGACGTCGTCATACTGGACGAATCTGCACCAGGACGAAAGCCCGCGCAACGACAAACTACTACTCTCCGTTCCTTCCTCTCATGCCTCTCGCCGCTCCCTTCACGTGCCCTCTGGGGCCTCCCGCTCTCCACGTTCCCATCCTTGTTCCAACTCATCCACCTCACTGATCGTGAAATGACTTGATTGGCTGCCTGCTTTTTCGACTCGTCCACGTCAGCATTGAATACTCCTGACGTGGAATAACTCGAACATGTTCTGAGCCTTTCACCAGATTATCTCCAGCTGATGTGGAGATTTGAATGAGTTGTCATTTGTGCCCTCGCTGTTAAATTATATAGGGTGTTGGGTTTTAAAAAATCAATAAATATTTTTGTATGATTAAATAAACAAATAATCACTGTCACGTTTTAACACTATAAATATACATATATATACATATATTAATGATATATAACCATGCCAATTTGGTAGAATTTGTAAAAGAGTAAGTTCAATTTTAATTTTGACGTATACAAGAAAGAAAAAATAAAATATTAATAATAATAATAATAATACAAGTATGCATCAGATTTATTATAGAATGTAAAAAAGTATATGTCAAGTTACAATGTTGTCTCTAACAATAATCATCTCTGATGACCCACAAATTTCAAATGACTCATCCAAATAAATTACATTATTGAAATGTAGGTTTCTATAACAAAGTCAATCCTGTCTCTTATCTTTCGGTATTTGAATGTTACAAGTCTTTGATATTATTATAGAGTTCCTCTTGTTATTTCAGTGCAATAAACATTCATAGAAACTTAATGAATGGCTAATAGAGTATTCTATCTGCACTATTTAATATTATTATGAACAAAATTCACAACACTTTTTATCCTAAAAGTATTGAGGCCTCCAATTCTTACATGTTTGTATAAACTTAATTTTAAATTAAATAACCATATTACAAACAAACAAACAAACAAAAAAGTTTTTTTGTTTGACAAGATCCTGAATAATAATAAAAAATAAAAAACAGATTTAGATTGTTGTTTGATTTATGTACATGGAAATTGATACATTGACTGGGGTTTTGACTAATTGATTGAGCTTTGGTCATATTATCTTATAATGCACCACACAATTTTAACACATAATATATATTTTTTAAATTGATATGTGACACGTAATTTGAACACACAATAAGATACTGTGTACTTACATCAGTTTATGAATGTGGTATATTAACTTAGTTTAAACACTTCGACTAGTTTTAACACATGTTAATAATAAATATGAATGTAGTTTTCTTCGTTTTTCACACAATAAGTTACTATGACCAAAACCGAATAAATTTAGTAAAAAATCCCAATTAATGTATTTATTTTGTTCATATATATATGTATCAATTTTGTTCATATGTATATATATATATACACATATATATATATCAAAATTTAAAATTGAATGTTTTGATTTCATTTCTCTAGGCATTCTACAAGTTAAATTTAATGCCATGATTTTTTTTACTTCACATGAAAAAAATAGGTTTAGATAGAATTGACATTGCAATCCTTTCTTCTCACACTAAAGAAATACTGGCTCAAATAATGAATCTTTAGTGAAATTATTATAAAGTCACCGTTTTGCATGATCCCACAAGAACACTGTTATACATGTTCGCATATATATATATATATATATATATATCACATATTATTCCCCGGATAAGTTATAAATTTATCCGAAAGAAAACATAATTTGATAGACGAATATGTGTCTATTAAAAGAAAACGAGGGAAATAGAAAGAATTATGTTCAAAAATAAGAAATGTGTTTAAAAACTCAATTTATTGCGAAGAAGCGGAAACCCATCCTCCGGCTCCGCCATGTCGATCATCCAAAATCGTAGACAGAAATGAACAATACGTAGATTCATCCAAACATGCAGAGGAGGAACATCCACGGGGATCGAAGTGGAGGTGTTCGGGCCAAGTGGGGAGGATCTCGGCTCTAGAGTGAAGAAGAAGACGAAGAAGAAGAGAACGAGGCAGTATTGTTGCAGGGAGACGCGAGATCGAAGCAGAAATGGCCGCTCTTCTACGGCGATCGTTTTCGCGGCTGCACCGCCACGGCTCTCGATCCTTGCTGGTACGTTTTCAGGTCAAATTTAAGCTTTTCACGCTTCAGTTGCCGTAATTTTATTGGATGTTTTGTCTTGTTTTGTTCGTGCAGGTTTGCATTCAGATTGGTGATGACGATTTGTTGCATGTTTTCAACTTTTTATTTTATTTTATTACCCCTAGAGCGTGTTTACTGCTCTTGCGTTTGTTCTTGAGTTGAGGCAGTGCGGGTGTAGGATTTTGTGTCGTTGCTTGGATTCATTCAGGGGGTTAGATAGGGTTTTTGGAGTTGTGACTCTTTTGTTCTTCTGAATGGGTTGCTGGTAGCTGCATTTTGGAGCTTGAATGTGTTGTGTCGTGATCATGGTACAGTTCCCGTGTCGCCTGTTTTTAGGTGATGGAGCGAGGTTTGCTTTTGGTTTGAGCGTGAATTTTCTGAATCAGCAAGGTTTTGCAAAATAAATGAAGGATTGGATTCAAGAAGAAATTCCGTTTGTTACATTGATTTTTCTGGTTCAACGTTGACTTCGGGAGTGGCGAGGAATGTTAGAGCAATGGTCACTCTCTTTCTGATGACAGTTCTTTGGCTGCGTAGCACTTCGGCGTTCCTTCCTGAATTCTCCCTCGCTCTGTTTCTGTGCACCTTGCATGTGCAAACAATTACAGAATTTTAGGCTATTGAAGGAATCTTTACTGTTGAAGGAATCTTACTGTAGATCTAATAGACGTGCCAGGAAATGTATGTTGGTATCATTTGCTGTCATCGCTATGCGAGCCTCGAGAACTTATGTGGAATGTAGATGGGGTTGAAACTAGACGAGGGAACCCTCTAAAAAAAATACTCCTTGTTCTTCGGCAGGTTTGTGGAGATTGGGATGGCGTACTTCAAACACTGCACTGTGGAATTTATTTGGGATCTGTTAAGCACACGGATTTAGAATTTGCGACTGGCGCGACTGACTCACCTGTCTTTAATGAAGGTGCAAGAAATAGGCAGTACCAAGGTTGCGCTTCGGAACTCCATCACAATGGTTCTTGGAAATACTTTGCAGTAAATCCCCAGCAATTGGGTCGTTGGCGTACTTTGCCATTTTCATCGCTGCATACGTTGGCGGATTGCGAGTCGGCCCGGCCATGTTGGAACAGATCCGGGCGGTGCAAATCACCATGGAGTCTCAGTAGGTCACTGGCGTTGGGAGGGGTTCGACACGAGAGTGTGTATGAGAAGAGAATGCGAGAAATAAGATCGGTACGGGCACGCGGACGGCGAATGAAACAATCATCTGAAGCATATGATACAGACACGTCTGCCGCCTATGACGAAGATCCATCTCAGCCGCCATTGAGTCAACCTTTGCGCGGGTCGTTGAAGCCATCTTCTCCAGAAGAGGTATAAATTTGCACATTATAGCCTCATTGCATGTCATTCCATTACGAACATAATCCAGAAGCTATTTGGGACTCGAAGATGTGGTTTATTTCAGACTTGAACTCGGGTGGCTTTCATTCTTGGCACCACGCTTTCTACACTTCCAAAGCAATTCATTTGCACTGGTTGCCTCCGTATAAGGTTAGACAGACTATTATGATCACTTAAGAAGATAATGCTGCTCTGATGTCCACGACAGATGGTTCTGGTTCCAGTGCTAGCTAGGCCTGACTTGATAATTACTCGGAATGTGGAATGGGCCAACCTGGCCTTTGGGTTTGAGCAGGTACCATTCGTTTCATGTTGTGTTTGTCATCGCTTGTTCACTTTCGTGAATGCTTTCTTATCATGTGCCTTATTGACGTTCTCGTGTTGTACTATGTGCCGTTCAGAAGAACAACAGCTCAATGTGTTGCATGCCAATTTTTTCTAGGGCACGGTTGTCCCGCGTTTCCGTTTTCTGAGTTACGATTGGGGCCAAAAATACGGCGTAGAATTCTTATCAGAGAAGTATGTTAGACTATCTGACATGGATCACTAATGTTCACGAACTTGTTTGTACCTTACAGGAAAATAGCTACATCATTATGGATCCCCGTCAACCTCAAGCTGTAAGTACGCTGTTTCGAATTCCAATTTTTGGATTGCCCTTAGTGCGACAATGAGAAATACATTTTCAGCATTTTCTATTGAATGACATTTTTTCATGGATCAGTGACCTACGAAAGCAATTTCAAGTCGGCCGTATATTCTGTAACAAGATACCACACTTTGACCTGAATAGTTATTAAAATCCTGAAGCTGATTGCACATCAATATTGTATGTGTGAAAGTAAACCTAAATTTGGTCGGAGACTCTGAAATTGTTCTGCATGTTGGGCAGCAGCTGATGTGGAACATATCGCCTTTGTGATCTCAGCCCGTGGGGTACATCAATGAGCTCAGCAACGTTTTCTTGCGGCAGGTGAATAACACGCTAATCCGCTTTCATATCTTGCTGTTGAGTTAGTGCGTACGTCTTTAACTCAATCGTTTTTATGAAACCATCGAGTTTTCATTGGCATTTACCATACAAGTTATGTGATTGCCTGTAGATTCTGCGCACGCGGCGACCCTTCACGGCAACGATCTATGATGGTCAGAGTAATGTGATTTTCAAGGTCAGCTACAATTCCTGAGAAGAACTTGATACAAGTAATTTTTTTCACTCTCAAATGTTGAGTAATTGAGGTCCTTTATTTTTGTATCTCGAAAACTTCACCATCTATGCTGTTCAGTTTTAATTTCCCGTTTGTTCTTGTGTGCAGGTTCGAAGACCAACTTGGGTAGTTAATAGCTCGATCTTTGTGGAGATTGATGGCAATGTACGTTAAATATCTTCTGTATTTTATTTATATTACCATTAGTTCATCTCAACTGCCTGCATAGCAAGAGTGGGTAGGGAATTTAATCAATTGTTATGTCGAATTGTTAGTCGAGTGAACTGATCAATCTGTTTTTTAATGCAGGTAATCGGCGAATGCCACCGGAGATGGCACTTGTGGAGGCGTATATATGACGTTTATTTGGGGTACCTTCTTCATTCTGAAGTTTGTTTTTGTCATACATTGTTGTAGAGATATAGGATCTGAGGCTTTCCAATGTTCTGCAGCTCAATACAATATCTGCATGATTGTGGGCCCAGAGTTTGCTCTTTGTGATCCCCAAATATGAGTGAATCATATATCTATTTGGGTATGATACATTCAAGCATTATGATGCTAGAGGCGATGGTCTCTGCAGGGACCAACAATTTGCTACAGTGGAGAATCCAGGGTTTTGGAATTGGACCTTCTCTTTGAAGGATAAACATGGCAGAACGCTTGCAGAAATAGACCGCAATTGGAGAGGTTTTGGTTATGAGGTATCCAACCTAACTCTTGTTTCCTTCGAATTTTTCAAGCGTATGTTGACTACGCGAGTGGATATTTTCTGGAAATTGGGAGTTGTTGACCGCTTTTGTGTATTATACACGGTTGATGTAATATGGAAATTATGTGGCTGCAGTTTTTGACAGATGCGGGACAGTACGTGATTCGATTTGGTGACATACACCCGGACCAAAGTCCACACTATATTGCACCCGATGAAGTACTCCATGGGCGCGGCCCCCTTTTAACAAATACGAAGCAACACTCTGGTGTGCAGGAAATGCATCAACTGCAAACAGCAGCTGAGGAGGTTAGTGCTGTATTGTTTGTTCTTGTTCTTTTCTAATTTTAAAATTAATTTTTCTTGATTGTTATTTTTTTTTCCTGTGTGTTTCTTGTCTCCTTTTTCTTTTCTTTCCCTTTGGTACCTATTGAGGTTAACCAGATACTATCCACTAGCAGACGATTTCTATGTTGAACAACCTAGTTTAGAAACCTTGTCGGGAAGACCCTTCAATGTTAGCATTTTGAGGGTCGTTGCTGATTATTATAAAAGTCAGTTACCGCAAGTAGAGGCTCTCGGCGTGCATTCGATGTAACACTTATCTCCATTCGAATCAAATGTGCTGGTGTACAGGCTGAACCATTGCAAGTCTCGCGAGTTTTGACATTATCTGAAAGAGCTGTCGCTTTAGCTTTGGCTATATCTCTCGACAACGACTATTTCTCTCGACATAGCAATCCGAGGTGACCATCCCTCTTTCTTTTTGTTAATAAAACTATACTAGTAAGACACTGTGATGGTTGAATCGCAGCTTTGGTGTAGTATTTTTTTCTAAGTACGACAATCTTTTGTATTTGGTTGACTTTGTAATGTTCAGAAACATTGGCCTGTTGGGAAAGCACGTGTCACCTTGGTTCCCTTCTTGATGTGAAGATAGTTATGTGCACTCAGCTATTCCTTTTCTGCCTGTGCTTGGGCTTGGTTTGAAGATGTATATCAGTGGTCCGCAGCAAAGAATGTAACACGAATCTGGAGAAAATTTTGCTGATTGTTGTAATCACTGTCATATGCAGAGGGGGCTTCCTTCCATTCTATGGCTCTGATGTATGAGCAACAAACGTACCATTGGTCCGAATGGGACTCTACATGAGCATCTTGTCTCTGCTTAAGATATTGACATGCCTTTTGGGTTTCCAGGTTAGATTAGCAGTTATCCAAATGGCATTGCTTTAAGAAGACGCCATTTTCGTCCTGCTGAAAAGCTAACCATTCTTTCAATGTTCTTGATGTCCTCGATCAAGTTAAGGACTTCAGTATATCCTTGAAAATAGATATGGGAGAGTTCTACATAATTTCCACGCTGTTAATGTTTCTAAAACTGAGAGCAGACGACACCCTTCGGCCAAATAACATCATTCTGAGAAGGTGGGTTTCTTATATCCAAGTTTAGACTCGCCTCTTCCACGACTTCCACGACTTCCACTTTTGGACTATGAAGTTCGATTGCAATGACTGAGCGGCGTACCGTTGAGATGGGGGGTTGCTCTTGTTGCGGACACCTTGCTTGCTGTATATTTAGGTACAATGATTGTTGACAGGTTGTCCTAGTACAATATGATCATTTGGAACACTTTCTTAAGCGTGGAATATCCAGCATGGTCTACAATTACTTTTCAGCCACATGAGTAATAATTTTCATTCGTCTTGAACATAGAATATCATTCTTATATAAATTTGTCTGATTTTTCTTAATCAGAAACGAAAATACTGCTTTACGAATTATAGTGTGATTAATAATTTTGACACCTTGTTTTTTTAATTTATTTGTTGAATCCAAGTAATACAATGTTACAATTCTGGTTTGTCAAAAACAGTTTTTTATGTGTTTGGACACAAAAACATGGAAAAGTATTTTAGATGTTTATGAATTCGGTCATACTCTTCAAAGGGATTTCAAGATATCACAACTAGTTGAACAATTTATGTACAAATCAGTATATAGGTATATGATATGATTAGTAAGAAGCCTCTGGAAATCCACTGGTTACTACAAATTGTTTCCAGTCTCACAACCTTGGCACAATTTTTTTTTTTTAGTTTGATTTTGTGTATGTCATGTATGCACAGAGTCATGTATGCACAAAGTTGGTATCTCAAAAGCACTTACACTTTCATCGATTTTCATCCAACATTTTTATGTCAGCATGGCCGGTATATATGAGTTCTAAATTTGAACTTTCTAAATTCAAAAAACTTCTTGTTAATAAACCTTCAACTCTAACTATAATACCTTCAAATTTTTTGAGCACTTTCAAAATTAACTAAAAGAGTAGTAAAAAAGGGCCATCGGTTCTTATAATATCTTTAAGTTATATTTGTCTATATATAATTTTTAATTTCTCTTCTTCTTTAAGACAAGACCACATTATATTGCCAAGAAATCTCTATTAACTCCTATAATCTATATTTTTATAGATACAACTTTAAATAATACAAGTGAATAAATTGTAATCATTTATGTTTGTATAAATGTTAACTAAATATTTATTTTCCTCAATCTAATAGACAAAAAATAATTTGTATATTTTTTAATATTTAAACTTTGCAAAAAAATTATGTTTTATGTTTTATGATTTATTTTTATTTTTTCATATATAAATATTAGTCTTATTGGATATTTTTAGATTTTCTCCTACAAGCTTGAAGCTATAAATATATATATATATATATATATATTCTTAAGAATTTCTTATCAAAACACCTTACATGCAAGATATTAATTTATTTATTTTCTTGTATTTGTATTGTAGATACTTTTCAATAAAGGTTATAGAGCAACAATTTTCTAGGTTCATTTGATTACCTTGCTCCTTATCAAAAAATAAAATTTTATTAAAATGATCCACCCATTTACTAAGTTGACCTACTCTATCATGTAGAATGGGGAGAAATAAGGAGGTTGGGATGAGAGTTGGGAACAAAGGAAGGGAAACAAGGGAGGTTGGGATGAGAGCTAGGAATAAAGGGAGAGGAACAAGGGTGGGTTGGAATGAAGAAAGTGAGGACTAGGAACAAGGGGGATTGGGATGAGGGCTATGATTATAATAATGGTTTCTGAAAATGATCCATTTTTCTAATGATAGTTACAATAAGGTGGGTTAATTTTGTAAATAGGTAGGTCATTTTAACATTTTCCTAAAAAAATACATATTAAAACAATAATTATGGAGTGACTACATGTGCTATCAAGTCATGTTTTCTACTCCATGTTATTTTAAATCTATATACTTCTTGGCAATATTTTACATATTTTTTCTAACCTTCACACTAACTTTGATAAAGAATGATGACTAGAAAAAAAAAAAAAATATATATATATATATATATATTATTTTAAAAAATATTACTCTTTTAAAAATAAAATACATATATATACATATACATGCATACATGCTACAATAATTATTTTTACTTTCTTTAAAAAATAAAATAAAACTGTAAATTATTATATATATATTTTTAAATTAAGGAAGTTAAATTTCATTATCATATATTTGATAAGATGAGAAATATAGTGAAAATTTGGATTTATTTTATTCTTGTTTATACTGAAATAGAAAAATATATAATTGATAAAATTAAAACATTTCTACCAAATTAATTAACATGAATCTAAGAGTAGAACACCAAAAGAACCATAAGCCATCCAATCTACCATTAATTTATATAGGTATAGTAGACTTTAATAGTATCAATCAATTTAAAAAATTACTAGTTTTGTTATGGTTTATTCAACTCGAATACTCAAATATGAATTTATCTAAAAAGGACAGTAGATTAGTAATTCAAATATGAAGAAATGATAAATTTGTTAAATCAAATTACAATAAATAAAATATTGTAATAATAATGTTTTTAGGATTTTCGGAAAGTTACATGATGTTGCTATTACTTATGTAAAGAAAAATATTTTTATTTACATAAGTAATAACTAATTTAATGATGTATAATAAATTATAGTTTTTGGTTGTTAGATTGGGAAGTGTAGCAAAAATACATCATACAAATTGACATACAAAGTTTTTATGATAAACAATGTGCATATATGAATATATATATATATATATATATATATATATACTATCAAATATTACAACTATAGTATTTAATCATAATATGATCCAGCTATACTCTAAAATATTACTATTTTACCATTCTCTATTTTTATACTAATGCACAACTTCACACATCAACTCCAAAATCACTCACAATGTGTTTGTAACATTGTTGAGATAGCTTGGGAACAACAGTTTAGAACACCATGCATCACAAAGTTATTTAGAAATGTCACAACGTGATACACACACAATAAATATATGTCCAATTACTATTTTTGAATACACATTTTTAAATATACATACATCATACAAACGACAAATTTTTAAATTCTCATGTCCCCAAGGAATTTTAACCACAATAATCCCAGTGAAATTATAATAAAAAAAATAATAATAATCGACACAGCAGGAAGTAAAAGAGAATTAATTAATTATTCTGTTGTAGTTGTTAATTGTTTTTTGTTTTTTACTCTTATTTTTATATCTATAGCTATAAAGTCGGGAATAAAGTAGCAGCGCTAGCCCGGGTCCACCCGGCCCTCGCCGGGCCCGCGCTCCTGGAAAAGCACGCTGTATCTCCTCTAACCCGGTCTGACACACTGGACCCTGCCCGTGCCCGGCTGGGCATCTGTGGTCTCTCTCTCGCTCTCCCCGCGTGTGTGTCTCTCTCTGTCTTCGTTTCCGCGCGCGAGAGCTGTTTTGAGCAGATGCTTAAGCTTTGTTGCCGTCATTGTTGCTGTTCTGCTCGATCCATTCCTTCAAGTCGTTAGCTCACTGAAGCCTGAGCTTGCAGATCGGAGCTCTACATCTCGCCACCTCTCCGTCCCGTCCTTCTTGAAGCTAGCATTGCAATTAGGCACTGTATATCTCGCTGCTTTCTTGTAGCAACCGCATTGTAGGCGGCACCTCGCTAAATTACTGCCTCGAGCTGGCAAGTCTTATTGCGAAACGGCTCGGTTTTTATTATTAGGATTCGAAGGACTTAATGGAATGTGACGGATGTTGACGAGACTGTTTAGCATGTTCTTTGCATTGGGAAAAATGTAAGGGATCTGAGCTAGGAGTGACACAGACGAGTCTGTGAGTTGTGGAAAGGGTTTCTTTCTTTTCCTTTTAGTCAGTGAGTTTGTTGGAGTTCGTGAGCTTAGTGTTTCTTACGTGTAGTATTTCGCTTCGTTGCGAGCTGGTGGCTGTGAGAAGTATAAACACCTTTTAACGTTGTTTATGGAAGAGTATGGACGAGGAATTGTTGTTCAGAACCTTTAAACTCACCGTGCACACTGGTGAAGAACTTTACAGGGTTCATCTATTGTCGAAATGGTGTTTTGTATGAAGAGTGTGACTGTTCATCAGGTACCTGTGAGGTCATGGAGAATTACAGGAATATACTAGGCAACACATTTTGTGGAGATTTGCGGTTATTTTCGAGCTTTATGGATGGCTGATTGGTAATGTGGTAATTGAAACGTGGGAAATAAGGGGCCACTAGTAGGACTGGGGACGAATCGTAAGAGAGTTGTGGCCACTATCTGGCGCCTCCACATTTTTTTGTCACTAGAGAATACGGTTTTGCTAGAAGCATTTATCAGCTGCTTACTGGGCTCAAGTGACAATGATATTCCCTGGTTCAAACGTGTAAGGACCGTGTCTTTTGACATCTTCTGGAAGGAACATGCTACTTCTTGCTTCTCGTTCTCAAAACCTCTTTCTCTTCAAATTTCGAACTATTGCTGGCAGCAGTTGAGCGGTAGAAATTATTTTGAGAGGGAACTTCGGTTGATTAGG
Organism: Physcomitrium patens; assembly: GCF_059467195.1. NCBI lineage: Eukaryota > Viridiplantae > Streptophyta > Bryopsida > Funariales > Funariaceae > Physcomitrium > Physcomitrium patens. The sequence goes on along the minus strand of NC_143414.1, from coordinate 17,053,961 downwards.
TCTCCTGGAGCTCCACCTTTTTACTTACCTCTTATTTTGCGAACAGTCCCTTTCTCTTTAAGATGCACATTCCTCTGGAATACTTGGACGATGTGGAGCACAATGACTGTCCACATGGAGTCGCACTCTACACATTTTCAGTGGAGCACTAATAGATAATCCATTCCTACTCCTTTTGATTCTCTGTGACCTCGGGACCGGCTAGTATCATCAATCCTTTAGTGACAAAGCCTCGAAATCTAAGCTGCTGATCCTTTCTGCTGCAATTGACTGTTTTTGGTTCCACCATACGTACTAATCCAGGCCATTGCATTCTGGGAAACAAACATCCTTAATCCATCCAAGCAATCTAGAGGCAATGAAGATAAGCGACATCGAAGGTAGTTACATGGTAAGACGTGGTCTGATACTTCACTTTATTAAGCAGAAGGTTATGTAACTCCCACTAGCTTTTCTATTAGACATATATTAGCGATCGCAAAAAGCTCATGGCTCTAGTTTTCTGAGAAAAGTAGATAGCGTGCCGTATATATCTATATGTGTGTGTATTTGTATGTGTGTGCTGCTATCCCTAGTCGTACTGCTAGGTGCGTGGTAATGTTCACGATTTAAACTTTAAATCTACATTTTGTGCAAATATCTTTGGTCTAGACTGTTCTGTTCTGTTTTTTTTTTTTTTTTTTTTTTTTTTTTTTCTCCTTTTTGGCTTCCATGCCGCTTTCCTAAACCTGGGCATGGACACGTCCTTTTCAGGATTCCTACGAGGCTGACTACAAAAAGGGGTAAAGCTTGTCAACCCTTTTGCATTCATTCTAAAACTATTTTTCTTTGGCTCCTTAAATTCTACTATGCTGTACCTGGTTTACAGGGAGAAAGGTGAAATCTAACATCCCTTGTCAAACCATTCTTAAGAAGTCTACACAAATTGGCCTCAGCCTGAGGATATGCAGCTGGAAGAGTTCGTCTTTTTTAGCCATTCTCGAAAGCCCAAGTGTGGTTTCTTGTAGATGTAGCCCTTGGTTGAGCAATGATTTGTGTATAGGCTATGTAACGATGAAGGAGAATTCAAGCGTTTCGATCCGTCTCAGGGTGAATCGGAATTTCTCCCCAGTTTTGAATCGTATGAACTGAATGCACTTTCACTTCTCCTTTGCAGGGAGGATGTCTTTGCAGATGTCCATAACTTGGATCATTGCATCAAGTACTTAAATCAGTCGCTGGTTGCCTTGGGGTTTCCATCTGGACTCAGTTTATATTCAAGTGATCCTGTATAATTCTCATCCTGTGGCTTGCTTTTTCTTTTACGAGTCTTTCTCTTCCTTGCAGACTGTTTCAATTGGTTGTGAGAGAAATTTGCAGTCCGAGTACTTTTTTTACCTTTGATAGTGGCTTGATTTTGTGGCAGGTATCAACTGCAAAGACATGTAATTGTATATATTCAATGATTCAGCAACGACAACGAGACATTGAGTACCGTGAAGCTGCTAACGAGACGAGACAAAGGTTCGCAGTAGCTTAGACATTGTGCCATGTACAGTCCAATGTTATATTTTCGTAAGTTGCATATGAGCCAGCATTATCATTGTGATGTCCAGAGAGTTTCGAATAGGAGAGGAAAATGCAATTCGTTACTAACGTAGATTCTGTTCTCTCCTATTTCTATCAATATGCTGCCAACTTTGCGGCTATTTTGATTCAAGTCATTATTTCAGATATCGTCCTTTGGATATCAAAATGAAAGTGGCTTCTCTTAGTCCATGACCTTCTCGTTACTATTGTCAGAGTCATGGACTCTGAGAAGCTATATATGCTTTATGACATCCGGTCTGTATATTCAACTAGATGTACATTTCATCCTATCGCAAGCTCTGGTTATTTTCAGGAAGTCAACAACGTATAACTTGTAAAAGCTTGTTTGTTGCTCAGGCTGATGTCAGATATGTCTAGGCTAGAGGCCAAGATGGAAAGATTGGCTGATCAGCTTAGTAGCAAGGAACGTGAATTGCAAGTAATGGCAAGCAAGGTAACTCAACTAACGTCATTATTACGCAAGTTATTCCAAGTCTGATATTGTGATTTAAAAGTGACCTTCATGGGATGGTAACAGGAGCAAAAGATGGCAACTGCGTTCAAGACACAGTTGGAAAAATTGCAACAGGAAAAGGATGAATTCCAACGTATGCTGATTGCCACACAGGTAAGACCAGTACAGTCTGCCATTCTCAAGCAATTGCAGTCCAGTTGTAATACTTTTGTGCCTGAATGCATTGGAGATCATTTACAAAATTTTGGGAAGTGGTGTTTGGGTCGTATTTTCTCTACTGGTGGTGAGTAGAAAGATTATAAGAGCAGCCCTTCACCGTATACCTATTATTGTGACTTGGTTTTAGTGATTTGATGTTGTTTGTCATGTTTCAACATTTTCCCTCATGTTCATGGACAGCAAGTGAGATCACAGCAAAACCACGAATTGAAGAAGAAGGAAAAGGAATATGTGAAGCTACAGGTATACTCACTGCATTTTTATGTAGATGTCGGACAACGCTCAGGTCATCGTCCAGTTTATAAAGGGCATTGAGAAATCGCACTTACTGGTTATAATCCTCGTGTTCAATGCCGCTTGCAAATTGTGATAAAGTAGAAGAATTATAATCAACCTGCTTGATAATCCCTGAAATTACTTAGGTGAATTAATCAAGTGGTCAACCAGTATAATCCTACTAAAGTTGATTTGCATACAGGAGCGGCTCAATCAGGTGGTGATGGAGAAAAAGAAGGAATCGAAGAATGGCTTAGAAATGATACATCTCCTTCAGGTATTCATTTATTTTTTCAATGCAACACAAGTCCGAGTATTTTCACGTTTTTCAAAAGTTCCACATCATGCTTGATAGCCGTATCCGTTACTTAATGCCGTCCTTGTGTTTTTGATGCACATGTTTGAGTATGTGCATGAGCATATCACGGGAAAATAACGTCCCGGAGTTTTCCATTCAAATTCATAATATTATCTATTCCAAAAATTGGAAAATATCTTGTGCATGCCGAATGAAGATATCCGCAAGGATTTCCTGCACCTGCTCGGAAAATTTCCAGCGTAGAAAACATTGAGAGGAATTTTCATTGCACTAGCCTGATGTTTTAGTTCTTCAGCGATTTCAGATCAACTGAGTTTATTTTCAATTCCTAAAGATTAATGTTGATGATTTGGTTGGCTAATATAGTAATTGCTTCTCGGTCACTATCTTCAGAGGATTACTGCAATTGATGATATCTAGCTACCTTCCCATTCTTGCCCCTTGATATGTGTTCAACATTAAAGTATTTAGTCCCCCTGACGAGTTCTGTTTTATGGACGCGAGTTGTTCGAACACCCATGTTGCGGTCAACAATATTCAACTCATCAATTGGAGTGTGACAGTGATTTTTGGTAATCGTTGGTTATATAATATTGATTGTAAATAATGTAGAGTTTATTTGCCTTATTTGGTAAACAGAAAGAAGGAAGACAACGAGGTACATGGAACCCTAAGAAGACTGATGGGGACTTTTACAAAATGATAGTAAGTTAAAACAAATCAGTTCCAACTGTATCTCTTAAAAGAGTCTTGTTGTCATCTTCCACGTTCTTATCTCTCTGAATTACTGCTCTTGTACCCTGGATTCTCGAATCCCTTTGCGACAACACTTCAAGATTACAAGTGATTACGCGTGAGAATCATTAGCATTGAAACTTCTTGTCGTCTGCTGTTTGCACAATGCTACTTTAAGATGGAGCTCTTTTTCTATTTCAATTGTGCATCTTGTTCCACTTCTCTGTTAGTTCCACGAAAAAAACAGTATATTGCGGTGGTCTCATACGAAGGATCTATATGATGATTTGAAACATGTATCGGAAATTTCGTTGGCAGGTTGATGCATATGAGTCGAAGAAACAGGAGCTAGTGGCTGAGAATGCGGATTTACGTGCATTGTTACGATCCATGCAGGTATGTCATCATGGCCTGGTTGTGGCTATTTGCGAGATACATAAAAGTAAGTCTTGTTGGAGTTACTTATTCTTAAGGTGAAGGCGAGGAATAGTCTACACTAATGTATACTAAAATGGAAAACCGTTCCTTGCATTTTCAATTTCGAGATCTTGGTTGTGATCGCCTACTTGATCCTTTTTCCAGCACTGATGGACATCTCGATGCCAAAAATGCAGAATAATTTCTCAGTGTCTGAAATTTACTAGTCGTATGATTTGAATCGATGGATTTGAAATCACTAACTTGATGAATTTCATGCATGACCTTTCCAAATTGAAGCATCTGGTATTCCTTATTGCTTCAATTTGAACTTTTCTAATGGCTTTGTTTATTTGCAGGCTGACATGCGTGATTCTTTGAATACATCAAATGGTATGCCTAGGTCTGGAAGCACTGGTAACGGCAGTGTGGATCTTGAACCACCTCCGACTCCTTTGCAAGGGCGTACTGTAAGTGTATATACAACTAGTGATGTAAACTTACATTTTAAAAAACTAATAACCACATTTTTGTTCCTTGATCCAGAGTTCGTGGGTGAACATTGTGTGTTGTAATGTGTTAAATTCTCTTATACAAGATTTCGCTCTAGCGTTGTGTGTACAGGTTGTCGATAAATATCTGAATTACTAGGATAATAACAAAGAGAAGGTGACATGGGCAGGATGTCTTTGACCTACCATTCCATATGGCCAGAGATCAAATTGAGCAGAGCTTGCGAGCTAAAATGTCCTCTATAAAGGTAACTTTGCTAAATATTAGTAGTTTAATTTTCTTCTTCAATAAGCTCCAGCATTTCATTGCCTAAATATACGATGGAGGTTCAGTTTGGGGTGTACCGTGAAAACAAGTACCCATTATAATGCTGGCAGGCAGCGACAAATGCAGATAGTACTGTATTTATTGTTTACGGTTCTTATGGACAGGAACGCATGATGCAACTGCAAGGATCTCAGAATGAAGGACAAGCTAGTGTGTCTTGTGCACGTGTGTTGCAGCTCGAAGAACAGCTACCAGAAACCCGCAGCATCATTGGTGAACAGGTATTGTGCAATAAAGGACTATTGAGGAAATTGAAAATGTGCATCACTAGCTTTCGATTACTAGCTTCTACAACTGTTTATTGTCTGATTAAGGTTTTCTGAAACCCCTGTCCTGTTTTGTTCCTCCAGGCCACCCTCATGTCTAAGCACATCTCTGAATCAACAGATTATAGGTACTGATTGTGAGTAATTTATCTATAAACAAATGCTGTCTTAGATGAATTCTTTAGTACGTTAACCAAGCTGTTTTGATTCCACATGAGGTCTTGTAATATGCTGAAGTTTCCTCATAATTTCTCTGAGATGAGGAGTTTACCATCGCCGTTATTGCATGCAGTATGAAATGGATCTTTTCCTGACCCTCTTTTCATTTTTTAATTCGTTTCAGTGTTAATCTCAAAGATTCAGATAAAAACAAAGACGCTAATACCATCTCAAGTGGAGAGGTAAGTTTTGTTCGTAGCTCCATTGGTCATTATAAGCCACGTGTCTCATTAAAAAGTACCAAACATATGAGACATTTACAGAATGCCAGGTTAAACCCTATACAATCTCAGTTCACAATATTATATGTCAACACGTAAAACACTCTCTTTTCTTTTTCCTGTTTTGAAAGAAGCTCATATGGCTATTACAGAATTGATTCGATGAAAAATCGAAGTATATACGTTCTTGTTTTAATAAATGAGAAAATTGGCATTATTTTGTCTGCTGCTATGGTTGTGTGTTCGAGCGTTTTGAGTTGCGAACTGATTCTGAACCTTGCTTTCGCTGTTGTGAGCATGCAGACAACTGTTGGAAGAGGTGAGGAGCAAGCAAATAGTGAAATGAGTAGAGTCTTCAACAGAGAACCTATCGACGCCCAACAGAAATATTTGGTTGGTCCTCAGCTGCCTTTAGTTGATCCTTTTCACTAGTTTGCACAAGAATTATTCTGTAGCAGTGATTTATTTCGATGCTTTAAGAACGAAATTTCTTGTAATAAGATTTGCGGATATCGGGAACCTTCTGTTTAGCGATGAATCCATTTCTAGTTTTTAAACCAGATCGGTTTCTGAACTCTAAAATTGCAGGAAGAACAAGTTTCATGGGCATCTGCAGTCACGTCAATGCCTCCAGACTTTGGAGGGCATCCTGGACTCTTCGACACTAAGGTATCCTACCTTTTTCTCTTAAACTATTATACCGACCAAGATTTTTACAGGTCACGTTCATATTATCATGTGTATTTTCCATGTCGAGGAGTAAAAGCATTTCAATGCATATCTAAAGACATTCTGAACCCTGCATCCACGCAATGTCTTGTTTCTCTCTTCCTACTAAACAGCACTTATATCCCAAAACGAACGGCTATGAGGAAGATGCAGTTACAGGAGGGGTGAATCTTGAGACGATGTCTTGCATTAAACAAGTTGAGCATGCTGTGGAATCAAGTCGTGTCTACTTTTGTCACCTGTGGTTCCAATATAACTTGCTCTTCTTGCAGAAACAGGATGAACCTGAACTTGCGATCGCGTGTCCTGATTCGCTAATGAATGATAAAGAAACCGCTGAAAATATAACTGCAACTATCACGTCAGAATATAAGTGTCCTTCTAACGTTGATATACCTATCGCATCGCAGCATTCTGGAGTGAGATCCCCACTTAGAACTAAGCCTACTGTTCTTGTTCCTCGTGTAGAATATTTTAAAAACCCATGGCTTGATCCTTTAATATGGGAAAAAATATGTGCTCTGTTTGAAACTTCTGTCATTCCAGTAGACAGTTGCGTGCTGCTTAGTAATCGGAAACTTAAAATCTTGTAGCTCTTTACCTGAAGACTAAAATATGATTCTTCATTTAATCCGAATTCTGTCTTGCGGCACATAATTTGGCACGTCCGCTTTGTCCACGTAATTTGTAACATAGTAACTTTGAGCCTCAAATTTGCAGTGACTGATCCGTGCAGTTCGTGTAGAGGTAATGTATTGTAACTTTTTAGCCTAGCATTAGTCGCAAACGATCTGTTACTTTAGAAATTTTGGGACGTTGAATGATTGCCTCTGTATTTCTAGATGATTGATGGCGAACAGGGTTCACAGCTCTAGGAATGGGTCAATGTTTGCTGAAATCATTTGTTCTCTTATGCACCTGCTAAAATTAGCCCAGTGCATAGCCAATATTCGCATCTGCAAGCGTGGGGTATCAGTTACGTGTAACAATTCTATGTATTTTCTTCACAGGGATATGTATGCCTATGGTTTGTGGTGTGTGATCGACCTAATCCCTACAAGTTCAGTCTACATGTGAACGGCTTTTTGAGAAGTCTACATGGAATCTCATATTCAATTATAGAATGTGATCTTATTGCAGTCTACACAATAAGTGTTTGGTCGTGTTTCAGTTTTTTTTGATGATGTTTGCCGTTTTTCTGAAATTCATTGCTAAATATTGGCATTTCGTTGTTTATGACAGGGAGGGGTGTGTCAACCACCTCGGTTTGAGAGTTATGAAGAGTTCGAGCATTGGATTGCTCGATCAGCATTTGGTGGAAGGCATGACGAGACGATGGTTATGCTTCAACGGACACAAACTGTTGCAATAGGGTCAACGGTGAGTTTCGTTTTTGGTTAGAATGCTCTGTGTTTTCCTTCTTCAGATCGTTGTTGTGGTTGCCTGTGACTGTTATTACTCAATCCTTTATGTGGCCACAGCTAGAAAACATCTACAATTGTCTTGCATTTCAATGTTTCGTGTCTATTGCGATCATAATTACTGCATGGCTAGTTCAATATTGTTTCGTTCAGATTGTTGATTATGTGGACTTAAGACCTAGAAATTCATAATTGAGCTACTAGAGATCACGTAGACGAGCCACAATTAGCTTTCATGATTCTGGTTTCTGATCTCAGCTTCTTTTAGTTTCGTGACAGAATCCACAACTAATTCTTGTTGGAATTATCTTTTTCTGTGCTCTGTGCATTAGGTATCAAGTAACGAGTCAAGGTTTACGGAAATATCATGAAGTTTTTATATGGTTAACACGGGAAATAACTTTTAAGCTGCTGTTAGATGTCCCTAACAGCCAATTCATTTGCTTTCCACATCTTTATTTCCTCTTTGAACCGTCGACTGTTACAGCTGTCTAAACTAGATCTTCGATTACAGGTTTTTGTTTTGGTTTAATTAGAGCCTTGGGTTGTATGTGGTAAATTTTGAGCTGGCGTCACTCCGCCCTTTCAAATTAGGCCTTTAGTGTAATCTTGTACAGCTTCTCCTGGACCATTCAGCTTCTGCTAGACTGGCGAAATACACTTTGTTCAGTGAGTACTTTGACCAACTGACGCACGCTTTATTCTTGTATCTGATCAACTGGCTGGTTATCATTTTGACTATTCTGTTTACTCTCTTAATCATGAAATTGGTGGTGATCATTGAACCTTTGTTCATTTCCTTCATTGTGATATATTAATGATACACTTTTGTTTGTCTCCTCAAAGCACTTGAAATATTAGACTTTGTAGATCGGTTCGTCACAAAATGCATCTGTAGAATCGGCATCCTTACATTTTGTAGGCATGGTGTTGTGGGTTTAATCGTGGACTTCTCGAAAATCATTCTGGCAGCTCTCTTGAAGCTATCTATATCTGTCAAAACGTATTACATGCTCTTCTTAAGTTGTCCTGAAAATCCTACGTACAGTTTTATATATTTGATTCTTGATGAACATTATTTTATTATTATTGTAGTTTTAAACAAACCATTATACTTTTTATAATATTTAGACAATAATCAAATAATTTAATTATAAAAGTGATTATTTTAAATTCTAATAATTATTTATGATCTTAATATAGATATAAAGTAAACAAAGTAGTATTTTGCAATTGATCAGAATGGGATTGTACTTCTATTTGTTAGTCAATCTTGCTTCTTAAGCAGCAAGAAATATCATGCCTGGTTTTTGTTTTAGTTAATTTGTTTAAATATTTTTGTTCCTTTTGTGGGAATTTCTTGATCAATTCTCCAACCTTAAGCCAACTTGCTTTGTTGTATTTTATAAATCTAATCCTTATATTGTTGTCACTCTTGTATTAATCTAAATTTTCTATTTCTGTGTTGTATTATTTTGTTGCTTTTGGATGATTATAACTCATATTTGCCACTTATATTATTTATAATTTTCTTCTTTTCTTGATTTTTATCAATTTATTTATTTTACATGAGCCAAATAAGTATTTTTTCCTTTTTAGTCTTATTTTGTTATATTTTTTGGTTTAAATAGAAGTAGAGACTTAGGATTATATTTTTAAAGAAGTTTAAATTTGAAATAGAAAGTCTATCTCTTAAGTGATATTATTCTTTGTTTTGCATTTTATTGCATAAGATTGTAAAGTTTTATCTATGTATAATATATAGAATACATTATTTCGATCTAAATTTGTCCAAAGAAGAAAAATTGTGATATTGTAGTTGTTTGAATGCTTAGTCATATACATACTTCATATTTTAGAACGCAATAGCTTCACAAGACAAATTCTTTAAAAATTGTATAATTAGTTTATATATATGATATACTAATTTTATAAAAAAATAAAAAGATCTTGATTATCAAAATAAATGTTTTGAATATTTTTATTAATTTTTATAAAAAAAAACATATCTAATTTTTCTATCCATACATTTTTGTATATTTGAAAAAAAAAAAAAAAAAACTTATCCAAAATATTCTACCATTATTAATAGAAATATTTAAAGAATATGATTGGATTTTTTTGCCCTATTAATTAAATATGTGGTTTAATATTTGTTCTAAATACTACAAAACTTTAACTTGTACTTATAATATCCCTTAAGTTTTATACAACTTGATCAATAATTGCAAACTTATATTTTGAATTTCTTTAGATTTTTGTACATATACCTAGTAAAACTTGCAAGTTAATTTATATATTGTTATTATTGGTCATATGATTTGAAGTTGGTATGCTAATCGAAAGAGTTTTTTGAGTATTAAATACTAATTTTTAAGAAATTTTGATTTTTTGATTTTTTACTTATATTGTCTTTAAATTGATTGCACTTTACTAAAATTTAGATCATGTTTTAAGTGTGAATATATATTTGATTATCCAACTTTTATTTAGATATGACTAATTTATAATTTTTGAAGGTTAGATTTATTTTATTCTAAACTTGAATAGTGTAAGTCAATTAATATTCAAAACATAGTAGCTTTCAATATCTATTTTATTCATAATATAATAGGTACTTCTTTATAGTTAGGTAAATAAAATTTAATCAAAATCAATGATTGAACTAATAGTTAATAGAGTTTTAAAATTGCTATAGGGATATGGTTAGGATTTACTTAGAATTTGTTTAGGGTTTGTTAAGTGCTACATTTGGATTTATTTAGATTATTTTTTTAAAAAAAATTCTTCATAATTCCTTTATAATTTCTTTAGGATTTTTACTTTTAGTATTTTTATAAGGTTTTTATTTTTATATCTTAATAATTTTTATTATTTCTTTGATAATTTTATTTTTAGTATATTTTTAGATATTTTTTATTAATTAATTAAAGTTTATTTATGATTTCTTTGTGATTTTTTTTTATAGAATATTTTTAATATTTCTTAAGAATTGATTAAGGTTTGATTAAGATTCTTAAGATATAATTAAGATTTACTTAATATTCTATTAGAATTGTTAAAACTTTTATTATTGCAATTTGTAATTTACCTTCTACAACTAAGTGCCTAGTGCATTCTCAAGCAAGACACATTATATAATACTAGTATACTTGAAATAATTGTTGATGACATTGAAAGGAATCTTTATCCATGCCATGTTACACCAACACATGGCAATAAGTTGTTTGATCTTATAGATGTCTTTTTTCCCTTGTTTTTCATGATCTATTGCATATTGTAGCTAAAAGCATTGATGATATCTTTTAAAATCTTATTCTTATATCCATTGGCTAGATCTTTGACATAATATTTGATAGTAGAAATGTTACTTTGACATTAAAGATCTCTATATCGTTATTGATATGAGACAATACATTGTTCATTAGCATGAGAATCTTCTACTTCTTTTTCTATATTTTTTGATTCAACATCTTTAGTCATTCTTGAAATAGTAGAATAATTATCTATGCCTTATTGTTTGCTCAATAGTAGGAGCCAAGTTTCTCTCCAATTTTCTTCTTGAATGCATGGAGCTTCCAAGTATTGCCAATATAGAATAGAACAAGTTGACACAAAGTATTTGCATTGGCAATCAATATAATAGTGATTATGGTTTTATCTTTCTTCAAACTAAATATTTATTGAATAAGTATTGTCTAGTTAGGGGGGATACAATATTGTGCAATATCTTCTGATAGTGGTATTATTTGAAGAGGCAATTTCATCCTACAACTTGAATTCTTTGAAACAATGGCAGCACTTAAACTTTTGCTCACAACCATTTAAAAACATCAGTAGGTTTAAAATATTTAAAAGTATGGCAAACTTCATTCTTTTCTTTTATATGAAGTTCTCAAAAAGTGCAACACCACAATGTTGGCATTTGAGGATTGAGTTTGTTTGTGCTTTGTCTAATTGAGAATGTATAGGTAAACAGTAACGCTTTACAAAAATGTTCACTTTGTTAAGTTTTTCTTGTATAATTTGATTGTTGAAAAAGCTACTAATAGTGCTCTAGGATTGCATGTTATTTAGTTCAAATTTCTCCTTTGTCCACTTAACAAGTACTACATTACTCATACTCAAGTCATCCTTCCTCTTGCATATTGCTCATCTTTGTACATTGATAAGAATTTAAACATAATTGGTTTTACAAGTTACAATGTAATGCTTTATTTTTCTTTTTATTGCATGTTTTATTTTATATTTTGAAGATTGCTACTTTTTGTTGTTGTTGTTGTACCTTTTTGCATTCTATATGCATATATAACCAATCATCTCCCTCTAATGATTGATATCCCTCAATAAATTGATTTGAGAACTTTGGCTAGACTCCAACAATTGTGTATAATAACCCACAATCATACTTTTATTTGTAAACCTTGACCATGCATGAATCGTCAACGTTGGGTGTCGTTCAGAGCAGTACGTACTCATCGAGCCACAGTCAACCATTAGCATAGAATTGTCGAGCTTCAAAGACTAACGCCTGGTGCTCTGGTCGTATTCTAAGTACTTCACAAGGTCAGTACACTGAATGCTGTAGAAAACTGAACTGGAGACATGGGGCATTTGAAAACATTCACTAAAGAATTCTGTACCGGGCACTGAGGAAGTGGCGATCAATCTCAGAAGATAAATGGAGGTGATGTATCTAGTGGCATCAGATATGTTCATGACCATGAACAAGAGAGATGGGCCCAAGTATGTATGTATATGTAAAGCAGAGTGCAGCCTGAAGCTGTACCCGCTCAATTACTCCTATTGATTAGGACGGTTCCGGCTAGAGCAACAAGGAAAGGTTCTTTTTGGCAGAACCTTGTTTGGTAGATGGCCTTCGAGAAACTCCAGAAGTAGCAGCCGGTGTGTGAATCTCCCTCACAATTTGCTTGTTGGTTGATTTCACCGAGGGGGTCCTGGGCGGAACTCCAAAACTGAACAGTGGAAATTGAAAAGGTGGCTCTTCTACCGTCGGTAGAAGCTCGGCAACCACTGGCAGCTTTTCACGCTCTGTAAAGGTCTGAGACGATTCCGCCTCCATGGCTACAGCTTCACCACACCCTCCACCTGGTGCACTGCTCATATTCTTCTCAGTTATGTCGAACAGCTTCAAAGTCGATTTCCTCGGTGTGCCTTGATACTCTTGCCTAGATCCATCCGACAAACGGACCCTGACAGCAGGGGACTTAAGAAAGGCAGCGATCCTTTCTGCTTCAGCTTTAGACCTCGTGATCCTCGTGTTCTCATCGCATTCTGCAGCGCCGTCTCTATCTCTAGCTCTCTTCCTCATATTGGAATCAGGGGCGTTCACCAGAGCTTCTGAAGTGAAGGCTGCCTCTCCTTCGTGCCTTTGCATTACACTATCTGGAGACATCGGGGACTCCTGAGTTCTCAAAGATGATGACTTTTTGTCCGCTTTGGCAGAGTTGATCCGACTTTTAGAACGAGGGGTTTCGTTGAACAAGTTTCTCGGTGTCATGCTTTCGAAGCAACTGGTGCCTGAGGCCGTTGTTTTCGCTTTGAAAGAAGTGGCATTCTCGGTAAAAATGGGAAATTCTTGTAACCATTGACCATTGGAATCTCCCAGTACTCGCTTGGATATCTGTAACTGATAAGAGTGTGGTGCAGTCTGAGTGAGTCAGAAAGAGGCAGAGAGAAAGACCTAAGTATTCATGAGGGGGACAGTTTAAGGTATGCATAAAGCTCACACTCAAAAGAAGAACGTACCTGCTCTTTCAGAACTGCAGGACTTGGGATAGTTTCCAAGGGTTCGAAATGAAGAGGTTTCTGGAGTCGCAAGTTCTGACCCCCTGGAGAGCTCGCAGCACCAGAGTTGAATTTCATCCTTGGTTTGTTGTGCGACGTGATCTTTGGGGTAGGACATACCTCAAGCCCATCGGATTCAACTAGGACATTCAGCGGCTGCACGAGACATCATCCTGGATTAATGTTATTTCCAAAACGATGTTCTTCAGAATATCCAGAACATATAGCTTAAAATTGAAAACCATCTGGGTTGAATTAGTGGAAAGTCAACCTGCACATCGCGAACAAAGCGTACGAAGTTCGAGGTGTTACCACGTTCTTGAACGATTGAGAATGTTTAAAAACTGAACAGGATCCACAAACCAACCTGGCTCTGTTCGCAAGGAAGACTCTCAACAGTTTCCAGGGGTTGAAACGCGGGGTTGGTATGCCACTTCAATTCAGAGCTTCCGAAGTTCAAGGCCCGCGCGCTTCTCGGAGTTGGATAGAGCCTCTGTCCGTTTGAATCTACGGGGACGCGCATAGGCTGCAGATAGTGTGCGCTTGGCGTCAATTCAAGTTCAATTCGGATATGCAGTACGACAGTAAGTAAATAAAGACGGACTCTGAGTAAGTGTGCGAATGAGACGTACTGTGCCAATGTCAGGCTTTATAGCTGATGAACGAATCCTGCTCAACAATCTGTCTGAGGTTGGCAGCTTGAAATGAGCATCGGTTTCATCCAGCTGCAGCGCAGCATCCAACACCAAATTTAAGGAATCCAAGTAAGAGTTATGCTCCACTTTTTTCCCAAATCGAAGCGTTTAGATTCATTAAGGATTCCAACAAGATCTGCTGATTGCTTATTGGGGACTCTCCCGTCACACTGTTTGACACCTTTCTCAGATTCACTCTAGCAGAAAGAGAACCAAGATAATCTTATCTGTGGCCTACCCCGAGTGTAGTCGCTGGATCTGGTCGCACAATCGAGGGGCTTCCGCAGATGGCCTGCATTATGGAACTTCTCTTCGAGCTCGTCGAATTGAGATATGCAACAGCTGTTGCTGCGATTCAAGATAAATTTGCGGAAAAACAGGCGAAACACGATCTTTTAAAGCTTCGAGAATTTGAACTATAATAAACTTCTCTGCAAACAGCACGGTCACAAGAAGTCACCCGAAGGTTTAACGATCAAGAGATGTACACAACAGACGACGAGAATTATATAAACTCTAGCAATGAAATGCGTGAGAGTCGTTGAAAAACTAAGTAGAAGGAGGTTTCAAAGGGGAGCATGAAAGAGTTCAAGCGTGAGGACTAACAGGTCTGGCGACTTTTCAACAACAGACAGAAGCATGAAACAAAAAACTGATGACAGAAAACAAATCCGAAAGTGAGAATGCGCAGAGCAACTCACGATCGAATGCTACGATACAAGATCCAGCACTCCTCCAGTGTCAGCGAAGTCTGACTTGAACGTCACGCAGCACGCCAAAACGGTCATGTAAAGTGAGGTCGAAAACAAGCCCATAACGCGAAATCAGACGTAAGGATTCCCACAACTGAACACGGAATGTTGGAACTCATCTCTCAGTCAGCCGCACACTAGAATCATCAGGGGCCCAAGGCTCGCACTGAAAGCGAGCTCCGTGCATTCGCGGAGGGTAGGCGACGCAAACTCAAACGGTCACCCAAAATACACTGGTTTATACCCTGGTATATAGGAATTCAACCAGATGTGTATATCTGGATACGTAACCGGGTATATACCAGATGAGGTCCGTGACTTACCCGGTACACCATGATACTTGGTTACGTCGTACCCGGAACCTCCCCTACCCGGAACACCACCGTATCGAGATTCTTTCCTTTACATCTGAAGATCGGGGAAATATTGGTTCATGACGTGGTTTTAGTGCTTTTACTTCAGGTGAACGGAGCCTTTAAGTACGGACGGGAATGTTTCCTATAGTTTGGTTGCAAATTAGGGGATTTTGGTGATTGATTTGTTACCATAGAACTCAAATTAGTAATAATTCGTTGCTGTTTCAATCAAAAGCATTAAATTTGATTAATTTAGGAAATTGGTTTTACTCTCTTAATAGAATTGTGGTTTGTGATGTTTTTTTCATTTTTCGTCTTATTTTTTCTAGTTGATGCAAAAAGAATTCAAGTATTGAGAGAAAGAAATCAATTGAGTGACAAAAATAAAATAGAAATTTGAAAGAAATATATTATTACAAGTATTTTTCTTCAATTTGATAAACATGTGATTTTATTTTTTTAATATATACTCAAATTATTTGAATGAATTTTAAAAAATAATTTGTAAATTTATTTTTTTCCTTTCTTTTCTTTTTCTTATGATATTTTTATAAATATCAATCATCTTACAATTGTACCACATAAAAAATTACAAACAGTAAATAAATGTAATACAGCTATAGATAATAATTTATTAATCAATCTGATATTTCTAAAAGTTCATGAACATGCTTGTGACTATTTTTCAATATATGAATCTCAAAAATATTATAAAAATAATAATATAATCTAATGATTTTAAATGAAAATAAGATATTTTTTATAAGTTGAAAAGTT
This sequence comes from Physcomitrium patens, assembly GCF_059467195.1. NCBI lineage: Eukaryota > Viridiplantae > Streptophyta > Bryopsida > Funariales > Funariaceae > Physcomitrium > Physcomitrium patens. The sequence continues at coordinate 17,037,867 of NC_143414.1, read as the reverse complement.
CAAAAGATTATTCCAACATTGATACTGTATAACTCAAATTAAAAATAAATAAATATTCATTCAAATGAAATATGTTTTTAGTAATTTTTTGTGTATATTATTTTTAAGTTTTATTCATTTATTTATTTATATTTCGGACTTTTACTTTGTAGTATTTGGCAGAGATAAATGAGGCAAGGAGGGGCTAGGAGAAATGAGAAAATAAGATGTTCTATACTTTTGAAGATAATGTAGAAAATAACAATTTTTACACTTGGTTCTCGTGGTGTTCTAATATAAGAGTCTTGTAGCAAGTTTTTTTTTTATTGCCCAATGGGGAAACCAAAAGTCTTATACCTCCTAAGTTGTGGTAGAAATGCCCAATAACTATGCTCAAGTTCCAATTGTCCTACCAACATGGTCCTAACATCATTAGTTATTGAGACAAACAAGGTTGTTGAAAAGGACCACAACAATAACATCATGAGACTTTGGTCTAAGTTCTCAAAAGTCTTGTGTTACAGCCAAAAAAAAGACTTGCAATTAAACTTAAAGTATTTCATAGATAGTGACACATGCATATCTTTAAAATAAAAATAAAAAAATAAAAGAGTACTGAGACAATTTGAACCAAATCTGAATTGGTTATGGAATCAAAATATTTAAAGGACAATGTTTTGAACTTGACTATGGTTTAGAAACTATATATATATATATATATGTATATATATATACACTAATTAGCTCATTTTCAAGTATATTACCTATGCAACTTTATAAGATTGGACATGAATAAAGCTTTTGATTTTTAAATTTGAAATATCTAACTAAAGATTTTAGTAGATGTTTCAATTAAAGAGAATTAAAAATATTTTAGTATAAATTCTTGGTATGAATGTTTTGTTACAAAAGGTTGGTGCTTTAAATTACATTATTATTCAAATTCAAGGTAGAAAGTGAATCATATTTGATTTTAGAAAAAAAAAACGAATGAATACATATGTATATATAAATATATATATAAAAAAATGTTAAAATGACCCACCCATTTACTATATCAACCCACCATATCATGGGTAATGAAGGAGAGTGAGGAGAGTTGGGATGAAAGTTAGAAATGAAGGGAGGGAAATAATGAGGTTGAAATGAAGAAGGCAAGGAATGGAAGAGCAAAGGCTAGAAACAAGAATGATGGGGGTAAAGGCCATGATTATATTGATGGTTTCTAGAGGAGGTCCATTTTTATAATGATGGATATGATAGAGTGGGTCAATTTCGTAAATGGGTGCATCAGTTTAATATTTTCCTATAAATATTTCCTAAATCATAAGTAAATCTAAGATTTAGAGTTTCTAGTGCAAACACCATATAAATCCATCAACTTCAATTTTGCTCAAATAAAACTTTACAAGAAAATAGAAATTACATACAGCTACTATGTTGACAATAGAAATTCTAAAATACAGAGAAATTTGTGGTAGTGCTAAAGTGCTTTTTTAAACTATCCATTATTGTAATAGACAACACACTTCACTAAATTCATCCCTACAACTATTAATAAAACACATAAAATAGATAATTTTTTTCTTTAATATATATATATATATATATATATATAGATATTGTGAAGTGTTTTTAATCTAGTAGTACTTCAATTCATTTATAATAGAATAGATTATAGATACAACACCATCTTGTTTTGTATTGAGTGTTGATTATTTAAATTGATCTATCTAAATTAATTAAAATAATGCATGTATTAATTGTGCTTCTTTGAAGAGATTATTTAAAAATAAATCATTATAACTTTTGAAGTATACTACATATTCTTTTCCAAAGTTTAATGAAATTAAAGAAGAAAAAAAAGTAATAATTTATTTGCCTAAATACGATTCTTATTTCTTTCTATAAAACACACATAAAAAAATAAAAATAAAAATAAAAATTACAAAATTTAAGGTGTGCAATAAAATATGTTTGATTGGTGAAATTTTATATTGTAGATCTTATACCACGAAGTATAAAGAGTAGTTTTATTTCTTGTATTACAACAAAATCAATGTATATATATATATCTATATATATATATATAAAACACTAGAAACACGATACAAACATACATGCAATATAGATATTTTTATTATTTTTACTATTTCAAAATCAATTGACTCTGTTAATAGGTTTCAAAATGTGTGAGTTTGATTTAAGAATAAGATCATTTGTTTTTGTTTTATGTGTGTTATATTATAATAATATTTAAAATAATTGTTGTTTTATTTTTTTGATGTAGAATTAATTAAATTTTTGTTTTTAAATTAAAGATGTAAACATTATAAATAGGTATTTTTTATAAAAAATTATTATTACAATATGATTTGAACTATAATATATCTTTTTAGTAAAAACATAACATACTCCTAATCAACCTACTGAAGAAATCACAACTGATTAGCAACTCCTTTAAATCTTGACAGGCATACAATTTATGTTTTTAAAAACAATATGTTACTATTGTGTGATATATTTAAATATATTACTAATTACAATTGATTGGTAAGATATTTTTAAATGATTTTATAATAACATAAAACTTAAATTCTTTTTGAGTCTACGAGAACTAATCACATGGTTTGTCAAAATCAAAATGGACCACACCAAAACTTTTTTCATAAAAGAATAGGATTTGTTTACATGTATATATATATATATATATATATATATATATATATATACTAATATTAGCTTTATTGAATAGATAATGGCCAAAAAACTATTGAATGTATTACCCATGATACTTCTCAAGAGAATTTTACATGAAGTGTTTATGAAAAGCATAATAACACAAATAATAATCATAATAATAATTGTATACATTAACAAAATTTTATGAAAATGCATTAATTTATCATCAGTTTATTTTAGTATATGCTCTGGTGATAAAATTATGTTTTAAAAGATGATAGCTAATACATGAAGATATTATTTCAAATGTTTTGAAAATAAAATTTAATAGTGGAAGTATTAAGGATAATTTTTTATGCCCAAGATGATAAAGGATAAAATAAAAGATATTAAACAATAATAACAAATAAAAAGATTGCACTTATGGAATAAATACATAATGTTCAAATGAATACATCTAAACAAAAGTACATCGTATTGTCATAAGACTTCTATATATATATATATATATATATATATAGAATAAATTCTTTTGATGCAATAAGAATTTATTAAATTTATTTGGTTCAAGATGTTGTTTTCAGACATTCATTCAGTGAATAATCAAATCTCACGGCAAGCAACAAAATCAAAAAAAGGAAAAAAAGGCAGAAAGGATCCGAGGCAGTGAATACTCCCAAAACAAATACATCCCAAATTTCTTTCACACCAACTAACCTCACACACCTTTAGTGGTGCACGCCGTTAATATTCTCCCTCTTTATTATTATTATTGTTATTCTTCATCTCAGTTCACTGTTTCAGGAGACCATACAAACCAAACATCCATCTCACAATCTCTTCTTCCACACTCACACACACACACACTGACACACACCATCCATCGCAACACAAGCACACACACACTGACACACAGACAAACAGAGGAAAGACTGATGCACAGGAGGAGGCCCGAAAGTGGAGAAGCAACGAAGCCGAATGAGCGGTGTGCAGGGATGCGAGGATGCGGGGGTGCGGCGATGCGGGACGGAAGAGCAGGAGTAGGAGCAGGAAGAAGAAAAAGAAGGGGAAGGGGACGAATGCGGGATGAAGAGAAGTTGGTGATGATGCTAGATGATGTTAGATGATGATCCCCCGTGCTCCACCTTCTCTTCTACCACCTTTTTCTCCATGCACGGCGCAGTTCGCGACGAGGGCGAGGTGACGAGGGGGGCGTATGCGGGGGATGCGGACATGCAGGCAGGCAAGCAAGCAAGATTGCAGTCAGTCAGTCAGTCCGTCATTCAGGCAGGCAGTGACTGAGGGAGGAGGACCCAGCTTTCATTTTCCACTATAGAAGGAGAAGGAGGAGGAGGGCCCACCGCTATCTGCGCCCATCGCCCAACTCTCTCTCGCTCCTGAAGCGTAGACTCACAGCCTAGGCTCGCTCACAGTAACGTTCCAGGCTATCTGTCCGTCCATCGTCCAGGGTTCGCGACAATTTCTCGCCATTCATAGTCGTCGCCATCTGAATACCCACCCCCCCCCCCAAGATTAGCGTTTTTTTCTTGCCGTCTCAATCTTAATATATACCGTGCCGAATTGGAGCTTTGTTCCATGTTCCGGAGCTTCATCCTCCTGCAGAGCATCCTGAACTGGGTTGTCAGCCGAGTGATTAGGCTTTGCCGATATGATTGGTTCCGGGAGTGCGCGTAGGTCTCCTCGACGAGCAGAAGATTCGACTAGGGATGGAATGATAGGGATTAGTAAACCTACAGCCGCGCGAGCTCCTACCCACCACCGATTGAGCGCACATGGGTCCGAGTCCAGTGGCTGGAGTCTCCCAGGAGTCGATGGAATCGCTGAAGATGTGCCACCGAAGCAGCGATGAACTGGAACACCGGCGTCGGTCTCGCAGATTCCTTCACCTCTTCTGGGATCCATTCATCTGGTGAGCTGGGCAGCAAGACGGTGATCGTGAGTCAAAATGCCAAAGAGTGCAAATGTTGCCTAGTTAATAATTAACGGGAATTGTGTGCGAGGAGATTGAATCGGGGTTGCGAGCGCGTGCCTCGCCAAAGCCGCTTTCTGCGATTGGTGGGGCGGGGGGAGGGGACTGCGTGCTATGTCTGGTAACGTCACGCTCAACCTCGTATGTACGTGCTCATCTCCAGCAACGAACTATCTCTTTCATCTGCCAGCCTTGCTCCCTGTCAGCCAGTTTCTCTAGGGTTCGTTACCCTCGTCTTCACTCTGGTACTTCTCGCTGCCCTCCTCCTCCTCCGCGGTGAAACTCTCACCCTGTCGGTATCGTTTTTGCACCCTCGCTTATTCGTCGTCTCTGTTTAGACTCCCTTCGGTCACTTATTGCATCTCCTGGGAGGGTTCGGGGGGACTGAAGTGGCTGGACGATTGTTGAAAAGCGCCGTGATTAAAGTTATTTCCTTCTAGTGATAGGGACATGTGAGGTTGTTTTCTTGAAGCATGGAAGCTGGAAGTTAGAGAGCCTTTGTTGTGAATTCCGGTTTTATCTCTGAAAGGAGTAGCTTTAGCACGTATGTGTGTGTATGTATGTATGTGCATATATATATATATATATATATATATATCTATATATATGTGTGTGTGTGTGTGTGTGTTTGTTCGCGAGTGTTGCGTGTCCAGAGTCTAATAACCAGTGAACATTTGTGATTTGATCTTCAGTCTTGGTGCTGTAGTATTGACGAGCAGTTTGTTCGAGTTTTAACTGGTCTGACTTGTATTTGTCTATGCGTTGATGTTGCTTCTTGCTTCCAATGTTTCTGAGTGGATCCCTACCACCAGGTTGTTGTGGTTGTGACGGTGGAGCCATCTCGGAACGAATTCCAGAATCTTCATCTCCGTCAATTATTCCCTTACGTGGTCTCTTCTCATGCCAACTGTCTTACATCTGTCAGTAGCACGTCTTTTCTGGATTATTCGGCGAAATTCTTCATTGAGAGAAACCTTCGTGTGGGTATTCACAAGGTGTTTACCTTGTGTATGACGAAACAAACAGAAGGGGCGCTTTGTCTAGTCTTTCAGGAAGATTCACTTTAGAAGATCGGACTCTCTCGTATCAGTTTGAGTTGTTTATTCCGTGATGCATCGCATACATGGTGAAGCAGGCACGATCTCTTCTTGCTCTCTTTCCGCTCTCTTCTCTGTAGCTATTGCTACCGCATCAACAGCAGCGCCAAGATTCCGTTGAAATCTCTCGGTATGGAAGCAAGTGCTACGTGAGAATCGATAAAGCTGAGCTAGCCTGGTAGAAGTCTTCGCAAAGTGTGTGCTCTTTCTTATTCAGGAGCAGCACTTCTTTTAAGCTTAACGAAGATTCTGTTTTATTCATTTTGATACTTCGCTAATTTTAGTGCGGCGGTCAAGGAGATGCGATGATCTTAGAAAAGGAATGGAAGTGGATTTGGCTTGTGGGCATCCCTGGCAGTAGTCTGTGTGGTCTATCCTATTTCGCCAGCGGGTTATGAAATCGATCAGGATTGTTCCTCTTCCAGTATACAAAATGCTTATTTTCAATGTAGACAACGTTGTGGGGTTAAAATTGAAAGCAAGATCCTACCGACTTCATTCGTTAATTTTCTAACATTCTCAGCCTGGGTGGTCTTTGCAGATTTTGGGAAGAGTTTAATATATAACATATGCGAGGATATTGAGGCGATGGCGAACCATAGAATCATGGAAGAGGGCCGGAGTTTAACTGCATACGAATCTGAAGGAGACATTATGGAAGCTGGATGTGTTTAGGTTATATCATTGTTTGCCATGAGTTTGTGGAATATTTTGGGCTGAGTGTTAGGAAGATGTAGACCTTCAGGGAGCTTGATTAAACAATAAAGCTTTTTGTAGGGGCCAGCACGATTCGAAAGAGATTCGAAACAATCTTTCAAGATGGGGATCATTGGGGCAATTTTGAAGAATCCCGAGGACTTGCACCATCTGTTAAAGCTGAAGATGGCTTCAGCGGCAGCAAATAGGGCTATTCCTTCGGACCCCAATTTGGCTTTTTGCTATCAAATGCTAAGACGGGTCTCTGGAAGCTTTTCCATTGTTATATTGCAGCTGGAGCCTGGGCTTCGCAACGCTGTAAGTGCCTACACCCCACCTGCCTTCACTCGTGTTGTTTCAGATGGTAAGATGATTCCATTGGAAACCAATTGAACTAAACGTTTGGAGTGATTCAGATTGTTTAGCATCAACCTCTCATCGCGATGTATTTCAGGGTTTATGCTTGAAAGAAATATCTTCATGGTTGCTTGACGAATCGTAGCTCTCGCTAAATTGCATGGTCTCTTCCAGTGCGCTCTATTCCTCTTTTAGAAAGCGGTAAACCATTTTATATCGCCTTTATAAAAATAACTGTTTTTGTGCAGGTATGCGTGTTTTATTTGGTTTTGCGAGGCCTCCAAGCTGTTGGTGGGTTTTATGTTTCTTTAGACTTTGTTAGTTAAATTCGTAGATACACAAATTGATTAAACATAATGACAAACCTGAAGTATACTCTGCTGGCGCCTTTATTGGATGCACCTATGATTCAGGGAGCACACCATGATTTTGACTCGAGGATTTAAAATTTTAAGACGGCCTTACAATTCATTGCCTGCAGAAGGCAGCCTGCCTTCAAGTATTATTGTATAGCTTTGCAGGAGCGCAGAAAATGAACTGTGAAATGTACAATCACCCTCTATATATGACATAGTGGTGATCAAACCAGTCTCTAAAATGCTGTTTTTTTGGGTTTAAGTCGACAAAGTTTCAACAACTATTCTGATTGTTGGAAACTGGGGATTGTTGTGCAGAAGACGATTTGACAATACCTTATGATTTGAAAGTTGAACTTCTGAGAAACCTTCATAAGAAGATCTTTGATCGCGATTTTCATTTTCCTTGTGAGTGCGGGACTTCTTCATAGAGCATTGTAGCTAATACAATTGTTTGTTTGTGATTAATCTTGTGGGCATTTGATGTACTACGATCTTAACGAACTGCCACTGGTTTGGTCATATATTTGTAATTCTTGATTGCTCGAGTAACATGTTCACACGATCAGTTTTTACCATGATATCTTCTTCATGGGTAACAGTAGTTTCGCCTATTGCACAAGCTAAAAGCATGTGATTAGGTGTATTGTGGAACGTTAGCTGTCAATCTAATCTTCTTATTATGTGGTCACCTTTGAGAGTAGGTGGAAATAACGACTACAAGCTTTTGATGGATAAGTTTTACTTGGTGATTCTCGCCTTCTTGGGGCTGACAACCGGGTGCGTGCTTCTTTTTCAGTCGTATTTGCGGAGATTTTTATTTATTTATTTGTTTTTTGCTCTTTTTTCACTGGTTTGGTGAGGAATTTCTTGTCCCTGCAGATATCAGGAAGTGATCACTGAGATTACTGAGCGAATGGGCGAGGGCATGGTGAAGTATTTGAACACCGAGGTGCACTTCCGATTGACACGGGTTCCTTGCGGAGATTAAAAGATTTTTTTTTCATTAATGTTGAGATAACACTAGCAGTGGATGACACTAGCAGCGTCAAGCTTAGGTGGATTGTGTTGCTCACATGAAGAGAAATCCCGTGAATTGCTTTATTAAGGTGCTCACGTTTGGCATTTTATTTGCTCAGATTATTTCTCGTGAGGATTACAACGAATACTGTCACTTCAGTGCCGGGCTCATGGGTTTGGGTCTCACCCGCATTTTTTACACTGCTGGAATGGAGCAGTTTACTCCTGATTATCTTTCAAATGCAATGGGCTTGTTTTTGCAGGTACGGTTTTGCTCTAGTTGTTTTATTTATTCACTTATTTAATTCTTTGTGGATTCAAATCTTTCTCGCGGAGTAGAGGGCTCTATTCAGTGCTTGTACATTTCCAAGCTTTTCTTCACTTGTGTCTGGCTCGTTAAACCGCACTTGTCTTCTCTCAGAAAACAAATGTGATTAGAGATTACCTGGAAAACATCAACGCCCAACCCACATCGCGCTTACGCTGGCCAAAAGAAGTGTGGTCGAAGTATGCTGACAAGCCTGAGGTATTGCTTGGCTTAACAGTTTATGATTTACCTGCAGCACTTACTTCTTCGTGCGTTTCTGTGGCTTTTCATACTGGTTTGATGTGCTCTTCGACGATGTCTTCTTTCGCTTGGACTCATCAGCAGATTCGGTTCTACAGGCCTTCATGGATGAAACGAACTACAAGCAAGGTTTACACTGTCTGAACGAGATGGTGACTGATGCTCTCTCACATGGCTTAGATTGTCTACATTACATGGCAGCTTTGCAGGACCAACCAAATCTTCGATTCTGTGCCACTTTTCAGGTTCATCCTTTGCATGAGTTATCACTATTCTGTCAAAAAATGTCTTGGTGTATCCAATTTTGCTTTATTTTTAGGATGGTTTGTGCTGTGGTTGTGGCTGTGGTTCTACCCAGAGTTGATTTCGCTGGAAAATAATATCGTGCTTCCCACTTTCCAACAATGTTGTGACTTGCAGATTACTGCGCTAGGAACTCTGGCCATGTGTTATAACAACGTGGAAGTTTTCAGGGGATCTGTGAGAATGAGAAGAGGTAATTCGATCGCTCTTGTTTCAAAGGATCACTAGCAATCTGTGCAATAGTTCAGGATGAAATCAACTTGGTGTTACATCATTATTACCATCTTATTCGTAACCGACCTATCTAAACAATTTTATGCTTTTCTCATCCCGGCTATGTGCTGTTGCAGGTTTGACAGCCAAAATCCTAGATGTGAAGAACATGGTCGATGTTTATGGCGCGTTTTACGACTTCACCCGCCTAATTGCTGCCAAGGTTTTCATCTTCAAGCTCCTTATATTTGGTGTACTCATTTCGTATTTAAATGCTGATTATACATAATCTGGACCTGGTCATACACCGGCCAAAGTCATTTCGCAGAAAAATCATGTTACATACGCTGTCCGTATTTGTCAAATAGCTGCTTTTCATTTAGCTAGAGTTGTGTCCATAACGAAATACAACGTAACTGCTTAACATCGGTTTACCGGTCTGCTAAGTTTCTGCATGGTTTGCTAACCTTAACACCTTTTGTGGTGCTAGATTGACAAGACAGACCCTTCTGCTGTCACAACTCACAAGTTTGTAGATGATATCCGTTCAATCTGCAGATTTGAAATCAAAAACAGGCAAGCCTTCATGATCAGATCTTCCAATTTCAGTGCAGATTGTGCCTTTTAGTACTGTTTTGAGCAATGTCTCGTAGAGTTGTGCAACAATGAGCACCCTTCACAGCTCTGCTGGGAGACGCTGTTGAAATCCAGATGGATTCATAACAATCCTTGGTTTAGTTTCTGGAACTGAAGATGTGGTAGGTGCCCTGACACAGGCGGGCTTTCACGATAGAGAGTAAATTCGGACACGAAACCTTCCTGGTATGCTGCTCCCCTAAAACCTAACCATATTGAAGTGCAGAAGCTTGATTACATACAAATTCATAAGGAAACAATCTAATCAACAAAATCCATACATTCTGATATTTTGCTTACTCTGAGTGCTGACCTCATGCATCTATCCCGCACCACAGGTTGTGGCGTTGTTTGTTATACTGGTGATTATGCTTCTGATCGTGACGAAGCAGTAGAAAGAACAGCTGAACGTATTACGAAGTACTGCAGAGCCCCTGGAGCTATAAAGTGAAGGGGATTGGCCAGATACCCACCCATGGGTATAATAGCTCCGTGCTTTTTTTTTCTGCCTTCCGATTATAAGGCATTTGAAAACTGGCTTTTTCAAAGAGTAGTTTCCGTTATGTTTTCTCTACCAGACTGGCAGCTAACTGACGAGCTGGATGGCTTTCTCTTCAACAGTTGCGCAACTGGGGTGGCTATTGATTGAGCTCCATGCAAACCTGCTGCCCTTCAGCAGCTAATCTCAGGCTTGACTCCATGGTTCTAGTGGATGTCTTCTACTGGGGCATATTTTTTTTCTTCTCCCTGCTCACTGTACAGTAAGGGCAGATTCGCAAGCGATGTTTTTTTGGCTTCTCAAATCGGTGAAGCAATGCTACCAACATCGGTTCATGTGGACTATTGAATATGGGTGTTAGAGATGCTAGTTGTTCTTCAGCTTTCAGGAGTCACTTTTTTTTGCAAGGCTCCAGGTCTCACGTAAATAGATGGAGAATTAGTCGCCTACTGAGAGCTTACTTCGTAAGTTTCCATGCGAGCCATGAACATAATTTCAGCCGTGTTAACTATCGTGAAGTGTTTTTTTCCATTTTAAATGGTAATCCTGTTCTTCTTTCTTTTAATATTTTATTATTATTTTGCCCTTCTGTCACGGTTCCTGTTTTTTTGCAAGCCTCCAGGTTACATCTTTGAGGGTAACTTATTCAAGCCATGTATTTGATCTCACTGTGTATAATTTCAACCTAAGTCTTGTCTTGGTTAAATCACGCTCCGGCACCTGTCGTAGATCTGGACCTACGAACAGAGTTTGGATACCTCCAAATTTTTTAACGTACTTGCTTAATCTGGTAATGTAATAGTTATGAGAATAATATAAGAGAAGGGTATTGTTAAGAGAAGTTGCAATATCTCAAAAAAATATAGAATGGTTTAATAAATCAATGCTCGACATAAAACCAGAGTTGGCACATCATCTAGGTTTGAATCTAGGACCTTCTGAGGATTAAAAATTGTCCTTATCATGCAAAAGTGCACCTTTTGTACGTTTTCTAAAATATTTATTTATTCAACAAACTCCTCTCCAACTTGTCTCCAAGTTTTAGAAAAATTGATGGACAAAATTAGGGAAGTAAAATCCTTTGCATAGATGTAATCTATCTATGTAATATATCATTGGAGAGTAATATTGGATGAGTAATAAGCAAGAAGCTTAGAGAGAATATTGGATGAGTAATAAGCAAGAGGCTAAACCTCTTGTTTAGATTTGATAATCTAATAATAAGTATTATTAACAAATTGAATCTACAAAGCATAATTGATACAATCATGTTTAAAAATAAAATAAAATATTATTTGAAACCAATAATTAACTTATATTCAATAACATTTAATAGTTAAGCATTATTTAATAGAAATAACAATATTCAACTCCACATCTTCACATTATAGAAATAGATATAACAACTATAAACAAAAAGTGAGTATAATCGTAAAGGCAATTAGATTCTTTAAATATAGTTCTTATTTATTTATTCTTAAAAGAACTAATCACAAAAATTTATTTTACTTATTTTGATTTGATTTTATTTCTCAAACCATATAATATCTTGATCAATATATGTACTTTTATGGTTAAATATCTAGTTTGAATCCAATAAAAAAAGATATTCTATAAAAAATATATATAATTATAATTCCAACTTGGATGACTTCCGAAAGATATCTTAGAATAGCTTAAAAGTACTTTCTTTAGTTTTTTTAAAGTTTAAGAAACCTACTTAGAAAATATAATAATTCAAAACAATATAATCTTAGATGTTTTTTAAAATAATTATAGAAAGTAAATTCTTAATTCTTAAATCGAATTTAGATATGTAAAACTAATAATTATCATTTCTAAATTAGTTATTTTTTCATGCGATAAATTGTGTATTATCACCACATATTGTATTAAAATCTGTAATGCCTTAAAAGTTACTAAAAATCATAAATTACATTCTACTTGTAAGTAATTTAACATTGAATCAAATAAGAGTTTAATTTAATTTAATTTATAATTTTATTTTAAATAATCTTGTATTTAGAAATAATAAAAAATATTTATTTAGTGTGATAAAAATTTAGTCTAAAGGTTTTAGTTTATTGATATGTTTGTTATGTTAAATGCATCAATTGCTTTAAATAGTTGTCTATGATTGTAAAGCCATTTTGTGAAGAAATGACTTTTTAGCCTCTAATAGCAAATAGTTTTTCTTATCTTATTGTTAGTATTGTACTTCCAAATTGACTTTATTATATACATGAAAAAAAGCCATAATTGTTTTTTTCATTATGGGTCCTTTTATTTGCTTTTATTTATCTATCTTTATTCTATAACATCCTACTTATTTGTATATACAATTTTCATGTACAACTTCTATAATTAAGTGTTAATATTGACAATCTTTCTACCAACATTATTGATACAATTAGCATACCAAGCATAACCATGTTTTTTTTTATAAAAACTAAAAAACATAATTTTAGACTATTTCTATAATTTAAGTCTCAATTTTTATTAACTTATTTTATGCTTATAAAAAAACTTTTAATATTAAATAAAAATTGATGTAATAATTTTTCTAATTAGCTTCTAGATATTTATTTTAATTTTTAGTACAGCAACAATCTCTAAATTTAAATATTTATCTTCATCTTTCTTTAATTTTTTTTGACTTCACTTACATAATTAGACAAAAAAAATAATATCAACAGAAAAAAATAGCAATAGTTAAATATTTTTATATTTAATATTTTTGATACAGGCTAGAAACATCACAAATTAAACCAATCTAAAACTTTATAGAAAACATTTTAGAAAACTTTGATGAATGACAGTATATTAGCCAAAAAATTAGATTAAATATCATCCAAAGAAACAAAGTTGATATTCTTTACAAAAAACATTTAGTGACTTGTTAATAAAAAAAATACCTATAAGTTTTTTAGATCTTGTATGATTTAATTAAATTTAATGTACTCCATATATCAAATATTTTTAAACAATAGTTATGTTAGTTCATCCAAGCTAGACTATTCTATTTACAATATTTTGGATTTTAGACAATCTAATAATATTGAATCCAATTTTTTTTTTTTTTTTTTTCTTTTTTCTTTCTCATAAAGACAAATTCTTTATAGATCATAGAAATTGTTTAAAATTGAATACTATTACCAAAAAATATGACAATTGAATTTTATAGAATTGGTAAAACTCTTAAAGCCTTATTTAATATACAATGTTATTTTTTAGTCCTTATGATTGTAAACTAACAAATTTTAGTATTTAGAAAACTTATTATTATGATCTTCAAATATATATATATATATATATATATAACTTATCACTTATAGATTATAATCAATATCTTATAGAAAAAAATTTATAAGAAATTTTAAAGTTATCTTAAAAAGAAATTATTACTATTATTTTTTAATTTTTAGATGATTAATATCAATTAATTAAGATTTTCATGAGTTGTCTATATTTTATAAAAAACTATTGTAAAACTGAAAAAATTAATCAAAAAATAAAAGTTTTAAAAATGATGCATTATTAATATAATTTGACATTATTAAATCTTTCAATGGAATATTTTGATGGTTTTCATTCAAGGCAATACAAGATCTTAGATTTGTTCAATCATTCATTTCTAATGTGGAGCTATTATTTTGAAGACCATTTGACATAGTCTATTTTAATAATATTATCCTGGTATGATTTTTATCTAATAAATATTATCACATCTATTGTTGAACAATATGCTTATATTTTAAGCTAGTTCTATATGCTAATAAATATTATAGGATATCAATACCTCAAAATAATCTTATCAAATTATATACCACATCTTTTGGTACAAATGAAAAATTTCAAAAAATAAATTCTTTCTTACTAAATTTTTAAATTTTTTTGTATTTAATTTTGTAAATTATTTGATTTGATTTCTTTATACATAATTATGGTTAATGACATTATAAGATATTTTTAAATATATATTTTTAATTTTTCAATAAATGAAAAACTTACAACATAAAAAAATTTAATCTAATAATTTAATTTAAAAAAATACATTCTTACGAACTAAGTATCGCTATGTTCTGCAAAGGTATGATAGTTGAATATTTATTAAGAGTATTATAGAAGTGGCTTGGAAATTATTGATTGAATGTATTTATTTAAAAACCTTGCTGCTATGTGATTTGTAAAGAATAATATTTTTTATAAAATAATATCTCTTTCATAAATCCTTTTTATTTCTTTATCAAATTACAACCATATTAGTAAGAGTTGTTGTGAATATTAAAGCATAATATTAATGTTTCTATCAAAACAAATCCGAAAGTATTTGAAAAAAGATTTTAATTTATAAAATAAAATATCAACAAAGAATAGCCTAAATATCTCTTTTAGAATCAATATTAATATTCATCTAATTATTTATATATACATAATTATATATATAGAAAAAACACACACACAATATACCTTGACTATCATTGCCCCCTACTGATTGAGCCAATGGGATTTTTCGACGCTACATACAACGTAGGCTGCTCCATTTTTTTATTATATATATATATATATATATAGATATATACACACACATATGCATACTAAATCAAATGTACACTGATTAGAAACTTCCAAAGATTTATTTTTGCAAGCACTGGGTTCAAAACTGAAACCAAATTCAATTTCAAAAAAAATAGGCAAGTGTAAGGATTAGAAACTTTGCAGGTCTACTCCGTCAGTTGGATTTGTGTGCAGATTTCATTTGCTCCTTCGAAGCTCATGGGGAAGAAAAAACACATCATTCTACAACTGAGCCGAGTTGATAGATAAGTTAGTCCATCACAGTGTAGTGAACGTGAAGAAGCGGACAACTCTTCTCTTGCAGTTCATGCGTTTGTTGCCTGGTCCCTTAACCAACATCTTTTCCCGTTGTTTCGTCATGTTAGGATGGCAGTGAAGTAAATAAAGCAAGTGGTGGGGAGAGAATCATACCCTTCTTTGTTGTTGTTTTTGTGTCAGTAAATTAACCGCTGTGATGCATCCATCGGTGGTGTTATATGTCCTGATGATGTGGGTCCAATGATACTTTTTCTTCACTACACCGGCTACTGATGCATGAATGGAATTGTGCCTTACCGATGTGTGAGAAAGGCTCTGACTTCGAACAGTGTTGTTAACTAAGGGTTGCATGGTCTGTGGACATCTAAGGCCCTGACGTCATGGTTAAGTTAATCATGCGTTCAATAATATATTCAAATCTACACACACGAATATAGATAGAAAGACAGACAGCCAGACCGACGGACAGAGCGATGCTTGTCAGTACCGAATTCGAGCTTTATACATTATCAGTGTGGGCACGAAGAATATGAGCATTTTGCTGTTGAACTGGACCTAGTTTCCTGTGTTTTATTCCTGCATCGATAGATGAATCGGAGGTCATGAGCGTTCCTATTCTCGATATCCTCCCCTCACATCCTTGATGTCATCGAACATAAGAAGTATGCCTCGCGTGTCGGATCCATGAAATCATTCATGAGTTTCTCTGGACCGGACAAAACTTCTCAGCGCTCATGACGTCTCCGTGGCGGCAGTAAAAGCATAACCACTGCATCTAGTGGATTCGAAAGCCTATCCATGGAAGGGCTCACAGACAAACAGATGCAATGGCTCCGTCAATCTACACCTCACTTCAAGGGACTGTCTGTGTCAGAAAGCATGGATCCGGCAGGTCAGATTGTGCTTTGACCCCGTTTCAACAATTGTCGTTTTCTTTTGAGCCTATTCATGGTCCCACTGACGCCGTCGCTGCATTGAAAACAGACCTAATCAATGCATCTCCATGGTGAGGGCGAGATATGTTCCTCAGACCACAAGTTGCGAAAAGAAAAGGATGAAACGAGTATACTTCGATGCCAGTATGCGAACTGTCACTAACTGGCAGCGAGGGGTGCCAAGCCGTGAAGTCACCGCAGTGTCAATCTTAACGCAGCTTTTCGATTGTTGCTTGAAATGTAGACACGATTTTCTTATTCTCTCTCTCTCTCTGTCTCTCTCATATATGTATATATATATATATATATATATATATACACACACACACACATACACATTGCAATACGAAAATATGTATTTAATGATGTGTATAGGCATTTTGTACAAATTACTCTTTACCAAAAATGATGTTGTAATTAAAACATGAATGTTTAGATGGTACAAGTTAATTCTTTCAATTAAAAAAAATTGAAGAACGAAATTCAATAATTTTGTATACTTCATATACAAAATTCACAAATTTAATTATTTTATTTTTTTCTTCTGGTCTCTATTAAAATGAGAAAAAAAAATTGTCCATAATTTTCAATATCCAACCTAATATGACCAAGAAAACATCGGTGTTTACAAAAACCATTAATATATAAACATACAAACATCAATACATGAAATTCTTCATAAAGCAGTAGGGACCGACGTCCACACTCCACCAACAAACAACACCACCCACAAATTCCTTGTATGAAACTACAATGGCTTCTGTTCCCAAGCACCCAACGGTTCCATAGTTTATTCCCTTACATTCTTTCCAAACTTACATTTACTTCCGAACAATTGTCGCAGCAACAAGTATCCGTTAAGCTCAAAGAGCAGCACCTGAGTCCAAATCCAAGCATGTACAGAGTAGAATTGATGTGCAGTTTCCATAGACCACAGAAGGAGAAGGCCAAAGTGGGGAGAGTATCTACAGGACAACTGCTCATTGTGAGCTGCAATGGTGGCCCATGTCGTGTTTATTTTATTTCATTTATTTATTTATAGTTTTTTTAATCGTCTTTCTTGCTTTCATTCTCTTTTTATTCTTTCTTCCCGTTGTCTAGGCTTTCTAGCCTGTGAAGAGTTGCATCAAGCGACGATTTCGCACCAGGGTCGCGAGCCCCACTCCAAAACGCGGGCGATGGTGGAGGGACCTGAAGGGTCAATCATGCAGCGGAAGCAGCTGGCCCGTCTCTGCACAGATGGGGATGAGCAACAAGGAGAAGGTGCTAAATTCCCTACACACCCTCCTCACCGTCTCCGATCCCTCACCAACTCCAATATACCGTCTCCTGTCTTGCTCTGGCGTGCCCCCACGTCCCCCATCGCCACTCTCATCATTTACCATCTTTGACATCATGATGAGACCAGTCGGGAAAATCAGTCTTAGTTTTTGATTTCGACGTGGGTCCCGACACTCGCAATGTCTGATCGAGGGGTTGGTATTTCGAGGACTTGAGCTTTCGCTAGTACCTGAAACGGTGTCTTATCAAGCGAGTACGATCCTCTTGGAGAAGAAATCCATGACAGCGAGTACTTAGTGCGGTCTAGTGTAACGCTGGCTGTTTGGAGGACAGGAATTCCGGAAGTCGACCTGGCCTCAGTACGGCGACGATAAAAGTGAAAGATTATTCTGTGATCATATGTACGAGATGTTGTGATCCTCAGTGTCATTGATATAAGTTGGCAAGAGGAGGATTCGTCGGGTCGTTTCAACCAAGACATATGTATCTGTGGAACCTTTGTCGAACATCTTCGAGACACGGCAACAAATAATGATCTGGTATTGGAGTGCAACAATCAGAAGCCCTCGCGGAGTGAATCTGTAAAATGTGATTCAGCTGTCCTTGTTCATCAGGTGCATGAGATTGGCCCATATCTGATTAGCTGATCAAAACTTCGCCAGCTTGCAATTCCGTTTCCACAATTTTGTTTGCAATTCTGCGCACATCAAAGAATTGAGAATTTGAAGTTTTGGTGTACATTGCCCCCACTGGCCGAGTGTGGATTGCGCGCTTAAGCGCCATCCATTTTAGGGGCTAGTTGATCCGGCAGGTGATTTGTTACACACTCCTTAGCGGATTTCGACTTCCATGACCACCGTCCTGCTGTCTTAATCAATCAACATCCTTTGTGGGATCTAGGTTAGCGCGCAATTTGGCACCGTAACCCGGCTTTCGGTTCATCCAGCATCGCCAGTTCTGCTTACCAAAAATGGCCCACTTGGAGCTCTCATTCTGTGCCGAGGTTCAACCAAGCAACCCCGGCGGCTTACCTATTTAAAGTTTGAGAATAGGTCGAGGGTGTTACACCCCCCCCCCCCCCCCCCCCCCCCCCCCCATGCCTCTAATCATTCGCTTTACCTGATAAAACTCTTACACGAGCTCCAGCTATCCTGAGGGAAACTTCGGAGGGAACCAGCTTCTAGATGGTTCGATTAGTCTTTCGCCCCTATACCCAAGTCTGACGAACGATTTGCACGTCAGTATCGATACGAGTCTCCACCAGGCATAGTTCACTATCTTTCGGGTCCCAACAGGTATACTCACACTCAAACCCACACAGAAGATCACGGTCGGTCGATGGTGCATCCTTTTGAGGAGGGTCCCACCTGCTTGACCCAGAAGGAAGACAGAGGGAAGACTAAGGAAGTCCCAGAAGGAAGACTGAGAAGGAAGACTGAGAAGGAAGACTATGGAAGACCCAGAAGGACCCAGAAGGAAGAAAAAGCTGAGATAGTGATGATCAAATCATCATCGTCGTTTGTGATTGCATTTCAAGAAATTGGGGAGGACGTGTCTACATCATCTGAAGTCTCTGGATTGCCTTGACACTGATTGTGTTAAGCGCAATAGCGGGTACCCCTTCGGTGGGATTCACTGCAGGAATAAGGCTTAGATTTAATCCTAAAATCCGAACTGGAAATTGAGAACATTTCTAGAAACCTTTCTAGAAAGCGTTTTCTGCACACTTATGGTATGAGCGCTTTGAATCTCCTCGTTATGGACCGAAAAAAGTGTTAAAAGCTCCAAACAAGTAGGACACACGCGGAAACTGTATGTTAAGCTTGAAACTCGGATGAGCAAAGTGCAACACAGACAGCCTGCTTGAACATGTATGCATGGGGCATATCCCTTCATATCCTAATTCCCCAGCCTGCTGTATCTGCTACTAGTGTATAGACAGTGAGACGAATCAGTGAGAGAGAGAGAGAACATCTTCGACACAAGACTGATATCAAGTAACTGTAGCTTTTCACTGTCTCCAGGTGAGTCGAAAGACTGGTCTGGGGACTTTGAAGTGTTTGACGCAAAAATTGAAATCTCAGAATTCCTCAATAGTCTCAAAAGAACGAACACCGTTTCTCTAAGTATTGCAGCTATGAGAGGATCACCGAAGGCAATTCCTCCGAGGTTCAAATTTGTTACCTTCTTCGTAGCGCTCAGCCTACATTTTGCAGCAGTAACGGCGAATCTCAGGGCTGACCACGAAAGCATTCAGATACAAAGCCATCGCGCTTTTGTTGGCCGAGATGGTAAGAATTTCGTGCTCGATGGCCACCCGTTATATGTCAACGGGTGGAATTCTTATTGGCTCATGTCGCAGGCAGTGGAGGAGAGCACGAGATCACGGGTGACCAACATCTTCAAGCACGGAGCTGCGTTAGGCATGACAGTATGCCGCTCGTGGGCTTTCAACGATGCTGCTTACGATGCGTTGCAGGAGACTGTCGGCGTTTACTCGGAGCAAGCATTCAAGGTGCTCAAAATGAAGTTTCATGTTTCCATCACCTATCCTCAAATTGTCGAGGAATCTTCAGCTTTCAGATTCAACTAGTAAACTAACGTTGAGGTTGGTCATTGCAGGCTCTAGACTTTGTTGTTATGGAGGCGGGCCGCTATGGAGTGCGGTTGTTACTGACCCTGGTGAATAATCTTCCAGACTATGGGGGTAAGACCTGCTACGTACAGTGGGCGAGGGACGCTGGCATAGTACTGGACGGTGATACCGATGACCACTTCTTCTCGCATCCCATCCTCCGCAACTATTATAAGGCTCATGTCAAGGTATTCTGGACAGTCTCACAAACTAATTTAACGTAATTGTGTTCGTTGTAAGTGCGCTTGGATTGCGATCGATTTTTGAAATTGTGTTTGTTGACAGACCGTTCTAACGAGGGTGAATAGCTTCACAAATGTGGAGTACCGCAACGACCCTACCATTTTCGGTTGGGAACTCATAAATGAACCTCGATGTGCACAAGAATCCTCAAGCGGTGCTTTTCAGGTATGTCAATATGTTTATGCAGATTACATGTGGATGTTTTGATAGTGGCCTCAGAATTGGGGTGTAGATCGCATTTGCGCATCCCAGTCAAACTAGTTTACGATCTGTCTAAGCTTGCTTCTGCGCAGGCATGGATTGAAGAAATGGCTGCGTATGTGAAGTCTCTGGATAGCAAGCACCTGTTAACGATAGGGCTGGAGGGCTTCTACAAGAAGAGTGGCAAAGGAACCTCTACGGTGAACCCGCATTACATGCCTGGCTCAGGGACGGACTTTATAGAAAACCATGAAGTAGATGGAATCGACTTTGCAACAGTGCACGCCTACCCCGATCTCTGGTACCACCTCCACCACAGTATTCTCAGCAAGGAGGAGCCGTTCATTTCTAGATGAGTAACTGAGTGTTCTTTCTGTGTGTTGATTTCTTTGGAATTTTGTAGGATGCCGTGGGAGGATCATTCCGAGAAACAGAAGTTTTTTGACGCGTGGGTGGACGCGCACATCAAAGACGCCGACGAAATTCTGCAAATGCCAGTTCTCTTCTCTGAGTTCGGGCTGCTCAACTCGCAGGAACGACTTGCCATGTACACATCCATGTATGACAGGATCTACGAGTCGGCGAAATACCGTGGGGCTGGCGGTGGCGCTCTCGCGTGGCAGCTTCTCGACGAGGAAATGGCGAACGTCTGGGACGACGGATTCGCGATCTTCCCAGGCCAAGACCTCCCTATGATTCATCTCATCAAACTGCAATCGTGCCGCTCGAAGTTGCTACCCTCGTCGTCCGACGAATGCCTC
Organism: Physcomitrium patens; assembly: GCF_059467195.1. Classification (NCBI taxonomy): domain Eukaryota; kingdom Viridiplantae; phylum Streptophyta; class Bryopsida; order Funariales; family Funariaceae; genus Physcomitrium; species Physcomitrium patens. Next base: position 17,016,579 of record NC_143414.1, on the reverse strand, counting down.
GACGGCGATCAGTCCTCGTCCCTCTGACGCGCCATGTTGATGCTCTTGACGCCGACTCCCAACTTCTAGGGGATGCCAAAGAATTAATAGAATAAGCCCACGTGTATAGATTCGATACATTAAGAATAAATGTATATATGTATATCTTTAAGAAAATCCTTATTGCACTAAAGAAAAAAAAGTTTTATTTTTTACTAAATTAGATAATGAGTTCCAACTTGTTTATAAAGAATAATCAAATAAAATAAATAAAGCATACTACAATTGTTTCAACACATTTCTCACAACATACCTTAATGTGTAGTATTTCATATATAAAACACATTAGAGGGGATAATCCAATGGCATGAACTGAAGGAGACAAATTTGATCTTTGATTGGTTGCATCCTTTAATATTTTCATCAAAAGTGAAGTAAAAGTTGAGTTATGCAATGATCTAAAGGGCCTTAATAGAATCAAGTTTACAGATTTATAGGGCCTTAACAAAATCAGGTTTATAGATTCACAGGGCCTCAACAACACATATGATTCACTACTACCTCAAAAAAAGATATCACATTGGTTTTCAACTTAATTATCATTGATTTCACCAAAAGCTTTGATGAAAACAACAAAGCAAAAGTTTTCTTTGAAAATATGATTGAATGATGTATTATCTATAAATATTATTATTGGATCTATTGATATTTTTTTGCATATAGAGGTCTTCCTTTAATAGGTAAATCATAGAAATCCTTAAAATTTTTAATACTCTGGATTCCATGTTTGGTCATTAATTGAAATAGTCTTGTTTGGAGACAAATGAAAGATGTCTAAAGCGAGCATGCTAGAATGAGTGGTAAGGTTCTTTCATGCACTTTGAGAAAAAACTACAGATGAATATGGGGCTTTGTCAAAATATTTTGTATCTATGTCACAGGTCAAAATCTTGGAAAAAGAGGCTGATGCTATTGCTAGAAATGATAACACTCTCCATCTTTGTTTTCAACCAAATTCAAAGACCTATTGTTATATTTTTTATTATTGATTCAAAACCATTCTTGAATGATCCTTTGCAAAATTGTTTGGAATCAATTCTAGAACCAATTCCAAAGTTGCATCTTCAAATTAGTTTCTTTGGCCAAAAATTATATAGTATCTTAAGTTGATTTTGTTTTATTTCATTTATTTCAATTATTGTGTGTACTTGCATTGAACTTTATGGAACCATAGTGTTATACTCAAATAACTTTCTTCTATGTCACAATTATTAAGAAGCTCAAGTATACAAATGTCAATAGCCAATGAGCTATTGGAGCAACAAGCTGTCATCAAGGAGTGAGTAGAACAACTTGAGCTATGTGAAATGAGTCATATCTTGCTCTCCTCTCACTTGAAAGATGCTTTGTTTGAACATGTAGTCTCAATTCTAAACAACATATTTAAAGTAACAGCTACACAAGTTCAACTAGTTTATTATTTAAGCTTTTACCACATCTAATTGTTTTATGTCCAAACCCTTGAGGGCCACTTCAATTACTGGCGCAACAAATATTTTGTAATAAAAAAAGAATTAATAGATACAAACTGTTTCAAAATAATATATTTCCACTTTCAATTGGATTTTTAAAAGAAAAAATATCATACAGCTCAATGATTGATTTACACTACTTTGTCTTCATTCTTTATGTATTTATTTTATTCAATTAATCAGTAAGAGGACAATACTTTCTGTAAAAGGTGCAAAGAGTGTTTTTATCGTCTAAGTTCCTTTAAGTACAACATCACTTTAAAACATTAAAAAATTATACATTATTGCCGCACTAATTACCATTTTTTGGAAAATTAACTTATTTCCAAAAAGAAAACAACTAACAAATTAAGACTGTATATATCACTTTAGCAAAGTGAAAAACTAGAAAACTAGTTCCTGATTAAAGTGATCCTGTACTTACATTAAGGGCGGCCACACCTCAGCGACCGAAGGAATAAAAGCGTTCCGACGCATTCGCTTGGACGCTGAGAGAGAGGAGCTACGACACAGCCACATTGGAAACATGCACTGGTCTTATGTTCGACTTTGAATGAAACCGTTATGGCTGAGAGCATTAGATCTTGAGTGTACCCTCTCGTTTTCCAAGTTTCAACCAACTGACACGCGTCTGCGTGCTAAATCACCAAACCTCAAAATCCTGCTGCAAGTACGCTGAACTAGGTTTCCAATAAGATCATGTTCGAAACACGCACGCATGCACTCATACTCTGGTCGCATTTTGTTCTCAGAAGATTCTCCTTGTCATATTCTCCGACAGAAGAGAATCACGGAGAACTTCTTCATTTTCTTTTCATTTTGCAACGCTGCCTTCTTCATATAGTCCGAAAACGCCGGACATTGAGTACATTGAACTGCCGTTAGTATACTGAATCAATCACAAGCACTAAGAAACGCAGTTGCGTCATCTCCGTCAGAGCTTCGGAGCATGAATCGAGTGCACACCTTTGCGTTACATTTTCATACACCCGATCCATGATCAATTAGCGCAGATCGGGAACCAGCATCGCGACAATGTCATGTGGTATAGCCTGAACGACAATACAGAAACAAGAATCCACACTCTTAACACTTTTTTCCATTACCTGGATAACGCTCTCGCGGCAGTGACACAGTGAGAAGGATAAGGATCGTCGTCATGCAAACATTTCCTGAAATGAAATAAAGAAGAGGCGTTGAAAAGCAGAGATTCCGAAGCGCAGTGATGGAAGAGTGACAGCCACCATGTTGCTGCTTTGCGCCATCGGAAAGAGCTTTGGCAGTAAGCAAGGAGGATGGATGGATGATATTCTCACTTCTCACACGCGGCGTTCCCTTCGATTCCCTGGGTTTGGCCACTGAACAGGGGCCAGCTAGGGGTTGAGGTGATGAGTGTGACATGGAATCTTAGCTGGACTGCCAGCAAGGCATTGATCGTGATGGATGTTGGAAAAGAATCCATGTGCTGGAAGCAGGATGAATTCATCTGCACCATTTTGGTTGCTGTATTTTTTTTTTTTTTTTTTTTTTTAAATATTTCATTCTACCAATTAAAAATCATTATTTTGATTTTTTTATTTAATTAATAAATAATAAGTTTATTACCTAGTTTTAGTCATAAAATAAAATATTAAACTATATATAATAAAAATATTTATTTTTAAAATTAATAAAAAATAAATTTAAATATAAAATATTATGATTTAATTATATAAAATTATTTTTTTGAAAATATATAAAAAAGAATATGATATTTTAGTTTAATTTTATACTTAATTTTTAGTTGAATCATTGTAAATAATAGAACATAAACATGAGTCTAAATTGTTAATAATGAATAATAAATATTGTGACAATATTGAAATTTTTCCAAACATCCAAATTTTTTTATTTTCTTTTATCTAATAAAATATTCATTATTTATTATTAAAAATTTAGAAATGAGAGTAGATTTGGAACTATTGTAGATCTTTGTCAGCTTGTTGATATTCTTAGAGATTCTTTTTGTGTATTACCAATGTCAACTATAGAAATACTATTAATATGACTATGAAAGAAGTCAATAATGAGGTCAAATGTCTATGCTATAAAATTATATAATTAAAAAAAATAGGCAAATTAATCTTAAAAATGAATTCAAAAAGCTTTACTACTACAATAATGAAGGAGGCAAAGATTAATGTGTTAAAGGAGTTTAATAGAACTAAATCAAAATCTCAAGGATTTCTACAATAAGTCAAGCTTTATATAATATTATATTATTTTTAATATTAAAACTGATATAATTAATTAATATTATATAATATTTATTTTAAAAAAAGTAACATCATCAATTTTTTTTAAAATATCTATAATATCAAAGATAATTAGTATTTTAAAAAAATTATATCAAAAAAATATATTAAATTGATTAAAAAATCACATAATATTAGTTATATAATATCAAAATAAATTTAAAAGTCTAAAAAAATAATTTGATTTTATAAAACCTATTTATAAAAATATTTAGAAGTATAAAAAAATGATGAGTTGTAGAATAGATATTAATTCGTTTTTGAAAGATATTGGTAAAATATATTGATAGTCCATATAATAGGAAATTCAGGAAGACGGATGAGTGATTTAGTTCTTAAAAGTGATTAATTATAGAATTACGGTTGGAATCTGGAGAATCAGGAGAAAGTATATAGGAGTTGTAGAAGTTAATTAGGGTGCAATTGCTGTGATAGTTGTGAGCCGGGGTAAGCTTGGTGCTACCTCTTTTCTTTTATTTGTTATTTTTTTTGAATAAGAGGATTGAGAGTTTTTGAATATTGTAAAGTGAATTATGGAATGGAAATGTGATTGGTATTATTTGAAAAGAAGAAAGATTGAATGCTAAAATCTGATTGTAGTTCAGTAGAGAAAATGAGTATGTGTTTGTGAGAAACATCGTAATGTGAATGGCAGTTTTGTATGAAGAATTCCAGTGATTGGAATGAGGGTAATTGTGTGCTGAAAGCTGTGAGAGCGCAGTATTACAATTGGAGATTATGAGGGTGAATATATTGGTGGAAATAGCAGTTATTGGTATGACTGAATTATTGTAAGGAAGAGACCGATAAGGTGAAGGAGGAGATTATAGTTTCTTTGTGTATTCAGATATTGGAAATAGGGACGATACATTCAGGAGGTAATTGATTGTGTGACCCTAACGTGAATGCGTAAGCAACTAGTCATTCCCCGTGTTCGAATCCCCTTATACGGGTTTATTTCCATTAGATTAATTTGGAATAAGTAAAATGAGCAATCACATGAGTTTAATCAAGAAAATATAAATAATTCTTTAAAAATTATTAATTCAAATAAATACATATATATTTGAATAAATATATAAAAATTGAAAAAAATTTATAGTAATTTTTGATCTTTAATCAATCATTTACATTATATAGACTTTTAAGAAGATAAAATATAACTTTTAAAAATTATAAAAAATAAAATATACTAATAAATATTTTTAAACAAGATATTATGAATATACATATTTATATTAATAATTATTTAGATAATATGAATAGATAGAAGTAGGTAAAATTAAATATCTTAGATGATATTTTGTATAGAAGCTTCTTAAAAGCTTCATAGATGCGGTTTCATCTTTACACGTGCTTATAGGTGATTTATATATGGAACACTCGGTCAAAAAATAAGCCATGTATCATACATGTTGATAGCTTGAAATACAAGCTAATTGTGTGGCATACATATAGAAAACTTGCCTTGCAAGTTAACACACATGTCTTGCAAATTAAACATGTGTCAAAGGTGTCACGGACCAAAAAATACAAACAAGAAATCTAAACAAGAAGTTCAAGAAGAAATGACAAGAACTAGATTATCAGATGAGTACAAGAGCAACGCCAAGAGAATTGAGCTAGAGCTTCAAGAGATGCGTTGTCGAAACTGAAGAACTCTTCAGCCTCGACTCCTATATATACTACTGGCCTATGGTTCTAAGGAAGCGCATCAAGAAGCTTCCCAAGAACTATGAAGCTTCTCGAGCAACTACCCAAGAGCTAGGAAGCTTCTTAAGTAACTTCCTAGAATCTATTAGAATATTCTATGAATCTTCTATAACCTTCTAAGGGAATCTTTAGAGAATCTTCAAAGAATCTTTAGGGAATCTTTGAAGAATATTCTAAGAGAATATTCAAGGAATCTTTTGGAAGTTTCTAGAGATTTCTTTCTAGAAGGTTCTAGAAACTTGTCTCTAGAAAGGTCTAAGGACTATGTCCCTAACATCACCTCCTCTTTTAGCTTCGAGGTCTCCGAGAAGCAATGTTATCGTCAGTCAATACCAACGCAAGAAAATGAAGATCTGTCGTATAACCTCTACTATGAACTCCAATTGTTGTTCACGAGGCAAGTGATTCAATGGTCCTTGAAGCCAATGGTAGTGGCCCACGCCTTCAACTTCTGACCAAGCATGAATCTCCGTGTCTTCATTGTGAAATTGTCCTACAAACACTCCTTCTGGCTGACCATTGTAGGCAGGCTCAACCTCAAATACAATCACCAGCGATCTGTTGCTCGGAATCCTTCGACGTCGTCGTGGTGCAGGCGGTTCTTCATCTCGCGGTCGTCTTTGTGAGCTAGTTGCTTGAGATGACATGACAAGTGTAGTATCTTGGCTATCCATATTCAAAGGCTAAAACAAGAAGAACAAACTTGGGCTACTAACAAAGTTCTACGCTATCTTGGAGAGAATGACTACATCAACTATGGATTTTGGTGGTGCTCTCTCCTCTTTTCTGTTTTCTGGATGAGCAAGCTTCAGTAAGAAGCTATCGTCGAACCGGCTTGGGTTTCTCAGGATATCGTCGATGAAACTCCTGTACCTTTTGCGGCGCATTCGCGAGATTTTCGGCCGGCTCCCATGTTCGTTCATTAATATCGTAACCGCTCCAATGCACAAAGTATTCTAATTTACCCTGTCTTTGCCGTGAATCCAGGACCTTTTCCACCTCGTATTCTTTGTGGTTCTCTATTTCTATGCTAAGTGGTGGACATTGTACTCTTCCAGGAAAAGACGATTCTCGATAAGGCTCCAACAAAGAAACATGAAAGACAGGATGTACCTTCATAGTAGCTGGTAACTCCAGACGATACGCTACAGGATTGATCTGCTTCTGGATAACAAATGGTCCCAATCTCCGATAGTCCAATTTGTCACATGGCCGCTTGGTCTTAATATTTCGTCGAAGCAGCCAAACTTTGTCTCCAATCGTGAATTTAGGTGCTTGATTCCGAAATTTATCCGCGGACGCCTTGTAAGATTCTTGGGCAGTTTGCAATTGAAGCTTCAATGTAGTTTGAAGCTGCGAAAGCTGCTTCACCAATTCTTCAGCTGCCGGATTGTTAATCGTTGACGAACTCCATAAGTCAAGCTTCGGATGGTATCCATAATTGGAAAAGAATGGCGTTTGTTGAGTTGACGCATGAAAGGTGTTGTTATATGCGAACTTGGCTAGCGGTAGATATGCAACCCAATCATCTTGTTGATAGTTGATGGTGCAACATAAATATTGCTCTAAAACTTGATTCACCCGTTCTGTTTGGCCGTCCGTTTGAGGATGAAATGCCGAAGAAAGCTTGATATCCACCTTCAATATCTCAAAAAGAGATTTCCAAAACTTTGACACAAACTGGGTTCCTCGATCCGATACGATATCATCTGGTAGACCATGATATCGATACACATTATCAAGAAAGAGTCTTGCTGTGTCTTCGCTTGACGATGTCTTCTTGCAAGGGACAAAATGCGCCATCTTTGTAAGCCGGTCTATGACAACAAAAATGTTGTCAAATGAATTCGATGGTAGTAGATCCGTAATAAAGTCCATGGAAACCGAAGACCATGGTCGGCGCGGAATAGGCAATGGCTGTAGAAGTCCATAAGGCCGATGTCGAAGGTTTTTGGATCTTGAACAAATGTCACAAGATACAACAAAATCTTTCACATCCTTCCACATTTGAGGCCACCAGAAATCGCGGGAAATAAGTTCCAAGGTCTTATTGAATCCAAAATATCCCGCATCTGGAAAGTCATGACGAGATTGAAGGACTCGGAGTCATGCTGGCCCTTTTGGGATATACAACCTCTCTTCGAAATATACTAGATCTCCTTCCATCTTGAATTTATCATCACTAGCATGTTGCTTGATATCAAGGACTAGAGAATCTTCAATGGTTGCGGCCCGTACCTGGTCGAGGAAGTCAGCATCAATTGGTACAATAGCTGCGTTGAGCCGAAATTTCTCTGGCTTCAACAATGTCATGCACTGTTGATCAAATGCTGCATCTCCAGCCTTTGGCGCGAGATATGATCTCCTTGATAATACATCGGACAACTCTTGTTGCTTCCCAAGCCGATAAGTAATAACAAAGTCGAACCTGGATAGCGACATACTCCACCGGGCTTGACGCCGATTCAAAATCCGAGCCGACATAAAATACTCCAAATTCTTGTGATCTGTATATACGGTCACTGGATGTGCAGTTCTTTCGAGAAAGTGGCGCCACTCTTGGAAAGAATCTACTATAGCAAGGAGTTCCTTATCGTGGATCTCATAATTGATCTCAGCAGCATAGAATTTTTGAGAATAGAACGCAACTGGATGGAGCTTCTCATCTACGCCCATCTATGAAAGTACAGCTCTCAAAGCAAAATCCGAAGCATCTGTCTCCAAATAAAAGGCCTTTGTAAAGTCCGGATGTACCAAGATTGGAGCTGTAGTAAATACCATCTTCAAATCTTGAAATGCTTTTTCTGTGATAGGTCCCCATTCGAGCTTGTCCTTACACGTTAACCGAGTGAGGGGGGCAGCAACTTGAGAATAATTCTTGATGAAGATCCGATAGTAGTTAGCAAATCCAAGAAAATATTGTACGTCCCTAACCGTCTTCGGAACTTCCCAAGACATGATTGCTTCCACCTTCTTTGGATCCATCTTCAAGCCTTCCGTAGTCGCGATGAATCCCAAAAACTCCATCTCAGTTTGGTGAAATAAGCACTTCTCCAATTTGATATAGAGTCCTCGCTCCCGTAGTTTTTTGAGTACCAGATGAACGTGCTTCTCATGTTCTTCCTCGTTCTTAGAAAATATCAAAATATCATCTAGATAGATGACAACAAAATCGTCTAGATGCTCTCGAAAGATGTCATTCATCATGTGTTGAAAGACCGCTGGAGCATTAGTAAGACCAAATGGCATGACATTGTATTCAAAATGGCCATACCTTGTTCGGAAAGCTGTCTTCCATTCATCTCCTTCCTTGATTTGCACAAGGTTGTAAGCTCCCCTTAGGTCAATCTTTGTAAAGATCCTTGCACGCCCAAGTTGTTCTAGAAGACCAGAGATCAAAGGCAGTGGGTAGCGATTCTTTTTTGTCACCTTGTTGAGACCTCGATAGTCCACGCACATCCATAGTGAGCCATCCTTCTTCTTCACAAATAAGATTGGTACCCCAGCTGGCGACTTCGAATGAAGGATGAATTTCTTGGCTAGATTCTCGTCAATGTACTTCCGCAACTCAGTCAACTTCGTCTGCGACAAATTGTAGATTGGTCCAAAAGGTGGTTGTGCTCCTTCTTGCAATTCAATGGCACAGTCATAGGGTCGATGCTTTGGCAGCATATCAGCATTCTTCTTTTCAAAGACATCTTTGAATTCTTCATACTGCTTTGGAATAACCAAAGTCGGAGTTGCATCTTCTCGAGTCGGAGTTGCGAAAATGACAAGAGGTGTATTTTGCTTGGCTTCCTTCATGAAAGCCCTTGCACCTATAAACAAGGATTTATTTCTAGACATTTTCTTGGCAGATTCCACCTTCAAGGAGTTTGTTGGAAATGTCACTTTCCACAACTTCTAATCTATCAATGGATTATATCTATCAAGCCAAGATAGTCCCAAAATGATAGGACATGAAGGGGTCTTGATAACATTAAATACAATATTGCTCTCATGGTTTTCAAGACGTATCTTCAATGGTTTAGTTTCATGGATAACATTGCCCGAAGACAATGGTCGTCCGTCTATGACTTCTACATAGATAGGCTTAAGTTTCTTTACAAGAGAAATATTGTGAAGCTTGGCAAACTCTTCATCTATAAAGCAAGCGGATGCACCCGAGTCTAATAAAGCATCGACTTGTAGTTCTTGAATACCCAGATGTAAAGGTACCATAAAACAATCTGAAGGTTGAGCTGAGAGAAAGGGACCTTGATTAATTTTGGATGTTGAGATGTCCAGCCGCACGGTCCCTATTGTGGCTGGGCGTCCTTGTTTTCCTGCATGCTTGTACTCCTGAGTCTTGTTGTTTGAGGCTTTGGTTTCTTCCGACAATCTACAGCTTTATGGCCCGCTTCTCCGCAATATAAACACAAGTTTTGTTCAAACCGTCGCTTCCTTTCCTCAGTTGTGAGGGGTTTGAAACGTACCGCATCAATTTGCATGGGTTCAGGATCTGTGGAGTGATTCTCTAGACCTTTTGAAAATGTAGCAAATGCTCCATCATTTCTCTAGCCTGATCGTCTTTCTTGTCGTAATTCAAAGAGGCGGTTGTCACAAATAATTGCCTGAGATATAAGTTCTTCTAAAGTATCCGCCTTAGGCATGGTGATCAATAAGTTCTTGACATCATCTTTCAGTCCATATCGAAATTGTGTCATGAACGCCTTATCATTCCAATCAAGATCACATGTAAGCTGTTGAAATTCTGCAGCATAGATTGCAGCAGAACGTGATCCTTGTCGCAGATTTTGTATCTTTCTTTCAGCCACTCTTTCTCGATTGCTATCTCCAAACACAACAGTAAGTCTCTCTATGAAAGCCTCTAGGTCGTACAATATTGGAGAATCCTTCTCCAATAGTGGAGCAAATCAAGAGCAAGCATTTGCTGATAGAAGAGTACCTATGAAAGCAACTTGGGTAAATCCATTCGGATAACGAGAAGGGTATAGGCGTAGGTAAAGCCGTACTTGTTGCACAAAACCTCGGAAGTTGGCTCTTGTTCCGTCAAACTTATCTGGCATACTCGCTTTTGGTTCTTTCGTACTAATCCTTGAAGTATCCATAAGGGTCGTATGTGACACATGTCTTGCTTCTCTTAGTCAAATAATTTCTTATTGTAGGCTATGAATTTCGTGTCTAGCTTCTTCGGTCACTAGATCAATTTGAGGTTCTTTACTTGGATTGCGAAGAAATGCAATCTCCTTTCGTACACTATTCACAACAGCTTGAAGATCTGCAAGAGTTGCCACTCTATTGTCTACTTGTGGAGATGCACTGTCTATGACCTGGTCTACTTCCATATTTAGAGAATAGATGGATTAAAATTTTGAGAGAAGAAGAAATTGCTAAGTCTCTTGGAGAAAATTGTAGCACTACCTGTCACTAAAACCTACTTGGAGAAAAGAAAAAAAACACTAAACGATTTCAGTTTTAGAGGAGGGTAATCCGCAACTTCTAAAAATGCCTCAATGCTTTCGAGAAGAGGGGTAATCCGCACTCTATCAAGAAGGCAAAGCTCTGAAATCGATGTTAACAGTCTTTTCTACTAGCTATGCTAAACAAAAAGAAGGAATTAATATCAATCCAAGAGAGGGTAATCCGCAACCCTTAGAACGCTCAAGTATCTCCAAGGAAAGGGATAGTCCACTCTTTGCCTCAAAGAACTTAGCTCTGATATTGTGATTGAGAAAATATCAGTTTAGAGGAAGGTAATCCGCAACCCTTAAAGCACTAGAATACCTTCAAGAAGAGGGGTAATCCGCTCTCAAACAAGAAGGATTCAGCTCTGATATTAAAATAAAGGTAGTCTCGACAAACTGTCACGGACCAAAAAATACAAACAAGAAATCTAAACAAGAAGTTCAAGAAGAAATGACAAGAACTAGATTATCAGATGAGTACAAGAGCAACGCCAAGAGAATTGAGCTAAAGCTTCAAGAGATGCGTTGTCGAGACTGAAGAACTCTTCAGCCTCGACTCCTATATATACTACTGGCCTATGGTTCTAAGGAAGCGCATCAAAAAACTTCCCAAGAACTATGAAGCTTCTCGAGCAACTACCCAATATTCTTGGGTAGTTGCTCGAGAAGCTTCCTAGCTTCTTGAAGAATATTCTAAGAGAATATTCAAGGAATCTTCTGGAAGTTTCTAGAGACTTCTTTCTAGAAGGTTCTAGAAACTTGTCTCTAGAAAGGTCTAAGGACTATGTCCCTAACAAAAGGTCCTATAGAACGTTGCCACATAGCTCTCTATTAGATAGTATGTATAGATGTAAAAATAAAGCGTTCTTCATTCTTGCTTCTAATTTAGTTTCAAGAATTTCTAATTTTCTTTACTTTTGGAAATAGTCATTCTAATTTCTTTTTAAATATACATATCTTTTTATTTTTATTTTGTCATTTTTTTTTGGAGAAAAGTCTCACTTGTCTGTTTGCCTTCATTAAGTTCTTATTTTTGACATATTGTAAAGAATTCACTTACAATATTAAAGCTTTGTCTTTTCTTGATTAAAAGTAGATTAATCTTTTTTCTTCATAAGATATAAGTGTATTAGAAGTTGTAGATTATCTTCTTTAGAATTAATATTTTTCTTAGTATTTTTTTATTCTTAAGTCATTTTTTCTACTTGACTTAAGCAATATTAGACATCTCTTTTTTTCTTATATTATTATGGCATAACTTGAAATGAAGAGTGCAATGGTACATATGCAAGAAAAATTGAGGGAGTTAATGCTTATAATGTGTCTATTTAATTTACCACGATATGAAGCAATAAGTATTGTAGGAATTGAAGATATAGAGATGGTTGGAGCTACTTCAACATTTATACCAAATCACATTATATCTCTTATAGTAGAACACTCTTCAAGTATTAGAAAATTAAGAGTTGCCTTATCCAAGAAACTTGATGGTACAAGATCAAAATTTTGAGGATTCATCAATCGAGTTCAATCAGTGATTGAATTTCAACTCTAAAGTTATTCAGCTCTAAGATCACAAGTTGGATGTTTTGGAATACTACTTTTATTTATTGATTTATTTTAATTTTAATTTTTTTCTTAAATGATGTGATCTAATATTAGATATTTTGGAGGTCTTTTTGATGGAGTTTTGATCTATATATAAAAAATATGATGCAATTCTTGTTGCAACTAATAAGATCCATATTTTATAGTAAAAAAATTGATTAATAATATTATTTACTTTATAATTTGACAACTTACAATTAATATCAAGTAAAATAATATTTCATTCATCAGTTAGTTTTTCTAAGAATTATAATATGAGATAAAAAAATTGATGCTAAACATATCCAATCTTTAGACATTGAATCAAGGAATTGACTTTGCAATGAAGTGTGACTATTGATTATTTTAATTTTGATCTAAGAATCCTAGAAATAGGCCTTAATACTTTTACAATTCAATGGCAATATCAAAGTGTTTTCAACATATACATTTGAAAGTGAAAGTTATGCAAATTGTTGAACTATGTTTTAAACCTCTTAGAAAGCAAGAAAAGACTTATCATTGTGAAGAGAGATTATGTTTATATCATAGTAAACCTAAGCATATTATTCAACATTATTAAAAAAAAAAAAACACAACCACAAATAATGATTATGGTTTTCAAAAAAGACAACATCTCAAAAAAAAAATTTATTTAGCTACAATAGGATTTATATGGCTAGAATCTTCTACACTACTTAATAAAGGTCCTATTTACTTTGATTTTATTATTTATTTATTTATTTATTTAAAAAATAAATATTAATTTAAAACCTAAATATTATAAAGTCTTTATCTTGCTAAATTCAAGAGCTTCAACTTATTTATTAGATAAAAAATTTATTAAAAGACATAATATTTTTTCAATAAAGAAAAATAAACTAATACATGTCAAAGTCATTGATAGTCTTCTTTTGTCTTCTAAAAATATTATCTATGAAATTTTGCCTATAGAAGTAGCAACTATTAGTCATAGTAACTTTGTGATATTTAATATTCTTAAATTTCTTTCTTACTTAATTATTTTAGATTTATTATGCTAAAAAAAATATAACCTTCAAATAAATAGGATTTATTATAGTCTTGATTTTTTTAAAGATATAAATAAGAGTGATGTTAATGAAATAAGAAGTTATAATTCTAATACAATCAAACCTATACTTATAGATACAAGAGCTTTCTTACATGCTGCAAGAAAATATTTGCTTAATATTATTTATATTATATCCATTTTTAGTAGTAAAAAGGCTTCAAATAGCATTCTAAGCTCATATTAAAATTATCAAAATAATTTTGAAAAGAAGAATATAGATATTCTTCTAAATCATTGTTTCTATGATTGTTCAATTGACCTTCAAGAAGAATCTTAATTATTAATTGGACCAATTTATAATTTATCACAGAATGAATTGGCTGAATTCAAAGAATACATTAAAGAGAATTTAATTAAGAATTTCATACGCTATTCAAAATTTCTAATAAGAGCTCCTAGCTTATTTTTGAAAAAAAAAAAAAATGGATCATTGACGATGTAAAAAAAATCATTAATGGAATTATTAAAGACTTAATAAGATTTTTTTTTTTATGTGTTTGACATGTAAAGAAAATCATTAATGGAATTACAAAGCAAAAGCAACATTTGAAGTGTTGAAGATAACTTTTGTTTCTGCACCAATTTTGGATTAAATCAACTTTTTCAAGTCATTTTTTTTAATGAAAATAGACAAATCAGAATTTATTTTAAATATTATATTATTTTAAATAAGAGCATATGATAAACTCTACTTAATAGATTTTCATTCAAGGAAATTTTTAATAGCAAAGATTAACTACAAGATCCATGATAAAGAACTTCTTGTAATTGTGGATTCATTTCAAAATGGTGCTATTATCTAAAACATGTTAATAGTCTAATTAGTGTATATACGGATCAAAAAAACCTCAAGTATTTCATATTAATATGTATTTTGAATGATTTTCAAGCCTACTAAAGCATGACTTTGTCAAGACTCAAATTCAAGATTGCTTATCAATCAAGAAAATAATAAGATTTATTAGATATTTATTCTACACAATCTTATCTTACTCCAAAAGAAAGAGATGTAGATTTTGATCAACAATAGGTAATTCTTTGCAAGCTAGAGTAATTTTATCTTTAAGCAATAAAATCAATATTTAGTATTAATTTAATTATCATTATGAAAGTCTAGTTAAATATATCTTTTAATCCTTTTGTTTATGATATTAAGAATAATTCTTTAAATTATTATAATATTTTTAAGTTTCTATTCAAAAACAATCTACTTTATTTTGAAGGGCACTTATATGTTTCAAAAGATGAATTTTGATTATATTTTCTTAAAGCTCATTATGACATTATTATAAAGAACAACCTTGATTCCAAGTTAGAAAGAAGATATGATTACTTCATTGTAATATCAAAACTAACCGCCTCTATGACAAGTTAGATAATTGTAGATTTAGACCATTTTTTATTTGTAAATAAATTAATCTAGTTGCTTATTAATTATATCTATTAGAAGTTATAAAGATCTATTATATATTCAATGTGTCTCTTTTTTAGTCATAAAAGACAATGAATAATCCAAGATGAAGACAAATACCATTTCTTCCTATTAAATTGGATAATAATCAAGTGTTTGAAGTAGATAATAATCAAGTGTTTAAGTGGAAGAAGTCTTAGACTCAAGTTAGAATCATCAAATTGACTCAGTTGCTATTTTAGGATAAAAATATATATTTAGAATGCTTTAAATTATAATATATAGTAATTAGTATAAAAATCCTTACAGAAATAGAAAATTAAAATATTAGTGGTAGAAATGGAGTCTTCATAAGTCTTGGAGGCAATTATCTTTGTTGATTTAGTATTTTTATTCATTGTTAAATATTAAAGATAATTAATTAAGACCAATATTTATATTGGTTTTTTTATCTATATTTAATATTTATAAAAACTATAAATATTAGTAGTTAGAAGAAGCATGAGAAAGAACCTCATGTCATTTTAGTTATTGAAATAAAAAATAATATTTATAGTAGATTTAAATTGATTTTTATTGTTATTAAAAATTAATAAGGTAGAAAAATATAGCTTTAAGTGAATATTAGCATTATAAAAACATTATAGGATTTTTTATAATTTATTTAGAATTTATATAGTATTTTTTAGGAATTTTTAGAATAATTTTAAAGATCTGGGTAAAAATGAGTTTTACCACCTTGAGAGCCTTTATGAAGAAATGAAGCAAGATTTGAAGGCCACGTATAGTTCCTAAGCTAATTGGGTATTTTTGAATGCCTTGATGAGGTCAAAAATGCAAAAGTATTGGTCCTTCTAGTAAAAAATAGGAGGACCAATAGCTAATGTAGTCCTTGTAGAAAGGGGGGTGCACAAGTCTCATATGGGTTGTAGCACCTTAAAGATAGTTAGGAAGATAAGACTAAGACCTCATGGCATCTCTTGGATATCTTTATATATTATATGTGAGCCTTGGTGAAGCTCGAATCTTTGATATATAAGTAAATTACCATTGAGATAAAATATTTTTACTTTATTTTTTAATTATTTATATTCTATTTTTAAAACTTCATAACTTACTCATAATAATTTTGATTTATATGTTTTTCATGTCATTGAAAAGAAAATATAATTATCTATCTAAAAATATACTTTTTAATTTTCTTTTTTACTTTTTATTGAGTAAAAATATAGTGAACAAACTATGACTTAGTTTTGGATGTTGTAATTACTTGATTTCATTTTTTTTACTTGTATTGTGGTTGTACTTCTTGGATTTTTATGCCAATTGCATACTTAACTTCACACCACAATTATAAAAAAGTCTTAATTGAGGCCATCTTGTAATTGGAATTGAGGAGTGAAATTTATACTGACATTAACGTAGTTCCAAAATATATTAAAATATCTTGTTGGTATAGATATAATATTAATATATGTACATGAGAGCTAACTAAAAAACTTATAAATATAGAAAAGAAGGTCAAAACTTTTCATCAATAATATCCATTAAAATAAAGATGAAATATTAAGTACTTTTTTGCTATAATTAAAATCAAGTTCAATGAAGATTGCATTCTATCTTCTATCTTTGCTTGTGATTTTTTTTTGTCTTCCTTTGGATATGGACAATGAATAGCCAACAGATTCAAATGAAGAATTATTATTTGTGGAATTATTAAATGAGTATTATGAACATACATATTACCTAAATAAAAAAAATACTAGATTGAAGATAAATGTTAATAGATTTGATATTATCTTATGGCAAACCTTCTTGAAAGCTTCATAGATGTATATATGACTTTATACATATTTATAGTCGATTGATAGGTTAGAAACTTAGCCAACAAATTAGTTATGTATTACATGTGTAGATAGCTTGTGATATAAGCTAACAATGTGGTGTACGTATAAGAAACTTGTCTGGTAAGTTAAATCATGTATTGTTATAAATTGGATATGTTTTTGAAGTCCTATGGATCATTGCCATGTAGCTTTTAGTTAAATAGGTGAAGCCATTATTATTCTTGTCAATATATATTGCCATCATTATTCTTATCAATATATTTTTAGACTCTAGCCTTATTTTAAGACTTTTTAATTTTTTTTTGTCTTTGACAATAATTATTCTAGTTTAATATTATATCATCTTTGAGTGATTATCTGGTCTTTTTGAAGTAAAACAAGAGTATATTAATCTTTTAGTTCTTTGCAATTCATATCTTTGGTGGTTTAATAAGAGTCTCAATTCATTATTTTTATTTTTATTTTAGAAATTAATATAATATCTCACTTTTATTATTATCATTTGAGGATTATGGACCATCTTTTTTTAAATTAATTTTTAAAAAAATAGAGTAGACTACTTTACTTTGTAAAAATATTTATTTGATATTAGAGGTTGTAAATTACCCTCCTCTAATTTGACTTGTGAGTTTATTTGAATTGTTTATAGAAGAAAAATTATAGATGCTATTCTTAGTAGAAGTGAGAATAGATTTGTAATTATTGAAGACCTTCATGAGCTTATCAAAACTTAAAGAGTTAAAATTTTATATATTTCCAATGCAAATCAAAGAAGTATTGTTTCTATGCCTATAAAAGGAATCATCAATGAAGTTTAAGGATTGTACTATTGTATTGTAATTATTTATAGTATATAAAAATGAACCAAAATATATAATATATTTATAAGTATTGATTTATATTAAAGTAGTTAATATGTTAATTTAAAGGAAGTTGATGGAAGAGAATTTATTTTAAAATTTACTTATTTTGATTATAATATTTAAATTATATAATATTTAGATATTTAATATAAAATTTAAAGAAAAGATTGGAGCTCAAAGATAAAGATTCAAACCTCTAAAAAGCTTATTTAGAGGGATGAAAGCAAGATATTGATAGATGAAGGTAAAGGATGACGGTCTTCATTCCTATTGGTCAAAAGTCATGCCCAACAGTCTATCAAGAGGCTATCAACAACCATAATAAGGATTTTGGTGACTTCAAAAGGAGCATTTGAAAATCAAAACTAAAGATTGTAAGATTTAGAATTTGCACTACAGCTTGTGTACAAATTTAAGAGGATTTGGAATTATAGTGATGAATTTATAGCCATTTAAAGTTAAGATGTCTTTTTAAGATATATTCTTGCTCTTTTGAAGATACAAGGAGTTTTATAATAGCTTTTGGAAATTAAGAGGTGTGGTTGTAAGGAAAATTTTAAGACCTAAGACCAAAAGAATTATTATCTTTAAAGCTTATATGAAAGAGTTATAGGGAGTTGAAGATAGTACATGTAATTTAAAGATAGTAAGTAAATTGATTTATTGACAATAATATTTGGAGCCATATCTTAAATTTTTGAATGATTTTTTAGCTCAAAATTTCTAAAATTGTGAGTTATTAAGTTAAAAAGCCATATATTAAAATTTTGTGGCATTAAATTCTTATTTTATAAGATATGAAGGAATTTCATAGTGGTATATATAAATAAGGGTTTGAAGTTATTGTTAGGATTTTGACAATATCTCAAGATCTGTAATGAATTTGTAGTTGAAATTAGTTGTAGTAGTTTTTTAAAGTATATTATTACTTCGTCTAAAAATTT
This sequence comes from Physcomitrium patens, assembly GCF_059467195.1. Classification (NCBI taxonomy): domain Eukaryota; kingdom Viridiplantae; phylum Streptophyta; class Bryopsida; order Funariales; family Funariaceae; genus Physcomitrium; species Physcomitrium patens. The sequence continues at coordinate 16,997,848 of NC_143414.1, read as the reverse complement.
AATTTGTTTAGATAATCTGATCATGAGATATGAGTTATTGAAGTTTAGAAAAAATTCACCTTAAGGATATATAAGGTTATAAAATATTTTTTATCATATTTTAGATGATCTTTGGTACTTAGGACTCATGTATTGATATAATTTCTCCTATAGGAAAAAAATTATGTATATAAAATTAATGCTTTTCTATCTTGAGACTTAGTTGAGTAATTAGTGATAGCTAGAAGTTTAGCACTTTTTTATAGCAAATTCTTTCTACCTTGACAATACCAAAGAAATATGTAATTTAAAGAAGTAAGTAGATCTAGTTTACAATCAAATCTAAGGTACCTTACTACGACAAGTATAAAAGAGGCAAGAATAAGTATACTAAAGAAGTTTAACAGAATAAAATCAAAGTTTTTAAGATTTCTATGATAAGTGAAGTTCCATTTAAGATTACATCTTTTCTAATAATCTAATGAATTTAATCAAGTTAGATTTATAAGTATGTTTCTATTTAGAAGTATTATTTTTTAATTTATATATTTAATAGAAAAAAATTTATAATTATTCTATGATTTGAATTTATTCTTAGAAGTATTTACAATAATATTTTAAAAAATTGATCAATAAAAGTTAGTAAAAAAAACTTATATTTTTACAATAGGATCACATTGTTGTATTACATGTTGTCTTATTTGAGAATGCATTGAACTTCTAATTGTAGAAGGTGAAGTTATATTTTACAAGTATCTAAAAATTTCTAATAAATTTCATCTATACAAGAAGATGTCATGAATTTAGAATACTAACTGGAAATCTAAATAAGAAGCTCAAGAAGAATCAATAAGAACTAGATTAATCAGATGAGTACAAAAATAATACTAGAGAGGTGAGATAGAGCTCTAAGAGATGTGTTGTCAAGACTAAGGATCCCCTCAATCTCGGCTCCTATATATACTACAAGCTAGGAAGCTTCTCAAGTAGCTTCCACAAACTAAGAAGCTTCTCAAGCAACTTCTACAAATTATAAAGCTTCTCTAAAACCTTCTAGAATCTTCTACAACTTCCTAGTGTATGTCGTTGATATCACCCCCTCCTTTAGCTTCGAGGTCTTCGAGAAGCTTTCCTATTGTCAGTTAGTACCAACGTAAGAAGTTGAAAATTTATCGCATAGTGTCTGCAATATATTTCAATTGTTATTCACACGGCAAGTAGTTCATTGGACCTTGTAACCAATGATAGTGTCCTACACCTTCGATTTTTGACCAAGTATGAACTTTCGTGTCTTCATTGTGAAAATGCCTTGCAAACATTCCTTCAGGAAGATCACCATAGGCAGGTTCTACCTCAAATATAATCATTAGCAACCTCTTACTAGGTATTCTCCGTTGTCTTTGTAGTATAGGCGGTTCTCCATCTTGGGGTCGTCTTTGTGAGATACTCACTTGAGAGGACATAACTAGTATGGTATCTATCTCTTGGCTATCCATATCAAACCAAAAAATACAAGCACTAAACATAGAAGAATGGGCTCAGGTTACAGATTTATAGTCTCTAACTATGTCTTTTAGAGGTTTCTTCTCTCTCTTTTTTGTAAAGCTAAGGATTAAGAGACTTCAAGGAGAAGAAACTTCACTGAAAAACTTTCATCAAAAGGCCTTAGATATTTGAGGATAGCGTCGATGAAACTCCTGTACCTTTTGCAATGCATTGATAAGATTTTTTGGTGGTTCCCATGTGCGCTCATTGATATTATAGCCACTCCAATGTACTAGGTACTCCAATTTTTTCCACTTACATCGAGAATCTAGTATCTTTTCTACCTTTTATTCCTTGTGGTTTTCAATTTCAATACTAGGTGGCAGACATTACATTCTTTTATGAAAAGATGACTCTCGATAAGGCTCTAATAAAGAAAAATAAAAGAATGGATGTACCTACATAGCAGCCGGTAAGCCCAAATAGTATGCCATTGGATTGATTTACTTCTGGATGACAAATGGTCCCAATCTCTGGTAGTCCAACTTATTACATGGCCGCTTGGTTTTGATATTCCGTCAAAGCAGCTATAATTTATCTTCAATTTTGAAAGTAGGTGCTTGATTTTGAAATTTATCTGCGGATGTCTTGTAAGCTTCTTAGGTAGTTTACAAGTGAAGTTCAATGTAGTTTGAAGCTCTGATAGTTGTTTCACAAATCCTTCAGATGTCGGGTTGTTATTGGTTGACGGACTCAACAACTTCGAATGATACCCATAGTTGGCAAAGAATGGTGCTTGTTGAGTCAACGCATGAAGGGTGTTGTTATATGCAAACTCGGCTAATGATAGATCTGTAGTCCAATCAACTTGCTGATAGTTGATATTGCATCGTAAATATTGCTCCAAAGTATGATTCACTTGTTTTGTTTGGCCATCTATAATTATCGTTTTACTTATTCTATAAATTCCTTTTAGAATAAACTTGTATAGGGAAATTCGAACATAGAGAAAGACTAAACACATGAGCTTTACTAGATAGGGTCATACAATTAACTATATTTCGAACCACTAAAACACCAAGAAATACTACAATGCTTCCTTCCAGTAACAATACTCCTTCATCAATTGATAACAATAATATGCAACCCTCCACTCTCAAAAGACTGCTCAAAATTCAATAATTTCCATCCAACATCAAGAATAACAAACTTCACTCCAACCAATCTGGATTCACAGAATTTCCATAATCACAAACTTTCTCTATCCAAAACACATACAACTCTCAATAAACAACAATCATAATCTTCCATCCATAATCAATCTCCAAATAACTTCTCATATAATTCAATCACACAATACTCCAATTACATAATCAATAACTCATAAATCAATCTCTGATTTATTCCATAAACTCACTTCTCAGTATTAAAAAACTATCTATTACTCTTCAACAACAAAGAAACAAAGAAAACAAAGAAGAAGCACCAAGCTTAACCTCGACTCATGACTATCACAGTTTGGCCCTCCGATAAACTTCTACAATTCCTATATAATTGTTATTGATTTCCAGATTTTAATCATTGTCATATGGCATGATTTGCTATCTGGGAATACACTATGTATCTAGCTGTAGAGAGTGTAGCTTAAACCTTTATATGATTCTTGTCTTAACTTCCAAAATTCTTTTATTTTTGTATAAAACTCCAAATATAACAAAATCCCTTCAAAACATATTTTTCCCGCGAAGGGTTTTCTTGCCATGAACTTTAGAAAATCATAACTATTGATCTAACCGTTCAGTTTGTCTTAAATTTACAGGATAGGTAGAATTCACCCTTAACTTTTACTACAAAAAAAATTAACCCTAAATTCACTCCCAATCTTTTGGCATCTAAGAAACCCACCAGGCACTCTAAACCCTAATTTACAAGCACCCGAAAAACTATTTTCCTTATATCTTAAAAAACTAAACTCCAAATTCCACAAAACTTATGGCAAAAGCTTTATAACAAGATTATACACAATCTTGGAAATTTTGAGCCAAAACCTCGTGAAATTGTCTAAGATATAGCTCAAATCACAAGCACAAGTAAATCAGGCTACTTACTACTCTTAGATTCCAAGTGCTGACTTCAAAATCCAATAACTCCTTTATTTCAAATTAGAATCTAATAAACAGTATGTGAAAAGTATAGCCGCAAAAGTGCTCTCTCTATTCGTGGTCGCCGATCCTCAATTGCTGTCCGTACATATGCGTTATGCCCAAAAGAGTGAAAGTAGGTCCAAAACTAACACCTTAACTTTGAGCGCGTATAACTTCTTCATAAAAACCCCAAATGATACAAAACTTATACCAAAACCATAGCCAAAAATCTAAATCTTTTGATTCTAGTCTTCAAAACTCTAATGGGCCCAAGAAACTAACCCTAACCCCTAGTATGGCCTCGGGCAGCCTCTTCAAAGCCCATTGGTCATGATTTTTGACCAATAGGAATGGAGATTTTCATCATTCATCTCCATTCATCTATATTGGTGCCCTTATTACTCTCTTTGCTACCAAAACCCTTCTTCAATCCTTTTTCTTATAAGATTTACATAATTTATGCTCTAAATACCAAATAAAAGAACCAAAAGAAGTTTTCAAAGGTCACCAATGTCTAACAAAGGTAACTCTAAATATTTAGAAGTTACTATGAATTAAACCAATCTTAAAAGCCACTATCAAAAGGAAATTAAAGTTATACAAATTCTATAGTAGTATTTTTAAACCTCTTCTCATGATAATAACCAAATTATAATCTACAACCAACTAAAATCTACTAACATAGCTCTTACCATGTTACTTAATAAATTATATATTAAGTACATAATTACATTATTTTCATATAATAGCCAAACCACAATACGACACCGTAATCCTATAATAACCACTTTTAATAACTAAATCAACCATCGATCTTCTTGAACTTACTATTCTATGGATTTTTAATCTATTTTACTAATATCTTATAAAAACAAACTAATATCTATTCTACATAGCCCCACTCCTTTCTGTGCAGCGTACTTGCAAACACACAATTGATTCCTATCTAAAAACTACTTCACAAAACTTTACAAAATTACTAATTCTTTTGGCCCACCCAATTAATCATTTGCTGCATTATCGAATGTAGGTTCCACCGATTCTGGTTCTAAATTCAAATTTTTCTCCTCTTCCAATTTGTCCATCGGCTCCTTCCTCAACTGGTTTGATAGGTCTTTATTATACTCATCTAATATATGAACTTGAGCCTCCGGTTTCAAGATTTGGGCATCTCGAAGTTCCTATAGATGCTGCTGCTGACTCATCCATTCTAGAACATCTTCAATTGACACTTGTGATTGGCTCCTCACTGTTAACTCTTCCGTCAATTTTGTCACCACAACTTGTAAAACTTTGATTTCAAACCTCAACTTCTCCGTTTTTCATCTAGATTGGTCACTCAATGCGTCTTTCTCTTTCGTCAATAACTCTACATTGTCTCCTTCCGCCTGCAATTGGCATTTGAATTTTTCCCATTCCAAATCCTATGTCTTGCGTTTTGGGATCAATTTGTTCCGTTGTCCTTCTACAATCCGTAAAATGTGTTCATTTTCTTTCCTCTAAGACTAATATTGGTCAATCCATTTCTGCTCCAATACCAGCTTGGATTCTCTAATTTCTTTTATTGTCTGTTCTTGCTCTTCAATTCTTCGATTTTGCTCTGATATCACCTTTTCACTGTTGTCTAAATCCCGTTTTCTACTGTCTTCTTTGTTCGTAGTTCTCTTTACACTTTCAATTGCCATGACGCTCCCTCTGTCAAATGCTCAACTAGAACTACTACTCTCAAAAACACAAGAAACATAAGAAATGGCACTCTAACCAATCCAAAACAACACCAAGAACGACAACATAGAATGACCTCTAATTGGTGCCTCATTCCTATTCTCTTACTACCTGGTGATCATGACAACATCTTATCTATACTGTCCGTTTCTCACCCCCATCCCATCTGACATATTAATAACTACTAACTATCCTTTCAGCTGCCTTTACATCCTAATGCACTTATAGCATAATTAGGTCTATCATGTGTCCCTAAAAGATAATGGAAAGTAATCTTTCTTGGTGGCCGCATTAAGTTTCCAAAAATCTTGACAAATGTGGATTTTTCCATTCTTTTTTGGCACCATGACGATTGAAAAAATCCACTCATTACTCGGTACCGAGTAAATAAAATCAACCGCAAGAAGCTTGTCAAATTCTTCCTTCACCATGAGGGAATATTGAGGATTAAGGCAGTGTTGCCTTTGTCGTACTGGTTTAGCATTCTCCTCTAAAATGATATGATGCTCACAGATGACAGCGGGAATATCCTTTAAATCAGCATAAGTCCAAGCAAAAGTGAACTTATGATGCAAGACAAATTCTGTCCAACAGATCAACTCTTGATCCTTAATACCTTTGTAGATCTTAATTAGCTGAGGCTCTGTTGTGCTCGCCAAGTTAATAGTTTGACATAAAGGTGCAACGATGATGTTCTGTTTCAATCCCCATGCTTGTTGAAAATCAATCAGTAAGTCCGACATGTACAAAGTACTGAATCTTGTGTCCAGGGCACTAACATGGTGTACATCATACTTGGTCATCCAATCAATACTAACATAATCAGAGCTTTCCGAATTCGTCGGATATATCAAGTACTCCTCCAAACCTCCACATTGGTACACCACTCCAAGGTGTTGCACTGCCTCCACAGGCACCTCCATAATCAGTGCGACTGCGACATCATCAGAGCTAAGCTCATCGTACAACATCAATTCAGATGCTGCCAATTGAAACTCCTCGTGATAGTGTACTCGGTACATTTGTAATACCATTTTGTCACCGCTCTTGCCAATTATCAAAGTACCTTGATCCCAATCATTCTTGGTCTTTGCTAGATAAAGTCGAGATCATTCCAATAAAATTGGATATGATAAAGTCGATTGTTATAGCCGAAAGATAATATATTATATTGCATAGTCAATTGCATATGCAATACCAACAATTATAGTTTGAACACTCCGTAAAACATCCATTGGTTTAACCTGACTATGATCTGCCATCCATAATACCAATATCGTGGGTATTAAGTGTTCCAAATCAAAATCATCCATTGTATCAGCATTCATTAAATTGACACTAGAACCACCATCTATCTAAACATCAGAGATTATGACACCGTCAATTGAAACATCGATGGTTGGTGCACCTAGATCAGGGTTTAAATTGACTTCACAAACTTCCTTATTACGTTACCTATGTCGTGTTAACAATGAATTCAATGTAGATCTATATTCTGGTGTAATCGCTAGAAGTTGCTTCATAGAAATAGAAAGCCAAATAGCATCCAGATCCTTCAAAATGTCATAGGATTCCATATTTAGGATAATGCCCAATGTCATTTTTTTTTTTTCATTGATTTAAATTTAACTCTGTGAGGTAAGATATTCTTCTGTCCTGGACTTGAAATTAGAATAGTAGATGGAGCTTCCTTGGAATTCATGCCTCCTAGAGGATCTTTCAATCAAAAGGACATTTTTCAAAATTGTGTAGAAAACGGAACAGCTTGAAATGGAACCGAAGCCTTTGTAATCGATACCTCATTAGATTGCCCAACCGAGTCAAGTCTCATACTAGATAAGAGGCCCATAATAGGATCTGGATTGGATGTCCCCATAATTGGGTCAAATTGGTCCTTCGCATCAAGTTCACCCAAATGTTGAATTGGTCCTTTTCTCTTTTGTTGACTCTTGATAAGAATGACTTGGACTCATTCCACCCGATTTATTAAAGAATCCTGAGGACCTTGATTTATTTCCTCCATTTTTCCTTGATTTTGGATCTACTGATTCCGATTATTGAAATTGAACGGAGCATTATATTATTGATAAGTATGCCTTGACTACTTGCAATTCCCACAAACTGGCACACAATCGTCACTAGCTTTGGGATTGAAACATTCACTTGCATAATAACCAATCTGTCTGCAACAAAAATAAGAAAGTGGTCTTCTTGCACCTCCATCAAGCATATTGGGTGTGTCCATCAGTATATACCTATTAGGCTTGTTCCATGTAGGATTAGAAAATGATCCTGGTTATGCAGTTGGTATGGAGGGTACTTGGTTCGATGACGTCAAAGGAGCATATTGTTGATATCTTTGCTGCTCGTTCCCATAGTGCTGGGGATTTGATGCACACCCCTCATTAAAATTGGAACTTTGAAAGTTATTGAATGCTTGATTTTGTCAATTACATCGCTTTCTATTCCATCCAAACATATTTTCCGATTGAACTTGATTGACATCTCAGTGAGTTGGTAGAATCATGGTCTGATTACTGAATTGTTGTTGCCTTTGCAAATTCCAACAATTAGCTATTAAGTGCTTTCCTCCGCAAAATGTATATTGATCCATCATTTGTGAGGGTGAAAGGTATTTTGTTATTAAATGACCATGGTCCTTACAATTACTACACCAAATATTGGTCCTAGTATTGGTAGGCTTTTGCCTCTTCTCCTTATCCTTGAGCATATTGACGGCCATTTCTTCCATTTTCTTTGTCAAGTTCAACAACAAGGCTTCATTAGAATCTTTTAGGGCTGGTATTATTGGTAACTCTACCGGAGTAAACGCTTGTTGTTGATACCAAAAATATGGAGTATACGTTGTTGTCACCTTCGGTGGCATAGCTTGCAATGAAGTGATATTAATTGGTCCTTGAATATTGGCACTGAAATTGGCCCTTGTATCTAACATCCATGGATAAACACCCATTGATCCGTTTCAAGTCGGATTTTGATAACTGCCTTGAACTAGAATCATCGTAGCTCTTGGAGTTAAAAACTGATCATAATGGCATTCCTCCCAAACCTTAGCTCTATTAAGTGATGAAGATATCCTAACAAATTGAGCTTCCTTCACAAACATTTTTAACTCTGGTGGTTGCAAATCATTGATTAATATGGATAAGTTAAATGCCTCTGACATTTGGTGATTTGGCCACTTACTGAGTATATCAGCCACTCAGCCATAATATGATTCTACTGCCTCCGCTAAGATCATTTTGCTATTCATTAACCTGTCTCAAAGACGATCCTCAAAACCTATTCACCAAAAATGGGTTAAAAATGCATTCTTCAATGCTTTCCAATTCAAAAATTGACCCACTAGTTGGTGATTGTACTATTCAAAGGTCGTGTCCTTTAAGGTTGCTGACAACCATCGTAATCAAATATCTTTGGGGCCTTTATTATTGGCTATACATGCTGTTAGAAATTGAGATAAATATTGATCAAGATTTATACTCAAAAATCCCTAATAATAGATAATGGAGCCATGCTTGTTGTACGATTGCTCACGTTACCTATTTGTATTGCTATTGGAACTGCTAGACCACTCGTCGCCATTGAAGAGGATAATGTGCCACTTAATCTCTTATTCAAATTACCATTGCTTTCTCCAATTATCTTTTATAGACTTTTCAATCTCATTAATTTATTATTATTATCCATAAATAATTTTATTAGTTGAATTAGAGGTAAAAATGATGGATTTTGAAATACGCTGAATTAGCCCTTATTGGCAAGTAATTTATACCATTCTACGGAACCGGTTTTTATAAATTATCAGTTTTTGCTATTGGGAAGGTACACGATGGAATATCCAATTCTTTTGTGTTTCCTCGACTTGCAGTTAATGAGCTCAAGAGATATGCTCGACTATTGATTAAATTTCCTGCGAGTGCTCTTGGAAATTTTCTTAATGGTATATATGTTTGAAATATTAGAAATCAGTCAACTTTTGGATATGCTCGGATATGCTGACAGGCATGCAACCATGGCTTAATCCAACTTTATCGACGCTTCTTTTTTAACTTACGTTCTTATTTATTTTGTAATGATTCTCTTACTTGTGCTCTCTCTTGTCTTTCTTTTGATTGGTGTGTTTTCTTTACTGCAATGTTTTCATTCTTAATAACCATAATCTTTTATTATATACTGCTGATTTTGCTTTTTATTTTCAACCAATTCATCTAGTAGTTAATTCCTAATACTCAATGCTATTGTCAATTCCTAGCAGCAGCGCCAAAATGCAATTGTAATTTTACTTATTCTACAAATTTCTTTCAGAATAAAGTTATATAGGGAAATTCAAACACAGGAAAAGACTAAGCGCATGAGCTTTATTAGTTAGGATCACAAAATTAACTATATTCCAAACCACTAAAACACCAAGAAATACTACAATGCTTCCTTCCAGTAACAATACTCGTTCATCAATTGATAACAACAATGTACAACCTTGCACTCTCAAAAGACTATTCAAAACTCAATAATTTCCATCCAACATCAAAAATAACAAACTTCACTCCAACCAATCTGGATTCACAGAATTTCCGTAATCACAGACTTCTTCTGTCCAAAACACACAAACTCTCAATAAACAACAATCATAATCTTCCATCAATAATCAATCTTCCAATAACTTTTCATATAATTCAATCACACAATACTCTAATTACATAATCAATAACTCATAAATCAATCTCTGATTTATTCCAAAAACTCAGTTTTCAGCATTAAAAAACTATCCATTACTCTTCAACAATAAAGAAACAAAGAAAACAAAGAGGAAGCACCAAGCTTAACCTCGACTCATGACTATCACAGTTTGGCCCCCGAACAAATTTCTACAACTCCTATATAATTACTATTGATTTCCAAATCCTACCCGTAATCCTATCATAATCACTTTTAATAGCTAAATCAACCATCCATCCTCGTGAACTGACTATTCTATGGACTATTAATCTATTTTACCAATATCTTACAAAAATAAACTAATATCTATTCTACTTCGTGAGTTTGAGGATAGAAAGCCAAAGAAAGCTTGATATCCACCTTCAATATCTCAAAGAGAGATCTCCTAAACTTTAATACGAACTAGGTTCCTTGATCCGACATGATATCATCTAGTAAACTATAATATCGATACACACTATCAAGGAAGAGCCTTGCTGTGTCTTTGGTTGACGATGTTTTCTTACAAGGGACAAAGTGTGCCATCTTTGTAAGCCGATCTACCACAATAAAGATGTTGACAAATGAATTTGATGGCGGCAGGTCCATAATGAAGTCCATGGATACTGAAGACCATAGCCGATGTGGAATAGGCAATGGCTGAAAAAGACTATAAGATCGATACCGAGGGTTCTTGGATCTTGAACAAGTGTCACAAGAGAGGAAAAAATCCTTGACATCCTTTCATATTTGGAGTCACCAAAAATCTCGAGAAATAAGTTCCAAGGTCTTATTGAATCCAAAATGTTCTGCAGCTGAAAAGTCATGTCGAGATTGGAGAGCTTGGAGGCATGCTGATCCCTTTGGAATATACAATTGCTGCTCAAAATATAAAAGAACTCCTTCTACGTTGAACTTATCATTATTGACATGTTACGTGATATCGAGGGCTACAAAATCTCCAATAGTCGTAGTACGTACTTGATTGAGGAAGTCAACATCAATTAGTATTATAGTAGAGTAAATCTTGAATTGTTCTGACTTCAACAATGTTGTATACTGTTGATCAAACACTGCTTCTCCAACCTTCGATGCTAGTTATGAACTACTTGATAATGCATCAGATAGTCATTGTTGCTTCCGAGGCCGATGTGATTGCTCGTTTTACTTATTTCAAATTAATCTAATGGGAATAAATCCGTATAGGAGAATTCGAACACGGAGAATGACTAGTTGCTTAAGTGTTCACATTAGGGTCACACAATCAATTACCTCCTGAATATATCGTCTCTATTTCCAATATCTGAAAAAATAAAAAAATTATAATCTCTTCTTTCACCTTATAGGTCTCTTCCTTATAGCAATTCAGTCATAGCAATAACTGCTATTTCCACCAATATATTCACCTTCATAATTTCCAACTATAATACTATGCCTTCTTAGCTTTCAGCATACAATTACCCTCATTCCAATCATTGGAATTCTTTTCACAGAACTGCCATTCACATTACGATGTTTCATACAAACTCAGAATCATTCTCTCTGCTGAACTACAATCAGATTTTAGCATTCAATCTTTCTTCTTCTCAAATAATATCAATCATATTTCCATTCCATAATTCACTTCATAATATTTAGAAGCTCTCAATCCTCTTATTCAAAGAAAATAACAAACAAAAGAAAAGAGATAGCACCAAGCTTATCTCAGCTCATAACTATCACAGCGATGGCCCTTGGCTCATGACTATCTCACTCTAGCACCTTCATTAACTTCTTCAACTCCTATATACTTTCTCCTAATTCTCTAGATTCTAACCGTAATTCTGTAATTAACTACTTTTAAAAACTAAATCACTCATCCGTCCTTTTGAATTTCCTATTATATAGACTATTAATATATTTTATCAATATCTTTCAAAAAAAAATTAATATCTATTCTACATAGCCCTACTCCTATTTGTGCAGTGTCGTCGCAAACACTCAATTGATACCTATCTAAAAATTTTCTAACTAATCTCCACAAAGTTACTAGTTCCTCTGACTCACCTAATTAATCATTTGCTGCATTATCGAATGTAGGTTCGATTAAATCTTGTTCCAATTGCACATCTTCTTCTTCTTCTTCCAATCCATTGACTCCTTCCTCAACCGGTTTGATAGATCTTCATTATACTCACCCAATACATGGACTTGAGCATCCAATTTCAAGATCTGGACATCCCAAAGTTCCAATTGTTATTGCTGCTTACTCATCTATTTTGGAATATCTTTTATTGACACTTGTGACCGGCTCCTCACTATTAACTCTTAATTCGAACTACTACTCTCGAAAACACAAGAAATACAAGAAAATGGCACTCCATCCAATCCAAAACAACACCACAAAATGACTTTAACTGGTGCTCCACTCATATTCTTTTACTACTTGGTGATAATGACAACATGTTATCCATACTGTCCGTGAAAGGTAATGGGAAGTAAACTTTCTTGGTGGCTATATTTAACTTTCCAAAAATCTTGACATATCCTAATTTTTCCATTCTTCTTCAGTACCATCACGATTGGCGACACCCATGTACTATGCAAAACAGGATAAATAAAACCCATGTCGAGAAGTTTATTCAATTCTTCTTTCGCTAAAAGGGAATATTTTGGGTTAAGCCGGTGTTATCTTTGAAGAACTGGTGTAACGCCCTCCTCCGAAATAATCTGGTGCTCACATACGTCAACCAAAATTCCTTTCAAATCCGCATACGACCATACAAAGGCAGATTTGTAATGGATGAAAAACTGTTTCCAGGCATTCAATTCTGTACCGATAATACTGGCATATATTTTAATTAGCTGTGGTGTTTCGTTGGTGCCCAGGTGTAGAATAAGTAGTTATTTGCTGAATTGTAGATACTTAGTTTATAGTGTAAACAGGGATAGATGACTATTGAAAATGTAGTTCAGTAGGTAAAATGGATGAATAGTTAGGAAAAGCAGTTTTCATTAGAGATGTAGCAGTTGGTATCTTGTGGTAGCATAAGGAGGATGGGAGAGAGGAAGTAAGGACTAGACTGTGATAGTATGAGCCGGGATAAGCTTGGTGTTGTCTCTTATTTTTTTTGTTTTGTTGTTTAAAGTTCTGAATACTGTGAAAAGAATTTGTCGAATAAATCAAGGAAATGATTTATGAGATATTAGGAGTGTAACTGAAGTATTATGTGATTGAAGGAGAAAAATTTGGAAGTTATTATCAGATTCTGTGAAGATTGGTTATAACTGGAAGATTATGATCATGGTTAATTGAAAACTGTGTGTGTTCAGACCGAGGAAATCTGAGAAAACAGAAATTGTGTAAAGCCAGATTAATTGAGTAAGATTGATTATTCCTGGTGTTGGATGGAATTTATGTATTTTGTGTGAACTTTTGAGACAGTACAAATTGCATTTAGTGGTTATCGGTTAATGAAAGGATTTCATTAGCAGGAAAAAGTCTTGTAGTGTTTCTTCGCTGTTTTAAGTAGTGCAAAATACAGTTAATTGTGTGATCCTAACGTGTAAGTTCATGCAGTATTCTTTTCCTGTGTTCAAATTCCCCTATACAGGTTTACTCTGATTAGATTAGTTAGAGTAAGTAAAACGACAATCACATTTTGGCACCGCTGTTGGAGAAATTGATAATAGCATTGAGTGTTAAGTATTAACTGCCTGTTGAAGTAGATGGAAAATAGGTAGCAGTCGCAGAAGAATATAATGAAAGAGTATGGTTATTAAGAATGAGAACTTAACAGTAAAGAAAATACGACAGTCAAGAGAAAGAATAGAGAGATCGCAAGCAAGAAATTTGTTGCGAAACGAGCAACAAAGAAAGTTAAAAAGGAATCATAGACAAAGCTGGATTAAGCCATGGTTGCATGCCTATCGTCATATTCGAGCATACCCAGAAGCTAATCGACATCTAATACTTCAGAAGTATATACCGTTAGAAAAATTGCCAAGAGCACTTGTAGAAAATTTGGTCAATAGGCTAGGGTTTCTTCTGAGACCGTTAACTAAGAGTGGGGGAATCACAGAAGAGTTGGGTACTCCATTGGGTACGTTTCTAATAGCAGAAACTGCCGATTCTGTCAAAACTGGTTCCATAGAGTGGCATAAATTATTGGTCAATAAGAGCCAATTCAGTGTGTTTCAAAATCCGTCATTCTTACCTCCTATTCAACCAATAAACTTATTCAAGGATAATAATAGCAAATTAAGCAGGATAGAAAGTTCGGAAAATATATTTGGGAGAGACGCAGACTATATTAACAAACGATTAAGTGTCACATTATCAAATTCAATGACGACGGGAGGTCCATCGATTCCCATAGCAGTACAAATGGGTATTTTGAGTGATCGCACAACTAGCGTGGCTCCATTACCTACGTTTAGGGGCTTTCCGGGTGCGGATCCAGATCAACATTTGTCGCAGTTTTTGACAGCATGTGTCGCCAATAATGGAAGAATCGAGGATATTTGATTACGATGGTTGCCAACAACCTTAAAGGATACGGCGTTTGAATGGTATAACCGTCAACCAGTTGGACAATTTTTGAACTCGGAAGCATTGAAGAATGCATTTTTGACCCATTTTCAACCAATTGGTTTAGAAGACCATCTTCGAGGAAGGTTAATGAACAACAAAATGATCCTAGGAGAGGCGGTGGAATCGTACTATGGCTGAGTGGCTGATATACTTAGTAAGTGGCTGAACCACCAAATGCCAGAGGTATTTATATTATCTATATTAATAAATGGTTTGCACCTACCAGAGCTAAAAATAATTGTAAAAGAAGCTCAACCAGTTACGGTATCTGCATCTCTTGATAGAGCCAAGGTTTGGGAGGAATGCCATTATGATCAGTTTTTAAGTGCGTGTACTACAATGATACCAGTTGAAAGCAATTATCAATATCCGACTTTGAATTGATCAGTGGATAGTTATCCACAGATGATCGAAACACTGGCCTATTCAAGTGCCAATACTCAGGGGCCAGTTAATGTTACCCCATTGCAAGCTTTACCACCGCAAGTCACAACAGCGTATGCTCCATATTTTCCATATCAAACACAAGAGTCAACTTTGGCAAAAAAACAAATAATACCAGCTTCAAAAGATTTCAATGAAGCCTTGTTATTGAACTTGACGAAGAAAATGGAAGAAATGGCCGTTAATATGGCTAAAGATAAGGAGAAGAGGCAAAAGCCAATCAATACTAGGACCAATATATGGTGCAGTAATTGTCAGGGCCACGGTCATTTGGTAACCAAATGATTGTCACCTTCACAAGTGTTGGGTAAATGTACATTTTGTGGAGGCAAGCACTTAACCGCTAATTATTGGAATTTACAAAGACAACAACAATTCAGTAATCCGACCATGATTCCACCAACTCCATGGGATGTTAATCAAGTTCAAACAAGAAATATGTTTGGATGGCATAGAAATCGATCTAACGGATAAAATCGAGCAGTCAATCATTTTCAGAATTCCACTTATAATCAGGGATTTGTATCAAATCCTCAAAACTATGGTAAGGAGCAGCATGGATATCAGCCATATGCTCCATCGATGCCATTGAACTAAGTACAACCGGGACAACCAGGATCGTTTTCTCAACCTACATGGAACAAACCTAGTAGGTATATACCGGTGGAGACACCCAATATGCCTGATGGGGGTACAAAAAGGCCATTGCATTGTTTTCGTTGTAGACAGATTGGTCATTATGCCAATAAATGTTCTAATCCAAGAACCAGTGACGATTATGCGCCTGTTTGTAGGAATTGCAAGCAGTCAGGGCATACGTATCAGCAATGTAATGCTCCATTCAATTTCAATAATTGGGATCAGAAGATCCAGAGTCCAAGAAAAATGGAGGGGATAAATCAAGGTCCTCAAGACTCTCCAATAAATTGGGTAGAATGTGTCCATACCATTCTTATTAGGAGTCAGCAAAAAGGAAAGGGCCAATCACACCCAATTACGGATCCATCCTATTCAGGTCTTGACACTGGAAAAGTCTTGAGCCCTGATTTGGTTGCAAAGCCCAATGAGGTCCCAATTACGGAGTCTTCAGTTCCGTCTCGAGCCGGTCTGTTCCCACCACAGTTCCAAGAAGCATCATACCCGTTGAAAGATCTCCTTAGGAAAGGTAGTCCCAAGGAAGCTCAAGCTGCTGTTCCAATTCCAAGTTCTGGGCGGCAGAATAATTTATCTCACGGAGTTAAACTCAAACCCATGAAACGGAAGAGGGTATTGGGAATTACCCTAAATATGGAACCCTACGATATTTTAAAGGATTTGGACGCTATTCAGCCTTCAATTTCTATGAAGGAACTTCTAGCAGTCGCACCAAAATATCGTTCCACCTTGAATTCATCCCTAACAAGACATCGGCATCGTAATATGGAAGTTTGTGAAGTTAGTTTGAACCTTGATCCAAGTGCACCAACCATTGATGTTTCGATTGATAGTGTTCTAATCTCTGGCGTCCAAGTAGATGGAGGTTCCAACGTCAATTTAATGAATGTTGATACAATGGATGCTTTAGATCTGGAACAATTAGTCTCCACGACATTGGTATTACGGATGGCAGATCATAGCCGAGTTAAGCCAATGGATATTTTACGGAGTGTTCAAACTATAATTGTAGGTATTGCATATAAAATTGACTACATTGTCTTTCGCTTACAACGTTCGATTTTATCGTACCCTATTTTATTGGGACGACCTTAGTTATATCAAGCAAAGGCCAAGAACGATTGGGGTCGGGGTACTTTGATAATTGGTAAGGGCGTAGATAAAATGGTGTTACAAATATTCCGAGTACGCTATCACGGGGAGTCTCAGTTATCAGTATCTGAATTGATGTCGGACGAAGAGCTTAGCTCCGAGGATGACACAGAAGTACCCAGTATGGAGGCCAATGTAGAGGCAGCATAGCACCTTGAGGTGGTGTATTAATGTGGAGGTCTGGGGGAGTACTTGATATACTTGAAGGATTCGGAAAACTCTGCTTATGTTAGTATTGACTGGAAACCTCGGCACGATGTGCACCATGTTAGTGCCCTCGAGACAGGATTCGTTACTTTGCATATGTCGGACATACCGAGTAACTTTAAATCACTGCGGGAATTGAAACAGAGTATTGTTGCTGAACCTGTATGTCAAACTATTAACTTAGCGACCACGATCGAACCTCGGCTAATTAAGATCTACGAAGATATTAAGGAACAAGAGTTGACCTGTTGGACAGACTTTTTCTTACATCATAAATCCGCTTTTGCTTGGATTTATGATGATCTACAAGGTATCCTCACTGATGTCTGTCAACATCGTATCATATTGGAAGAAAACGCTAAACCGATATGCCAGAGGCAACATCGTCTTAATCCTAAATATTCCCTTATGGTGAAAGAAGAATTGGACAAGCTTCTTGCGGTGGGTTTCATTTACCCGGTATCGAATAGTGAGTGCATTTCTCCAATTGTGATGGTGCTGAAAAAGAACGGAAAAATTTGAATTTGTCAAGATTTGTGGAAACTTAATGTAGCCACCAACAAAGATTACTTTTCGTTACCATTCACGGATAAAATATTGGACGGCGTCGTCGGTCACGAATGCTATTCGTTTCTCGATGGTTTTTTCGGGTATAATCAAGTTCAAATTACAAAAGAAGACCAGCTCAAGACAACCTTTACTATGGATTGGGGCACATTTGCTTATCGCGTGATACCTTTTGGGTTATGTAACGCCCCAGCCACGTTCCAATGCGTGATGACTCAGGCTTTTCAAGACTATCTCCGGATATTTATGGAGATCTTTTTAAATGACTTTTGTACATTCAGTACCAAACAAGATCATCTTCATTGTTTAGACAAATATCTGGCTCAGTGTGCCAAATTTGGGATATCGTTAAATTCGGAGAAGTGCCAATTTGGTGTTCCGTCCAGAAAATTATTGGACCATATTGTTTCCAGTCGTGGTATTGCTACGGATCCTGACAAAGTACAGCATATCATGAACTTGCTTAGACCAGAGACAGTCTCCTGTGTTGGAGGGTTCGTTGGTCATGTCAGTTATTATCGACAATTTATAAGTTCATTTGCGGTTATTTGTCAACCTTTAATGAACTTACTGAAGAAACCTCCGTCCGATGGTACTAGTTCCCTCTGGACCAAGGAGTGTACCGTAGCCTTTGAGGTCTTAAAGTCAAAATTGGTCTCTATACCAATATTGGTGGCTCCTTGTTGGACAAAGCCATTTCATATGTATGTTGATGCATCCAATGCTTCTATTGGCTTGGTGTTAAGCCAGAAGGATTATAAGGGATTAGATCATCCCATATATTATGCCAATCGATAATTGGTGGTTGCCGAACGTAACTATACTACTATTGAACGAGAGGCGTTGGGTATGATATACTCGGTTCAAAAATTTCGACACTATTTTCTTGGGTATCCATTTGTATTTTATGTGGATCATGATGCTCTCAAATATCTGATTAATAAGCCTCAATTGAGTGGACGCATTGCTCGTTGGGTCTTACTCCTCTAGGAGTTCAATTTTACGGTGGTTGTCAGACTTGGGAAGCAACATGCGAACGCGGATCATTTATCCCGGTTGTCTAATATTCTCGATAACGAGCCTGTTCCCGATGATCTTCCTGACGTCGCATTATTTGTGGTGGATGTGATATCCCCCAAATATAGCAAAATTATTCAGTTTCTGACCTTCCATATTTTTCCGCCGACTTTCACGGACAAGCTTAAGAAGTGCCTTATTCTGAAGAGTGCTCCATACGCGATGATTCGTGATGCTTTGTATAAATAAGGCCAAGATGGTCTTTTATGATGCTGCATCTTTCCCAGTGAAGTACGGTCGATACTTACTAGTTATCATTTGGATAGTTGTGGTGGTCATTTTACGGGAGACAGCACTACTCGCAAGGCTTTAATGGCCGGATATTGGTGGCCCAGAATATTTTTTGATGCCCACCAGTTCGTTCGCCGTTGTGATCCTTGTCAACAAATTGATCGACCTACGGGTATTTCCGCCATGCCGTTAGTTCCAATCTTGGCTCAGGTCTCGTTTGAAAAATGGGGTATTGATTTTGTTTGTCCCATTGCACTTGTGTCAAAACCTGGTCAAAAGCGGTATATCTTAGTTGTCACAGATTATGTCACCAAATGGGCAGAGGCGATTACTACCCGCACCGATAATGCCAGTACGGTGGCAACTTTTCTGTATGAGAATATTATCACTCGCTTTGGATGTCCCAAAGAATTGATCAACAATCGAGGCACCTATTTCATCAATGCTACCATCGCTGCCTTGACGACCACATATGAGATCAAGCATCGTAAGACCACTCGCTATCATCCTCGTGCCAATGGGCAAACGGAAAAGACCAATGGTATTTTGTGCAAAGTCTTGACTAAGACAATTTCATGGGCCGGTACTGATTGGGAGACCAAACTCTTTGCAGCTTTGTGGGCTTATCGTACCGCCTATAAAGTAACTACCCACTCTACTCTGTTCCAATTAGTTTATGGTCAAGAGGCAATTTTACCTATCGAATTGGAGGTTCCCAGTTTACGTATTACCTTAGACGAACGCCTCAGTGACACCGAGTCATTACACTCTCGGTTGATGAAATTGGAGGAATTGGATGAAATACGGGCTGTCGCTCTATTCCACATGGAAGCCACACGAAAATGGAGGAAGAGTTACAATGATAGTAAACTGCGGCCAAAGTGTTTTATGCCCAATAATTTGGTATTGCTGTATGACAACCGATTCAATCATTTTTCGAGAAAATTTCAAGTTCGCTGGCATGGGCCATATGGCGTAATTGAAGGCTTTTCCAATGGGTCTGTTCAATTGGAGGATTTCACGGGCCATCGTTTCAATACCCGCATTAATGGGAATCATTTACGGTTATATAATATCTAAAATCCAGGACGAGTTTTATTTTATTTGAGGAGAGGGGACTTCGAATGGACTCAGAAGGGACCTAATTATGGTATAAGGCGTAGAAGCGGCTGCAAGGATATTTAGTTATCACTATTGTGTCAGATGCAAAGAAAGTGAGAAATGGACAGTATGGGTACCATGTAGTCGTTCTCATCACTAGGTAATAGAATAGGAGTGGGGCTCCTATTAAGGGTTATTCTGTGGTGTTATATTCTATTGTTGCTTATTTGTGTTTCATTTTAGTATTTCGGGCATACTGGAGAGTCGCATTGACGGTTAGGATCTGTAAGCGTTAGAGTCATGGCGATTGAAAGTACCAAGAGAGTTGTAGACAGAGATGAAAGTGGCCGGAATGTGAAAGGTAAACGCACAGCAAAACCACCGGCTGTGATAATCGTTACCAATATGGAGCCGATGAAGTTAGAAATCTGTTGGACGTAGAGAAAAATAAGGGATTTTTGGACTACGAAGCTGTTCCAATTTTTGCACCATTCAGAGTGTTTACCATCAATCAATGTATCATTAGTGGGGGAATACATTGAGAATTACGACCCCAAGGAGGGATCGAGTGTCGTTCAAGGGCGAATTATTGGGATTGATGAAACAATCCTGGAAAAGGTGTTGTTTCTTCCCATTGGAGAGATGGCAGTAGGAACTAATGAGTCAAGCGATTTCAGCCTAGGTAGATATTTCAAGGGAGGAATGTCATCCTTTGAAAGGAGCCAAGGATAGTAGACTCAGGAGGCGATTTTACCAGAATATGTGGAATAGTTGCAGTTCGTGCTGAGGCGGTTAGGATTGTACCGACATCCCACATATGTGTCAAAACGAATATTGTATGCAGCAGTAGGGGCGTTTGAAGGGATGGTATTCAATTGGGCGGCTTACGTAGCTACTCGTATTCATGCGAAGATAGGAGCCAAGTTCAAATTGGAGAAGTTCACATCCTTGCTTTGTTCAAATTATGTGTATGCTATCATCGCGCACACATTGCGTCAACCACCGTCAGAATAGAAAAATCCTATACCAGTGTCAGCACCTTTGCTAACAGAACGAAATTTGTTGGCACATAATCACAATGCAGTGGATGTAATACACGAAATTGGAGAATCAAGTTGTACAGTGGTTCAAGGGGTAGCTTCGGTTATCGAAGCGAGACGGGTTCCAAGTGGTGTTGCGATGGAAGAGGAGAATCAAGTTCCATTATTGATAGATATCAACCAGTTGGCGTTTCTAGAAGGTCGATTACCTGAAGGAGTACCTCTTAAAAATGCTGTATTGAAGCACATTTCGCAAATATATTGTATGGTATGAGCATTGGATGTAGAAGACAGAAGTAAACGGGATTGGAAAGACAGTAAAAAAAGGATATCGGATCAAAATCGAAAAATTAGAGAGCAAGAACTGAGGATTTAAGAAATTGAAGAAGCCAAGTTGGTCCTGGAGCAGAAATTGGTTCTCCAATATGAGACTTGGACAAAGGAAAAAGAACAGATTTCACGGATTGTGGAAGGACAACGGGACGAATTGATTCAGAATAGGAAGTCATGGGATTTGGAATAAGAGAAGTTCAAATGCCAGTTGCAAGCAAAAATGGACAAGACAGAGTTATTGGCGACAAAGAAAGCATTATTGTGTGATCAATTGAGATGTGAAACGACAAAAATGAGGTGTGAAATTAAAGTTTTACAAAATGAGGTGTCAAAATCGACGAAAGAGTTAACTGTGAGGAGCCAATCTCAAGTGTTGATTGAAGATGTTCCAGAAGGGATGAGTCCGCAGCAACATCAGTTGGAACTTCGCGATGCCGAGATACTAAAACTGGAAGCTCAGATCCGTGAATTGGGAGAATACAATGAAGATCTTTGAGCCTAGTTGAGAGAGGAGTTGCTTGAAATATTGGAAGGGGATGAAGACGTACCACTAGAGCCAAAATCGGTGGAACCAATAACATATAATGTAGTAATTGATCAATTAGGTGTATCAGATAAATAGAAATTTTGGAGAAGTTTTTTTTAGTTATGTATTGGTTCTATGTTTGCGAGGACGCTGCACAGATGGGAGTAGGGCTATGTAGAATAAGTAGTTATTTGCTGAATTGTAGATACTTAGTTTATAGTATAAACAGGGATAGATGACTGTTGAAAAGATAGTTCAATAGGTAAAATGGATGAATAGTTAGGAAAAGCAGTTTTCATTAGAGATATAGCAGTTGGTATCTCGTGGTAGCATAAGGAGGATGGGAGAGAGGAAGTAAGGGCTAGACTGTGATAGTATGAGCCAAGATAAGCTTGGTGCTGTCTCTTATTTTTTTTGTTTTGATGTTAAAAGTTTTGAATACTGTGAAAAGAATTCGTGGAATAAATCAGAGAAATGATTTATGAGATATTGGGTGTGTAACTGAAGTATTGTGTGATTGAAGGAGAGAAATTTAGAAGTAGTTATCAGATTTTGTGAAGATTGGTTATAACTGGAAGATTATGATCGTGATTAATTGAAAAATGTGTGTGTTCGGACCGAGAAAATCTGAGAAAACAGAAATTATGTAAAGCCAGATTAATTGAATAAGATTCGTTATTCCTGTTATTGGATGGAATTTATGTATTTTGTGTGGGCTTTTGAGATAGTGCAAATTACATTTAGTGGTTATCGATTAATGAAAGGGTTTCATTAGCAGGAAAAAGTCTTGTAGTGTTTCTTCGCTGTTTTAAGTAGTGCGGAATACAGTTAATTGTGTGACCCTAACGTGTAAGTTCATGCAGTATTCTTTCCTTGTGTTCGAATTCCCTTATACAGGTTTACTCTGATTAGATTAGTTAGAATAAGTAAAACGACAATCACACCAGGTTAATAGATTGACACACAGGGTCTTCAACAACCTCTGATTTAATTGTCTTCTCTTGATCTGAATATCTTGTATTATTCGACATATGGTAACCACCCAAATTTGATTCCAATGTACTGACTCTATTAACTGCAAAATTGTTCATCCATTTGGCAAAAGCATGATCCAAGTTAGTCGCATCCTCCTGATGCAGTAAATATTTGTCAGGACTTCCACATTGGTAGACTCCTGCCTTTGATATTGAAGAGTTTTGTCCTACCCTAAATTGAAATAAACCTATAGCATCACCATCTTCATCAAATAATTGACACTCATTTTGTAAGATTTCTATTGACTTTATCTGTATCAAGGACAAGAACTCGATGAAAAAATAATTCAGACAAGTGAGCCTTCATTCAAAGATAGGTAACAAAATATATATAAACAAGTATATATATTGAAAGAGAAACTGGAATGGCTATTGCCAAAAGACAAGAAAACTAGAGACCCTTGAAACTAGACTAGAAGCAAGAAAAGAGTTGACAAGAGTGAAGAAGCCTTCACTCTTGTCTTTATATATACTATCTAACTAAGAGCTACGTGGCGATGTTCTATAGGACCTCCAATATGTATTGACTTTGTAGGGCACATGCCTTGACTTACAAGGCAAGTTTTTCTACGTGTGGGCCACATAATTAGCTTGATCTTCAAGCTAACAACATGTGTGGCACATGGCCAACTTGTTGACCACGTTTCTAATCCAAAAAGTCAATTAAAAACACTTATGAAGTCAAAGCAACGTCTAGAAAGTTTCTAAGAAGCTTCCATATTAAATATTATAGAATTAACTTACTTTTACCTACTTTTACTTACTTCTATGTACTTCTATATGTAATTATTAGCTTACATGATTATGGCCGTGATATTACTCCCCCTTCTAGGGACGAGTTCCACGAGGAGCGGTCATCATATGTTGAGGAAATCTATGATGCGACAAATTATATTCGCCACATACTCTAATCTTTGTTCTCTTCGAAGATGATTGATAGGGCCTCTCAACCATCGGTAGTGTCCCATACCAGGGCGGGAAGACCACCCAGTTATTTGATCATTGTTGAGGCCTTCGTAACTTTCTTCGAATAGAATATTTAGAACACCATCAGGAGTTGTTTCTACCTCTAGTACAATCACCAAACATCAGGAGTCCCTTTCCAAATCGTGATACCAAACGCATTGTATCTCAACATCTATTCGAGGAAGAACATGTCGTTCTTGAAGATCTTCATCTCGATTGCATCGTCTTGAAGGTTGTGACAATCATAATGTCTCGTTCGACAGGTCAGCAAATGAAGGCTCTTGAGTTGAATCCGCTGGTTATTGGTTCTCCATCTCCTGAGCGTCACTACTACAAACAAGCTATGAACAAGAATTGAAAGTAGAATGTTATCTTGCCTAGATGTTGTTTCTTTTATAAAGAAGGTTTTTATCTTGATTTTGATAGATGTCGTCGATGAAAAGCCTCCATCGCCTTTGCTGCATTTGCAAGATTCTTTATTGGCTCCCATGTGCGTTCACTAATACCATATCTGTGCCAATGGACAAGATATTCTAATTTATTTCGGCATCGCCTTGAATCTAAGACTTCTTCTACTTCAAATTTTTCATTATTGTCCACTTCTATAGGAGGAGGTGGAGCTTGTCATCTTCTTGGTATGTCCACTGTCTTGTATGGTTCAAGAAGAGACATGTGGAATACTGGGTGGATTTTCATTGACTCTGGTAGATCTAAATGATATGCAACTGGATTGATTTGTACAGAAATAGAAAATGGTCCGAGCCTTCGATAGTCCAACTTGTCACAAGGATGAGTGGTCTTGATATTGCGACGAAGTAGCCATACCTTATCACCCAAGACGAATGATGGTTGTTCCTTTCGATAGACATCCACATTGCCCTTTTGTTGTTCTTGAGCCTCTTTTAACTACGCCTTCATCGTTGCATGTAGCTCTGATAAATGAATTACCAAATCTTTCGTAGCAGGATTATCAACTTTTGAAAAGTCAAAAATATCAAGTCGTGGATGATAACCATAATTAGTAAAGAAAGGTGTTTGTTTTGTAGAAGAGTGTACCATGTTATTGTAAGCAAAATCTGCCAATGGCAAAAGAGTTGTCCAATCATCTTGTTGGTAATTAATGGTATATCTTAAATATTGTTCCAAAACTTGATTATCACGCTCCGTTTATCCATCAGTTTGAGGATGGAATGCCGAAGATAGTTTTATATTCACTTTAAGAATCTTGAAAAGAGTCC
The DNA here is from genome assembly GCF_059467195.1 of Physcomitrium patens. Taxonomy (NCBI): domain Eukaryota; kingdom Viridiplantae; phylum Streptophyta; class Bryopsida; order Funariales; family Funariaceae; genus Physcomitrium; species Physcomitrium patens. Next base: position 16,972,653 of record NC_143414.1, on the reverse strand, counting down.
GCCAAAATCTTGATACAAATTGAGTTCCCCTATCTGATATAATATCCTTGGATAATCCATGATAGCGATAGATATTGTCAAGAAAGAGCTTAGCTATTTCTTCACCAGTGATAGATTTTGTACATGGTACAAAATGTGCCATCTTGGTAAAACGATCTACTATCACAAATATAGAGTCATAAGAACCTGAGATTGGAAGATCCACGATGAAGTCCATAGAAACAGAAGTCCATGGTTGTTCTGGAATGGATAATGGCTGAAGAAGTCCAAAAGGTCGATGACGAGGAGTTTTTGATCTTGAGCAAACTTCACATGATTGTACAAAATCTTTAACTGCCTTTCACATTTGAGGCCACTAGAAATCCCTAGATATCAACTCCAAAGTCTTATTATATCCAAAATGTCCTGCTGTTGGGAAGTCGTGACGAGCTTGAAGAACACGTAAACGTGCTTCTTCTTTTAGAACATATAGGCGTCCTTTGAAATAGAGTAAGTTGTTCTTGAATTCAAATTTAGATGGATGATGAGATTTAGAAGAATTATTCTTGATATCATTAACAAGAAGATCTGAAGACATACTTAACTGGACTTGCTTAAGGAAAGTTAAATCAACAATCAATGTTGATTTTATTGCTCGAAGATGAAATTGTTCCGGCTTCAAGAAAATCATTCTTTGTTGCTCAAAAGCTGCATCTCCTTTTGGTGCAAGATAAGAACGTCTAGACAAGGCATCGGATAAACCTTGTTGTTTTCCTGGCCGATAAGTGATGATGAACTCGAATCTTGATAAAGACATGCTCCAACGAGCTTGGCGATGATTTAATACGCATGCTGACATAAAATATTTGAGGTTCTTGTGATCCGTATACACGGTGATTGGACTAGAAGCGCCTTCTAGATAATGAAGCCATTCTTGAAAAGAATCCACAATTGCAAGAAGTTCTTTGTCGTGGATCTCATAATTGATTTCTGCTGCTAAGAATTTTCTTGAATGAAAGGCTACTGGATGAAGTTTGTCATCTGTTCCCATTTGTGATAAAACTGCACCCAAAGCAAAGTCCGATGCATCTGTTTCTATAAAGAATGCTTTGGAAAAATCAACACGATACAAGATTGGTGTAGAAACAAATGCTGTCTTCAAAGATTCAAAAGCAACTTCCGCTTCTTGATTCCATTGGAGTTTGTCTTTACAAGTCAAACGTGTAAGTGGAGCTGCAACTCGAGAGAAGTCTTTGATGAAGATCGGATAGTAGTTGGCAAATCCCAAAAAACATTGGACATCTCTTACCATTTTCGGGATCTTCCAGTCTATAATAGTTTGAACTTTCTTAGGATCCATCATAAGTCCATCATTTGAAATGATGTTACCTAAGAAATCGACTTGAGTAGTATGGAATACACACTTTTCTATCTTGGCATAAAGTCCTGCATCTCTTAATTTTTGTAACACATGACGAATATGAAGTTCATATTCTTTTAGATTCTTAGAATAGATCAAGATGTCATCTAGATAACATACCACAAAATCGTCCAAAAACTCTCGAAAAATATCATTCATTAGATGTTGAAAAGCTGCTGGTGCATTTGTAAGTCCAAAAGGCATGATGTTGTATTCAAAATGTCCATACCTAGTTTGAAACGTAGTCTTCCATTCATCTCTTTGTTTGATACGTACTAGATTGTATGCTCCCCGAAGATCTATTTTTGTATAGTTCTTAGCTTGATTCAGCTGATCAAGAAGTTCGGATATTAAGGTAGTGGATACCTGTTTTTGATGGTAATCTTGTTGAGTCCTCTATAATCAACATACATCCACAATGATCCATCTTTTTTCTTCACAAATAGAATTGGAGCTCCTGCCGGAGATTTAGAATGGCGTATGAAATTCTTGGTTAGATTTTCTTCAATATACTCCTTGAGTTTAGCTAACTCATTTTGTGATAAACTATAGATTGGTCCGAATGGCAGTTGTGCTCCTTCTTGAAGGTCAATTGAGCAATCATAGGAATGATGTTCCGGGAGTGTATCCGCATTCTTTTTTTCAAATACATCTTGAAATTCTTGATATTGGCTTGGAATGCCACTTGAAGTCTTTTCACCAGTAGAAACGGGTGTAACATAAATAATGTATGGTGATTCTTTCATAGCAGCATGCAAGAAAGCTTTTGCACCTATAAATACGGGTTTAGTTGAACTAGACTTATGACTCTCTACTTGCTTAACTACATTCTTAATTATACTTTTAGAAAATTAAGAGTTCAAGAAATCCAGTCTATTTGAGGGTTGTATTTTTCTAACCACGATAAACCTAAAATGACTGGATTAGAGGGAGATCTAATGATATTAAATACTACAAAACTATTATGACCATTGATTATTACTTCTATAGGAAGGATTTCGTGAGTAATATCTCCAGAAGACAATGGACGACCATCTATGACTTCTACATGAACAGGTTTAGTTTTCTTTACTAAAGATATGCTTTGTCTTTTAGTAAATTCTTCATCTAAAAAACACACTGAGGCTCCTGAATCTAACAAGGCAGAGACTTGGTAATATTTAGGTCCTAAAATAATATTTAATGTAAAACAAGGAGAGGGCTCTGAGGAGAGAATAGGACCTTTACTAGAAGTTGTGCAAGGTTCCAGCCGCACGGTCCTTATTGTAGCTGGACAAACTCGTTTTCCGACATATTATCTTCTTTCACAACCATACTCCTCATTCTGTGATTGCGTCGTTTCTTTGGACAATGCTGAGCAGTGTGCTTTGGTTCTCCACAATATAAACATAATCCTTCTTGACGACGACGAGTCTTTTCTTGCTCAGTAAGCGGTTTGAAACGTACTGCATCAATTTGTATATCCTCTACTTTCGAATGTATGTGTTGAAGAGATGTTGGTGTTGCCATTGAATTATAGTAACGTTGAGGTCCACTTGTATGGTTCTCAGATCAGAATTCAAAAAGGCGATTGTCGCACTTCACAGCAAAGTCAATTGCTTGACTCAATGTTTGAGGATCAGGTAAGTTGAGCATTAATTTTTTTACCTCATATTGTAATCCGTAGAGAAATTGGCTAATAAGTGCAGCATCATTCCACTTGATATCAGTTGCAAGTTGTCAAAATTATGAAGCATATAATGTTACTGATCGATTGCCTTGTCGTAAAATACGGATCTTATTGGTTGCAACACGAATTGCATCATGTTCTCCATACATAGATCAAAACTCCGCCAAAAAAGCCTCTTGATTATCCAATATTGGATCTCGTCATTCAAGAAAAGATGAAAACCACGATAGTGCCGAACCTGAAAGAAGCGTACCAATGAATCTAACTTGTGATGCTGGAGTTAGATAGCTTTGGAGTTGAAGTTCAATCACAAGTTGCACTTGATTGATAAATCCTCAAAACTTGGATCTGGTGCCATCAAACTTCTCGGATAGGGCAATTCTTGGTTCTCTAACATTTGAAGGGCGTTCCACCATAGGAGAAAGGACATGGTTTGGTGCAGATGTTGAGGCAGCTCGAACCATTTCTATATCTTCACTTCCTGCCAATCTTGTTGCTCCTTGTGGTGGTAAATTGAGTTGATGCATTGCAAGCATTAACTCCCTCAATTGCTCTTGCATTTGTGCCATTGCACTCTTCATTTCAAGGAGTTCTGCCATGATAACACTTAGAAGAGAGAAGATGTCTAATATCGCTCAAGACAACTAGAAGAGAGGACTTGCGGACAAAGAAAATACTAAAGATAATATCAGTTTAGAAGAGGGTAATCCGCAACTTCTAATATGTTCATATCTTATCAAGAAAAAGGGGTAATCCACTCTTAATCAAGATTAGACAAAGCTCTGATATTGTAGGTGTACTCTTGTCAATCTGTCAAGGACAAGAACTCGATGAAAAAATAATTCAGACAAGTGAGCCTTCACTCAAAGAGAGGTAACAAAATATATATATAAATAAGTATATATATTGAAAGAGAAACTGGAGTGGCTATTGTCAAAAGACAAGAAAACTAGAGACCCTTGAAACTAGACTAGAAGCAAGAAAGGAGTTGACAAGAGTGAAGAAGCCTTCACTCTTGTCTTTATATATACTATCTAACTAAGAGCTACTTGGCGACGTTCTATAGAACCTCCAATATGTGTTGACTTTGTAGGGCACATGCCTTGACTTACAAGGCAAGTTTTTCTAGTGTGGGCCACATAGTTAGCTTGATCTTCAAGCTAACAACATGTGTGGCACATGGCCAACTTTTTGACCACGTTTCTAATCCAAAAAGTCAATTAAAGAAACTTATGAAGTCAAAGCAGCATCTAGGAAGTTTCTAAGAAGCTTCCATATTAAATATTATAGAATTAACTTACTTTTACCTACTTTTACTTACTTCTATGTATTTCTATATGTAATTATTAGCTTACATGGTTATGGCCATGACAATCTGACTATGATTTAACATTTGCAAGACCACTATCGAAGGTAGCAATTGCTTTAGATCCAAGTCTTCCATTGTATCTGCATTCATTAAATTCACACTAGAGCCACCATCGACTTGTACCCCTGGAATTAAAATACCATCGATTGATACATCGATTGTTGGTGCTTCCGGATTTGGGTTCAAGCTAACTTTATGAATTTTTTTAGTGCGGGATCTTCGTCATATTAACACTGAATTTAATGTAGATCGACATTCCGGTGCTACAATCAAAAGTTGCTTCATTGTAATTGAAGGCTGAATGACATCCCAATCCTTCAGAATGTCATAGGATTCCATATTTAGGATAATTTCCAATGCCCTCTTTCTTTTCATTAGTTTGAGTTTAACTCCGTGAGGTAAGATATTCTTCTGTCTTGGACTTGGTATTGGAAGAGCAGCTGGGGCTTCTTTAAAATTCCTGCCCTCAAGAGGATCTTTCAATGGATAGGACATTTCTTGAAACTGTGTAGAGATCGGAATTGCTTGGATCAGAACCGAAGCCTTCGTAATTGGGACGTCATTGGGTTGTGCTATCGAGTCAGGTCTCATCCTAGGTACGAAGCCCGTAACAAGACCTGAATTGGATGGTCCCCTAATTGGGTCAAATTGGTCTTTTGCATCGTAATTATCCAAATGTTGAATTGATCTTTTTTTCTTTTGTTCATTCTGGGTAAGAACGGCTTGGACACATTCCACCCGATTTACTAGAGAATCTTGAGGACCTCGATTTATCTCCTTAATTTTTTCTTGGCTTTGGATCTGCTGATCACGATTATTGAAATTGAATGGAGCATTACATTGCTAATATGTATGCCTGGACTGCTTGCAATTCCCACAAACTGGTGCATAATCATCACTGGCTCCGGGATTGGGACATTCATTGGCATAATGACCAATCTGTCTGCAATGGAAACAATGAAGTGATCTTCTTGTACCTCCATCAGGTATATTGGGTGTCTCCATCGATATGTACCTACTAGGCTTGTTCCATGTAGGGTTAGAAAATGATCCTGGTTGTCCCGTTGGTACTGAAGGAACTTGGTTTGATGACGTCAATGGAGCATATTACTGATACCTCTACTACTCTTTATTGTAGTTCTGGGGATTCGATGCAGATCCTTGATTAAAATAGGAACTTTGAAAGTTATTGAATGCTCGATTTTATTGATTAAATCAATTTCCATTCCATCCAAACATATTTTCCATTTGAACTTGATTGACATCCTACTGGATTGGTGGGATCATGGTCTGAGTACTAAATTATTGTTGTTATCTTTACCAATTCCAACAATTTGTTGTTAGGTGCTTTGCTCCGCAAAATGTACATTGATCCATTATTTGTGAGGGTGAAGGGCATTCTGTTACAGAATGACCGTGGCCCTTATAATTTCTACACCATACATTGGTCCTAATATTAGTATGCTTTTGTTTCTTTTTCTTATCTTTGGCCATATTGATGGCCATTTCTTCCATTTTCTTTGTCAAATTTAATAATAAGGTTTCATTGGAATCTTTTAGGCATAACATTATTAGTATCTCTGTCGTAGTTAATATTTGTTGTTGATACAAAAAATATGGAACATATGCTATTATCACGTTCAGTGGTATAGCTTGTAATGGGATGACATTAATTGGCCCTTGAATATTGGTATTGGAATTGGTCTCTGTTTCTAACATCCGTGGATAACTACCCATTGATTCGTTCCAAGTCGGATTTTGATATCTACCTTGAACTGGAATCATCATGGCTCCCGCAATTAAAAACTGATCATAATGGCATTCCTCCCAAACCTTGGCTCTATTAAGGGACACATCCACCGTAATGGTTTGAGCTTCCTTTACAAACAATTTTAGCTCTGGTGGATATAAACCATTGATTAATATGGATAAGATAAATACCTCCAACATTTGATGATTCGGCCACCTACTGAATATATCAGCCACTCGACTATAGTACGATTCCACCGCCTCTCCTAGGATCATTTTGCTATTCATTAACCTCTCTTGAAGGTGGTCTTCAAAACCAATTGGCCAAAAATGAGATAAAAATGTATTCTTCAATGCTTCCCAATTCAGAAATTGACCCATTGGTTGGCGATTGTACCATTCAAACACCATGTCTTTTAAGCTTGCTGGCAGCCATCGCATCCAAATATCTTCAGTTCTACCATTATTAGCTACACATGTTGTAAGAAACTGAGACAAATGTTGATCGGGATCCGCATCCAAAAATCCCCAAAAAGTAGGTAGTGGCGCGACATTAGTCATACGATCACCTACTACACCCATTTGTATTGCAATCGGAATGGCTGGTCCTCCTGATGCCATTGAATTTCTTATTCTACTAAACTCTATTTTAAAATAATCTCTGCTTTCACTTATTCTAATTTTTGAGCTCTTAGTGCTCCTCGGTTTACTGTTATTTTCCGCAATTAGTTTTATTGGTTGAATTGTAGGTGAAAAACTTCAAATTTTGAAATATAATATAGTTATCCTTATTGGCGACCAATTTGTCTTAATCTGAAGAGCCACTATTGCTCGTTTCAACGATACCTCCTACTGAAAAAATACCCAATAGAATACCAAATTCTTCTACACCTCCTTCTCTTTCAGTTAACGGCCTCAAGATTTCCACTGAAATATTAACAAAATTTTCCACGAGTGTTCTTGGCAGTTTTTCTAATGGTACATACGACAGCAAAATTAACAGTCTATTTGGTGTCGTGTTGTAACATGAGTATACCGTGAAAATATAAAAAAAAGAGACTTTTATTAATGTTCAGTTACCTCAAATATTGGGAGCAATGACCGATTCCAGTGCCAATATTCAGGGGCCAGTTTTAGACACCCCATCATAGTCGGTCAAGGCATACTTACCAGTAACGAAATGCTCTGTTTGAGTTAATAGTGGGAGTCAACAGAATCGAAAGGACTAAATTGATGACTGAGCGAGCCTGACGCGAAGGACCAATTTGACCCAATTACGAGAACATCCAGGTCTTACTACGAGCCTCTTAGCCAATATGAGACCTGATTTGGTCGGGCGACTCAATGTGATCTCAATTATGGAAGTTTTGATTCCATTTCAGGCTGTCCTATTCTTTGTGCCATTTCAAGGAACGTTATTTTCAAAAAAAAAGAACCTTTTAAAAGGCAAAAAATGGAGAAGAAAGCTCTGACGGTGGAGCCAATTGTAGATCCAAGATGAAAGATTGAAGAAATTCAGAGGCTAAGGTTTGAAAGAGGGGAGAATTAAGGTTAAAGGGGAGGATAGGTTCAGAAATGAGGAGGGGAGAATCAGGGTTTTAAGGTCGGAGAGCTAGCTTTATGCTTCAGGGAGGGGGGGGGGGGGGGGGGGGGGGAAAGATAGAGAATTGGGATTTTTTTTTCTTCATAGGATTTTGAGAAGACTGAAACAATCGTTGCTGAAAGTTAGTGTTGTACCGGTCAATGGAGGTTTTAATGAAGTGGGTGTGATTACTCTTGACTGTTTTGTGAAATCGAAATTACGTTTGTGATTGAAGAATTAAAAAGGTATCTATAAGATTGAGTATGCAGAGTGAATGAAAATTTTTGGGTTAATCTAACAAGACAGTTAGTAGATACAAGGTCGTGAGTATAAAGCAGTATTGGAGATTAGCAGATTGGATTGTTCGGGGTTCTCTGTAACGTCTAGAGACCTACCGGCTGAGGCAAAAAGGATTTTGGTGAGCAGTTTAAGGACATCCGTATAGATTTACAGTATATTCTTGCAATCGTTTATATTCCAACAGTCAAAAACCGATAGACTGCTTGAATATTAGCAAATCTCCATACGACCTTCTACAGCCAGACGCCCGGTGTATTCTCGAGCAGGAAAGCATGTAATATGACATAAGTGGTAAACCTGACGTGAAAGCTTGAGGTGGAAGGTATTGGATTTTGTTTGATTTTATTTTTATGGAAAACAAAAATAAAAATTTTGAAGGATCTTTGAGAGGAGTTTCTGGTGGGGGTTCTTCTAAAGGACAAGGTATGCACATGGATCCATCTATTGCTAGTATGTTTCAAGCCTTCTCATTATCAATGTAGCAACAGCAAAGCAATGATCAAAAGGAAGCTTTGGCAACCAAAGCATTGCAAGCAGTGGTCAATAAAATTGATCAATTTGATGGAAGGAATATTTCAAGGTATTTAAGATGTTATGTTCGTGAAATGGAATAAAATCGAGTTTTTGAGAAGAAAATGGTTGAATTATTTGGACTTGCCACAATATCGGAGATAAGAGACCATATTACATCGATTACGGATTGTTATGGGAATTCATGGGAGGTTTTTTTACATGCATTGAAAGATAAATATTTCTTGGAAGATGCTGATCGCGTTACTATGAAGTTGTTTCTGGAATGGATTGAATGGTCCAATAAGAATTTGCAAGCAACAGAGCTACTAAAGGAATTTGAGAGGCAGTACTCTCAATTATCAAAGGTAGAAAAATTGACATTGGAGCCGAACAAAGTTGATCTATTTCTTCAAGCTGCTGATAGAGAATTGCAAGGGAAATTAAAACTCCTTGTTGAAGATAAAGAAGAAGATGAAAGATTGACAACGAAGTGGAAGAACGTTGAAGATGCAGTGGGGTTGCTTACAAAAAAAGAAAGGAGGAAGAATAGGAACAATATTCCAAAAACAATACAAGCACCCAAAGCTCCAGTACGTACAACACCACCAACAATGCCTACAGTTCAACCTTCAACATCCTTATCAAAGAAAGCAGATATGGGGATGGAAGAATTTATACGAGGAATGCGAGATCTTCAAATCAAATTGGCGAGACTCGAAGAGAATACTTCTACAAATAATTTGAAGAATGTTTCAAAACAAAGATATGTACAAAGCTGCATTTGGTGTGATGATGCTTCACACACTAGGAAAGATTGCAATGAATTTAATAATATGATACGGCAAGGATTTATTTGCTGGAAAGATGGGAAGATAACATTAAAAGATAGGGAGGATCTTCTTCAAACCAATTTTGGCAAGGAAGAAATGAGAGCATTGATTCAAGATTACTTAAAAGAGTATGAAACAGCAGTACAAGAAAGTGCAAGTTATGGTGCTAGAGTAGATGATGACCTTGGTGGAAGTATGGAAACTAGTGAGTTTTGGGCTTATGCCATTTCTACAATGCAAGAAGGAAAATTACCTCGAGAAGCGTTATTGAGGACTGCAGCTACAATACGAGATGCAACAGGTTGGGAGGATCTTGTTGAGTCTCTTTTAATTCATGCATATATTGCTAAGAGCCAACATGAAGCTTTGATGGAAGAAAAGAGATGAGGAAATTTTGGTGATACGAGAGAAGGAAATTCTTCTAAGAGGCAAATTCGAGGAGACAAGGCTCGGGAGGCAGCTTCACAAGAATTGCCTATAAAAGATACCTCAACATCATTGGAAGAAAAAACAAAGGAGACAAAAGATAAGGACAAATCAATTGCTTATAAGCTACTTTCTGACATTGAAGCGGCAACAAATTTGAAAGGGGTGTTGGAAGAACGTATATTAAATGCTAAGGTGGAATTCACATTGAAAGAAGTTTTGGGAATTGCAAAGAAGGAGTTTCATGATGTTATCATTGACAGCATTAAGCAAAAGAGGCAATTAATGGACGAAACTGGAATGAGTCATGCTATTGATGCAAGAATATATAAAGATGAAGAAGAGGTTGATATTGGTTACAAGCAACCAACAAATGAAAAGAATGGGTATAATCAACGAGTATGTTTTGAAGATTATAGTGATAAAGAAATGGAAACTTTGAGCCATTATACTTGAAAGCATTGGACAAGGACAACTACTGAGGTATTGGTGAAAGTAGGAAATATAGAAGAACCAATTGTTGCTTTAGTCAACCATGGTTCTGAAATAAATCTCATGTCTAAAGATCTTTATAAGAAGCAAAAATGGCCAATTGATATGGAACATGGATGGGCAATACGAGCAACTAATAACACACGGAGCGAATTATATGGAGCTTATTCAGATGTCAAAATTCGGATAGGTGATGTTGCGACGGAGCAATATTTCTTTGTTCAAGATACAACGTCTTATCCGTTGATTTTAGAACAACCTTATAGTATGGCAACACGGATAGAAACAAAAGTACTTGACGATGGTTCTGCTTATACAAGGATATGTAGCGAAGATGGGAGGAAAGCTATACAATTTCTAATAGTACCTCCTAACCATGAACAGAATCGAGATAGGTTGAGGGAAAAATCATTGCCAAAGATTGTTGAAGGATTTAAGGATTTTGGAGAGGTACCACTATAAAGCGAGATTATGGAGGTACAAAAGAGGAGGTACTCTCGCGAGATGAAGGTGCCATTGATGCAAGTTTTATTGGTATTTTGGAGAATATAAATATTATGTATTAGAAAGTTGATGATTTTAAAAGAAAAGAAAGAAAAAGATTATATAATATTGAAGGAGAATTATGCAAGTTAGGTACGCAATAAGAAGATGAAAGTGATTTGGATAATGAAGGTGACGAAGACAAACTAGACAAAGACGTAGAGAATATTTTATAAATCAAACAGCAATTGGATAAATTGGTGCATACCAGAGGATGCACAGGTGCAGAGGGGGTGGATGTCGTGTTGTAACACGAGTATATTGTGAAAATATAAAGAAAGGGGACTTTTATTAATGTTCAATTACCTCGAATATTGGAAGCAATGATCAATTCCAGTGCCAATATTCAGGGGCTAGTTTCAGACACCCTATCACAATCAGTCAGGGCATACTTACCAATAACGAAATGCTCTGTTCGAGTCCAATAGTGGGAGTCAACAGAATCGAAAGGACTAAATCGATGACTGAGCGAGCTTGACGCGAAGGACCAATTTGACCCAATTACGGGAACATCCAGGTTTTACTACGGGCCTCTTAGCCAATATGAGACCTGATTTGATCGGGCGACTCAATGTGATCCCGATTACGAGAGTTTAGATTCCATTTCAGGCTGTCCTATTCTCTGTGCCGTTTCAGGGAACGTTGTTTTCAAAAAAAAAGAACCTTTTAAAAGGCAAAAAATAGAGAAGAAAGCTCTGACGGCAGAGCCAATTCCGGATCCAAGACAAAAGATTGAAGAAATTCAGAGGCTAGGGTTTGAAAGAGGGGAGAATTAAGGTTAAAGGAGAGGATAGGTTAAGAAATGAGGAGGGGAGAATCAGGATTTTAAGGTCGGAGAGCTAGCTTTATGCTTCAGGGAGGAGGGGGGGGGGGGGGGGGAAAGACAGAGAATTGGGATTTTTTTTTCTTCATAGGATTTTGAGAAGACTGAGACAATCGTTGCTGAAAGTTAGTGTTGTACCGGTCAATGGAGGTTTTAATGAAGTGGGTGTGATTACTCTTGACTGTTTTGTAAAATCAAAGTTATGTTTGTAATTAAAGAATCAAAAGGGTGTCTATAAGATTGAGTATGCAGAGTAAATGAAAATTTTTGGGTTAATCTAACAAGACAGTCAGTGGATACAAGGTCGTGAGTATAAAGCGGTATCGAAGATTAGCAAATTGGGTTGTTCGGGGTTCTCTATAACGTCTAGAGACCTACCGATTGACGCAAAAAAGATTTTGGAGAGCAGTAGAAGGACATCCGTATAGATTCACAATATATTCTTGCAATCGTTTATATTTCAATAGTCAAAAATTGATAGACTACTTGAATATTAGCGAATCTCCATACTACCTTCTACAGCCAGATGCCTGATGCATTCTCGAGTAGGAAAGCATGTAATACGATATCAGTTCTTGATATGTTCGGATGCGCCAATAAGCTTGCAACCATGGTTTAATCCAATTCTATCGATGCTTCTTTTTAAGATTACATTCTTGTTCCTCTGTAAGCAAGTTCCTTCCTTGCGCTCTTCCCTGTCTTTCTCTCAATTGATTTATTTTCCTTGATGTAATGCTCTCGTTCTTATTAATCATAATCTTGCTTCAAACATTATTGAAATCATCTTCCATTGCCAATTTTCTCATATGCTTGGTAATTAATTCCTAATACTCAAAGCTATTATCACTCCCGGTAGCGGCGACAAAATGTGATTGCTCCCTAGTAGTGGCGCCAAAATATGATTGCTCATTTTACTTATTCTAAATTAATCTAATGGAAATAAACCCGTATAGGAGAATTCGAACACGGGGAATGACTAGTTGCTTAAGCATTCACTTTAGGGTCACACAATCAATTACCTCCTGAATGTATTGTCTCTATTTTCAATATCTGAACACACAAAAAAACTATAATCTCCTCCTTCACCTTATCGGTCTCTTCCTTATAGCAATTCAGTCATACCAATAACTGCTATTTCTACCAATATATTCACCCTCATAATCTCCAACTATAATACTACGCCTTCATAGCTTTCAGCACACAATTACCCTCATTCTAATCATTGGAATTCTTCATACAGAACTGCCATTCACATTACGATGTTTCACACAAACATAGACTCATTCTCTCTGCTGAACTACAATCAGATTTCAACATTCAATCTTTCTTCTTCTCAAATAATACCAATCACATTTCTATTCCATAATTCACTTCACAATATTTAGAAGCTGTCAATCCTCTTATTCAAAGAAAATAACAAACAAAAGAAAAGAGGTAGCACCAAGCTTACTCCGGCTCACACTATCACAATGATGGCCCTCGGCTCATGACTATCACAATCTGGCACCTTAATTAACTTCTACAACTCTTATATACTTTCCCCTGATTCACTAGATTTTAATCATAATTCTGTAATTAACTTCTTTTAAGAACTAAATCACTCATCCGTCCTTCTGAATTTCCTATTATATGGACTATTAATATATTTTACTAATATCTTTTAAAAATAAATTAATATCTATTCTATAACTGATAACTAATAATAAAGTCATACCTAGATAGCAACATATTCCATCGAGCTTGACGATGATTCAGAACCTGAGCTGACATGAAGTACTTCAAATTCTTGTGATCCCTATATACGGTTAGTGGATGCACAACTCCTTTGAGAAAGTGACGCCACTCTTGGAAAGAATCCACTATCACAAGTTCTTTGTTATGGATTTGATAGTTGATACTGGTAGTATAAAACTTCTAAAAATAAAATACAATTGGATGAAGCTTCTCGTCTATGCTTATCTACAAAAATATACCTTTTGTAGCAAAATCTGAAGCATCGATCTTCAAATAGAAGGCCTTTGCAAAGTCTGGATGTATCAAAATTGGAGCCATAGTAAATATCGTCTTAAGATCTCTAAATGCTTTTTTTGCTAGAAGTTCCCATGCGAGCTTGATTTTATATGTCAACCGAGTGAACGGAGCAGCAACTTGAGAATAATTCTTGATAAAGATTCGATAGAAGTTAGCAAAGCCAAGCAAGCAAGGTACATCTCTAATCATCTTTGGAACTTCCCATGATACAATTGCTTCCACCTTCTTAGGATCCATCTTCAAACCTTTTGTAATTGCAATAAATGCCAAAAATTCCATCTCAGTTTGATTAAACAAGCACTTGTCTAATTTTGCATAAAGTCCTTGCTTGCAGAGTTTTTCAAAGACCTAACGAACGAGTTTCTCATGATCTTCTTTGTTCTTGGAAAATATCAAAATATTATCTAAATAGATGACAAAAAAATCATCAAGGTGCTGTCAAAAGATGTCATTCATCATGTATTGAAAGATCGTCGGAGCATTGGTAAGACCGAAAGGCATGAAATTATATTCAAAATGGCCATATCTTATACGAAGAGATGTCTTCCATTCGTCTCCTTTTTTGATTTACACGAGGTTGTAAGCTCCTCTTAGATCAATCTTTATAAAGATCCTTGCATGCCCAAGTTACTCTAGAAGACCTGATATCAAGGATAATGGATAACGATTCTTCTTTGTCACCTTGTTGAGACCTCGATAATCCATGCACATCCATAACGAGCCATCTTTCTTCTTTACAAATAAGATTGGTCCTCTAGTTGGTAACTTTGAATGACAAATGAATTTCTTGGCTAGATTCTCGTCAATGTACTTTTATAACTCCGCTAACTCCGTCTGCGAAAAATTGTAGATTAGACCAAAAAGTGGTTGTGCTCCTTCCTGCAAGTCTATGGTACAATCATATAGTCAATGCTCTGATAGCATGTTGGCATTCTTCTTTTGAAACACGTCTTTAAAATCCTTATATTGCTCTGATATACTTGCTGTCAAAATCTTCTCTTTACTAGTTGGAGTCACATAAATGACAAACAGTGTGCCTTCCTTGGACGATGTTACAAACGCCCTTGCTCCAATAAATAAGGGTTTTTTTATTCCAGATCTTCTAACAAGCTTACTCTCGGAATGTTCTATAGGAACTATCATCCTTTGTAACCTCCAATCTATGGATGGATTATACATTTCTAACTAAAAAAGACCAAGAATAACAAGGTTTGACGAAGCTCTAATAATATTAAAAATAATATAACAACTATGGTCTTTAAACGTCACCTCTATAGGTTCAAATTCATGGATGACACTACTGGACAATAAAGGTCGTCCATCTATTACTTCTACATGAACGGATTTAGATTTTTGTACTACAGGAATCTCGTGACGCTTAGCAAATTCTTTATCTAAAAAGTAAACAGATGCTTCTGAATCTAATAATGCTAAGGTTTTTAGTTTCTGAGGGCCAATAGATAGAGGAATGGTAAAGCAATGGGCAGCCTGAGCAAAAAGAGAGGAACCTGATTGTTGTTTTGGTATTGAGTTGTCCAGCCACACGGTCCCTATTGTGGCTGGGCATCCTCGTTTTTTTAAACATATGTGCCTCTGGTCCTTACAATGCGTCGATTTTACTTCTTGAGATAGTTTTCAGCTCTGTGGCCTTCTTTGTCACAATATAAGCATAGTCTTTCTTCTATAGGTGGCTTTTTTTCTTCTAGAGTTAGGCATTTGATACATATTGCATCAATTTGCATGTCTTCTACATCTGAATGTGAATTCAAGCTGCTTGCTAACATAATTGGAGTGTAGTGAGCTGTATCTTATCTTGAGCGTTTGTCTTGATGACATTAGAATAAGCAATTATTGCACTTCACAACTTGGCTAATGGCTTTGTTGAACATTCGTGGATTGGAAAGAGATAATAAAAAATCCTTCATAATATTCTTCAAGTACTAATAAGATTGACTCATCAATGCTTCTTCATCCTAGTTGATGTCGCATGTTAATTGTCTAAAATTTGATGCTTTATCGTAATACGTGAAGTCTTACTTGAGAATGCTCCAAGCACCTACCTAGCTGTGGAAGGTAGAATGAAAATTGCAACAATAAAATCATAACTCTAATAGATTACTAACTAAATTCTAATTAGACCATAATAATGTTAAACAAGCTTTAATCAAATTCAAAGAAATTTCAAAGAATTTCAAAGAAATCTTAAAGAAATATTAGAATGATCACAAATATATCTCAAATACATCACAATTCAATCTTAATTTAATCCTAGTTATATCTATTGGACTTTATTCAAAATTTAGGCCAAAAATAATTAAATCTTAAATCCTAAATAAATCCTAATAAAATCCTAAACCCTAAATCAAACCCTAAACCATAACCAAACCTTAATCAAATCCTAAATCAAATTCTAATCAATTCCTAAACAAACCCTAAATCAAACCCTAATTAAACCTTAAATCCTATACAAAATCCTAAATCTTAAACCAAATCCTAACCCAACTCTAAACCAAATGCTAACCAATGCCTAAATAAATCCTAAATCAAATCCTAATTAAATCTTAAATCCTAAATCAAACCCTAAATCAAATCCTAATTAAATCTTAAATCCTAAACCGAATCCTAAATCAAATCTTAATTAAACCTTAATTCCTAAATTAAATCTTAATCAAATCCTAAACAAAACCCTAATCAAATCTTATATAAAATCCTAACCAATTTCTAAACTCTAAACCAAATCTTAACCAAATCCTTTTAATTTTGATAATAGATTCAAACGTCAATAACTAATGAATGAAATGTTGATCTTAATTCAAATTTATCACACTTATTAAAAATTAAGTTAAAAACAAGTACAAATTTTTTGAAAAGGATTGGAATTATCAAATAGACGATAACCACAAAAACAAGCTCAGGTATTGGCCAGCCTCCTTTTCCAACCTTGATGCCAATCTTTCAGAGCCAATATTTCTTTTTTTTACTATTTGATTGATCTCAAAATTCTCATACATATAGGAAAACAAGTCTTATATTGTCTCACATAAGTTTCACTCCAATCTAATAAGTAGATTGCAAGAAATCTTAAAAACTCTCACTACACTTAAAATTCTACACTTAAGATTTCTTGCAATCTACTTATTGCAAATACTTTCTGAGACCTTGATTGTTTTAAACCTCAATAATCCTCAATTCAACCATTAGATGGAATTCAAATTTACAATACATATTGAACACAACTATAACCATTAATCCACAAAATTTCACTTGTAGATCTATTGTAAAACTCCTGAAATCATCCAAAACATAAACCGTATTTTATTTCACAAAATCTAAGTCATCCAAAATAAACTTTGACTTTGTAAAGATCTTACAAAGTCAATAAAGATTTAAATCACCCAAAACTAATGCTTATAAAAATCTTATTCAATCTTCTATCAAACCATTTTCTTTGATTTACCAAAGGGTCCCGGAGTCATCGTTGAGACTCAGTTTTGTGCCTCAAAGTCTAATTTCGACCCTGGTTCATAACCAGCCCTCTTTTGGTATCAACATCTAGTTTCTCTAAGTAAATTTTGTTAGAATTTACTCTTAATTTCCTCCTGAAGATGTCTATATCATTTATTTTTCCAATCTACCTTATTTTGCCTCATTTTTGGTCCTATAAAGTGAGTAGAAGCTATTTTTTCTAAAAGGGCAGCATTACTACTAAAAGTTTTATTACTTTCCTATCTTTTATCTATATTTTTCTACTTTTTTTTTTAACTTGGCTATTTTATAATAAGATCCATATTATCATCTTTCACCATATAGTCATGTTACAATACGACAGCATCGACTGACGTGGAGCGTACCCATTGTCGTAGTGACCGGATCTTTGTTGTAGCCCATCGCGCCTTATCATGTTTACCAAATGCTTTTGCACATGCCTCCAAAAAAGTTTTGAAGTTGTTCAAAATTGACGATCCTTTCTCAATCAAACGAACAAACCATGATAGAGCTTGTCCCATGAGCAAAGTTCCAACCAATCCAACATGTGACTCCTCCATCAGATAACGTTCAGATTGTAAAGCTGTTATCAATCTAATTTGATTGATAAAATCTCAAAACTTGGAACGCGTACCATCAAACTTGTTTGGAAGGCTAATTTGGAACTCCTTTCATTGTAAGACCAACGGTCTTTATTGAACTAGAGGCAAAGCTGCTTCTCTTGGTACTGAAGCTTGAGGCTGGTGAATCCTCGATTGTGCCATCTCGGATGCTCCATCATTATGAAGTCTTACAATGATTCCTTCAATCTCTGTAGTTCTCTTTGATAACATAGCAAGAGCATTCATAATGGCATCCAACTTAGACTTCGAACTTTCAGTCATACTAATATCTTGACCTCCGGCCATTCTAAGAGAAGGAAAGAAATGACTCTATAAGAAGGCAGTATTGCTTTAAAGGAGGATACTCTGCAACCTCTAAAATGCCTTAAAACCTTCAAAAAGAGGGATAATTCATTCTCTCCAAGAAAGATAAGACTCCAATATTATAATAGAAGAAAAATATCAGTTTACAAGAGGGTAATCCGCAACTTCTAAAATGCCAGTACCTTCAAGCAGAGGGATAATCTATACTCTAACAAGAAGGAACTAGCTTTGATATGAAAGATGAGTATAGTCTCGATAAACTATCACAAATTTAGAATATTGATTAGAAATCTAAATAAGAAGCTCAAGACAAATCGGCAAAAACTAGATTAATTAGATGGGTACAAAAATAACACTGGAGAGGTGAGCTTGAGCTTTAAGAGATGTATTGTCGAGACTGAGGATCCCCTCAGTCTCGGCTCTTATATATACTACAAGCTAAGAAGCTTCTCAAATAGCTTCTACAAACTAAGAAGCTTCTCAAGTAGCTTCTACAAACTACAAAGCTTCCCTAAAACCTTCTAGAATCTTCT
Organism: Physcomitrium patens; assembly: GCF_059467195.1. Taxonomy (NCBI): domain Eukaryota; kingdom Viridiplantae; phylum Streptophyta; class Bryopsida; order Funariales; family Funariaceae; genus Physcomitrium; species Physcomitrium patens. Next base: position 16,953,982 of record NC_143414.1, on the reverse strand, counting down.
ATAACTTCCTAGTGTATGTCCTTGATAGAAGAATGTAATTCAAATTTTAATTTAAAAGAACTTAAAGTTAATACAAAGTACTCAAAAACATTCTTTTGAATAACCTCAATCATATGAAAATTCTAATTGTCTTATTATTTTTATAATTATGTAATTTTAATTTCTCTTTATAAATCTTAATACTAGTCAGTAAGCTTTAGTAAGTTGTAACTCTTAATTTGATTCTCTATTTGAAGCAAAAATTTCTAAATAAATGCAACTATAAGTCTTTTATATGTATAAAAAAATTTAGCTCAATCTAACTTACAAATTTTAAAAAAATATGTAATAAACTACTCTAATGTAATTTGACTGCCAACTTGAAAAATGATATAGATGTTATCCTACAAATTTTTCTTTTTTCAATTTTTAACTTTAGTTCAAACTTTGTATATAGCTTGATCTTTGATTCTCCTCAAACTATGTCAAATTTCACCTTGCTTTGATAAATAGATCTTTAGATATCATAGAAATTCTATCCAACTTCAAACTACCAACTTCTAATATCTACTTGTATAAAAAATTAAATATCTTTCAATTGCATCAATAAATTAATACAAAATTTTATACACTTAGCATACCTAATCAATCAAGTATAGTCAAATTTTGAACCATAGATGTGACATCAATTGCACAAATTAGCTAAGAATGTTAACCTAAATTGTATTGTATAAATCCAAAGTCACCAATACAAATCCTAATTTAGAACGATAATTGCAAAGTTATTTCAAATCCTATCAAAATAATTATTATGATAAGCATAAAGCTAGCTCTTCAATCCTAGTAGCCAATCTCCAAATACTCCTATATTTTATCCAAAACAACCAATTTACTAACTAGAGATCTAATTATGATCTTGTTTCACAAATAGTTGATCTTTGGATATCAATCCAATCTACCTTAGGAATTTTTTAGCTTGATCTTACCATCAATTTAATTTTAGTGATAATTATATTAATTATTTACTTCTTTTATTCTTTTTTTTATCAACTTAAGGCCTTTTTAAGGTAATAGAAGAGTTTCTAAAGCCTAGAAGGTAAAATTATTAATCAACCTTTAATCTACTAGCTATTAAGACAAGAAAATAAACAAAGAGGTTTTTATAAAAGTCATATTTAAATACCTTGATTTATTATTGAATCAAGATGATTGGATGATTATTAATTAAAATTTTATTTTTAATTATATTTTCACTATATATTCATATTATAACATAATATCCATCTCCTCTAAACCTAAGAATCTTCCAATATGCATCAAATGAACTATATGTCATAATTGACATTATACCATTTATTTATTTTTTTGCATTAATTTATTTATTATTATTTTTATCATTCATTTCAATATAATTATCTTCAAAAATATTGATATCTTCAATATGATTTTTAACATTGATTTTTTTTATCTTATCTTTTTAAAATCTTTATTTACTTTTTACCAACAAGTATCTTCAATCTTGTACCTTCCAATTCCTTCAATGAATATGTGGAACTATCATGGACTATTACCACAACATATGGTCCAAATCAATGTTTTAAAAACTTTTGTAAAATACTCTACTGATTATTTAAATTATTTTTAGAATAAAAAGAATTTGTATTAAAAAAATACAAGGCTTTTAGCTATCACTAATTCTTCAAGCAACTCTCAACAATAAAATAACCACCAAGTTTATATATAAAATTATCCCTATAGGGACAATTATATCAATACATAAGCCTTAAGTACCAAAGATCATCCAAATTGTGATAAAAATATTATATAATCATATATATCCTTAAGGTAAAATTTTCATAAACTTCAACAGTCCATTTCCTATGATTTTACCATCTAAATAAACTAAAATTTTATATGAAGTACTAATGTACTTTAAACAAATATCATAATAAATTTCAACTATAAATTCCTTATAGATCTTGAAATATTGCCAAAATCCTAACAATAGCTTCAAATACTTGGTTACATATATTCATGTGTAATTTTCTTCTTATTTCATAAATTAAAAATTTAAATATCATAAATTTTTTATATATAGCTTTTTAATATATTAACATATATTTTTAGAAATTTTAAGCTAAAAATTCATCCAAATATTTAAAATATGGATCCAACCATTACTATCAATAAAATAATTCACATACTACCTTTGAATTATATGTGCTATCTTCAATTCCTTAAAACACCTTTATACAAACTTTAAATATAATATTTGCTTAATAAAAGTCATAGGTCTTAAAATTTTCCTTACAGCAATATCTCTTGATCTCCAAAAGCTATCATAAAATTCCTTATATCCTTAAAATAGCAATATTATATCTTAAATAAACATCTTAACTTCAAATGGCTATAACTTCATCACCTTAACTCCAAATCTTCTAACATTTGTATACAAATTATAGTCCAAATTCTAAATCTTAAAATCCTTAGTTTAGATTTTCAAAATATTCCTTTAAAGTTTTTAAAATCCTTATTATGGTTGTACAAAGCTTGATAAGATCCTATTTGGCATAGCTTTTGATCAATAGGAATGAAGATCTTCACTTATTTTCATCCATCTATACCTTGATTTTATTCCTTCATATAAGTTCCTTAGAGGTTTGAATCTTCATCTTTGAGCCTTAATCTTTTCTTTAAATTTTATATTAAATACCTAAATTCTATATAATTTAAATAGTATAATCAAAATAAATAAACCTTAAAATAAATTTTCTTATATCAATTTTTTTTTAAATTAACCTATTATCCATTATAATATACATCAATATTTATAAATATATTATATATTTTAGTTAATTTTTATATACTATAAACAACTATTATACAATATCCATCCTCTCCAAACTTACACATTGTCTAGTACGTATGTAAAATGGATAGAAATTGGTTTTTATAGGATATTGATTAAATATTGGTAAAATTGATTGATCATCCATAAAGCAGTCAATTCAGGAAGTAGGATAGATGATTTAGTCAAAAAAAGTGGTTAAGTAAGAAATATTGGTTTGATTCTCTGTTTTAAGGTAAGTATAAATTGATTGAAGAAGAAATAGACAGGGCGAGATTGTAATAGTCATGAGTCGAAATAAGCTTGGTGCTATCTCTTTTTTTTATTTTCTTTATAGAAGAAAGATAATGGATAGATTTTGAATAATGTGAAGTAAAATTTTATAATGAAAGGAAGTTTGATTTATATGATGTCAAATAAGAAATTAAATTTTTTGTGCACTGAATTATAAGTAGAGAATTGAAAAGTCAATAATTGAAGATGTTTGTGAAGTATGGATATGAATAGGAGAAGTATAATATATTGATTATCAAGAGTTTAGAATATTTTGTAAGAAGAAGTTTATGGAATTTGAAATTATGTGAAGCAGATTACTGGAAATGATTGTTAGTTTTAGAAAATTTCAATGATTGAATTATGGAATATTTTGTGTAGTCTTTTAAGATAGTACAATATTACATATTATTGTTATAAGTTTGGAGAAGAGAAGAAATAGTGAATGCATAGAATAGAATTATCAATTATAATATTTTATTTATTATAAGAGAAATTGATAGAATATAGAAGGTATTGCAGCTTGCTTGGATGTTTTTTAGCAAATCAGAAGATAGTTAATTGTATGACTTTAATGTATAAACTCATAAAGATAGTCTTTTTCTATATTTGAACTCCTCTTTACAAGTTTATTCTAGGAAGGTATTTAAAGAATAAGTAAAATACCAATTACAGTTTGGTACTGCTATTGGAGATTGATAATAGTATTGAGCATTAGGAATTAATTACCAAACAAGTGGTTTTGGATATTATACAAAGAAGTTATAAAACTGATGCTCATTTGAAAGTAAAGCCAAATATATAATTAGATTGGAGATAGAAAGTAATTTCAATATTAACTAATAAAAGATTATAGTTAATAGGAATAAGAACATTGCACTAAAAAAAACATAATAGTTGAAAAGAAGACATGAAAGAGTACAAAGAATTTTTTTGTTGTGGAGCGAGCAAGAACATAATCTAAAAAAGAAGCATCAATAGAGTTGGATTAAACCATGGTTGTATGTATGTCAACATATCCGAGCATACTCAAAACTTGGCAGACCTTTAATATTTTAGACATATATACTATTAAAAAAATTGACAAGAACACTCGAGAAAATTTTTGTCTACAGTTCAGCGTATCTCTTGAGTCCATTAATTGGAAGTGAAGGAAGTACAAAAGAATTGAATATTCCATTGGGTACTTTTTTAATAAAAGATACAACCAATTTTAGTAAGACTGATTCTTTAGAATGGCATAAATTACTTGTCAATAAGGGCTAATTTAGCGTGTTTTAAAATCTATCATTTTTACATTCAATTCAACTAATAAAATTATTTGTGGATAATAGTAGCAAATTGAAGAGGCCTAAAAGTCCGAAAAATATAATTGGAAAAGATAGTGTTTATTTGAGTAAGGAATTAAATAGAACATTGTCATCTTCAATGGTAGCAGGGGATTCAACAATTCCAATTGCGGTCCAAATGGATGTAGTGAATGATCACACAACTAGCATAGCTCCACTATCTACTTTTAGAGGTTTGCCAGGTATAGATCTAGATTAACATTTATCTTAGTTTTTGACTGCATGTGTAGCTAATAATGGTAGAACTGAAGATATTTGGTTGAAATGGCTACTAGCAAACTTGAAAGACATAGTATTTGAATGGTATAATCTCGAGCCTATGGGCTAGTTTCTTAATTAGGAAGCATTGAATAAATATTTTTAATCTATTTTTGACCAATTGGAATTGAAGAATATCTCAAGGAAAGGTTAATAAATTACAGAATGGTACCAAAAAAAGCAGTGTAGTCATATTATGGTTGAGTAGCAAATATATTTCATAAATGACTAAATAACCAAATATTGAATTCATTTGTTTTTTCTATATTGATTAATAGACTATATCTACCAGAATTGAAGATGTTTGTAAAAGAAGTGCAATCGGCCATTGTTGCTTCTTGACTTGATTAAGCTAAGGTATGGAAAGAATGTCATTATGACCAATTCCTAATCACAAGAGCCACAATGATTCCATCTTAGGGAGGTTATCAAATGCCAACTTGGAATGAAGCAATGGACAATTCTCCAAGAATGATTGATTATGGTATAAATCTTAATCTGTAGGGAATAGTTAATGTTGTCCCATTGCATATTGTACCATCCATAGCAATAGTTTCCTATTTGTCACACCTCTTATATCAAAAACCAATGCCTACAAAAGAGTTATCTAATAAAATAATATCAAAGGATCCTATTGAGGTTTTGTTGTTAAGTTTGACAAAGAAGATGGACAAATTGGTTCTTAATTTAGCAAAGGATAAGGAGAAGAGGGATAAACTAATTAATATGCATCTCAATTTTTAGTACAGTAATTATAAAGGACAAGGCCATATGATAATGAATGTTCTTCACTATCCCAAATGATTGTACAATGTATATTTTGTGGGGGTAAGTATACCACCACCAATTATTGGAATTTACAAAAATAACAAAAATTTGGTAATCAAACCATGATTCAACTGACTTCATGAGATGTTAATCAAGTCTAGATAGGAAATAGATTTGGCTGGGGCAGAAATCATTCAAATAAATAAAATAGGAAATTTTTAAATTTTCAAATTTTTGGATATATTCAAGAATGTAGATCCAATTTTCAATGTATTGAGTAAAATCAGCAAGATTATTCTCAATATCTACCTATTCAAAAATCAATTTCAGATTCTACAATACCAACTGGACAGTTGAGATCATTTACCCATCCAACTTAAAACATGCCTAGTCAATATATTTAAGTAGAAATACCCAATATTCCTGATGGAGTTAGAAGAAGATGACTTTGATGTTATTATTACAAGCAGATAGGACATTATATTAGTGAATGTCTCAATCCAAGAATCAGTGACAAATATGCTTTAGTATATAGAAATTGTAAGCAGTCTAGATACATGTACCAGTAGTACAATGTTCTATTTAATTTCAATAATTGGGATCAACACATGTAATCAAGATAGCAATTAGATGATAAAGATTATGTTCAACAAGAATCCCGAGTACATCAAGTTGAGGTGATTAATGTAGTGCTTACATGGAGTTAATAAAAAGAAAAAGATCCAATTCAATAATTGAATGCATTAATTGTAAAGAACCACTTCATATTAATTATTAGAATTCCAAATCCAATACATGTACTAAAAACATTACCAACGATGGGACTTGGTCCCTCTACACAATCCAATGATGTTTCTAGTATCATGGTATTCTTTCAACCTAAATTAATATTACTATCTGAGAAGTTCCAAGAGCCATTTTATACATTAAAAGATCTTTTCATAGACGGACATTCGAAAAAAGTTTATTTAGCTATTCCACATCCAAATTTTATATAGAAAGATATATTATGTTAAGGGATTAAGTTGAAATCTATGAAAAAGAAGAGGACTCTAGAAATCACTACCAATATAGAACCGTATGATATTTTGAAAGATTTGGATGCAATTTAGTCTTCTATTACAATGAAGCAATTTTTGGTTGTAGCCCCAAAATGTCATTCTGTATTGAATTCTTCATTAATAAGATGTAGGTCTCATAATAGAAAAATTTGTGAAGTTAGTTTAAATCTCAATCCGGGAGCACCAACTCTTGATGTATCCATTAATGGTATTTTTATTTTCAAAGTTCAAGTGGATGGTGGCTCTAGTAAGAATCTAATGAATACCAATACAATGGAAGATTTGGACTTAAAATAATTATTATCCATGACATTGATATTAAGAATGACAACTCATAGTCGAGTGAAACTAATGGATATCCTACATAATATTGCCACTGTAATTATTGGAATCTTAAAAAAGATTGATTATATTATTTTCTAATTATAAAATTCTATGTTATTCTATCCAATCTTATTGGGTCGACTATGGCTATATCAAGCCAAAGTTAGGAATAATTGAGACTATAGAATATTGACTATTAGAAAAGAAAAAGACAAGATTGTATTAAAAATGTACCTAATTTAATATCATAGGGATTTTGAAATTTTAGGTTCAAAGGTGACATCTGATGATGAGGATTAATCTGAAGAAAAATATGATGAAGTTATCAATGCAATGTAAGTTGGTGATGATCCACTTCATTTACAGAAATAAGGTGGATTACACCAATGTAGATGACCCGAAAAATACTTAATATATTTAGAGGATACAATGACTTTCTGTGTCGATCTCTCAACTTAGGCACTAATGAAATATTGAAGGTTATCAAAGTATACAATGGAATTATGGATATCAAGTTTAAAAACTAGAAGACTTTCTTCTTACATCATAAATCTTCATTTGCGTAGTCATATGTAGATTTGAAAGACATTCCTGCTGAAGTTTGTGAACATTGAATTATTTTGGAAGAGAATGATAAACCAGTTTATCAAAGACAATATCGACTCAATCCAAAATATTTTCTTATGATAAAAGAGGAATTAGGCAAATTTCTTGATGTAGATTTTATTTATCTAATTCCGTATAGTGAATGGATTTCACCAATTGTAATGGTGCTAAAGAAAAATGGAAAAATCCAAATCTGTCAAGATTTTCATAAATTAAATGCGACTAGTAAGAAGGATTATTTTTCTTTATCTTTTACAAATAGTATCTTAGATGTGGTAGCTGAACATGAATGTTATTTTTTTTTGGATGGATTTTTGGATTACAATCAAGTTAAAATTACAGAAAAAGACTAATTAAAGATTACTTTTACTATGGAGTGGGAGACGTTTGCTTATAAAGTTATGCCATTTGAGTTATGTAATGTCCCAACTATGATTCAAAGGATAATAATGTTAGTTTTTTAGGTTCATTTATGATATTTGATGGAGATATTTTTAGATGATTTTTTTACATTTAATACAAAGGTCGATCATTTGGAATGTCTTAGTAAGTGTTTGGATCACTGTGGCCATTATGGGATTTCATTGAATTTAAAAAAATACCAATTTGGAATACTATCTAGTAAATTATTGAGATACATCATTTCACCGATTGGTATTGTTACTGACTTAGATAAAGTTATTTATATATTGGCTTTACCAAAGTCAAAAATAATGTTAGGTGTTCGTGATTTCATCAGCCATGTCAGTTATCATTGATGATTTCTTCATTCATTTGTAATCAAATTTCAGTCTTTAACTAATCTCTTAAAAAAACCCACGTTGGATGGATTTAGTCAATTTGGATTGAGGAATGTAAAATTACATTTGAGGAATTAAAATGAAAATTAGTGTCTACACCAATATTGGTTGTACCTTGTTGGACAAAACTATTTCATATTTATGTTGATACATCTAATATTGCTATAAGATCTGTGTTGAATCAGAAAGATGAAAAGGGTTTGGATCATCCAATATATTATGCTAGTTGATAATTAGTTGCAACTAAACAAAATTATACTATGATTGAATGAGAAGCTTTGAAAATGATTTATTTTATTAAATTTTTTTGGTATTATTTGCTTGGTTATGACTTTGTGTTTCATGTTGATTATCATGCTCTTAACTATATGATTAATAAACCTCAATTAAGTGGATGCATTGCTTAATAGGTATTACTACTTTAGGAATTTAACTTTACTATCAATGTTAGACTATGAAAGAAATATGCAAACATGGACCACGTGTGTCATTTATCCAATATATTGGATAATGAGCCTATTAATGATGCCCTACTCGATATGGAATTATTTGCCTTCAATGTGATTATACTTGAATATAGTAAATTGATTCAGTCTCTAACTTTTTAAACATTTCCACCTTCTTATAGTGAAAAATTTAAGAAGCACTTAATTTTAAAAAGTGCACCATATACAATGATTGGTGATGCCTTGTATAAGCAAGGACAAGATGGAATTTTACATTGTTTTATCTTTCAAAGTAAAGTACATACCATATTGAAAGGCTGCCATTTGGATAGTTGTGGTGGACATTTTGTCGGTGATAGTACTGCTTGTAAAGCTTCAATGGCTGGTTATTGGTGGCCAAAAATATTTTCAAATGTACACCAATATGTTCAATGTTGTGATCTTTGTCAACATATTAATTTATCTACTAGAATTTTTTCCATGCCGTTGTCATAATACGTGAAGTCTTGCTTGAGAATACTTCAGGTACCTAGTTGTGGAAGATAGAATGGAATTTATAACAATAAAATCATAAATCTAATAAAACACTAACTAAATTCTAATTAGACCATAATATTACTAAGCAAGCTTTAATAAAATTCAAAAAAACCTCAAAGAAATTACAAAGAAATAATAAGAAATTTTAAATAAATTCTAATAAAATCCTAAATCCCAAATCAAATCATAACCAAATCTTGAATTCTAAATCAAATCCTTATCAAATCCTAAATCCTAAATCAAACTCTAATCAAATTCTAAATCTTAAATCAAATCCTAACCAAATTCTAAACCCTAAACCAAATCCTAAATCCTAAATCAAATCTTAACTAATTCCTAGTAATTCCTACAATAGATTTAAACTTCAATAACTAATGAATGAACCATTGCTCTTAACTCAAAATTTATCCACTTCTTTTCAATTAAGTTGACAAAAAGCACAAAATTTTTGAAAAGAATCAAAATTATTAAATAAATGATAACCTCAAAAATGTACTCGGGTATTGATTGGCTTCTTTCTCTGACCTTAATGCCAATCTCTTAGAACCAATATCTCTTCTATTTACTAGTTGATTGATCTCGAAATTTTTATATACATAAAAAAATAAGTCTACTATCTTTATTTATAAATTTTATTCCAATCCAATTAATAGAATGTAAGAAATCTTAAAAATCCTCACTAGATCCAAAATTCTATTTTTTGAGACCTTGACCTACTTAAACCTCAATAATCCTCAATTCAACCTATAGATCAAGTTAAAATTTATAATAGATATTAAGTACAACTATAACCATTAATCTACAAAATTTCATCTATAGATCTACTACAAAACTCTTGAAATTGCCCAAAATGTTAATCTTATTTTATTTCATAAAACCTAAGTCATCCAAAAATAAACTTGACTTTGTAAAGCTCTTACAAATTCATTATTAATCCAAATTATACAAAAATAATGCTTATAAAAATCTTATCTAATTTTCTATCAAATCCTATTCTTTGATTTAAAAAAGAAATATATTATTGTTGTTGAGGCTTAATTTTGTGCCTTGTGGTTTGATTTCAACCATGATTCATAACTGGCCCTCTTTGAGTATCAATATCTAGTTTTTTTAGATAATTTTTGTTAGAATTTACTCTTAACTTCCTCCTAAAGATACTTATATCATTTATTTTTTAAATCTATCTTATTTTTCTTTATTTATGGTCCTACAAAATAAATAGAAGTTACTTTTTTAAAAAGGTAGTACTACTACTAAAAGTTTTATTATCTTTCTATCTTTTATCTATATTTTTTTACTTTATCTTTTAACTTGGCTCTTCTATAATAAGATCCATATTATTATCTTTTACCATATAGTCATATTACAACAACACACTATTGGTACCAATTTTGGTATAAGCACTGTTTAAAAAATGGGGTATTGATTTTGTAGGACCAATTGCTCCAACCTCACATAATAGACATAAAAGATATATTTTGGTAGCAACCAATTATGTAACAAATTGGGTTGAGGCAATATCAATAAAAACTGATAATGCCAATACAATAGCCACATTTTTATATAAGAATATTATCACTCGATTTAGGTGTCTCAAAGAATTAGTTAGTATTTAAAGTACCTATTTTATTAATTCTACGATTGCAGCCATGACAAATAAATATGAGATCAAACATTAAAAAACAATCTCATGTCCCCCTTAGGCCAATGGGCAAACTCAAAAGACCAACGGTATTTTGTGCAAAATTTTAACTAGGACATTGTTTGGTGCAGGAATAGATTGGGATACTAAGTTGTTTGCTGTATTGTGGGTATATCATATTGCATATAAAGTAACTACCAATTCCACACTATTCCAATTGATGTACGGACAAGAGGCAATATTATCAATTAAATTGGAAATTTAGAGTTTGAGAATTACATTGGATGAATATCTTGGCAAGGAAGAATCCCTCCAATATCGGTTTGCAAAATTGAAAAAATTGGATGAAGTTAGGACTACGGCTCTTCTGACTATGGAAGCTACAAAACGTTGATGTAAGAATTATTATGATAGTAAATTATATTCAAAAGTATTTTTGCCCAATGATTTAGTTCTTCTTTATGATAGCCAATTTAATAATTTTTTGGAAAAATTTCAAGTTTCTTGACATGGACCATATCATGTAGTAGAAGGTTTTTTTTTAATGGTTCAGTTCAATTGGAAGATTTTATAAGTATCCAATTTCTCACATGTATCAAAAAAAATCAATTATGACTTAATTATACATAAAACTTGAGATGGATTTTAAAAATTATTAATGATAGACTGTCTTTAATCATAGGTATATGATGAATAGCAAAGATAGTTGATAGTTAGTTTTGGATCCTGTGATTGTCATTTTACTTATTCCAGAAGAAACCTCCCAGAATAAATCCATATAGGGGAATTCGATGACAAGAAAAGACCATGTATATGAGCTCTAATTGTTAGGATCACACAATTAACCGCTACTGATGGATGCTTACAATTTCGAAGAACACTTAACTTTTTCTCCTACTGTCCAGTCTTTTATATCAATACAATAATAACCATGACATCAATTTTAGTACCATGTATAATTCACGAACACACAATCATAATCCAAACCCTGGAACAAACAACTTCTAATCCACAGAATCTGATCGAGACAATTCCTTCGATTATAATTTGTCTCCACTGAACTCACAACCTTGCAATAAATTGTGACTAAAAACTTCCATGCATCATCAATCTTTCACAATAATTAATAAACAGTGATCCATAAATAACTTCATAAATCAAACATTGATTCATTAAATCGATTCTCTTCACTAGAATCAACACTAACACAAAAGAAACAAGAAAACTAAGAAGAAGAGATAGCACCAAGCTTATCCCAGCTCAGTATTATCATAGTCTGGCCTTTTCTTCCTCCCTCCCATCCTCCTTATACTACCCCAAGATACCAACTCCTATACTATGGATGATAACTACTTTTCTTGACTATTCATCTATTCTATCTGCTGAACCACCTTTTCAATAGTTATCTATCTCTGTTTAAACTATAAACTAGATATCTACATTTTGAAAATAACTACTTATTCTACATAGCCCCACTCCTAACTGTGCAACATCCCCGCAAACATAGTATTAATAAATAAAAATCATTTTTTTTTTTTTTTTAACTGGATTGTTCAATCTCTTCAATTTTTGGCACTGGGTCCATTTGGTCTTGTTCCAATACTATGTCTTCTTCCTTTGACTCGTCCTGAATCTTTGTCCTTAATTGAGCTGTTAAATCTTCATTATAGGCTTCCAATTCTCAAACCTGAGCTTCCAATTAGAATATTTTGGCATCTTTAGCTTTGAGTTGTTGCTGCTGCTATTGCAATTTCTCCTCCAATTTTTCAATTCTTACTCCCATTCAAGCAGATACTTAAGACTGATCAACACTGACCAAATCACTCTTCAATTTTGCTACTGTTTCCTTCAAAACAACAATTTCTACCTGTAACTCATTTGTTTAGTTTCAATATTGGTCATCCAATTATTTCTTTTCAAGCTCCAATGCCTCCTTCTGTCATTCTATCTTCAACTGAGAGTTCATCTTCTCTTATTTTAATCTATACGATTTGCAAATTTTTAGTAATTCTTGTCTTTGATTTTCCAAGATATGCTGAATCTTTTGTTTATCCTTTGACCAGTTTTCCACTCTCTCATCTAATTCACGCTTCACTTGCATCTTGGATTCCGATTCTACTTTGATGACTTATTTCTATTTCCTGATTTTGCAATTTTACTCCAATATTATTTTCTTGCTCGCTTTTACTTACCTTTTTAAGCTACCTTCATCTTCGAGCTTACTCACCATAAGTTACAACTAGAAAATTTGACCCAATATAACTTCCTTAAGATTCCATCTTTCCGTTACATCCCATTGAAATCCTAATTGGTTACTTTTCTTTGGAACTGGTATTGGTGTCGTCATCTCTATTTTCGACCAAATTGAAACTCGTTTTGGTGTCGTCATCTCTATTTTCGACCAAATTGGAACTCGTTTTGGTATAGATATTGGTCTTGCTTTTCGTTTTGCCGCTCTGCTGAATTCTCTCACTTCATACACCATTACTCCTAGACTAACTATTCCCGTTTGTAAACTTGGAACTACTGCTTGAGATTCCTGTTTCAATGTATACTCAATCACTGAGTTTACATAATTGGAAAATAATAGTGAAGCAAACTTCCCCGTCTTTTGCTTAGCTCCCATTTCTGCATTTATCCTTGTGGCCACATAAGCTGTCCAATTGAATACCATGCCTTCCAATCTTCTTATCGTGGAATACAGTAATCGCTTCATCATGTAGGTGGTATGCCAATTCAATGCTAATCGCTTCTGAACGAACCGCATCCATTCGATAAGTTTGGGCGTTGTCGTATTACATGCTTTCCTGCTCGAGAACGCGCCGGGCGTCTGGCTGTAGAAGGTAGTATGGAGATTCGCTAATATTCAAGCAGTTTATCGGTTTTTGACTGTTGGAATATAAACAACTACAAGAATACATCGTAAATCTATATGGATGTCCTTTGACTGCTCGCCAAAGTCTTTTTTGCCCCAGTCGGTAGGTCTCTAGACGTTACAGAGAACCCCAACAACCCAAACTGCTAATCTTCGATACCGCTTTATACTCACGATCTTGTATCCATTGACTGTCTCATTAGATTAATCCAATAAATTTCATTCACTCCGCATACTCAATCCTATAGACACCCTTTTAATTCTTCATCACAGACGTAACTCGATTTTACAAAACAGTCAAGAGCAATCACACCCACTTCATTAAAAATCCCGATTCCAGTACAACACTTCGACTATTCAGCAACGATTGCCTCAGTCTTCCCAAAACCCTATGAAGAAAAAAAACCCCAATTCTCTGTCTTTTTTCCCCGCCCCGAAGCATGAAGCTAGCTCTCTGATCCTTCTCAACCTCTTAAAAAACTCCCCTCCATTCTCTTAACCTATCCTCCCCTTTAATCCTAATTCTCCCCTCTCTTAAACCCTAGCCTCTGAATTTCTTCAATCTTCCGTCTTGGATCTGGAATTGGCTCCCGCCGTCAGAGCTTTCTCCCCCATTTTTATCCTTAAGAGATCCTTTTACCGAAAACAACGTTCCCTGAAATGGCACAAAGGACGAAACAACCAATATTCAAGGTAACTGAACATTAATAAAAGTCCACTTTCTTTATATTTTCATGGTATACTTGTGTTGTAATACAACAGCGTAAGTATGTCTTGTACCTTCCATCCTTGATTTCGCTCGAGAGACAACATTCCTCCTTTGAAGTAGCTTCCTGGCCTGAAGTCATTTAACGCGTCTCGTTTCACCTCAAGCTCTCTAGTTGGTAAATGCAAGACCTTGGATAAGATATTCTCATCTATCCCAATCAAGGCTCCTCATACCACACTTGAATCATCCTCTAGATCATAATTTTTTATATATTCCGCCACTCATTCTACATCAATTGGTGGTAGTTTATCCGATCCTCACAAAAACGTAAATAACTGTATATTTCTAAAATCTTTTTGCCTTTTCAATGACCAATAGATATCTAACTTCATCAATTCTATGTTGGTGATAACTACAAGAGATGGCGATCCCAGATTGCACTTAGACCTCATATTTCGGTGACTTTCTAATCGTTCAGATACTCTCTTCACTCTTTCCATCAACATTATGAAAGTCAAACTCTCAATACTTCCTCGCGCTAATACTATTGCTAATTATTGTGATAAAGCTTACAGTTCAAAGTACAATGGCTGAAATTTACAACAATGAAACCTTCTATGAGTTCCCTGCTCCTAACTGCTTACTCGGGGTCTGAATCAAGAACATCTAATCTAGTGTACTTTAATCTCATGTCTAATCAAGAATGTCTAATTTTTTGACTTGTCAGTTTTAGTACCCAAAACTAACCATCAATCGTTTCCTAGCTATCATAACCTTTCCAATCCTGTTGGGTAATCATTATTATGAAGACTCCTTCCCGCCACTGAGTAAATCCATCTTGGGTTTAGGTATAATATAGACATAATCGGTTCTCATTAACACTTGTTGTGAAGTAGGTTCCCAAAAAATCTTCCAATTGAATAAAACCATTAAGGAAACCTTCCACCACCCGATATGGCCCATGCCATTGTACTTAAAATTTACTAGAAAAGTTGTTAAGGCGGCTATCATAAAGTAGCACTAGATCATTGGGCATAAAATATTTTGGCCGTAACTTACTATCATAATAACTCTTTCTGCGATGCTATATAGCTTCTATGATCAAGAGAGCCATAGCCCTAGCTTCATCCAATTTTTTCAATTGAACTAATCTATATTGAAGAAATTCTCTGTCTCCCATACGTTCATCCTATGTAATTTGTAAACTTTGGACCTCCAATTCAATTGATAGAATTACCTCCTGACTGTATACTAATTGAAATGGAGTAGAATTGGTAGTTACTTTATATGCAATACGATATGTCCATAAAGTTGTAAATAATTTAGTGTCCCAATTGGTTCTCACTCCTAAAATAGACTTTATTAAGATCTTACATAGGATACTGTTGGTCTTTTCTAGTTGCTCATTGGCTCGTGGATGATAAGGTGTAGTTTTGTGGTGCTTGATCTCATACTTCATTGTGAATGCGTCAATTATTGCATTAATAAAATGTGTTCCGCGATCACTAACCAATTCTTTCGGACAACTAAAACGAGTGATAATATTTTCATATAAAAATGTTGCTACAGTATTGACATTATCAGTTTTCGTTGCTATGGCCTCCACCCATTTGGTGATATAATCGGTGGCTACTAGAATATAGCATTTATGTTCATTTCGAGAGGCAGGTGCAATGGATCCTACGAAGTCAATACCCCATTTTTTGAATGGTATCTGTGCCAAAATTGGTACCAATGGTATTGCAGAAGTTCCAGTAGTGCGACCAATTCGTTGGCAAGGATCACAATGACAAACATATTGGTATGCATCCGAAAACATTGTTGGCCATCAATATCCAACCATTAAAGCCTTACGTGCGGTGCTATCACTGACAAAATGTCCTTCATAATTGTCCAAATGACATCCTTCCAAAATTATACGAACTTCACTTTGAAAGATGCAACGGCATAAAATTGCATCCCACCTTTGTTTGTACAAGGCATCTCCAATCATGGTATATGGCACACTTTTTAAAATCAGACGCTTCTTTAATTTTTCATTATAAGAAATTAAAAAAGTCTGAAACGTTAGATATTGGATCAATTCACCATATTCGGGTGTAATGACATCCACAGCGAATAGTTGTGCATCCGGAAGAGCATCATTTATCACCTTATTACCTAGTATATTAGGTATTGAGATAAGTGGTCCGCATTGGCATGTTTCTTGCGGGATTGAACATTAATCGTAAAGTTAAATTCCTAGAGAAGTAACATCCATCGAGTAATTCGTCCGCTCAATTGAGGTTTATTTATCATATACTTAAGCGCATCATGATCAACGTGGAACACAAATAAATATCCAAGTAGATAGTGGTGGAATTTTTGTATAGAGTAGATCATTCCAAGGGCTTCTCGCTCGATAGTATTATAATTTTGTTCTGCAGCAACGAATTGTTGGCTCGCATAATATATGGAATGACTTAATTTTTTTTCATCCTTTTAACTGAGAATGGATCCAATAGCAACATTGGATGCATCTATATAGACATGAAACGGTTTTGTCCAACAAGGTATTATAAGAATTGGGGCAGATACCAATTTTCGTTTCAATTTGTCGAATGCAAAAGTATAGTCTTCAGTCCATATTAGACTAGATCCGTCTGATGGGGGTTTTTTTAACAAGTTGGTTAACGGTTGATAGATAATCGCAAAGGATTCAATAAAACATCGATAGTAGCTGACATAGCCGATGAAATCGCACATGCCCGACACTGTATTTGGCTTTGGTAAATCCAATATATGAGTAATTTTATCGGGGTCTATAGCAATACCTTCAACAAAGATAATGTATTTCAATAGCTTCCTCGATGGTATGCCAAATTGATACTTCTCTAAATTTAGAGATATTCTATACTTGTCGCATTGATTTAAACAGTTATCTAAACATGTTAGATGTTCAGCCGTTGAACCAAATGTGTAAAAATCATCCAGAAATATCTCCATTGATAAACATAGGTAATCTTAAAACGCTTGTGTCATTACCCATTGAAAAGTAGCCGAGGCATTACATAATCCAAATGACATTACTTTATAAGCAAATGTACCTCAATCTGTAGTAAACGTAGTCTTCAACTAGTTCTCTTCGGTAATTTTAATTTGATTATATCCCAAAAATTCGTCCAAAAATGAGTAATATTCATGTCCGGCCACTATGTCCAAAATATTGTCTGTAAATGATAACGTAAAACAGTCCTCAGTAGCCGCATTTAACTTTCCAAAATCCTGAAATATCCTAATTTTTCCATTTTTCTTTGGTACCATCACGATTGGCGACACCCATGCACTATGCGGAACAGAATAAATAAAATCCATGTCAAGAAGTTTATCCAATTCCTCTTTCACTAAAAGGGAATATTTTGGGTTAAGCTGGTGTTGTCTTTGACAAACTGATATAACACCTCCTTCCAAAATAATTTGGTGCTCACACACATCAGCTGGAATTCCTTTCAAATCTGTATACGACCATGCAAAGGCAGATTTGTGATGGACAAAAAACTGTTTCCAAACATCTAATTCTGCACCTATAATACTGACATATATTTTAATTAGCTGTGGTTTTTCGTTGGTGCCCAAGTTAATGGATTGACACACAGGGTCTTCTACAACCTCTGATTTAATTGTCTTCTCTTGATCTGAATATGTTACATTATCTGACATATGAAAACTATCCAATTCTGGTTCCAATGTACTGACTCTATTGACTATGGGATTGTTCATCCATTCGGCTATAGCATGATCGGAGTTTGCTGCATCCTCCAGATGAATAAAATATTCTCTGAGTCCTCGATATTGGTAGGATACTTCTTCTTTACGTATGCAAATTGGATCATTGCCGACTTGCATTGCATTAGTAATTTCATCATGGTTATCCTCAGATTGATCCTCCTCATCAAATGTCACTTTCGAGCCTGGAATTTAAGATTCTCCATGATATTGAACTAGGTACATTTGTAAAACAATTGTTTTTCTTCTCTTTTTGATAGTTAGCGTTCTACAGCCCTAGTCATTTTTAGCTTTAGCTTTGATATAACCATGGCCATTCTAATAAAATTGAATATGATAATATAGAACTTTGTAATCTAAAAATAATATAATCAATTTTATATACAATTCCTGCTATAGGAATGTCAATACTGCAAAGAATACCCATAGGCTTGACTCAACTGTGGTCAGCCATTCTTAATACCAATGACGTGGGTAACAACTCAGCAAAACTCAGATTTTCTATTATTTTCGCTATCATTAAATTTACACTTGAGTCCCCATCCACTTGAACTCCAGAAATAAGGACTCCATTGATGGATACATCAAGAGTCGGTGCTCCTGGATTGGGGTTCAAACTGACTTCCCGAACTTCCTTAGACTGAGCTCTTTGTTGTATTAATGAAGAATTCAATGTAGAACGACATTCTGGCTCAATCGCTAATAGTTGCTTCATTGAGATTGATGATTTGATTTCATCCAAATCCTTCAATATATCATACGATTTCATATTTGTAGTGATTTCCAAAGTCCTTTTTTTTTCATGGGCTTCACTTTAATCCCTATCAATAGCTTATCTTGCTTCATAGAGTCTAACACCGGAATAGCTGAACAAGCTATTTTGTACTGTTTCACCCTCAGAGGGTCTTTTAGTGTGTAAGGCCGCTTCTTATCTTTTGACAGTAATAGAACTGGTTCATGTTGGGTCAATAGTCTTGTGCCAAGATCATCATTGGGTTGTTTTGATGATTCAGGTCCTAATATTGATAATGATCCAGGTACGGTTATTGGATTTGAGTCTAATTGTCCCTTAGAAATTGATTCTTCCAATTATGGAATTGGGTCTTTTCTTTTTTGCTGGGCCCTTATAAGCATGGTATGCACGCATTCCACTCGGTTTATCGATGAATCTTGTGGACCTTGATTATTTTCCTCTAGTTTACTGTGTAATTGAACTTGCTGGTTTTGGTTATTGAAATTAAATGGGGCATTGCACTACTGATAAATATGTCTTGATTGCTTACAATTTCCACACATGAGAGCATAGTCATCGCTTGCTCTTGGATTGGGACATTCACTAATATAATGTCCGATCTGTCTACAATGATAACATCGAAGTGATCTCCTTTCAACACCGTCAGGAATATTGGGATTATCTACTGGGATATACCTGCTCGGCCTGCTCCAGGTCGGATGGATAAATGATCCCAATTATTTAGTTGGTACTGCAGAATCCGAATTTGATTGTTAAAAGGGTTGATATTGGGAATATCCTTATTGATTTTGTACCATTTCTTAAACATTGGTTCCGTATTCTTAATTGTATATCAAATTTTGAAATTTGGAAAAATTTCTATTTGGCTTATTAGAACGATTCCCATTTCAGCCAAACCTATTTCCTGTTTGAATTTGGTTAACGTTCCATAAAGTCGGTTGGATCATTATCTGGTTACTGAGTTGTTGTTGCTTCCATAAATTCCAAAAATTGGTGGTAATATGCTTGCCCCCACAAAAGGTACATTGTACAGTCATTTGGAGTGGTGAAGGACATTCTATTACTAAATGATCTTGTCCCTTATAATTGTTGCACCAGACATTGGGATGCATATTGGTTGGTTTATGCCTCTTTTCCTTGTCTTTTGCTAAGTTGACAGCCAGTTTCTCCATTTTCTTTGTCAAAGTTATCAACAAAGCTTCATTTAGATCCTTTGGTCCAGTTTCACTTGATAATTCTTTTGCAGGTACTACTTTTTGATATGGAGAATATGGAGAATACGAGACTACAGTTGTTGGTAGTATGTTCTATAATGGAACAACATTCACTACTCCTTGTGGATTAACACTAAGGTTTGTACCATAATCCAGCATCCTTAGGTAACTGCTCCCAGTTTTACTCCAGGTTGGTATTGGATAACCTGCTTGAGATGGAATCATTGTAGCTCCAGTGGTTAAGAATTAATCATAGTGACATTCTTTCCACACTTTTGCTCGTACTAGTGAGAAAGCAACAGTGGTCGGTTGGGCCTCCTTCACGAATAACTTTAATTCTACTCGGTAAAGTACGTTAACTAATATAGACAAAATAAACGAATTAGACATTTGGTTATTTGGCCATTTACTAAGAATATCTACTACTCAGCCATAATATGATTGTATCGCTTCTCTTGGTACCATTTTGCTATTCATCAATCTTTTCTTAAGTTGCTCTTCAAATCTAATTGGTCGAAAATGTATTAAAAATATATTTTTTAATGCCTCCCAATTAGAAAATTGACCGATGGGCTGGCAATTATACCATTCAAATGTTGTATCCTTTAATGTTGCTGGCAGCCATCTTAACCAAATATCTTCAGTTCTGCCATTATTGTCTACACATGCAGTGAAAAATTGTGATAAATGTTGATCTAGATTGGCCCTTGATAAACCTCTAAAAGTAAGTAATAGAGCCATGCCAGTTGTGCAATCTCTCGCCGCACCCATTTAGACTGCAATTGGAACTGCTGGTCCTTTGGACGCCATTAAAGATGCTAGTGTTCTACTCAATTCTTTATTAAAATAAAAACTGTCTCTCCTAAAAGTCTTTTTTGGACTTCCAGGCCTTCTTGATTGACTATTATTATCTCTAAATAATTTTATTGGTTGAATATGAGGTAAAAATGATGGATTTTGATATACTCTGAATTGGTCTTTATTGGCAAGTGATTTATGTTGATCTTTAGAACCAGTCTAGTTAGAATCATACGTATCTCCAATTGAAAAAATACCCAATGGGGTATCTAATTCCTTTGTGCTTTCCTCGCTTTCCGTTAACGGCTTCAAGAGGTATGCTGGACTATTAGCAATGCTCTCCGCGAGTGCTCTAGGCAATTTCTATAACGCTATGTACTTCTGAAATATTAGAAGTCAATAATCTTTTGCGTACGATGAAATATACCGATAGGCATGCAACCACGGCTTAATCCAACTTTGTCGATGCTTCTTTTTTAATTTGTGATCTCACTCATTATGCAACAAATTTCTTGCTTGCATTCTCTTTGTTCTTTCCTTTGATTGCTTTATTCTCTTTGCTATTAAATTCTCATTCTTAATAACCATATTCTTTCATTATTTCTACTGAGTTTGCTTCCTAATCTCCTTTACTACTTTGATAGTTAATTCCTAATACTCAATATTGTTGTCAATCCCCGACAGCAATGCCAAAATGTGATTGTCATTTTACTTATTCTGGAAGAAACTTCCCAGAATAAACTCATATAGGGGAATTCGAACATAGGGAAAGACCATGTATATGAGCTCCAATTGTTAGGGTCACACAATTAACCGCTACTACTGAATGCTTACAATTTCGAAGAACACTTAACTTTTTTTTTCTACTGTCCACTCTCTCATATCAATACGATAACAACCACGACATCAATTTTAGTACCCTCTGTAATTCATGAACACACAAGCATAATCCAAACCTTAGAACGAATAACTTCCAATCCACAGAATCTGATCGAGATAATTCCTTTGATTATAATTCGTCTCTATTGAACTTATAACCTTGTGATAAACAATGACTAAAAACTTCAATACATCATCAATCTTTCACAACAATTGATAAAAAATGATCCATAAACAACTTTGTAAATCAAACATTGATTCATTAAATCGATTCTCTTCACTAAAATCAATACTATCACAAAAGAAATAAAAAAATTAAGAAGAAGAGATAGCACCAAGCTTATCTCGGCTTAGTACTATCGTAGTCTGGCCTTTTCTTCTTCTCTCCCATCCTCTTTATACTACTCCATGATACCAACTCCTATACTATGGATGATAACTACTTTTCTTGATTATTCATCTATTCTACTTGCTGAACCATCTTTTCAGTAGTTATCTATTCCTGTTTATACTATACACTAGATATCTACATTCTGAAAATAAGTACTTATTCTACAGATCCTAATATTGACTAGAAAGAAAAATAAAAAGTATGATTATAGTAAATAAGATTAGAGATTCTTGATCCATATCTTGATTAAAAAGTTAGGAGCAGAGCACACAATGGCAGTTATCTTCAACATTTTGTACATTGTGGTTTGAAACTTATCAACTTGAAATGTAGGATTTACTTCAATAAGTAAGAACTTAGTGTTAGTGCGAGCATGAAGAGACAAGGAAGTATTCTACAATGTTAATAGAAAGAGTAAAAAGAGCTATAGATAGAGAAGAAAGCTACCATAATGTGAGAGCTAAGAGCAATTTGAGGTCGCCGTCTCTAGTAGTTCTTACCAATATAGATTCAATGAAGTTGGAATTTTTTTGGAACACAAAAAAGCAAAGAGATTTTTGAAATGCATAATTATATCAATTTCTATGATGGTTTGATGACTTGCTACTAATTGATGTAGAATTGTTAAAAGAAAATATAACCGATTATGACTTAGAAGATGGTTCAAGTATTATCAACGGGAGCACTATTGGGATTAATAAGACTACCTTATTAAAGGTAGTACACCTTCTAATTTGTGAGCTTATGATAGGTACTGAAGTGTTCAGTGATTTGAGATCAAGAAGCTATTTCAAAGGTGGCATGTCATCATTCAAGAAGAATCAAGGTTGGCAAACGGTGGAAGCATTTACAATAGAGCTTATGGAATGGATGCATTTTATTTAGAAGTGATTAGGCTTAAATCAATATACCACATACATGTCAAAACGACTACTATATACTATGGTAGAAACACTAGAAAGTATGGTGTTTAATTGGATATCTTATGTAGCAATTAGAATCCATGCAAAAATAGGCACAAAGTAGAAGATGGAGAAAATTGCATCTTTTTTTTACTTCAATTATATACACTCCATGATTGCATATATGTTGCATCCAACACCGCCAATAAAGGAAAATAATATGTCTTGTCCAATGTCTCAACAAATTATTCAAAGTTTAATGGTATTGATAGCTAGTTTTGGAATCATGGTGCACAAAATTGCAGAATCAAGTAACTCGTTGAGATGGGAGGCTATACTAGAGATTCTACCAAAGTGAGTTCTAATTTGTTTAGCAATTGAGGTAGAAGCTAAAGTTCCTATTTTGATCAACGTAAACTAGTTAGCATTTCTACAAGGTAGAATACCAAAAAGAGTGAATCTCAAGGATGTCATATTGGCTCAGATTTTTCAATTATAACTCACGATGAGTAAATCAAATGGAGAGGGAAATTTAAGGCAATAATTGGAGGCGAATAAAAAAGAGCTATTGGAGCAAAGCCACCAAATTAAGGAACAAGATTGAATTATCTAAGAAAATATGGAATTCAAGTTGTTATTAGAACATAGAGTTAGAGAGAAATAAGAAGTTTTGAAAAAGAAAAAAAAAATGTATTCAACATATCATAGAAGGCCAAAAGCAAGACCTAATTTAGATTCGCAGTACATCAATGTTGAAACAAGAAAAAAATAAAGTGTTAGTTAGAAATGGAATGAGTAGAGATAGCATTACTAGAATAGAAAAAGTAGACATTGGGTGATCAATATAGAATTGAAATAAAAAAATTACATGTAGAATTTGAAACCTTGAAGGATATAGTGACAAAATTGGAGGTTGATTTATCTAGTATTGATCAGTCATAGATGTCTACTCTACTTGTCTCAATAATTGATGAATTAAATGAAAATATGAGGCAAAAATAGTACCATTTGGAAGTATAAGATGTCAAGATTGTATAGTTGCAGGCTCAAATTTATGAATTGAGAGGGTATAATGATGACTTATCAACCTAATTGAGGAGAGAGTCGATAGAAGTATCAGAAGAGGATAAAGACTTCTCATTATAACCAGAATTAGTAGAACCATCTACGGAGAATGTTGAGATTAATCAATCTAGTGAGCCAAAGGATAAGAAATTTTGTAAGGATTTTGTTAAAGAACTTTGTTTTTACCAATTTTGTGTTTTCAAAGACGCTTCACAATTAGAAGTAGAGCTATGTAGAATAGGTAGGATATTTTTTATTTTACAATACATAATATGTAGGATTAAGAAAAGATAATAAACTAATGAATGCATAATTAGAAGGCAGAATGGATAATGTAGTGAGAAAAAGTAGTTATCATTGATTGTGTAGTGGTTGGCATTTCAAAGAAAGAATAAGTAGGTTGAAGAAGAAGTAAAAAGGGCCAGATTGTGATAGTCATGAGCTAGGATAAGCTTGGTGCTACTTCTTTATTTCTTTGTTTTCTTTGTAGAAAAAGAATAATAGATAGAATTTGAATAATATGAAGTAAAATTTTGAAATGAAAGAAAGATTTGATTTAAATGATATCAAATGAAAAATTAAATTTATTGTGTGCTGAATTATAAATAGAAGATTGAAAATTTGATAATAAAAGATGGTTGTGAAGTATGGATATGACCGAAAGAATTATAATGCTTTGATTTTTGAGAGTTGATAATATGCTTAAAAGAAGACTAAGGATTCTAGAATTATAAGAAGCAAATTATTGGAAATGATAGTTAGTTTTGGAGAATTTTAGTGATAGAATAGAGAATATTTTATACAGTCTTTTAAGATAGTGCAACATTATCTATTATTATCATAAGTTAGGATATGAGAAGAAACATTGAATATTTAATATAGAATTATAGATTATAATATTTTATTTGATAGAATGTAGGAGGTATTATAGCTTTTTTGGTTGTTTTAGTTGATCAGAAGACAATTAATTGTGTGAGCCCAACATGAAAATTCATGCAAATAGTCTTTTCTCATGTTCAAATCTTCCTATATAGATTTATTCCAATTAGATTAATCTAGAGTAAGTAAAATGATAATTACAAATTTTAAATTATTAAAATTAATCAAATTTCTATTTTAATTTTCTAACTCTTATCACTTTAGTCCTAATTAACATAACTCAAGGAATTAGGCTATAATTTATACCATTAAAGGTTTCAATCCTAAAAATTCTATAAAACTAAATTTGATAGAATAAGATTAATATTTCAAATATTTTTGCAACAAGTTAAGCTCCATTTAAGATTACATCTTTTCCAATACTTGGATGGATTTATTCAAGTCAAATTCATACATGCACTTCTATAAGAAAGTATTATTTTTTGGTTTGTACCTTTAATAAAAAAAATATTCACTATTCTTTTATGATTTGAATTCATTCCTAAAAGTGTTTATGCCACATTTAAAAAAAGAGATTGAAAAAGAGTAGTAGAGACAAAGCTCTTATTTTTATGACAAAGATCATGACTAGCCATCATATATATTGCTAAATTCTAAAATATTCCTTGCAATATGGATTGGAATGAAAAAGCCCTTATCAATCAATTTTGGTATGAATTGAAAGATAATGTCAAAGTTTTGTTATTGACAATGTCAAAAGCAAACATTTTGAATAATTTATTGCTTAAGCCATTTCATATAACAATTGATTATTTGAAAGACATCAAGAATGAAGACTTTGTTAGAGAGGAAGAAGTCAAATAATGATGGTAGCTCCCAAGTTTTCAGAAATACATTCATCAATGCTAGAATCAATGCAAATTGATACAATATATTTTAAATTCCCTAAAGAACAAAAAAAACTTAACAACATCAAGAAGTCTTATGCTTGTATTGTAGAGAGCTAAACATATTTCTAAATAGTGTCCAAAGAAAAAATACAACTACAAAATGAGAAGCATGGTTGCCAAAGAAGACAATGTGTCAAAAAATAAGTTTCTGTAACTACAATAAGGATTGCTATTGTGATGTAATACGACTAATAGGTGAAAGAGTGTAGAAATTATTATAATGTAGGAGATCTTAGTTCAAAGTATTGGAGCAAATTATCTTAGAAATATAGTTAATAGTCAAAAAGATAGTAAAATTAAAAGGTACCAATACTGCATTTTTAGAAAGGTGTCTTCTACTTACTTTGTAGGACCATAAATAAGGCAAAAAAAAGTAGATTGAAAAAATAAATAATATAGACATCTTTACAAGGAAGTTAAGAATAAATTCTAGCAAAATTTACTTAGAAAAACTAGATATTGATATCCAAAGAGGGCCAGTTATGAACTAGGATCAAAATAAGACCCTAAGACACAAAACAGAGTCTCGATGACAACTTTGTAGTTCTTTTGTAGATCAAAGAATAGGATTTGATAGCAGATTGGATAGGGTTTCTATAAGCATTAGTTTTGGATGATTTGGATTTGTAATGACTTTGTAAGAGCTTTAAAAAGTCAAGATTGTTTTTGGATGATTCGGATTTTGTGAAATAAAATAGGATTGATATTTTTAGTGATTTCAAGAGTTTTGTGATAAATCTACAAATAAAATTTTGTAGGTTAATGGTCATAGTTGTGCTTAATATGTTTTATAAATCTTAGCTCGATCTAATGGTTGAATTGAAGGTTATTGAGGTTTAAATGGGTCAAGGTCTCAGAAAGTAGAATTTTAGATCTACAAAGGATTTTAAAGAATTCTTGTAATCTACTAGTTGGATTGGAGTGAAATTTATGTGAGAGAATATAAGATTTGTTTTCTTATGTGTATGAAAATTTTGAAATCAATCGAACAATGAAAAGGAGAGATATTGGCTCTAGGAGATTGGTATTAAGATCAGAGAAGGAGGCCAGTCAATACCTGAGTACGTTTTTGAGGTTATCATCTATTTAGTAATTCCGATCCTTTTCAAAAAAATTGTCCTTGTTTTCAATTAAGTTTTTAAGATGTATACAAAATTTGAGTTAAGATCAATAGTTCATTCATTAGTTATTGAGATTTAAATCTATTATAGAAATTACTAGGGTTTGGTTAGGATTTGATATAGAGTTAGGATTTGGTTAGGATTTGGTTTACTGTTTAAGGTTTCATTTAGGATTTAAGATTTGGTTAAAATTTGGTTTAGAATTTGGTTTAGGCTTTAAGGTTTGGTTAGAATTTTATTTAGGGTTTAAGATTTGATTACGATTTGATTTAGGATTTGATTAGGATTTGGTATAGGATTTATAATTTAATTAGGATTTTTTTAGGATTTAAGATTTAGTTAGATTTTGGCCTAAAGTTTGAATGAAGTCCAATAGAATTTTAACTAGAATTAAATTAAGATTGAATTGAGATGTATTTGAGATATATTTGTAATCATTCTAATATTTCTTTAAGATTTCTTATTATTTCTTTGTAATTCCTTTGAAGTTTCTTTGAATTTGATTAAAGCTTGCTTAACATTGTTATGGTCTAATTAGAGTTTAGTTAATATTCTATTAGAGTTAGAATTTTGTTATTACAATTTCCATTCTATCTTCCATAGCTAGGTGCCTGAAGCATTCTCAAGCAAGACTTCACATATTACGACATTGCATAGTTGAAATCTTGTGTAATTCGTGGTAAAGGTCTTATTTTCTCTTTAGACCCTTCATCTTATTTTACAATAGAAGTTTATTTACAACCAAAAAATCACAAAGTCTTAACTTTTTTAGATCTAAGAGCCTCAACCTATTTTATAGATGAAGATTTTGTCAAAAAATAAGAAATATTATTAGTCAAGAAAACTAAATCTATATATGTAGAAGTCATAAATGATCATTTGCTATCTTTTGGAGATATTATGCATCAAACTATTCTTTTAGATATAAAAATTAAAGTTTATAATAGTATAATAATATTTAATGTAATAAAATCTCCGTCTCATTTGATTATTTTAGAATTATCTTAATTAAAAAAATATAATCTTTAAATAGATTGGATTTCTTATAATTTTAATTTTTTTAAATCAGTTAGTCATTTTTTTTCAATGTAAAATTCCTTGGGGTTGTAGCTTTTATTTTCGACTTTTTAACAAGGTAAGGTTTGCTCAATTTGGAGTTATATTGAATTTTTGGTGAAATTTTAACTGTAAGGGAGTTGATTGCCTTCGTAGTTTGGCTTACACAAGTTTGGGAAGGCATTTCTCAGTACCTTATAATTAGATTCAATTAAAATTTTGGAAGCATTGATATTTTTAAGCTAAGATTTGAAATACTTAAGTTTTGTTAGATTTAAAGACAATTTGGATTTTTAGCAAATTTCTAAGTGAAGGGAGGTTGTCACCACGGTAGTTTAGATCACTCAACTTCAAAGGAACAATTCTCACGATTGAATCATTAGATTGCAATGAAATTTATTGAAACAAAAGTGTCTTTAAATTAACCTTGCAACAAACTAAATATCATTCAATTTGAAGCTAGTTATCATTTTTGGCAAATTTTGGAGTAGAAGGGGGTTGCTGCCTTCAATCCTTGGACGTTGTTAAGGTACCTTCACTTTTATCCCTCTTATTTTATTTTTACTTTCATCTTCACAGTGACCCGTAATCTCCATATTTTAACTTTTGGATAATAAATTTTAAGTTTTAACCTTTAATATTCTCATTTTAACTTTTAAATTTAACTTTTAATTTTTAACTTAAACTTTTAAATTTAATTTTCAACTTTAAATTTTAAATTTAACTTTTAAATTTTAATTTTTTAACTTTAACTTTTAAATTTAACTTTTAATTTTAATTTTAAATTTTAATTTAAAATTAATTTTTATTCTTATTATGAGTTAATAATAATAATTTAATTAATTTTTTTTTATCATTTTTGCATAGTAAATTTCATATAATATTTTAATTTAATATTGATAATCATTACTTAGAAGGCATTAATTTTAATTGAATTACAAACACCTGCATTTAAATTAACTTAACAATCTCACAATTGGGAGTTCTTCTATTTTATCTCTTAAGCTTCTTGTGTAGTACTAATTCTATAGAGTGGTGGATTTTAAGCTCATATATAGTAACATCTTTTAATCCTTTGTTATCTTTTGATTATTAGCAACTTACTATGGTTTAGCTTTATGTGGTGGCAAGTATGAAAGGTCTTACTGATCTTCAATACTCCTACTTTGCTAATTGTTAAAAGACTTTCAAGCCTAAAGCCTCTATTACCATATCCATTGCATCTCTTTATGTCCTAAACATCCACTTACAACCAACATTAGATCAAATTATTGAAAGATGTATCAATTTCCATATACCATTATTCATAGGAGATTGGTATTCTTCTTCCATAGCCTATTTCCACTTCATTGCATCTTCAAACTTGATGGTATCACACAAAGACAACAGATCATCAAAGAAAGTAATAATTATATATTCTTTACTTTTTTGAAAAAAGATGTGGTTCTCTTATCATTTGCTATAAGATCTTTTTTTCTCAAAGCATATCTTCTTTTATTTGATGAAGATTTAACTTTTTGTACTCCAAGCTCTCTTTTAAGCTTCTTTTCTCTTAAAGCTTGTCTTTTCTCACTTAAAGATAAATATTCTTCATCATCATCATCATAGAAATCTTCAACATCTTCATTGTTGGTCTTTACAATTTGTAAGGCTTTCTTTTTCATCTTCTTTGCATCTTCATCTTCATTACTGGTCTTTGAAATTTTTAAGGTCTTCTTTTTCATCTTCTTTGTCTCTTCATCGTCATTCACACTTTTATCATCTTTATTTTCTTCATCTTCTTCTTTTGTTGCTAGGATATGTATCCACAAACACATCATTACTCCTACTTGGATAAATCTTTAAGTACTCATAAATACTTTTATATTCTAAAAATTCAACATCATGACTTTTTACGATCTTTTTGGTGGCCAAATACATTAGCCTACATACCATGGTACCTTCATATTATCTTAAGAAAACACACTTTGTACCTTTTGCCTCAAGTTTGGACCTCATACAATCTGGTGTCTTTGTATATGCAATGCATCCAAGGTCCTCATATGTAAAATGCAAGGTTGTCTTCCACTTCAAGTTTTTTGTGGTATCATTGATGCAAGAGCATTTATTGAACACCTATTATTTGTATATACTGCATTCACTATAATTTTTGCCCGAAATTCGTAACTAAGATTTTGAGCATGAAGAATTCTTCTTGCCATCTCTACAATGATTTGATTTGTCCTTTCAGCAATACTATTTTATTATGGAGTATATAGAATTATTGTTTGTCTAGGAATTCCTTCATTTTTCAAATAAATATCAAATTTTTTAGACATGCACTCACTTCCATTGTCCATATGTAGCACCTTAATCTTACACTCACTTTGTTTAATCTCAACAAGTGCTTTAAACTCCTTAAACTTCCAAAAGCACCTACTCTTTGCTTTATGAATATAAATCCAAATTTTTCTTAAAAAATCATCAATAAAAATGAGGATATACCTTACTCCTCCAATACTTATGTTCTTCATAGGTCTACATACATCAGAATGGACAATTTCCAATAACTTTGTAGTGCATTGTCATATAGCGTGATTTACTATCTAGGAATACATTGGATATCTAGCTATAGAGAATTTAGCTTAAAATTTTATATGTATCTTATCTTAGCTTCTAAAATTCTTTTAATTTGCATAAAACTCAAAATATAGCAAAATCTCTTGAAAATATATTTTTTTTGCAAATGATTTTCTCTTTTCAAACTTTAGAAATTCATAACTCTTGATCTAACTATTCAATTTGTCTCAAACTTGTAGAATTGGTAGAATTTACTCTTAAGTTTTATTTCAAAAAAAACTAACTATAAAATCACTTTCATTCTTTTGACATCTGAGAAACCCTAGTAGATACTCTAAGTCCTAATTTACAAGTACCCAAGTACTATTTTCTTAATATTTCAAGAATCCAATACTCAAATTCTATCAAACTTATATAAAAAGTTTAGTAATATAAATATATACATTCTTTGAAATTTTGAGCTAAGATCTTATCAAATTTTTGAAGATATAGCTCAAGACACATTCACTAGTAAATCACATCACTTACTACCCTTAGATTGCATGTGCTAACTTTAAAATCTAATAACTCCTTTACTTCAACTTTGAATCTAGCAAGCAATATGTAAAAAGTATAGTTACAAAAGTACTCTCTTTAGTTATAGTCACCAAACTTCAATTGCCCTCTATATACACACGTTATATCAAAAATAGTGACAGTAGCTTTCAAATCAACATCTTAACTTTGAGTGTCTATATCTCTTTTATATAAATTCCAAAGCATATAAGATTAGTACCAAAACCATAGCCAAAAATCTAAACTTATTAACCTTAGCCTTCAAAGCTCAAATGGCTTCAAAAACTAACCATTATCTCTAATATAGCCTCGGACATCCTCCTCAAAGCCTATTGGTCATGATTTTTGACTATTAAGAATGGAGATTTTTATCATCCATTTCCATTCATCTATATGGATGTCCTAAACTTTCTTTGCTACTAAAATCCTTCTTCAATCCTTTTTCTTATAAGATTTATATAATTTCTACTCTAAACACCAAATAAGAGAACCAAAATAAGTTTTCAAAGGTCACTTATGTCTAACAAAGGTGACTCTAAATATTTAGAAGTTACTATTAATCAAAACCAATTTTAAAAGTCATTATCAAAAGAAATTAAAGTTATAAATTTTTTAATAATAATCCTTTTAAATTACCTCTTTTTTAAAGTAGTAATTTTACCACATTCTACAACCAATTAAAATTCAGTAACATTGCTCTCACCATGTTTTTAAGTAAATTATATATTAAATATATAATTACATTATTTTGACATGGTAGTCAAACCACAACATGACAACGTATTGTTATACCACTTGAAATTATTTTCTTTTATTGTTTGCCTTGTATGTACACTTCACATGCAAGTTGTATTGCATTTTGATTTTTTTTGCCAAGATTTGAGCCACTTACCAAAGACTTAGGATCTCTGATGCTCTTTACATTCAAATGGCCAAAGTGATGATGCCATATATTCAACTTATCTTGATTTGATATAAATTTAGTAAATACTGCTACATCTACTCTATTCACCTTCTTATAAATGAGGTAGTACAAATTTCCTTCTTTAAAGCCTTTGAAGACCTTGTTTCCACTCAATGTTCTTACAAAATATCCATTCATGTCAAATTGAACTTTAAAACCTTCTATTATAAATTTATTCACCAAAAATAGATTTTGCTTTATCTTAAGTATATGAAAGATATTTTTGAATTTGATCTTATTGATTTGTCCAATCACAACCACTTCCACCATAATAGAGCCAATTCCAATAGCTTAACATGTGCCACTATCTATCAACACTACATTTGATATTAAAATAGCCTCATAAGTGTCAAATGAATACTTATAAGATATCATATACTTAGAACAATCTAAATCCACAATCCATCTTGACATAGCAGTTATAGAGGTTCCATTTCTTACCATGAATGCATAATCTTGTCCTTCAAACTCATCTTGTATACCAATTACATTCTCTTTCTCCATCTTTTTGTCTTTGTAGTAATTTCGAGTAAAATAGCCTATTTTGCTACAAATAAAGCAAGATTTGATATTACCTAGTTTATTTAAATAGTTGCCTTCGCCTTGACGTAAATAAAGTGTTGAATCTTCACTTTGGGGCTCCTTTTTTTTCTTCTTGATTACTTCATGAGCAAGTCTTATTGTCACATAGTCCATTATAAGCTCTTTTAGCTTAATAGAATCTAATTCCATAATAAGGTAGTTATAGGATTTGAGAAGATTCATTAGCAAGATCATTAAAATATTACTTTTTTTTAAAGGCTTGTCAGTAATTGATACTTGATTTAGAAGAGCCTTTACTTTTTTGATATGAATTGTGAAGTCTTCACCTTCTTCCATCTTAGAAGTGAAGAACTTCTTCTTTATAAAGATGATGTTGGATAAGTTCTTATTCTCATAGATGATGCAAAGTGTCTTCCATGCTTCTCTTGATCCTTTGTAAGAAATAATGTGGGAGAAGTTGGCTTCATCTACATTAGTTTTAATCAATCCAAAAACCTTCTTTTCACAATTTTTGAATTCCTTCTTCTCTTTTATATCAACATCTATGCTTGGAGCTTCTTCACTTTCATTTATAATATCCTAAAAGATCCAAAGACATCAATAAAAGCTCCATTTTTACCTTCTAATAGTAGAAATTTTCACCTTTGAACTTCTCAATTACTCTCAATTCTTCACCTTTATTTGAAGCCATGTCGAAGAAAGAGATTTATCAAAAAATATTGAAAGAAGAAGTTCTAATGCTCTCAAAATCAGCAAAAAAAGTATTACTACCTTAATATCACAACATCTTTCTTTATGAACAAAATAATATTTTTATTTTCAAAAATACTTTCAACTTCACTTCAAAGAAATTTCACAAGTCTAATGACCTATTTAAACATCTCAAATCTGATTTGCGACTCAAATATCACTTTTATATTCACAAATCACCTCTATACACCATAAGAGACCTTTTAAGCACTATCAGTATCATTAAGACATGAAACTATAAAATTAAACCACCAAAGATCTATTTAAGCAAAAATATAATATAAGTATTCTATAACTTTGCCTTAAATTAAAAAACCAAATACCAACACCAAAATGCTCTTGACTACAACTGCAAACCAAGATCTAGAACTATATCTGAATCTAAAAGTTACATACTTCTAAATCCTAACATCAGCAATAATAACTTCATCTACTCTATACATCAATAACTACTTCAAAGAACTTTAAAATCTTCAAGTAAATATAGTAGGTCCATAACCTATTGAAGAAAAGAAGTCTAAAAGCTACAAACACTTAGCATCAACAAAGTTTGTATATAAAGAAAAGTGTAGAGTAAGATATCTATTTGTGAGTCATCAAACTGATTCATTTGTTATTTTTAGATAAAAATATGGATTTAGAATACTTTAAATCATAAGATATAGTAAATAGTATAGTAATCTTTAGAGAAATTGAAAATTAGAATGTTAATAGTAGAAATGGAATCTTAATAAGTCTTGTAGGTAATTATCTTTATTGATTTAGTATTTTTTATTTATTATTAAATAATAAGGATTATTTATTAATATCAATATTTATATTAGTCTTCTATTTATATGTAATACTTATAAAAACTATAAATGTTAGTAGTTAGAAGAAACATGAGAAAGAATCTCATATCATTTTTGTTATTAATATAAAAAAAATAAGATTAATAGTGGATTTAAATTGATTTTTATTATTATCAAAAATTTCCAAGGTATGAAAATGTAGCCTTAGATAGATATTAGTATTATAGAAATATTATGGAATTTTTCAAAAATTATTTAGAATTTATTTAGAATGTTTTAGGAATTTTTAGATCAATTTTCAAGATCTTGGTAAAAATGAGTTTTACTACTTTGGGAGCCTTTATGAAGAAATGGAGCAAGAATTGAAGGCCATATGAGGTTCTTAGGCTAATTGGATGTTTTTGAACACCATGGTGAGGTCAAAATTGCAAAAATGTTGGTCCTTCTAGTAGAAAATAGGAGGACCAGCAGCTAGTGTAATCCTTATAGGAAGGGGAGTGTTTAAGTCCAATATGGGTTGTAGCACCTTGAAGGGAGTTAAGAAGATAAGACTAAGGCCTCATGGCCTCTTTTAGACACTCTTATATTCTACATGTGAGCCTTGGTGAGGTTCGAACCCTTGATCTATAAGCAAGTTACCTTTGAGGTAAAATATTTTTACTTCACTTTTCAATTATTTATTTCATATCTTTAAAACTTCATAACTTATTCATAGTAATTCGGATTTACATGTTTCTTATGTCATTGGAAAGATAATAAAATTATATATCTAAAAAAATACTTTTTACTTTTTATTTTTATATTTTATCAGATAAAAATATAGCAAATAGACTGTGACTTAGTTTTGGATGTTGTAATTGCTTCACATCATTTATTTCAATTGCTTTGTGGTTTTTCTTCTTTTGTTCTTAATATTTGCTTATTTTACTTCACACCACCAATTACAAGAAACTCTTAATTGCTGCAATCTTCTAACTTGGATTGAGAAGTAAAAATTTACATTCACACTATTACTTCTAATACTTTTTACTTATAGATAGAATTTACATCCAAAGTACATGGATTTCATCCAAAGATATCTTCATCCTTTCAATTAAACTTAGATTCATTTTAACCTAGTTGCCACTATAATAACATCTTTTAATCCTTTGTTATCTTTTGACTATTAGCAACTTATTATGGTTTAATTTTATATAGTGGCAAGTATGTAAGATCTTGCTTATCTTCAATAATTCTAATCTATTTCTCTCCTTATGGCTTCTACTCTTTTAATCATAGCTTCTATTGGTAGCTTCAAATAGGTAAGCTCTCAATTTCTACCTCAATGAGATAAGACTCAACCTCTTTTATATGCAATCTACTTGTTCTTCCTATTTAATCTTTTATAAGCTTTTTTATACATCTTCTTTCAAAATTAAGCTCTGAAGATTGCTTCCATAGTAGTAAGTCTTACTCTTCTTTCTTTAAAGTAGATATTTTTTTTTTTTTTAGTTTTCATCATAATTAGATAAATCTTTTCTCTTATGCTCAAAACTATCACAATATATGTACCTCTTAACAAATTCTTTTGATCCTTCAAATGCATGCAAAGATGTAGCTCTTTAGCTCTACTTCAATTCACTCATCTTTACTCTCAATTCTCTCATGCCTTTAATCAATTTCTCAAGATTATTTTTGAAAAGAGTCTTATATATCTCTTAGATTGAAATAGATATTATCAAACTTGATAGAATAATTGGTATCATAAGTGGTAGAGCTTCATACCTCAAAGTCCTTACTCTTGCCTTCATCCATTGTTGCTTAATTACCAATAGTATTGCATTTTCTACTCTCTTTTAATTATTAATTAAACCTCCCTCAAAAGACTTTTCAGCTAAGAGTAGAAAGAGTATACCCTCTAGTGCTTCATTTATTGCTTACAAAAAGAGTTTAATCTTCCTTATACCCAATAAAAGTCTCTTTGAAGATGAGAGTTGAAAAAAAATTCTTTCAAATTTCCTAAAAAATCCATTGGAGGCCATAAACTTCCTTGGTTATTATTCAATCCATTCCAAAAATAATCTCTTGGTGCCTCTACGTAAATCTTCATCATAAAATTTATCTCTCAATCTTTCTTTAAAATCACTCCAAGCCTCTAAATTGCCTCCATGCAAATCTCACTTACTTCTTAATTTCAAGAATGCATGCTATTTTTAAAATTAAAAATACAGTAACTCTTAGGAACTTAGTGTACCTCTATTTTTTTTACATATTCTTAAAATAATTTAGTGATGTCTCTTCCATTAAACCTCTTATGATTATTAACCATTCTTTAGAATGCCTTAGTCACCTCTTTCTCACTTGCTTGTATCTTTCATGATTTCTCCATAAATATACTCAAAACTAAGAGAAAATCATTCATACTTGCTCCTCCAAAATTCTATCGGTCCCTCCAAAATTGTCCATCATTTGTGAATGTCAAAAAACCTCTTACTTTCTCTTTTCTACTCTTGAACTCTTTTTCATGCTTCAAGTTGCACCTTAGCTCCATAACTCTATTATGCTCTACTTGTACTCTCAATTACCACAAAGATGCTCTATTAGAAGTACCAAATTTATACAAAGAAAGCAAGCTTCTCATGAGAACATAAGGTCCTTGATTGCAAATAGATTGTAAGAACTATAATATTATTTAATTAAGTCAAATGTAAGGATAGCCAAAAGTTAAGTACAAAATTTAGACTAATTTCTTTTTTGTGTCAAGATACATCTAACTCCTAGCTCAAATCTTAAATCCAAATCTCATTTTATTAAAATATCTATAAGTCACTCATTACTAATCTAATCTAATCAAAGTTTAGGTTGTTGAGTTAAACTCAAGCTACAAACTTGAAATCATTAAAGTCCATAAATAAAATCTTATAAAAATAAAAGTCAAATCAAAGAGAAAAAAAGTTAATCACTTATTGCAATTACTGCCTTCAAAACCTTTATCTACAAATTAGCTTGGATCTTCCTCGTTACAGCTCTTTTTTTCACATGCTAAGGCTTATTGAAAAGCTAACAATGAGCTTTAGCTTCTTTCAAATTTTTAAAATAAAAAAGAAGAATATTGAATAAATGGCATAGAAAATATCAAACTAATCTTAAATTCCATTGTTGTATTATATGTTGACTTGTTTGGAAATGCACCAAATACTTAGTTGTAGAAGATGAGGTTGTGTTTCATAAGTATCCATGAAATTCTAATAGTTTTCATCCATATGAAAAAAATATAATCCGAATTTTAATTCAAAAGTACTAAAAAATACTCTTTTTAGTAGCTTCAATCATATGTAAACTCTAATTATCTTATTACTTTCATATTTAAGCAATTTAGATTTTTCTTGTAAGTCCTAACTCTAATCAGTGAATTTTGACAAGTTGTAACTTCTAATCTGACTATCTACTTGATATGAAATTTTGCATGCAATTGGAAATATAAGTTTCTTATATGCTCAAGAAATTTTAATCCAATCCAACTTACAAATTGTGAGAAAACCTCCAAAAATTACACTGATGTCACTTAACTACCAATTTTAAAGGTAATGTAGAAGTTCAAGTAGTGATTTTTTCTTCTCTAAATATTAACTTCAACTCAAAATTTTTGTATAGCTTGATCTTTGAGTCTTCTAATACCATGCAAAATTTTACCTTGATCCAACTAGTAAATCTCTAGATATCATAGAAATCCTATTCAATCCTAAACTGCCAACTTCTTATATGTTCTTGTACCAAAATCCAAATACCTCTCAATTGCACCATTGGATTATCACAAAATTTCACATACACTTAAAAAACCTAATTAAATAAGGACTTTCAAAATTTGAACTGTAGATGTGATATTAATTTTAGAAACTAGTCAAGAGTATTAGGCCTAATTTCATTACAGAAATCCCAAGTTGCCAATACAAACCCTGATTTTCAATAATAATTGCTAAGTTTCAACAAATCCTACCAAAATCAACCTTATATCTCTATTAATAAGCTTCAACCTAGCTCTCAAATCCAAATATTTGATCTTTGAATGAAAACCTATTTTTTCCAAGGTGGTCGTTTTAGTAGCTGGAGGTCTGATTTCGACCTTGGCTCACAAATGGTCGACCCCCGGGTATCAATCTAACCTATCGTAAGGATTTTTTAGCCCAGCCTTATGCTCAACTTAATCCCAATATCAATCATACTAATAATTTACTTCTTTGAACTTGATTTTATCAATTCATGGTCTTTATAAGATAAAAAAAAGAGTCTCTACAGCCTAGAAGGTAAAAGTACTAACTGACCTTCAATCTACTAATTTTTAAGATAAGAAAATAATCTAAAAAGCTTTTATAAAAGCCATGTTTACATTCCTTGAATTATTATTAAACCATGTATGAACTAAAGTAAACCTCCACCAATTGAAAGTTTATTCTAATTCACAATAAGTGAATTAAGTATGTAAATTTAAAATAAAGCTAATATTTAAATTCTAATCCACTTATTACTTGTTCTTCTTAAAACACCAAGTTATTAATCAAATCCTCTAACATTACTCACACTCATAATGATAATTCACTCTTTAACTTCATGTAAAATAATTCCTTCTTCTACTTCTAATTAATTAATTTTATTTAATTTTTGATTTATTTTAATTTTATTATTATTATTAATATAGATTTCTCTTATTAATTTTTATTATTTTATTATTTTATTATTTATTAAAAACATATAAATTTTTACTTCTTAATTAATTAATGGTAAAAATAATTAATTATATTATTTTCTCTAATCTATAGTAATTATAGATTTTTCAAAAGTTGGATTTAAAAATTAAAATTTAAAAGTAAAAGTAAAGTATAACGTAAAATAAAGTAAATATAAAAATAAAAAACTAAATGTAAAGATTAAAAGTAAAATAAATTAAAGGTAAAAAAAAAAATTTAAAAAGTAAAAAAGTGAAGATTAAAAGTTAAAAATTAAGCCAAAAGTAATTTTAGAAATTAAAAGTTACCGTAAAAAATAAAATAAAATAAATAAGAGAGGTACAAGCCGAAGTATCTTGACAACGCCTAAGGATTGAAGGAAGCACCCCCCTTTTACTCCTAAATTCACCAAAAATCCAAATTAGCTTCAAATCTAGTGATTTTTTTTTTTTTTTGAAAATTCAACTTCAAGATGCTCCATCTCAAAAACTTTGGTGGCAATCTAGTATGTAAACTGCGAGCAATGCTTCTTCAAAGTTGGATCATTGGGCCAACCCCTACAGCCGACCCCCCTTCACTCAAAAATTCTTTAAAAATTCAAAATTGCTTCAAATTCAACGCAATCTATGCCAATGGAAGATCAGTTTCAAGATGCTTGTATCTCTAAAATTTCAAAATTATTCCATTAAATGGCACTGAGAAATGCCTTTTCATAATTGGGTTATTGAAACTGCCAATGCAGCCACCTCTTTGCACTAAAAAGTTCACCAAAAATTCAGTTAAACTTCAAATTGAGCAGGCTTTAGCTCGTTAGAAAGCTAATAAATAGGGCTATGTGAAAAAAAAATTCACTTACAAATCGTAAAAAACCACAGACTGATTGAGGAAAATCCGAGGCCCCTCAAACCCTTTTGACTATAGAAATCATTGGTGACCACTAATTGCAAAGGGATGCCATATAAACCACAACAAGCACCGCCCACAATACAAAACGAATGCTCATATATTCCTTAAGTCCACAATGAGATCTAAGATTAAGAAAGAAGAAAAAAAAATAAGATTAAGATTAGGATTGAGACCACACTTTGGCATGGTTTTGCCCTCATCAAAAGAAAGAAAGAAAGAGGCTTGGAAAACCAAATAACTCTTATAAAATTGAGTGGTGGCTTGTGGAAGGGTGGCCACATCTCCACCTTTGACCTCTAAGATTCCTAATGTAGATCTACGGCCTTCCTTCATCCAAGAGCTAATTTCGTGACGAAGGCTGATGGTTCTTGTAAATGGAAATAAAAAAAACTTTTTTTGATAAATCTAACTTAATCCTTGTGTTTAAAATACCTTTTTATGCTAAGATAGAATACTCACATGCATCAATCTATGCTCCCTTGCAACTTTTATGAAGGTTTTTTATTTACAAAGATTTAGGCAATATTTGTAAAATTCTTCAAAAATGAGAATTTCATTTCTCTACTTGTACTTTGAAGGAAAGGCTGCTGATCTTGTTTTCTTCATGCCACATGTTGCATTTGATGGCACCATTGCATTTGAAGGCTTCCATAAATTTGAAGAATCACTTTACCACTTGGATTTGTTGAAATTGGAAAAAAAAATCTTCAAATCTATCATAATTAAATCTCACTAGATTTATTTTATTTTATTTTATTTTATTTTGATATCAAGACTACTTCTTTTTGTAATTCATCTACTACTAGTTAACTAGAAAAATATAGTCTTTATAGTTTTTTCTTACTAAACTCTATCTTAGAATACATATTCATTACTAGCAATCTATTTTATATTTTTTCTTAAAATTCTAATATTAGCTCATAAAAGTTATAAGTTAAGCAAAATAAAATTATTTTTTTATACTAAGAATCAAAGTGAGTCAATTCAATGGCTCACACCATGATAATTAGATATTAATTGAAAATTTAATTTTAGTTAAAGTTTCATTATATAGTCATATTATACTGCAATATCGCCACCCAAAAGTTCCAGCAAACTCTTTCCTATAGATTCATGTGAATCTCCTTCATTATAATTCTTCTTCTTACATGAAGTAGATTGTGAGAAGCTAATAACAAGATCCAATTTCTCTCAAAATTTTAAAACAAAAAGATGAAAATTCCATAAATGGCCTTCAAAATTCCAAACTAGGCTTGAATCTTGCCCCTTCTCAAAATTTCCACCAATCCCCCCTTCCCTTCTTTTCAATCCCAAGTCCTTCCTCCCCTCAAAAGTTAAAATCTTTAATGCCAAAAATTCCTATCCCTAATCATTTTTTAATATCCATCTTAAACCATTATAGAGTTGGATATTGTCAAGGACAAGAACTCGATAAAAAAGAAATTCAGACAAGTGAGCCTTCACTCAAAAAAAGGTAACAAAATATAAATAAAAAAGTATATATATTGAAAAAAAAACTAGAATGGCTATTACCAAAAGATAAGAAAACTAGAAACCATTGAAACTAGACTGGAAGCAAGAAAGGAATTAACAAGAGTGAAGAAGGCTTCACTCTTGTCTCTATATATACTATCTAACAAGGGGCTACGTTGTGACATTCTATAGGACCCCCAATATGTGTTGACTTTGTAGGACACATGCCTTGACTTACAAGGCAAGTTTTTCTACGTGTGGGCCACATAGTTAACTTGATCTTCAAGCTAACAATATATGTGGCACATGGCCAACTTGTTGACCACGTTTCTAATCCAAAAAGTCAATTAAAGATACCTATGAAGTCAAAGTAGCATCTATGAAGCTTCTAGGAAGCTTCCATATTAAATACTATAGAATTAACTTATTTTTACCTACTTTTACTTACTTCCACCTATTTGTATATGTAATTACTAGCTTACATGAGTATGTCTGTGACATTACCCTCTCTTCTAGGGACGAGTTCCACTAGGAGCGGTCATCATATGTTGAGAAAATCTATGATGCGATAAATTATATTTGCCACATACTCTGATCTTTGTTCTCTTCGAAGATGATTGATAGGGCCTCTCAACCATCGGTAGTGTACCATATTAAGACGGGAAGACCACCTAGTTATTTGATCATTGTTGAGGCCTTCATAACTTCCTTCAAATAGAACATTTGGAACACCATCAAGAGTTATTCCTACCTCTAGTAAAATCACCAAACATCGGAAGTCCCTTCTCAAATCGTGATACCAAACGCGTTGTATCTCGCCATCTATTTGAAGAAGAACATATCATTCTTGAAGATCTTCATCTCGATTGTGTCATCTTGAAGGTTGTGACAATCGTAATGTCTCGTCTGGTAGGCCAGCAAATGAAGGCTCTTAAGTCGAATTCGTTGGTTGTTGGTTCTCCATCTTTTGAGTGTCACAACTAGAAAGAAGCTACAAACAAGGATTGAAAGTAGAATGTTATCTTGCCTAGATGTTGTTTCTTTTATAAACAAGATTTTCATCTTGATTTTGATGGATGTCATCGATGAAAAGCCTCCACCACATTTGCTGCATTTGCAAGATTCTTTATTGGCTCCAATGTGTGTTCATTAATATCATATCCTTGCCTATTATCGCGGCTATAATCATGTAAGCTAGTAATTACATATAGAAATACATAGAAGTAAGTAAAAGTAAATAAAAGTAAGTTAATTCTCTAATATTTAATATGAAAGCTTCTTAGAAGCTTCCTAGATGCTGCTTTGACTTCATAGGTATCTTTAATTGACTTTTTGGATTAGAAACGTGGTCAACAAGTTGGCCATGTGCCACACATGTTGTTAGCTTGAAGATCAAGCTAACTATATGGCCCATGCGTAGAAAAACTTGCCTTGTAAGTCAAGGCATGTGTCCTACAAAGTCAACACATATTGGAGGTCCTATAGAACGTTGCCACGTAGCCTCTAATTAGATAGTATATATAGAGACAAGAGTGAAGGCTTCTTCACTCTTGTCAACTCCTTTCTTGCTTCTAGTTTAGTTTCAAGGGTCTCTAGTTTTCTTGTCTTTTGGCAATAGCCATTCCAGTTTCTCTTTCAATATATATACTTGTTTATGTATATTTTGTTACCTCTCTTTGAGTGAAGGCTCACTTATCTGAATTGTCTTTTCATCGAGTTCTTGTCCTTGACAGATTGACAAGAGTACACCTACAATATCAGAGCTTTGTCTAATCTTGATTAAGAGTGGATTACTCCTTTTTCTTGATAAGATATAAGCATATTAGAAGTTGCGGATTACCCTCTTTTAAACTGATATTATCTTTAGTATTTTCTTTGTCCGCAAGTCCTCTCTTCTAGTTGTCTTGAGCGATATTAGACATCTTCTCTCTTCTAAGTGTTATCATGGCAGAACTCCTTGAAATGAAGAGTGCAATGGCACAAATGCAAGAGCAATTGAGGGAGTTAATGCTTGCAATGCATCAACTCAATTTACCACCACAAGGAGCAACAAGATTGGCAGGAAGTGAAGATATAGAAATGGTTCGAGCTGCCTCAACATCTGCACCAAACCATGTCCTTTCTCCTATGGTGGAACGCCCTTCAAATGTTAGAGAACCAAGAATTGCCCTATCCGAGAAGTTTGATGGCACCAGATCCAAGTTTTGAGGATTTATCAATCAAGTGCAACTTGTGATTGAACTTCAACTCCAAAGCTATCTAACTCCAGCATCACAAGTTAGATTCATTGGTACGCTTCTTTCAGGTTCGGCACTATCGTGGTTTTCATCTTTTCTTGAATGACGAGATCCAATATTGGATAATCAAGAGGCTTTTTTGGCGGAGTTTTGATCTATGTATGGAGAACATGATGCAATTCGTGT
Organism: Physcomitrium patens; assembly: GCF_059467195.1. Classification (NCBI taxonomy): domain Eukaryota; kingdom Viridiplantae; phylum Streptophyta; class Bryopsida; order Funariales; family Funariaceae; genus Physcomitrium; species Physcomitrium patens. The sequence goes on along the minus strand of NC_143414.1, from coordinate 16,910,066 downwards.
TGCAACCAATAAGATCCGTATTTTACGACAAGGCAATCGATCAGTAACATTATATGCTTCATAATTTTGACAACTTGCAACTGATATCAAGTGGAATGATGCTGCACTTATTAGCCAATTTCTCTACGGATTACAATATGAGGTAAAAAAATTAATGCTCAACTTACCTGATCCTCAAACATTGAGTCAAGCAATTGACTTTGCTGTGAAGTGCGACAATCGCCTTTTTGAATTCTGATCTGAGAACCATACAAGTGGACCTCAACGTTACTATAATTCAATGGCAACACCAACATCTCTTCAACACATACATTCGAAAGTAGAGGATATACAAATTGATGCAGTACGTTTCAAACCGCTTATTGAGCAAGAAAAGACTCGTCGTCGTCAAGAAGGATTATGTTTATATTGTGGAGAACCAAAGCACACTGCTCAGCATTGTCCAAAGAAACGACGCAATCACAGAATGAGGAGTATGGTTGTGAAAGAAGATAATATGTCAAAAAACGAGTTTGTCCAGCTACAATAGGGACCGTGCAGCTGGAACCTTGCACAACTTCTAGTAAAGGTCTTATTCTCTCCTCAGAGCCCTCTCCTTGTTTTACATTAAATATTATTTTAGGACCTAAATATTACCAAGTCTCTGCCTTGTTAGATTCAGGAGCCTCAGTGTGTTTTTTAGATGAAGAATTTACTAAAAGACATAGCATATCTTTAGTAAAGAAAACTAAACCTGTTCATGTAGAAGTCATAGATGGTCGTCCATTGTCTTCTGGAGATATTACTCATGAAACCCTTCCTATAGAAGTAATAATCAATGGTCATAATAGTTTTGTAGTATTTAATATCATTAGATCTCCCTCTAATCCAGTCATTTTAGGTTTATCGTGGTTAGAAAAATACAACCCTCAAATAGACTGGATTTCCCGAACTCTCACTTTCTCTGAAAGTATAACTAATAGTGTAGTTAAGCAAGTAGAGAGTCATAAGTTCAGTTCAATTAAACCCATATTTATAGGTACAAAAGCTTTCTTGCATGCTGCTATGAAAGAATCACCATACATTATTTATGCTACACCCATTTCTACTGGTGAAAAGACTTCAAGTGGCATTCCAAGCCAATATCAAGAATTTCAAGATGTATTTGAAAAAAAGAATGCGGATACACTCCCGGAACATCGTCCCTATGATTGCTCAATTGACCTTCAAGAAGGAGCACAACCGCCATTCGGACCAATCTATAGTTTATCACAAAATGAGTTAGCTAAACCCAAGGAGTATATTGAAGAAAATCTAGCCAAGAATTTCATACGCCATTCTAAATCTTCGGCAGGAGCTCCAATTCTATTTGTGAAGAAAAAAGATGGATCATTGTGGATGTGTGTTGATTATCGAGGACTCAACAAGATTACCATCAAAAACAGGTATCCACTACCTTTAATATCCGGACTTCTTGATCAACTGAATCAAGCTAAGATCTATACAAAAATAGATCTTCCAGGAGCATACAATCTAGTACGCATGAAAGAAGGAGATGAATGGAAGATTACGTTTCGAACTAGGTATGGACATTTTGAATACAACATCATGCCTTTTGGACTTACAAATGCACCAACAGCTTTTCAACATCTAATGAATGATGTTTTTTGAGAGTTTTTGGATGATTTTGTGGTTTGTTATCTAGACGACATCTTGATCTATTCTAAGAATCCAAAAGAACATGAACTTCATGTTCGTCATGTGTTACAAAAATTAAGAGATGCAGGACTCTATGCCAAGATAGAAAAGTATGTATTCCACACTACTCAAGTTGATTTCTTAGGTTACATCATTTCAAATGATGGACTTATGATGGATCCTAAGAAAGTTCAAACTATTATAGACTGGAAGATCCCAAAAATGGTAAGAGATGTCCAATGTTTTTTGGGATTTGCCAACTACTATCGGATCTTCATCAAAGACTTCTCTCAAGTTGCAGCTCTACTTACACGTTTGACTTGTAAAGACAAATTCTAATGGAATCAAGAAGCGGAAGTTGCTTTTGAATCTTTGAAGACAACGTTTGTTTCTGCACCAATCTTGTATCATGTTGATTTTTCCAAAGCATTCTTTATGGAAACAGATGCATCGGACTTGGTTCTGGGTGCGGTTTTATCACAAATGGGAACAAATGACAAACTTCATCTAGTAGCCTTTCATTCAAGAAAATTCTCAGCAGCAGAAATCAATTATGAGATCCACGACAAAGAACTTCTTGCAATTGTGGATTCTTTTCAAGAATGGCATCATTATCTAGAAGGCGCTTTTAGTCCAGTCATCGTGTATACGGATCACAAGAACCTCAAATATTTTATGTCAGCATGCGTATTAAATCATCGCCAAGCTCGTTGGAGCATGTCTTTATCAAGATTCGAGTTCATCATCACTTATCGGCCAGGAAAACAACAAGGTTTATCCGATGCCTTGTCTAGACGTTCTTATCTTGCACCAAAAGAAGGAGATGCAGCTTTTGAGCAACAAAGAACGATTTTCTTGAAGCCGGAACAATTTCATCTTCGAGCAATAAAATCAACATTGACTGTTGATTTAACTTTCCTTAAGCAAGTCCAGTTAAGTATGTCTTCAGATCTTCTTGTTAATGATATCAAGAATAATTCTTCTAAATCTCATCATCCATCTAAATTTGAATTCAAGAACTACTTACTCTATTTCAAAGGACGCCTATATGTTCTAGAAGAAGAAGCACGTTTACGTGTTCTTCAAGCTCGTCACGACTTCCCAGCAGCAGGACATTTTGGATATAATAAGACTTTGGAGCTGATATCTAGGGATTTCTAGTGGCCTCAAATGTGAAAGGTAGTTAAAGTTTTTGTACAATCATGTGAAGTTTGCTCAAGATCAAAAACTCCTCGTCATCGACCTTTTGGACTTCTTCAGCCATTATCCATTCCAGAACAACCATGGACTTCTGTTTCTATGGACTTCATCGTGGATCTTCTAATCTCAGGTTCTTATGACTCTATATTTGTGATAGTAGATCGTTTTACCAAGATGGCACATTTTGTACCATGTACAAAATCTATCACTGGTGAAGAAATAGCTAAGCTCTTTCTTGACAATATCTATCGCTATCATGGATTATCCAAGGATATTATATCAGATAGGGGAACTCAATTTGTATCAAGATTTTGGCGAACTCTTTTTAAGATTCTTAAAGTAGATATAAAACTATCTTCGGCATTCCATCCTCAAACTGATGGACAAACGAAGCGTGTTAATCAAGTTTTGGAGCAATATTTAAGATGTACCATTAATTACCAACAAGATGATTGCACAACTCTTTTGCCATTGATAGAGTTTGCTTACTATAACATGGTACACTCCTCTACAAAACAAACACCTTTCTTTACTAATTATGGTTATCATCCACGACTTGATATTTTTGACTTTTCAAAAGTTGATAATCCTGCTGCGAAAGATTTGGCAATTCATTTATCAGAGCTACATGCAACGATGAAGGCACAGTTAAAAGAGGCTCAAGAACAACAAAAGGCCAATGCGGATGTCTATCGAAAGGAACAACCATCATTCGTCTTGGGTGATAAGGTATGGCTACTTTGTCATAATATCAAGACCACTCGTCCTTGTGAGAAGTTGGACTATCGAAGGCTCGGACCATTTTCTATTTTTGTACAAATCAATCCAGTTGCATATCGTTTACATCTACCAGAGTCAATGAAAATCCATCCAGTATTCCACGTGTCTCTTCTTGAACCATACAAGACAATGGACATACCAAGAAGATGACAAGCTCCACCTCCTCCTATAGAAGTGGACAATAATGAAGAGTTTGAAGTAGAAGAAGTCTTAGATTCAAGGCGGCGCCAAAATAAATTAGAATATCTTGTCCATTGGTGTGGATATGGTATTAGTAAATGCACATGGGAGCCAATAAAGAATCTTACAAATGCAGCAAAGGCGGTGGATGCTTTTCATCGACGACATCCATCAAAATCAAGATAAAAACTTTCTTTATAAAAGAAACAACATCTAGGCAAGATAACATTCTACTTTCAATTCTTGTTCATAGCTTCGTTGTAGTAGTGGCGCTCAAGAGATGGAGAACCAACAACCAACGGATTCAACTCAAGAGCCTTCATTTGCTGACCTGCCAAAGGAAACATTACGATTGTCACAACCTTCAAGACGACGTAATCGAGATGAAGATCTTCAAGAACGACATGTTCTTCCTCGAATAGATGGTGAGATACAATGCGTTTGGTATCACAATTTGAGAAGGGACTCCCAATGTTTGGTAATTTTGCTAGAGGTAGGAACAACTCCTGATGGTGTTCCAAATATGCTATTTGAAGGAAGTTACGAAGGCCTCAACAATGATCAAATAAGTGGGTGGTCTTCCCGCCCTGGTATGGGACACTACCGATGGTTGAGAGGCCCTATCAATCATCTTCAAAGAGAACAGAGATTAGAGTATGTGGCGAATACAATTTGTCGCATCATAGATTTCCTCAACATATGATGACCACTCCTCGTGGAACTCGTCCCTAGAAGGGGGGATAATGTCACGGCTATAATCATGTAAGCTAATAATTACATATAGAAATAGGTAGAAGTAAATAAAAGTAAATAAAAGTAAGTTAATTCTATAATATTTAATATAGAAGCTTCTTAGAAGCTTCCTAGATACTGCTTTGACTTCATAGGTATCTTTAATTGACTTTTTGGATTAGAAACGTGGTCAACAAGTTGGCCATGTGCCACACATATTGTTAGCTTGAAGATCAAGCTAACTATATGGCCCATGCGTAGAAAAACTTGCCTTGTAAGTCAAGGCATGTATCCTACAAAGTCAACACATATTGGAGGTCCTATAGAACATCACCACGTAGCCCCTAATTAGATAGTATATATAGAGACAAGAGTGAAGGCTTCTTCACTCTTGTCAACTCCTTTCTTGCTTCTAGTCTAGTTTCAAGGGTCTCTAGTTTTCTTGTCTTTTGGCAATAGCCATTCCAGTTTCTCTTTCAATATATATACTTGTTTATGTATATTTTGTTACCTCTCTTTGAGTGAAGGCTCACTTATCTGAATTGTCTTTTCATCGAGTTCTTGTCCTTGACACCTATGGATAAGATATTCGAATTTATTTCGATGCTGCCTTGAATCTAAAACTTCTTCTACTTCAAACTCTTCATTATTATCCACTTCTATAGGAGGAGGTAGAGCTTGTCATCTTTTTTGTATGTCCACTATCTTGTATGGTTCAAGAAGAGACATGTGGAATACTGGATGGATTTTCATTGACTCCGATAGATGTAAACAATATGCAACTGGATTGATTTGTACAGAAATAGAAAATGGTCTAAATCTTTGATAGTCCAACTTGTCACAAGGACGAGTGATCTTGATATTGTGACGAAGTAGCCATACCTTATCACCCAAGTGAAATAGTGGTTGTTCCTTTCGATAGACATCCGCATTGACCTTTTGTTTAACTTGAGCCTCTTTTAACTGCACCTTCATCGTTGCATGTAGCTCTAATAAATGAATCGCCAAATCTTTTGCAGTAGGATTATCAACTTTTGAAAAGTCAAAAGTATCAAGTCGTGGATGATAACCATAATTAGCAAAAAAAGGTGTTTGTTGTGTAGAAGAATATATCATGTTATTGTAAGCAAACTTTGCCAATGGCAAAAGAGTTGTCCAATCATCTTATTGGTAATTAATGGTATATCTTAAATATTGCTCCAAAACTTGATTAACATGCTCCGTTTGTCCATTAGTTTGAGGATAGAATGTCGAAGATAGTTTTATATCTACTTTAAGAATCTTGAAAAGAGTCCGCCAAAATCTTGATACAAATTAAATTCCCCTATCTGATATAATATCCTTGGGTAATCCATGATAGTGATAGATATTGTCAAGAAAGAGCTTAGCTGTTTCTTCACCTGTGATAGATTTTGTAAATGGTATAAAATATTCCATCTTGGTAAAACGATCTACTATCAAGAATATAGAATCATAAGAACCTGAGATTGAAAGATCTGTTATGAAGTCCATAGAAACAAAAGACCATCGTTGTTCTGGAATGGGTAATGGCTGAAGAAGTCCAAAAGGTCAATGACGAGGAGTTTTTGATCTTGAGCAAACATCACATGATTGTAAAAAATCTTTGACTGCCTTCCACATTTGAGGCCACCAAAAATTCCTAGATATTATCTCTAAAATCTTATTATATCCAAAATACCCTGCTGTTGGAAAGTCATGACGAGCTTGAAGAATATGTAAACGTGCTTCTCCTTCTGGAACATATAGGCATCCTTCGAAATAGAATAGGTTGTTCTTGAATTCAAATTTAGAGAGATCATGAGATTTAGAAGAATTATTCTTGATATCATGAACAAGAGGGTCTGAAGACATACTTAACTGGACTTACTTAAGAAAAGTTAAATCAACAATCAATATTGATTTTATTGCTCAAAGATAACTTACTTCGGCTTCAAGAGAACCATTCTTTGTTGCTCAAAAACTACATCTTCTTCTTTTGGTGCAAGATAAGAACGTCTAGACAAGGCATCAGATAAATCTTGTTGTTTTCTTAGTCGATAAGTGATGATGAACTCAAATCTTGATAAAGACATGCTCCAACAAGCTTGACGACGATTTAATATGCGTATTGACATAAAATACTTGAGGTTCTTGTGATCCGTATATATGGTGATTGGATTGGAAGTGCCTTCTAGATAATGATGCCATTCTTGAAAAGAATCCATGATTTTTAGAAGTTCTTTGTTGTGGATCTCATAATTGATTTCTACTATTGAGGATTTTTTTGAATGGAAGGCTACTAAATGAAGTTTGTCATGTATTCTTATATGTAATAAAATCGTACCTAAAGCAAAGTCTGATGCATCTGTTTCCATAAAGAATGCTTTGAAAAAATCAACACAATACAAGATTAGTGCAGAAACAAACGCTATCTTTTAAGATACAAAAGTAACTTTCGCTTCTTGATTCCATTGGAGTTTGTCTTTATAAGTCAAACGTATAAGTAGAGCTGCAATTTGAGAGAAGTCCTTGATGAAGATTCGATAGTAGTTGACAAATTCCAAAAAACATTGGACATCTCTTACCATTTTTGGGATCTTTTAATATATAATAGTTTGAACTTTCTTAGGATCCATCATAAGTCCATCATTTGAAATGATGTAACCTAAAAAATCGACTTGAGTAGTGTGGAATACATACTTTTTTATTTTGGCATAGAGTTCTGTATCTCTTAATTTTTGCTACACACAATGAACATGAAGTTCATGTTCTTTTGGATTTTTAGAATAGATTAAGATGTCGTCTAGATAACAGACCACAAAATCGTCCAAAAACTCTCAAAAAACATCATTCATTAGATGTTAAAAAGCTGCTGGTGCATTTGTAAGTCCAAAAGGCATGACATTGTATTCAAAATGTCCATACTTAGTTTGAAACGCAATCTTCTATTCATCTCCTTCTTTGATGCGTACTAGATTGTATGCTCCTAAGAGATCTATTTTTGTATAGATCTTAGTTTGATTCAGCTGATCAAGAAGTCCAGATATTAAAAGTAGTGAATACCTGTTTTTGATGGTAATCTTGTTGAGTCCTCGATAATCAATACACATCCGCAATGATCCATCTTTTTTCTTCACAAATAGAATTGGAGCTCCTGCTGGAGATTTAGAATGGCATATAAAATTTTGGACAAGATTTTCTTCAATATACTCCTTGAGTTCAGTCAACTCATTTGTGATAAACTGTAGATTGGTCCGAATGGCGGTTGTGCTCCTTCTTGAAGGTCAATTGAGCAATCATAGAGACGATGTTCCGAGAGTATATCCACATTTTTTTTTTTTTTGAATACATCTTAAAATTCTTGATATTGGCTTGGAATGCCACTTGAAGTCTTTCCACCAGTAAAAATAGGTGTGGCATAAATAATATATGGTGATTCTTTAATAGCAGCATACAAGAAAGCTTTTGCACCTATAAATACGGGTTTAATTGAACTGAACTTATGACTCTCTACTTGATTAACTACATTGTTAGTTATACTTTTAGAGAAAGTAAGAGTTTGGAAAATCCAGTCTATTTGAAGGTTATATTTTTCTAACCACGATAAACCTAAAATGACTAGATTAGAGGGAGATCTAATGATATTAAATACTACAAAGCTATTATGACCATTGATTATTACTTCTATAGAAAGGGTTTCATGAGTAATATCTCCAGAAGACAATGGACGACCATCTATGACTTCTACATGAATAGGTTTAGTTTTCTTTATTAAAGATATGCTATGTCTTTTAGTAAATTCTTTATCTAAGAAACACGTTGAAGCTCTTGAATTTAACAAGGCAGAGGCTTTATAATATTTAGGTCCTAAAATAATATTTAATATAAAACAAAGAGAGGGCTCTGAGGAGAGAATGGGACCTTTACTGGATATTGTGCAAGGTTCCAGCCACACGGTGTCGTGTTGTAACACGAGTATACTGTGAAAATATAAAGGAAGAGGATTTTTATTAATGTTCAGTTACCTCGAATATTGGGAGCAACGACCAATTCTAGTGCAAATACTGAGAGGCTAGGTTCAGTCACCCCGTTACAGTCAACCGGGGCATACTGAAATGCTCCGTTCGATTCCAATAATGGGAGTCAGCAGGAAGAGAAAGGACCAATTCATATGACGGGTGAGTCTGGTTTGAAGAGCCAATTGGATCCAATTTCAAGAATCCAATCCGGGTACTCTTATCCAATATGAGACCTGAATTGGTCGGGCACCTCAATGCAGTCTAATTACGGGAAAATCCATGTTTTACTACGGACCTCAGCCAATCTGACGCAAAGGACCAAATTGATCCAATTTCGAGAACATCCGGGTCTTGCTACTGGACTCTTATCCAATATGAGACCTGAATTGATCGGGCGACTCAATGTGGTCCCGATTATGGGGTTTTGATTCTGTTTCAGGTTATCCTGTTCTCTGTACCATTTCAGAGAACGTTGTTTTCGGTAAAAGGATCTCTTAAAGGTAAAACGGAGGAGAAAGCTTTGACGACGAGAGTCAATTCCGGATCCAAGATGGAAGGAGCCAATTTCGGATCCAAGATGGGGAGAGCCAATTCCGGATCCAAGATGGAAGATTAAAGAAATTCAGAGGCTAGGGTTTGAAAGAGGGGAGAATTAGGGTTAAAAGGGAGGAAGGTTAAGAGATGGGGGGGTTTTTTCAGTGGGGTTTTTTTTTCAGATCGGGTTTTTGGATCGAAGAGCTAGCTTCAAGCTCTTTTCAAGGTCACTAGGTTGGTTTCATTAGGGTTTGTGAGGGGAGAGCAATCACTGCTCAAAGTCAATGTTTATTTTGGTGTTTCGGATTTTACATAAAACATTGATGGTTTGCATTCTCAATCGGTTTGTGCAAGTCGTGTAGCATCTATAGATCAAAATTTGGTATTTTTTGGATAATTAGGTGTGCTAAGTGTACACAAAAATTTGTGTTAATCTAACAATGCAATCAAGAGATATCTGGGTTTTAGTACAAAGGATTGTCGGAAGTTGGCAGTCTAGGGTTGGATAGGGTTTCTGTGATATCTGAAGATCTACTGGTTGGATCGATGTAATTTTTGGCTTGGTAATAGAAGATTTGGAGATCAAGCAGCTATTCAATTTTGAGCTGGAGTTAACGGTTGACAAAGGAGAAATCACTTCTGGAGTTTCTACATCAAATTTCAAGGTTACGGCCGAGTATCATCAATGCGGTTTTTGGGCGTTTTCTTGCAATCTGTAAGTTGGGTTGGGCTGAAATTTTTTGAGCATATAGAAGGCTTATACTGGTATTTGGGTGCAAAATTTCACACTAAGTGAACGATTGGATCAAAAGTTACAGCTTGTCAAAGCTCACTGACTAGGATTAAGGCTTGTTAAGAAAAACAAAAACAACTTAATTATAAAAGAAATAAAGCAATTGGAATATTGTATGGTTAAAATGACTATGAGGAGTGTTTTTAAATACTTGGAAATTGATATTTCAATTATATTCTTCATACATGGATAAAATCTATTAGGGTTTCTTTGTTATCTACAAAAACAACTATACCTTCCACAGCCAGATACCCAGTGTATTCCCGAACAAGACAACACGTAATACGACAACGGTCCCTATTGTAGCTGGACAAACTCGTTTTCTGACATATTGTCTTCTTTCATAGCCATACTCCTCATTTTATAATTACGTCATTTCTTTGGATAATGTTGAGCAGTGTACTTTGGTTCTCCATAATATAAATATAATCTTTCTTGACGACGACGAGTCTTTTCTTGCTCAGTAAGAGATTTGAAATGTATTGCATCAATTTGCATATCTTCTACTTTCAAATGTATGTGTTGAAGAGGTGTTGGTGTTGCCATTGAATTATAATAACGTTGAGGTCAGTTCTCAGATCGGAATTCAAAAAGGTGATTGTCGCTCTTCACAGCAAAGTCAATTGCTTGACTCAATGTTTGAGGATCAGGTAAGTTGAGCATTAATTTTTTTACCTCATATTGTAATCCGTAGAGAAATTGGCTAATAAGTGCAGCATCATCTCACTTGATATCAATTGCAAGTTGTCAAAATTGTGAAGTGTACAACGTTACTGATCGATTGTCTTGCCATAAAATATGGATCTTATTGATTGTAACACGAATTGCATCATGTTCTCTATACATGGATCGAAACTCTGCCAGAAAAGCCTCTAGATTATCTAATATTGGATCTCGTCATTCAAGAAAAGATGAAAACTACAATAGTGCTAAATCTGAAAGAAGCATACCAATGAATCTAATTTGCCATCTTGGAGTTGGATAGCTTTGGAGTTGAAGTTCAATCACAAATTACACTTGATTGATATATCCTCAAAACTTAGATCTAGTGCCATCAAACTTCTTGGGTAGGACAATTCTTGGTTCTCTAACACTGGAAGGGCGTTCGACCATAGGACAAAGGACATGATTTGGTGCAGATGTTGAAGCAGCTCCAACCATTTCTATATCTTCACTTCTTCCCAATCTTGTTGCTCCTTGTGGTGGTAAATTCAGTTGATGCATCGCAAGCATTAACTCTCTCAATTGCTCTTGCATTTGTGCCATTGCACTCTTCATTTCAAGAAGTTCTGCCATGATAACACTTAGAAAAGAGAAGATGTTTAATATCACTTAAGACAAATAGAAGAGAGGACTTGAGAACAAAGAAAATACTAAAGACAATATCAGTTTAGAAGAGGGTAATCCGCAACTTCTAATATGCTTATATCTTATCAAGAAAAAGGGGTAATCCACTCTTAATCAAGATTAGACAAAGCTCTGATATTGTAGGTATACTCTTGTCAATTTGTCAAGGATAAGAATTGGATGAAAAAAATAATTTAGACAAGTGAGCCTTCAATCAAAGAAAGATAACAAAATATAAATAAATAAGTATGTATATTGAAAAAAAAACTGGAATGGCTATTGCCAAAAGATAAGAAAACTAGAAACCCTTGAAACTAGACTAGAAGGAAGAAAGGAATTAACAAGAGTGAAGAAGGCTTCACTCTTGTCTCTATATATACTATCTAACTAGGGGCTACGTGGTGACGTTCTATAAGACCTCCAATATGTGTTGACTTTGTAGGACACATGCCTTGACTTACAAGGCAAGTTTTTCTACGTGTGGGCCACATAATTAGCTTGATCTTCAAGCTAACAATATGTGTGGCACATGGCCAACTTGTTGACCACGTTTCTAATCCAAAAAGTCAATTAAAGACACCTATGAAGTCAAAGTAGCATCTATGAAGCTTCTAAGAAGCTTCCATATTAAATACTATAGAATTAACTTACTTTTACTTACTTTTACTTACTTCCACCTATTTGTATATGTAATTACTAGCTTACATGAGTATGTCCATGACAGAATCTATCTCAAAAGGTAATACCTTCAAATTCAAATAATCCATTGTAGAATAGGTAAATAAACTTTATGATAAGTTACTGATTGGTTATTGATAACCTTGAGAATTAGACTAATGGTTAGGCAGTTTAGTTGGTAAGAGTAGGTTGTTAGTGGAATAAATGGTTAAAAATTCAAAGGGTCATAACCTTTGAAATTCGTTGGCCGACGGATCATTTTTTTGGTAGGATAAAGATGTTGAGGAAAGAGAGATCGGAGCTAGAGTGTGAGAGTCGTAAGCCGAGAGCCAGACTGTAATACTCGTAAGCCAAGAGCTAGACTGTGAGAGTCATAAGCCAAGGGCCAAACTGTGATAGTCGTAAGTCGGGGTAAGCTTGGTGCTACCTCTTTTTGATTCTTTGTTGTTGATGAGTAATAGATAGTTTTTGAATACTAAGAAGTTAGTCTGGAATGCCAAACTGTGAGAGTCGTAAGTCGAGAGCTAGACTATGAGAGTTGTAAAGCGAGAGCCAGACTGTGAGAGTCATAAGCTGAGAGCCAGATTGTGAGAGTGGTAAGTCGAGAGTCAGACTATGATAGTCGTAAGTTGGGAGCCAGAGTGTGAGAGTCGTAAGTCAAGATATCGAATTCTGTGTGATGAATTGAGAAACTGAATACAATAGATAAGCTAGAAATCAGTAATTGAATATATATATAAAGTACAAAGAGAGTAAGTGGGAGATGAATGGATAAGAATATGGAAGTATTGTTGAATTGATAGTCGTAGAATGGATTATAGATTGAATTAAGATGAAAGTAGTAAGCCTTGGTATTTTGTAGTTTGATAATTGATTTCAGATAGCGAGAGTATAGTCAATTGTGACACTAATAGACCCAATTCATATAACCAGTCTTTTTCCGTGTTCGAACCCACCTCTATTAGTTCAATTGCTTTGGTATATTGAAGCTTGAACACAATGAGAACAACATCCATTCAAGATAAGAATTTCATATTCTAAATTCTATTCAAATTTTTAAATGTATTAGCATTATATTCTTCCTTCCTTCTATAAGTAAAATTAATTACCTTCAAATATCTTTGCTGTACTTAAATTAAGTCCATCATGACAATGTACATCAATGGCATGATTCAATCTAGCTTTATCCTTTAATTACTTCTTTTATTTAATACTATTAATAATAACATTATAAAGTTTTTTCTTAGTAATTTTTAAAATTCCCTTCAATGTGAAAATAACCTTAATATTGAACACATGTTTATCAAGTACTTTTTTAAAATCTATTGCTACCTCAATATCAAAGAATAGCTTATAAGTTACTAACTTAATTTTATCTCTTAGGTCTTTAATTTTTTTGAACATCATCTATTGATAATTCTTATAAAATCATTTTACGAGCCTTGTCTCCTCTAATTTATCTCTTAAAAGTATTTCCTTCTTTTGTGTCTTTAAAATCTTGATTCTTCTTTTTTTTCTAATAAAGCTTCATATTGGTTTTTAGCAATATAGGCATACACTAATTAAGCTTTTACACAATTCCCTCAATATGAAGCTTCATAAATCATAGTAGCAGTTCTTAATAATGCCTCTCAAGGCATCTTCTTTTTTTGCATTGTAGAAATATCAAAAGTGCAAGATCTATTTGATATAATAATTTCAAAAAATTCTTATTTGTCATCATCATCTATCCTAGTACCATAACTTATAGCTTTTATTGTTGTAACTACATATGCAACCAAATAATTCTTAATTAATACTTTCATATGTCCATGATCAAAGTTAGTTGGAAGAAGATTACCAATATTCTTCAATGCAATTATTTCATCTTTCCAAAATATAATAACTTGTTGCACCATTTCACTGAATTTATTACAATCTTTTCAAGAATAACAATCATCATCATACCAAATACATTTTTGTACACTGTCATATTGTAATACTATTATATGATGAAAATATAATAAAAAATAAAATTTTAATTAATATCTAATTATCTTCATTTTCAATAGTAATTCAAGAAATTTAAACATGGCTTTCATAAAAGCTTCTTAATTTATTTTCTTATCTTAATAGCTAATTGATTAAAGGTTGATCTATAATTTTACCTTCTAGGCTATAGAAATTTTTTTACTATCTTAGAAAAGCCATAAATTAATAAAAATAAAATAAAAGATATAAATAATTAATATGATTGATATTAAGATTAAATTAAGGATAGGGTTGGGATAAAAAATCCCTAAAGTAGATTAGATTGATACTTAGGGGTCAATTGTTTGTAGAATAAGGTTGAAATCAGACCTCTAGCCACTAAAATGGCCGCCTAAGATAAATTTTGGAAACATTTAGAGATAAGCTATTAGAATTAGAGAGCTAGCTTCAAGTTTGTTTCAAAAGCATAAAGATTATTTTCATAGGATTTGGAATGACTTTGTAATTATTATTCAAAATTAGGATTTGTATTAGTGACTTTGGATTTATGTAATATAATTAAGGCTAGTATTCTTGGTTAATTTTTAAAATTGGTATCTTATTTACACCAATTTTGAGCTAAAGTCAGCAATTGGAGAAGGAAAAATTACCACTTGAGCATCTACATCATCTTTTAAATTGATAATTGAGTGACATTAGTACAATTTTTTGGATATTTTCTCACAATTTGTAACTTGGATTGGATTTAGTTATTTAGATTATGTAAAAGACTTATGGAAATTATGTGTAAAATTTTGCATTAAGTAGTGTGAGTGTAAATTTTACTTCTCAATCCTAATTACAGAATGGCCTCAATTAAGAATTGTTTGTAATTAGTGGTATGAAGTGAAGTAAGCAATTTGCAAAAAATCAAAAAAGAACAACCATAATATAAGTGAAAGAAATAAATCAAGTAATTACCACCTAAAACTAAATCACATTCTGTTCACAAGTTTTTTATCTAGTAAAAAGTAAAAATAAAAAATAAAAAATAAATTTTTAAATAGATAATTTTTTATCTTTTCAATGACATAAAAACCTTATAATTTTAAGTTACTTTGAATAAATTATAATTTATTAAAAATAGAATATAAATAATAGAAAAGTTAAGTGAATAATTTTTACTTCAAAGATAATTTTCTTAAGAAATCAAGAGTTTGAGCCTCACCAAGGCTCACAAGTAGTGTATTTGGATTTTTTAAAGAGGCTTTGAGGCCTTAGTCTTATCTTCCTACTTACATCCAAATTGCTACAACCTACATGAGAATTGTGTACTTCTCTTTTTACAAAGACTATACTAGCTGTTGGTCCTCCTATTTTCTACTAATAAAACTACTTTTTTGTATTTTTGACTTTACCATGGTATTCAAAAATATCCAATTAGCCTAAAAACCTTGCATAGCCTTCAAATCTTACTTCATTTCTTCATAATGGCTCTCAAGGTGGTAAAACTCAATTTTATCAAAGACTTAAAATTTTCTCTAAAAATTCATAAAAAATTCTAAATAAATTTTAAATAAATTTTAAAAAATCTTATAATATTTTTATAATATTAATATCCATATAAGGCTGTATTTTTCTATCTTTATGATTTTTATAGTATTAAAATCAATTTAAATATACTAAAAATCTTATTTTTTATATAATTAAGTAAAAAAACATAAAGTTCTTTTTTATGCTTCTTCTAACTACTAACTAGTCATTGATAGGATTTTATAAGTAATATATATAGATAGGGGGCTAATAAAGACATTGGTCTCAATAATTAACTCTTATTACTTAACAATAAAAAAAATACTAAACTAACTAAGATAATTACTTCCAAGACTTACTAAGATTTTATTTTTATAACCTTCCTTCTAATAAGACTTTTGCAACTTATAAATACTTCTAAATTATAATAGATACTTGGATAGTCAAAAAGACTCTCTAACCTTAATATTTACATAATTAAATGATTTAAAACTATGTTTTAAATAATCCACCAACTAAGATCAATTAATAGAATTCACAAGTAGACAATCAAATTAGAAATTAAAGCTTATTAAAGCTCATTGATTAGAATTAGGGCTTACAAAGAAAAATTAAAATTACCTAATTATAAAAATAATAAGGTAATTGGAATTTGTGTATAATTAAAGTTACTAAGAATAGTATTTTTAAATATTTTATATTAGTTTTAAGAACTTTTGAATTAAAATTCATATTATATTTTTTTTATGTAGATAAAACCTATTAAGATTTCTTGAATACTTGTAAAAACTTCACCTTCTACAAGTAGGTGCTTGGTGCATTTTCAAATAAGACAACACACAATATAATAACGTATCTTTGCTTAGAAGTAGCCTTTGAATTTGGTATAGAAGTCTTCTCCATAAGCTTTATAAGTTTGATTTGAAGATCTTGCATCCCATGTATAATCTCCTTAAGTCTCATATCTTCTTTCTTTGATGTAATTATTGGAGGTTGGATAATAAGCACTATTGATTGTGAAGTAGGTACTTGAGTTTCAATACTAATATTTCCTTCTTAAACTATTGAATTACTTTCAATTTCACCTAAATTTTTGAAAATCAAGTCTAGTATCTATATAAAAGATAGTCTTTTTAATCCAATTGACAAATTATTAAATATCTTAGAAATATTCATTGACCCTCAAATTCCAATTTCTAAGATATCAATCTACAAAAACCTTGACATAATTTGATCTAAATATTTGATTGAATTCAAAATTTATACACAAATTTACAACTAGTACACTAATACATTGTCTAAAATTCACCCATACATATAAGACAAAACTTAAGAAACCTTCAAATTTGTAGATTTATTTTTAATTTTTAAAATCCAAATCAATTGAAAATATTATTAATTTTGAAAATCCTTCAAAAACTCAATATTGATTTAATTAACATAAAAAAATGCTTAAAAATCTATCCTTAAGTTTGTTCTCAAATTCTACTCTTTGATCTACCAAAAAACTCTAAAGTTATGTCTTGAAATTTGATTTTGACCTTGATTGACAATTGGTCCTTTTAGGATATCAATTTTTGATAATTTGAGGTAAATTTTGTGTTATTTAATTTTTAATTCTTTCTTTAATATGCCTATATTAATTTCTTATCTCATTTACTTTAATTTGGCTTATTTATGCTTCTACAAAGTAAATATAAGTTTTTTCTACAAAAAAACAGTATTAATATTAAATCTTTTACTATCTTTCTATCTTTTATTCTTATTTTTTACTACATCTTTTTACTAAGTTCTTCTATAATAATATTCATATTTTTATTTTTTACTATATAGTTGTATTACTATACAACATCTATCTCCTCTAAACCTTTACATTGGATAAGGTATTGTATCTTAAACAAATCATTGGATAAGGTGTTGTATCTTGAATAAAAAATATTGTTCTATTTCAACATCTCTAATCCAAATTTGAACATCTAGGTAAGCTCTATATAATTCACCTCATGTATTATTAGCTGCTTATATTATCTATCTATAGTCCATATCAATTGGCTACCTCCAATTCTTATAAAGATCTTTAGATATAAGATTTATCTAGACACTGTGGTCAACTAAAGCAATAACTAATTCTTCTATATTTTCCACCTTCACCAATACTTATGTAGTTATAGTTGTCCAATGCTTTTGAGTATAATGGCTTGAAGCTTCTATTTCTTTATCACTATAAACTTCGAAATGGACTTGATGATTCCTTGTAAAAAATTTTAGCCTCTTTTTCATCATTGTATAGCTTTGCATCAATAGCATGATTCATTCTACTTTCATTCATTAATTATCTCTTTTTTTAATATTTTCAATAATAACATCATAAAATTCATATTTTATAATTTTTCAAATCTCTTTCAACTTTGTTGACATATAGAGAATTTGCCTTAAAAAAAGGCTAAAATTTTGATAGTTAGTAATTACTCAACCAAGCCTCAAGATTAAAAAAACTCAAATCTAAAAATAAAATTTTTCCTATAGGTACAATTACATCAATACATAAGCTCTAAGTACCAAAGATCACCAAAAATATCATAAACATATTAGAAAACCTTGTATATCCTTAAGGTGAATTTTTTCTAAACTTCAATAGCTCATATCTCATGATCAAACCATCCAAACAAACCAAAATATTAAATAAAGTACTAATGTATTTTTAACAACTAACACAACAAATCTCATATGTAAATTTGTTATAGATCTTAAGATATTGCTTAAATCCTAATAGTAGCTTCAAATCCTTGCCTACATATACCTATATGAAAATTTCTTCACATCTCACAAATTAAATACTAAAATACCATAAAATTTTTATATATAGTTTTTTAACTTATTAAAAAATATTTTTTAAAAATTTTGAGCCAAAAATTCATAAAAAAATTCAAGATGTGGCTCCAACTATTACTATCAATAAAACAACTCACTTATTGCCTTTGAATTATATGTGTTTTCTTCAACACTCTATAACTTCTTCATAAAAAATTTAAATGCTTAAATTCTTTCATAAAAGTTATAAAAAATTTCTTTGTTGCCACACCTTTCAATTTCTAAAGTTTTTCATAAAACTCCTTGTATCCTCAAAAGAGAAACAATATGTCTTATAAAGACACCTTAGCTTCAAACGGCTATAACTTCATCATCCTAATTCCAAATCTTCTAAAATTTGTACAAAAATTATAATCCAAATCCTAATCCTTACAATCCTTAAAATTCTTACTTTTGATTCTCAAATGCCTTTATTGAAGTTGCTAAAATCCCTGTTATGGTTGCAAACAGCATATTGAATGCCTATTGGGCATGGCTTTTGACCAATAGGGATGAAAATCTTTACCTTTTTCTTTCATCCATTCATACTTAGATTTCATCCTTCTAAATTAGTTTTTTAGAAATTTGGATCTTCATCTTTGAACTCCAATCTTTTTTTTAAATTTTATACTAAATATCTAAATCTTATATAATTTCAACACTATAATTAATATTAGTAAAATTTAAAATAAATTTTCTTGTATCAAATTTTTTTAAATTAATCTATTAGCTACTCTAATTTATATCAATACTTATAAATATATTATATATTTTAGTTAATTTTTATATACTATAAACAATTACAATATAATATTATGAATTCCACTTTAACATTTGGTATACATTCTTCCAACACTCATTTTAAATCTATTGTTACTTCAATATCAAAGAATAATTTATAATTTATTGATTTATTTTTATTTTTTGTCTCTTTTAATTATTTTTTTAATATTATTGAAGTATCTTTTATAGAAAATTCTTGTAAAATTGCCTCATAAACTTTGTTTCCTTCAGTTTACCTATTAAAAGAATTTCTTTCTCTTATATCATCAAAATTTTCTCTTCCATTTTCTTACATCAAGGCTTCATGTTGGCTTTTAGTAATGTATGCATGAATTGAAAGAACCTCTATAAGATTTTTTTAATTTATTATACCTCATATTATAGCTACAATTCTCAATAATGCTTTCTAAGATGTCTTTTTTTTTTTTGCATTGTAGAAATTGCCAAAATCCAAAATCCACTTGTTTCTATACTTCTATCAAAGTTTTCATCTACTCTAGTACCACAATATGCACTTTTTCATATTGCTATTCTATGTACTATTAAATAATCTTGAATCAATACTATCATGTATTCCTTGCCAAAATTGGTTTGAAAGAGGTCCTTTGTATCAAAGATAAGAACTTGATTATAGTAAATAAGTAAGTAATAATCTTCCAAAGAAATATGAAAAAATAGAAATAAAAAAGTATATATATTAAAAAAAAAAAAAAAAAAAAAAAAAAACTAGAATAGCTATTGTCAAAAGACAAGGAAACTAAAGACTCTTGAAACTAAACTAGAAGCAAGAAAGGAGTTGACAAGAATGAAGAAGGCCTCACACTTGCTTCTATATATACTATATACCTAAGATCTATATGGCGATATTCTATAGGACCTCCAAAACTATGTTGCCTTTGCATAATATGTATCTTAACTTGTAAGGCAAGTTTTCTATATGAATGCTATATAGTTAATTTTTTTCACAAATTATCAATACATATGGCATGTGGTTACCTTCTTGACCAAGTTTTCAATCTATCAATCAACTACAAACACATGTTAAGTCAAAACAGTATTTGAAAAGCTTCTACGAAGTATTTTTTAGAAGATATTATGAAATTAATCTATTTTGACCTCCTTCTATCCATTTATATTATCTAGGTCATAATTATAATAAATCTTTATTTATAATATTATATCTCCTTTTAAAAATAAGTTTTATAAAAAATAGCAATTATACGTTGAAGAAGTCTAAAATATGGCAAATTAAATTTGCTACATACTTTGATCTTTTTCTCTTCAAAAGTAGTTGATAGGTCTTCTTAGCCATTAATAATGTCCCATTCGAAGGTAGAAAGACTATCCTATTATTTAATCATTGTTGAAACCTTTATAACTTCTTTCAAATAAAACTTTTGTAATACCATTAAAAATCGTCCCTACTTTCAATAAAATCACCAAACATTGAAAGTCTCTTCTCAAGTTGTGATATTAAATAAGTTATAACTAGCCATTTATTCAAGAAAGAATATGTCATTCTTGAAGATCTTCATCCTTATTATGTCATCTTGAAGGCTATCATAATCACAATATCTCATTTGATAAGTTAACAAATGATGGCTCTTGAGTTGAATCCACTAGTAGTTGATTTTCCATCTCTTTAATGCCACAATTATACAATAATTACAAATAAGGATAGAAAGTAGAATGTAATCTTTCTTAAATTTTATTTTTTTTATAATAAAGATTTGCTATCTTAAATCTTAGTTTTGATAGATGTCATTGATGAAAAGCTTTGATCTTCTTTGTTACATTTATAATATTTTTTGTTGGCTTTCATGTATGTTTGCTAATATCATATCTATACTAATAAATAAAATATTCCAACCTATGTTACAGCCGCCTTGAGTGTAAGACTTCGTCTACCTCAAATTCTTGATTATTATCCATTTCTATAGGAAGTGATGGTAGTTGTCTTCTTTCCAAGATATTCATTGTCTTATATGACTCTAAGAGAGATACATAAAATACATGATGGATTTTTATAGACTCTAGTAGATATAATCAATAAAAAATTAGATTAAATTATTCACAAATATGAAATAGTTTAAATCTACAATAATCTAATTTGTCACAAGGACAAATAGTTTTAATATTATAACAAAGTAACCATACCTTATTTTCAACGTAGAAATGAAGTTGTTTCTCGTGATAAGTATCTACATAGTTCCTTTGTTGTTCTTAAGCCTCTTTTAGATGTGACTTCATTATTGTATTTAGATCAAATATATAATTTGCTAAATCTTCTATCCCATGATTAGTAACTTTTAAAAAATTAAAAACATCAAATCATAGATGATAATTATAATTTAAAAAATATATATATTTATTGTGTAGAAGAATGTATTGTATTATTATAAGTAAATTTTTCTAATAGAAAAAGAATGGTCCAATCATCTTATTGATACTTGATGATATATCTCAAACATTGCTTGAAAACTTGATTTACATACTTTGTTTGTTTATAAATTTGAAGATGGAAAGCTAAAGTAAGAGCAATTGAATTGACTCAATTTGATATTTAATATAAAAAATACACTTATTGTGCTTAAAATACAAATTTTATGAGTTAATATTAGAATTTTAAGGAAAAATAGAAAATACATTGCTAGTAGCAGACATGCAATCTAAGATAGAGTTTAGTAAGAAAAAACTATAAAGACTATATTTTTCTAGTTAGCTAGTAGTAGATGAATTACAAAAGAAGTAGTCTTGATATCAAAAAAAAAAATAAAAAAAAAAAAAGAGAAAAAAAAATAAAATCTAGTGAGATTTAATTATGATGGATTTCAAGATTTTTTTTTTCTAAATTCAACAAATCCAAGCGGCAAAGTGATTCTTCAAATTTATGGAAGCCTTCAAATGCAATGGAGGCATCAAGTGCACCATGTGGCATGAAGAAAACAAGATCAGCACCCTTTCCTTCAAAGTACAAGTAGAGAAATGAAATTCTCATTTTTGAAGAATTTTACAAATATTGCCTAAATCTTTGTAAATAAAAAACCTTCATAAAAGTTACAAAGGAGCATAGATTGATGCATGTGAGTAGTCAATCTTAGCATAAAAAGGTGTTTTAAACACAATGATTAAATTAGATTTATCAAAAAAAGGTTTTTTTCCATTTACAAGAGCCATCAACCTTAATTACGAAATTAGTTCTTAGATGAAGGAAGACCATAGATCTACATTAGGGATCTTAGAGGTCAAAGGTGGAGATGTGGCCGCCCTTCCATAAGCCACCACTCTTATATCTTCTCCCTTTTGCTTTTATTTTTTTATTTTTTAATCTTTATTCTATTTTTTTTACTTTATTTTTACTTTTTAAACTTTTCTTTTACTTTTTAAACTTTCTTTTAAACTTTTAACTTTTAATTTTTAATCCAAATATAAAAAAAAATTACAATTACTATGGATTAAGGATAATAACTTAATTAATTATTTTTACCATCAGTTAATTATGAAGTAAAAATCTATATATTTTTTAAAAAATGGTAAAATAATAAAATAACAAAAATTAATAAAAATTACTTAATAAAAAATTAAACTTGAAATAAAATAAAATAAAATAAAAAATTAAATCAAATTATCTAATTAGAAATAGAAAAAAGAACTATTTTGTATGAAGTTAAGGAGTGAATTATCATTGTAAATATGAGTAATATTAGAGGATTTCATTTATAACTTGGTATTTTAAGAAAGACGAGTAATAAGTGGATTAGAATTTAAATAATAGCTTTATATTAAATTCATATAGTTAATTCACTTATTACGAGTTAGAATAAACTTCTAATTAGTGGAGGTTTATTTTAGCTCATATAAAGATAGTTTTATATCTAATTTTAGAATGTTAAAAAATATTTTCCAAAAACTTGATACAAATTAAATTTTTCTATCTAATATAATATTCTTAGGTAATTCATAATAGCCATACATATTATCAAGAAAAAACTAGGCAGTTTCTTTACATATGGTAGTTTTTGTACACGACACAAAATGTGCCATCTCGGTAAAATAATCTACTATCACGAATATAGATTCATAAGAATGTGAGACTAGAAGATCCATAATAAAATCCATAGAAATATGAGACTATGATTGTTTTCAAATGGATAATGGTTGGAGAAGTCTATAGAATTGATGATTAGGAGTTTTTGAATCAACTATCAATATTGATTTTATTGTTCAAAGATTAAAATGCTCAAGCTTCAAGAAAATTCTTCTTTGTTGATTAAAAGATGTCTTTTCTTCTTTTTGTCTAAGATAAGAATGTCTAAAAAGGACGTTTGACAAATTTTATTGTTTTTTGAATCAATAACTCATCTTAAAATCAAATCTTGACAAAGACATAGTCCAATAAGCTTGGCAATGATTCAAAATACATGCTCACATAAAATATTCAAGATTCTTGTTATTGATATAAATAATGACTGGATTAGAAGTTCCTTTTAGATAATGGCACCATTCTTGAAATAAATCTACAATTGCGAGTTCTTTATCATGAATCTCATAGTTGATCTTGACTACTAAAACTTTTTTTGGAAAAAATGCTATTGGATGAAGTTTATCATCTATTTCTATTTGTAATAATATAGCATCTAAATCAAAGTCCAATGTATCTATTTTCCTAAAAAACAGCTTTAAAAAGTCAATGCAATACAAGATTGGTTCAAAAATAAAGGCTTTTTTTAAAGCTTCAAATATTGCCATCATTTCTTGATTCTATTGAAGTTTATCTTTATAAATCAAACATGTAAGTAGAGCTATAATTTGAAAGAATTTTTTGATGAAGATCCAATTTTAATTGATAATATCCAAAAAATATTAGACATCTCTTTTTATTTTTGAAATCTTCTAATTCATAATAATTTGAACTTTCTTAGGATCCATCATAAGTCCATCATTTGAAATAATGTATCTTAAAAAGTCGACTTAAGTAGTATAGAATACATACTTATTTATAAATATCTTGGTATAGAATCCTACATCTCTTAGTTTTTGTAACATACAACAAACATGAAATTTATATTTTTTTGTATTCTTAGAATAGATTAAAATATTATCTAGGTAATAAATAAAAAATTTATCTAAAAAATCTCAAAAAATATTATATATTATAAGTTTGAAAGTTTTTGGTATATTTATAAGTCTAAAAGATATGACATTGTATTCAAAATATTCATACCTTGCTCAAAATGCAGTCTTCCATTCATCTCCTTCTTTGATGCATATTAGATTGTATGCTCATTGTAGATCTATTTTTATATAGATATTAGATTAATTCAATTGATCAAGAAGTCTAAATATCAAAAGTAGTAGATACTTATTCTTAATGGTGATTTTATTGAATCCTCAATAATTGACTCACATCAGTAATGATCAATTTTTTTTCTTTGCAAACAAAAATGAAGCACTTTCTTGAAATTTGGAATGGCATATGAAGTTCTTGGCCAGATTTTCTTCAATATATTACTTGAGTTTAGCCAACTTAGTTTGTAATAAATTATAAATTGGTCATCATAGGAACATTGTTTGAATAGAGTATCGACATTCTTCTCAAATACAACTTTAAAATCTTGATATTAGTTTAGAATGCCACTTGAAGTCCTTCTACTATTAAAAATAAGTGTAGCATAAATGACACAAGATAATTCTTCTTTTGCAATGTGAGTGGTTTTCTATCTCCTCTCACTTTGTCACCAACATACAACTGAAGAAAGTTCTAGAAGGTTTTAAAAAGTTTCAGAAGATTGTTTTAGGATCTAAGAAGGTCCCAAAAGATTTTAGAAGATTCTTGAAGGTTCTAATGAATTCTAAGAAGGTTCTAGAAGATTTTAGAAGGTTCCAATAGATTCTAAGAAAATTCTAGAAGGTCATAGGAGATCATAAAAGATTTTAGGAGGCTTTGGATGATTTAGGAAGTTGTTGAAGAAGGATCTTAGGCTTGCTTTGTTTCCAAGATTCATAGAAACTTCTCAAAAAGCTTCCTAGGACCTAGTATATATAGGAGTTAAGGTTGAAGAGATCTTCAATCTTGACAACTCACTTCTTATGGTTTAATCAGGACCTTTTTGTCTTGTATCTAGTTGTTGTTCTAATGTCAAGCTAACTCCATTTCTTGGTCTTGAATCCTTGTCTAGTATATGGTTCCTAACACACTTAAGTTCAATTTGATTTAATTGTAATCTAGATTAAAATTCAATATTATCCAATATGACCACATAAATCATAAAATAAATAAATAAATAAATAAAAATTATATGATAATCACAATTACTTCAATTAAATATAACAAGTCTAATATATAATTATTATGATTTTTTAAATATTATAGTCTAACTAGTCGATTACCTTCTAAAGTTTACTTCATCAAGCTTAAATCCTAAAAATTATGAATAAAAATAAATTAAATTAAATTAAATTAAAATTAATGACTAAAAATTGAGTGAAGAATTTAAAATAACCACAATAAAAAGTTGAAGATAAAAATTACATGTTATAAATTAAGATTAAAAGTGAAAGATAAAAATAAAAAGATCAGATTAATTTTTTCTTTTTCTTTAAAGATAAAGATGAATGAAAAGATAAAATTTTACTATTAATTATGGAAATGAAAGAAAAGCTCTTAAAAATTATTAAATATTATTAATTAATAATCATAAGACAAGTGAGAACTAATATAGTAGATTAAATGCTAAAAGAATGTAATTAGAGGATGATTAGAGCAGAAAAAATAACATACCTTAAATATGTCAAGTTGGAGGTAGCTACCTTTGCCACTCAAAAATTCACCGAAAATTCCTTGAGATTCTAATATATGTTAATTTTAGTATGATCAAGGTAAACTCTAGCATGCTTCTACCTTTTTAAATCTTAAGGCAATCCAATCCAAAATGCTTGAGATATGATTTTTTCCAAATAGAGCCACTTGAGTTGTGTTGGTAGTAGATCCTTTCTACTTAAAAATTCACTATCAATTTTTAAGTGATTCAAAAATAACAACTCTATTTTTTTCTTAAAACTACACTTAGCAAACTTCTTCTTTAAGAAAAGATTTTATGATAAATATTAGTAGGTATTAAACTATGTTTTTACTTAAGTAATTATACTAAACTATGAAATATTGATTTCTCATTTTATTTACTTTGATTTGGCTCATATATGCCTCTACAAAGTAAATAGAAGTTTTTTCTCTAAAAAGATAGTATTAAATCTAAATCTTTTATTATCTTTCTATCTTTTATCTTTATTTTTCTATTACATCTTTTTGCTAGGCTCTTCTATAATAAAATCTATATTTTTATTTTTTACTATATAGTTGTATTCGCACATGATACCGCCTTCTTGAATGAAGAAGCTTGAAAAAGTAATTGCATCACAAGCTAACTTAGTCCAAGTCTTGCATCACCATAAAATCTTGCAAAGTTTTAGTTATGCTATAAATTAAAGCATTCAATGTGCTTATAATAATATCTAACTTTTCCTCAAGAGAACCATACTAACATCTTTATCTTTAATCATCTTGAAAAAAAAAAAAAAAAAAAAAAAAAAAAAAAAATCTAAACAATATTAGTTTAGAAGAAGATACTCCACAACCTCTAAAGTACTTAGATGCCTTCATTCTCTATTAAGAAAAATCAAATTCTAGTATTGATAAGAGGGTAATCTTAATAATTTATCATAAGTATATTATATAAGAGACTAAACAAGAAGTTAAACAAAAGAATTTTAATAAGAAAGCTAATAAGCTCTTGATTAAAGTAAATAACTATGACATTAATACCAAAAAAGGTGAACTAAAGCTCTAAGAGATGTATTGTTAAATTAAGAATCTTTTGAACTTCAACTCTAATATATATATTAAGTATTAGAAAGCTTCTCAAGAAGTTTTTATATTACTTCAAGATGAATCAATCTTAGGAAGCTTCTCAGACAACTTCTTTAATCTTCTTAGAATTATTTTAAATCTATTAGAATATTCTAAAAACCATCTAAAATCTTTTTAAATATTCTAAAAATCTTTTTAAAATCTTATAGAACCTTTTAGAATCTAATAGAATATTTTAAGATTATTTTTAAAAATATTTTTTAAAATATTTATTACAAAAGAAATCTTAGGATTTTTTTAAATAAATTGATCTTTTTGAAACTTTATAAAATCTTCTAGAATATTTTGAGACCTTTTTAGAATCTTTAATTGAAATATTTTTAGAACCTTTTAAAATCTTCCATTAAAATATTCTGAAAATCTTTTTAAAACTTTTAGAATCTAATAGAATATTTTAATAATATTCCTAAAATCTCCTTATTAAATGTTTGTAATATCATCTTTCCTTCTAATTCCAAGTTTTATGTGGAATATTGATTTTACATTTGCAAGAATTCAAGAATTTATTGAAAAATATCTACAACATATCCTATTTATTGATCTCTATTGAAAAGTTAGAATAGTCCATTTAGATTGCAATAATGGCTACTTTTATCTACTTGTGGAAGATTTATTCTTTAGACTTAGTTAAAATTTAGGCCTTTAAAACATCCATAAAAAGTGACTTCAATTCTATTAGATTTTGCTATACCAACTTCCAATAGAATGATCAAAGCTTGAGCTTCATCTTGGAAATTTTTATGTTTGAATTGACTATAGTATGGGCATTTTCTTCCTTGAGAAGGTCCAACTTCATCTCAAAGATGATCTTGCAAAGATTACAAGAGTTGGAATGGTTGATTTGATAGATGTAATAAGAAAAGCTCCAGTTGTGGCTCTACTTGATATTTATAATAAAAAGACTCTCTGAATACTTTCTAATTTGATATATTTGATCATAAATTAAATACACTAAATTCTAAGATTATTGTGAGCAATACTTATTTTTTTCTTTGTATACAATATCATAGTAGAAACTTCATAGAGAAGTCTTCTAAAATAAGTTTAGAATTTTAAAGATAGTATTGATAAAACTCATGTATCTTTTATGATGTACTAACTAGACTTTTTATTATTTCACATGTATGCTTGTAGAATAGATATTAGTTCGTTTTTGTAAGATATTGGTAAAATAGACTAATAATCCATAGAATAGTCAGTTCAAGAGGACGGATGGTTGATTTAGTTATTAAAAGCGGTTATTATAGGATTACAGTTAGGATCAAGATATCAGTAGCAATTATACAGGAGTTGTAGAAGTTTGTTGGGGTACGAGACTGTGATAGTCATGAGCCGAGGTTAAGCTTGGTGCTACCTCTTTGTTTTCTTTGTTGTCTTTGTTGTTGAAGAATAATGGATAGTTTTTGAATACTGAGAAGTGAGTGTGTGGAATAAATCAGAGATTGATTTATGAATTATTGATTATGTAATTGGAGTACTAAGTGATTGAATTATATGAAAAGTTATTAGAAGATTGATTATGGATGGAAGATTATGATTGTTGTTTATTGCGAATTGTGTGTGTATTTTGGATAGAGGAAGTCTGTGATTACTGAAATTCTGTGAATCCAGATTGGTTGGAATAAAGTCTATTATTCTTGGTGTTGGATGGAATTTATGAATTTTGAGCAGTCTTTTAAGAGTGCAAGGTTGCACACTGTTGTTATCAGTTAATGAAGGAGTATTGTTACTGGGAGGAAGTATTGTAGTATTTCTTAGTATTTTAGTGGTTTGGAATACAGTTAATTGTATGACTCTAACAAGTAAAGCTCATGCACTTAGCCTTTTTCTTTGTTCAAATTCCCCTATATAGGTTTATTTTGAAAAGAATTTGTAGAATAAGTAAAACAACAATCACAGTGCTCATTAATATTATAGCCATGTGTGAGCTCTCAATTATACTCTAAAATTTAAATTTTTATTATTTTCTTATTTTATGATAATTGAGCATGTTAGATTAGAATTTATATAAGTAGAATTTAATTTTATAGAATTTTTAAGATTACAACCCTTGATAGTTTAAATTATAGCCTAATTTCTTGAATTAGATTAATTAGGACTAAAGTGATAAGAATTAGAAAATTAGAATAGTAACTTAGTTAATTTTAATAATTAAGAGGTTGTTAGTCATTACTATGAGAATTGACTAAAAGCCTATGAGTGCACCTATAATCATTCACATGATTTAGGAGTTGGAATTATAATTCTCTAAAAGATTTGGTGAAGTTAGCAATGATAATTTTGAATTTTCTTCCAAATTCGACAAATTCAAGTAGCATGGTGGTTCTTCTAATTAATGGAAGTCTTTCTAATGCAATGGTGGCACTGGATTTATTCCATGGAGTGAAGAAAACAAGATCAGCATCCTCTCCTTCAAAATACATGTGAAGCAATGAAATTCTTATTTTGAAGAATTTTACAAAAAATTGCGAAGATCCTTATAAGTAAAAACTTCCATAAAAATTATAATTGAGCATGGATTGAGGCATGTAAGTAGTTGATCTTAGCTTAAAAAGTTTTTTTGAACACAATGGTGAAGTTAGATTTGCCAAAAAAATGCGTTCTTAACCACTTACTAGAGCCATCAGCTTTGATAATGATATTGGCTTTTAGATGAATGAAGGCCATAGATCTAGATTAAGGATCTTAAAAATCAAGAGTGAAGATGTAGCCACCTTTCTATGAGCCTCCACTCAATTGTATAAGAGAGGCTTGGTTTTCCAAGCCCTCTCTCTCTCTTTTTTTGAATGAAGAGCAAAGCTATGCCAAAATTTGGCCAAAATCCTAATTTGAATTTCATTTAGATTTTAAATCTCATTGTGAACCTTGTGATTATATGTGTATGGATTTTGAATTGTAAAGGATGGTCATTAAGTTTTAAAATATGCTTCATTGAGGTAGATAGCTCCTCAGCCTTCCAAATACCTCAAGGGTTTCAATGACCTTGGATTTTCCTCAATCAGTCACTCAATTTCTTTTGTTTTGATGTGAAATTCCGAATTTTTGTAGCTTTTATTATTGGATTCCTGATAAGATAAGATTTGGAGTAAGAAGGAATTTTTGGTGAATTTTTGAATTTTGAGGGAGTCGACTACCTTTGCAATTTGAATCAATCGAGTTTGGAAAGACATTTCTTAGTGCTTGATAATTGGCTTTGTTTGAAATTTTGGAGGCATCAAGCTTTATAAGCTAAGGTCTAAAAAGCATAAGTTTTGTTGGATTTGAAGAAAATCTGAATTTTTAGTAAATTTCTAAGTGAAGAGGGTTGGTTGCTGAAGCAATTTAGATCACTCAACTTCAAAGTAGGAATTCTCACGACTGAATCATTTGATTGCAACAAAAATTATTAGATCAAGAGCACCTTTAAATTAGCCTTGTAATAAGCTAAGAACCATTCAAATCAAATCTGATTACAAATTTTGGCAAATTTTGGAGTAGAAGGGGGTCGTTGCCTTCAATCCTTGTATGTTGTCAAAGAACCTTCGGTTCACCTCTCTTACTTTATTTTTACTATCATCTTTACAGTAATTTTTAATCTCCACATTTTACCTTTTAGCTAATAAATTTTAATTTTAACTTTTAAACTTTAATATTCTCACTTTAACTTTTAACTTTAATTTTTAAACTTAACTTTTAATTTTAACTCTTAAACTTAAATTTTATTTTTAACTTTTAAACTTAATCTTTTAATTTTAACTCTTAACTTAATCTCTTAATTTTAAATTTTAACTTTTAACTTTAACTTTTTAATTTAATTTTTAACTTTAATTTTTTTATTTAATTTTTAACTTAACTATTAATTCAAAATTAAGTTTTTATTCTTATAGTCAATTAATAGTAAAAACTTAATTAATTATTTTTACTATGTTTGCATAATAAATTTTACTTAAAGTTTATATTTAATATCGGTAACCATAACTTAAAAGGCATTAATTTGAATTGAACTACAAACATCCATATTTAAATTAATTCAACAATTTCACAATTGGAAGTCCTTCCATTCCATCCCCTGAACCTCTTGTGTGGTTTCAATTTAATGAGTGGTGAATTTGGAGCTCATATCATGCCAATGAATAAAGTATCTCAATTTACCTCTTTTATATTAAAAATTAAGAATTTTTTTGATTTATATTATATAATTATTTATTTTGATACAAGATAATGATAGTCATTTTTTTTAAATATTTGATTTTATAGAAGCCTCTAAGAGATAAATATGAAAGATTGGATGTATCTTCATGGATATATGTAGTTCCAGTTAATAAGCTACTTGGTTGATTTTTTTTTTAATACAAAATGGCTCCAATCTTTAATGGTCCAACTTATTGTAAAGCTAAATGGTCTTGATATTTTGTTGAAGAAGCCATACTTTAAGTCCAATTTTAAAAGTAGAAATTTTCTTTTAAAATTTTTTTTAGATGTTTTTTAAGAATCTTAAGCTATTTGTAAATAGAGCTTCAAAGTTGTTTAGAGTTGTGATAATTATTTTGCAAGATCTTTAGCTATTGTATTTTCATCTTTTGATGTATTTAATAAATCAAATTTCAGATAATAACCATAATTGGCATAAAATGATATTTTTTGAGTCAAAACATGAAAAGTATTATTATAAGAAAACTCTATTAAAAATAAATATGAAGTCCAATCATCTTGGTGATAATTGATGGTACATTACAAATATTATTTTAAAACTTAATTGACTCATTATGTTTGACCATTGATTTGAAGATGGAAGGCAAATAAAAGTTTGATATTCATCTTCAAAATTTCAAAAAAGTATTTTCAAAACTATGATATAAATTAGGGTCTTTAGGTAGAAATGATGTCAACAAATAGGCCATGATATCAATATATATTATCAAGAAAGAGCCTTGCCATTTTTTCTTCAAAATTATTTTTTACATAAAATAAAATTTGCCATCATTATAAATCAATCTACAACAATATAGATAGCATCAAATATATCTAATGAAGCAAATCAATGATGAAGTCTATTGATGTTAAAGACAATAGTCACCTTCAAATTAACAATGGTTGTAAAAGTCCATAAGGAAAATGTTGAGAATTTTTGGATCTTAAAGAAATGTCACATAAGAAGACAAAGTCTTTCATGGCCTTTCACATTTGAGGCCATCAAAAATCTTAAGAGATAAGCTCTAATTTTTTGAAAAATCCAAAATGTCTTGTAATTAAAAAATCATAATAACATTTAAGAATACAAAGTTGTGTTGGTCCTTCTAAAATATATAAATAATTTTTAAAATACAAAAGATCTTCTATAAACTTAATTTTTTTGTTATTAGGACATTGCTTGATATTATAAACTAATGAGTCTTTAATTAAATTTGCAAAAATTTATTCAAAAAAAATTAAATTAATAAGTGTAACCATAGAAATAGTATAAAAAAATTACTTCAGATTCAAAAAAATTATATATCACTAATTAAATGTTGCTTCTCCAATCTTTGAAATAACATATGATCTCTTTGATAAAGTGTTTGATAGTCCTTGTTTCTTTTTTAGTCAATATATAAT
Organism: Physcomitrium patens; assembly: GCF_059467195.1. Taxonomy (NCBI): domain Eukaryota; kingdom Viridiplantae; phylum Streptophyta; class Bryopsida; order Funariales; family Funariaceae; genus Physcomitrium; species Physcomitrium patens. The sequence goes on along the minus strand of NC_143414.1, from coordinate 16,877,509 downwards.
TATAAAATCAAAATAAGATAATAAAATATTCCAATAAGTTTGGCAATGATTTAGAACTCGAGTTGCTATGAAATATTTCAAATTTTTGTAATTAGAACATATAATCAAAAGATGTATAGCATCTTCTAGCAAGTGATGTCATTCTTAGAAAGAATCTATAATTTCAAGAGCTATTTATTTTAAATTTTATAATTAATCTTTATAATTAATGTTTTTTTAAAATACAACACAATTAGATAGAACTTTCTATTCTTTTCTATCTAAAATAGTATAGCTTTTAATGCAAAGACAAAATCATTAATATCTAAATATAAAAATTTCATAAAATCTAGATATATTAAGATTAAAGCTATAATAAAAATTACCTTCAAATCTTAAAAAGCCCTTTGTACTTAAGGTCTCTATTCTAATTTGTCTTTGGATGTCAACCAAGTGAAAAAAAACAGCAACTTGAGAGTAGTTCTTAATAAATATCTAATAAAAACTAATAAATCCAAAGAAATATTGTATATCCCATACTATCTTTAAAGTTGCCTACTTTATTATAGCTTATATTTTTTTCAAGTCCATCAATTAGTTTTCATTGAATATAATATATCCCAAAAATTCTACTTTTGATTAATAAAATATATATTTCTTCAATTTGATATATAATTATGTATCTTCTAACTTTTGCAAGACTTATCTTATATACTCTTCATATGATTTAGGAATCTTCAAATACATTTATGATATTATTAAGATAACAAATAATAAACTTGTCTAAGAATTTTGAAAAAATATCATTCATCAAATATTGGAATATTATTTTAGTATTTTTTAATACAAAAGACATGACATTATATTCAAAATGTTTTTACTTTGTTTAAAATGTTTTCTTCCATTCATCTTCTTCTTTAATTTGCAATAAATTATATACTCTACAAAGTTCTATTTTGATGTAGATCTTGGCTTGATTGAGTTGCTCCAAAAGCCTTGATATCAACACTAATAGGTAACAATTTTTTACCGTTATTTTATTGAAACTGCAATAATCAATACATATTCACAAAGATCTATTTTTTTCTTTATAAAAAATATATATGCACCTACTAGAGATTTAAAATGCCAAATAAATTTCTTTAGAAGATTTTTGTCAATGTAATCTTTGTTTTGTGATAGATTGTAGATTGAAAAAAATGGTGGTTGAGTCCCTTCTTGAAGTTCAATGGTACAATTGTATAATCAATGCTTTAAAAATATGTCAATATTCTTCTTTTCAAAGACATCTTAAAATTCTTTGTATTGCTTTGAAATAGCTACTAATAAGCTTACTTCTTCATGAACTAGGATTTCATAAATGACAAATGGTATTTTTTTCTTTGCCGTCTTTATAAAAGCCCCTGCTCCAAAAAATAAAAGCTTTATAATTGATGACTTTTAGATAGTTTTTATCTAAATAAATTCTATACAAAATTTAATCTTATGAAACTTCTAATCTATAAATGGATTATATCTTTTCAATTATGATAATCCTAAAATAATAGGATTGGAGGGACTTTTAATAATATTAAATATTATTTTATTACTATAGCCTTCAAATGATATTTCTAGCAATCTGGTCTCATGAGTAATATTACCTAAAGATAAAAGTCGACCATCTATTAATTCTATTTATATAAGTTTTGACTTTTATATTAAAAAAAATTTATTAAATTTAATAAATATTTTATCTAAAAAACAAGAAAATTCTTCTAAATCAAATAAGATATTTATTTGAAATTTTTGTAGACCAAGAAATAAGGCATAGTAAAACAACAAGCAATTTGGATACAAAAAGAGGGACCTTAATAAACTTGAGATGTTAAAATTTCAGCTACACAATCTCTATTATAATTAGACCTCTTTATTTTCTTGAATAATTATACTCCTAGTCCTAGTTGTACATTGTTTCTTTAGACAACTTTCAAATTTGTGCCCTCCTTCACTACGATAAAAGCATAAATTTTATTCAAATTGACTCTTCTTCTTTTTTTTTATAAAAGATTTGAATTATACTGCATTAATTTTCATATCCTCAATTCTAGAATATAGAAGCAATATATTTCTTGAAGCAACAAAGTATAAATTTTTAGTGCATTTCTTTGTCAAAGTCTAGAAGTATTGATCTTAAAAATATTAAAATAATTGATTATTCCACTTCATAGCTTAGCTAATGGCTTCATTGAATGTTTGAAGATTAATTAACGATAATAATAGATCCTTCACATTATCCTTTAGTTGTCAATACAATTGGCTCATAAAAGTTTATTCATCCCAATTGATATCACAAGTCAATTGCTTGACTAATTGCAAAGCTTGATCCTTGACATAATGAGCAAATCTTTGTCGTCACCTATCAAGTCTTATCATGTTCTTCAAATATCTATACAAATGCTTCTAATATTTTTTCAAGTTTGTTCAAGATTAGATATCTCTTCTCAAATAAAAGAACAAATCAAGATGAGGCTTGTCTTATGAATAAGGTTCCAATTAAACCAACTTGTGACTTCTTTGATGGATAGTGCTTAGATTGTAGAAAAGTTATCAATCAAATTTTATTAAGAAATCCTTAAAATTTAGAACATGTGCCATCAAACTTTTTTAAAAGACAATCTAAGGCTTCTTATATTGTTGAATAGGTAAGTTTTCTTATTGAGGTATAAGTGCCATCATTTTCATGTGATAATATGGCTATATGGTGAAAAATAAAAATATGGATGTTATTATAAAAAATCCTAATAGAAAGATATAATAAAAAAAATAATAAATTATCAGAAAATAGTAAAAAGTTTAGTCTTAATATTATATTATATAGAAAGAACTTCTAATTAATTTATAGAGGCATAAATGAGCCAAATCAAATTAAATGAAATAAGAAATTATTATAGATATGTTTAAAACAGAATTAATAATAATTTAATGCAAAATTTATTTCAAATTGTTAAAAATTGATACTTAAAGAGGGTTTTTTATTAACATAGATTGAAATTAGATCACAATGCATAAAACTTTGCACCTATGGCAATTCTAAGGTTCTTTTGTCAATTAAAGAATGAGATTCAAAAGCAGACTTTAGAAAAGATTTTTGAATATTAGTTTCATATTATTTGGATTAATATTGAGATTTTGAAGAATTTTCAAAATTAATGATATACTCAATAGGTTTGGATTTTAAAAAAAAAAAAAAAAAAATTATAAATTTTAAGATTTTATGAATTTTATAGCTTATTTATAGGTGAAAATTATAAAAAAAAATATTGTTGTAATTGTTGTAAATTTGTGTAAGAAATTTGACGTCAATTGAACAATTAGATTGAAGTGTATGAGAGTTTTTATAGATTATGGTCTAGAAAATTAGAGTTTGAAGGCCCGATGAGGATTTCTAAAACATTTATCAATCCGCTAATTGGATTGAAATATAATTTTCTCAAAGATAGTTAGTTTAATTTTCAATAATTGTAAAAATTTTGGAATGAATTGAATGGTGAAATTAAGGAATTATGGCTTAGGAATATAAACATCAATGTTAGAGAAGGAGGCCGGCCAACTTCCAAGTGGAGTTTTGAAATTATTGTCTATTAAGTATGAGAAATCTTCTTCAAATTTTTTATATTTATTGCTAACTTAGTTTTTGCAAGGTGTGCAAAATTTGAGACAAAATCTATGGTTCAATCATTATTTATGGAATTTTTAATCTTCTATAGGATTTTTTAAGAATTTGACTAAAATTTAGGATTTTATCAAAGATTGATTAGGATTGATTTAAGATCGAAGATTTCATTAGGATTTATGATTTTTTCTAAATTTCATTAATGTTTGATTAAAATTTGATTAGGATTTTATTAGGAATACAATAGGATTTAATTAGGTTTTGATTTAAATTTTGGTTAAAGTTCATTAGGATTTTAATTAGAATTAAATTAGAATTTGATTAGAATTTATTTAGGATTTATTTAGGATTTAATTTTTAGTATTTTTTAAATGAATACATGATCAATACCAAATTTTTTAATTTTTTCTTGCTAACTTTTTTGTTGAAACTCTTTAATTCAACTTGTTGTTTGATCTTTTGTATAGTGTATCCATGACAATTTTTCAAAACCACCTTCTTATTTATATTAGAGCTTGATTCTTTTTAATAGCTTGTAGATTATCACTCTATTTGAAAGCATGTGAGCACTTTAGAGATTATAGATTATCTTCTTCTAAATTTGTATTATTTAAAAACTTCTTTATTTTTTCTTTCAAGATGGCCAAAAGAGAAGATGTTAGTATAGTTGAATCTATTGAATCTAAGTTATATGCTATTATGACTATGCTAAATGCTTTTATCTTGTAGAACTATTGAAATTGAGGGATTTTTTGGAAGATTTTATGGTAATGCAAGACTTTAAGCAATTTAGCTTGTAATGTAACCACTTCTTTAAGCTTCTACGTCCAAGGAGATGGTGTTGTATAATGTGTATTCTTGCTTAAGAACACACCAAGCACCTAGCTATAGAAGGTAAATAAAAATGCAATAAAAATCCTACCAAGTTTAATAGAGTCTTAAATAAACTTTAATTAATTTCTAATAACCTTGATTAAAATTAAATCAATCCAAAATAAATTTAAAAGAAGTTGAAAAAAACATAAAAATTCATAAATTAATCTCAAAGAAAAAAAAAAAAAAAAAAAAAAAAAAAAACTTAAAGAAATATAAAAATAAACCTTTAAAAAAATAAAAATTATCTTAAAAAATATTAGAAATAAAATTTTTAAAATAATAATAATAATAATAATAATAATAATTTTTTAGTATTAAATTAGATGAATATACGATCAACATCAAAAAAATTGAAGCAGAATTTCAAGACACATGTTATTGGACTAAAGATCTTCTTAGCTTCAATTCCAATATTACTAGGTATTAAGAAGCTTTTTAAAAAGTTTTCATATCACTTGAAGACGAAATAATCCTAAGAATCTTCTTAAACAACTTCTTTAATCATTCTAGAACTTTTTAAAATCTATTGGAATATTTTGAAATCTTTTTAAAACCATCTAAAATATTCTAAAATCTTTACTTAAAATATTTTAAAAAACTTCTAAAACCTTCTAAAATCTAATAAAATATTTTTAAAATATTCTTTAAACTTTTTTGTTAAATTTCCATAATAAGGCCTTCAAGAAAAATATATTCTTTTTCAAACAAATAGCAAGATATAATGGATTTGCTATCATGCCATAAAAGAGATTCTTGATGTTTGGTGATTTTATTAGAAGTAAAAAAAAATCCTATTATTTTAATAAATATTTTATTTGAAAGAAGTTACCAAGGCCTTAATAATGATCAAATATCAAGGTGGTCTTCTCGCTTTAGAATAAGATATTATTAATAGCTAAGAAGACATATCAACTTCCTTTGAAAAGAATGAAGATTAGAATATGTGGCAAATACAATTTATTGCATCTTGAACTTCATCAACATGTAATCACTATTCTTTGTAAAACTTGTCTCTAAAAACGGAGATAATATCACAAACATACATATTTAATTTCATAGTTATCTAGATAATATAAATAGATAAAAATAGATAAAAATAAATTAATTTGATAATATCTTGTAGACATACTTTTTAGAAGCTCATATGTGCAATTTCACCTTTATACATGTCTATAAGTAATTGATAGATTGAACTCTTTGCCAACAAATTAGCCATATATTGTACATGTTGATAGCTTTTGATATAAGTTAATTATGTGGCGCACATATAGGAAACTTGCCTTGCAAATTAAGACATATGTCTTGCAAATTAGACATATGTTGGAGGTCCTATAAAACATTGACATGTAGCTTCTATTTAGATGGTATATATGGATACCAGATTGAAGCCTTCTTCATTCTTATCAACTCTTTTCTTGCTTCTAATATAGTTTCAAGGGTCTCTAGTTTTCTTGTCTTTTGGCAATAGCCATTCCAATTTCTTTTCAAATATATATATATATATATATATATATATATATATATATATCTTTTTATTTTTATTTTATTATTTTTCTTTGAAAAAAATCTCATTTGTTTATTTGCCTTCATTGAATTTGTATTCTTGACAAAAGATCATTAAAGTATATAAATTTTAGAATTTCTTAGGTAATTAGGAAAACATAAATAAAATAAAAATATTTTTTTGAAGATATTATAAAAAAATAATTACATCTTTCTTCTTTTGTGAATTGTCTAAGAAAATTTAAAGAGTCTAGAAAAAAGTATAGTAAATATTATAAACTTAATATTATTGACCTCTACATGTTTGTAAGCAAGTAGAGAGGTCTTTTTTGACATGGAAGTATTTTTAAGTTACAATTTGTGATGATTGAAACTAATAAAAGATTGACTTTACTTAATTCTTCTACCATTAGTGAATTTTTGATCAAATTTTGAAATTATGTGATTATCTTACATAATAGATATTTGAATAATGGTCTTATAAAGTACAAGTAGATTAAAATTTTAATTATATAAGAAATTTTTCATTTAATTTTGAACAAATTTTGTATCATAAAAAAAAATGAAAGTCTTGTATCAAATTAGCCATCAATTAATGAAATTGTATACTATGACTAAATACTAACTTTATATTCAATTGTTATATATCAAAACAATAAATTAATACAATTGCAAATTTTTAGTGGTAGTTTTAACAAAGTTGTAAAATATATGTGTATATACATATCTACAATAACACAAAAAATAAAATAATTTTATTAATACAAAACTTAAGATATTAAGATAGATATTCTTATATATATATATATATATATATATATATACACACATATATCAAACCAAATTAAATAAGAATATAATTTTATGCATTACATTCTTTAAATATTATTTGAGGTTTACATGGTATTGTTTAATAAATTTGGGACAAAGATAATTTTGATTTTATATTGTTATTTTGTTTTACAAGTTATAATGTGTAAATTTAACTATCTACAAGTTTAATGTGTGAACCATTACCATTTATATCCATCAAACTCATGCACTACTAGGGGTCTCAATTTGTAGCGTTCCCTCGAGATATTTCTAAATTTAGAAATATGTGGAGTTTCTGGATTTAGGGTTTGCTGCGAGGATTTGGGTTTGCGTCGAGGAGCCTGCGGGGATGATGCAAAGGAAGGATCGGCGAGGAGAGGAGGGGAGAGAAGAGTGTGTGATCGGAAGTTGTTATGTGCGACGAACGGGAGGGCCGTCAGCACTGAGTGGAGGGCAGAATTTAAGACTAAATTAGTAATTCTAGAGGGTGATCATCGGCAGGGGTTTTGAGAAGGCGGCGGTGCAGATTCAACCTCTCTAAACGTTTGTGAATGAAGCCGCCGCCGTAGCATCCGGAGGCTGCATAGCTCTTTCAGAGCGTGCCACCTCTGTCGCCTTTTCATTCCACTTTAGCCTTCTAGTCAAGGTGTCAATTCCTGCGCCTGCGACGTGGACTAGGCCGATGAGTATTGGATCCTTCTGTATGATGTGTATTATGATAAACTATCTCCCTCATTATATTTTTTTAATTTATGACTGTAGCCTGGCCCTATTGTGGCTCGTGCAGTTGGCTCTAGTATCGTTCTTTCCGCCCACTCCCTCTCTCCTGTAGGTTCCGCTTCCAGGAACGTTGATTTCAATGGTGATGAAACTTTTGACGAGTTAAAAATGTACCACTCGATTTCTCATGGTGAATGTTCCATAGATTTGCGAAAGTTTTGATCAGATTCATTCAGCGATCGAGTTGAGTTCAATGCAGGTGAGCTTCTTGCTTGAGGGAATTGGTTGCTCATGGTCTCGGTAGCTTGGTTTGCGAAGAGCCTTTTCATCGATTTATCTGAGACAGAGGATAGCGGCTATTTTGTGCTTTGTTATACGAGACTGTGTTTTGTTGTGTTGTGTTTTGGTTTTAATTCTAGGAGTATGGTGATTGTATTTCAGTTCGTAACTGTCGAAAATTATGATTCAGATTTTTCAGCAGTTACGGGTTGTGATTTCGTGTATTCAGTTGGGATGGGAATTCTCAATGCGGACTTCGCTATTTGGTCTGGGTGGTTACCAAATCGACGCTGTTCCCTTCTACATGTTGCTTGAGTCATGAAATATTTTCTGATGCACTTTGCGTGTTAGGTACTTTGTGTGAATTTATCTACTTTCGATCGCTGTCCATGGAAAGTTATTCACTAAATAGGACGATAATCGAAGATGTTTGTGTAGGTTGTGCCTGGTGGATGATAATTGTTGGTGTAACCGTGATTCCACCAAATTCACTGCTATCTAACTAAGAAATCCTCTGGTCCGGAGGTTCAATTTGGAATTTTTTCCAATTCAGTCATGATTTATACAAATTGTTCATCACTCTGTTGAGTCCAGATGGGCTGACATGGGAGATTATTATGTTGGTTTTTTAACAGATGCTCATCAAATACAAGAGAGAGGACATTCTACTTGGACTTCGAAGCAATTTCTGAGCGTTTGTGTTCCGCTAGTGGTTGAAAAAGTGTACAAGCAGTAGTAGTCATGAATGTCATGCTTTGTAGGCCACACAGGCCGTATTTGGGTGTTATAGCTTCCACTTCTTCTATTCATACTCCAAATAGTAAAGATTCTGAGAAATTCCATAAATCGCACTCCGCGAAACCATCTTTGTTAGCTTCCTCTCCTTCAGTCCTATCCAATTCTACAGAGGGGGAACCCAAAGGAGAATCAAACCGCTCTGATGTTTCTACGTCATTCAATAAGTCCTTGCCCTTGCCCTTGCCTATTCGGTTGTCGCTTCCAAAAATTCCTAGTCGAGATAAGCTGCCTTCTCCTCTGAAGTTTCTGTGGTTCTACGATCAGAGTAAGTTGGAGGAAGTTGTAGTAAAGGAAGAAAACGAAAAACGTAATGGTAATCCTTTATCATTGTCATCCGCTCCCAGGCTGGGAGAAGTAGATACAAATGAAGGGTTGGAGAGTTTTGCAGAAGATACTCGGTCTCAAGAGTTAAAGGAGGAAACCACTTTTAACATTAGCGACAGATTGAAGAGCTGGGTTCCAAGCATAGTGAATTTGGTCTACTTACGCAAGTATGGCTTTGATTTTCCAAAAATTGGCGACGAAGAAGTTGATGATCATGTACGGGTTCCTGGGCTACATCCTGAATGCGGATGTGAGGTTTGCGGAGGTGATCATTATTTGCAATCGGAGCCCAAGCTGAAAAAATCTGTAATTGGTTTTGAGATCCCTGTGGTACACGATAAAGGCAGTTTTGGAGAATTCTTGCAGCGCATGGAATATTCTGACCTAAAGTTCTTTTCTAAAATGTCGAACCTCTGCAATCAGGCTTATTATATTCCCGAAATCAAGGTAATAATCCATGGAATTCTACGCGCGTCCTTTGTGCATTTAAATCAGCTGTGATGTGATGTTGGTATCTCCAATCATTACATGGGAGTTTGGTAATGTAATTCTACCACTATCGTTTTGATGATATTGAAAAGTATCTCAAATTACATTACAAACTCTCTTTCAAGTTCTGGGTTTGGTGTGTCCTCACCTGGGCTATTTTCCTTTTGTTGTTCCAACGTGAAGATTGTTCTCTGAAGTTTTGCAATGGTAATGTATCATGTGATGCAGTATTGTAATGTTAATATAGGAACGTTGGTTTGGGATGGCAGAAAGAAGAGCTTGCGAAGCTATACGGGTTACAATTTATCACTTCTTCACTTGAAAGAAAAACCACTTCGGGGAAGGAAAAAACCTCTTTCGAAGACAAAGAGATGGAGAAGGCCTTTGATAGCAGTGAGGACCATCTTCCTACAAGTAGCAGTAAAGTGAAAACAGAAATTGGAAAGTTGAATCCTGCAAAATCCACTTACGCCATGGCTGCTGCAGCCGCCTCGTACCTCGCTTCTCAGACCAAGTCTTTTCTTCCTTTTAAGAAATCGGATTCTGAGCAAGCAGTTCTGGAAGAAGATGATGAGCTCGATGATGTTGCCGAGGACTTCTATACATTTTCAGAATGGGAAGAATATATTGAAGAAAGTGCAGAAAAAGCTGCTAAGTTATCAACAGACAAGGAAGTGCTTTCAGCAGAAACCAGTAAGATAGGTACTTCAGAAGCGAGGGCCTTGAAAGACAGTTGTAATATGAAGCCTGAGAGTCTTGAAGACGAACTTTCTCCAGTTGCAGCAGCGGCAACTGCAACTAAGTTACTCACATCTGAGGAAGAAACCAAAGACGCAGTTGCTGAAGTGTTGCAATCTGACGCATTCTGTCCAAGTGAGTGGTTTGTATGTGACGAAGAAGAGACAAGTACAAGATACTTCGTCATCCAAGGGTCTGACTCTCTCGCGTCATGGCAAGCGAATTTGATTTTTGAGTCGTGTACATTTGAGGTATGAAACCCTGTCTTCTTGTGGAGTTTGGTTTCGTTTTCGGGCATCTAAATATATTACGTGAAGTTTTATGTTTGTAGTTAAACATGAGGGAGAATATCTGGTGAAACTCTTCATTTTTAATGCTCAAAGACTCGCTCTCTTTCCCCTTATTCCATACCACTGAGTGGCTTAATGCGGTAACTCTGTATTATTCGTTTGCGTTCACGTTGCATTGCGGGAGTGAAGTATGCATGAGAAAATTGCTGAACAACCATATGCTTGACCTGACCTTCCATTGGTTATTCTGTTTTGTAGGACCCTGAGTGGGGCGTAATGGTGCATAGAGGAATGTATGAAGCTGCTAAGGGGTTATATGAACAACTTACGCCCCTGATTCAAGCTCATATGGTTAAACATGGTAACGATGCCAAATTCTATTTTACAGGTCATTCTCTGGGAGGCAGTTTATCAACTCTGTTGACTCTCATGCTCCGCCATCGGGGAGTACTTCCCCTATCTGCAATATTACCAGTATATACCTTTGGTACATGCGGTGTTATGTGCGGAGGTGACTGGTTGCTTGAGCATCTTGGTTTCCCTTTAAGCCACGTACAGTCAGTGGTGATGCACTACGACCTTGTTCCTCGAGCCTTTGCTTGTCATTACCCTGATCAGGTTATCGAAGTCCTGAAACGACTCAATGGGACATTTCGAAAACAACCGTGCCTTCAACAACAGGTATCATATCTTTTTGTCACATTCCCAATTTGAAAAAGCCGTTGATCAATTTTTTGTTCGAGTATACATGATAACTCACGGTTATTACCTCAAAACAGAGAATTTCTAGATTCATTTATAGACAATCTCCAATTTCTTTTTTCTAGTGAACATGAATGGACACATCTATGGAGTACTTTCAAACTCAAATGTTGTGTATGGTGATTTATGACCTTAGAAAGATACAAATTCATTCTTTTCACAATGAGAAAATTGGAAATTGTTTTTTTAATCATGTTCTTGATTTTGTATACATTTGGAAAATTTTGAGACTCAAGGAACATACGTTTTGCGCAGAAATTGATGTATGCGTGGATGGGAAAGATGTACATAGTTCAACCAGACCAACAGCAAGCTCCTCATCATCCTCTTCTTCCACCTGGTGGTGCACTCTACGCAGTTCGGCATCCAAAGCATGATATCTACGAAGACACCATCAAAGACCCTCACAGCCAGGCAATGCGATACGCAAAAGAAGTTCGTTCCGCTGAACGAAGTTTTCTGAATTCTCCACATCCTTTGGAGATCCTCAGTGACCCTGCTTCTTATGGCTCCGAAGGCACTATTTCTCGAGATCATGACGCGGGTCAGTACCTCCTGGCGATCAACACAGCGCTCAGGGAAGCGTTCAAAAGGTGGAGGCAGCAAGACAAGGACAAAGGCAGGCTTTGGAGCACTCCCATAAAAATTAAGAAACCGGGTAAGAGATTATTCAGATCATTTTCTTCTGAAAGAAATAAGCTTCGACGGTCCGCCAGTTTCGTAGAATTAGAAGCCCATACGATAAGAGGAGATGTTGCCTCGGATTCACAAACAGAACCAATTAGTAGATAGACATGACCGAGTTAGACAAGCTTATTTCATATTGATATTGTACATGATTGGTAAATCTTCAAGGCCCTCGTGGGAAGAGGGATGTTTCACCAGTCAACCATTTGTATTATATTGGCAAACCAAAACTGGATTATGTAAATTATTCCCAATCAATGGTAATTTTGAGGTCACGTGAACTGTTTGTGGCTTCAAACCTTCTCTGGATTCTAAGTTTTATACTTGGTGTCTGTTTTCTCACGTTTTCCCTTGTAGATGTTGAATTGTTTTCGTTTGTGTTGACACGCTGACTAATACAAATGCGCAGCAGATGGTGATGGACTCAATGTACTGAAAATTACTGGCTATTTTCCTGATAAGTTGTCCTAGACAATTGTGAAATATAATGACACGCCTAAAAATGTTTACAAAGAAAGTAACAAAAGGTGATCCATGGGATGAACACACCTCAATGTCTCAGAGAGATGTTTTACTTTGCAAGTTTTTAACAAGATTTGTGGTAACACTTGCAAAATATTACAACAACAACAAAAACATAATAAAAAATAAAAAAAAGATAATAATAATAACAATAATGATAAAAATAAAATGTATATAACTAGATTTTTTTTTATACCTAGATAGAATTCTACTAAAGAAATATAAAACCTTTAAAAGGGGCACAAAGAGAAGTTTTAAAACAAGTAGCTTCATATAAGTGAGTAAGAGTTGAGATGGAAGTATTGTATTTTTTTAATCAAAGGTAAAAGTAGAAACTAAATTTATCATGTGCAATTGTGGTAATGCTTAAACAATTGTGCAAAATTTAGAATTACACATATTAGTGTAATTAAGTTTTATTTTTATTTTTTTTCTTATTTTATTTTAAGATTTACTTCTAGAGTTTTGGATCTTATGAACCATGAAGACATATGCTACATCAATTTCAAAAGATAGGTGCTTAATTGGCACTTGCTACATTCTTGTACATGGATTTTATCTATTTTTGGTAATAAAGTTGATTAGATAGTATACATGAGAATTCTTATCAATATATTCTTTGAGTGGAACCAACTCAATTTGTGATATATGAACTCTCATATATACAATTTTTTGTTATAGTACCAATCTTCTATCATGTTGACTTTTTTAAGGCATATTTTATGGAAAAAAAAATACATGAGACTTTGTTTTAAAAGTGGTGTTGTAATAAATGGAAACAAATAACAAACTCCATCCTATCACTTTTTATTTAAGAAAATTTTTAGCCACCAAGATCAATTACTAAATCTACAACAAAGAACTTTTTACAATTATGGATTCATTTCAAGAATGATGTTAATATTTGAAAGGGCCTTATAGTCTTATGATTCTTTATACAAATCACAAGAATATCAAGTATTTTATGCTAACACACATTTTAAATTATTGTCAAGCCCATTAAAACATGTCTTTATTAAGATTTGTATTCAATATCTTTTAGAAAAATAATAAGATTTGTTAGATGCCCTTTCTAAGCATTCTTATCTTGCACTAAGAAAAAGAGATGTTACTTTTGATTGACAATAAAAAAAATAAAAAAATAAAAAAAATGAAATTACAATAATTTTATCTTTGACCAATGAAATGAACATTGATTATTGCTTCAATATTTTTTGATTAACTTCAATCAAGTATGTCTTCAAATTCACTTGTGCATGATATTAAAAATAATTCTTCTAAATCTTATGATACATCGTAGTTTAAATTAAAGAATAATTTTCTTTATTTCAAAAGACGCTTATATGATATCAAAGATAAAGCAAAATTACATGTTCTTCAAGCTTATCACAATTTTCAAGTTATAGGATATTTAGGATTCAATAAGACGTTAGAGTTTATCTCAAGAGATTTTTGATAGCCTCAAATTTATAAGACAATAAAAGACTTTGTATAATCATATGATATTTGTTTGAGATAATATATATATATATATAATAAAAAAATAAAAATAAAAAACTCATTATTGAGTTTATAGATTTTTTCAACCACTTCCAATACAAGAACTATAGTCATATATTTCTATGGATTTTATCACAAATCTCCTAATTTTAAGTATTTATGACTATATTTGTAATAATAGATTGGATTATTATGATGAATCATTTTGTACTATATATAAAAATTATTACACATGAAGAAACTATTAGATCTTTTTTAATGATATTTATCGCTATTACAGATTGTCAAAAGATATTCTATTGAATAAAAAGACTTAATTTATATATAAATTTTTTTAAAATATCTTAAAGATATTAAAGAATATAAAATTATTTTTGGTCTTCAATCTTTAGACTGATGGACAAATAAAATGGATGGATCAAGTATTAGAGTAGTATTTGAGATGTACCATCAACTAGCATGAAGAAGATTAGACAATTATTTTGCCATTGGCAAAGTTTGCCTATAATAACATGGTACATTTTCCTACTCAAAGAAAATTCTATTCAAAAAGACTCTTGATATTTAGTGATATTCTTGGATCTAGAAACCATTGTTGATGATTTTTTTAAATATTTCATTATTAAAAAATTATAAAAGCTTCAAAAATTATAAAACAATAAGGTAATCTTTCTATCTTAACATGGAACACTATCAATAGTTGATAGAATCCATGAATTACCTTCAAAGGAAACAAAGATTAGAATATGTAGAAAATACAATTTGTCGCATTTTTTACTTCTTCAACATGTGATCATTATTCTTTATAGAATGCATTTCAAAAAAAAGGTGTAATATATATATATATATCAATACTAATAATTGCTATGACAGGAAGAATTAGATATTAGTAAGTAAAAGTGGATAAGTTTGATTATAACTTGTAGAATAACTTCTTAATAGCTTTGTAGATACAAATTTGACTTTAGAAGTATTTGTGGTTAATTCATAGGTTGAAAATTAAGCCAATAAGTTGATGATATATTGCACATATTAAATACTTGTTTTACAAATTGGCCACACACTATATATTTTGGCTACTTATAGTACAAATTGGCCATGTGGCACATATATTAAAAACTTGCCATATAAATTAGACATATATTCTGCAAGTTGGATATGTGTTGGATGACTTATAGAACTTTGCTGCATATTTTTTAAAATAGTATATATAAAAGATAGTATATATGAAAGTTCTTATCAATATATTCTTTAAGTAGAACTTGGTTGTGATAAGCTATAGATTAATCGTAATAACAATTAAACACCTTCTTATAAATTAATTAAATAATTATATAGATGGTATTTTAAAAAAATATGTGCTTTTTAAAAAAAAACGTCTTGATAATTCTTATATCAAATTGAATTGGAGCTTAAATTTTTTTTTCCATTTGAAATAAATGTGGCATAAATAAAAAAATATAGACTTTTTTTTGCAACATGTAAAAAAGCTCTTACACCTATAAATAAGAATTTGGTTATACTAGATTTGATACTTTCTACTTAGTTAGCAAAAGTCTTGATTATAATATGGAAAAATTGAGATTACAAGAAATCCAATCTATTAAAGGATTATATTTTTTTAATCAAGATAAATCTAAAATAATTAGATTAAAAGAATATCTAATAATATTAAATATTAATAAGCTATTATGACCATTTGTTGTTACATTTATAGGAATAATTTTATAAATAAAATCTTAAAAAGATAAAAAAAATAATTATTTATGACTTCTATATATATAAGCTTAATTTTTTAACTAAAAATATCCTATATCTTTTTATAAAGTCTTCATCCAAAAAACAAGTTAGATCTCTTGAATCTAAGAAGATAAAAGTTGTATGATTTTTAGGTCATAAATAAAAATCTAATGTAAAATAAGGTGAAAATATGGCATGTGCCAAGTATTGTATAAGCTTCTAGTGACAAAATTTCTATTGTTGTTAGATAAATTTGTTTTTCAACATATCATCTTCATTAACAATCATGCCTTTTATTTTATAATTTATTGTCTATTTTGGATAATATTGAACAATAAGTCTACCTTCTCTACAATATAAGGACAATCCTTTTTCATATCATCAAATATTTTCTTGTTTGGTAAGAGGTATAAAATATATTACATTTATATGCATGTCTTCTACTTTCAAATATATGTATTTAAAAGATATTAGTATTGTAATTAAATTGTAAAGATATTAAGTCATACTTGTGCCCCTCTTAGATCAAAATTTAAAAAGTTAATTATTATACTTTATAACAAATTTAATTTTTTTATTCAATACTATAAGATCAAGTAAGTTTAATATCAATTTCTTTACCTCATATTGCAATCTATAAAAAAAAAATTGGTTGATGAATACAACATCATCTCATTTGATATCAATTACAAATTATTAAAATTGTAAAACATATAATGATACTAAATGATTATTTTGACAAAAAAAAAAAAAAAAAAAAAAAACTACAAATCTTATTGATTGCAATACAAATTATAGCATATTTTTTATACATTGATCAAAATTTTGTCAAAAAATCCTTTATATTATTTAATATTGGATTACATCTTTAAAAAAAAAAAAAAAAAAAAAAAAAAAAAAAAAAATCATGATGAAGCTAAATATGAAAGTAATATATGAATTAATGAGACTTGTGATTTTGGAGTTGGGTAACTTTAAAGTTGAAGCTTAAGCACTTATTGTACTAGATTGATAAATCTTCAAAACTTTGATCTTATACCATTAAACTTCTCAGAGAAGACAATTCTTGGTTTTCTAATACTTGTAGTGATGCTTGAATGATATTCAACGACAAAAGAAGTAATATAATTTAATGTAGTTGTCGAAGCAACTCTAATCATCTCTATATCTTAATTTTTAATTAATCTTATTGATCCTTGTGGTGGTAAATTGAATTGATGCATTCCAAGTATTAATTATTTTATTTTCTCTTCCATTTGTATTGTTGCATCTTATATTCATCTAGTTTAATTAAGTTCTTGCTAGCTTCTTGTTGAAACTCTTTTATTCAACTTCTTATTCGGTCTCTTGTATAGTATATCCATGATACAAATAGTCTATGTTGGAGTGCATATAGCTCTTTTCATGATCTAATTCACCCAATACAAAGCCACAATAATTTCATTCATTATCTTCAAAAACACATGTTATATAAAAATGTCTCTAAATCCATTACTGAAATTATTCAACTTCCTTAGGTACTATTTCATTGTCTAGACCTACAACAACAATACCATCTACTTCAAATTACAAGAAAATTCTCCAAGACAGGAAGAGAAACCTTGCTTGATTGGTAGGAACCCTTGCACAAATTCCTCAACAAACCTTACAAGAATAAAAACCCTAAAGCACAAGTAGTACCCTAAAGTGGCTCCAAAAAACCCACTTCAAAGAGAAGCAAAGGGCGATGTGCATTCACATTCGCATGCCTTACATAGCCAGGTATTTACTAGTCGAATTGAAGGTGGCCCGGGTAGTGTGAAATCAAACTGCCTCTTCAAAGGATCTCGATGACGTAGATAAGTGTGGTTGAACACGTGGACAACAGTCCAACTGTCACGACGGACACCGGTAGCGCGGCCACGGTTTTAGGACATATCGGCCCCGTGTCCGCACCATGGCCCACAATCCACTGTCCATCTCGCCCTAGAGATTGTTTTGCAAGATCGATCGATTGTGTCAAATGATTTTTCTCACCGATCGAATGCCGTTCATGTTGGTTTTTCGGCGCGCTGTTGGTCATTACAGTGCTTCGGAGAGCCGCGCTTTCGGGGGATCGTAACCACAAGCTGAATATTACCACGATTGTGGTTGAAAGGTGAGTTCAACTCGTTTGCATTCTCGGACAATAGAATTGAGTTCTGGAAGGTGCGGTAATTGCTGGTGTTGTCGTTTCTTTTTTGGTTCGTGTTCAATTGGGGGGTTCCATTTCCTGTTTCTAAGACTGCCGTGCCTATGTTGTTTAGTGATGGCGTGGGAATACGTGAATAGGTTTTTTCTTGTATATTTTCGCGTATTTAGGGCTAGGGTTTGAGGGGTTTTGTTAGAATTGTGTGTTATTATTCGTTTGTGTTCGTTCATTTTAAGAGGAGGGGACGGGTTTATTTCGTCGCTGTACAATTTTTGGAAATTTTGTGGTGTGAAGATGTTTTGCTGTGATGAGAGAGTGGAGGGCGGTTTATGCAATTATTGCTTCGGACGTTTGGAGGATAAGGGTTCGCGCTGCACAGCTTGACGGCGAGATTGGTCACGTTTGAGATAGTGAAAGTTGATTCTGGCGAGAATTCGTTCGCGAGGTTGAGATTATTAGTTTACTGATGTAGTGTTTTGCTTTGTTTGCAGAAGAGTATAAACTTACGTTTTCAGTCGATTTCCGGACTTCTTATTCCGGCATCTATCGTTGCAGACGGAATTAATGAGCATGGAAGCTTCATTTGAGTCCCGCTTAGATAAGACATTTGGCTTTCTAAATGGTGCTGTAAGCGATGGAGATATACGTTTGTGGCGTGTACAAGAGAGATCTGTTTCTAAGAAGTCCGGTAAGGGGTCACGTGGAGCCGAGGAGCCTGACAGTGATGACGATGAAGAAGAAGCAGACTTTTTGAAGTCTGAAAGAGATAAGCGCCGTGCGAACCACGGCGAGAGACTGAACACAAGTTTCTTTGGACTGGAAGATCTGGAGGAGTTAGAGAGTGAAGACGACGATGATGTTGATGAGGACGACGACGATGTGAAAGAACACAACCGAGTCGTGAAGCGGAAGAAGAGAGGTGGGAATACACCAAGTAAGGCAGAAGTCATTGGTAGTACAAGTCAAATGATAGGAGGTCCAGGTTCGTCAGATCCTTCTAAACCTCGTGAAGAGGATGACGACGACGACGACGATGTAAGGGAGGTGCGTGAAATGGTGGGTATGGACGACACCCTTGACTTTGCGGATGAGGAAGACGAGTATGATAGAGCAGCAGCGGGAATAGTAGTAGGTATCAACGATCGGTTGTTTATGAATCAAGTTTGGAATTACGGCGCAAATGGCCAGCAGTTAAATCCACTGCCAACTTCTTTCACTGAAATGCGTCAAGCAAGTCATCGTGACTGCCGTGCCAACCACGAAGCTGCTTTAGCACGACTTGAGGAGGATGATCGTGAGGCTGCCACCAAGGAATCGGAAATAAGACAATCGAATCCTGGAGAGGATTCTAGCTTGGTTGCAAGTCTGCCAGTTGTACAGAACGATGAAGTAGAAGCTATGGTCATCGACAGTGATGGACATCAGGACCAGGCGGCAGCAGAAGCTAGAGTTGAAGCACCTGGAGAGTTAGGGACCGCTGATAGTAATAATGAGCGAAAGCCTAAAAAACGTGTGAGATTTTCCGTGGGCGAGGTTGCAGGAGTTGAGCTCAACGCTGGAAGATCTGATGAGCAGGAACCTTTGCAAACAGTTAGTGTGTACCTCATGTCTGAAGATCCAGTGCTATCAACTAGAAGTGCTGATGGTCCGTCCACAGTTGCGACATCAACAAATAGATCCAGTAAAGTCCCGGATTACGTGAAGAACCCATCGAAATATATCCACTACACATTGGATTGGTCAGAAGAGGATGAAGAGCATGCAAATCTAGCAGCCTTTCAGGCTACTAGGGCAGTGACTTCGTCAGCTAAAGATATGGTTACTAGTGAGCAGGAAGATGCACGTGTGGAATCTCAAGGTCCCTTGGCGTCTACCAAAATCAGCTTCAACCCTCTCGTGTCTAAAAGAAGCTCCAAAGCTCCAAGCAAGGTAATGGGTAACGACTCCGAGGGCGATACTGTAGATCCGCTTAGGGGAGTTCCATTTAATGGAGTGGTCAACATTGCAGCTAATTTGGATATGGATGGCAACCTAGGAGGTGTAATTACGATGGAGGACGATCAGGTTTTGAGCACCTTAGATGACTCCACAGGGCAAGGGAAGCGTGGTCGGGTTTCCAGGCGCTATCGGAACAGAGTGGCTGATGATGTTGGAACAGATTAGGGTTGTGCTGTGCTTGTGTGTACATCCCTCTGAAAGCATCAGGGTTCCACATTCTCTGATGTATGTGAAATTTGACTTCAATATTAGCGAGAGTCCCTGGACTCCAAATCATCGAGACTTAGTGTTGATAGGTGTACCCACAATTTGGGTAGATTTTTGGTGGCTTCTCTGTACAGTTCTTCTTTCTGCTGAAGTAAAACCTGCATGAACATACACACAGATCATGCTTGAAGGCTTGGACTCCCAATTTTTCATGAACTGTGTTTCGTAGTCTTCTCACGTTTTTTTCGTTCAGATTAACTTACAAGTCTGGGTGAGGATTTTCACAACTCAAAGCAGTGGTAGCTACCGAAGTTATAGAATACTAACGAACAAACCATATATGAATCCTTAGAGGACCAACTCAATGAGATCCAAATGAGCTTTATCTCATGACAATGCAATGAACGTTTGAAAGCTCTAAGAATTGCTTGAGGATGAGGATGCAGTGAAGTTTTGAATGCTACTTGAACTTCACTGGAATATAGTATGCTACTTGAACTTCACCAATTCACACAAAAGATGGGATCATTCTTTGTTTTAGTGCCTTCAAGTCCTAAAATACAAATTTTAATTTCAACTTGTTCATTTTGTTTATGGGATTTTTCTCACATGTATTTTAACTGTAGTAGTGGAATTACAAATTATTT
The DNA here is from genome assembly GCF_059467195.1 of Physcomitrium patens. Classification (NCBI taxonomy): domain Eukaryota; kingdom Viridiplantae; phylum Streptophyta; class Bryopsida; order Funariales; family Funariaceae; genus Physcomitrium; species Physcomitrium patens. The sequence continues at coordinate 16,856,815 of NC_143414.1, read as the reverse complement.
GTGAGCATGTAGATATATAAATATAATTATAAGACAGTTCTGAGACATTAAATAAGGAAGCTCATTTTGAAATTTTCATGCAGAAAGAATACTTGAATGATCTTCGTAAGTATTTTTTTTTCTGTATGACCTTGTGTAGGATCTTATACGTTGACTTCCATTCAATCATTTTAGTGGCAAAAAGAAATAATCTTTTTTCATGCACAAGACATTAATAGAAATTAAGCATGAAATAGAATATGGCATTGTTTCATAGCTTTAATAATCAAACCAAAAATTCAAAATCAATACTTTAAATATCTATCATAACTTCTCATTTATATGAAATTTTTACTAATTTATTAAAGATTTTTACATAAATACATAATAGTTTATTGTATTTATGTAAAACTTATTATTCTTATATAAAAATAAAATAAAAATGAATTTGGCTTTTACTTCAAAACTAGAAAACCTAATATTAATTATAGCAAAATCAACCTTTGATATGATTCTGCACTTGAATATAATTGTAACAAGCTAGTCTACTATAAATGATCTTTGTAATATTCAATGATGACAAAAGAATTAAGTTCCATACAATAAACTATTATGTATTTATGTAAAAATCTTTAAAGGTGAATCAGTAAAAAAGATTACTAATAATTTTTTGAAGTTATAGATTTTTATATTTTTTTTTTTAGGTATCTGTATAGCGTATACATTAGGTACTAACAAATACATAGAGACAACAAACAATTTTGAATTTTTGACTTAAATCCTGACATATAAAATTTTAAGGAAGTGTTATATGAAATAAAAATTTAAATGAAAATGCACATACATAACTTTAGATTCTACTATACTTATAAAGAAATTATATGTTAATCTTAAAAGGAAAATGAGATTTTCATTCTTAAAAAATATTAAATTATCAAAAGAATAATTTCAATAAAAATTTTATGAAATTAGAGATTCAAATAATGTGTTTGCAGTTACAAAAAAGTTGTATGTTAATAAAATGATCATTCATGTGCTTCAAACTCAGATTGAAACGAACCATACTATAAAAGATCTACTCAACCTCTATGACAGTAATAAATGGTCATCAAAATTTATTTTTTAGAAGGATGAAATAAGGTGAGATTTTCTTTAATATTTACTGTAGAAGAAAAAAAAAAAAAAAAAAAAAAAAAAAAATCAAACCCTCATTTTTTTTATATCAAAGTAAACATCCAAAAACAATTACAAGACAACTAACTTTGGTGGCACAAATCTTATACTTTTAAGTTGATGTAGTAGTCATAATCATGTAAGATTATTTTATGGCCCACCCACCAACAAAAAATATCAATAAATGATTTTAAAATTTCTCCCAATTCACTATAAGTAGATTAGAAAGTAACACATCAAATGGTGGAAAGACCATAGATAGTAATAAGATATGTGGTGATACTTCTATATGCAATTGGATTTCAAAAGGAGGTAGTAAGATATAAAATCCTTTATTATAAACAAAAACCTATATTGCCAAACAAAATTTAAATTTTTAAATTTTTAAATTAAGGATTTTATATATTAAAAAAAATTGCATATGTTGCATGTACAAGATTGGGGAGTAATGCTAATCACATTAACTTTGTGGCAGTTGCACAAAATAATATAATTTTATTTGCAAAATTTTATATTAATTTTTAACATATAAATTGAAACATGAGTGTATATGTATGTATATATATATATATATATATATATATATACATACATATATATGTGTGTTTCATCTTAAAGACAACAAAGTCAAAGTTTAAATTGATGGTCCTAAACTTAATAAAGAAAAAATATAGTAGAGTGTTAAATTTAGGAGTTCTTAGACGGTGATGTTTTTGCTTCTTAATAAACTATCATATTTACTTTAATAGCTTATTCATTAATACTCATACTCAGCAATATTACTGATTAAATTATAATAATCTTGTTGATGTAGAGTATTGATTTTATAATGTTTTATTTGAGCTAAATATATGTGGCAGAAATTTCATATATATATATATATATATATGTGTGTGTGTGAGTGTGTAAGATACTGAGTATAATTAATATGCAGTAAGCAATATATATGAAGATATTATTTTAGTATTCCAGAGTGATTCAAATTCGCAATTCAAGTTGCCATCATCCACAATTATTTTTCTACCAACCAAGTCGAGTGCATATTACACCATTGTTATCTGGAAAACTTATGCAGCAACAAAGCTTGCAGTAGTCAGAGACAACTCAAACTCAGCACAAAAGTTTATGGGACACGGCAGTGAATGGCGTAAATACGAAGGCAACTCAAGGTTTGGCGTTGGAGGAAAAAAGGTGAGAGCTGTGTCGGATGTAGGTTCTGTCCTGGTGTCTTCAGTGCACTTCTGGGCCGCTCATCACATGATCTACAATTTCTTTAGACATAACAGAATAAGATATTAGCACAAAGGTGTCAGGAAAAGGACAAGCTGTTTGTCATATTCGACAGACAAATCTATTCTCAGTTTGGATAAGAAACACAAAATGGTCCTCTTGCGAAGCCAAAACCTGGAGGCTTCTGTTCCAGACTCCGTGAATATGTGTTTTTGTATGTGCATATATATACATGAAGCGAGGTATATATATATATATCGATATGTATATGTATATATATATATATATATATATTCCTCTGCAGCGAGACATGACACCAAGAGTGCTGAGGCCAGATCCAGAATCTGGTGCCCCTCGTTTGATGCAATGGCAGCGAATCATACCACCAAGAGGAGCAGTACTTGCGTCCAATCTAGACTCTGAAGTAACCTCCACGTACTCAAACAATCCATCCTCGTAACCCAGACAACTACTTTTGAATTTATGGAATTTTCTTGTGCTCGTCTCCGAAGGCGAACTACGTAACACTAGTCTACTGTACAGATAATGTTCGCTTCGATGACGGTACTTGTTAGTTAGTTAGTCAGTCGAACTGATACTAACACAACGCGGCAACCAATTGTCATATGTAACATTTTACGAAAGGGCCTAGGAATTGAACCCCCTGGAACGCCGACTTTTTCTCTTCTTTTTTTCCTCTCTCCTAGCAGTGAATCCCTCGGATGCTTATGTACAAAGGGGAGAGAGCATCCATGCTGATGAGTAATGGGAGCTTGAATAGACAACAATTGCCCTCCATGACTCACAATACCACCGCTTGTAAGGTTGTTAAATACTGTCACAGGCACGCAAGCCAATTCTCCAAATGCCTTTTGTTCTCTACAAACACAAATTTCAGACAGAATTAACACTTTGCCTGAATAGAAAACGGGAAATGCATAAGTCGGGGGAGGTATAAACTTCGCAAGAAGAAATCACCAGTCTAAACATCCATGGGCTATGCTCAAACCATAGCTCCCAAGTTATGAAGTTCGACTCTTATCCACATTACAAGAATAGTGCCCTACCTAAACAAAGACCACGATACCCGCACGATACATGCATCCTTGTTCATCACTAAGACCATGTTACCCAGCATGAGGGCACCAATTAAACGACAATCTTTAAATTAGACTGTAGGAACATACAAATTCTACATAGAATAGAGGAGAATTTACCTTCAGTGGCATGCTTGGAGAGATTAGCGAGCACAGCGGCCCAAGGAGGCTGCTCTTCTGCTTTAAAAGGAGACCTCGCAGCAGACGCCATGTTGGGAGATGGTGCGCCATAGCAGGGAACCAGCACCGCGAAGCTATCCTCTATCTCATTCTCGGTGGTGAAACCATTGTGGTGGGGCTCGAACCAGCCCACAGACCAGTCGGACACATCGGATTCCGACCCAGACATGGAGATCCCATCCGCGGGCACAATGACCAAGTCGAATTCCGGATCAACCGTCTTCTGATTGCGCTTGGGTGCAACCTTCCGTCGCCTCCCGCGCCTCTTCTGCCATGACGTGGACGCAACAGTACTTCCCAATGCCGGAAGCTTGATTCCTCGCCGCCGAATGGGCAAAGGGGTCAACGTACCCTCTGAGAAAGTTGGCCTCTGAGTCAGGCCTGTCAGCGCAACTGCAGCCACCGCCATAAACTCGCTGGCATGTGAATTGGGCACAGATCTTACACTCCCGTACCCAAGCACTCTCAAGGGCACGCTCTGACGGGTATCCTAAGATGACTTCCTCAAAAATCAAACTCCAATCGTAGCGTCGCTACCAATTGAAATAAGGAGAGGCATGTCGAGACACCTGCCCTGGATAATATGCATCGGCACTATCCCGCTAACATTTCACCGAAAACCACGACGAGCGGGAAATTTCAGAAACCCACAAAATAGATTCTAAGCCAAACGCCTTAAAACGCCTCCCCCATCAAAAGCACCAGGCTCCGGTGTGCAATCAGGGGCTGTCACCTGCGATACCCCCAACCAATTTGCCAAGACAGTCCTTAAAAACAGCGCTTCTGCAAATCGCACCCACAATTACATGTCATCGACCGAGAAAGAGCCACATCGTCACCGGAGCATACCTCCCAAGCCTCCCCCCTCCCCGACACCGCTGATCACGCGATGGATGTCCTTATTCCGCCATGTCTACCAAGAGGCTGGCGCCAACGGCGTCTGTAGTCCTGAACAAGGCTGTTCTTGCTAAGCATCACATCACGCCAACGAACCTCAACCAACGCAAATGAATGCCCGAGCGCCAGTTTATATAGGCGAAACCCACAACCGGGTATTGCGAGGATTGATTCGCCACTCTGGGGGCCTCCAGCGCAGCACCAATTTTGTGGACCCCGTCATCCCAGGTGGAAAAACGACTCCCACTCTGTCAGTGAAGGGTTGATAACATCACTCGCTCTCTCAGTTATTCGCGACCGGAGGATGCTTGATTCTCCACCAGAGCTTCTGGCGAGAAGCTCATCAGCCATCAAACGCCCTCTGCCACTGACCTGGTGCGAACCGCGCCGTGCGGAGCGGGGTGGGGTCCTGTCCCCTCCTCCTTCCCTGGTGCTGCACCCCCTTTCTTGTTGCCCACATAAAGTATCACCTTCTGGCCCTGCTCACAATTTCATTTCCGAAACCGGCGTCTGATCTCTTGCACATGTGGATCCTGGAATGATTCACCAGATTGGATGGCACCGATTCTCTAAACCGAGTCCCAAATTATCACGCCACGGCAGGATTGAGAGTTTCGGAAGGATGTATCGAGAGATTGGTGTGGGGTTTATTAAAAGCAAAGAGAGGTGGGTCAATGACGCAGCTCAGCATTCAGGCAAACACCGTGCACTCCGCCCACTCTGATTGGGCACTGCGACCCAGTCCACCAAACCGCTGCAGAACACCCGCGAACGGAGCCGTTCCGCGAGATTCCCAGAATGCGTGAACACATTCTCTCGCTCGACCTCTTTCTTAACAGATCTGTATTCTCCATCTCATCACAGGGCACAGGTGCGCTGCTGCTGCTTCTACGACGTGAGGTGAGGTAGATCTAGCAGCAGCAGCTCAGTCATGAAGCAGAAGAAGAAGAAGAAGAAGAAGCAAAACCCGCGCTAGGCCCGGCCTGGCCACTGGACGCCCCGGGCAGACGGTCGGAGCCGCTGCGCGGGGCCCCCGCGCCGTCCTCTACGGGCAGCCCTCCCCCCTACCCTCGTTCCATTCGGTTCGTCTCCGTTCCCATGTGCGTTCTCAAAATCATTCATCCGTTCGATGAGAGGAAGGTGTTTTGGATGAGATATTGGATGAGTTTTTGCCCTTCGACGACATCGGGTTTACGAGAGTCGGATTCCGGGTGGAACTGTCGCTCGGTTGTGGGGAGCCTGTGAGCGAACGTGGCCATAGGGGTTGTTTCTACACATCATAAGGATGCTCCACACCGGGGTTTTTTTTTTTTTTTTTTGGGGGGGGGGGTAAATTCAATGGTATTTTTTTAACTTGAAAATTTGCATTACTTGGAGGTGTATTTAACTTAATTTTTTTTCAATATATATATATATATATATATATATATAATGAATTTCTTTCTTTCTTATTCTTGTTCAAAAAAATCAAATTATATACCATTGAATACTATTTCATTTATTTGGCTCTCTTTTAAATTGCATAATAAAAATGATAAATTAACTTAAGACATTATGTATGTTGTTGTAATTAATTTCTGATACAAGGCTCATGTACATTAGAGCATGATTGAAACTTGATTTGTATTTCCATTTCCAAAAGTAAAATTGTATGTAATTTTTCTCTTGATGAAAAAAGAAGAAGAAAAAACAACAACAACAACAACAACAACAACTTTTAAATGTAGGAGCACCAATAATGTTTATGATGATGAATCAGTTATAAAATGTAATCAAACTAAAAACTTGTTAAACATGGTGATTGTTGAAGATTAGAATTGGATTCTATATCAATTCTTGAAAATTAAATTGAGGGATAATTATGTAGTTAGAAAAAAAAAACGATAATAAGTAAATAAATAGATACATAAATAAAATAGATGCTTTTAAAGCCCTAGGAGCTTGGATAGATTTTCCTTCCCATGTTTCTAAACACCTGGAATATTCCGAAATAAAAAAATAATAATACATGTATATGTGTGTGTATATATATATATATATATATATATTAAAGCCAACTTTAATATTCCAGAGAAATGAGAAAGAAAAGGATAGATAAAGTATCACAATAAATAAATAAATCAATCAAATCAAGATACAACAATGATTTTTCTTTCAATTATTTGCATTGAGTACCACTAAAGCTTGGAATTTTCAAATTGATATTCAAACACTAAAAGGACATGTAAACAAGCACATCATTTTGAAGATTCACTTTTT